>NC_138552.1:84384329-85799329 GCF_964273705.1 Natrix helvetica
GTTGGAGATGTGGGTGTCTAGATGCTACCTTTTTTCATGTATGGTGGACTTGTAACAAGGTTAAAGCTTTTTGGATAAAAATATGGTGGGTTATGCAGAATGTATTTAAGAAAAGAATACAATTCACTCCACAAATGTTTTTATTGGGTATAGTTAAGGATTTTACCAAAGGGGAAACAAAATTGGCTTTGTATATGGTTACAGCAGCTAGGTTGTTGATTGCGCAACATTGGAAAAAAGATTTTTTGCCGACAATTGATCAATGGATTCAGAAGGTGGCGGGGTTCGCTGAAATGGCAAAAATTTCAGCTTTCTTAAAAGCTCAGAAACAGGAGGATTACACACAGGAATGGGCAAAATGGATTGATTATATACAGAATAAATACCAGACTAGGAGTTATTATCTAGCCTTTAGGTAAGAATGTTTAGACCGATAGATGATCAGAGTAAATAGTATATGGGATGTTTGGAATTGTTAGAGTGGTATATAGCGGAAGTCAGGGGGGTGGGTTTGTGTGGGAGGTGGGGAGGGTTAGGGTGGAGGGTGGGGCAATATATATGTATGAATAAATTAGAAGATGGGACTAATGAAACATTGTTAGGCTAGGAGAAATTTATATTAAGAGTTATAGATGTTAAATTAGCTTAGAAAATGATCAATGTGTTATTATTAATTTAAGAGAAATTTATATAGTGTTTGTTGGGAGGAGAGGGGTTATGAGTAATCTATTTTAAGATGGGGGGAGGGGAGGGGGTAAAGTGTTTGGTATAATATTTGAATGTGAATTTTTGCAGGGGGGTTGGGGGGGTATAGCATTTGTATGAGATTTATATTGTGTGGAGGGGGGGGTGAAAAGGGGGAAAATTTGTTTGTACAAAACTCTTTTAATAAAAAAAGAAGAGACTGGAAAAAAAAAAGAAGTTGACATCCGGCTCCCCTCACTTCCCGAAAGCGACCAGTGTGACACAAGGACAATTTGAGTACAGGTATATAACTTAGGGATGTGTCCCTCCCTCAGGCCTGCTTGGATAATCTGCAATATTAATAACAACGAATACCTTTTGTATATTAAAGATGCCCACCTCCAGCTAGGAAGTCCTAACTCCACTATTTTGTAGTGTGTTTCATAAACCCAGGTGCTTCCAGCCATCAGAATCAATCAAGGAAGGCACCACTCATCTTTCAATGCGGTGTTATTAGACATGCTTTTAAAAATCCCCCTTTTCCCCTCTGAAAACCTCTAATTTTTTGACAAACCATTATTGCAATCGACACAGAGCAATCAAGCTCGCAGATGGATTGGCTAGTATTATGTGTACGTGCACACATGTGCTCTCCAAAATTGACTGCAGATGCAAAAGCAGAGTCGCAAGTCTGCCAGGGTCATGTTTCCTTTTGAAAGGATGTTTCTCCATTTTCCAAAAAAACCCCCAAAAAACTGTTTGCAAACAGAGTATCGGAATCAAAAGAGAGCGATTTATCTCTTCGGTGATGGAAAAGGTCACAATGAGCAGCCCGCATCCTCCACTCAACAAAGACACTAGTGCTTAAAAGTAAACAGGTGTGCACACATGTCTCCGTGTTAGGTACCATCATGTTTTATTGGTGTTCCTGTCACTTCATGCAGGAACTGCATGAAAATGTAAAAGAATCAAACAGAAGATACTCAGAGGAATTCCTACATCTGCTTGTCTTGATAGAACCGGCTTCTCTACTCATTCTAATCCACAGAATACTTGGTCCTTATGCTGGAACTAAAAAAAAAAAAGACCATTAAAAAAAATCAGTCTTTAGGAAGGATTAGTACAAACATGGTTTTCCAGACTGAACTCCATATCGTTTTTACAGCCAGAGGACAAAGAGTCATGGAAGTTGTATTATATAGAGCAGGGCTATCAAAATCGCATCGTCACGGCATCACCACGTGACGTATCGCGACTCCCCCCCTTCGCTAAAGCGGGCGTGGCCAGTGTGTGAGGCATCTGCCCCGCGGGCTGTGACTTTGACAGCCCTGATATAGAGCCATAGAGAGCCAGTTTGGTCTAGTGATTAAGGCACCAGGCTAGAAAGCAAGAGACATGAGTTCAACTCCTGCCTTAGCCATAAAAAACCAGCTGGGTGACTTTGGGCCAGTCCCTCTCTGTCTCAGCTTAACCCACCCCATAGGGTTGTTGTTGTAGGGGAAATTATAAAAGGAAGGTGTGTTGGATATGTTTGCCACCTGAGTTATTTGTAAAAATAATAAAAATGGGATATAAATAAATACCTGCAGATCCAAATATCCCATTCCTATTGAAAAGTATGAGATTTTCAAATGTTACTGCCTTTTATTGAAAACAAAACTAGGCTTGGTGAAACAACTTACAGTAAGATGTAAGTACAGTACAGTATGTACTCAACAGATATACATAGGTAACAGTACCTATACTATACGAGCCGTGGTGGTGAAGTGGTTAGAATGCAGTATTGCAGACTAATTCTGCCAGCAGTTCGATCCTGACTGACTCAAGGTTGACTCAGCCTTCCATCCTTCCAAGGTGGGTAAAATGAGGAACCAGATTGTTGGGGTCAATATGCTGACTCTGTCAAGGGCTGTAAAGCATTGTGAAGCAGTATATACTGCACTTCTAAGTGCTATTGCTATTGCTATACAGGCATACATATACAGTACATGCACACACAGAAAGGCATCTTTGGATTGGCGACTACCTCTGTGCATTTTCCTTTTCAAGTTATGGAAATAATTTATCATTGCTGCCTTCAGGATATTTTTTTCCAACTTTCTAGTCTACCAATAGCCCTAGAATTTCTGAATGCTTCCCATTCAGTACTAAGCACGGCATGCTTAGATTCTGGGATCAGCTGGACACAGCTAAGCACTGCCACCTGTCTGAGGCATTCAGGCATATTTACACATATGAAATTAAATCTTTCATTTAATGCAATAAAGATTGGCCCAAAGACCATGCTTCTATCTTTTCGCCAAACCACGCTACGCGAGAATGAGCTTTTACAGAGAAGCAGCACAGGAGCAGATCTGACCACTGCAAACACAAGGTAATCAAGGGACAGTGGGCCTCCAGCCTAAAAGAGGATAACCCATGATATTAGGTGAGAAAGAGGCTGTCTGCATGTTGATTTTATAAACAGGATTTCCTCTCAAAATGCAGATGTCGCTATGTACTGTAAAAGTCCTTTTGTTAGGACTCGTTGCTTTTCAGAACTTTGTGGATTCTTGTGAGTTTGCCTAATTGGATGTAGCCTTGCCTGCCAGAATAAAAATAATAAAATAGAATTAAAAAGCCATTGCATGAAATCATAAAAAAAGAAACACTCTTACCCCACCTACTCTACTCTTGCCTAAATGAGCACCTCTTCTTTCCTGTTGCTTGAAGACCAGTAAAGCTTTCGTGAACTCTCTTGAGAAGAGGTTCCCCTTTTCTGATAAGTCTGCTTAGAATTTGGTTGCCAAATTGAACAAGAAAAAAGATGGATGAATTTATCTGAAAGACTGGGAAAATTAGTCTCTCTCTCTCTCTCTCTCTCTCTCTCTCTCTCTCTCTCTCTCTCTCTCTGTGTGTGTGTGTGTGTGTGTGTGTGTGTGTGTGTGTGTGTGTGTGTGTACAGGGCACATAAATCTACATGTTTTGCAATATTCAGAGAGAGCGATCGGGAACTGCATAGGGCTTGTCACGAGGTACTCCCAACAAGAACAGACAAGGATTAAATCCTCCTGTTTCCAGTAAGGCTTGTTTCTTCCTCTTTTTGATCTCCACCAGGATCATGTCAATGGATTTACAAAACAGCTGCTTACCCAGGAAGGGCTTGGATTCCTGGCTGTCCTTGGATCGATGATCAACCTCCCAGTGCCTGATATGAGCCACCATTCCTTGCGGTCACAGAGCTAATTATAAATTGAAGGTTGCTGAAGATAATATCAGCAATCATCTCCACAATCTTAGCCAGTTCATTAATGGTTTCCTTTAATTTCCCGCGGTGGCTCAGTGGCTAAGACGCTGAGCTTGTTGTTCAGAAAAGTCGGCAGTTTGGCACTTTGAATCCCTAGCATTGCATAATGGAGTGAGCTCCCGTTACTTTGTCCCAGCTTCTCCCAACCTAGCAGTTCGAAAGCATGTAAAAAATGCAAGTGGAAAAATAGGGACCACCTTTGGTGGGAAGGTAACAGCGTTCTGTGCACCTTGGGCGTTTAGTCATGCCGGCCATATGACCACGGAGACGTCTTCGGACAGCGCTGGCTCTTCGGCTTTGAAACGGAGATAAGCACCGCCTCTTGGAGTCGGGAACGACTAGCACATATGTGCGAGGGAAACCTATACCTTAATTTCCTGATATCTGAAGACATCAGTAAGCCTGGGTTATTAGGGATCTTGAAATAACAAAGGTCATTGCAGAGGGCTCTAAATTCTAAGGATTTCATGAACTCTTCAGTTTAGGACACCCTATTTGAAATTGTGTGGGTTCTATGAAAAGCTACTCCCTTTCTCTGGACTACATTCTCTAAGGAGGAGGCTGCCACAGGTTCATTTATCTGTAGAAAGCAAAACCAAAGAAGGTTACTTGTGCATGCAGCTTGAGAATGTAAACCTGTTGTTTCAAATATGCTGATAATGGAAACAGCTCCAGAAGGCCTTGAAAAAAAGGGAAATCAAATTTAATTAGGTCTTGAATATTTTGCAAACTGCTTTGCAACTTTTTCAGACTTGACAGCTTTGACAGCTTTAGGATCTCAACCTGCATAGATATGCGGACCTCCATTTGCAGGATGGGAGTTGAAGTCCATGCATTTTCAAATGCCCACTTTTGAGAAACGCTGCTTTAAATGCTAAAATGCCTAATTTATTTGTGTTTTGAAATAAAGCAGATACATATGCTCAAGTATTTGAACACTCAAATCCATACTTCTCAATAGGAGAGAACAGAACAGAATTCTTTATTGACCGAGTGCAATTGGACAGACAAGGAATTTGTCTCCAGTGCATAAGCTCTTAGTGTACATACAACCAATGAAATAATAAGTCATAGATCATAAGATAAATCATAATTCAAAAGATGCAAACAAGGGACAGATCATAATATACCAACAAGAGAAGGTAGTAGGAAAGATGAGAAGGTGAGAAAGATGAGAAAGATGAGAAGGATAGTAGCAATACAGATTTCTACATGGGTAAATATATTTAGTCATAAGGCAGTGGTGTGGGAGTTAGCAGAGTGATGGCAGGGGGGGAAGAAATTATGTTTCTGTCTAGTTGTTTTGGTATGTAATGCCCTACGCAGCATCCTGAGGGGAGAAGTTGAAATGGGTACAACATAAGGAAATTGGATGTAAATTGCAAATAATGATTTGGAAAGAAGGATTAGAAAATTTTGTTATTGAATATTATGAATGTTTAACTAGAATAGGACATAAAGATTCAGTGTTATTGGAGGATCTTAGAAAATAGTAAATGAAATGCTAGTATGTGGTTATGTATTAAATCTTGGTATATTTTATGATGACGGACGTTTAAACAATTATAGTCAAATGAAAATGGAGGTATGATGATGGAAATATGCATAAATATGTGAGTTAAAATACTTGAGTTCATATGAATTATGTCTGATGACTGTGGAAGAGATGCACGAAAGCCTTTTTGTAACCAACTGATACATTTTCTACAGGATTTTATGTGTTGTGTTTGTTTTGAAAATAAAAAATAAAAACAAATTCTTTATTAAAAAAAGAAATGGTTTTTGTCCAAGATGTGAGGGGTCTGTAGATATTTTCACAGCCCTCTTTCTGGTTCGTGTATTTACACCAGGGGTGTCCAAACTTGGGAACTTTAAGACTTGTGGACTTCAACTCCCAGAATTCCCCAGCCAGCATGTCCACAAGTCTTAAAGTTCCCAAGTTTGGACACCCCTGATTTACACAGTTCCTCAATGGAAGTCAGGCTGGTTACAATTGCTTTTTCTGCATGCTAATTATTCATTGAAGTCGGTACCTGTGCCTGTGGTCACTGTGCCACACCAGACAGTTATAGAGGTACAAATGGCCTGTCCTCTTAACATGTGCCTACATAGCATTTCTATCGTTTCCCATCCCTATATCACAGCCTGCAGTTCCATAAATGTTCCAGGAGAAAGTGAGCTGATGCCCTTGGACAGAGCTACTACAACCTCCCCCCCTTCCCCCCGTCTCTCCTTCTCTCATATATGGCTGCCCATCTCACTCTGGGTGGTGTACAATAAAACCAATAATTAAAAACATTCTGCAAAAACCACTAAAAACAATGACACATAAATAAAAACAAGAGCATGAGAGGGAATGCATCAGAAGGTTACATATGATGCAGCCAATCTGTGGGGTTTTTGTTGCCAGGGGATTTCCAGGCTTGTTAAAAAAAAAAAAAAACAAATTTTGAGGGATTTCCAGAAGGTAACAATGGTGAGAGCTAACTTAAACAAGAGCGGGGAGGTGTTTTCCCCCCAGATGGCTGTGTGGACGCTCCCTCTGAGATCATCATTTTAACACCAGGCCCAAAACCAATTTCCTTACTTTTTTTTTGTCTGCTTTAAGTTCTCGTCCTTTTCCCTGAGAGGCTTATGCTGCTCTTTTAGACTTTGATGCTTCAAATGTTAGTTAATGGCTTGAAGCATTCTGTTTTGGAGGGAAACTGCCCTACAGTAGGACTCCACATAAGAAATAAATAAAAGACAGATGTGGGGAGAGTGGGAGAAGTTGAAGTGGCAGGAGTGACGGCTGCATAAAAGCCGTCTGATGAGGTTTCTAAGCACTGATGGGACAAGGGAAGGACCAGGATACTTATAATTGGCGGTGCATTCTCAAATTCCAAGAAATGTCTGCTGACATCAGAGGTTGGCTTCCTACCAGTTCGGATTGGTGCAGCTGAACCGGTAGTAACTTGGCGGCCTGGGTCACTGGAACTGGAAAGCGACCCAGGCCTGCCACGCCCCAGAACCAGTTCTCCTATGGCGCAGCTATCTTGATATTTGGTTCTGTGCATGCACAAAACAATTTTCATTGCACATTTTTTTTTCATTTTTAATGTTTTGCACATGCATAGATCTGTTTATGTGCAAATGTGCATGCACGCAGAGCAGACGTCTGGCATGCGCATGAGCGAAGCGAGTACGCATGCACACAATTTTTGCATGCACTGAACCGGCAGTATTGCTAGCAGCAACCCATCCCTGGTTGACATCATGCTGTCTCCTGAAGCACTTTTGCATATCTGCTATTTATTTGGCTAATGAATGTGCTTAATACTGGTATTTTAGGTGATTGCATTCGTGTAGGGAGGATGTCATCACGTGGGGATGTATAAGCTCAAGAAAAGCTAAAAACTCCAGGGATAGCAGGATCCACCAGCTTCCTTTGCTGCTTACAAAGGCAGCGCAGGTGGTCCTTGACTTACGAACACAACCAAAAGGATTGGGAGATTGGAGACTAAAATATATGAAGAACGGTTACAGGAACTGGGCATGGCTAGTCTAGGGAAGAGAAGGACCAGGGGAGACATGATAGCAGTGTTCCAATATTTGAGGGGCTGCCACAGAGAGGAGGGGGGTCAAGCTATTTTCCAAAGCACCGGAAGGCCAGACAAGGAATAATGGATGGAAACTGATCAAGGAGAGATTCAACCCAGAAATAAGGAGTAACTTTCTGAAGTGAGAACAATCAACCAATGGAACAGCTTGCCCTCGGAAGTTGCGGGAGCTTCAACACTCGAGACTTTCAAGAAGAGATTGGACTGCCATTTGTCAGAAATGGTGTAGGGTCTCCTGCTTGAGTGTGGGGTTGGACTAGATGACCTATAAGGTGCCTTCCAACTCTGTTAATCTGTTAAGTGAATCACTGTAGGTGTTAAGTTAGTAATACAGTTGTTAGGTGGCTCACCCATTGACGTTGTTTGTCAGACGATCACAAAAGGGGATCACATGACCCCGGGAACATTGCAACCATCATAACTATGAGCCAGCTGCCAAGCATCTCAATTCTGATCACATGACCATGGGGATGCTGCAACGGTCATAAGGGTGAAAAATGTGTTGTGGTCCGCTAGCAACTTGTGGAGCTGGCAGCAAAGTCAGAAGTGAGGAGGTTAAAGAGGAACAGTCCTGGAGTCTGGGAAAGATTCGGATGAGGTCTCTGCATCGGAGGCAGAGAGGGGGCCAGGACCATCTGGGAGTTATGTGCTGCCTCTGGAGCTTCCAGAGTCAGACATCAGCAAGCAGAGGAACAAGAGGAGCCTGTTCCCAGTGCGCGCATGCGCAGAGCTGCCAAAAGACAAGAACAGTTAAAACAAAAGGGACGACTTGGGAGTAAGGCTTGGAGATGATTGCCCCCCCCCCATAGGACATATAGGAGGAGCAAAGGCACGTGAGCCTTTGCAGAAAGCAACTTTGTTCATTCTGGTCGGTTTAAATTCTGAAGTTCCCTTTTGACTCTGCTCCATGTGGTCTTGCAAGCTAATTGCAAGTTAGGTCTTTGGCAGCGTTTCAAGGGAGATAAAGGAGGGTGCTTATCACCTTTATTGCGAAAGACTTTGGCAGAGTTCTGTCAGACTCTTTACAAACTATTGTAAAGTCCCAAAGGGCTGTGATTGAACATAATTCACAGTCCTTGAAATAAACAGAGGGTTTTGGGGACTAAGAATGTGCTTTTTTACTGTATCAGGAAGCCTAGGTCAGAACAAAATGTTCACCAGTCACTTTTTCAGTGCTATTCTAATTTTAAGGGGTCACTAAATGAATGGTTTTAAGTTGAGGACTTCCTGTATCATTGTTAGCATCTGTGATGTTTTGCAGGCCTTTGGGTTGCGGGGGTGTTGTTGTTGTATTTTTGCTATTTTCATGCTTCTATTCTTTTCACGGTCCGTCCCTTTCTCTTTTAAAAAGTTTTCAAATTCTATATTTGGTTGGCATATGGGCCAGATGTTTTCACAGGTCTGCATCTGCTCCAGTTATTTACTGAACTGCCAATGTTTTGGGATGGATGGTGGGGTTGGGTGGAATGGAGAGGAAGAATAAAAGGGAAGCTTGGTCTCTTGCTATTAAAGCACCCTTAAAAACAACAACGTCAACAATTCCTCTCTGGTAAAAGTTGAATCTCAAGCCACGTTTTCTCCCTTCCTCTTCCATAGTGTGAATGCCCCACACATAGCCAAAGAACCACCAGAAGTGCTGCATTGCTTTGGAACATCTCAGTGTTAATTAAAACCAGGGGCAGATTTCTCTTTTTCTTTGAAACAAATTTGAGAGTCAGGCAAAGCAAACCTCAGTCAAATGTTTGTCTGAAACTGGAAGTTCACAGCGCCGCTCAGCACTTTACTCAGTTGAGTTTAAATAATTAGAGACACGCAGGCAGCCCGAACTCCTGGGCTATTTAAAAGAAAAGATGGGAATAATATGTTTAACTAATTTGTGTAATGTTTCCTCGTAAACCACATGCTTATAAAACCTATTCCGAAAAATCTGTTTCTTTACAGCTCTGATTTGATGTACAGCAAAAACACTCTGAAGTGGAGGGAAATGACGCCTTGCTGGTCCCTTTTACGCTGATTTCCACTTATATATAGCTGTTATTAATTACAAGGATTATTATATTAAAGACCTAATGTACTATTGTTGTTCTGGCAACCTCAGGATTGTGAAGATTTAGGCCACCCTCAGCTATGGAAACTTACAGAGTCACTTTAGGCTGACACCGTCTCTCAGCCCAATGTACTTGATAGGATTGTTGCAAAAAAAATATTTTTTTTAAAGAGTTATTTATATTGGATTTTGATCCAGCTTTGTTTGGTATGACCCAAGATTGGGGTAAATCATAGTCCTGTCTATTTTCCCCACAACAACCCATAAAAAACAGACAAAGCTTCAATAGCACCATTGTAGTTACCATCTTCATGAATTTTGGCTACACCTTATGGACATCCTTGTGCCTATCACTGATGTACCACCACCCCCCCCAAGAGGTAACCCTTCCCAGGAAAAATTGTTCCCACCCAAATCTAGGTAGTAGGAAATGTCATAAAAAATTACTAGCCCTAACCTTTCTTACTTAAAGGTTTTAGCCTAGTGTTTTCTCAGAGTGAAATATGGTGTGGTACTGTACTATATGCTATGCTATGCTACGCTACGCTACACTATACTACACTTATTATAGTATATATTATAAATAGATAAATAAATAGATGAATAGATAAAGGTACTAAGCCAGGCTTCTTAGTGTACAAAAAATATTTAAATGGTTGCCTACTTATTTTTTTTTAAAAAACAATTCTTATTACTGATTTTTTTTTTATATTATACTTTTTTTTCCTAAAAAAAAAAGCTTCATCGCAAATATTGTTAACAGCAGAATCGAAAAGCTGGAGTTATTTTTATTTAAAAAATAATCAAAAGCTAAACCAAGAACTTGATGATCAAGGAAGGAAAGAAGGAAGGAAGGAAGGAAGGAAGGAAGGAAGGAAGGAAGGAAGGAAGGAAGGAAAGAAGGAAGGAAGGAAGGAAGGAAAGAAGGAAGGAAGGAAGGAAGGAAAGAAGGAAGGAAGGAAGGAAGGAAAGAAGGAAGGAAGGAAGGAAGGAAAGAAGGAAGGAAGGAAGGAAGGAAGGAAAGAAGGAAGGAAGGAAGGAAGGAAAGAAGGAAGGAAGGAAGGAAGGAAGGAAGGAAGGAAGGAAGGAAGGAAGGAAGGAAGGAAGGAAGTAAGTAAGTTAGTTTGGTTGAAGTGTTTTTAAAGAATTGCCTTTTTGGTGCTCTTTGACTGTTGATTGTAGTTTTTTCCCCCCGTCTGGTCCATTTCTGTGGTGTACAAGAGTTGGCTGAGTGCCAGTGTGACAATCAATAACTCCTGAGCCCCTCTCCTCTGTTGGAGATTATTCCTTGGGCTCCTTTGTTTTACTGGTGGGTGGGTGGGTGGGTGGGTGGGTGGGGGCAGGCAGGAAAGGGGGGCAATTTCTAAACTGAAACAGGATGTCCTGCTGGTGTCTCAGACTCTGAAAGGCTCCGTTTCACTGGCTGCATTGGCGACGCAAGATGGCTTAAGTTAATCCAGGAGGATTTAGGCGGCTGCAGGACTTCTCTGAGCCCACTTTCTTTTTGACTCAGAAAAACCTCAGAGGGGCTTGCCGCTGGAGCTGGCAGCATTGCGGAGGGGACTCTTTCAAAGGCCCAGGAAGTCAAAGAGAAAGGATCATGTTTTAACATGTTATCGTGGAACTGTAATCAATTTTGGATAGCCCTTACAAAGGAAAGAGTAGCAGTAGAAATGTAAACTTCACACACATTCACACACTTAATCCATCAGATAAGGAAGCCCAAGAAACTGCATTACCTATTTCGGTCATGGTTGGTTGAGGCAGCTGGCCACAAAACAAAGTTCCAGGCAATCTTGTAAGCAGAAGTCCTCTCTGAATTTTATCTAGTGCTTGACCACACAGGAGACAAGCGATATGGATCAGCATGGAAATAAACTCTCATGCACTAAATATATATATATATGCTCTGAAGACATTTGTGATCCTCAAAATGGTCAGAGAAATAGACAAATCACAGAGAAAATAATTCCTATTTGGGATTTATACAGGACAGCCTAGTCTTTATTTTGGAAAGGCTTTAATGAGCATGTAAGACTTTGCAAGCTTTTATAGATTGACTCACACAAAAGTTAAACTATTAGAGGCTTTTAGGCATAAAAAGGTCTGTTAGTACTTGTGAGTGAACACGAACAGGCTTTTCGCACCTGCTCTGAATTTGCTTAGTTCTCTTTTGCTTTTTTTCAAAATCTTTCTAAATGTTTTGTGTGAGGGCGTGGAATTGATGGCTGTTCCTTTTTTTAACTCTCCCCAACATAACAATGCTCAGATGGAATCACTATGTTATGTTTGCTAAGGGAGGGAAGCTGCTGTTAGCGCGAAACCCAGTATGGGGGTAACCACAAGGGGTAGACGCGATAGAACCATAACAAGGTAGGATGAACAAAAGCTCACATTTTGACACGTTCTAATCGTGTCCCAGTGGTGGGTTCCTACCGGATCGCACCGGATCGCGCGAACCGGTTGAAGACCGAACCCAGAAGTAACCGGACCCGGAAGTAACCGGGAACCGGCACCGGTCCTGTCACTTTATCCCCCTTGCCATCCCAACGGAGCTCGCTCGCTCCCCCGCCCGTCCGCACTAAGCTAGCTAGCCCAGCTAGCCGCTCATTGATTGGCTGGAGTTCAGCCAATCAGTGAGAGGGCTGGAGGCGACCCGTTTAAAAGCGGGTTGTCCTCCATTTCAAAACTCCCTTCTCTTCGCTGGGAGCTTGCTGCTTCCTTCAGGTAAGCAACTAAGCGCGAGGGGGGGGCGGGAGGCTAGCTTCGGCGAGGAAAGGCCTCTAGGCCTTCCCTCTCTGAAGTGGCGGGCTGGCGTGGGCCGTGCGGGCGGTGGGAAGCTAGCTTCGCCCGGGAAAGGCCGCTGGGCCTTTCCGGGACGAAGCGCCGGCGTCGCGTGGAACGCGCGCCCGCCGGGAAGCTAGCTTCGCCCGGGAAAGGCCGCTGGGCCTTTCCGGGACGAAGCGCCGGCGTCGCGTGGAACGCGCGCCCGCCGGGAAGCTAGCTTCGCCTGGGAAAGGCCGCTGGGCCTTTCCGGGGCGAAGCGCCGGCGTCGCATGGAACGCGCGGCCGCCGGGAAGCTAGCTTCGCCGAGGAAAGGCTCCTGGGCCTTTCCTCGATGAAGCACCGGGCTGGCGTGGGCGGCAAGCCTCTGCGAGGCTAGGCCAAAAGCCCCCCACCCTCCCCTCTCCAGCCTCGCCTGGCTGGCTAAGCCCTAAGCAGTCTTAAACAGTCTTACCTGTCCTCCTGCCTCTCTGCCTGTCTGCTGCCTGTTGCAGCATCGGAGAGCTGCTGATTCTGCCTGCTGGTAAGTAACCTGGTTTTTTTTCTTTTATTTTTTTAATGTATTTTAAAATAATATTTTATTTATTGTGCATAGAATTTTTTTAAATAATTTTACTTAAAAGTATTGAGTATAGAATATTTTAAAATGGTTTACTTCAATTTATTGTGTATGGATTCTTTTTTTAAATTGTCTCAGACTATTTTAAAAAAGATTCTATCCAAAATAAATTAAAATAAACCATTTTAAAATATTCTATACTCAATACTTTAAAATGTATTGTGTATAGAATTGTTTTAAATTGTTTTATTGTAATTTATTGTGTATTGAATGTTTTTAATGCTTTCATTTTAAATTATTGTGTGTGGAATAGTTTGAAATGGTTACAGTATAAATTATTGCTGGTGGAATAATGGTTACAGTTGGTACAATATCTTAAAATAGTTATAGTATAAATTATTGCTGGTGGAATACTTAACAATGGTTTTTAAGGATTTTTTTTATTTATAGAATATCTTTTTTAAATTATTGTTTGGGAATTTTTATGTTTTAATTGTTTATAAAATATATTTACTACAAGAAATGTCATTCCTTTTTGCAAATGTTTTCTTTGTGGTGCAATATGTTGCTTAAAAGTGTTCAGACCAGGTTTATATATCTCAAAGTGGGTGCTTTTCTATGGGCAGGCCAGGTTTGCCACATTTAATGTGTTTCACCCTGGTTGTTTAGGTAATTCTGAGGTGGTTGCTGGTTCTGTGAGCTTCCTGGCACTGTCCTTTATAATTTCCCACAATGCCTTGATGGTTTTTATTCCAGTGGCTTTGTCTTTCCTGTCCTTAGGGTTAGGGGGGAAAAAACACTGGTTTCATTTGCAGTCTTTGGGGGGGGGGGACAAAAAGGAGAAAGAGGGAGGAGGTGGGGGAAAGTGGGATCCTTGCTGCTTTCTGAGCTTGGTGGTTTTTTTTACAGACATTTCACTACCAAACTAGGTAACATCATCAGTGCTAGATGGGGTTGTGGGGAAAGGAGGAGGAGGAGAAGTCGAAGGACAAAAAGGAAAAAGATAAGGAGGGAGAGGACTGTGGGGTCCTTTGGTGTTCTCTGAACCTGGTGGTTTTTAATTATTTTTAGGGAATTTTTATTTATTTATTGTTTATAGAATGTTTATTACAAGAAATGTTATTCCTTTTTGCAAATGTTTTATTTGTGATGCAATATGTTGCTTTTAAGTGTACAGGTTGGTGTATGGTATGTGTCTCAAGGTGGCTTCTTTTCTATGGGCAGGCCAGGTTGGTGCAAGGCAGCTTTGCCAGATTTTGTGTGTTTCTGTGTGATACCTGGTTGTTTAGGTAATTGTGAGGTGGTTGCTGGTTCTGTGAGCTTCCTGGCACTGTCCTTTATAATTTCCCACAATGCCTTGATGGTTTTTATTCCTGTGGCTTTGTCTTTCCTGTTCTTAGGGTTAGGGAAAAAAACTGGTTTCATCTGCAGTCTTTTGGGGGGGAATTGTTTTTTTTTTTGTGTGTGTGTGTTTTCCTGGCACTGTCATAGTTTGTGTTTGTGGGTATGTAATGTCCTGCAGTTATCTACACATTAATAATGATCAAGTACTAATAATATTTCCTTATACATTTTAATGACCTTTCCTTTCATAATTGGTGTTTTCTTTCATACTTTTAGATTTCTAATTGCTGTTTCTGTTAGTTAGCAATTGATAAAACAAATTCCACGTGAAAAAGTATTCAAAGCCTTCTTGGTTTTAATTGTCAATTTATTCATTCTTGCACATTCTAATATTTATTCATTTTCATATCTTTGTTTTTTCCACTGTTGTGCAAACACAATTCCAACAGCTGTTAACATGTGTAAAATTAAATATGTATTTATTCCCTTTGAAATACAAGTAGTAAGTAGTAAGCTACTTACCTTCTGTAAGTAGCTCTTTTATTGTTTTGTGTACTTATTTTAATCTTATTTAAGTAGTAAGTGCACAAAATAATAAATTTCCTTTTTTATATTTTCTTTTTGTACATCATTCATTGGGGCAAAAAATTCAGTGACATTGTCTTGGCCACTCCCATCCGGTCACATGACTGCCAAGCCACTCCCACCCGGTCACATGGCCGGCAAGCCACTCCCACCCAGTCACATGGCCGGCAAGCCACTCCCACCAGGTCACATGGCTGGCAAGCCACTCCCACAAAGGAGGCCACACCCACAGAGTAGGTTCCAAAAATTTTTGAAAACAGGCAGCAGACAGGCAGAGAGGCAGGAGGACAGGTAAGACTGTTTAAGACTGCTTAGGGCTTAGCCAGCCAGGTGAGGCTGGAGAGGGGAGGGTGGGGGGCTTTTGGCCTAGCCTCGCAGAGGCTTGCCGCCCACGCCAGCCCGGTGCTTCATCGAGGAAAGGCCCAGGAGCCTTTCCTCGGCGAAGCTAGCTTCCCGGCGGCCGCGCGTTCCATGCGACGCCGGCGCTTCGCCCCGGAAAGGCCCAGCGGCCTTTCCCAGGCGAAGCTAGCTTCCCGGCGGGCGCGCGTTCCACGCGACGCCGGCGCTTCGTCCCGGAAAGGCCCAGCGGCCTTTCCCGGGCGAAGCTAGCTTCCCGGCGGGCGCGCGTTCCATGCGACGCCGGCGCTTCGTCCCGGAAAGGCCCAGCGGCCTTTCCCGGGCGAAGCTAGCTTCCCGGCGGGCGCGCGTTCCACGCGACGCCGGCGCTTCGTCCCGGAAAGGCCCAGCGGCCTTTCCCGGGCGAAGCTAGCTTCCCGGCGGGCGCGCGTTCCACGCGACGCCGGCGTTTCGTCCCGGAAAGGCCCAGCGGCCTTTCCCGGGCGAAGCTAGCTTCCCACCGCCCGCACGGCCCACGCCAGCCCGCCGCTTCAGCGAGGGAAGGCCTAGAGGCCTTTCCTCGCCGAAGCTAGCCTCCCGCCCCCCCTCGCGCTTAGTTGCTTACCTGAAGGAAGCAGCAAGCTCCCAGCGAAGAGAAGGGAGTTTTGAAATGGAGGACAACCCGCTTTTAAACGGGTCGCCTCCAGCCCGCTCACTGATTGGCTGAACTCCAGCCAATCAATGAGCGGCTAGCTGGGCTAGCTAGCTTAGTGCGGACGGGCGGGGGAGCGAGCGAGCTCCGTTGGGATGGCAAGGCGGATAAAGTGACAGGACCGGTGCCGGTTCCCGGTTACTTCCGGGTCCGGTTACTTCCGGGTTCGGTCTTCAACCGGTTCGCGCGATCCGGTGCGAACCGGTAGGAACCCACCACTGGTACAGAGTTTCCTGCTTGAGCAGGAGGCTGGACTCAACTAGACAAGGTCCCTTCCAACTCTGTTATTCTGGTATTTAAACCAATGCAAGCTAGGATATCACACTTTGTCCTGAACGAGCTACTTTCTGCCTACTTTTTATGATGCAGTATTGGTCTTTGCAGCCTGAAATATTAAGCACCAGACTAAGTGATATCTTTCCCTGTTTGAAATATGGTTGCTAAGATCAGCAGGAAAATCACCAGGGTTCTGTTAGTTCTCTGTGGTTTTGAGTTATTGATAATAGTAATTTGCATTTTCAATTTCTATACTCTGGTGTTGTTTTTAAATTTTGTTAACTGTCTTGTGTGCTCACTGGAGTGGGAAAATAGGATATAAATCAAATATAGGCATTCCCCTAGCATAGTAAAGTTATACTTTATTATGGTCTTAGACCAAAACAAAACAGAAAATAAGGTTACAAACATTATTAGATGCTGGGAAAGTATGTTAACTTGACAAGGTAACAGAATGTCAAGTCAGATTCCTAGACAATGTAATTAGCTACCTGCTTCTCATGGAGAATATTATATTTTTTATAATTATATTTTTGCTTACTAACTCAAAGTATGATTGGGCACTTTCCAGAGGTACCTTTAATGCTTTCCCATTGCTCCATATTCTTGGAAGGCAGAAAGAATAAAATCCCAGTCTTTTGAAAACTGAAATACAATTTTTGCAATACAACCAAGACCTTCAACATTTCATGGTTTAGGCTGATTTGGGGGGAATGATTCATTCAGTCTCTTTTAACAAATTTCCCAACTATTTTTTTATATTTATTTCTTTGCAGCAAGTAACTTAACTTAACTTCAAATTGGAAGGAGCAGGGAGCTTACAACTATATCCCTAGGAACTGAACTCTCTCTTCTCTCTCTCTCTCTCTCTCTCTCTCTCTCTCTCTCTCTCTCTCTATCTATCTATCTATCTATCTATCTAATTTAAATTAATTTAAGATAAGACAAAACCAAATACATTTTAAGAAAGGGAGAAAGAAGCGTATGCAGCCAGAAATATATATATATCTGTTTGTGTTACAACCCCTGGTATGACCTAGCTGATGAGAGCTAAATAGCTCGAAATGGATCTATACTAGTCTCCCTTTATTTTATCAGCACAAATACAACACACATATATATATAAATATATATATATATATATATATATATATATATATATATATATATATATATATACACACACACACACACACACACACACACACACATACACACACACACACACACACATACATACATACATATATATACATATATATACATATATATACATATATATACATATATATATATATATATATATATATATATATATATATATCATACATACATACATACATATATATATATATATACATACACACAGTATGTATATAATCTCAAGGAGAAATATAATGTTTGAGCATCAATATCTATTTTTCATAAAACGATATTTTCACAGACAAGAGCAATCTATTAGGAAAGATGTGACTAATATGTGGGGACAATTTTTTTAAGGAATACTACAATGAAGGACAGATTCAAAACATACTTGGGTTTTTCAGTTTTTCAAATAATGAACCCGAGTCTAGCCATAAAACCTGAATCAACATCTTGCGAATTGGAAAATTAAGGCAGCCAGAGGATCCACAGTAGGAAAGATTGTTAGATGATTTAAATTTAGCTATGCAATGGGCTCCCTCAGAGTTGTCATTGATCCCTGCTTTTTCGGAATTAAGAAATTTTGCAAATATGCATCTATTGGACAGAGCTTTTTAACCTTAATTCATGAATATCTATGATATAGTTTGTTGAGTAAAGAGAATGATAGCATAACAGAGTTGGAAGGGACTTGGAGGTCTTCTAGTCCAACCCCCCTGCTCAGGCAGGAAACCCCATATCATTTCAGACAGGTGGTTGTTCAATCATTTCTTGAAAACTTCCACTGTTGGAGCACTCACAACTTCTGGATGCTGGTTGGTCCACTGATTAATTGTTCTACCTGTCAGGAAATTTCTCCTTAAGTATCTAGGTTGCTTCTCACCTTGATTAGTTTCCACCCATTGCTTCTTGTCCTGCCTTCAGATGCTTTGGAGAATAGGTTGACTCTCTCTTCTTTGTGGAAACCCCTGACATATTGGAACACTATCTCAGTGGAAGGAACACTATCAGGAAGGGAGGGAGGGAAGGAGGAAGGAAGGAAAGAAGGAGCACCCTCCTGGGTGCTCTGTGACTGGCCATGAGCACTGCACATTTCCAACCATTTCAGAATATACTGTCCGAGTTCCAAACAAGCTCACCAGAGCCAAGAGAGTTGCTTCTGACCCTTTTCTGTTCAGGCAGAACTGAAATAAGATGAGCTCCCAATAGCTTTCTAAAGGTAAAGGTTCCCCTTGCACATATGTGGTAGTCATTCCCGACTCTAGGGGGTGGTGCTCATCTCCGTTTCCAAGCCGAAGAGCCAGCGCTGTCCGAAGATGTCTCTGTGGTCATGTGGCTGCAGGACTAGACATCAAAGGTGCATGGAACGCTGTTACCTTCCCACCAAAGGTGGTTCCTATTTTTCTACTTGCATTTTTACATGCTTTCAAACTGCTAGGTTGACAGAAGCTGGGAGAAGTAATGGGAGCTCACTCCGTTACATGGCACTAGGGATTCGAACCACAGAACTGCCAACCTTCTGACTGACAAACTCAACATCTTAGCCACTGAGCACTAGAATAGCTTTCTAGTGGGCTATAAGTCCAATATTGGGTGCTTAAGTTGCCTACTTCAACTCTGATGTTTCAAAAAAGAGGTGAGGTTGTTTTGTTTTGTTTTTTGCACAATGTATTCCTTGTTCAACAAATTAGATAAATTGCTAAATGAGAACTGCTGTTATTGGAAATTAAATACTGGACCAGTTAAACTTTTAGTGTGACCCACTTGGACTCTTATTGGATTGGATTGGAAAAGAAATATAGGCAGCTATATCTAGTGAATTTAGATTTTAATCTAGAATTTCTGCTATTTCTATTTTCTAGGCAGGCTGCGTTGTTTGTAATAAAAAAAAAAGGTCTGTCTTTAGGGAAAAAATTGTTCTGGCATCAGGCCCAATTTATAAAATCAAAATGCCTCTCCCCAAAAGGGTACTAAAGCCCAAGGAAACTTTCTAAACAGCATTTCAAGGCAGCAAAATACAGTTTACAAAATATTCAGCCTACGTGCATCACCAGAATGGAACTTCCAGACTTTACCCAAGGGATTAGGATACTGATTCAATAACTTTGGTAACTCTTCTGTAGGAACAGCCTAAATGACAGGCAGATGAAAAACCTGAAATGAAATGCATTTTTCTCCCTCTTAATCAGATAAGGCGCCTTTGATCCTTTGAAGCATGTGTCGAAACAACTGTTAATAGATCTCAGAAGATTACACAGTTACATTCCAAGATGATCAGCGTCTCTAAGCAGTGCCTAAGGATATATTAAACTGTGATGAAGAAAATGAATATTTTCTCTGCCCACTTAAATTTGTATACTTTGACCCGTTAGGGTTCAAATGGCATGGAGTCATGCCATATGGCTCAGATTATGCTCAAATGTTAAATGTATTTGCATATTTAACCCAAACTGACTTATTCATGTCTTCATAGAGGGAAGCCCTCATTTGAATAATGTGTTTTGGGTTCCCATTTCCTCCAGTGTCTCAACTTCATTTCAGTTCTGATTATGTGAGATGATCAGAACTGACATAGAGAATCTGTTACCTCTCTTTTATAAATCTTTTTAATTTCTGCTCTCAAAGTCTGACATACAAAACAAGGACCCTTTACCTGAGTGTTACACTCTTCTGTTAACAACATTGACACTGTAATTTTAGGGAAGCTAAATCTATGAAACATATATTTTAATATGCTGAAATGTTATAAAGGAGAGAGAGTATTTACTCTAATCGTTTGGGTAATCCAGCTCTTCTTGCCTGCCTATTTGGAGCATTGTTGCTTTTCTGTGATGGTTAAAACATTTATAAGTTCTTATATTCTGTTACACAATAATATTCTGTTGACAATAATCTTCTCTCTAGATTAGTTGTTTGCTTGCAAACATTTCATTACCCAGCTAGGTAACAAAGCCAGTTTGGTCTGATGATTGAGGTATCAGGCTAGAAAGAGGAAGACCTCCCTATT
The DNA here is from genome assembly GCF_964273705.1 of Natrix helvetica. Lineage (NCBI taxonomy): Eukaryota > Metazoa > Chordata > Lepidosauria > Squamata > Natricidae > Natrix > Natrix helvetica. The sequence goes on from NC_138552.1 coordinate 84,404,692, forward strand.
AATCCACATTTTGGAAATCTCAATAAAAGTTCCACCTGGATATTGCTTTTTTTGTTTAGTCGCATTTTCTATGTCTTATCACTTTATGGCTTACATCCCATCCTGCTATCTGCTGCTTAAAACAGTTTAATAGGTAAACCAGATTCGATCAAGGTAGCATTTTCCCCCATTGCTGTGATCATATATTTCTGCAGCTACATGTGCCTCTTCCATGGGGTTGATAAATATGTGTCAGCTACTAGCAATTTAACCCAACCTACATAATTTTATGGGGATGTGGTGGCTCAGGGGCTAAGACACCGAGCTTGTTGATCAGAAAGGTTGGCAGTTCAGTGGTTTGAATCCCTAGCGTCACGTAACAGAGTGAGCTCCCGTTACTTGTCCCAGCTTCTGCCAACCCAGCAGTTCGAAAGCATGTAAAAATGCAAGTAGAAAAATAGGAACCAGCTTTGGTGGGAAGGTAACAGCGTTCCATGCACCTTTGATGTCTAGTCCTGCAGCCACATGACCACAGAGACATCTTCGGACAGCGCTGGCTCTTCGGCTTGGAAACGGAGATGAGCACTGCCCTCTAGAGTCGGGAATGACTAGGACATATGTGTGAGGGAAACTTTTATCTTTATCTTTTTACATAATTTTATATCTTTAGAGGTGCTATGGAGCTCTCGTTTTTCTACTTGAAAGGAACCTCACAGGATGTTATCTAGTCAATCTGATCCCTTCTTGTAAATAAGCTACTTATTTCTTTAGAAGTTAGAAGTGAAGGAGAAGACTGATCCAGGGTCTTTCATTGCCTTTGAGTGGGAACTGGCTGCCTGCACTCACACCTGTCTGCTTGGCCTTGGCAAAACATAGAAGGCTGCTCCCTTAGAAGGGCAAAAGAATAGAGACATGTCTCCATCAGAAGGTCTGGAGATGCCAACTACAAAAGATTAGTCACTAAGCAGAAGGCCAGAGACCCAACCACATCCATAGACCAGAGTCTTGTCAGTCTCACCCACAACTCGACAGAAATAGCCCCATCCCTATTTCCTCTGGAAACAATTGTTGCCTAACTAAACCGGTGTTGACTGAAAACAGTCTAAATATCTCCAAGAAACAGCAGCTTTGCTTAGGCAAAACCACCAAACTACCTCATGACTTGTTCAAAAACTTTAAAATGAAGCTTACTTTTAAGAGGTGGGGAGGAAATCAAGCAAGGTTATATTCTCTATTTGCCAAGATTTTTTGTTAAAGGACCACATTTTGTTTTCATGATTAAGATACAGTACATAATTAGAAAGTTGTATGCAAGTTTCTCACGCATACAATAAAACTCAGGGTCGATGCATCTTCCATCAGAAACATACAGAAAAACATTCCTTCTCTCCCCCCCCCCCCCCTCCATGCAAATTTGCTAGAAAATCATTTTCCATTCTGGCTTGTATTTCCTGGCCCTTGTAGCTTTCTTGCAACTGACTTCTAGCCCTACCCTTAAGTAGCATTTTGTTAGACTGGATTTATTACTCTTTGATTCCAACAAAGAAATCTGTTTCCTCCCTACTACAGAATAAAATTCTCACATCAGGATGACAGCCACAACTGTATGGAAATTTCAAACATCTGATACTTTAATTCTGAAATTTCCATTGTAGACTTTGTTAATGAGTTTCACTGCTTTGAATGCATGATATAAATTCCATTGCTAAGTTGATAGGGGACAGACTCCAGATGGTCTGTGAAATGTCTTTTGAGATCCCCATTTTTAGTACAGTTACTTAAATTCTGTTTAAGGCAGTTCAAATGAGTTTCCTTTGAAATGGCTTTAGCTCCTCTTGTTATTTATATGAATGCAGCATGAGCACTGCTTCTCATCACAGTTTGATGGGCTGCCTCTATAAATGCAGATGAAAATGCAAAGCGGTTTTCTATGGCATCTCTGCAGTGAAATGAATCCTCTTTTTCAATGGAAAAAGAATTTTGAACTGTAAACCTCTGATATTGAGGCAATTATTCGGATCTAAAATGGGTAGCACTTTAATTCTTCCAGGATTTACTTCTGGAGATGAAACATAAAGATGCTGCCATTCTCCGATCCTCTCACTCTCTACTGAAACTAGATAGATAGATAGATAGATAGATAGATAGATAGATAGATAGATAGATAGATAGATAGATAGATAGATAGATAGATAGATAGATGATAGATAGATGATAGATAGATAGATGAGAAAGAGAGAGAGAGAGAGAGAGAGAGAGAGAGAGAGAGAGAGAGAGAGAGAGAGAGAGAGAGAGAGAGATGAAGCAGCCTTCTTGAGAGGAGAACAGATGGCAAAGCAACTCATCAATATTGCTTGACTATAGAAAGAAATGGAAAATTACAGGGAGTAATAAGTAGGGGGAATACACCCCAGCACGCACCCAGCCAATCCCCTCTACAGGTAGTCTTCAACTTACAATACTTCATTTAGTGACTGTTCAAAATTACAACACTGAAAAAAGTGACTTATCATCATTTTTCACACTTACGACCATCACAGCATTCCCATGATCACATGGTCAAAATTCAGAGGCTTGGCAACCGACTCATATTGATGATTGTTGCAGTGTCCCGGGGTCATGTGATCACCTTTTGTGATCTTCTGACAAGCAAAGTCAATGGGGGAAGCCACAATCAGTAACAACAACAGTATCACTAACCTAACAACTTCAGTGATTCATTCAACAATTGTGGGAACAAAGGTCGTAAAATGGGGCAAAATTCATTTAACAAATGTCTCGCTTAAAAACAGAAATGTTGGGCTCGATTGTGGTCTGTATTTGTTGTGTTTTAGAAGTAATAAATTGTTAGTTTAGTGACAGAGTCTTTCTTTCATATATTCACAGCTTCCAGAGGCCAGGAAGGTATTGGATGACAAATATCTATACAGCAAAAGTTTCAGCTGCATATATTGTTATGAAGCTATTTTCGATATCTCTTGTAAAATTTCAGAAGTTTCTGAAGTATTACTTGATTGCTGATCTCTTTTTCAGTCCATAGCCAGCCCACCCACCCCCAACAGAAGCAATAAAAATGGCACTTAGACTGCTGCTCTATAGTGCTTATACAACCCTTTCTAAGCAGTTTACTGAGTCAACCTATTGCCCCCAACAATCTGAGTCCTGGTCTCAAAAGGATGGAAGGCTGAGTCAACCTTGAGCCCATCAGGATCAAAATTGATTTCATTTCTTGAATTAATTTTACTGTTTGGTTTGGAATCTGCTGCATTCAAAAGTACAAATTTGGTAGCAAGTTTTGACGATCTTCGGTGCCTCGCTCTAAGGTTTAATAGACTGCTTCAGTTCTGGCATCTCACTTGTACATTTCTTTTCTACACAAAGTGTCACTGGAATATATACAGTGGTACCTCAGTACTCAACTGCTTTGAAACTCATTGAATTGAGTACTCAATGGATTTTGATGTGAAAATTTTGTCCTGATACTTGTTGTTTGTTTGGTACTCAATGCAAAAGCTAGAACATTTTTCCTTATGGGGAAAATCTGTTCAGTATTTATCAGAGGTGGGTTCCTACTGGTTCGGCCATATTCAACTGAACCGGTAGTGGTATGTCAGCCTGGGTTGCAGAACCAGCAGCAACCCAGGCTGGCCATGCCCCTGAACCGGTTCCCCAGTTGCCGCCGTTGCCATCATTTTTTGAGTTCTGCACATGCACAGAACAATTTCCATTGAACTGCGCATGCATGCGCATCCAGTGTGTCATGTGCATCCAGCACTCCGCGTGGATCCAGTACGTGCAAAGAGCATGCACGAGCGAACTGGCAGTAACACGGCTGAAACCCACCCCTGGTATTCATCATTTTTGGTACTCATTGAACCTCCAGGAACCAATGAATGATGAGTACTAAGGTAGCACTGTATTGATGCATGGGTTTGTCCATTTTTAAGTGTCAGGGGATTTCTAATTTAATGAAGACTGGGATGAACTAATGAAGCAGGCAGGCAAAATGAGGAAAATGTTCATCCTTGCAAATGAAGTGATGGGTCTATCAAGTCTAACTTTTTATTCAGACATCTGGAAACATTGATCTGATCTCCTGCTGGCTCTGCACTGAGTATCCAACCAAGCACTGCTCTTTGCTATTCCTTTTGACAAGTTTTCCTATGCTACCTTTCATTTTTTACATGCAGCAGAAAAAATATTAACTGTGGTAATGGGGAATGAGCCAGAGAGTCAACATTTAGCTCAGAGGTGTCCAAGCCATGGCTGGCTGGAGAATTCTGGGAGTTGAAGTCCTTAAGACTTAAAGATGCCAAGATTGGACACCCTTCATTTAGACAGAACTCTATTATCAGCTGAAAATTCCCTCTCTAACTTGGTTGCAGTAATATAGACTGAGCAGGCCTGTTGCCTCAAATCTTTCAGACTGCATTTCCTTACGATCATTCAGTTCACCTTAAATTTATAGTCATCCAATGTAAGGGGGGGGGGGATTATACAAATGTTCTTTGCCAAATAAGCAAATAAAATATTTCCAATGTGGGTGTTTTCTTCAAAAAAGATGAAGAGTTAATTAAAATTTAAAAATATGCTTAGAATATTAAACACAATACTTGTGTCGGTTTGAAATAGTTCACCCACCCGTGTTTTATAAACACATTTTTGTGTTGTTCTGTAATAGGAGGTGCCGACGGCTTAAGATGACCCCTAAGGCAGCAACAAATGGTAACACTCACATTTGTCCAGCTTGTTACTGCAATATACCAGACAGATCCTGTGGAAATTTTGAGTAGTTTGGATTACCGGCAAATAGGATGGCCCTGCCCCCATTGCCTCCCAGCTGATCTTGTTTAGTTGCCCTGAACAGGAGAATGGAGCAGAAAGGCAGGTTAGTGGGATGGGGAGGGAATGGGGATTTTGCAATATCCTTCCCCTGCCACGCCCACAAAGCCACACCCACAAAGCCATGGCTAGAGAACCGGCAGTAAAAAAAAAATTGAATCCCACCACTGATCTGTATATAGCAGGGGTGTCCAAACTTGGGAACTTTAAGACTTGTGGACTTCAACTCCCAGAATTCCCCAGCCAGCCATGCTGGCTGGGGAATTCTGGGAGTTGAAGTCCACAAGTCTTAAAGTTCCCAAGTTTGGACACCCCTGCTATATAGTTTTCAAAACAGAGGGCCTGGTGTAGAATTTACAACATTCACCTTGTGGTCCAACCTATGAAATATAGGTAATTTTCAAGTTACAAACATTTAATGAGCGTTCAGACAACAGCACTGGAAAAAATGAAAATTATGACCAGCTGTCAGACTTATGACTGTTGCTGCATCCCTAAAGCCACATGATCAGACTTGGGGTGTTTGGCAACTGGCATGTATTTACGACGGTTGCAATATCCCAGGATCTTGGAATTGTCACTTGCAACCTTTTTATGGAGCTTCTCACAAGCAAAGTCCATGAAGGGAAGCCAGATTCATTTAACAACTGCCTGATTCGCTTAACAACATCAGTGGCTTGCTTAACAGCAAAAGGTCATAAAACGGTGCACAGCTCACTTAACAACTGTCTTGCTCCACAATTGAACTTTTAGGCTCAATTTGATGGTAAGTTGAGGTAACTGTAACTGTATTCATGTGCTTCATTTTAGAAAATGAGGGCCTGTTTTTTTTAAATTCACACTGAAGTAAATGATATGGATCACCTCAGCAAGACTCAGCAGCTGTTCCAGAAAAACCCCTTCACTTATTTCTCCAGTTCTAATGTCAAGTTTGTAAACACTGGCTTTAATTCTAGTTCAAGCCTTGCAAAACTTTTCCTTCCCATCAGCCACCAAGTTCTCTGAAGTGTTGAAGGCAAGGGATGGGCAGAGTCCAGTACTCAATTAAACATGTATTCTAAATAATTCCTCACTAGGAAACATTTTATGAAGGGAGAACAGAAACATCGTCTCTCAGCTTTAGCTCTGTCTCCCTGTGATGTGACATATCATCTATCTATCTATCTATCTATCTATCTATCTATCTATCTATCTATCTATCTATCTATCTATCTATCTATCATCTATCTATCTATCTATCATCTATCTATCATCTGTCTGCCTGCCTGCCTGCCTGCCTGCCTGCCTGCCTGCCTGCCTGCCTGCCTGCCTGCCTACCTACCTTCCTACCTACAATATATTATACACTCTCGGTCACAGTATGGTTAAACCTAGCATGACATACAATTCTAGACCATAATGTTATAATAGCTTAAAAAAATAAATTTTATTAATTTTCTATTTCTTGGTGCTTAATAAATATCGTGTTGTCTAGGTATTTAATTTGCTTAACAATACAGATTCCATTCTTACTTTCCACCTCTTTTTCCAACCACTGGTAAAATAAACTCCATGTTTGATAATATTCTGTCTTCTTTCTGCTTGATTTTCAATGTAAGTCTATCTATTTCCCCACAGTCTAGTATCTTCTTAATTATATCTTCATCTTGTGGTGTTTCTTCATCTTTCCAATATTGTGTGAAGATAATCCTCACTGCTATTGACACATGTAATACTAAATATATGCTTTTCTTATCCAATTTTTCTGATATCATCCCTAATAAAAACAGTTCAGGTTTAAAATCTACAGTATATGTTTCCCTATTATCTTTTCTAGCCATCTATGTATTTTTGCCCAAATTTATTTTGTTTTAGCACAAGTCCACCACATATGATAAAATGTGCCCATCTTTTGATTACATTTTCAACATTTGCTAGACACAAAAATCAGATTAGGAACACAAATTGAAATAGGAAAGAAAATGGTAAGTGAGCACCTGTCTACCCTAGATGAGTTCAAATCACCAGGACCGGACGGATTACACCCCAGGGTTCTGAAGGAACTAGCAGACGAGATCTCAGAACCACTGAATTATATCTTTCAGAGATCCTGGAACACCAGGGAACTACCAGAGGACTGGAAAAGAGCTGATGTGGTTCCCATCTTCAAAAAAGAGAAAAAAATAGATCCAGGAAACTACAGACCTATCAGCCTGACCTCAATACCAGGAAAGATTCTGGAAAAAATAATCAAGCAACGAATTTGCGAACACCTAGAAGCAAACAAAGTAATAGCCAAAAGTCAACATGGATTTGTCAAAAACAGATCATGCCAGACTCATCTTATTGCATTCTTTGATAATGTGACAAAATTAGTGGACCAGAAGAATGCTGTTGATATAGTTTACTTGGACTTCAGTAAGGCTTTTGATAAGGTAGACCATAACCTACTATTAGATAAAGTAGAAGAATGTGGGTTAGACAGCATCACCACCAGATGGATTCGTAACTGGCTGACCAGCCGCACTCAACGTGTAGTCCTCAATGGAACTGCATCTACATGGAGGGAAGTATGCAGTGGAGTACCCCAAGGCTCTGTTTTAGGCCCAGTACTCTTCAACATCTTCATCAATGATTTGGATGAGGGAATAAATGGGGAACTCATCAAATTTGCAGATGACACCAAGCTGGCAGGAATAGCCAACACTCCAGAAGATAGGCTTAAGATACAGAAGGATCTTGACAAACTTGAACATTGGGCACTATCTAATAAAATGAAATTCAATGGTGAAAAGAGTAAGGTTCTACATTTAGGCAACAAAAACGAAATGCACAGGTACAGTATAGGTGGTACCGTGCTCAATAGTAGTAACTGTGAGAGGGATCTTGGAGTTCTAGTGGACAACCATTTAAATATGAGCCAGCAGTGTGCAGCAGCTGCCAAAAAAGCCAACACAGTTCTAGGCTGCATCAACAGAGGGATAGAATCAAGATCACGTGAAGTGTTAATACCACTTTATAATGCCTTGGTAAGGCCACACTTGGAATACTGCATTCAGTTCTGGTCACCACGATGTAAAAAAGATGTGGAGACTCTAGAAAGAGTGCAGAGAAGAGCAACAAAGATGATTAGGGGACTGGAGACTAAACCATATGAAGAACGGTTGCAGGAACTAGGTATGTCTAGCTTAAGAGAAAGAAGGACTAGGGGAGACATGATAGCATTGTTCCAATATCTCAGGGGTTGCCACAAAGAAGAGGGAGTCAAGCTATTCTCCAAGGCACCTGTGGACAGAACAAGAAGCAATGGGTGGAAACTAATCAAGGAGAGAAGCAACTTAGAACTGAGGAGAAACTTCCTGACAGTTAGAACAATTAATCAGTGGAACATCTTGCCTCCAGAAGTTGTGAATGCCCCAACACTGGAAGTCTTTAAGAAGATGTTGGATAGCCATTTGTCTGGAACGGTATAGGGTTTCCTGCCTGGGCAGGGGGTTGGACTAGAAGACCTCCAAGGTCCCTTCCAACTCTACTATTGTATTATTGTATTGTATTATATTTTAAAACATTTTTTTAGCTAAACTAGCAGGTGGTAAATTCCATCTATAAAAAATATAGTTTATAATAGATTATAATAGTTAAGATATTAAGCCTTAATATCACTTTGTACCCATGGTCTGGCCTTCTGGGTAGTTCTCATTTAGCAATTGCCTCATTTAGTGACCATTTGCAGTTATGATGGTGATGAAAAAATAATTGTATGACCAGTCCTTGTATTTACAACCTTCCCAGGTCTGTAAAAAAAAAACTGAAGTAAGATCATAAGCAGGTTCACTTAGTGACAGCTTTGCTTAATGACCAAGTTGCTGGTCCCAAATGCTCTGAGGACTGAGGGGCCCTTGGTGCTCTCTGAGCTTGCTTGTTTTCTTGCAGACATTTCATTACCTTAACTAACTAATTAATTAATTGAGAGTGCACCAAGGACCCCCTCATTTCAACCATGAGCTACCAATATTATCTTTTACAAAAGGACTCCCTGTTCTTATTTTAATAGCGCTACATATCCTTTTTAATAGCGCTGTATGTTATTTGAATCTGAACTAGGATTATCTCAATATTAACTTCCCTTATGGCAGGGCTGTCAAACTCACGGCCCGTGGGCCGGATGTATCACACGTGGCCACACCTACTCCCGCTTTAGCGAAGGGGGGGGGAAATTCCAATGTTTCATGTGACGCTGCCGTGACGACATGAGTTTGACACCCCTGCCTTATGGACTTTGAATCGAAAGAAACAGGGAAAAAGCAGATAGGTAGTAAATGAAGAAAGTCCAAAAAACCATGACTGATTGTGGCTAATGTTATTTGGGATGACAGGAAATACTTCTTGTCCTGGGATATCTCCATATCTGAAACACAGACGTATCATTTCAGATTGCAAATATGTTTCTGTAACATTTTAATAAGATCTGAGCTGCAAGTGTTTTGTAATATGAATCCCACTAACAGTCTTTTCATTTTACAAGCCATTTATGTCCTAGATCTTTTATGACTGTTTTGATTTCAGAACAATTGTCTGTATAAGAAACAGGCAAAATTTCAAGTTGGTTATTCTTTTACGATGGAAAGACTGTGTCATCCTGCATTTACTGTCTTGGGTGGAAGATATGTGCTCTCTATCTGCTTATACAATTTGGCTCTGTGTCAGTGTAATGGAAAGAGTGACCAGCTTCATTCTGCGTGGCCATTGATTATTGCTGTATTTAAAGTGTAGCTAACATTTCTTATTTGTGTTTCTTATTAATATGTTTCTTATTAATGTTTCTTATTTATATGAGGGACGCAGTGGCTCAGTGGCTAAGACGCTGAACTTGTTGATCAGAAATGTCGGCAGTTCGGCAGTTTTAATTCCTAGCGTCTTGTAACATAGGGAGCTCCCTTTACTTGTCCCAGCTTCTGCCAACTTGGCAGTTTGAAAGCACGTAAAAAATGCAAGTAGAAAAATAGGGACCACCTTTGGTGAGAAGGTAACAGCGCTCCGTGTGCCCTTGGCGTTTAGTCATGCTGGCCGCATGACCACGGAGATATCTTTGGACAGCGCTGGCTCTTCGGCTTTGAAACAGAGATGAGCACTGCTCCCTAGAGTCGGGAACGACTAGCACATATGTGGAAGGGGAACCTTTACCTTAATGTTTCTTATTATTTAAAAAATAGTTATATGGGTTTTTTGTATTAATTTTTCTTTGTCTTCCTTGCTCTTATTTTTTTCTATATGTGAAATGTTGAAATCCATCTGAATTAAATAAAAACAACTTCTAAATATTTATTTCATTATTACCGATTTTTTTAAAATGTCTTTTTTGTTTTAGCTTTTTTTGGAGGGGCTCTCATTATTATTTATTGTTTTTAATGTGCCCCTCTCCTCTGTAAGTGATTTCTCATTATGCCTTTTATTAATTTTTACTAGGCACAATTAGCATGCCATGGGATAATGGCATTGGTTCACGTTCTAAACAAGCTATTATCATTTTATTCTTTAATTCATTGAGGTAAGAATGGGCAAAAGTTTTAATTAACAGCTTTGTTTCCTATCTTATTTGTCAAGATGTATAAATAAATCTTCATGGTAAGAGAAAGCATGTAGTTCCTGAAAAACATCATATATCAACTGCTCCCTCCCAGAACTGTGAGGTAGATTCCATCTTACAATTATTAACTAGACTCCATTGGTTATAAAGTCTGTTTCCTTTTACAGTATGTGTATTAAAGCAGTCTCAACAAATCTAAATAAACACTGCTAAACAAATTCTAAGATGGAAAGTCAAATTACCTTACTCAACCCATGGGAATATATTGCTTTTTTCCTTTTTGGCATTTAAGGACTTTAAGAAATTCACAGGTGTAGTTTCTTTCTGGATGTTTCCATCAGCACACCCTGACTACTTGACGCAAGCAAATCACAAGGAAAGTGCAGCTTTCTCGCAGATTCAACAAACTTCACTTATCACACTTCTACCCCCTTAACACACTGAAAACCTTGACATTAAATATTTACATAGAACTAACGCTTGTGTTTATCTGTTTCTACTCCATTGAGCTTTTACAATCTTGCAGTGCTGTCTAAGATCAGGATTCCCTGTTTAGTCTAAGGGCCTTTCAGCATGAACGGGGTTTTTCTCCCCCATCCCCAAAACAGTAAATGAGCATTCATTTCTTATTTCACACAGATGCTGCACACCGGGGTTTTCCAGAAGTCTGTGCTTCTATTTTGAGGTTATGTCAGGATGAGGACGGGAAGATCAATTGGAATCTTTTGAGACCTCTGACAAAAATCCACTGTTTTCTTGTTGAACTCATTAATTCTTGAGTCCAACTATAGGTAGTCCTTGACTTACAACAGTTCATTTGGTGATTGTTTGAAGTTACAGCAGTACTGAAAAGAGGGGCTTATGACTGTGTTTTACACTAGCTACCGTTGTGGCATCCCCCTGATCACATGATCAAAATGCAGATGCTTAGTAATTGGCTCATATTTATGACGGTTGCAGTGTCCTGCAGTCATGTGATTTCCTTTTGCGATCTTCTGAAAGGCAAAGTCAACGGGGAAGCCGGATTCACGTGACAACTGTGTTACTGACTTAACAACTACCGTGATTCACGTAACAAGCATGGCAAGAAAAGTCGTAAAATGGAGCTGAATTCATTAACAAACGTCTCACTTAACAACAGAATTTTTGAGCACAATTGTAGCCGTAAGTCAGGGACTATCTGTATTCAGTTCAGTACACTTCTTTGCTTTATTCCTGTCTACTAAGAGCCACAGTGGCACAATTCGTAGAGTGCAGTACTGCAGGCTACAATCCGTCTACGATTTGGCAGATCATTTCTCACCAGGCTCAAGGTTGACTCAGCCTTCCATCCTTCCAAGTTCAGTAAAATGAGGAGCCAGTGTTGGAGACAATATGCTGACTCTCTAAACTGCTTGAAGAGGGCTGTAAAGCACCGTGAAGTGGTATATAAGTCTATTATATACTGTGTATACTATATTATGCTACTACTCCAATTCTACTTCAGCCGATTCTGATGCCAACTTGTTAACCAACTTTCGATGTTTATTTTGTCATCTGATTGTTATAGTTCTGGTTTTTAAGAAAAGATTTCATAACACGGCTGATGGGCCAGTAACACCATCCAGAGTTTGGGTGGCTTTGGTCATATTGAGGTCATCTCTAAGATATCCTCTGTGACAAGGATCTTAATTTCCTCTTTTCTTTATTAATGCCATTGGACTTTGAGAAATTTGCAATTGTTTCTTCACTTGATAGCCAACATTGACAAAGAAGAAAATAGTTAGATCACCTAAAAAGAAAACCCAAGAAGCTGTCCCAGCCCTTGGCCTGCCAACATTCAAATCGATAAACTTTCTGAAACTAAAAAAAGTTTGGGCCTGGCCAGTGCTTAGATGGGACACTGGGAACTACAGATATACTGGTTTGAATCTTCTAATGGAGGAAAGGTGGGAAAGACATACAGGTAATCCTTGACGTATGACCACAATTGAGCCCAAATTTTCTGTTGCTAAGTGAGACATTTGTTAAGTGAGTTTTGTCCTATTTTACAAACCTTTCTTGTTAAGTGAATCAATGCAGTTGTTAGGTTAGCAACACAAATGCAAATATTTCCATTAATCTCTCCCTCCCTCCCCCTGCCCTCTCATACACATAAGAAGTTCCATATTATTTCTATCCCCTTCTAGTTTCCCTGGCCAGTATACAAGAATTCTTACGTTATTGCTTACAATTATTGGTAGGCTAAGAAGGAAGAAGAGAAAGAGAAAAAAGTTAAATCTCTTCATGAAATGGGTGCTCTCATACTAGGGACAGACTTGAACTTCCAGCTTCTGCAGATGCCTCCTGGGTAGGATTTACCCAGCTCTATGCACCTTTTAATAGGCTTCTTTTCAAATAGAGCTTTTGATAATGATGCTAATGAAGAATTAACGTGTAACAGGGAGACTTCCCTCCCTCCCTCCCTCCCTCTCCATACAAACGAGTTGAAACCAAAGCTTTGAGGGGAGATTACTTGCCTCCCAGACAGGGAAAAATAATTGGTCACCTTGGTTAAGACAATCGCTTTTCTTCTCATGCCTCAAATCTGCCATTTCCTAGTCTCCCGCAATTTTTAAAAAATATAGACTCCCAAACATTTAGTCATGCATACAGGATTCCTGCCACAAAGTTTTAATATGGTGCAAAATAGTATTGCGAGGAATTTAATCAACGCTCATTCCCTCACATTGCAAAGAGGGAAGGGTACTTTGTTTTTTCTGAAGGATGGCTGGATGATGCTAGCCAAGTCTCAGTTTCCCTCTACTGCTCAGAAACTAAGCCATCTTGCCACCCCTCCCTCTCCATTCAGAGCAGACCACCCACCCAGATAGGAATACACAAACCACATGGGTTAGGAATGTCTGCTCAGCGCCCAAATCAATATCAGCATCACAACCTTATTACTTGAAGAGCCTGGCTTTTAGCACAACTCACTTCTTTCCTCTTTTTTTATATTTAAATTTTCAGCCCCCCCTGCCCACTCCCACCCCATAGTGCATACGATTCCCCCTCCAAAAGAGGGGAGGAGGAATGAGAGAAAACGTCCAGTGAGAAATCCTTTTTAAAAGGAATAATGTCAAAGGAAATATACCCATCCTTTCTTCTCGTTAGGAGCGGCATCTTGCTTTCTCACATCTGGATGGGAACCTGCAGTTGACATCTTAACCATGCAGATCCGGAGTTACATTCTTCCCATTCTATAATAGAAAATTGTCATTTGGACCACAGAAAGAGAAAGTGTGGTATATTAAAGAGCCACACTATTGTTGCCAAATTAAAAACACAGATGGAAGCCTAATCAGAATTGTTCCATTCTTACAATTATTTGAGAAACGAATGCAATACCTTTCTAGTTTGTAAACATACCGTTGCTCATGTCTTATAACATGCACATTCAATCCTATACATCTCTACTCTGTACTAAATTTAACAGGGTTCCTATCACAAGATGCTCTCAAATATCACTCCCATTTTCCCGTTCCATTCAAATCCCTATCATTCTTCACCATTGGGCATCTCAGCTAGGCTCTTGAGAATTGGCTTACAATCTGGAAGGCTTATTTTGTCTTTATTATTCCTTGAAGTCTCCTTGATTTGTCAATCAATGTGCTACAGGTAACACATTACAGGTAGTCCTCGACTTACAACAGCTCATCCAAGTTACAATGACACTGAAAAAAAGTGACACAATTGTTTTTCACATTTTTGAGCATTGCAACATCTCTCATGATCCTGAGGTCAAAATTCAGACACTTGGCAACTGGTATGTATTCATGTTGGTTGCAGTGTCCTGTGGTCATGCGAATACCTTATACAACCTTCTGACAAGCAAAGTTAATGAGGAAACCAGATTCAGTTAACAACTACATTATTAACTAAATAACTGCAGTGATTCACTTAACAATTGAACAAGACTAATGATAAGTTAGAGAATGTTCCTTAGAAGAACTTGAGGCTGATGGAGCTGGAATGAAGGAAACAACATGGCAATTTTATTTTATTCTGGCTGGAATTCAAGTATGTTTTTCTCCATCCAGACGCCATCCTGCCATCAGATCATGTCTTCCACTACATCTCTGATCAAGCCCAGGATGAAGATATATAACTGAAACTTCCCTCCTGATCTGTTGGATAGCTCTTTTAATGGTATCTTGTGGGCATTGAACAGGATAGGGGAAAAATTGAACTGGCTGAGCAGGAAAAATTATTTCGGCTTTTGGCCAGTTTAACAAGGAGTGAACTGAAATGGCTAAACAGAATTCTTGAAAAACCAGAAAAAGCACTACATAATCAACTTCAGTGTGAAATTTCAGGCAAAGGATGTTCAAATATGACAACATTTCTCTGTAGCATTCATTTTCTTACCATGCTGTTAAATCATTTGAATTAATTATCTACCTCAGACTAATGCTGAAAGAGGCATTCTTTAAAACACTTGCCGAAGGACAAGTTAGGATTTGGATTTACAATGTATGAATTGTACTTCTGAAGGATGTTTTCTGTATACTATGTATACAGGCTGTAATGTATACTATGTAAATAAGCAGTAATTGCACCTCAAAGGATTCACTCCTACAATCCTTATGTCTTGATATTACCAAAGGTCTGCGCTGCTGCAATTCCACTCCCAATAACTAATTATTGTTGTAATAATGTAGTGGTAATATAGGTAGTTTTGATATAACATAGATGAATATTACATTTTGCCTTGGATGTGTCCAGACTGGTGTTTTTCAGATGTGCAATTTTGGGAATTTCCATCCCAATTCATGTGAAGGGTATTAAACTGGCCATTTAAATTTAAGACACTATGCCATGAACACAATATCCACCCTTACTCTATCAACTCTGGTTCCACACCTTGACTTGACAATAAAGATTGCATAATCATAAACTTGTAAAAAAAATATTATTTTAGAAAAGGTCAAAAAAGGACAAGGGAAAAATAGTGGTTTTTAGTAGATTCTGAGTTCTGGTTCAGATGAAACACTCCAAGAATATAATGTAGTTGTCATAAAGTTAGACCTTGTGCTACTGTATACCATTTTACCAATCCTAAATGATCAATCTTCCATGCAGCTGAGACTGAATTCTGTGCCAGAAAATAGGACTATTTGAAATTAATTGAAAAAGAATTTATTTTGTTTCAGCATACAAAATAACTAAAGTAAATTGTTTTTTTTAAAAAAGGACACCACTTACCAGCTTTTATTCTACCAGAATTTTGTGGAAAACACTCTTCACTTTCAATACACAAATGCAGCTGAAATGTGTTTATTCCATCCTCATTCTCATCAAACTAGAGAACTAACATTTTATAAGGATGACTGATGAGCTACATGCAAGTCAGAGTTAAGAGTCTACTGTAATTTCAGTAATATTTCCTTTACATAGTTAACCCCTCCACCCCCACAAATTCTGTACATCAGCTACTATTTTTTGTGGCTCAAAGGACTTATTTTGTCTTTTTAAAAACAAAGAAAAAACTCATGTCCAGTATATAGTCAAAGTTATGTTGGCCTGTGCTCCTTCCAACAATCTCTCAAGAGGTTTTGCCACAAAATTTAGTTAGAAAAGTCAACATTGACCCCTCCCCCAAAGCACACATTTTTGTGCTCAATTGAAATGAATTGTGTTGAATGTGCACTGTTAAAAAAAGTTGAAAGACAGCCTTTAGATTTTCAAACATTTCATATAAAAATGCTAACAAAAATGTAAAAAAACCCACTCAAACATCTCCCGCCATACTCCAAGATCACATCATATGCCTGATGTCAAAAGATTTCAAAAACCTCCCATCCCAACAATTGCACATTTAACAGTTGGACTTAAAAAAGAACATAACACTTCAAGTATGTTTCATGCCAATCATCAATAAGAGTCATAACATTACTGAAGAAAAGTACACTTGTTCTTTTGAAAGCCTAAGATAGACTTCCGTAGTTTAGGTCAAATATTTTAATTTAAAAATTAAAAAAAAAAAAACCTCCACATTCACACACATACACACAAAAGGAAACAATTTCTTTGGACTTAAAGAAACAACGTTAAGAATTCCCATGATTATGAAGAAATAACCTTACTACAAACTTAATTTTTCATACTGCAACATACTGTGCACATAGAACAAGGAAATCCATTAGATGTTTCTGCAGGATGATTCTGTAGCAACAGATGACAATCTGACCACTAAGCAGCAATTGGATATACAACAGCCTTTCAAGCACAGCTTATTTGAAAAGACTAACAAATCCTTCAGATCCAAAAGTAGTCCTTAAGCAACATCTTCTATCAGGATATCACTTGAAATCCCTACTTTAATGGCTTCAGTAAGAGAAGGCTTCTTTCCTGCCCTCTTTCTTTAAATGGAGTTTTACTTTGTTTTATGAAATCACTTTTGTTAAAGATTAAAAAATACTTCTGAAAATTAGGGCAGCAATGTTTAGTAGATAATTTCATTAAGGAAAGATGCTTCTATTGGATGGCTGGTTTTTTATTATAAAAAATCATTTCACCATTAAAAAGTTTAAAATGGTATGACAGATAACATTTTGGAAGAAGTCCAATCATCTCTGAAAAAAAATGGAAGGAATACAAGTTCTCAGGTGGTCCCTATAGCAATACATACATGAATGTATAAATTTATTTAAAAAAAAGGATGGGGGGTGGGGGAGTGGTTTAGAACTCATTTATTCACATCCAAACATAGTATGTATTAATTATACAATTGAAATTCATCTGATTAACCAGTTAATTCGTTTAATTGAGTTAAGAGCCCTATTACAACTGAATGTGAAGCATGGAACAAGTAATGAAATTTAGAAATAATTTTCAGCGCACTGGCCATAGTTCCAAATCAAGGACTTTCTATACTATGAAAACTGAACTAGTACTCCTCTTATGGCAAACGTCTCCTTGTAATGTTATATATTTGTTTCTAATATAACCTTAAAACAGGTGCAGAAATGTTGACAGGAAAGCAATTCTGAATTGGGATAGCATATTAGAATATTTGTTTCCCCCCCCCCCCCTTAATAAAAGTTATGCTAATTTACTGACTATATAGTCTAGGAAGTAGGTCAGATTCCTGTTTGGTTTTGTTACATATAGTCCAAAATGAACATATTAATTATAACCTGGGTAATCCTGCTACAATAGACTGAGCATTTAAAAAAAAAGATGGATTAATTCTCGACTTTTCTGCCTTACCCCACAACCAGTATCTTATTTTGGGGAACCACAGAAATTGAAACCAAACAATGCAGGGGTTTTTCACACCGTACTAGCAAAAGGTCAAGACGAAGTGGCATCAAAGCAAGAGTAAGGTCAGAAGGCCTGTGATGGTGGTGTGCTGGATCCAAGGAGCATCCGTGAGACACAGGACATTGTAGCGTCTGATAGTGTCATTCCCTCAAGGACGTTAGAATATGCATATGCAGTAATAAATAGATCAGTTATGTAATAAGGCAGTGTGTTGAACATGCATTTATCTTGTGGCCTGGAGTACCACAGAGAGAGACACATGATACCATACACATTCATTAAATGTTTTTTTTTTCAAGGCTATCCAGGCTAACTCTTCCAGAGCATTTCCTTGGTGAGAAGAGCAATTCGCTGAGGCTTGTCATTTTTCTTCTCCTTTATCAAGAGATGATGAACTGGCTTTAACAAAAGAAATAAAGCTGAAGAGAGCTGTTGGGGTTTTTGCACCATGGCTGCATCGTTCTGAGTGTTTTATTTTTTATTTTTTCAGATAAAAAAAAATCCAGCAGTTTTGAATGCAACCACAACTGATGTCCTCAGGATGCTCCAGATGTTTCCAGGTAACTCTGTAATTTTCTAACTGTGGTTTTGTCCAGTGAGCAAAGGTCAAAGTCAAAGGTAGTGTTTGTGATGTGAAAATGTCCCGTTTCTTCTATAAGATTTACAATCTGTCATTCGAAAACAAAAGAAAAAGTTAAAATTAAACACTTCTGATAATCTCGTCTGTAAGATTCTCAGATAAAATGTAGCACTAACTTGTTTCTTTGTCCATGGGCCTGAGCATGATACATAAATGCCAACAATAGCCTCATGTTTGTTATAACCTTTCTTAGTTTTTTTGTTTGTTCATCTCTCTTAAATCAGGCAGAATGCTTTAAACATTTGTAGACTGCTACAGTCCTTTCTAGGCAAGTATCCTACAAATTGGAGAAATGATGTACCAAACAGTACAGCAACTCTTAATTGGCAATTCTCAGTTATGATTCGGCTTGATTCAGCTATTTGCTGGCATGAAAATGTCTCACGCATAATGTATTTTACTATGATCTACTGAACCCTTTTCTGAACTAGTGCCCTTCAAATATGTTGGAGATGACAATTATAATAAAATACATTGTATCAGGTGACTTTAGCATTCTTAAGTTTCATTTAGAGGCCTTTTCTCCCTCTTCTATTCAAGAACTTTTTAACTGAGATGAAACCAACCTAGTTTTTTGCATCCTGCACATGCAAAGCACATGCTCTGCCTATGAATTACAACTATTCCCAATTATCTTATACAGCTAAACTTGCGATCACCATATCACAATGTATAAGGCAGTGTGAAACAATAGTTTGAAATGCGCAAATATTTTTCTGATCATTATATCCAAGCAGGCACCCATACTACAAATAAAATAAAAGTACAGGTACCCCTTGACTTACAACAGTTCATTTAGTGACAGTTCGAAATTACACTGAAAAAGTGATTTATGATATATTTTTCACACAACCATGGCAGCATTCCCATGGTCGTATGATCAAACTTCAGATGCTTGGCAACGGAGTCATATTTATGACGGTTGCAGTGTCCTGGGTCATGTGGATCACATTTTGTGACCTTCTGACAAGTAAAATTAACAGGGAAGCTGGATTCACTTAACCGTGTTACTAACTTAACAACTGCAATGATTCACTTAACAACTGTGTCAAGAAAGGTTGTAAAATGGGGCAAAATTCACTTAACTGTCTCACTTAGCAACATAAATTTTGGGTTGAATTGTGGTCATAGGTCAAGGACTACCTGTACATAATACTACCTGATACTTAAGGAATAGCAAAACCTTAGAACATTTTGGACTGAAAGACATAGAAATATTAAGAGCTGTACTGTTAAGTGAGCAGGAAGGCAGCAATTCTGGTGAGATAGCCCAACTGAATAACTGGGAACTCTGTAGTATTAAATCCATATATTTCCATCCATGTAGTTCCAGATCAGCAAGAGCTAATGAAAGGTTTAACCACTCCACAATGTGAAACACACAGCATTACTAAAAATTAAATGTCACCCTGCTGAAAAGCACCATGTTTAAAGCAGACATTCATTTATTTCTGCCACACTAGTTTATATAGTAACTTTGGCTCCAACACTCCACAGCTTGTGTCGAACTAATGAGTTAGGAATGTAATTCTAAAATATGCTTCATTTAACCCTAGCTAATAAACCAGCCCAGGAAGAGTTCTAGAAAAACTTTCCAAAGTATTTTTTTAAGAGTGATCTATATTTGATATGCCTTCCTGTGAAACTCTGCCAAAACAGGGCTTTCCATTAACTCCCTTGATAATAAATTTAAGGAATTCAAAAGCTGCTAGGAAGTGTTAACAGATGCATTTTTAAGCAATGCAGTACTCTTTAGAGGGATGAGAAATGAAACTTTGCTTCGGTTTGATTACTATCTATCCTTTTTAAGCTCTTAAATAAAAGCAGCATGAACACTGGAATCCTGCTCTTCATAAGGGCCTCTTGGAAATATAGTCCCAGTATTACAACTGAGCAGGATGAATATTCACATTTAATAGAGGTGCAGCTCAAGAATATAGCCAGAAAATCTGAGGGCTTTTTCTGACCACCTGCCAAAGGAAACCAGGTTTTTATATTCTTAATCTATTAAGAAATCTTTGGCGGAAAAATAAGATAACAGCTGGCAAGATTTCAGATTATCAGTTTTAAAATCACATTAAAAGTAATTCAGCTGAAGATGTAGGATGCAAAGTCCAAGAGAGTTTTATTTGCTTTTGATGAAGTACACTACTTAATCAACTACTACAGTACACAACTACTCGTTATTTAATATGAAATATAGTTCTGGCTTCCCTTTAATTTCATAGCAATCAATCTGGCAGCAACAACGTAAATGATTCTACAACAGAATGTATATAGAAGGACTGGTATTAGCATTTTAGATAATAATGATTTTCTTTAAGTGTTTAAGAATAGGGGGAAAAATCTAAATGTAAAGCCAGTTTGGTCCAGTGGTTAAGGCACCAGGCTAGAAACCAGGAAACCACGAATTCTAGTCAACAGGGTAACCTTGGGCCTGACACTATTTCTCAGCCCAATCCATCTCACAGGGTTGCTGTTGTGGGGAAAGTAAGAGGAGGAAGGTGATACAATATATTTGTTACCTTCGGTTATTTGTAAAAATAATAAAAATAGGATAAAAATAAAGGTAAAGGTTTCCCCTGTCCAATCATGTCCGACTTTGGGGGCACTGCTCACCTCCGTTTCGTAGCTGAGGGAGCAAGTATTGTCCAAAGACATTTTCTATGGTCATGTTGGCAGCATGACTATATGTGAGTGCTGTTACCTTCCCACCAAAGTGGTACCTATTTATCTACTCCCATTTGCATGCTTTTGAACTGCTAGGTGGACAGGAGCTGGGGTAAGGAACAGGAATTTACCCCATCACATGGTGCTCAGGTGCATCGAACCTGAACTGTCGACTTTCCAGTTGACAAGCCCAGCATCTTTAATCACTGATCCATCACCCCCCCCCAAAAGATGGGATACAAATCAATAAATTATTTATAAATAATAAAAAATATGCCTACCTCCTTGAGTTATTTATAAAAACATAAAGGTGGGACATTAAATAAACAATACATTTTTTCCTCTCTTCATATTGGAGCCTAGAGTATCTTCAATAATGAGATGAGCAAAACATAAATTTAATAAATAAATAGTGGGAAAAGTTAGCATTGAGTATAAGATACAGTATACTGATGCAATTCATCATAATCTGCCACTTAAATGATAAACTACCACTGGAGTTAAAATCTGAATTAGAAATGTATCATTTTGTGATTTAGGGGTCAGCTAAAGTTAATATGTTATCATGGTAAGAGCCACAGTGGCGCAGTGGTTAGAATGCAGTATTGCAGGCTACATTTGCTGACTGCCTGCAATTTGGCAGTTCAAATCTCACCAGGTTCAAAGTTGACTCAGCCTTCCATCCTTCTGAGGTCAATAAAATGAGGACCCAGATTGCTGGGGGCAATATGCTGACTCTGTAAACTGCTTAGAGAAGGCTGTAAAAGCACTATGAAGCGGTATATAATTCTAAATACTATTGCTATATTAAGCCTATCATTACTACAACACTAAGGGGGAGCTAATCATGAGCTTTGATTTTAAGGGCTTTAGGAACAGTAACTGAGAATCACTTATCCAGTCCCCATTTCTCAAATCTGAAGCCTACAGTCTCATATTAATTGATCCAGCTGATCTCATCTGAGATAGCACTTTTTTGTAGCTTTACCACATGATAAATCAAGAACTTACAGACTTTTAAGAGTTTTGTGGAGGAAAAGGTACATATCTCAGTATGTGTATATCCCTAGCTCAGGTAGCTTAGATGAAGATCCTCAAGTAGTAAGTTGGGCTTAGAAAGAGCAACTGGCCTGAAGCCATGCAGTTAATGTAGTTCCACGGTTGAACATGGACATGAACCTAAATGGCACCGACAAAAAAAGGAACCAAAATTTTGCAATAAACAAACAGATAAACAACTCCTTTTATAATTGGGTCTGTGTATGTAGGACAAAGGCAGAGAGAACGAATATGTGTTATACTAGGGAAATTTTATTATTGTTGTTGTTGATTTTGTTGTTATTGTTATTATTATTACTGAAGTCAATATTCTAAGCTGTGTTAAGTACAGAAAATTCTGTATTTTAAAATTTTTCATAGTGAAGCAGTAATTTCTGTGAAAAAAGAATTGTTTTGTCATTGAACATACCAAAGTAGTAATGCGCAAAGTCCATAAATAAATGAAAATAACCAATTCAAATTTCAGTATTGCAGGACTAAATTGAAATCTGAATTATGTGAATTCATTTAACATTTTCTAAATGTTCAGTTATAATTTGAACATTCATGAAATTCATTTCAGTGTGAGTACACTTTTGTAGGACTGAGATTATAAAAAATTGTGAGATACTAATATTTTGATTGATGGATTTGCTTTCTGTTGAAAAATCAAATTTAGACTTAGACTTTGTTCTTTTAATAAATTTTTAGTTTTGGAAAACTGTTTAAAAGACATAGAAGCCCTCACCTGTTGCAGTATATGTCGTTCTCTTAGAGTCATTAACCTTCTGTGAAGCTCAACTAATTCATCAAGATATGCCTGAAAATAAGTAATTACAGATTAAAACAAAAAAGACAAAGTTTGGCAGTTTGTGAAACCTCATAGCTTTGCTCACAAATATTTTCAATTTTATATGATTTTACCAACATAACAATAATAAACAATGTACATGCAGTAATACAAAATGCTAAAGGAGTAATTAAGAAACATTTTATAAGTCACATTCCATTTACATATAAATGCATGTATAAATTTACATTTTTATGTAGATGTTGATTTCAATTAGGTTTTCTGGTTAAATTTAGATTCTAATGTATAGAAACACTACTTAAACATTTTTTTTCCTATTTACCTTATCACAATCACCATTCTTAATCTGTTTTTCAGATTTACTTTGTTTTATAGGACTCTTTACTTCCAGAATCTACAAAATGAAAAGAATAAATATTTAAGGACATTACAAATTTAAAACTGAAATGTTTTAAACTATGGTGGTCAGATGCCTTTGTTCTATAAGCAGATTTAAAGCCAAGTTATATATCCTATAGGCTCCTGCCTGAGATATATAACATCCCAGGTTCAAATCCCAGTAAGGGTATGGCTAGCTGATGAGAGCTAATTAGCTCGAAATAGATCTATACTAGTCTCCCTTTATTTATTTATCAGTACAAATACAACACAAATATAAAAGGCAATATTAAAAATAAGAATATGGTTTTCTGCCTGCATGGTCTTCTGTGATGAAGCCGAAGGACAGAAAGAGGGAGTAGTGACCTTCCTCCCATATTTAGGCATACCAGGGGTTGTAACACAAATATATATATCATGTTATATCCCTGAAGAACAGTTTCAACCAGAAATTAAAGCAACAAACTAATTATAAATAAATTTGAACATCGAAAAAGACTTTGGAATTATCAACTAAATGAATACTAGTGGAAGAATGTTCAGTAATGATTCAGTAATATACTGTGACTAATCTAGTATCAATTCTTCAATTTATTTATAGATAAATGTGTCATATTTTTAGAAATTAGCTTTAAAAACCAGGTTATGGCACTTGAATTTTGTTTCTAAACTTCTACAATACTAGAATTATATCCATATGTTGAAGTCTCTGTTTTGAACATAGTTCTTCTACGAACAGGGACCTACCATTCCCAGAAGAGTTTCATAAGCATTGATCTACTTGAGCATTGATCTAGAACAGTGTTTCTCAAACTTGGCGACTTTAAGTCCTGTGGACTTCAACTCCCAGAATTCCCCAGCCAGCTATGCTGGCTGGGGGATTCTGGGAGTTGAAGTCCACAGGACTTAAAGTCGCCAAGTTTGAGAAACACTGATCTAGAAGTATTCATTTTTTCTACTTAAGTAAAATCAATAACTTTAACATAGTGCCTAATAAGTGTCAAGTATACAGCGTCTTTTGAAGTAGTCAGACGATAACAAATCTAAGTAACAGGAAATAACAACAGATTGTTGTTGACTAAATTGATTCATATGTCATTACTTGAAAAAGTGTCATTTGCTGACTTCTGGTTATTTTAAAAAGTAATAATTTGAGCTAATTTTCAATGAAATTAGAAGTATGACTGATTTGTAATAATTGAATCACAGATGATTTTATACCGTGCTTACTCTAAGAACAGATAGTCCTTGATTTACAACTATTCATTTAGCAACTGTTCGAAGTTACAACAGCACTAAAAAAGTGACTTACAACTAATACTTGCATTTACAACCATCCTATAGCATCCCCATAGTCACTGATCAAAATTTTGGTGCTTGGCAACGAACATGTATATATGACACTGATTTATTACAGTGTCCCAGGATCATGTGAACATCATATGTGACCTTTCCAGCTGGCTTCTGACAGCAAAGTCAATAGGGGAAGCCAGATTTGTTTAATAAATGCACAATTTACTTAACAACTGCAGAGATTCACTTAACAATTGTGACAAAAATGATCGTAAAATTGGTGCTACTCACTTATAGGGGAAATAAATATTATGCACCTCAAAGTAAAGCATAAATGTATCTTTAGACATATCTTTGGAAGAATTTTCCATCCAGAAAATATTTTAGGCTATAACAGCACAAAGCAAATTCAGTAAGATCTTCACAAAATGAAAAGATTCAGGACTAATTAACACTAATCATTTATAAAACTAAAGAAGGCTCACAAAGTTGGGAAAATAAAAATGTTTACTGGAAAAATTTGGTATGTGCTCATACCAAAACACAATACCTGGTTATTGTTGGTTTTTAATAAAGGTGGAGGATCGTGGTGTAGAGGTGAAGATGCAGAACTGCTATCACTGTCACTTCCATCACTTAAACTAACCCTGAGCAAAAATAAAAGTGGTAGAGGAATGAAAAGGTAAGAAGCAGGTAGATTTTGGTCAATACAGAAAATGAAAAATTCAAGTGTTTCTAATTTACTACAGATTATGACCATCCTATATTATATTTTTAAGACCACTCTACATCGTATCCGCCGTGACTAGAATTTTACATTACTGACAGCATAATAAGACAGCAGTCCACAACGTTTGCAGCTTAGCGACCCGGCGAAAGGGGAATGACCATTGGCTTACCTAAATGGTCGTTCTCTGGGCACTGCGGGAGTGTCCAAGCATGGGTTAACTTCAGCTTGCTGCCCAAGGTCTGAGTTTAAATCTTTAGTGTAGCCACACCTCCTGCTCCCTTTGGAGTTCAGTTTGAAAAACGAGGAGATGTAACTTGGAAGGATGTCGCAAGAAGGTGGATTATGTCCTCAGAGGTGATAACATGGTTCCACTAGGCTACCCCAGGGCGGTGTAGGACACTCCCGCAGCACCTAGAGAATGACCATTCAGGTAAGTCAAAGGTCATTCTCCTAGGCGCTGCTTGGAGTGTCCAAGCATGGGATATACCCAAGCTATGTAGTCCCAGGGCGGGAAGAAGAAAGGTCCCGTTGTTCCGGAGCAGAGAGAACTCGCTGTAAAACTCTTGTCCCAAAAGAGGCCTCAGCAGCTGTGAAGGAGTCCAACTTATAGTTACAAATAAATGGAGATGGCGAGGACCAAGTCGCTGCCCTGCATATCTCCTCAATGGGCGCTTGAGTTGCCCAAGCAGCCGAGGTTGCGGCGTTCCTCGTGGAATGAGCAGTTATATGAAGACGAACCGGGCAGCCCTGGTGTTCATAGGCCAGCTTTATGCAGGCGCGGAGCCAACGTCCAATAGTCGAAAAGTTAACCTTCCTGCACATTGAAGCGGGCTGGAAAGATACAAAGAAGGATTCAGACCTGTGGAAAGAAGCTGTCCTTTTCCTGTATACATGTACTGCCTGGCGCATGTCCAGCTTGTGCCAGATGCGTTCCCTGGGGTGCCTGGGATGTGGGCAAAAGTCAGGGAGAATCACTTCCTGTGACCTGTGAAACAAGGTGTTAATTTTGGGGAGGAAGGAAGTGTCAAGACGAAGAATGACCCTGTCCAGATGCACAATGCAGAGGTCCTCCCTGACCGATAAAGCCGCCAGTTCAGAAATTCTGTAGGCCGAAGTGATGGCAACTAGAAAGGTAGTCTTAAATGATGTCGCAAGGTGATGGAACAAACAGGCTCGAATGGAGCCGAGGTCAACGTCTGCAGAATGATTGCCAGGTCCCACGCCAGGTACCGGTAGACTATCGGGGGACTTAGGTTGGTAGCTCCTTTCAGGAAGCTGCGGACCCTGGAATGTCTGCTGAGTGGTATAGTGTCGTCTCTGGATAATATGGTGGTTAAGGCGGCCGCCTGCCTCCGCAGTGTGTTGGGGGCAAGCCCTTTGTCCAGTCCATCCTGGAGAAACTCAAGGATTTGTGCGGTGGCGACGATATGATGCGACTGACACCAAGATGCGAAAGCTGTCCAGGTTGTATCATAGATGCGCACCGTGGAAGGACACCTGGATGGTGCGGATGACCTTGTCTGAGAAATTGTCCTGCCTCAGGAGGTCCCCCTCAAGTGCCAGATGGCCAGCTGGAGCCACTGAAGATCCAGGTGAGGAATGCCCCCCTGGCTGAGGGAGATCTGCTCCTGAGGAATGCGCCAGTGTTTGGTCAGCGAACCAGAATCGCCTCGGCCAATGTGGTGCGACCAGCAGCACCTCTGCTCCCTCCAACAGGATCTTCTTGATCACCTGGGGAATGAGGTTGAGAGGTGGGAAGGAGTAAAGGAGGCCGGGAGGCCAGCGACATCGGAGGGCGTCCGTCCTGTCCGCTCTGGGGCAGTGGAACCGCAAGAAGAACTGGGGGAGATGCATGTTTGTCGGACTGGCGAACAGATCTACCATCAGAAGACCGAATCTTTGGGATAGTTGGTAAAAGAGAGATGGATGGAGCCACCACTCCGAGTTGCTGATTGTAGTTCTGCTCATCCAGTCTGCAGTTATGTTCTCTTCCCCCGAGATGTGATCCTCCCTCAGTGACGTGAGGTAGCGTTCGGCTCAACGCCTGAGTACCTCTGCCTCCAACATCAGGGCTTTTGATCGAGTCCCGCCCTGATGGTTTATATACGCCTTGGTGGCAATGTTGTCCGTCAATATTAGGACGTGTGCATCTTCAATGTGCTGGCGGAAATGTTGAAGAACTAGTCTGGCTGCCCTGAGCTCCAGCCAGTTTATGTTGTGGGCGAGCTCTGCTGGCGACCATCTGCCCTGCATCACATGTGTCTGAAAATGAGCTCCCCAGCCGTACAGGCTGGTGTCTGTTGTTATAACAAGGTGTTCTGGATCCTTGAACAGGGAGCCCCTCCTTAGCGCCATTGACTGCCATCATCTGAGTGACCCGATAACCCCTGGAGGTATGGTCACTACCTTCTTGGAGTTGCTGGCTTTGCGTCGTTGAACCGGAAGCAAGAACCACTGAAGCTCCCGTGCATGTAGTCGAACCCAGGGAACTACAGCAATGCACGAGATCAGTTTGCCCAGCAGCTGGGATAGAGTCACAATGGAGGCTGACCTGGATGTCCTGACCCGTCACACAAGGGAGGTTATACCTCCGCTCGCTGTTGTGTGAGGTAAACCTTGCAAGCGATGGAGTCGATCACCGTGCCCAGATGTTGAATCCTGAAGGTTGGAATCAGGTGACTCTTCTCCCGATTGACAGAGAAGCCATGCTGCTTGAGGGTGCGAATGGTGAGGTTGAGGTCCCAATGTGCTTGTGGGACAGATGACGACTGCAAGAGGATGTCGTCTAGGTAGCAGATGAGCCGTACAGGACGAGATCGGAGATTCGCTGTGACTGTAGCCAGGAGTTTTGTGAATGTTCTTGGAGCCGACGAGAGGTCGAAGGGAAGGGCCTTGTACTGGTAATGGTGGTCTGCAAACTGGAACCTCAAGAACTTGCGATGCGCTGGGTGAATGGGGACGTGCAGGTACGCCTCCTTCAAGTCGATCGATGTCATCAGATCATCCTGCCTGATGCAACTCAATATGGTTTGGAGCGATTGCATCTTGAAGAGCTTGTACGCGAGATGGATGTTGAGTTTCTTGAGGTCAAGGATTGTTCTCACCCCACCCCTCCCCGATGCCTTGGGGACGAGGAAAAGGATCAAATAAAATTCCCTGCCCTCCTGATCCGGGTGTACCTACTCGATGGCCGCTATGTCCAGTAAATGTCTGATCTCTGCCTGCATCAACTGGTGTTTGAGGGGCGATTTGGGAAGGGGACAGTGGATAAATGTCCACAGGGGCATCGATAGAAACTCTAAGGTTAGGCCGTACCAAACCGTGTTCGAAACCCAAGCATCCATCGTTGTCTCCTCCCATTGGTCGGCATACAGCTGGAGCCTGCCCCCAATGGGAGGGGGGCGGTGACGGTCACTTAGTCCGTCGAAAGGAATGGTTTGAACCCCCCCCCCCGAACGTTTTGCGGTTTCCCTGCTGTCTATTCTTATTCCTGAATGAGGACCTCTCATGGGAGCGGTCCTGTGATTGGTTGTAAGGCCTGGTGTATCCTCCAGAGGTAGAGTCCCTTCGGGGAGAGGGGGCGGTCTAGAAATCAAATCAAATAAATAAATAAATAAGGGGCATCTGCATTACGAAAGGGCTGTCTGCGAAAAAAGGAATGACCCTTATGATCCGGTTTCTTGGTGACAGCTGGAAGGACCTTTCGTTTGTCCTTGGACTCAATTAGTACTGAGTCCAAGGTCCTTGAAGGGGGCTCAAGCTAGCTTCCGTTTTGCCTTCATGTCTGCCTGCCAGTGACGGAGCTACAGCAGGCAACGTGAGGTGACATTGGAGCAAAAGCCCTAGATGAGAATTTGGTGGCGTTAAGGGAGGCGTCGGCTGAATACTCTACCACTGCGATTATTTTGTTTACATCTTGGAGAGATCTAGTGTCGCTAGCTAGGAGATTGGCTAATAACGTACGCATAATAACTTCCTAATAACTTAGGAAGAAGAAGAGGAGGTTCTCATGGCCCACACAGTGGCCATATGAGTCTTATGACAGGCCTTCTCTGCCTTCTTGTCCTCAGCCTTGAGTCCTTCCAGCAGATCTGCTGGAAGAACCGAGTTCGAGGTCAGGGCCACTATGGGATCATCCACCTGTGGGAGCTTCAGGAGATCCCCCATTCCAGCCTCCATGGAGTAGAGCTTTTTATCCACTCCACTGCGGTTAGCCATTGATCCTGACTTAGCCCATTGGCGCTGGACAACATCCACGAAGAGTTGGGGCGCCGGAACCAGATCTTGGGGAGGGATGATTTCCTTGAAGAGGCCCGCCCCTGGATCCTGAGATCCAGCAGGTGTCTTATCGCCCTGGTCTGAGGAAGTCTTATCCAATTTAGCGGGAAGTCCCATATGAATAGATGAGGTCCTAGCCTTGGTGAGGATGGCCCGGAACATAGAGGGCTTGAACAAGCCCGAGAATGCGCTGGAACCAGATCTTGGGGAAGGATGGTTTCCTTGAAGAGGCCCGCCCCTGGATCCTGAGATCCGGATAGGTGTCTTATCGCCCTGGTCTGAGGAAGTCTTATCCAATTTAGCGGGAAGTCCCATATGAATAGATGAGGCCCTAGCCTTGGTGAGGATGGCCCGGAACATAGAGGGCTTGAACAAGCCCGAGAATGCAGGAACATTGGGGGCTGGATTCTCGTCTTCCGACAAGTCTGGTGCATCCTGAACTCAGTGTCAGATGCTTCGCTGATGGCCGAGGAATCAGGCGGAGAGACACTGCCCGATTGTGCCTGAGAGTCAGGGACCTTCGCCTTGGCTCTGGCACGGCCTTGGAGAGGCAATGTGAGGCCCAGTTGCTGGATGCCATCTGCGATCCCCTGATATAGCCTTTGCAACCACCTCCCTCATTGCTGGGGACAGTTCAGGAGTGGAATCCTGATTCTGGGGCGATGCTCTAGGGCCTGGCCTGGAGGTAGGAATTCCCTCCTCCTCCAGCAGGGAACAAGCTTCATTCCTGTACTCCTCTTCTAGGGATGAGGCCAGAGACCTGGGAGATGCCCTAGAGGGGTTTGGGGAGAACCCAAAATCCTCCTCATCCACTACCTATGGAACCTCCTCTGGAGGGGGATCTAAAATGGAAGGGACAGCAGGATCCTCAGCAGGTGAAGAGAGCTCCTTGTCAGGCCCCTGGTTTCCCTGAGCCCTCTGAAATTGTTTTTCTAGGGCTCTCTGTCGTCTCTCTGCCAGTCTCTCCTTAGCCTTAGACACCCTTTGTGACCTGGGCTGCTTGCCCTTTGTAGGACATGCTGTACTAATACCCTTGGCCACAGGATTGGGTCTGCTGCGCTTACTGATGGGAGGTCCTGCCTGATCTTTGGCCTTGTCCTCACTCTTGCTGGGCATGCTTGAACTTGCTAGCAGTCACTTGGATTAGATGAGAGGTGGTCCAGAGGAATTGGAGAGCAGAGTCAATGGGCCCAGGCAGGGAATGCAGCAATGAGTTTTGGCACCAAATTGGAAGTTCCAGGGCGCCCGCAGATCCGCGCAGTTGAGAGAAAGCAGGGAATGGCCTGGGGAAACCAAATTCCCTGCAGCCGCTATTTTGGATCTTCCTGGGGAGGGGGAGGCCTGCCTGGAGACCCAGAACAAGGCCACTCGATTAATACCCCTCCCAGCGGCGATCTGCGGAAGACCAGGTTGCGGCACTAAGAAAACGGCTTCACTTTTAAAAGCGCACCTTTTTTACTGTTCAAAATGGCCACCGCAAGCTTGGAATGGCACCGGGGCTGTTGTCGGCAATCCGGAGACTCAGAAGAGCCTCCGGGGCTAAATAGTGTCCTCCAACAGCTTTTCCCGGGATCCTGACCTCCTACCTTGCCCCTGAGCTCACCAGTGGCCGCTGACGAGCCTCCCGGTGCAGCCTCAACCGTGTGTTAGCACGGAAGGCTGATTAGCTCCAAGCTGCCTGATTTGCGCATGAGGAAACAAGGAGAAATGCTTTCCAACAAAAATATAACAAAACCTAAGGCTATCTAATGCTACACAGTGAAACAAAAATAAGAAAAGGCTGCACTAAACTAATTTGGAAAGTCCAGCTTGCTGTCCAAGGACTGGATCTCCCCAATACGTCCTTTTAGGGTGACTGAGTTTTTCAAACTGAACTCCAAAGGGAGCAGGAGGCGTGGCTACACTAAAGATTTAAACTCAGTCCTTGGGCAGCAAGCTGAAGTTAACCTATGCTTGAACACTCTAAGCAGCGCCTAGGAGAACCAGGTTGCATGAATGGTGGGTCAGCGCACACACACACATGCACACAATTCAACTTGCGCAAGTTGATCTGAAACATGTATGCTGGTATGCCACTTGTGCAAGTTGAGCGTTCATGCATGTGCCAGTCATATGCCCTGTTCCGAATATGCCATGGCCCATATGGGGGACCCCTGTATTAAGATACCTGACGTAAGAATCAACTTAAAGGAATTAAATTTAATCACTAGCTTTCCATTGCTATGTCAGCGATCAAGAATGTTCTTATGTTTGAGGATAAAGCTTAATGTAAAAAATAATAATCCTGACCAGTACAAGCTTCAAAGTATTAATTCGCCCATGCTTAATAATTCAAATCTGTTAGCCTGTTAACATATACTATATATTCTAATAAGGCAATTTTAATGAAATAAATTATACCAAAATGATACCGTATATATTTCACTTTATGCATAAGATACACATTGAAACTCTTGATTCAAGAGACAGGGATTTGTTCTCTTCAAATGTGCCTTAAAGCACCTACTTCATCTCAGCAGTTTTTATCATTTATGCAACAACATTAAATGATACAATTTGTCATTACCATAAAATGAAAGAAATGGACACAAATCACTTCATTTGCCTCATTTGCATAATGATGCTGTTATATAAATTGCTGAAAATAAAATAAATTCAACTTCTGGGTAGAGGATTTTTTAGGAGGTGTCTTGTCTGGATTGTTTTGGACGCTATGGGTATGTACATTATTTGTGGAGGGTGTCAGACAGACATTTGTTCCTTGCATCCAACAAAATCAAGTTTCATCATAGTTTGATCAGAAGATAAACAAGTTCTGGAAAAAGATGGAGGTGTAGGAGATGACCAGGCTAATTCCAAGGGAGAAGTCAAATGACTCATCAGTCTCGAGTTCCTTCATGCCTGCAAGAGATCTAACTCCAGCCCACCTTGATCTCCATTGACTCTTATCTATCGCCAATTTGCTTTGACCATTAATAGTTTAGATTCTTGTAGAGAGCGGAAGCTTGCAATACACTTTTATATTCATTTGAACTGCCTGGATTCCCGATTTCCTGTGCCTGACAGGGTATTTTGCAGAAGGTAAGGGTGGTGGTAATAGTACATTTTCCATAGCATTCTAAAAAGAATGAACGATGGGTTTGGGAAAACAGGGCCTTATTATGAAACTAAGAAAAATGCAGATTCATTCCTTGTAGTATGAACTGTAACTATTTAAGTTAGTGGTCCTCAACCTTTCCGGCTTTGAGGATTGGCAGGGATGGTTGGGAAAAGGTATGGTTCTGTGAATGCAGCAGGTGAGCGCAGCTTCCTTTGCACAAATGGCAGGCACTTGCCCACTGCTTGTGCAAATGGGATTTTGCGTGTGAGCATGAGCTGTCACTTGCATACGTAGAGTTGCATGTGCTTGCACTAGCCCACTTGTATGTCCCGGTTCCGAATGGGCTGCAGCCCAGCAGCCGGCTACAGCTCAGAGGTTGGGGACCCCAATTTAAGAAACAAACAAATAAATATTGTTTTATGATGGAGAGACAATGGTGGAAGAAGTGTATTGGAAGAATCTCAAAAATAGTATTTTCAAACCAGGGAATATGAAAATAGCAAGTGCACTTTAACATATCTATGTAAACCAAGTGAGGCAAAAAATATTAATTTCACAGATCTTTGGCCATGTCCTGACGTTTAACCACTGCTTTGGCAGGAATCAAAATTAAAACTTTCTTGAAAAATGTGTGCCAAGTCAAAGGGTTCCTACTGCTGCCCTAGGTAATTTCTTTCACAGTAAAACCATTTTATCGGTTAGGAAGTCACCGTCTACTCCAGGGCTGTCAAACTTCCAGCCCTGGATGTGTCACAGGCTGGCCATGCCCAGCCCTGGTTTAGCGAAGGGGGTGGCAGAATGCCGATACATCATATGATGCCGCTGTAATGACATGAGTTTGACACCCCTGATCTACTTACGCCTTCAAATAAGTCTATTTCCATAACTCAAGACCATTGTTACATGTCCTGTGACCCTGGGATGACAAAAATGTGGTCATAGCCTTCTTATACGACATCCCATATTTGAACATGACTATGCTGCCCTTTAGTTGTTTTTTCTGAAAGCTAAAACTTTCTTCAGTCTCTCCACATAGGACTTAATTTGCAGTCCCCCTGTTGATCCTCGCTGTCCTTTCTTTACATCTGTTCCAATTTCTCCGAATTGTACTGAAATTGCAGGACAGAGAACTGAATATAGTAGTGAAGTGGAGAACAGAATGGAACTATCACATCTCATGAAATAGAAATTACGTTTCAGTTAATGCAGTTCAAAACCATGTTTGTCTTTTTTTTTACAGTCACATTATACTTTATGTTTAAGTATAGCTGTAAAGTTTTCCACAAGTACTTTTACAAAGCCAGATGTTTCCACCCTATAACTGATAATTTAATGTCCTTTCCTAAGATAACAACTTCCAATTAGCCTTTGTTACAGTTTGGCTATGTTCAACTCATTTCCCTTATTTCTGAAATTCATCGTATATGGCCTAAAGAATTAAAAGCACAATATACATACAGTGTGAAAGTGAGAGTGAGATAGAGAGAAAAGAGAGAGAGAGAGAGATGGAGCACTTGACTATAGAGAGTGCAGGAGATCTTACTCTTCTTTCTTGGCATGCTGAGCTTTTAAAACAACTTCCCAGATTGTTTCTTAAAATATTTAAAATTTCCTTAAATCCCTGCATATTGTTTTCTTTTCTAGCATGTAATGTTTTAATGAATCAAATAAATATTTTGGGCTTATCTCAAAATCTAAAAAAAAAATCTCTTTACTATCTTTGGCTTGTCTTAGGCTGTCAAATTATCTGGAATTTATTTTTCTAATTCCTAACCTGCGCACTCTACTTCCTCCGTGAGTATTTATAGGTCTTTCCATCTCAGAGTCATTGTCATTCTCATCTGCTTCATCAGATTCATCTTCATTATCATCAGAATGCAGATCTTTCATTATAGACCTCAAAGGACCTAGTGAATAAAAACAAAAAGGGACACAGTTCAACAATAGGAATTCACATGAAGCCTATTTATG
The DNA here is from genome assembly GCF_964273705.1 of Natrix helvetica. NCBI lineage: Eukaryota > Metazoa > Chordata > Lepidosauria > Squamata > Natricidae > Natrix > Natrix helvetica. The sequence continues at coordinate 84,439,272 of NC_138552.1, forward strand.
GTTAGCTTCATAATAAAACAAGTCCTAACAAAAATTTTAAGAAAGGCGAAAGAAGGATCTGATCATTAAACAAAAGATGCACTGCTTGGGGGAGCTTATGAAGCAAATGCTTAAACAAAAGTAAATTTATTCAAGGACCAGTTGACTTAAAACAGGATTATTTCTGTCAACAAGGAGATTAGTGTTTTAAGTGTTTGCAGAATAAGCCCCTTGGAATGTTAAGTAAAGCAACTTGGCATTCGACAGAACCAAATGGATCTTTAAAACAAAACAAAGCAAAATAAGATGCTATAAAAGACCCTTAAAGGTATCTTATACTGGAAAAATCTAAAGAGGCCACAGTAACAGTACATTTTGCTAGACTAATCCGTGTATTGAAAGTCATAGTCTAATAAATCACTGTGATTACAAGTTGCTCTAGCCAAGGCATTCTTTGTCTGCCTGTTTTTGATCTACTTAGAATATAGCTGTCTTCTTTAGTCTAAGGTCAATATCAGGTCAAGCCAGCTTTTTGCATGCTCATATGTATAAAGTGTGTCAATTCCAATAGAAGAGGCCTATTTTTATCCAAGAATTGGATAGAGATCCTAGCCTCCTACACTAATAAAGTTGTATTAAATAAAAGTTCTACAATTAGATACTTAAAATGTTACCATATTTTAATAACATTAAAGACATTTACTAGAAGCATTAGTTTCCAGAAGGAAATAAAAATATTTAATCTGCTCAGAGGTTGGGAAGCAAGAAGAAAAAAAAACCTTTGAGCTAATTTTTGAGCTAAAACTCTAAAAAATAATTCTTCCACTAAAAATACAGAGCAACAGCTTTACAGAATTAGTTTAATTCTTAACATCATTATTAGTGGTATTCTTAATTACAATGTGATATGCTGCTCTATGCCAAAATAAAGATTGGCTGTTGTTAAATTACTAATTGCTTTATTAATTAATTCAGAAAGGCAAAAGACCTATGTGGTCTGAAGAGAAACGGATTAATTAATTTATGTCCTGCCTTTCAAGATAGCTAAAATAAAGAAGCACAAAGACAAATTTTAAGTACATAAAATAATTACAATTTTCTGCACGATCATAATAATTATTAAAATACAGACAGGATAAATTCCAGTTATGTGTGTGCTTGGTATTAAACAGGAATTATAGCCCAAACTAAGGCTGCAATTATTCATTAAGAAAGTATTAAAAACTGCATGCTACCTTCCAAAACTAAGTTTTTTTAATGACAGTTGGTCTTACCTGAACTGTTGTTTTAGGAGGTTTTGCAGAATTAGCCAGGATTGGGTATTGTGATGTCCAATTGGCCTCAAGACAGAGTTAATTTGAAGCCACGCCTCTGTGGTCCTTGCTTCTGGTTCTCAGTTTCAACGAGTCAAGACCATTGCAAAACACCTGAAAACAAGTCATAAGGGAACACACCCTATCCCCTGAACTCCTCCAATCCCTGGACCAACGCTAGGGCGGGAACCTGGCTAATCCTGCAAAACCTCCTAAAACAACAGTTCAGGTAAGACCAACTGTCATTTTCCGGAGGAATTTTGCAGAATTAGGACATACCCAAGTTAACATTCCTCAGGGGGGGCACTATTGGTCCTGGACCCCTCATGCGCTACCACCTGTTGTAACACCCTACGACTAAACGCCTCATCAGCCGATGCAAACGCATCTAATCTGTAGTGCCTGATAAAGGGAGACGGGGACGGGCACATAGCCGCCCTGCAAATCTCCACGATAGGCGCCTGTGTGGACCAGGCAGCCGAGGTAGCCACACTCCTGGTGGAGTGTGCTGTGATGCCCTGGGGCACCAGAAGGTGCTGAACCTCATAGGCCAATGTGATGGCCAGTTTGATCCACCTCCCTATAGCCAAGGAGGACACCCTCTTCCCCAGGGAAGACGGATAAAAGGAAACAAAGAGCGCCTCAGACTTCCTGAGGCCCTCTGTGTGCCTCAGGTAAATACGCAAGGCATGCCTAACATCCAGCCGATGCCAAAGGCGCTCCCTATCATGAGATGGGTCCGGACAAAAATCCGGTAATACCACCTTCTGCGACCTGTGGAAAAGGGAGTTAACCTTGGGAACAAAAGTCGGATCCAGTCGTAGGACAACCCGATTATTGTGGAATATGCAAAGATCCGACCTGTAGGACAACGCCCCCAGTTCGGAGATGCGAAGGGCTGAGGTGACTGCCGCAAGGAACACTACCTTAAGGGTTACGAACTTCAGGTCAACCATCCTCAGAGGTTCGAATGGTGCTCCTGTCATTGCTTGGAGAACCTGTGGACTACCGGGGGACAGAGATTCCCCGCACTCTTCAAAAACCTCTTAATTAACAGAACCTGGGAAAGTGGAAGGAGCCCCTCTCCCCGAATAATTCTGGAGAGGGCCGCCACCTGTCTCCTGAGGGTGCTATGTGAGAGCCCCCTATCCAATCCATGTTGGAGGAACTCCAAGACGTGCAGTACCGAAGCCTCGTGAGGATTCGGTCCTGAGACCCGGCACCACTCTGTAAAGACCCGCCAGGTGGATCATAAATCCTAGTGGAACCCTTGTGTGAAGCCTCAATTGTGGAGATCACCCTCTGTGAAAGCTGGGCAGCCCTTAGGCGCTCCCGCTCAATCTCCACACGGCTAGCTGCAGCCACTGTGGCTCGGGATGCACCAGGTTCCCGTCTGAGGTCCACATCCCGCCCTGGGATCCTCCACGGGTCTGACACTGACAGGCACATTAGGTCCACAAACCACGCCAGGCGTGGCCAGTAGGAAACCACTAAGATGAGCTCCGCCTTCTCTGATATCACTTTCCGAACTATCCCAGGGAGAAGAGGAAGGGGAGGGAAGGTGCAGAGCAGGCCCTCCAGCCACGGAATCCCAAGCGCGTCGACTCCCTCCGTCCCCCAAGCCGGGAACCAAGAGAAGAACCAATCCCCCTGAGCGTTCTGTGGTGTGGAAAACAGGTCCACCTCCGGATGGCCGAACCTGGAGCAGATGGCCTGGAACAGTTTCAGAGAAAGGCTCCACTCCCCATGGTCGACTGTGGTCCAACTGGGCCAGTCGGCTTGATGGTTGTTCACTCCTGTGATGTGCTCCACTCTGAGCGACCAAAGATCCCTCTCCGCCCAGGTGCCGAGTGCCATCGCCTCGGTTCGAAGAGCCCTGGAGTGTGTGCCGCCCTGTCAATTGACGTGGGTCTTCGGTCAGCACCAAGACGTCTCAATCCCGAACATGGTCCTTGAAATGCCGCAATGCCAAGCGAATCGTGTGCAGTTCCAGCCAATTTATATTGTGTTGGAGGTCCAACCAGGTCCAACGCCCCTCCACCATCTGGGACTCCAAGAGAGCTCCCCACCCATATAAGCTGGCGTCCGTTGTCAGGATGAGGTGCTCCGACTCCCTGAACTCGCAGCCCTTGTGTAGCGCTGGGGAGAGCCATCACCTCAATGACAGCTGCACCTGTGGTGTCACTGGAACCTTTTCCCCGGAATTGCTGGAGTTTGATCTCTGATGCGGCAGGAGACGCCACTGGAGAGGCCTCACGTGTAGACGAGCCCAAGGCACCACATCTATGCAAGAAATGAATTTCCCCAGCAAGCTGGAGAGCACTACTACAGGAACAAAACATTGACTTCTAACTTGTCTAACTAAGGCTATCAAACTAACTTTACGGTCATGGGACAGAACACCTTTCCCAGCTTAGAGTCTATGATGGTCCCCAGGTGAGGAATCCTGGTGGCGGGAACGAGGGAACTCTTATCTAGGTTAACCAAAAAACCTAACTGCTGTAGTGTGGATACCACCAACGAAATATCCTCCCTTGCCCGCTCAAATGATGCTGTTTGGATTAAGATGTCATTGAGATAGCATTGGACCTGACAGACCCTGACAGAGCGCTCACGGAGGTAAGCCGCCACTGTGGCAAGGACCATAGTGAAGGTCCGAGGCACCGACGCCAAACCAAACGGTAGGGCCCTATACTGGTAGTGGCTACCTAAATAGGAGAACCTGAGATACTTATGATGTACAGGGAAGATGGGGATATGGAGATAAGCCTCCATCAGGTCAATGAAGGCCATGAAGTCATTGTGCCTGACTCCCACCAAGATGGATTTAAGCGATGCCATCTTGAATCTTCTATAGACTAAGTGAAAATTTAGCAGTTTAAGATCCAGAATTGCCCTCCATCACCCCGAACTCTTCGGAATGACAAAGAGGTTGGAATAGAACCCTGATCTCACTTGGTCTGGTGGAACCGGTTACACTGACCTAATCTCTAGGAGGTGTCGGATCTCCTGCCTCATGAGAGAGCATTTATCTTTACTCTTGGTGACCAAAAACGTCTGAAAGTGGTTCGGCGGAATGGAGAGAAACTCTAGGCGCAGGCCAAATCTGATGGTATTCAGAACCCAGGTGTCAGTGATAATCTCAGCCCAGGCATCGGCAAACAGAAGCATTCTGCCGCCTATGGGTGGGGTCGCTATTGACTTATCTCCCCCGGCGGTAGGGACAGCCACCTTCCCCCTGGAAAGGGTCTCTTCCCCTGGGGTTGGAACCTAGGCCTATCCCTGGTGTAGTGCCTATCCGACTGCCTATCTGATCTCGGAAAATACCTGCTGTGCTGTGCCTCCTGATGTGACTGACGATAGGACTGCTTCCGAAAGTAAGGTGCAGATATTTGCTCCAACTTCTTTGCGGGCGTAGGCATGACCTTCTTTTTATTCTTGTCCTCAATGAGGATTGGGTCCAACGGAGTACTGAAAAGGGATCCCCCGGAATAAGGCGATGATGTCAGGTGCCACTTTGCCTTGTTCTCTGCTTGCCACCCCCTCAGCCACAGGAGACGTTGGGAGGTCATCGAGGCTGCCCGTGAGGCATACTTCATGGCATGCAGAGTGGCGTCCGCAGAGAATTGTGCAACAGCAACCAGCTTGTTGAGATCTTGATGAGTACACACCTCCTCAGGCGGAATCCTTTCCTGTATCTGTTGTAGCCAAAGGATAGCCATGTGGCTGAAGAACGATGCAGAGGCAGCTGCCTTGATGGCCCACGTGGAAGACTGGAACATTTTATGAAGGGTCAGCTCTGCCTTGTCCTTGTCCTTCAAGTAATCAGCCACATCACCGGACACCACCGTTGACGAGGAAGCCAATGCCACCACTGGAGGGTCCACTGTGGGCACCTGCAAAGCCTCAGAGAAACTAGGTTCCATGTTAAAGAACCTCCTATCACTGCTGCTGGGGTTGAGAAATGTTCCTGGCTTTTTAACTACCTCGAGGAACAACTTAGGGGCAGGGATGTCTTCCTTCGCTGGAGGAGGCTTGAGTAAACTCGATCCTCTGGCTTTTTCTCCGGACCACCCTCCTTGACCCCCGACTTGGCGCCCTCCGTCTCACCCAGTTGCGCTGTGGCCCTGGCCTTGTGCAACAGTGACTTGAACAAATCCAGAGGAAACAGACCAGAGAATGCTGGTGCCTCAGGTTTTGAGGGATCCTCATCATCAGACATGCCTAACTCTCTCTGAACCTAATCCCCCACCATGGAACTTTCGCTAGCCAGAGAAGGAGAAACAGGCTGGTGCACCTCCAAGAGGGAAGTCCTCGGCCTGGCCTGAGCAGTGGCACCCCCCCCTCGGGACCCTTGCCACCATTGCGGGTCGCACAGACCCCTTCTATAACCCAGCCGAAATTCCATGTCAAATTGCAGGGGAGATAAACCTCTGAATGCTTGCTGGAAGCTGCTCCATATCTCTAAGGAAGAAATCCTCCTCCTCCTCTTGTGCACAGTCTTCAGACTGTGGAGCCAATGATGGCCTGATGGGACTATCCTCCCTGGCCTCCTTGCACTGAAAAGGATCCCTTAGATAGGGGCCCTGTTCCACCATGGAGAGTGGGGGGGGAGGTGAAATGTCCCTGAGGTACACTGGGGAATCCCCCCTGTGAGGAGACCTAGACCTGGATCTAATGGGTGATCTAGACCTCAAGGGAGAACTAGGCCTACCCCTTTGTTCAGCCCTGGACACCTGCTTTTCCAGGGCCCTGTGCCTCCTTTCCTCATCCTTCTGCAAGGCCTTGGAGGATTTTCCAGCTCCTGCACTTTTTTGCAGTCTCATAGAGGCTGTGGGCCTCACTCAGGCCCCACTGGAGGTCCCCTCCCCAGGGGACAATGGGGGGGGGGAATCCGGCCTCTCCTCTGCATCTGCCATGGCACCAGTTCAGGGCTCCACCAGGCTCAGCCCACCAGAAACAGCAGCGACCAATAAACAACTTCCCCCAATCACTCACGGCCTCCACGTGACGAAATCAGTCTCTGGTAGACCTTTCCTGCCCCTTTTGCAAGCCGCGTAGCTGCCGGAAGTGCCATGCGGTGCACCACGCAGTCCTTGCTGTCCCGCGCCGCTCCGGGCCTCCTGGCGTTGATCTGGGCCTGCAGGGCCTTGCCGCTGCCACAAGGATGGCCACCCAGGAAGGCAGGGATGAAAATGAGGCTTTGTAGTAGCCTCTGCCCCAGCCCATGCGGCCTGCAGGAATTGAGGCCCCAAAACAGCCGCCGTAATGGCGTCCTGCCTCTAAAGCCCCAAGAAGCAACTTTTAAATCCCTTACCGGCGGCCAGGAGCAAGCCACACCAAGGGGAGGCTTCCAGGTATCAGATGGAGGCAAGGGGAAGAAGGCAGGGAGAAGGAATTTGCAGAATGGCACTGGATTCTTCTTGGAAGAATCAAGAACCAAAAGCAACCTGTCTTTCTTCGGCCAGACAGAGTTGAAACTGGGAACCAGAAGCAAGGAGCACAGAGGCGTGGCTTCAAATTGACTCTGTCTCGAGGCCAATTGGACATCACAATACCAAATCCTGGCTAATCAATTCCTCAGGGAAAAAGAACGTTGGTCTTACCTGAACGTTTTTTTCTGGAGTAGTGGAGGGAGGGGTCACAGCAGGGTTAACACAGCCTGATTGGTCCATTTGACTGAGAGAAAACTTCTTAACCTTCGCCTTCTCCCGTTGGTTCCCAGTTTCCGCGATGTCACGGCCAGCATCTGCAAGCAAACACAAAACAAGGACAAGCCCCCCCGGGGCCTCCCGATTCCACACCTCCCGGACCCTGTCTAACTAACTAGGGCGGGAAATGTGACCCCTCCCTCCACTACTCCAGAAAAAAACGTTCAGGTAAGACCAACGTTCTTTTTCCAGTAGAGTGGAGGGAGGGGTCACAGCAGGGACATACCCACGCTACGTCCCCGGGCGGGCAGACTGGGTCCCAGGTGAGGAATCGGCCACCACCCTCTGAAGGACCCTCCGGCCAAAAGATGCCTCAGCCGAGGCATAAGTATCCAAACGATAGTGCCTAATAAAAGGAGTGGGGGAGGCCCAAGCGGCCGCCCTACAAATATCCTCGAAGGGTGCCCTGGTGGCCCAGGCCGCCGAAGTAGCGGCACTGCGGGTGGAATGCGCAGTGATCCCCGATGGGGGAGTCTTCCCAGAAGCTCCGTAAGCCTCAAGTATGGCCAACCTAATCCATCGTCCGATGGTGGAAGAAGAAACCTTGCATCCTAACGAGCCTGGGCGAAAGGAAACAAATAATGCCTCCGTCCTCCTAATGCCCTCAGTTCGCTTTAGGTAAATGCGAACAGCCCGGCGAACATCCAGCTTATGCCACACTAACTCCCGCTCCCTTGAGGGATTGGGACAAAAATTCGGGAGTACGACCTCCTGGGCCCTGTGAAACTGCGAATTCACCTTCGGAATGAACGAAGGATCCAAACGAAGGACCACCCTGTCCTGGTGTATAACACACAAGTCACTGCGTGAAGAAAGGGCCCCCAACTCTGAAATGCGCCTGGCCGATGTAATGGCCACTAAAAACACCACCTTAAGGGTAAGCAGACGCATGTGTACCGTCCTAAGTGGCTCAAACGGGGAGCTCGTCAGAGCCTGGAGAACCAGGGTCAGATCCCAGGTCGGAAACCTATGGACCGGAGGAGGACGGATGTTAGCCGCCCCCTTCAGGAAACGCTTAATCAGAGGAGAACGGGAAAGGGTGAGGGAACCCTCCCCCCCCAGAATGGTGGCTAAGGCCGCCACCTGACGCCGGAGCGTATTATGCGACAAGCCGTCCTCCAACCCCTTTTGGAGGAACTCCAACACGTTTGGAACGGTAGCTCTAGAAGGATCCAACCCCAAAGGGATACACCACTTCGCAAACGCTTTCCATGTGGCATTGTAAATCCTAACCGTGGACGGCCTCCTAGACGCCTCTAAGGTGGCTATAACTCCCGACGACAGCCTCTGCCCCCTCAGGACCCTCCGTTCAAGAGCCATGCGGTCAGATGGAGCCACTGAGGCCCTGGGTGATGCAAAGCCCCCTGACTCAGAACGACCTCCCCCGGGGGAATCCTCCAGGGGTCTGCTACCGACAGCTGGACCAGGTCCGCGAACCAGGGTCTCCTCGGCCAGTAAGGGGCTAACAGGATAACGAGAGCCCTCTCTGTGACTATCTTCCCTATCGTACGGGGAACGAGGGGAAGGGGAGGAAAAGCATAAAGAAGGCCCGGGGGCCACCGGCTCCTGAGAGCATCCGCTCCTTCCGCCGACGGGGACTGGAACCGGGTAAAGAACCGGGGCAGCTGAGCGTTGTCGGGAGAGGCGAACAGATCCACCAGAGGCGTGCCGAACCTGCTGCATATCTTCTGAAACAACTCCGGGCCCAGTTGCCACTCGCCATCGTCTAGGGTTGTGCGACTCAGCCAATCCGCCTGAAGATTGGACACTCCTGAGATGTGCTCCGCCACTATGGAGGCTAAGTGTCTCTCCGCCCACAGGCCCAACAACTGCGCCTCTCGCCAGAGAGAACGCGAGCGGGTGCCCCCCTGGCGATTGACATGGGCCTTCGTTGCCACATTGTCCGTAAGCAGGAGGACATGGTGCCCCCGCAGGTGATGACGAAAAGTCCGTAGAGCAAGTCTCGCGGCTTTCAGCTCCAGCCAATTGATGTTGTGGCGGAGATCCGAGGCAGACCAACGTCCCTGGGTCATGTCGGAGACCATCACGGCCCCCCAGCCGAAGAGGCTGGCATCCGTCGTCACGGTGACTCTCTCGGGCTCCCAAAAGCAAGCCCCCTGTTGCAGCGCCGGGGACATCCACCACTGAAGAGATAGTCTCACCTCCGCTGGTAGAGGAACTGGCCGCAAGGAGTTGCTCATCATCCTTCTCTGGACCGGGATCAAGGCCCACTGGAGAGGCCGCAGATGGAGCCGGGCCCAGGGCACTATCCCTATGCAAGAGACCATCTTCCCCAGAAGTTGAGACAAGGTCAGGATGGAAACAGACCTTCTTTTTTGTACGGAGGAGACCAGCTGGCGCAGGCTGGACAAGCGTTCTGGAGACAGGCGGACCCTCCCTGACTCGGAATCTATCACTGTCCCTAAGTGTAGGATCTGCCGGGATGGGGATAGGTGGCTCTTGGGGAAGTTCACGGAAAACCCCAACGCCTGAAGCCAACGGATCGTCAGCCGAAGATCCGACTTGGCTCTGGATAGGGACCCCGCCTGAACGAGAACGTCGTCCAAGTAGCACTGAAGTCTCACCGGAATGGAACGCAGGTAAGCCGCCAGTGCTGCCAGGACCTTGGTGAATGTCCGCGGAGCTGAGGCCAAACCGAACGGGAGAGCCCGGTATTGGTAATGCCTGCCCCGGTGAGAAAACCTGAGATAACGCCGGTGGGACTGAAGGATGGGAACGTGGAGATAGGCCTCCGTCAAGTCTACTGAGGCCATGTAATCCCCCCTCCGAATGCCCTGCAGAATCGATTTCAGGGACGCCATCTTGAACCGCCTGTATACTAAGTAGCGGTTCAGGCGTTTCAGGTTGAGAATCGCCCTCCAACCCCCCGAGGATTTTGGAACTACGAACAGGTGGGAGTAGTAGCCCAGACCCCTCTCCTGCTCCGGAACAACCTCCACCGCCCTGATTTCTAGCAGATGGGCGACCGCGAGGTCCATGAGGAGACGTCGCTTCGGATCCCGGGCCGGGGGAAAAACCTTGAAAAAACTTGGGGGATTGGAGAGGAATTCTAACCTTAGGCCGTGGCGAACGGTCGCCCTGACCCAACCGTCTGACGTGATCCGATCCCACTCGTCCGCATACAGTGCCAGGCGGCCTCCGATGGGATGACTCGGGTTTGAGTCATTTCCCTCTGCGGAAGGGGCGGCCGCCCCCCCCACGAAAGGGCCGCTTGGACTGCGGCTGAAATCTAGAACGGTCCTGAAACCCCTGTCTGTTGAATGACCTGTCCTGCCTGTACGGTTGGTATCGCTGGTCCTGATCCCTGTCAAAAGACTTGAACTGGGGCCTGCGATAGGGGTGACTACGTGACTCTGCCTTCTTGGTGGATGTAGGCATGACTTTCTTTTTATCTTTATTCTCCACCAAAATCGGATCCAAGGAAGCTCCAAACAAGTTTGGACCCTCAAAGGGAGCCGCTACTAGATCCCACTTGGCTTTATAGTCTATCTGCCAGTTCCTGAGCCATAGGAGCCTACGAGAGGCCACCGAGGTGGCCAAAGCACTAGAACCAAATCTAACAGCGTCTAGGGTCGCATCAGCCGAATACTGACACGCTGCCATTATTTTAGCTAAATCCTGGTGTACGCGCTCATCCTGGATCGGAATTCGATCCTGAAGCTGGCGGAGCCACATGACCGTGGTGCGGTTGAAGTACGAAGCAGCAGCCGCTGCCCGCACCGCCCAAGCTGAGGCCTTAAAATTTTTACGTAAGGTGAGCTCCGCCCTCTTGTCTTCTGGCTTGAGTTTGTCAGCTGCGTCCCCTGAGACCACTGGGGAAGAGGAGACTAAAGCTGCTATGGGCTGATCTACAACTGGGAGCTGAATAGCCTGCACAAAAGACTTTTCCATGTTATAGGCGCGACGGTCGTTGCTGCCAGGTGGGGAAAAATTAGAAGGACGGGCCCATTGGCTAGTAGCTACCTCTAAGAAAAGAGGAGGGGCAGGAATCTCCTCTTTATTAGTGGCCGTCGCTGAGAACATGACCATGTCTGGATCCGTGGGCGGTGGGACCGTGGGGTCCCCCGTGCCCACCTTGGTGGTTCTCCTAGCCTTCTTGAGTAATGGCTTGAACATGGCCTGGAGGAAAAGGTTAGAAGAGCGAGGCGGCTCAGGGGCCGCATCTTCCTCCTCAGAGAACCCCCAATCATCCCTCCGTGCTTCCCCCCTAGAGGAAACCTCACTCATGAGGGAAGGAGAGGAAGCCCTAGATCTGGACCTACTAAAGGGAGTAACTCGACTGTGATGGGAAGGCCTTTCCTTTGAGCAATGCCCCTAGAGATGGCTGCAGAAATAATCCTTTTGAGATTCTCAGGGAGGTGTTCTAGATCCTCCTCATCACCTTCAGTATCATAATCTGGAGCCACGTAGGCCCTGCTGGATTTCCTGCCCCTAATGGGACCTGCAGAGGTGCCTTCCAATGGGTCCCCCCTATCTGCCTCTCTAGTCCCCAGGGAAACAGAAGGAGAGCGAGGGCCCCCCCGCTGCTGACTCCTATCCGATCTATCTGAGGAAGCAGAGGAAGAAGAGGAAGGGCTGAACCCCCTGGCCACAGGTGGGGAAGGGCAGGAAGCCACGGGGCGTGGAGATCTGGATCTAGGCCCAGGATCCCGGGCCTGTCTTTTCTCCGCTCTTTCGATGACCTTCTCTATGGCCCTGGATCGCCTGAGCTCATCCCTTTGCAGAGCTCTGGAAGGTCTTTCCTCTGCTGAAGGCCTAGAAGCCCGAGGCCTAACAGGGGGAGTGGGCTCAGCCTTATCATCGCCTGCCTGAGATGGTAATGCTTGCTGAGCCTCTATTCCATCCGCCATCGCCCCACTCACGTGCACCAAATAAATTTGAGACAGGAACAGCCCTTCAGCTGGTGGGAATCGCCTGCTCCGGGCCTCCGGTAGACAACAAACAGCACGGCCACGTTGTATTCAGCCTCTCCGTGCTGCAATGCCCAGACACGTGATGCAAAATGGCTGCCGGCTTCTTTGGGCGGTCCCTGGCCAAAGCGCGCCTAAAAATGGCCGCAGACCTCGCCCTTCGCTTCCTCTGGCTGCGGGCGGCCGTTTGCACGCTCGCCGCCCCCAGCGGCACCAAAGCAAGACACTGGAGCTCCTACTCACCGGGAGACCTCCAAATTCCAGAAAAAACGGCCCCGCGCCGTCGCCGCGGGCTGTAACCGGCCCCGGACTGTGCAAAATTCAAAATGAAGCCGATTTGTCGCTTTCGCGCTGAAAAGCCCCGGCGCGCTGCGACTTTCACTAAAAGGCATGTGTGTATAGCCGTAGGGTCGCCCGGCACGCCCGAGACACCAGGCATCAGACCGGAGCGACCTTCTAAGCGGGGGGAGGAAGCCAGCGCCCCCCCCCCTGCAGAATCTCTCAGCCTTCTAAGGGCAGCCAACAACAGCCCTGCAAGGCAGACCCACTACAAAAAATACATTTTCTAAAGATAACCAAATCAAAATTTCTAAACTTAATCAAGATCAATTAACATACACTGACTAACTAGAAACCCTACTAGGAACCAAACCTGAGTCTTGGACCTTGACTGAGAGGAAACTGGGAACCAACGGGAGAAGGCGAAGGTTAAGAAGTTTTCTCTCAGTCAAATGGACCAATCAGGCTGTGTTAACCCTGCTGTGACCCCTCCCTCCACTCTACTGGAAAAGAACTTGTTTCTGGTAACCCAATAAACCCATGTTTTAATGGCATGTATCATAGTCATTAGCCAATTTTATACTTTGCCGTAAACCATTGTTCTTTGTGCTTGTTTAGCACACTGTATTAAATCCAGCCACTGTGGCTAAACCACAAAAAGTTGTTTAACAAATAATGATTAAAACAAATGGTGGCTTAATGCAATGGAGCAAGAGTTTTCAAGTAACAGTACTAACAGTTTAACGTAATCTTGATTTCATTAATTTCCAAGGGTGTTTCTGTTTAAAAGAAAAATTGGTTATTTTGTTTTGTCTCCATGTGGTTATTTCTTCATTTATATCTCATCTTTATTCTTATTATTTCGTATAAGTTGGCAATGAACATACTTAATATCTTCCTCCTTCTATTTTCCTCATAATAACGATGCTCTGCCAATTCAACTCTTTTCAAATCGCTTGTTGTTTATACCAGAATAAATAGGATAGTAGAGTAAAAGACAGAGAATTAGAGAAGGTCACAAACTATCAAGATTTGAAAAGGATTATGGCATAAATCTGTGTGCTGACAAAATTTATATCTATCAATTATAAAAGGTCACATTGCTTGGATCCATATGTATACTCTGCTGATACATTATGGCATCATAGATCTTCGGGAAGAAGTTGATGCACATGACTGCTAACGACCGTTAAAAAACGGGCTTCATATTGCTATGTACATAAGAATACAATTGCTATACTGTCCTGGAAGTTATATATATTTTGAATGTTCCCTGAAAAGCAGTAATCAGTTGGCAAAGGAAGAATGTTCTTATAATCATTGCAGGAAAAAATATGTGTGAAGAAATCTAGAAATATCAACTGATGAGAGAGCTGGAAAAAAGCATTTTTACGTATTTTTTTTAAAAAACTAGATTCATAACATTGTGCTATTTACCATTAAGAATGACACAATGGGAACTCCCTCAACTATTTAAATATAAACTACAATATGTTTTTGCATATCTAAATATGAAAAAAAACATGTTTTTGCATACAGTATGTAAATCCTAACTTCTTGATAACTCCAAAGTCAAAATTTAAAAAAGGTTAAAAATATATTTGTTTCCTTTTGTTAAAAAAAGAGAGAGTATTTTAACATTACAAGTTTTAGTTTCTTTGGTTTACTCATTTCTGCAAAATTTAAGACTGATAGACCTTTGAGGGACTACTTTTTAAAGATGTATCATGCAAAATACATCTTAATTCCAATTATACCACTGTTCCGTGGGCTGCACTGGCTGCCGGTTTGCTTCGGGAGGCAATTCAAGGTGTTGGTTATTACCTTTTAAAGCCCTGAACGGCATGGGTCCAGGTTACTTGAGGAACTGTCTCACCCCAATGGGACTGGCCCACCACACCAGCAGAGGCGGCATCCTGCGGGCCCTGTCAGTCAAGGAGCTTTGGCTGGCAGGGTCCAGGAGAAGGCCCTCTATTCTGTGGTTCTTGCCTGTTGGAACATCTTATCCCCTGAGGTGAGATCGGCTTCTACCTTTCTGACCTTCCTTAAGGGCTTGGCAAGCAAATGGCCTGGCACCCCAACAGGGGGTATCACACTAGAGGTGGTTGATAAATTAACAGGCTTTTAATGCTGGAAAGCCACCCAAAGTCACTTTGAAATGAGATGGGCCACAAATAAACCAAATAAATAAAGTACTTTTTAATTTCAAAACAATCGTGTTTATGCAGCTAAGCTGCTGCCATCTTATATTGGGACATAGCCTGATCCAAAGTAACTAGAAATACAGTTGATTGATTTCTGAAGAAAGGTACGATGCTGACTAAAATTTAACTACTTCAGATGTTAACAAATTAAACTTAATGATCTAGGAATTGCCACAGCACTGTGATGCTAGGATCAGCCTAGGAGTGGGGAGAATGTAATTGAAGTCCCTACTGAGCTAGCAAGCTCTTGCAGGTAGTCCTGGACTCACTATCGTCAATTGGGATCAGAATTTCCTTTGCTAAACCAGGTGGTTAAGTGAGTTGTACTTGATTTTACGACCCTTTTTGGTAGGGGAATTACTGCAGTTGATAAGTGAATCATGCAATTGTTGTGTGAATTCAGCTTTCACTCCACAGACTTTGCTTATCAGAAGCTGGCTGGGAAAATTGCAAATAGTGAGCATATGACCCCAGATGCTACAACTATTGTAACTACATACCCGTTGCTGAGCCCTCAAATTTTGATCATATGATCATGAGGATGCCACGACAGTCCTCTAAGTGCAAGAGCTGGTTGTAAGTCACCTTTTTGTGTTGTTGTAAATTTGAATGGTGACTAATGAATGCTTCTAAGTCAAGGGCTACCTGCGTTATGATTCATTATCAGTTCAACATATTTTGCATGAATAAAATGAGAGGATAAAGGTTCTTAGAGCTATCCCTAGTTGGATGACAATCCATCTTTAAAAATAAAAATGCCATCCTTTTGCCTGAATGCCCAAGCACTTGACCCCCCACCCTTCCTTTTTTAATGTTACCTTGCTGTCGGCTGTTCTGAGACGGTGTGAAACTGGAGCTAGAGCTGGAACTTGAACTTGCGGGGCTGGGTTGCTCAGACTTGGAAAGGAGGGAATGTGGTAGAGTCAAGAGAAAATAAAAAACACAAAATTAGTTCATCTGCTTGCTCAAAAAACAAACAGAAACAAAATACAAAGATACAGTAAATGGTCACATTTACTTTGCAATAAATGGAAGAAAGAACACACTTTCCTGTGATTACACAAAGGGATAAGACGTTATCCACTGTGGGCAAGCTTTCTTTTGCATCCCATATACGCTAGGTGGAAGACCCATTAATGGTTTTGAAGGCAATAGGCATACCATTAAGAGTCAAAACAGAACAACTGTGCAGAGACAAGCTGCAAACCCATTTCATGAATGCCTACAGAGCTCCCATATACAAAGATATTTCCTATACCCGTGATGGCGAACCTATGACACGTGTGCCAGAGATGGCACGCAGAGCCCTCTCTGTGGGCACGCGCACCATCGCCAGCTGTTCTTTTGGTTTCTGGCCAGCTGGTCTTCACGGGTGCCAGAGCACGGAAAATGGCCTGAAAATGGCCAAAAAACAGGCTATTTTTCAGGCCGTTTTGTCCCATTTTTTGTCCTGTTTTCAGGTTGTTTTTTTGGGCCAGAAAACGGCCTGCAAAACAGCATGAAAAAGGCATGAACCCCCCCCCCCCAAAAAAAAAACAGGTAATGTGCGCGCTGGCTAGCTGGTCTTCGGGTTTCCAGAGCTCCGGCACACGCATATATACACACATTCTGGTTTGGGCACTCGGTACCGAAAAGGTTCACCATCACTGTCCTATACAATAGTCCAGCAATAAATTGCGAATAGTTCCAATTTTGGTTAACCTTTTAATCAAATGATCAGTGAATTTGATTTAGTAAGGCCATCAAGCCTATAATTTGGACCTTCCAGCTACATTTGCTGAAAATCCTCCAGATATCCAGCCAAACTATCTGGATAATACCCAGTGGGAGAAAGCTGTTAAAAATGTAGAATGATTATAGACAGAACTGCAGAACAAATGAGAAGCTATGACACAGGAAAAGGCCTATATTTTCCTTAAGCTTGTATATTAAGAACATTATTCCCACAGCTGTCAAGCAACTTGATAATAATCTGAAAAGATTGTGAATGAAGATGCTTAATTTAAACAAGGAAAAGGCTAGGGAATAGAAGTAAGACCCATAACAAGTAATTGCAGCAATTTTTTGTTCCTCAAGAAAAATGCTCATGATGCTGTAAGGTTTCTGAAATACATGAAAGAATTTTAGAAGGAAAAATTTGCAGATAGTTTTATGCAAGCCTTGTGATCTTTACTGGTTGTGCTAAGGTTAAGACTGTCTGTGTGTGTGACCTGCTTCCAATCAGAGTAGAGAATAAAGATTGGAGAAGGTAAAGGACCTGATTGGCCACTATGAAAATAAAACTCTTTCATACCAAGTAGGTGGTATGAGGATAATTATTACATATTGTACAAATATTTATTGCATTGCATTGTATCATGAGTATCTATGACAGCATAATAGCACTACACAATTCCAATGTGTATAATCATATATGCCAATCCGCCAAGCTGTTAATTTTGAGAGTAAACAATATTGTGGAAAGTGAGGAAAAGAGGGGTAACAAGTAAAAGAACATAAAGGTAAGAGATAACAGAAAGAAAACGCGTCTAATTAAACTTTCATTATAGCCTCTATATTTTTCTATGCTTACGAACTACGCTTGCTTTTACTACATTCAAGCACTTATTTTTGTTCTTTAAGATTCTCACCTCCTCTCTCCTTCTGAGGAGTTCAACTCCTCTATCCAATCCTAAGTTTCTTGGTCCTCTTTTTCCTCTCAAACCCTTCATTCCCTTTTCATGTACTTATTTGCTTCTTTTCTACTGGTCTTTTTCCACTTTTCTTTTCACATCCATTTAGAACTCCTTCATTCTTGAACCTATCTCTTGTTCTACCACACATTTCTTAGGCATTCAAAATTGCATTCAACTTATTCCTCAGCAGCCCTTGCTCACCACAATCCATGGCACATATTTGCTTGCTATGGCCCTGTCTTCCTATGGCCTCTCCTGGTCCTCCCAAAGCCCCCTGAATTACTGAATTACTTCTCCTAACTAACTATTCATGACAGGCCAGTTGGTCTGGCATGTGATGGCAGTGCAAAGTGGCAGTGGCAGTCAGGCAGCAGGACCTTTGGGGAAGCTGAGAATTTTGAAGGCCAGGTGACCAGCGGTGATTGGAGTGGGAGCTGGTTCTTCAGCTGCCACTTAGTCGGATATGTGGTACATTATCCACTTAGGCAGTTCTTCTCTGTTTTTTATGTAAACTAAGTTGGGACAGGACTGACATTGTGCTGGAGATCTCAGGGCAGACAAGTTTAATGGCTATCTTGTATGGTGGCATGCAGACTGCAAATATCAGGGCTGACAGAGACTTTTTAATAAGCTGGTGGCAGGTGTATGGGGTAGGTTGGGTTGGAGCTGCCTGCTGCCCTCAAGTAAGAAATAAGGGTAGGTTGGTAGAGGTCTCTGCCTCACCGGCTCTCTGGGCAGCAGACACCCCCCCCTCCTGCTGGCCCATGTGAAAGCAGGGTGGCATATCTGTTTGTGTGTTAAGAGTGAAAGAAGGTTTGGGAGTTGGTTATTGTGAGATGGAGGGCCTGCTTGCCCAAAAAACAAATAGAAACAAAATATGTGTAAAGTTGGAACCTGCAGATCAGTGGATGTAGATGATGGATCAGGTACTTGTTTCCCTTGGTCTTAGTATTTATTTATTTATATTTCAAATTTCTGAACCGCCCATCTCCCTGAAGGAGGGGCATTGAGTAGTGTACAATATAATATGACCGATAAATTAAAAAATGTATAAAAATTAACATTAACATTAAAAATTAAACTACAGTTAAAATTTTAGATGATAAAATGACAATTAAACATCAAAAGGGGGAAAAATCAAATGACCATTTAATGTTGGATTATTACAAGTGTGTGTGCGTGTGGAGCTCTCAAGGCACTAGCCAGCCCTATAGTTGCAGGGTCTTCTGTGGGCCCCCACCCCCATGCAAGGCCACAAAGTTTTGACCCCCCCCCTTTGGACTTCCGGTTCCGGCGGCTACGGCGACAGGCAAGCCTTTGCCTGCTCCCGCTCTCCCGGTGGGCTTCCCCCATCTCTGGGGGGGCACAGGACGCCCCGGAGAGGTGTCCTGCCGAGGGAACGGCTCGCGGAGGGTCCTGGCGTCGGCGTCG
The DNA here is from genome assembly GCF_964273705.1 of Natrix helvetica. NCBI lineage: Eukaryota > Metazoa > Chordata > Lepidosauria > Squamata > Natricidae > Natrix > Natrix helvetica. Next base: position 84,457,795 of record NC_138552.1, read on the forward strand.
GCTGGCGGGGGCTTCTCCGCTTCGTTCTAGGCACCGGGGAGCAGTTTCGGAGGGCGCCCGTGTGCGCGCGCCTCGCCCCATGCCGATCGGAGAACGCGCTCTTGAACGAAGCAGCGGCAATGTGGTGAGAGGCTTCCCTTCTCCATTCCCTCTATCTTGAATTTATGGACCTTTCAGCATTTTTTTTAAAAAAAGTTAAACTTTCGGATTTCTGCTAGAGGTGCGGCTAGAGGGAGGGGGATTTCCCCCCCTCCCTTGGACAAGCGGCTTGAGAAGATTTTGCTTTCGCCCTCAGGGGAAGGAGGAGGGGGGAGAGCCAACTAATGATGCCTCACCCTCATAAAAGTGACTTTCATTGGACTTAGCTCCAGAACTTATGGGTGAACTGAGAACTTTCTGAACTTTTAAAATTTTATTATGCCTCTGAGCCCAAAGCTGGCAGGGCAAGATGGCACACTTCCGTTGTCTTCATGAACTGTGAAACCTGACTCCACCTTTAAAATTCAGGCTTCCGGTCTTTGTCTCCGAGTCACCCAGAGGAATCTCTTGTGGATTGTTCTCTTCTGAACTCTTTGGGGAAAAAACTTTCATCTATTGCTAGACTGACTAAAGAAATCCCCATCTGTTTGGATCCTCTGCCTTCTGGATTCGCCTGCCCGCTCTACTTCTCCAGCTGCCCAGTCTCTACTTTGACTGATCTCCTTGCTTTAAAAACCATGTCTCCAAAAAGACCACCTCCTGGAAAGCCTGGATTTGCTACTTCTGCCCCAACGTCTGCAACGTCTAGCCCAGCTACACAGTCAAAGATAACAGAACTGATGCAACCCAAGACTACAGAGATAGACTTTCAACAAATGCTTCAACAAATTCTACAGGGCCAGGAGGAAATTAAGAAACAGTTAAGGGAAATGAAAGATGAAATTAAACAGAACCAAGCCCAAATCTTTAAGAACTCACAGAGACTGGACCTTGTGGAGGGTGGGGTGGCGGAGGCGAGGGGGGGGTAGAGGCTTTACGGAAGGGGAACAAAGAACTTGACATCCAACAAATGAAAATAGAGTTTGAGAGAATGTCCTTTTATCTTAGATTTCAAAATGTAATAGAAGCAGATGGGGAAAACATAAGGGACATTATGACTAATATTTTAGCTGAATACATACACAAAGATAAACAGCAGATGGAATGGGAGATAGACCTAGCTTATAGAGTGAATTCAGCATATGCCAGAACACATAATGTGCCCAGGGAGGTTCACATTAAATTCCTTAGGAAAACCACAAGAGATGAAATTCTGGGTGTACAAAGGGGGCAAACATTGACATACTGTGACAGGGAGATAACCATTCTAAAGCAGATTCCCAAAAAAATTAGGGAAAAAAGGAAAAGCTATTCGCAATTGGCGAGTAAATTATACCAGAAGGGGGTGTGGTTTAGATGGTTGATGCCTGAAGGTATGCTGATATTCTGGGAGAAGACAAGAATCAGAATTAATACACCCATAGAGGCACAGGCCTTTATGGAAAAAAATAAAGCCAACCTAGAAAAAACAGAAGACACTACAACGGTCATACAGGACACGGGAGGGGCCGGAGCTCTGCCAGCGGGGGGTGAAGGGTCAACACCAAGAAAGCTCAGATCACAAAAATAAACAAGAAAATCACAATGTTATAAACAGACCGAAAGTAAAAATGAATTTATAACTAGACTATATATTATAACTATATAAATTGATTGAAAATTATTCTTTCTAGAATTAATATGCTGATTTTTTATGATCATGTATTAAGATTTGATATTTTGATGTAACCTAGGAGTTTGGAGGGAGGGGGCGTCTGCCACACTTGCAACTGCCAAAATTTGTAATTCCACTTACCCTTTTCCACATAAATGTTTTTAAAAAAACCAATAAAACTTTTTGAAAAAAAAAAAAGTTTTGACCCCTTTGTAGAAGATCAAGAGATTGAGGACTTTCCTCACCTCTGAGGTCAGGATGTTTCACAAAGTATTTACTGGCCGGATGCCCTTCCTGATACCTACATGGAGTTTGCAGCAATTACTTATTGCTCCCAGAGACAGAAATATCTGCCGCTACCTAGCATTGAACTCACAGCTTCCTGACTGTGAGGTGAGAGTTCCACCTCTAGGCCACCATGCTGCTCATATAAGTCTAATAAATAAATGTTACCTAATAGTTATTTTTTCTCTCAGATCATCTCCATTTGTACAAAATGCATTCTGGTTCTTCCATTATCATAAATCACTAGATCATAATACACACTTATCAGCAATCTATGAATTCCTTTTATACATATATAACTTTTAGATGACATTAATTCAAATTTTTGACATCCATTTAAACTCTTTCAAGTACATATATTCCTTTACTTCCATGTACATATTTTTCATTCCATGAGAACACACAACTTTACTTATCTGTATATTACTAAAACTTTTCTGTCTGTAACCCATACACTTGATACACTTCACCATAAAGTAAGTTTTTTTCAATAAAGGTTCCTCAACTTACAGGGCTAACTCACAGAAGTTAAGGGCCCATTACTCCCAAGGATTTTCTCCCATTTCAGCATCGCTCCAATCAGCCGCAATCACATAATCCTTATTTTCTGCTCAAAAGATGTCACCTCATATATATTGCTTGAATAAGTTATAACTTTCCTCAAGCATTAACTGAAAATAATTTAATAAATGAGTGATTTTATTTCTGCAGCAAAATGAATTGAAGAGCAAGGAATGTTTAACAAAAATAAGATATTTATTATTGGTACAAAATCAATAAAGAAATAAAACTTGATTCATGGACATGATTTTTTCTTTCTTTCACTGGTATGTTCATCAATAGAGTTTCCAAGAAATAGTTTAATCTTGTTGAGGAAAGTGAGGTAGGAAAGGCTGCCAAGGTTCCTGGAGGCTGGTCTTTCTTGAGAGGTTCCTGATGCCTCCATCAGAAAGCCACGAAACACAAATTATAATTGTAAGTCACACAGAGTCATTGAGTTGGGCAGTTATAGAAACTGACTGAATAAATGAATGAATGAATGAATGAATGAATGAATGAACAAAAAGGGAGATACCTATTGCTCACACTTATCAGAGGCTGGCAACCACTATGACTTGTAGCATTATCAAGAAAAGTGGAAAGAGTGAAGTTGCTACAAATCATCTGTTCTTAGATTGTACCCTGTTTCCCTGAAAATAAGACCTCCCCGAATAATAAACCCAATTGGGCTTTTGAGCGCATGCGCTAAAATAAGCCCTTCCCTGAAAATAAGCCCCCCCCCAAAAAAATATTGCAACACAGCAGCAGCCATGAGGTGACCACACTCGCCACTTCCTGCATCCCAAAAATAATAAGACCTCCCCCAAAATAAGCCCAATTGCTTATTTTGGGGGTCAAAAAAAAATAAGACCCTGTCTTATTTTTGGGGAAACACGGTAGTAAAATGAAAGGAGATGAGTTTGTGGTTTGATTATCTCTGGCCAATTGAAAACTGGTCTCCAATGCTCACCTTGTTCTGTATTGCAACCAGTTTTCTACAGGCTGGCTGTAGCTTCAAGTTACATTGAATGGTCCATTGAATGAACAATTTCAGTTCAACTTAACCGAGAATTACAAATAGTATATTTATAGCCATAAATCCTTCAATTAATTACATTCAAAGTTCCCTCCCCAAATAGTGCAATAGTAGTATGTGGCCTCTATTAAATTCAGTGCTAAGTTGCAGTTTCATGCATTGTGCTTACATAAGCTCAACAGTTGTTCATTTACCATAAATCAATCTATTGTTGCCCTTTGTAATGAGAAGGCAGATTTACAGCTTTTTAAAGGCTTGCTTCACAATCAAAAAGATTGTGAGGCAAGCTAATGGAACATCTCTCTTTTTCTGAGGGTGCCAAAGAAAGGAGGAGGGAGTAGAGTTAGCATCTGTTCCTCTCAGACAAATGACATCTGTAGTTCTCACAGCTGGGCCTGAAAGAAGCAAGCAATTTTAACGTTTGTACATACATGGAGATTCATGTGTTTCTCACTTGCTTCACACTAAACACTTTTTGTATTGATTTGATGGCACATGATCTCTGTGCAAAATCTATACATATAAACTGAACCTTACTCCAAATTATCAGCAAAAATATGTGAAACTTTGATATGTAGTTTGACTTCTATATAAAAAGGATCAATGATGTAGATCCTAATGTATGTGTTAAATACAGTTAGAGAAGGAGAAGTATTTCCCAAGGGTAGATATTAGATAACTTTGCAAGTGATATTTTTTTTTTCATATTTCCCTTCTTGTTTTGCAGTTATTTCTAAAATGAATATGGAGAAAATAGACATGACTCAGAGAAGGCAACAGATAAGCACTCACATTAAAAAGTCTAATTACTGTATACAAAGTCCAATGTGTAGTAAAACAGGAATACATAATATTTAGCCATAACATGTTGTTCCCCTAAAATTTAAATTTAGTGCACAGAAATTTTTTCATAAATTCACAACTTTTAGAACCAAGGATTATGGCTACCACAAGAGTGATAGCTTTATATAAGAAGCTAAAATGAGAAACTGAAATATAATTTTTAAAAAATTATTAGAAACTGTCACATGCAATACGTTTAATGTCTCACTGTTAGTTCTCTGGCTTTAATATTTGTTATTAGAAAGATGGAACTTCTAAACATTTTGAAGCAAGCAACTGTTTTTCCCTCATCATCCCCAAAACAAGGAACTGCCTGATCAAAAGAAATGGTCTTAGAATTTTAGAAAATTAAAGTAAACTACAGGTTTGGTTTATTCATCAAAGTTAAAATTTCAATATTAAATATAGAAGTATGTTTGAGTCATAAATTTAAATGTATTGTTGGGTGAATAATTTTCTCTTCTTTTCTGAAGAAGGCCCTAAAGAATCTAATAACTTTTTAACGAATAATTAATTCAATTTTTGCAATCCTTGATTCAGAAGGTAAAATACATTGGAAGGGAGTACACAGAGTTTTATTTTATTGTTCTTCAAATTTTCAAATGGAAAGCAAATTAGTTTAAAATAAATATTGGACTTTCTTATAAAAGTTCTCCTATTTTGGAAAATTGGTCTTAAATTCAAGATAAACATGACATATAATAAATAAATAATAAACAAATGAAATGGTATTTATTTCATTTCAGAAAATTTATATGGTCACTGAACTCACTCTCAATGACTCTGGGCAGGTTGTAAAGATAAAAACTCAATACAATAATGATATTAGAAATTATTCAAGAAAAAGCAAGGGAAATATCTCCACAAAGGAAATACAGTATCTTCACAGTTTTAGCTATTTCTTGTTCTTTTATGACACAAAGCCAGGCAAAGTATTAGTTTATTATTACTCTGTAACCTACTAGTATAATCTATAGATTATCTACAGTTTTATGAGTAGCTCAAAATCACATCCACTTTTATCAAAGTATGCATTTTATATTTTTAATATTTCTTTTGAGATCAAATATTCTATTTCATAGACAGAAATTTTTGCTATCCAGGAATACTCCAGTGGCAAAAAAAAATATTATGAAATTCTCAGTTCAAAAGCATTCAAAGAAATACAACAATAACTTATATTTTCTATACCTCAAATCACAAGATGCGCCTTCAAAAATCAGTTACAAGCAATGCTTTGATTAGCTCATACAGAAACACAGTTGGAAAATAATTGTGTTAGCAAATATTGAAGCAAAGTATGGAAGAAAGAGTATAAAAGCATCCATGCTGATTCAAATCAAGCAATCATCTAGTCCAGCAGATGCTTAAAATTCATAAAAGGGACAATGATAATAAGTACCATTATATTTACAGTATGCTCCCCAGGAACTGATTTTTTAGAGGTTTATCATTTCTGTTACTATTATACTCCATTTCCAACTTGTTATCATTTTGCTTATTCCTTTGTAAATTATTTCTTAAACAATACAACTATAATCACTACACTACAACCATCCCCTTTAAACTTATGCTTTCCACACTCAAAGGGATCACAACTATACCACTGGAGTTAGTAATCTTATTGCCTATTCTAAGATGTGTTTTCATTAATCAATATTATTACTAATGTACATAGGATGTATGTCATTAATTTACCTAAAATGATACAGCACAATAGCAAAGCTTAAGCATCATCTGATTCCAAAATCACTGTACATCACACGGCATAAAATAGTTCTTGATCCAGTTTAGATATGAAGCTTGCACTATTGTTGATGTTTGTACATATTTAGCCAATCAGTTGTGACATAAATACAAAGCATTCAAAAGGAAGAACAGCAGTACAATCACACAAAATAATTAAAATGCCGAGGTAATTTTGAACAATGAAACTTTTTAAATTTCTAAATTTTGGATGTATGCGATTTTATGATTAAGTGAAGGAATAAAGAAAAATAGATAAATAAAATGTTATGACAAGCAGAACACTGCTGTAGTCAAGTATATCCACATATCCCAGAACTGTCAAGGATATTTACATATCCCAGTAATTTTCATTAGGAACATTCAGAGGAAACATTGAGAGGGAAGGGTCTGTTTCAGCTTTAATGATTAGTAATGTATACAGATTCAGTAGTGAAACAGTTGGCATAGTTCCACTATCACCGAAAGTTTGGGCTTTATGAGAAAAGCAACCAAGTAATTAACAAACATGGGATTCCTTGTAATCTGAATGTGAGCAATTAAGATGAATTAAAGTGCTTCATCAAAGGCTTTGTCACTGGATCTTCCAGAAACACCTTCTAGGAAATTTTAAATAAAAATGATTAAACAATACCTCAGTAATTTTAACCTAGCCCGACTCTAGACTGACTGTCAATCACTTGAACTGTAATTTGAAAGGACACTCAGTAGAAAGGAAAGGAGCTTCTTTTAACCAATATATTTTGCCTAAACAGATGTGAGTTTGTTATTTCAATATGTACAAGTAGTCCTTGACTTACAACAGTTCATTTAGTGACTGTCAGAAGTTACAACGGCATTGTAAAAGTGACTTACGACCGTTTTTCACGTAAGTGTTGCAGCATCACCATGGACACATGATCAAAACGCAGATGCTTGGCAACTGACTCATATTTATGACTATTGCTGTATCCCAAGGTCATGTGATCTCCTTTTGTGATCTTCTGACAATCAAAGTCAATGTGGAAACCAGATTCACTTAACAACTCTTATTAATTTAAAAACTGCAGTGATTCACTTAACAATTGTGGCAAGAAAGGCCATAAAATGGGGCAAAATTCACTTAACAACTGTCTCTTTTAGCAACAAAATATTGGGGCTCAATTGTAGGCGTAAGTTGAGGACTACCAGTATTGGTGAACTATACCTCAGCAAAATAGAAGATATGTAAGCAGTGTTATTCTTCACCGAACAGTGCCCAAGAATAATCAATATTTTGAAAATGTAAACAACTATAATATAATATGAACTGACATCCTAAATATTTCAGCATATTTAAAATGAAGTGAACTCAAACAACTATGGTTTATCTTAAATGCCACTCTTGAGATTAAAAAAGATACAAAATTAGATTCAAAATTTCCACTAGTTCCTTATTATACTTTATCCATTGTTAATTTGGGTATGTCAGTAGTTGTCTTCTATAATATTAAGGTATTAGTAATGTTTCATAATTCTCAATTATCCTAAAATGTACTCAACCAAATAGTGGAGAATGTTATCACTTCTTTAAATCCTTTCCTCAGATTTTCAATATATTTGAAAGGTAACAAACATCAATATTTTATTTTTTCACAATAAGAGATCTTTGTTCCATCCAATTTATCTTATGATATAACAACAGCAAACTGCCCCCTTTATCAAAAAGAACGTTGGTCTTACCTGAACGTTTTTTTCTGGAGTAGTGGAGGGAGGGGTCACAGCAGGGTTAACACAGCCTGATTGGTCCATTTGACTGAGAGAAAACTTCTTAACCTTCGCCTTCTCCCGTTGGTTCCCAGTTTCCGCGATGTCACGGCCAGCATCTGCAAGCAAACACAAAACAAGGACAAGCCCCCCCGGGGCCTCCCGATTCTACACCTCCCGGACCCTGTCTAACTAACTAGGGCGGGAAATGTGACCCCTCCCTCCACTACTCCAGAAAAAAACGTTCAGGTAAGACCAACGTTCTTTTTCCAGTAGAGTGGAGGGAGGGGTCACAGCAGGGACATACCCACGCTACGTCCCCGGGCGGGCAGACTGGGTCCCAGGTGAGGAATCGGCCACCACCCTCTGAAGGACCCTCCGGCCAAAAGATGCCTCAGCCGAGGCATAAGAATCCAAACGATAGTGCCTAATAAAAGGAGTGGGGGAGGCCCAAGCGGCCGCCCTACAAATATCCTCGAAGGGTGCCCTGGTGGCCCAGGCCGCCGAAGTAGCGGCACTGCGGGTGGAGTGCGCAGTGATCCCCGATGGGGGAGTCTTCCCAGAAGCTCCGTAAGCCTCAAGTATGGCCAACCTAATCCATCGTCCGATGGTGGAAGAAGAAACCTTGCATCCTAACGAGCCTGGGCGAAAGGAAACAAATAATGCCTCCGTCCTCCTAATGCCCTCAGTTCGCTTTAGGTAAATGCGAACAGCCCGGCGAACATCCAGCTTATGCCACACTAACTCCCGCTCCCTTGAGGGATTGGGACAAAAATTCGGGAGTACGACCTCCTGGGCCCTGTGAAACTGTGAATTCACCTTCGGAATGAACGAAGGATCCAAACGAAGGACCACCCTGTCCTGGTGTATAACACACAAGTCACTGCGTGAAGAAAGGGCCCCCAACTCTGAAATGCGCCTGGCCGATGTAATGGCCACTAAAAACACCACCTTAAGGGTAAGCAGACGCATGTGTACCGTCCTAAGTGGCTCGAACGGGGAGCTCGTCAGAGCCTGGAGAACCAGGGTCAGATCCCAGGTCGGAAACCTATGGACCGGAGGTGGACGGATGTTAGCCGCCCCCTTCAGGAAACGCTTAATCAGAGGAGAACGGGAAAGGGTGAGGGAACCCTCCCCCCCCAGAATGGTGGCTAAGGCCGCCACCTGACGCCGGAGCGTATTATGCGACAAGCCGTCCTCCAACCCCTTTTGGAGGAACTCCAACACGTTTGGAACGGTAGCTCTAGAAGGATCCAACCCCAAAGGGATACACCACTTCGCAAACGCTTTCCATGTGGCATTGTAAATCCTAACCGTGGACGGCCTCCTAGACGCCTCTAAGGTGGCTATAACTCCCGATGACAGCCTCTGCCCCCTCAGGACCCTCCGTTCAAGAGCCATGCGGTCAGATGGAGCCACTGAGGCCCTGGGTGATGCAAAGCCCCCTGACTCAGAACGACCTCCCCCGGGGGAATCCTCCAGGGGTCTGCTACCGACAGCTGGACCAGGTCCGCGAACCAGGGTCTCCTCGGCCAGTAAGGGGCTAACAGGATAACGAGAGCCCTCTCTGTGACTATCTTCCCTATCGTACGGGGAACGAGGGGAAGGGGAGGAAAGGCATAAAGAAGGCCCGGGGGCCACCGGCTCCTGAGAGCATCCGCTCCTTCCGCCGACGGGGACTGGAACCGGGTAAAGAACCGGGGCAGCTGAGCGTTGTCGGGAGAGGCGAACAGATCCACCAGAGGCGTGCCGAACCTGCTGCATATCTTCTGAAACAACTCCGGGCCCAGTTGCCACTCGCCATCGTCTAGGGTTGTGCGACTCAGCCAATCCGCCTGAAGATTGGACCCTCCTGAGATGTGCTCCGCCACTATGGAGGCTAAGTGTCTCTCCGCCCACAGGCCCAACAACTGCGCCTCTCGCCAGAGAGAACGCGAGCGGGTGCCCCCCTGGCGATTGACATGGGCCTTCGTCGCCACATTGTCCGTAAGCAGGAGGACATGGTGCCCCCGCAGGTGATGACGAAAAGTCCGTAGGGCAAGTCTCGCGGCTTTCAGCTCCAGCCAATTGATGTTGTGGCGGAGATCCGAGGCAGACCAACGTCCCTGGGTCATGTCGGAGTCCATCACGGCCCCCCAGCCGAAGAGGCTGGCATCCGTCGTCACGGTGACTCTCTCGGGCTCCCAAAAGCAAGCCCCCTGTTGCAGCGCCGGGGACATCCACCACTGAAGAGATAGTCTCACCTCCGCTGGTAGAGGAACTGGCCGCAAGGAGTTGCTCATCATCCTTCTCTGGACCGGGATCAAGGCCCACTGGAGAGGCCGCAGATGGAGCCGGGCCCAGGGCACTATCCCTATGCAAGAGACCATCTTCCCCAGAAGTTGAGACAAGGTCAGGATGGAAACAGACCTTCTTTTTTGTACGGAGGAGACCAGCTGGCGCAGGCTGGACAAGCGTTCTGGAGACAGGCGGACCCTCCCTGACTCGGAATCTATCACTGTCCCTAAGTGTAGGATCTGCCGGGATGGGGATAGGTGGCTCTTGGGGAAGTTCACGGAAAACCCCAACGCCTGAAGCCAACGGATCGTCAGCCGAAGATCCGACTTGGCTCTGGATAGGGACCCCGCCTGAACGAGAACGTCGTCCAAGTAGCACTGAAGTCTCACCGGAATGGAACGCAGGTAAGCCGCCAGTGCTGCCAGGACCTTGGTGAATGTCCGCGGAGCTGAGGCCAAACCGAACGGGAGAGCCCGGTATTGGTAATGCCTGCCCCGGTGAGAAAACCTGAGATAACGCCGGTGGGACTGAAGGATGGGAACGTGGAGATAGGCCTCCGTCAAGTCTACTGAGGCCATGTAATCCCCCCTCCGAATGCCCTGCAGAATCGATTTCAGGGACGCCATCTTGAACCGCCTGTATACTAAGTAGCGGTTCAGGCGTTTCAGGTTGAGAATCGCCCTCCAACCCCCCGAGGATTTTGGAACTACGAACAGGTGGGAGTAGTAGCCCAGACCCCTCTCCTGCTCCGGAACGACCTCCACCGCCCTGATTTCTAGCAGATGGGCGACCGCGAGGTCCATGAGGAGACGTCGCTTCGGATCCCGGGCCGGGGGAAAAACCTTGAAAAAACTTGGGGGATTGGAGAGGAATTCTAACCTTAGGCCGTGGCGAACGGTCGCCCTGACCCAACCGTCTGACGTGATCCGATCCCACTCGTCCGCATACAGTGCCAGGCGGCCTCCGATGGGATGACTCGGGTTTGAGTCATTTCCCTCTGCGGAAGGGGCGGCCGCCCCCCCCACGAAAGGGCCGCTTGGACTGCGGCTGAAATCTAGAACGGTCCTGAAACCCCTGTCTGTTGAATGACCTGTCCTGCCTGTACGGTTGGTATCGCTGGTCCTGATCCCTGTCATAAGACTTGAACTGGGGCCTGCGATAGGGGTGACTACGTGACTCTGCCTTCTTGGTGGATGTAGGCATGACTTTCTTTTTATCTTTATTCTCCACCAAAATCGGATCCAAGGAAGCTCCAAACAAGTTTGGACCCTCAAAGGGAGCCGCTACTAGATCCCACTTGGCTTTATAGTCTATCTGCCAGTTCCTGAGCCATAGGAGCCTACGAGAGGCCACCGAGGTGGCCAAAGCACTAGAACCAAATCTAACAGCGTCTAGGGTCGCATCAGCCGAATACTGACACGCTGCCATTATTTTAGCTAAATCCTGGTGTACGCGCTCATCCTGGATCGGAATTCGATCCTGAAGCTGGCGGAGCCACATGACCGTGGTGCGGTTGAAGTACGAAGCAGCAGCCGCTGCCCGCACCGCCCAAGCTGAGGCCTTAAAATTTTTACGTAAGGTGAGCTCCGCCCTCTTGTCTTCTGGCTTGAGTTTGTCAGCTGCGTCCCCTGAGACCACTGGGGAAGAGGAGACTAAAGCTGCTATGGGCTGATCTACAACTGGGAGCTGAATAGCCTGCACAAAAGACTTTTCCATGTTATAGGCGCGACGGTCGTTGCTGCCAGGTGGGGAAAAATTAGAAGGACGGGCCCATTGGCTAGTAGCTACCTCTAAGAAAAGAGGAGGGGCAGGAATCTCCTCTTTATTAGTGGCCGTCGCTGAGAACATGACCATGTCTGGATCCGTGGGCGGTGGGACCGTGGGGTCCCCCGTGCCCACCTTGGTGGTTCTCCTAGCCTTCTTGAGTAATGGCTTGAACATGGCCTGGAGGAAAAGGTTAGAAGAGCGAGGCAGCTCAGGGGCCGCATCTTCCTCCTCAGAGAACCCCCAATCATCCCTCCGTGCTTCCCCCCTAGAGGAAACCTCACTCATGAGGGAAGGAGAGGAAGCCCTAGATCTGGACCTACTAAAGGGAGTAACTCGACTGTGATGGGAAGGCCTGTCCCTTTGAGCAATGCCCCTAGAGATGGCTGCAGAAATAATCCTTTTGAGATTCTCAGGGAGGTGTTCTAGATCCTCCTCATCACCTTCAGTATCATAATCTGGAGCCACGTAGGCCCTGCTGGATTTCCTACCCCTAATGGGACCTGCAGAGGTGCCTTCCAATGGGTCCCCCCTATCTGCTTCTCTAGTCCCCAGGGAAACAGAAGGAGAGCGAGGGCCCCCCCGCTGCTGACTCCTATCCGATCTGTCTGAGGAAGCAGAGGAAGAAGAGGAAGGGCTGAACCCCCTGGCCACAGGTGGGGAAGGGCAGGAAGCCACGGGGCGTGGAGATCTGGATCTAGGCCCAGGATCCCGGGCCTGTCTTTTCTCCGCTCTTTCGATGACCTTCTCTATAGCCCTGGATCGCCTGAGCTCATCCCTTTGCAGAGCTCTGGAAGGTCTTTCCTCTGCTGAAGGCCTAGAAGCCCGAGGCCTAACAGGGGGAGTGGGCTCAGCCTTATCATCGCCTGCCTGAGATGGTAAGGCCTGCTGAGCCTCTGTTCTATCCGCCATCGCCCCACTCACGTGCACCAAATAAATTTGAGACAGGAACAGCCCTTCAGCTGGTGGGAATCGCCTGCTCCGGGCCTCCGGTAGACAACAAACAGCACGGCCACGTTGTATTCAGCCTCTCCGTGCTGCAATGCCCAGACACGTGATTCAAAATGGCTGCCGGCTTCTTTGGGCGGTCCCTGGCCAAAGCGCGCCTAAAAATGGCCGCCGACCTCGCCCTTCGCTTCCTCTGGCTGCGGGCGGCCGTTTGCACGCTCGCCGCCCCCAGCGGCACCAAAGCAAGACACTGGAGCTCCTACTCACCGGGAGACCTCCAAATCCCAGAAAAAAACGGCCCCGCGCCGTCGCCGCAGGCTGTAACCGGCCCCGGACTGTGCGAAATTCAAAATGAAGCCGATTTGTCGCTTTCGCGCTGAAAAGCCCCGGCGCGCTGCGACTTTCACTAAAAGGCATGTGTGCATAGCCGTAGGGTCGCCCGGCACGCCCGAGACACCAGGCATCAGACCGGAGCGACCTTCTAAGCGGGGGGAGGAAGCCAGCGCCCCCCCCCTGCAGAATCTCTCAGCCTTCTAAGGGCAGCCAACAACAGCCCTGCAAGGCAGACCCACTACAAAAAATACATTTTCTAAAGGTAACCAAATTAAAATTTCTAAATTTAATCAAGATCAATTAACATACACTGACTAACTAGAAAACCTACTAGGAACCAAACCTGAGTCTTGGACCTTGACTGAGAGGAAACTGGGAACCAACGGGAGAAGGCGAAGGTTAAGAAGTTTTCTCTCAGTCAAATGGACCAATCAGGCTGTGTTAACCCTGCTGTGACCCCTCCCTCCACTCTACTGGAAAATTTTAACAACCTAATGAATTCTATTGTAAGGGTTTTTGCAAAACATATTCCATATGTTTAAAGAACCTGGGGAGATAGATAAGATTGATTGTAGCATGAGCACTTCATCTGTGGGCTGAATCCATACCTTTCTTAGCTCCTTTGTCTGCTACGTGGGGTTTCAGTAGCAAGATTCCGGAGGTCGTTGATGTTTCTCAAAGGGAAGGTGTGATGACATCTGCCTTGAAGAAAGCACTAATGTGCCCCCTCTTGAAGAAGCTATCGTTCAATCAAATCATATTTGGAATTTTTACCTACTCTCCAATCTTCTATATCTGGGAAGCATGTGGAGAATGCATGAGGGACCCAGCTGAGAGAAAAATGTCCTATTCATTCCAATAGATAGCCCAGCCCTACCTATGATAGTTGTTCATATGAATCATTATCTCTAAATGTTATTTATCTACTTTTTAAATAACACTCTTCTCAATCTTCAGAAAAAAAAGTAAAGGTATCATTTCCCCTGACCAATGTGTCTGACTCTAGTGCAGGGGTCTGCAACCTTAAACACTCAAAGAGCCATTTGGACCAGTTTCCCACAGAAAACACTGGGAGCCACAAAATCGGGGGGGGGGGCAACTCAATATCACTCACTCCCACCCAGTCACATGATTCTCCCCAGCCACGCTTACCCAGCCAGTCATTAGGGCAGAGAATGGTTGTTAAAAAACACTGGGAACCACAAAAGCCTTTTGACATCTCTCTCTATCTTATCTCTCTCTGTGTATCGCTCTCTATGTCTTTCTCTCTATCTCCCCCTCTCACTGTATCTCTGTCTCTCTCCCCTCTCCCTCTCCCCCTATCTCTGTCTCTCTCCCTCCCCTCTCTATATATCTCTGTCTCTCTCCTCCTCTCTCCGAATCGCTCTCTCTATAGCTCTTTCCCCCTCTCCCCTCTGTATCTCTCTTTCCCTCCCTCTCTCCTCCCTCTCCGTCTCTCTCTCTCTTTCCCTTCCTCTCTCTCCCCTCTCTGTCTCTTTTCCCCTCTCTGTCTCTCTCTTTTTCCCTCCCCCTCTCTTTCCCTCCCTCCTCTCTTTATCTCTGTTCCCCCCTCTCTCAGGGGGATGGAGGAACCCCTGAACTGGTACTAGGTGGTGGGAATCTGACGTCCAGAGGCCGATGAGCCCAGGAGCAGTGTGCCGAAGACCAGCTGGCTGGTGGGGCATCACAACACCGGCGGCTCTACAGGAAAAGCAACTGACATCTGGGAGGTGAGAGCAAGCCGAGTGGGAAAAGTGGGCACAACAGCAAATGTACACGACAAAGGCACACAAAGGCAAGTTCAGGGGCGCTTTGCTCCAGCACTAAGAATCTGACCATCACCACTGCTGAGACAGGGCGACAGCTCTTCATCCCTCTGCTGCTACAGGGCGACAGGGAGCACAGCAGAGGGATGAAACAGCCGCATGCGGCTGTGGGGCCACGGGTTGCCAACACCCGCTCTAGTGAGTGATGCTAATCTCAGTTTCTTAGCCAATGGAGCCATCATTCTCTGAAGATACTTCTCTGATCATATGGCCAGTATAACTATATGCTAAGGCGCATGGAATGCTGTTACTTTCCTGCTCAAAGTGATACCTATTAATGTACTTGCATTTGCATATTTTTGAACTGCTTGGTGGGCAGGAGCTGGGGCAAGTAACGGGAGCTCACTCCATCATGCAGCACTTGGGTCTCAAACCCAGGCTGTAAGCTTTCCAGTTGACAAGCTCAGTGTCTTTAATTACTGAGCTATCATGCCCCTAATCTACAGAGATAAGGTCCTTGGCATTCCAGCATGTAACTAACTTTATATATTTTTCTGGGCTAGTACAATATAAAAAAAGATATGAATTCCATTCCTGAACCTGGCCCCATGATGAACTTATGAGAGCCACTGCCTCTCTCTGGGATGTTTGTTCCACCTACAGCCCTGGTTATTTCCAGGTAGTGTCCTATCCAAATATTAACTAGATCTGATCCAGACAAGGAGAAAAAAGTTCAGTTTTTTGGAGAAGAATGTTTTTCACAATCAATATGAAATGCACATGCCATATCTATGTTGTTGATGTTGTTTCTTTGTATGAGAACAAATATATTATAGTCAATAATACATAAACTTTGAAAAGTCAACATGTTCTATACTGTCATCAATTTGATTGTCCAACCCCCTGCTTAGGCAGGAAACCCTACACCACTTCAGACAAATGGTTATCCAACATCTTCTTAAAAACTTCGTGTTGGAGCATACATAACTTCTGGTAATTCTAAAATTGTCAGTAAAAACAAGTCTACGTTAATTTATTACAGAACCCATATGTGGAGTTACAACAGCAGTTTTAAGAGCAGAGGAAATAGAAAAATAAAAAAGAAGAAGTAAAATTTCCTGCAGCCTGTAGATGTATTTCTAAGAATTGCTTTGTAGATACTTTGCTATATTTCATATGCGGAACACAATGTAATTCACTTAGCAACTGTATTGCAAACTTAGCCTCTGCAGTGATTCACTTAACAACTATGGCCAGAAAGATCATAAAAAGACCAACACTCACTTAGCACAATTATCTTGCTCAACAATG
Organism: Natrix helvetica; assembly: GCF_964273705.1. Classification (NCBI taxonomy): domain Eukaryota; kingdom Metazoa; phylum Chordata; class Lepidosauria; order Squamata; family Natricidae; genus Natrix; species Natrix helvetica. The sequence continues at coordinate 84,474,101 of NC_138552.1, forward strand.
GACAATTTGGCTCAGTTATGATCATAAGTTGAAGACTACTTATATCTCATTTATTGCACATCCAGAAATCCTGAAGCAGAAAGGAACCAGCCAAAGAATGAATACACTTTAATAGATATAAAGGGGAGTACTGGTTAGAATCTCACAGACTGAGAAGAAAAATTAGATTTTAACTTTGATTGCAATGTTAATAGTTTAATTGGTAATTTGGACTCATGACAAAAGTACTGCATTTAGATTTTATAACACTCTAGGAATTATTTTGGCTAAAAGTATTTCTGTTTAACAAATGCAAGTAAATAAGGGCAAATGTCGGAATCTAAAGCCATGTGGAAGACTTAGATTTGGCTGAGAAATCATCATCCTATATATTAATTAATTAATTAATTTTTTTTAAAAAAAATATTTGCCATCCACCTCATATCCAACAACTCTGGGTTGCTTATAACATGAAAAACAATTTTAAAAATCTATTATAAAATTAATGCTGGATTTTTGTTATTAGCTGCCTTGGGCTGCCTTGTCCACAAGTGAATGGGATAGAAATATGATAAAAACAAACAAGCAGACAAATCACCATCATTTTAGCCGTTGTTTATCCACTGCAAGATGAAGGCTTCTTTTGCATGTTTTCAACCAATACAGTCCTGAGCAAACAAATAAGACATGAGAAACACTGTATGAGAGCAATCTGATTCCAGAATGTTTTATGTCCTTACAGAAAATGCACACACCTTTATGCTGCTTCAATCTAGTCTCTAAGCAATTTACTAATAATACAAACAAGAAATGCAATACAAACAATATAAATGTATTAAAGGCAGGATACAATAAATAAGAATATCAATATACAATGACGTTTCCTAATGAATGAAACACTCACAGTGTTACAGCTCACCCAGAGCAATAATGCTACACCATTTTAGTTGCTGACTATCTTTGCAAATAACCAAGTTTCAAAAGCTTGTACAAGATTGTGAGGGAAGGAACCATTCTTAAGCCCCGTGGAAAGTGTTCCACAGGAGGTGAGCTTCCATGGAAAATGCCATCTTCTAATCACCCATCTGCAGGTTTCCCAGTAGCTAGGAACTGTTTTAGTAGGCAAACTCTCTTTATCCATATTGGGCAGACTGTCCAAAATAGGCAGTCTAAAAGGTACTTTAATTATTATCATTTATTTATGGATATTGAAACTCTACACTCATCATTAAAAAGGGCTCACTAGGAATTTAGCCTCTTCATAAGTACGGTAGGTTTCTCCAATTTTAATTTAAAAAAAGATTCGCTGAATTCACAGATCTCCCTAAATCATGGTTCAACTATGTTTTCATTTTATTTATTTCCATTTATTTTGTTCTTCACTAGCATAATAGACAGAGCTTAAATAGAATTCTATCCAGAAATGTTTGGCTGAAGGGAAAGGAATAATGAAGATATGTTATTCCCCAATTCCTTTGCTTCTACCACACCCAGTACCATTTCCTATGCTGTTTCAGAGAATTTTCAGCCTTTCTTGAGGACAAGTAAGGATTGCAGAGAGAAATAAATTAGATAAAATCACCTTCTTCTTTTGCCAATAGCAGAAAGAAGATCAAGTCTTCCAAAGAGGGTGGCAACTTCCTTATCTGATAGTTAAGACACTTTAAAAAGATGTATGCATATAATTAAGACACTATCAGTATAATTGCTATGACATTTTAACTTTGAATTTCTCTGTTCAGATATATATGCCGATAGGAAATCTACAAAACAAATACTGTTATCTTCTCAACCATAGTTACTCTATTAACAGCAGTTGCAACATGAAATAATCCATAACGAGATCTAATATTTCAGTGCTTTTATCTTCTAGTTTGCAACTTAAATAAATATTATAAAGCTGACATGGTTATATATCATGATACACAGGCAATGAAAACAAGGCCAAGTGTTCTCTTATCACACAGCTACATGGTCCAGTATAGGAAAACGGTAAGCAGATTTTCATGAAATTAAACATCCTGCCATTGAAGTTTTTCACAAAGCAGTTTTTAAGGAACTCAAGATAAAAGCAGACATGTTTAGAATTTGAAGTGGTTTGAACTATTCTCCCATTGCCTCAATAGTAATAAATTTGCATGCTTTCCTTCCTTTTCCTTTCCTTGTTGCCTAATACTTTTCTAATGTGAGCCAAAAATTACAGGATGGGATTTAGAACTGGCTGATTATATAAAAGCTTCTGAAGTACTTTGCTACCTCATACAACTTGATATTGGAACTTTATATTAACTGAAGTTCTTGGTATTCATCTGGCAGTGGATCCTTTCATGTTTAATGTTTTAAAAAGAGGTATTTTTTAAAAATGGAGCAATGATCACACTTAAGATTAAAACTAACTTGTATATTAATGCTTTTTTGCCCATTAACACGTGAGCAAAATTTTAAACATTACAGTTCTAAAGTAAAATCTTGAATATTGCAGTACTGTAAAATGCACCTAATCATTGAAAACAAACATCCCAATATCACAAATACTAAAAGTACTGAAGGTATTCATATCACCTTGTTTTTGCAAATTCTTTACCCCTATATTATAGAACAATTATATATTATAAACTGTAGGGAAAAATCCACAAAATAAAAACAAGCCTGTAGACACTTTCAATTAGAGTAATGATTGCATATTCTATGGTATATACTCAAAAGCCACACCCAGTAGTCTTATAACTGAGGAATCACAGATACTTGTAGCTATCTTAGGTCAATCATTCAACAGCACTAACAATGACAATGACTGACATCTCTAAAGAGAAATAAAGGAATCAACTAGTCATATTCACATATCTTCTAAAAAATATTGAGTACAGATCATCTATAAATAAATCTTTTCAATCAGGCATGTCCAACCTGTGGCCCACAGGCCACATGCAGTCCTGGACCGCTAGTAATGCAGCCTCACTAGATAATAAAATATATTAAAAAGGATGTTTGTTATTTATATACATTAACTATATTATATATTATATGTGCAGGCCAAGATAATTCCTTTTTACTCAATGAGGCCCAAGAAAGCCAAAAGGTTAAGTAACTATTTTTTAGCTCTAAAAAGGAATTTAATCTTTAGTTGAAATTATGTACACTTTTAACGCCTATGTTTTTCTCAACAGGGTATCTTAAATTAATTTTATCAGGGAAATGTAAATCATTTTGGTTTCATGATCGTGTGTGTTCTTATCAACAACTTATTTAATTGAGGCAGTGGGGCAGTGGGGAAAAAAGAGGGAAATATCATTTTGGTCACAACTGTAGCACATTTAGAACAACAGTATAAAATGTTTTATGTTTTCAACCTTTGTCTATATAAAAACAATCAAAGCCTAGCTTAAAAATAATATACCTGCCTACAAGAAATTTCCATCACTGCTTATTTTTATTTCATTTTTCTATTGCAAATTTTTAAAAGTTTTAAAATATTTTAATGTATGATTTAAATATTTAGCTATAATTTTAAATTGTAAACTGTTTTAAGATTCTTTTTTTAACTGGAAGCAATATAGAAACATTTTAAATCAAGAAAAATTCAGAAAAAAACTAAGGATTATTTCTCTTTGGTGAACTACTTACTTTCTGGGCCATTTTGAAATGTACAAAAGAGATAGGATTAAGTAATAAAATGAAAATGGGAGCTAATATTAAAGAAATGAATATTTTACTGAAATATTTATTCCCAATAATAATATTTTCATTGACTTCTTTATATCTCGGTAATATTTAATTAACTTCCATTATTTAAAATATACTATTATAAATAACCTATTAAGCTATTGGAAGCACAACTTCCTTTTCCACAAAATATTTTATTTAATATATTGTACTAATTGGGAAGTAAAACAGAAAATAATTTTTAAAAAAAGTCTAGGCATGATTAAAGCTTCTAACATTATGCCAAGTGTTAAGGTAATTAACATAAGACCTATTTTCTATAGGTTTTCAAATGTTTTGGGACTGTATCCACTTTCATCTACAGCATTCAATGATGAGGCTAGTAATGTATCACATTAATTTTCTTTTTAGCTTTCATACTTGAAAGAGGCTCTAGAAGTTATGAACATTCTGTGGCAAACCGCACATCTGAGGCACTGCACTAGTATGTGCAGGAAAGAGGATAGCAAGATAAGCTTTTATTTTACACAAGGGAAAATTTGCTTGTAAGACATTGGATCTTGTTTGTACCACTTATCTGTGAATAAACTCATTGAACTTATTTGGATTTTTAAAATGTAAGTATGATTATAAATACAATTACTTAAAGTATTTGTATTTCTATATTTCCAACAAAATTAATTTCCGTAGCAAATAGAAATATATACCAGATGTATGCTTATGAAAGCACGGAGAATGCCCAGAGTTTTCTTGTTTGTTGATTCATGTATATCAGTAAGCCTAAGTATTTTTTTACATCATACCTGCACAGCAAACACAAAGTCCTAACAGAGCAGCCAGACATGAAACTATGTTTAATAAACCATCAGTATGAAGACATAGCATCATGTATTTTTTTCTCTTTTCCATTAAAGTAGGATTTAGCATAGAGACAATGGCAGAGTGTTCCTTTTATCATTCCTTCTGCTACCTTTTTTTAAAATTTGTTTCTATCATGGCTGTCATAAAGAAAATGTGTGTTTCTATGTATGTGTATACGATGATATATATGCATATATATCATTACTGTTATGAATTTTCTGTCAAAACAACAATATATTTTAATTGAAAATTAAAATTTCAGTTGGAAGTGTTGTGCTCATTACCGTATATGCAATTCATATTAAGCAGGCATCTCATTCCAGCAAGCATCTAACAACTGTCAGAACTGACATATTTCTGATAGCCAAAGGCAATTCTTGTTATCTAATATCTAAAATCAAGTTCCAATATTACACTTTTAAGAAATTTGCATATATGCACTTCTCCTTAGGCTGGCTTTATCTTTATCTTAGCAGATATACTCATTACTGTCTTTTAGTGCTTGGATAACTACAGTGCTGCAACAGCGCAAACTAGTAGTTCAGCCTTTCCCAACTGTTCTACTGACTTGAATGATATGAATCACAGGATATAATATTAGAGAGGGTTGGCCTATCCAACTCTGCAACACAGGAACTAACCACGATGACCCAAGATTCCATCCGATACACAAGCATATCAACATCATAAGAAGGCTGCTAGCCTCAAATGAAGTGGGAGGAGACAGTATCAATGACTGTTTATTTTCCTTGTCTGATCAGAATAATAACAACAAAGATATCTAAACTTGATCTGCAGTGGATCTCCATATAGTAACAACTCACTCTATTCAATGTATTTCATCTGTTTATTTTATCAAACAACATGGCTCATGGCTTCAAACCCCAAAATGTCTCTCATGTAACTGTTAGTTAAGATTTTGAAATAGCAGAGAGGCAATTAAAAATAGATATTTCATCTTTCCCTATTCATTTCAAGGATGCAGTCCTATATTACAAAGACAGAAACATTGCAAATTGAAAAACTTTCAATTTCTAAATTTCAGCTTTTAATATATGAATGTATCTTGTCCATAAATGTGCTTCTGTCACTCACTAATCCTCTTCAAGCTTATGAAGGGAATTATAACTAAGAATATAAGCATGTTTTCAAAACTGTGAAACCAATATAAACTATTATATTATAAAGCAGTGGAGACAGCTCAAATTAATTATTAAAATGAAATGGAAGAGATAAATATTCCTTGGTTAATCAGCCTTGAAGTAACATTGTGATTCAATATCATCTTGAACATAAAAATGCAAGCAGGGCAGCCCGATAAATATATATTTATAAATATAAATATAAATATATATTTATATTTATATAGATATAAATATCTATAGATATAAATATATATATCCTGCTTGCTTAATAGCACAGCACAAACAGACAAACATGGTCAAGCAAGTCAGTCCTACTCAAAAAGCATAAATATTTATTTCCTGGCAACACTGAAAAAGCCTGCATTTGTTGACTTCTTATTTGATTAATAAAAAACATGAATCAATCAATTCCCTAGAATAAACCAAAATCATCTGTAAAATGAAACTATGCATTTTATCTAATGATACAAATGGAATCCATTCAATATACATATATATGCATACATGGATGATAAATAAAGATTTTTTAAAAATTAGGTAAACAAATCAAAGCCTGTAACCGGACAACAAAGTAAGAATAAACACAAACTCTTACTTCTGATTTTGAAGACACATTTTCCTCCATATCAGAATCATTAGGGTCCACAATATCATCGAAAGGTGGTAATGTATTTTTCTTTTTCTCCAGCGGCTCACTTTCCATTTTAACTTTCCCAATTTTAAACTGAGATTTATCCTTTGTCTGTTTTTTCTCCACACTGGAGCAAGTAAGTATCAGTGGGGGAGCATTAGAAAAACTTTTAAATAAAGTCTCAGATCCACTTTTCTTCTTCTTTTTGGCTGCAAAGTCCTCAGAATCCAGACCGGGAGGCCTTTTGGAGGCAGCCTTCTTTTCTTGTTGCTGTCCACCACTTATGGTCAGTATGTTATTTTCTGATTTTGGCTCCTTTGACATAGGTTTGGGCTCTTTGAAGGCCATCTTAGGAACAATTTTTTCATCCTTTAGTGGCTTGTTTTCTTTGGGTTTTTTAGAGGATTCTTTGGAAGATTTGTTGTGTTCCCTGGAAGGTTCTTTGAAGGCACTTTTATGCTCTTTTGAGTCTTTTGAAGATTTTTCCTTGTGCTCCTTTGATAATTTATGGGGCTTTGAAAAACTGTTACTACTGCTGCTGCTGCTGCTAGTGCTTATACTCTTGCTCAGCTCCTGCAACAATGAAAAGTAAAAAGTTAACTTTTTGCTCTCTGTCTTCTGTGTTTCAGAAACACCTACCATAAGTTGTTGCTCTGCAAACTTTACTTGCATTAATAGATTAATGTATAATTTTACATTATATATTAATAACAAACTTGCAAATACCAAATACGGTCCACTGGACTATTTCTTTGCTTAAATCACAACAAATAAAATTGCAATATACTGTGTACAGATAGTCCTCGATTTACAACCATAATCAAGCCTAACATTTCTCTTGCTAAGGTGCTAAGTGAATTCTGCCCCATTTTACTACGTTTCCTGCCACACTTGTTAAGTGAATCACTGCAGTTGTTAAGCTAGTAACACAGTTGTGGCTTCCCTATTGACTTTGCTTGTCAGAAGGCCACAAAAGGTGATCACATAACCCCGAGATACTGCAACCATCAGAAATGTTAATTAGTTGCCAAGCAGTCAAATATTGATCACATGACCATGGGAATCCTGCAATGATCGTAAATGTGAAAAATGGTCATAAGTCACTTTTTCAGTGCTATTGTAACTTTGAACAGTGAGCAGCATGATGATCTAGTGATGAAGACGCTCACCTCGGAAGATTGAGAATTGAATCCTAGTTACCAGTAGAGCTTTCTAGGGCACAAAGAAAAAAATATCTGCTGCAAACTCCATATGGCATCAGAAAGGGCATCCGGCCAGTAAACTCTCAGCTCCACCCACTCACCCCAAACTATACTGAATTAAGGGATTACAGGGTCATAAAAAGGGAGTTTTATTGTAACTTTGAACAGTCACTAAATGAATGGCTGCAAGTCGAGAACAGTCATGATTTACATATTTTCTGAACAGGTATCAAAAGACATTCTTGTGAGATTCTACAGACATTCTACAATACATTAAAGACTTCTAAAATTGTTTACAGATGAAAGCATCTGGTAATAAATGACTAAGTACTGTGAGGATGATTATTCTCTATTCTGAGCAAAACATGTAAAACTTGTTAAGAATATTCATTCTTGCTTTATATTAAACAGTATTATGTTGTAAGATTATTAACCATACTGAGGTAAAACAGAATTAAAAACTTGTTAAAAGTGAGTAAGCAGGATGGAATTACTAAAAAAGCAATAAAATATATGGCCCTGATAATCTATGAAGCTATGATTTTGGAACAAGCCTAAGCTGTAATTTAGATAATTTTTATCCAAGGGGTGTCCAACCTTAGCAACTAAAACTATGTTGGCTGGGGAATTCTAAGAGTTGAAGTCCATAGATCTTAAATTGCCAAGGTTGGACACCAAAACATTTTTAGAAATTTATACAGGACCTTGGAGAGTTCCTGCCTATCGATGTAGAAAAGCTTTTCCCAACCTGAAGCTCTCCAGATATTGAAACCTCTACTCCTAAAATTCCCAGCTAAACTGGAAAAGGCCAAAGTTAACAAAACTGAATTGAATCACAAAAAATGTATTCATAGTTTCATCTTGGAAAACGAATAAAATCACATGCAGCTTGGTAGTTTCTGTATTGTGGGTTCATGTAACTTTGAAATAGAATTTTCTAATACTGAAATTAGAACTTTAGGATGAAACAGCACCATTACCACAGAATTAGCAACAGATCTCTGAAAATAAGGGAAATGCATCTAAAGATAATAATCTATTTTGGTTTGGCATATCTATGATTTATAACTAAGAACATTGTTCAAATCAAGCCTGTGTGAATTCAATCAATATAACTTCCAGTGGTTACAAATAAACCTGGATGGCCACAATTGGGATTGGAATTTCATTCACTAACCAATGTGTGGTTGTTAAGTGAGTCGTCATATGGGTGGAACTGATTTCACAACCATTTTTTAGTTATTAAGGCAAACTACATGTTGTTAAGAGAATCATGCAATCTTTAAGAAAATCTGCCTTTCCCAATTGATTTTGCTTGTTGGAAGCCAGCTGGGAAGATTACAAATTGTAATCATGTAATCATGTGACTATGGTGTGATGGTTGTATTTTCAAGGATGGTTGTAAGTCATTTTTCCCCCCCAGATCATCGTAACTTTGAAGTGTGGTCAAACAAATGGTCACATGTCAAGAACTACTTGTAACTATATTTACTTATAATTGAGCTTAATCAAGAACTTGCTTCTGCCTAAAGTTGCAGAATGCTCCACATTCAGTTTGACATGCAGCGACTACAACTTCATCTTTAAAGTTCAACAGCTGAAGTATAGACTGTAGAAGAAAAATTACACTTAAATGAAAACAGAAGAATAGAAGTATGGGTAGAGTAAGAAAATCTTATGAAATACTTCAGTGAGTCAAAAAACTCCATGTTAGCTTTAATTATGCATAATTTACACTTATAATACCAAGCTGCACATTTGGTATTGCAACAAGTACCATTCAGCAGGCTTAGTAAACAAACTAGTTTAGAAATGATAATTAATGCTTATACTTCCTTCCATTAAGACCAGTTCTCAAAATCTTACAATGAATCAGAAAAAGCAGTAAAATCGTGAGAAGATTGCAAACCTGTTTCATAATTGTGCAGGACAAAAATTATGTTTTGCATATGAAAAGATTATTACATTTTGTTTCCAATCCAGAACAAATGATCACATTCTGGAAGATCTGCCAAACCATATTAGCTGGTCATAGTTCAACAAAACAGATGCGTCAGTTTTCATTGTTCCGGAGAGATTCTTGAGAGATGAGTAGAACATGGCTGGAGCATGTTGTCCCTTTTTCCCCCTCTACAGCTCACAGAGTGGCGAATCTTACTTACCTACCCTCTTCTGATCTTCCCTTTGTTTCACCTTCCCTCCCTAACAGTTGCAATGACTATCACGAACATATTCTACTTATATGCCTGTTTGTAACATCTGGAAGCCATTTCTATCATCATCTCAAGATAACCATAAGACTATTGTCAAATAGCATGATGTAATTCTTATATCCTATTTCAATACTCAAAATCTGAAATTAAAATTCTGAATTATATTAAGCAACAATACAATAATAAGAGCTTGACAACCTTTGTGGTCTTTATAAATTATGTGTTGACCATGATTTGTTTTCTGTCACACTGATTATGAAGAGTCTTCAAAAGAGATATTTTGTATCTTAAGGGAATATGCATATAGTAACTTTATCTGAATCATTAAAGAACTGGTCATGGCTACTTCTGAAGCTACTCCCAGGTGCTCCAAGCATAGATATTTCACTTTAATGTTTTATTTGTACTCTCTCATCATTATCGTAATAAAAGCAAGGTCTACTTTTTCTCAATCTGAGCAAACTGAGTGACTTGGCCAAGCCTCTGGTTAGATTCACATACTGTGTTAAGCCAGTGAAAACCCAAGCAAGCTAAATATGGCTTAATAAATATTGAACCAGTCACTATTTCATAATGCAATACTCTTCATAGGATTATTCTTGCAATAAAATGAGAGTATGGGAATTACTGGGTATGCCACCTAAGGAAAGTGAAGATAAAAGGCAACAAATAACTAGAAGTATTGTTAGAACTGAAATATTAAATTCTTATAAATAAATGTGAACACAGACTTTCTTTCTAAAAGCTTATCTTCTGTGAATTAACATGTGGAAATGCTCTTAAAATAACTATGTTCATGTCCCAAGTATTGGAATTAAGAAAGAGATCTGGATTTTAAGAAGTAACACTCCATAATGAGTTAGTTAAAAGTTGAATCACTGACTCCTAGAAGCCAAGAAATGTTTTGTGTAATCTTAATTACTTAAGGCAGTGTTTCTCAACCTTGGCAACTTGAAGATGTCAGGACTTCAACTCCCAGAATTCCCCAGCCAGCATTCGCTGGCTGGGGAATTCTGGGAGTTGAAGTCCAGACATCTTCAAGTTGCCAAGGTTGAAAAACACTGACTTAAGGAATGATAAAAGTACTTTCTGAAAAATAAAATAACGATCCAGTACTTTAATCTAGGTAACTTTATGAATATCTGGGTGTGACAAGCATTATCTCCACCTCTGGCTATGAGGTTTACCAGTATTCTTGACAATGTGCTAATCTAATCAAGAGAAGACTTCACATCTAAATGGTTCAGGTGTTAAGGTTGGTGCTTTTTAAATAATAATATTTATTTTCAGCTTCCCCAGCAATGTGATCGTCCTTCCAAGAATATCCCTCTGTTTTGGTGTGCTAAAGCTAATCAAAGTTTGCTCCAGCCTTTGTTTATTTTGTTGCTAATCTATAACTACAACATCTACACTGGCAATTACTGAAGGGAGTACCGTATTCACTTTTTACCTTCGTAGTCAAGCAGAAAAGAATACCCCAGAGCTCCAAAGTTATGATCTTTCCTGCCAACCATTTAAAGAAAAGCTACGAAGAGGCTATAAGCCAAGAGGGAGAAATTGCAAACTGCTTTCACAGGTATTGTGATGGTTCCAGTGAGAAAAGATTCTCGGAGACTACTCATCAATATTTTCCTCTCACACAGAGTTAAGGTAAAGGTTTCCACAGTCCAGTTGAGTCCAACTCTAGAGGCGGTGCTCATCTCCATTTCTTAGCCATGGGAGTCAATGTTGTCTGAAGACATTTCTGTGGTCATGTGACTTGCATAACTGTACGCCATGGCACATGGAACACTGTTACCTATTTATTTACCTGCATTTTCATGATTTCAAACTGCTAGGTGGGCAGGAGCTGGAGCAAGTAATGGGAACTCATGTGCCATTTTGGTCTTGAACCTTCCAGCTGACAAGCTCAGTGTCTGTTGAGCCACTGCACCCCTCATACGGACTTAGCCACCCCTTATTTCAAAGGCCTAAGATGTTGTACCTTTGAATGAAGGAAGTGGTGGAAAAAACTAAAGGAAGTTTCTATTTCTAGAGGGGAATTTCCTCTTCAAATTGGTGCGACCCCTACTTTCACATTGGATTTTGTGGTACTTTTTTCCATGAAAGACTATTTAGCAGCAGGAGGCAAACATTCACAGTTAATCTAAGATCCCCCTCTTTCCAACACTTTTTAAGATTCATTTCACAACTGTATATTAGTTTGCATATCTTCTATCTCCCTGCCATACAGCTTTCCCAAACAAATCCTGCTCCCTATTTTCCTGAGAAACCGAAGTACTACGTGCATTTGGACTTAAACTGCATTTAAGTCATTATTTTAAATGTTTGAACTGCGCTATTACTTCCCTGCCCCAATTAAAATTATTTGAATTTGTGGTAGGATGTGGTTACATGCTTGAATAATCAAAAATTCTGTAGGTTTTATTTAGGTGTCAACATAAACTTTCAAGTTTGAAAAGACTTTTAAATCTGTGGTAACTTGATTTAATTCACAAACACATAGTTTTGAACATTTGGTTAATACACATTAGGGTGTGGCCTAAAATAGAACCATGGAAATATAGGAAACACTTCTATTTGGACAGTGGGAACTCTTTTGCATTCCTCTTTCTTGCAACCAAAACATGTGACAAATCCAGACCAGATTTGGGGACTGATAAATACAAAGGATCAAAAGAATATAGTTCCCCTATAACATGTGATGATTGCTGATGAAATTTACAATAAGTTTATATCCCTAATAAATACATTTCTACTAATATGTTTCTCAACAGGCTGTGTCAACTCTAGAATTCAGGTGTCAGGACAAAAAGTGAGTAACTGTATCAAGTACATTTAAATTTGAATAGCATAATAAATAAATAAATAAATAAAATAAGGGTAATACGTATATTTATTTATAAAAATTTCAGGAGCAAACATATTTAACTCTAAATATTCAGATTGTGTCTATTTTTAAGTGTTATAGATTTGCTGAAAAGGTTGAAGCATTTAATAATTAATTCTTGGCTTATTGATCATTCAAAACAGCTGCTCAAAACATATTCCAATTTCTAACCATAGGCAACATCTTACCTTTGGCCCATGAGATGATTTTTTCTTCACTTCAGAAAAAGACAGGGAATTAGTGGGAAGATTAGGGAGATGAAGACTTTGCCCTGAAGCAACTGATGTTCCATCTGACATAACCATGATCTACAGTGATGAAGTAATAAAAATATTAGAAACGTTTATAAAATAAGCTGAAATATAAAGATCGTGGAGGTAGACAAATATCTTAGGTAAACTGACAATTATGATTTCTTCCGTAGGCTGTATGTAATTGACAACTATTTTATTAATGCCACATGGCTATCACCAGGATAGAAATGACAGATTGAAGCAATAAAAGTATCTTCAACAGTAGCTTTAGAAGTTCATAAAAATTAATATACTGTACAAAGAAATAACATGAATAAAAATTATAAGCTTGATGAATTCACCCTGGAGGTCTGTTTCCCTTACACCACAAGTAGCAATGTTTGAAGGCTTGGGGGTTGCAATTCAGCCTCCCAAACTTTTGAAAAACTGCATCAATTCAAGCATTCTGGTAAGAAGGAGCAGAACTATTTTGTATGCATATGTATGGATTTATTTGAATTTTAAGGAGAAATGGGACAGAGAATCTTTGGGAAGCAAGACACTCCTATTTTCATCCTTAAATCCTCTCAAATGAGGACATTGGACAGTTTTAAAGGACTGGAAACAGTTTTCTAGATTCCTTCCACTTCCATACCAATACTTAACCACAGTGGAGCCAAGCCAAAATAGGCTAGGAAAAAAAAGATAAATAGGACTGTTTGGGGAATGAAGTGATGTGGTAAGTGCATTTATATTCATTTTCACATAATCAGTTTTCTGTGGACACCAATGCTTTCTGCTCCATTAATTTTATTTTATTTTTAAAAGCATCTGGAAAAAACTGAATAGCCTAAATCCATCTATTTTGCCACCACATTTAGACAATACATATATTTTATATGGTTTATGCACCTATGCAGGCTGTCATTGGAATGTTCACATTATGTATACAATGAAGTCAGATGTACCATCTGTTGAATCACATAGATTCTGAAGACCAACCTAGACAGCCCAGAGTTCACTTGAAACCAAGTTCCCTAGGAGGGAAATTGTTTTAATTCATAAATGATCAAATGAAAAACTGCAGTTCCAGGTAAATAATCATTCTTTTTGTTGGTAATAGAAATAAGCATTAAAATGTATCAATCAAAACTGTATTATGATCAAAGACCAGAGGAGAATGGAGTACAAAGGATTTAAAAGCATAAAAGATATATCCGGATTTTTAAAAAGTTACGGAAAAAAGATTTTAAAAAAACATGAAATTCTGGAATCTAAAAGCAGCAGGGAGAAGTAAAATTATCCTATGCTCCCTGGATAGTTACGCAATAATGGTGAGACGAGGCTAGGACAAATGTCTCTGTAGTACAAGCACTGGAGACGAAGATGTTCTGTTGTTTCTGTATATCCAGAGTTACAGAAACATTATCTCCCCAGTTAGGGGGCCTTCCTTTATCAGGATAATTCAATTGAGGGGAGGGCATGACAGCATGCCACAGTACCACCACCCCCGGCAATTAGGTACTTCAAGTTAAATAAGGGGGGGGGGAGTACCTGTTGGGTCTCACCCCAAAAGTTGGGGATGTTCTGCGTCTGCTGTACATTATTTTATGAGTCCTTTGGCCTAATTGTATCCCATGCTGAGTAAAAGATCTGGAGAGAAGGATGAGATTTTGTTTGTTACAGTGTCTTTTTCCAAATAGACTGAAAACCATTACTCATAGTTAGTGAGGCAAGGTTAAGGGGAGACAAGGTTAATGCGAACCAGCAGTTGATCATGGTCACCTATACTCTAGCCTCTAGTTTCATGAGACCTGTCTCTAGTCTCAGGGTGGTATTAGAGATACACATTAAAATATATTACACTCTGAACATTTGGATATTAAGAACGTTGTATTTATCATCCATAGGCTTCAGCTAATAACATTGTTTTACTTTCGTAGAAAGATTTTAGTATAACTGATGTAAAACCCTGGATAAAGTCATGTTTTCATATGAATATATTGCACATATGAACTGGTCTTTTTGTATTATGGAAGTCCAATCTATTTTAATGTAAATTTATTTATTAATGTAAGAATATTAATCAGAATACAGTAGTAAGTATGAAGTACAGCAAGTATAAACAAATTTAAGAATTCTTCACCCCCACAAGGTTAAACAGATATTTCTTTATCCTATATTGGTTAATGTTTAATTTGTTATTTAAGAAAGAACTTTTGAGCTTTTTGTTTCATACTATATAATTTATTTCGATATATAACTTTTTATTTTTTCTTAATCTGTGTTTGTTTTCTTCTCAGTTTTATATTTGGTCTTTTTTTCTGTATCTTTATAGATTGAGAGTAATAACAAGGAGTCTGTTCTTCATCATGATCTTGACATAATCACCATCTTCTACAGAGCCCACAGTTTTGGGAAGGATGTAAATGGAGCAATAATGGAAGAAAGAGATACCCACCCAAGCAGCCAGATAAACCATATCAATCCTGGCAATCAATGGTGGCAGATATCATGGCCTTATCCTTACCCTGATCAATGTGATTCAGACATGTATAAATAACAAGATTCTAACCAGGAAAACAATGGTCATGTGAGGTAAGCAGACAACTTTTCCAAAGATTTATAATCATTTTTTGGCAATCCAGATACTGTTGCTCTTTTTGGCTTGTAAAACAAAAAGCCTATTTAGGACACATATCATGTAAATTTTTTATTTATAAATCTGATTTTGACTTGCATATTAAAATATGGTTGAAATAATTGTATACATTTATGAATTTAAATGAGACATATTTAGCCTTCACTAGCCAGTGCTTATCATTCTTTTTTCCCTAAAATTATGTAGACACCATGATGAAAGTAGACCTAATTGCAGATTATTCTGCAGTAAAGTATGAATTGCTTGGTGTACGTGTGTACATTGTATATAATATGCCAAGTATTTTATATGAATGAAATATCCTATATGCTTCATTAAACTAAACACATTCAAAAATTAAGCTAAGAACTATGAATTCAAATGAAATTACACTTTAAACAAATGTGGCTATGTCTGCAAGGTTAACAGGAAGAAACTGGGCTTTACTAAGCTTTTACACAAATATTTAAAAGGCAGAATGTAAGTTTCATTCCATATTTTGCAGAAATTTTCAATAAAAGATGCTAACCCCACCCCAAAATTACTCTGCTGGAGGAAATTCTCTAATATATTGTTAAGCACAGCAAACAGTAAAAATATAAAGTAATCTTTCAAAGGATTTTGGGGGGTGAGGGAAGCCACATATCAATTATTAACACTGAATCTAGTATTCTGAAGTGAATGAGCTTTGAATTTCTTAACCAAAAAAATTTCCTGTTTTTTCTCTCAAAGAAGCAAATTTGTTTTTATAAACCCACCCTTACTGTTTCAATTACTGCATAGGTGAAACACAAGAAAAAGGGAAGAAATATTAATTTGAAGATGCTTTTAAAGCACTCCATATTTAACTCTCAGCTTGATTCCCTATAAAGGTTCTTAATAAAGTGGTAAACTACTACTTTTTCTTTCACATGTGTTTTCAATCACATGAGCATTGAAAATTAGGTCCCCGAGCTTCTTTAGGAAGCAGAGACCTAAGTCTTTTTTGCAGTGGTTTTATCCTGGTATATAATATCTGCATCTCTGCTACTATTTCACTTTTATTTGGTGTTATTGGCTTAATGTTGTACCTGAGGTACCTATATTATGTGATCAAGTTCATCTGTGCAAAAAAAAAGCTGTTTTTCAACTTAAGAGATTTTGCTATGGAGGGAGGAAACAACTTAATTTGCTGTTTGTTTTTATATAAACTCACCCCGCCCGCTTTAAGCAGCTTTCTTCTGAACTCCTCTGTTGGGTTGTTGAAAGTAAGCTTTTCACAGCGAAGATGGTTTACAGGTGGGTGTCCTTCCAGATGCAGGAACAGATCATAGTCAAAGCGGACTTTCTTCGGTTCTTCCTACAGGTTAGAACACAATCAGACAAAACTGGAGGGGGAAACCTGACACTGTATGACATGCTGGCTTTTTATCCCAATACTATAGATTGCATTCATTTCCTCATAAAACATTGTGGTAATTGGTTTTTAAAAAGTGAATAGACATTTGGGCTTGGGACTTCCCACATTAAGTGATCTGGGATTCTGATCTGGGACTCTGGGATTTTTAAATTATTGATAAAGAAAAAGCTATTTTGATTCTGATCAAATCAAACTTCATTTACATTTAGTTTATTTACAGTTCATTTTGTGTCATTCATTCATATAGCATTTCTTCAACAATCTTTTACACTGTAGAATTATTGCGTTAAACTTTGATAGATATTGTACAGACACCTACCATAAGCATATTAATTAATTATTTGTTTATTTATGTATGGAATTTATATCCTTGTGTTGCCAAGTTGCCATCGATTAACCATTAAAAAAATCAAGCTGCTAATTATTAGCGTCTGGCCTTAAAATATATAAGGTCCTGTTTTGGTTTTATTTTATTTATTTATTTATTTCTTAGATTTTTAGACCGCCCCTCTCCCAGAAAGGGACTCGGGGCGGTGTACAGTCAATACAGATAAAATCGGTCATAATAATAAAATACATTTAAGATACATTTGGAGGGGGAGATAGGCTTCTTCCCCCCCCCCCCTTATTAGCTTATTGCAGCTATTAAGATGAACCAACAAT
Organism: Natrix helvetica; assembly: GCF_964273705.1. Lineage (NCBI taxonomy): Eukaryota > Metazoa > Chordata > Lepidosauria > Squamata > Natricidae > Natrix > Natrix helvetica. The sequence goes on from NC_138552.1 coordinate 84,491,621, forward strand.
TCCTAATTAATAATGACAACCATGTAACAGGTCAAATGCTTTTTTTCTTTATTACTAGCAACACAAATACTTTCAACTACTGCTTGATGATATTACCTGAATCTTGGGTTGGTTGGTAACAGGTAAATTAAATAGTGAAACAGAAGTATTTATGATCACATATAAATTTAAAGTAATAGTGTAAAAATCAATTTCCTCCATTTTAAAAACAAAGAATCAAGGCTAAAAGATAGTGATTTGTCAGAATTATCTAGTAGTCAGTGCCTAAACTAAATTAGACAAAATTAAAAATAAATTTAAATTAGCCAAAAATGATCTGGTAATCAATTGCAACAGTAGAATTTTAGTCAGCAATGCTGACTAGAGGCCAAATATTTAACACTGGTTTGCATCATAAACTTAAATGTATTTGCTCAGAAGTAATTTCTACTAGATTAAGCCAAAATGTGCACGAAATAGCAGCCTTTAACCAAACTGTGTTTAATTCCCTAATGTTAAAGCCAGAAGAAAGGTGTACAAAACTCTGTGTGCCTAAATGACTTTAAACTGATGTCCACCGGTGCATCTCAGTGAAAATTCTTCCTATGTGTCTGTGAAAGATTTTATTACATATATTGTAAAAAGTTTAATTATACTTCAGCTATTTCAGGATGGAAATGAATTGTTATAGAAGCTATACTATTATTGTTTGAAAAAAAAACCCAATAATATTTCTTTAGCAAATTCTCTAAGAAAGGACCATCTCTGTGTATTGGACAACCGTAATACAGTTTATATAATAAGAAAAAGAATTAAATTAGTATTGTGCTGTATATATAGCATAGTAATTGCTAGAAAGACAGAAGAGGACAACTGCTGTACAAAGAAGACTTCATCCTAAAGCAAACCCTAATCAGCAGGATTTTGGAGTTTTCACACCTGAGGCTGGGTAAATTCAGACTGCCAAGAAACATAAGTTGAAAGTGACAGTCATAAAAGAGTAACATATAATTTAATATAGAATACAATATTTTAAGTTCACTGTTACAACCAAAAGGACTCATTTTTTCTATATGAAAATCAACATGAATAGGACCTAACATGAACAAAATATATTTGAAATCAATGGAGCAAACTCCACAAAACTACTCTGTTCTGAACTTCTATGTACATGGCATAAATAACAGCTAACCATCAATTCTATTTACAGTTCAGAATGGCCAACGGCTTTGTAAAAGGGTAAAATAATAATGTGTGGAACCAGGATTACCTAATGAATCAGAACTAGATTCATGTAGTCTAGTATTTTCTTATTTCAATGGTCAGCCAAAAGCTTCATAGGAAGCATAAGCATGTTGTAACAGCTCAGTTTCCCACTCTTATTTTCCAGTAAATGGTACTGAAAGATTTATAAGAGTAACATATGCCATTGAATGTTTATATAGATATAGTGGGAATTTAGATAGTGTGTGTGTCAAAAGTAATTCTTTCCATTCTATTTATAAAAGTAAAAAATATATTCCAGTCTCTTGGAAAAAGATAATATTCCTATCCTGAAAGTCAGAAGTTTGGGTGTTTTAAGAAATTTCTAGATACTCAAAATGTTTGGATTTTTCAGAGAATATATATTGACCAAAGCCAATTATTTTAAGGATGGCTATATCATCTAATGAAATACACTACATTAAAAGGCTTATTTTCAAAACAGTAGAACTGAATTAAAAGAATAAACTCACTTTTATTCCCAGTGACATTCATTTTCCAGTGAGTGAAATTTATTTAAGGTAAAATGTAGGAACTTGGCCAAAACAACAGATGGTAGATATAACTTCAAATCCTTAATTTCCTCTAAATTATACTAAACTGTACAATTTTTATATGTTACATTTCAAATACCACAAAGAGCAGCCTCCTTCCTTAACAAAGCATTATCTGCCTTATTCTTCCAAAATATACCGGTCTCCATCTCTCATCTTACAAATTCATTTTCCATTTCAGAAGAAACCCAACATCACATGAGCAGAAGGCAATTTGACCAAAAGACTTTCCTTTTCCCTCTTTTCCAATTACAGTCCTATATACATTCTTAAATAACCCTTCCTAAAATCGAAAGAATTTACAAACAATTGTGATATGTGTTTAACAGTCCTGAGTGGACAAGTATTTATGCTTCTCACTGCAGATCAGTCAGAAACATTTCACAATGTTCTCAAACCTTTTGGTCTTAGGACTCCTTTACATTCTTAAAAAATGACTGATCTATAAATCTTTGGTTTATGTGGATTATATTTATCACTATTTACTGTAATACAAATTAAATCTGAGAATTTAAAAAATATTTATTGATTTCATGGAACTCTTTGAGGAGTCTTGGGGCCTGCAAGCGGATCCCCAGACCATACCGACTGCTCTAAACTTTTACTTCCTATAAATATTTTTTTATGGGAACTTATAGAAGTCAGCAACTCTCCTTTCAAAAGAAGGGAAAAAATAGGTAAACTCCTATAATAAATGATTTCATTAAATATAAAGGGTAAATATTCAATACACTATTGAAAATAACCAAAATCAGCTTTTACACTGTATCTTAAATAAATTTAAATATCCTGCATAAAAATGAGATTAATGAAGCTAATTAAAATATCCTAACTAGCTGTATTAGCTGTCTTAGATATATGTTTCTGTGTATCTCTGGGTTTATTGACACAATATAAGCAGGTAATTTTTTTCTTCTGAAATAACAGTTAAGAATTAAAAGTATTTATTCAGAGCAACTTTAACACAGAGATAAGTTAACTATAAAAATAAATTATCATCTCTTAAAAAGCAGTGTGTTAAAGATTTGAACTCATCTATATGATAATTTTATTCAATTATAAATCTCTATCAATATTTAAAATAAATGATGAAAGTTAATCACTTCCATTAAGTTTGAAACAGTATCTATAATGAATTCAATTTCCTTATCTATTGGATAGCATCCAATGTTGCATTAGTGGTTTTTTAAACAGCAAAACTTCTCCATCTGTTCTTGAATATCTACTAGGCAGCATCTCACAACTCACTATATATTTTGGAAGAATAGTAACGGGCTACAAGGGAGATAGAAAATCTGCTTCTTGGATTTGTGCCATTCCATCGACAGACACTTCATTTGGATTTTCCAGGCATATTTCAAGGACTGAAAAGGGTTTATGAAATCTATGACAAATGAAATTTTATCACCAGATTTTACATTGACATTTATTAAGTCATTGATAATTTAAAGGGGAAATCTAAAGAACTTAATAGGTATGTGTAGAGAAATTGAAAGAACAACATTATGTACCTTGTTCTTGAAGTAAACCTCTATTGGCAAAATAAACCCAGCATACCCAGATTCTTCAACTTTGTATGGTGGATCTTTGCACACTGAGGAGGGAAAAGAAAAAAGTTTGAGTTTATACTTTGAACAATAATTATATGGCTAAATAAATTCAACTTGCCAAAAATGGCTTCAATTTTTTTTTACTAGTTAGCTATTCACAGCATAATTCTAGTATTTCTTACTCTCTTCTGATCCAGGAACAAGACAAAACTAGAGAAGGGATTGGTTGGAGGATGATCAAAAACACGGCATGCTATTTTGTTTTCAGGAATTTTCATTTTGGGAATTGTCTAATTTTATGAAATTAATTCACATCATTGTTAATACAAAAATACTAGAAATTCTATTAGAATTACAACAATACTCGTTAATAGTTTCAAGTGCTTCTTAAAAGCACATATGGGTAAGCCTTGAAGCTTGAAACATGCCACAATTAGAGTATTAAAGTTTCTAATGTTTGTTCCTTTGTTTTTCAATCCCTGTATAAGTTCAATAAAGAAATGTATATATTGTTTGACATCTCACAATATACCCAAGAAGTCCAATAAAAATATCCAAGGAAGCCTCTGAATTTACTTGATTATGCAAACTTCATTGACTTTTTAAAACAATAATAATTGGCTTCCATTATTTTTGGTCTCTTAGATATTTGTACAGCATTAAAAAATAAGCTTGCCTCTTTAGTTTTTGTAGAATAAATTATTGATTTGGCCTCAAAGATATAACAGACAACAAACAGATTTCACATTTTCTAAAACAAAATTTTGTAGAAAGCTGGACTTGAAAGCAGTACCGTAATTTCTATGACAACTCTGTACTCTTCAATAGTATTATGTTGCTTAAGCTTTTTACTCTCAAACACTTATGAGTTTTCTCAAATACATTTTCTTTAAGTGTAAGGAAAGGCTGGTCGGTTAATACTTAAAACCAGAATTTTTTTCTGAAATATTACTTAGGTTTTAAAATATATGTGCAATATTATAAGATTTGTAAACAATATTTATTGTATATATACATAAGATTCGTGATTGCTCAAATGTATAAATAGTTTTGGATTTTGGGAATATAGTTAATTTTATGTACTTGTTCATTAAACATTATAATTGATGAATAGACTCAAACTCTGCTCATTTAATGCGACTGTTCCTGAACAAAACTGTGCTGTTATATTGTCTCTAATTGCAACGATAAAAATATTACTACTTTTTAATACTATTAATACTATCTCACAATCCTAATAAGAGTTCCAACAACATTAATATTTCATAATAAATCAATTTCATTAATTAAACCAAAACACAACTTTAACCTATAAAGCTCAGTCACAGTAATCTTTACCTGGATTCAAATATAAAAAAGAAAACTAAGAAACATGATTTGGGGAAAGGGGGCAATTTTAGCAAGTGCTAGAGTTAGCAAGGATATTTTTAACAAGACAATAAAAAGCAATGCTAGAAGAATAGATGGAATGAGTTAAGTGGCTGCAGTACCTTCTTGAAATGTACAATTTCATACTTCCAACATGATGGGCTTGAAATCAGGATTTATTTCATGGCAATGCAAGCTATTTCAAGAACTAACAGTAAATTATATTCAGAGAGAGTGGAAATTTCACTAATACAAGCATCTGACTTTACTAGTTCTGGGCTGGCATAGAATCTGCATTAAGAACTGACACCTAGAGCTCCAGAACAAGCACCAAAGGTAAGACTTTTACCTTCATGTCTTGCTCATGGATTTCCAGGAAGCATCTGTCTGGCCACTGTTGAAAACATGATGCTGGACTAAATGGACCCTGATCCAGCCAAGTTCTTACGTTCTTATTCTGGAAATTTAACACATACATATTTTGGAAATAGGAGAGCAAATCAATTTCAGAAATGGTCCGTGTTTGTATATCTCAATGCACTGAAGGTCAGAACAGTGAAACCCATTTAGACAAGAACTGCCATAAGCTTATCCCCAGTTCTAACATATGGATTTATTTAGGCACATTTATTACTTCATAACTGAATTCCTGAATGAAATATAATCATAAGGTATAACAACATAGTTACATGTTTCTTATCTGCTCGCATATATTTTTCAATGAAACCTATTCATACATTTTCATTGGGAGTAACATTTTCATTGACGCTTATTTTGAAAGCAGAGGCTCATGAATTTTTGATTACTGCACATAGGTAAAATTAATTTTTCTGAGTTTTTACATTCATACACAGATTATTTATCAACTGACTGTATATGTATTTTAAATTTCTGGATATCAAGATCAATCACAAGGGGAAAAACTGCTTAAATTCATATAGATGAAGTTGTACTTGCAACAGAATTAAACTAATTCTGGAAGCAAATTTGTGATTTTACCTAAAAACATCAACGCAAACTCCTTACATATACTTTGGTGATCCCTAAAGCTGTAATTCTTTAAATCATATATAACCTTTGTTTACTAACATGAGAAGTGGCATTTCCTCCCCTTACAATGAAAGCTAAAAGAGACATAGTGGTGATGACACCCGATAGAATGAGTTTGAAAACTTTGGGCTATTTATTCTTTATTTTGCTTTTTTAATAATTTTTTTCTTGAAAAACAAAATAGTGTGTTAAGCCTACTGAATTTTAATGTGCTTATCATACATTATTACTGTTATTAAAATTATGCCACTACTTTCTGATATCTTTCTGCCAGATTTCAAAACAGGAAACTGGGGGACTGCAAAACAAACCCAAAAACCCAACTCTGTCAAACTCCTTGAGCAGGAGACACCCTTGGAAACTTATGCAGTCCACAGGATGGCCACCACTTATTTATTGTACTGATTTTATCATTCAACAGAGAATATTAGGATTTTCATCTTCAAGATTATGAGATGATAAGACTGCTAAAAATGAAAGCATACCGCCCATATAAGCTGGATAAAGCTGCTCTTTATTTCACATAATTTTCTGCTACATACTTTTCCAGTTTATGACAGACCTTCAATAAAATAATTATGCAACATTGACAGATCTAGTTTATATACTGTGTTTCCCTGAAAATAAGACCTGGTCCCTGAAAATAAGACCCACGTGGCTTCCTGTTTACTTCTTCCGGGACCCGCGTAGGAGGCAGAGTAACACAGCCTGGCAAAACACTCTGTTCCCAAGCACCCCATAGGCACCCAAACACTTCTCCCCCCCCCTCTGTGTGTGAGTGAGAGATATGAACAAAGTCAGGCATTTTCTGAATTTTTGACACACTGAGCCCAAAAGGTTCGCCATCACCGATGTACACAAACGTCTTATTACACTTTATGACATTATCCTAATACACTATTAGAATAATTTTCTTTGCCTTATTTATAAAATATAATGATGAAGGTGGGATGGATGGATGGATGGATGGATGGATGGATGGATGGATGGATGGATGGATAGATAGATAAGATAAGATAAATACCAACTCAAATTTTCTTAAAAACTGGTTTTGCATGAAATGCAAAATTTGAAATGAACAAAAAGCTCATGTTCTTGATCAAAAGATCTCAACTTAATCTCTTACCTAATTGTGATGTGAAGTATACCATATTCTGCCCATCTCAAATTAACTTAAAAATAATTATATCTCAATTAACCTTTCTGAATTTCACAACACATGCCCTTTCAAAAGGTAACAAGAAAAACATCCCATCCTTCTTTGTATAAATCAACAAGAGATTTATCCTCATGTTCACTAGAATTATTTATAAAAATAAAAGTGGGATAAAAATATAATAGATAGGTAGATAGTCCACTTTTTCTGATAAGGTAATCCTGTGTTGTGTTTAATTAAAAGGACATTGAGTTCAGTATTGTTTGTCCATATGTATATCTTTTTTGTTTATTTATGCATCACATATTCTTCAGGAAGTTAAGATGTCTATAGTACATCCCTATAATTTTATCTCTATAATCCATGCAGTGCCATAGCTGACTATGAAACTTGATCTTCCACTCACATCATTATACTACATGTTGATTCATCTCATATGAGAATGAAGGTTTCTCATGATTAATATCCTTATTTTACCCCTTCGAAATATAATTTTCTTGACACATGAATACTTGCTTAACTGCATCTACCATAGCTGTGTTAGCATAGAAAGCTGAAGTATAGAAATTCTGACATGAGAAATCAAAGTTCAAATAAGATGCATATTTCAAGCATAACTCAGGGCCATTACATATAATATAGAAAGGACACGTTTTCACTATGTTGAATTCAAAACATGTAAGGGAAAATTTTAACATGTACATTTACTTGCAAAAATTTTTTATTACTGAAAAGAAATTAATTTACTGGTAGTTCCTGTTTTCTTATAACCATGTATTTTTACTCATAAACTTAATTGTGATTTAGAAATGATAGTTTAAAGAGAAAGCTTCTTATAATTACTTAACTACTTGGAGTTCCACACAATTTTGTTTGGCTTATTCTCAGATTTAGTTAAACTAGAAAATTGAAGTGACAAAACATGTTAGAAAAATCTCTAAGCTAATATAAACAGAAAGGGTGAAATCTCAATGTTCACATTTGTAAAATACACAACGTTCAAAGGCTGTTGTAAAATATACAACAAACAATGGTTTGTTTGTATATTTTATTCATTTTCTATTTGGCAGGTTGCATAAACTCAGCTTTTTAAAAAGCTCTTTTAACTTTTTAAAAAGTTAAGTCATGATTAAAAGAATGTAAGGCTTAATACAATGTTAATTCAGGCTGTTAAATCTTTATATCCAAGACTTTTTTTTTACAAACTGTATTAATGCAAATGAACGAACACACTCCAAAGTGTTGAAGCACTCAAATCTTGTGGTAGCTTTGTGGGAATGCTTTGAATATTATTCTGATTGTATCTATATGTAATATCATTTCTCTCTTTCCCTTCCTCTCTTTCCTTCCCTCCTTCCCTTTTTCTCTCCCTCCCTTCTCTCTCTCTTTGCCTGTTTCTCTCTCTTTCCCTCTTTCTTTCTCCCTCTCTTCCCCCTCTCTTTCTCTTTTTCCCTCCCTCTCTCTCCTTCTCCCCCCCTCTCTTTCAAACCCCAACAAAGCCAGTGAACTCTTCTTAGAAGGATCTACTCAGGCAATTGGAAGACAAACTGAACTTTTGACAGCGACTGCAAACTTAGAAAAAGGGAAGCAAGCTGAGTCTCTCTCTCTCTCTCTCTCTCTCTCTCACACACACACACACACACACATGCATGCACACACCACCCCTGCAATGGCTCCACCGTTCTCGTCTCTGCACCAGGTCAGCCAAGTCCTTCTGGCCTCAACATCAGCAGGGTTCCCATCACCACCTTCCGCTCCCCAGGGCAGATCTTTCCCAGACACCCTGCCAAAGTCCCAGAGCAGCCCACCTCCCTTTACCTGGTGCTGCCGCTGGTGTGGGGAGCAGGGGGGAGGGTAAGCGGAGGCAGCAGAGCCCGGCCAGTCTTAGAAAGGAGATCAGGTGGGTTCCTGAAAGGAGCCGGGGAGCGATCCTCATGGGAATATGGCAGGGAAGTGGGGTATGTGAAGGATCGCCCTGGCACAGGAGGGCGGGAGGGAGCCGGACCGAAGAAGGGCGAAGCTAGAGAGTCCTTCTCTCCTTCCCATTGTTCTGGCGAGGGCTGAAAATTTGCAGGGGTTGATTTGAAAGGCACTCTGCACATGATACAAGACAATCGTTCCACAGGAAAAGAATACACCAAGGGAACCAAACACAGGGCGAGGAGGTGGGCAGCATGGGATCCATTATTGCTGCAGAGATATGACAGCCGTGTGCAAGATCCCTCTAGTCTAGTCTGACACACACACAGACACACGCACGCACACATTATTCTTTGCAGTTAGGTCTCATCAACGCACAGGTTATTTGCTTGTGTATCTGTAATTTTTGAAAGAAGGCAAACAAATGATAACTAGTGGAAGAAATTAGGGGTGAAAAAAGCGAAAGGGTGGGGAGGATTTTTCGAAATAGAAGGAAAGGAGCGGGGACCATTCGCAAACAGGACCCTGGCTGTCTATCAACTTAAATGGGAGGTGCGAAACGAAACCGCATCCAACAATCATAGCTCTGTTCTTTCCATCACTTGTTTTGGTGTGTGGCTGGCAGCGTTTCATCTGTGCTGGGGCGACAGCATGTGTGCCCACACAGAGGGCTCTGTGTGCCACCTGTGGCATGCGTGCCATAGGTTCGCCACCACGGGTCTATATAGACTGAGGGGGAAAGACTTTTCTCACCTCCATGCATGGTATGTATCTTTCTCAATCTCAGGTTCTCTATCAGAAGTCTGAGAGTTTGAAGATTCTGTATGGTGTCTTAGCTGTTCCTACACAGCACTCTTCTGGACAGAGAGATCTGATGTTATTCTTTGGATCTATTAGAACCACTCTCCCAGATTAGGAGTCACAGTCCTTTTAATATAGTAGAGAGATGCCAGGTCAAATTGGTTGGGTAAACAAAACTGTAGTTCATAAACTGTGGGACTATTTTATAAGGTGGGGGAGATTATTATTCTTGAAATATAAGTATTCAATATGGAGAACAATCTATATGTACATTTTAATGCATTTTTTTTGTCTCAGAACACAGAATAAAAGAATTGGAAGGGACCTTGGAAGTCTTCTAGTCCAACCACCTGCTCAAGCAGGAGACTCTAGGCATGCGTGTGCTGGCTAGCTAACTTTGGCCTTCTTTTGAGACCATTTTTCACCCTCCGGAGGTTTCAGGAGCTTCCCTGAAGCCTCTGGAGCACGAAAAACCGGGTCTACGGGCAAACCGGAAGTTCAGGAACGGACTTCCAGTTTACTCATAGGGCTGGTTTTAGCCCTCCGGAGGCTTTAGGAGGCTTCCCTGAAGACTCCGGAGGGCAAAAAACAACCCTACGAGCAAACCTGAAGTCACTTCCGGGTTGCTCCTAGGGCTGATTTTAGCCCTCTGGAGCCCTCAGGAGGCTTCCCTGAAGGCTCCAGAGGGCTTAAACTGGCCCTACGAGCAAACCGGAAGTCCATTCCTGAACTTCCGGTTTGCCCGTAGTGCCGGTTTTTTGCACTCCAGAGCCTTCAGGGAAGCTCCTGAAGGCCTCCGTGGGGGAGAGGCTGTTTTCGCCCTCCCCAGGCTCCTATAAAGCCTCTGGAACTTGGGGAGGGCGAAAAAAGCATGCAAAAAATAGGGGGAGCGCCTGTCATGTGCACATGCACGCTGGGGGGGTTGCACATTGCATTATGGGTGCAGCATGGCTGTGTACGACCCCCCTGTGCTCCCCCCACTTGTGGCACACAAGCCAAAAAAGGTTTGCCATCGCTGATCTATGCTAACCATTTAAATCAACCTGCGCAAACTTGGAACCCTCCCAATATGATGAAGTACAGCATCCATTATGTTAATATTGGTTAAACTCAGTCTCTAGAGGGTGCCAGGTTGGGGAAGACCATATAAACAACATAATTTCCCTCAAGCTACCAGCAGAGAGGCATTAGCTATAATTAAGAGATTGTTGCTTGCTCTGTCAATACATTAAGTTATTTTTTCAAAAATCTGTTCCCGAGGTCAGCCTTTCCTTATCACGAATCAAATGGCGTGGAGAGGAAGAAAGGTGCCTGTAAGTTAAATATTTACAAACTTTGCAAACAAAATGACAAAATGAATTTTTGTTGTTGAGAAGCCAGACTTTTAAAATGAATGTTTAACCTTTTGTTTTCATACCAATGACTTGCTTGTAACTATACCTTTCAAACACATGCTTTCCATTTCATTGGTTTACAAACTTTTCTTGTCAAATCCAAGTGCAAATCTATTCAAATCCAAGATCACTGTTTTATTATTTTAAAGCTTTGTCTCCCTCCTTATATTACCTGAAATTCAAATATGCTTGCTTTCTTCAGATTTTAAATCCTTTAGAAGTATTTTCTAGTTTTAAGCAATAATTCTTTCTTCTTACTCTATTTTGCGCTCTCCTCAGTCCCTCCTGGCTGTAGAAGCGTCTCTAGGAACTATAGGGGCTGTTGGGCTGGAAACCCAAGGCCCATTAGTCCCGAAAGCCGCTGCACAGCAATTAAAGGCTCCACGTGGCTGTTGGCTAAGCAATGGCTGCCAGAATGCCACCCAAGCCTCCGGAGCCACTGAGCCATGCACTCAAGCTCCAGGCAGCTGGAAAAGCCGCAGCCACTGCTAGGGACTTACTCAAGGGTGGAGAAAAGGCTTCAAATATCAAGGGATGAGTCAAGGAGGGTCCAGAAATGGGAAAAATAATGAGGAGTCCAAAATTTAACGTCTCTTCTCAGGCCGGACTGGATTGAAACTGGAGTCTGAAAGGAGGAGCTCAGAGGCATGGCTTCAGCTTCAATCCAGTCTCGAGGCCAATTGGACGTGATTATACCATCTCTGGATTATCCTGCAAACTCACTCTGGAAAATGGAGCATAATTCACTTAACAACTGTCTCATTTAGCAACAAAAAGTTCGGGCTGTATTGGGGTCGAGAGTTGAGGATTACCTGTATGTGATGGACTTCTCTGTAGACAGTTATATCACTAGATGAGATACTGTTTGCTGACAACATGGTACAGTTTGGAACAGTTAACTTCTTTTGCATGTTGGATTTGACATACAAATACCTGAATACTGTCCAAATCCACCTTTATTATGGCAGATAGATTTGATCTTGGTTTTCCTCATTCCTAGTTTTTCCGAGCAATACAGCACAAATAGCCATCTATTGCGGTTATAATCATCATTGGATGTCTATCATGAAATTTTCTACAGAATTTTGAGAACTACAATCTAGTCCTATGCCTTAACATAGAAAAACCACCTGAAATAACTGGACAAATCATTTGGAGTGTTAATACTATAATAATAATAATAATAATAACAACAACAACAACAACAACAACAACAACAATCTTGATACATTATATAGTATCATAAAATACATATCACAAAATAAAGCTGTACGATTTTTTGCAATTAAATTTAATATTCAAAGATGCTAAATAATCACAACAATAATACTGTTTCACCTATCACACTATATCATCATATGCTTAAATTAGTTCACTGCGTAAGCCATAATGTCTGGCTTCATGTATACTATGCTAATTTATAAAATATGACAGTGTTTATCCATGTAAGTAAGAGCATTACTTGGGACTGATCTTCACAGCCACATTTTATTTCTGTCCCTGAGAACCTTGTTTATGAGTTTGAACTAGGCAATTCATATGGAGAGATTAATGTATTTTGCAGTTTTCTACACATCTCTTCTTGGGTCTCTTTACTCAATTACTCTACCTCAACTCCAAGGCTATAAATATTAATGCCACCTGGGCTGCATTTTTGAGGGGAGGGGAAAGGCTTTATTCTATGGGACGTATCTATGACCCATCAATATATAAGGTGTTTTTTGCCTTATTATGTGCACATCATGTACCAAGGATGGAATGACAACTGTTATATAGATAATAGAATGACTACATTAACTTATTGCCCTGAGCCTGGTTCGTTTAACATTGCTTTTACGGAGTAAGCCTTTGGCTGGACTCACATAGTATGCTAAGTCTTAAATCATGGCATACAAATTACTGTGTTTATACAATATGCTAACCCAAAACCAAACAAACCACACTATGACTTAGTATGGTATGTAAAAGCAGTCACTAGCTCACTTTTCTGCTGAATCTCTAGGGAATCAGCAAAAGCTACATATATGAAATTTACTAACATTTTATCTGTATTTACAGTCTAGACAGAGGAGTACAGAAGGTCATCAAACTTTCTTCCCCCAACAAATGCAGCAAACACTGAGTATTAGTAATAGCTTAAAAATGGAAGATGAATAAATATTATGTTATGTTGTGTTAACCTCTTCAAAGATGTGTTTTACACACCTGCCATTTTACTTGTGTGTAAAGTAATAAAAAAGAAAATCAAAACTGCAGATAGTGTTACACCTATAGTTAGGTCTGGTCTCTACTCTGGATATGCAAAACCATGGCTAATGAAATATTCTAGAAATATATAAGAAAACAAATTGGCATTTTATGATGGAATGTAGCACAAAAGGTAGCAGAGCTCCTAATAATTACTTATTTCATAGCTCCTGCCATTGTATATTCATAAGAAATTGGGTTTATTTACAAGATAGCCAAGTTTCAAATCCTGGGTAGAACTACTGATGTGTTTGCTATTTTGATTATAGAAAGCTGGGCTGGCATTGTCAGAGTTTTATGAACAATTATGTTCCATTTAATAATACTCTTTCCTATAAGCAATTGATGATATTGCAAAGAACAGAACTGGATTACAGCAAGAAATTCCTTATCAAATTTTGGTAAATTTGGAACTGTGGTTTTAGACAGGGTCTCAGCCAGCTAAATTTCCTTAGTCTATTGCTGTTTCTAGGGGAGGGGGAATTAATTCAGATTTTTTTTGTAAAAAAAAGAAGGGTTCTAAAGGGCAGCAATTCTCCTTGGTTAAAAAGGCTTTTATATTATATTGCAACTTCAGCCCTTTATGGCAGCTTGTATCCTTTCAAGAAGTTAAATATCTTATAAATCTCTTATTGTTAAAGAACAATCAACCAAGCTCTCAGTAAGGTAGGAGTTTGCCCCTTGATTTTTTAAAGAGTCGTGCAGTTAAACCTCACCCTTGGCAGAGTTGCTTACTCACATAAACAATGCAGATTTCATACAAAAAAAAAACCTTACTATCACGGTTCTTATATTTGAAAACAGCAGCCAACATAATATCAAAGTACAGATCTATTAGACTGATTTAATACTACAGCCAAAGTTCATGCTAGATTTATCTTTCAAATTGGAATATCTGACAGATGGAAATAACATACTGGAGAAAGAGGAGATTGATTTTAGGAAGGATGCTGAACAACAGATAATACTTTATTCTGCATTATCTGAGAACCAAAAATTCATAGATAGATGGTTGCAATATTTATTGACTTAACTGCATTTTTATTCCATAAGCAGAGATAAAATATGGAATATACTAGCAAAAGCAAACACAGTAAAAATTACATTTTCTGATTAAAACTTTATATGTGTTTGAATATACTGAGTAAACTAGTTATAGATCTAAAACATTTTTATCACTTTATGCTCCTATTTTTAAAGGTCCAAACACATCCTTTTGTATGCCTATGACATGACCCTTTCATATAAGTGGATCTGACAAAGTCATTTAGAAAAGTTCATCATTACTGTAAAGAAAACGAATACGTTGCTTACCTGTAACTGTGGTTCTCTGGGTGTTATCTACGTATATACCATTCACAGAAAAATGTTTTGCACTTCTACAATCACTACTGAATTTGTTCGAGACTGAATTCTAAGGAAGTGTCTCTTCTTTGCAGTTCCTTGAGCCATCATAGATAACAAACAGCTCAAGGAAAAACAATCAAGAAGAATGGTTTATATGTTGATAGACAGGTAATTTATAGATGAGCCCTCAAAAAGCAACACTTAACCAGTTTGTTCTAGTTTCTTTGTTTCCAAACAAAAGGTGAATACTCTGGCTATACTTAGAAGAGTTAAATCAGAAACACCTGCTTTGTGTTTACATAATGATGTTGTCTGGTCTAAAAATACCTGGTTCTTCTACCTGGTTCTCCTATCGCCAGACTCACATGACTGACAACCTGAAGAGAAAACGTTGCAATAGAATAATGAGATATTCTAGAAATATCTAGCCTCTTTTAGACTGGCGCTAGAAGCTATCTCCATCTTATGAGAAGCAGCGTATCAGGTAAGACCAATGCCATTTCTACATTAAGGTGAAGATAGTATCCAGGAATGGGACATACCTGGCTTGTCCTTACAGGTGGGCTGCAGCTTGGTCCGAGGTTGTCCATCCCGTGTGAACAGTCTACAGCACCCATTGACCAAATGCTGCCTCGGCCGAGGCAAAGCTGTCCAGTTTATAGTCTCTGATGAATGGGAAAGGAGAGGACCATGTGGCCGCTCAACAGACCTCTTCTAATGATGCCTGCATTGCCAACGCTGCAGTAGTGGCTGCGCTTCTGGTAGAGTGAGCAATGATTCGTCCAGGTCAGGCAGCCTCCGATGGGAGGAATGGATGCATTGGTATTAGGGGCAATGGAAGAACCGACCCCTTCCGCCACGAAAGGGCTACTTAGATTGTCTACCACTGGGTGGTCAGTCCGCCTGATGTTGCTGCCTTGGGACATAACCCCCCTGTGGCCTGAAATTTGCTGGCCCATATTCTGGGGCCTGAAAGGAAGGAAGTCTTGTGTAAGGCGAGTGCCAAAAAAACCCCTTTCTGGTGGCAGATGGCAACATTTTTCTGTTGTCCCTGGTCTCCACCAAGATGGGGTCTAGCGATTCTCTGCACAAGGATCCCCTTCTAAAGGAGGCCAATGCCAGGCACCACTTGTGGCAAGCATCCGCTTGCCACTGGCAAAGTCAAAGTAAATGACGCGCTACAACAGATGAGGCCATAGAGAGTGGTGTCTGCTGAAAACTGGATCGCTGCCACCAGTTTATTGACAACCTGGTGCACCCTAGTATCAGTAGCTGGGATCTGCTCCTGCAGTTGTCGAAGCCAAAGCAATGAGGCCCTGTTGAAGAATGAGGTGGTTGTGGATGCCCAGACCGTGCACGCAGCTGCTTAATGGCTCCTCTGCAGAGTTAAATCTGCCCGTCTGTCCTCTGGCTTTAAGGATTCTTCGGGTACACCCGACATGTTGGATGAGGTGTAGAGGGCTGCCACAGGTGTGTCCACCGTAGGTAATTGAAGTGACTGGGCAAGCTCAGGTGCCGCATTGTAAAAACGCCTATCAGCAGAGGTTGGCATAGGACCCGAGGGAGGAGAGGCCCACTGCCTTTGTACCATATCCATAAAGAGTCTAGGCGATGGAATTGTCTCTGCTTCTGTTGTGTGTTCTGAGAAGAGTGGATCAGCTGAGGAGGGTGGTGCTTCTGTTGTTGGTGCAGCAGTCTTGACTTTGTGGTTTGCTGAGGTCTTAGCCTTGAAGAGAAGTGACTTAAATAGGACCGGATGGAACAATCCAGTGAAGGCAGGCTGTTCAGGAACCATGCCTTCAACCTCTGACAAATCTGCTTCCCTTATCTCTTCCTCTTCAGAGGGAGGAGACTGACTGAGCTGTAAATGGGTAGGGGAGCGTGCCCCGATGTCTGGTAAAGTACCTGTATGCTCTAAATGTAACTCAGAGGCTGCCAAGGAGGAATGTCTAGACTGGTGTTACAGTCCAGCTTCAATGCCTTGCTTTATTGCATTGGCAATAATATCTTGCAAATTTGGCTGGGCCATTGGATCTGGCTGCAATTCTGGGCGAAGGCCTGCAGCTGTCGGTATAAATGTGGCTTCTGGAATCATCCTGACTTAGGAATGGGGCTGATCCACCATGGCAGCCAAGCTACCGTGTTTCCCTGAAAATACGACAGGGTCTTATATTTTTTGGACCCACAAAATATGGCCTTGGGCTTATTAAAGGGGGGGCTCATTATTTTTGGGTTGCCGGGCGGCTGCTTCCTTGCGACTGGTTTCCCGAAGAGCCGGGCACAGCCTCAGGGTCGAATGGCTGTGTTGCGCTGTCACAGCAGCAACACAGCAGCCTTGAGGTGACCAAGCTCGCAAGCAGCTGCCCTGCAACCCCCCTTTCCAGCCAGGTACAGCGCCACTGACCGACCTAGCAGTACCCGGAAGGCACCAAGCAACGCGAGCCCCTGTTCGCCGCCCTCCACCTCCCACGGCTCAGTGCCTTTGGAATACCCCTAGGTGAGTGAATGGGGCTTTGCATGGCTGGAGAGGGGGGTTGCACAGCGGCTTTTCCGCTCCCCGCTTACGCGAAGGGCACCTCCGCCTCTGACGCCGCCCGCTGCCTGGATCTTTTTTTCAAAGCACGGAGGACAGATGTCACTCTGGGAGTATGCTCTATGGCTGTACGATCTTCAGCCCACAACTATAGAGCGTACCCCAGAGTGGCATCCTCCTCCATGTTTTGAAAAAAACCCCAGGTGGCGAGCAGTGCCAGCAGCGGAGGTGCCATTCGCACGAGCGGGGAGCAGAAAATCCGCTGCACAACCCCCCTCTCCAGCCATGCAGAGCCCCATTCACTCACCTAGGAGCATTCCGAAGGCACCAAGCCACGGGAGGTGGAGGGCGGTGTATAGGCGCTCGCGTTGCTTGGTGCTTTCCGGGTACTGCTAGGTCGGTCAGCAGCCCTGTACCCGGCTGGAAATGGGGGTTGCCG
Source organism: Natrix helvetica (assembly GCF_964273705.1). Lineage (NCBI taxonomy): Eukaryota > Metazoa > Chordata > Lepidosauria > Squamata > Natricidae > Natrix > Natrix helvetica. The sequence goes on from NC_138552.1 coordinate 84,509,222, forward strand.
GGAGGCTGCTCGCAAGCTTGGTCACCTCATGGCTGCTGTGTTGCTGCTGTGACAGCGGAACACAGCCATTTGACCCTGTGGCTGTGCCCGGCTCTTCGGGAGCCCGCTTGAAAGAGAGCAGCTGCCCAGAAACCCCCCCTATTCCGCTGGGCACAACGCTGCTGACTGACCTAGCGGTACCCCGAAAGCACCAAGCAACGCGAGTGCCTTTGCCCCCACCTTGTTCCTGCGGCTTGGTGCCTTTGGGATACCGCTAGGTCGGCGAGCGGTGCTCTGCCTGGCCGGAGGGGGAGATTGTCCAGGGGGCTTATTTTCAGGGGTGGGCTTATATTTTTGCTCACGCAAAAAATGTGGCAAGGCTTTAGTTTCAGGACAGGTTGTATTTTCGGGAAAACACAGTAGGTATGTCTGACACTGATCCCCATAGCCATAGGTGTTGATAGAGACAACAGGGCTTGGGGGAAGAAATCTACTCTTCAGCTCCCTCTGGTGACAAGGTTGGTGTATGTCTGCAGTAGGAGTGTCCTGATTCTCCTCTGGCATGGAAGCCTTGAGCCTTTTGGCTGGTAGCTTTGGAGCACAGGTGTTCCAAGCATTTATCTCTCCTCTATTCAAATTTTGAGGCAGTCTTGGAGCCTTTACGAGATTTCCCTAGTTTGGCAGCAGTCTTGGAGCTGCACTTGTGTCCTGTTGCTGTAGAGGGCTGCAATGTAGGCGTAAGGGAAACCATCAGTAACTCTGGAACAGCAAGGTCTCTGCCTCTGTCATACTCCCCCTTGCTGAGATTGATTGCTGTGCCCTCCATTTTGTATTCCTGACAGGCAGTAAAACTCACTCCTGTCAAATCAGTTTCGCACCCTTTTCTGAAGCAAGCAGTCTGCCTGCTCTGTTAGAGATGCTTGTGTTTGAACTGAGGCTATTCGCTCCCTCAGAATGTCTTGGGAAACTGAGGGCTCTAAACTGTCCTTCTAGGCTTCTCCTGCCACTGCTGATAAGAAGAGAAGCTCTTTAATCATCGCCGCTGAAATGAGGTAAATCTAGGAGCTTCCGATGCAGCCCCCCCCACTTTGATCTGTGACAATCTAAGTCTCGTCTGTGCGCAAAGCTCCTGCCGCCAGAGGTGAAGCCCTTTCGCTGTAATCTCTAGCAGGATTTTAGTCTAAAACCTGAGAGTGCAAAGCTCTTCTCAGAAGTGACTGTGCACAAAAGCTTCCCCCTATAGCCGCTGAGAGTGTGCAAAGCTCTGCAAACCAAAAACGCACCAATATAATCAGAAGCTGCAGTGACAGCGCAAAGCTCTGTGAAATGGGGCACAAGTATATTTTTGAGAGGGATGGTGCAGCCCCTTGATCAAGCCTCTCTCTGCTGCTGGAGCTGGTAAAGCCAGCGAGGAGGCCCCTGACTCAGGCACGGCTCTTGCTGTCGATTCTCCAGTGGCTGGAGCCAAGGCTGGCTGTAGGTCTCTATCTGCTGTGCAGCCCAATGATATTACTCACAAATCTGAGTCCAAGATGAATATGTAATTATGATCATAAATTGGAAGAAATTTGAAATAAGATTGTCAGGAATAAGGAATGACACATCTGTCCTTGCTGTGGGACTGAGTCGAAAGCTCGGAAGATCTAGCAACAGGGGGGTATCCTAACAGCTCTGACAGACTCAGTCCAATCAGCGAGCAGATGAGGTCAACCCATTCCTGGATGCTATCTCCACCTCAATGGAGAATGGCTCCTGAGAGAAGGCAATGAAGAAATTACCTCTGAAAGAAAATGAGGAGATGGTGGGAGGCAAATCATTAAGCATGCACAGTGGAATGGAGAAACCCATTTCCCCTCCTTAAAACTCAGCTTTACAACGATCAAAATGATTTCTGTGTAAGCATGCAAGGCAGAGAGATCAGAAAAATGAATCTGTCATTGATAATGTCATACTTTGGAAAGAAGAATAGGCTACATAAATGTCATGTTTTAGAAAAACAGAACCACTGATGTCAAGGGAATCAGCATGGCATATTTGTTAAGATGCTAAACTAGGAGCAATGAAACCTAAGTTTCTAAGTCCTCCCTTAGGCATGGAAATCATCTGGGTGATCTTGGACCAGTTGCTCCCTTGTAGCCCTAATTAGCACCAGATTCTGTGGCAAAACAGCTGGAAAACAGACTCCTTGTTGCATCATGCATTCATGGCCTTGCTATGTGAACTAGGCAAGCACAATGCAGAGAAAACAGACTCTGCTCAAAGAGCACTTCAGAGATATCCCAGTGTTGTCTTATGCTGTAATAGTCTTTTTCTCACATCAAAATTAAGAATGTTATAGTAACTGGAGTGCTGCAATTGTTTAAAAAACATTTAGTGATTTTACCAACTATTAATTTAGAATAACAAAGGAAATGTTTCTCCAGAATGCAGAATGCAATGAAGATATTATGTTTTCACTGTTGAACTTTTCTCTACCATGGCCCACAACTAGAATACAGTTTATTACCTATCAAATAGTAATTTACAGTAGTATTTAATTAATTATGTGACGAGAAAAGGAACGTCCATCTGCTTAAATGTTTGAAAACCCAAGACAGAGTAATATTCTTCTTGCTGTTTAGAAGAATTCATTTAAGAAATGTTTACATAAATTGTAAACTGTTACCATAAGAAAAATAGACTCATTCATGGATGGATGGATGGATGGATGGATGGAGAGAGAGAGAGAGAGAGAGAGAGAGAGAGAGAGAGAGAGAGAGAGAGAGAGAGAATTTGTAAAATCATAAGTTAAACTAACCTTCTTCGCTGGAATCGCTTTCTGAAGCTTCATCTGGACACATCTTGAATATCTAAGTTCTGTGCAGTTCTGTGTCACAAAATACCTAAAAATATTTCTGTCGTCTATCTGAAGAAACACTAGTTGTTTTGCTTTTTTATGGAAGAGTGTAAACAAAAAAAGCACTTTGAATTTCAAAAAAAATATTGTCATTCAATTAGATGAAATTTACCAGTAAAAAAAGGATGAAAAGCAATATCCATCACTTTGTACCATAAAAAGTAATGAGGATTAAGCAAATGTAATCAAGAAAATCACCAGAAAGACTGCATTATTTAATGAATAGTCTCTTTGTATTACCATTTCTCTTTCTATCCCTGATAACTTTAAATAGGGGGAAGGACAGGAGATATGAACTTGTAAGGTGCAAAGTAGTATGCAAATGAAGAAAGTCTCCTGCATTATGAGCAGATGAAATACCTCTTATGTCATACAATCTTGTTACCCTTAAGACCAAGTTATCTTACTTTACATTATTATACATTTATCAGGAAAAGAGGCAACAGCAGCAGAACCTTTAAAAGTTTAGGATTTCTACACTTGACTAAGTCTAGTCCTTGGCCCAAAAGTTGGTCTAGAAGAGCCAGTTTGGGCGAGTGGTTAAGGCATCAGGCTAAATACCAGAAGACTGTGAGTTATGAATGCCATTTGGGTAACTTTGAGCCAGTCATTCTTTCTCAGCCCAACTCACTTCACAGGGTGGTTATTGTGGGGCAAATAGAAAGAGGAAGGAGTATTAGGTATGTTCCTAAAAAACCTTACGTTTTTTTTTATGATTAAGGTGGGATTAAAAGCATCTAAAAATATATAGTTCGATACAGGTAGTGTTATAGTGTTGAAAACAAACTATGAAGGTGGATGTCTTTTATTAGGATTACCTGATGCGTTTAAAGCATATTAGAAAGTAAAGTAGCCAACAAGCAAACACCCAGCATTCATGCCTAAACTTTGGAATGCAGATAGTATCCAAAGAGAGCTAGAAAATGTGATAGAAACTTTTCAGAAAATATGAAAAATATCAGATAACACCTAGTAAGCAGATTAGAAAAACTGAATCTCAATGAGTACATCCTTTGTTAAAGATGTAACAAAAATGTACCAATAAGCAATAGCTTTTAGTGACAGGCACTCTGCGCTGAATAAATAACAAACTCATAGGTTGTCACTGTCTGAACCAAGTGATTATAGAGATAAAAGAGGAGAAAATAAGCATGAGTTTTCAGTCATTTGAGAAAAGGCAATACAGGTAGTTCTCAATTTACAATCATTCATTTAGTGGCCATTTATTTATTTATTTATTTATTTATTTAGATTTCTAGACCGCCCCCTCTCCCCGAAGGGACTTTGAAGTTACAACAGCACTAAAAAAGTGACTTATGACCGTTTTCACGCCATTGCAGTTTCATCATGGTTACATAATTAAAATTTGGATGCTTGGAAACTGACACATATTTACGATGGTTGCAATGTGCCGGGTCATGTGACCATCTTTTGTGACTTTTTGACAAGCAAAGTCAATGGGGAAGCCAGATTCACTAATGTAACAACTGCAGTGATTCGCTTAACAACTGTGACAAGAAAGATTACTTACTTAATTTCGTCACTTAGCAGTTAAGTAAGAACTTTTGACTGAATTGTAATGATAAATTGAGGACTACCTGTACATGTGTGTGAGCATAATTATGTCTTTAAAAAGGGAAAAGTGAGGAGACATGGTTTGGTGGAATAATTGACCACTGGAAAACTAATGAACTATTATACAGTAATTAATCTCAGACAAAAATTTAGGTGGATAGTGAATTAGGGCATTAGTTTGGGTTAAATCATTTTAAAATATATTGGTAAAACTTGATTGGTAAAACAGCACTGTTTTCAACATCCATTCCAGATAGTTATGGGAGCTCTCCAAAACAGAAAAGTTCTGAGTGTATTTCCATTCATTTAAGGTTATATTTCATCCAATGCCAGATTTAACAGAAGCATAGTTAGCACTCCAAGATGTTATTCAGTATTTCCTGTTCACTCACAGAAGCAATGATGAGGTTAGTGTCAGGAGACAGAAAGAGATAGAGAATAATCGACAAATGCAGCAAAATAGCTGTGTGCTGAAGATAAGGTAGGGAACAAGTGACAAAAGGAGCAGGGAAAAAATTGCAAATGAGAACATGTAATTAAACAGAAAAGCAGTGATTTATTTGCATCATGGGACCAATACATGTGAGCAGATCCCAATCGTGCCTTGTTTTATTACCTCCCTTGTCTACCTGCAAGTAGACAGGAAGAGAGAGAAAACAAAAAACAGATTTAAGGTGCATTGTGATTTCCCCACAAAGATCTCTAAAAACCTATTTATTTCTACAAAGTTTGAAAGGAAAAAAAAATACTGCAATATTCTGACATATAGTGAGGCACAAAACCGAACCTGGCTGAATTTACTACCCTAAATTTAGAATTTCTGTAGTTCAAATATTTTTTAAAAATAGAGAGGCAACTCCTAAAAAATTTGACCAATGTAATGGATACTTTAAAGAAAGTAAACAATCATATTGGAAGTATTATTAAAATACATGTACATTTTCAAAAATTATATTTAAATGTTAATGTAAGGGAAGTATTTTAAAAACAGAAAAATATCCAAACTTGCCATAAGAAAATTAAGTAATACTGCAAAGAAAGATGATTCAATTCGCAAACTAATTTAAGTATTTGGGGGGGGGGGTAGTGTTTTAAAGCAATTTAAATAAAATAATTGTTTTAAGCAAAGAATAAATTATTTAAAAAGATAAGCACAAAAAGGTTGCAGTTAATTTATATTTAACATGAGGAGGGAGTGGAATGTAAGGAAGAGGAGTAATATACACAGAGCACAATAAATTAAATGCATGAATCTGCATTTCTCCTGTACATTCGCTTTCGCCTTGTAAATTTTGCTCACACAAATCCCCCGATTCTCAGATGTGTTATTCCTGATACATAATCTACCCTCTCTACTCTTGTGTGTTTGAAATACCACATCTACGTTACTTAATTGGCTCCACACTAGGGACTATCACAGTTGCTGAGTTACATTCCTTATGTGGCTCTTGTTAAAAGGACATTAATGACTGCAATCAGTCCAATTCGACTTCCTTGCCCAATGATTTAATTTCCTGTACAGTATTCCTTTCAGCTCCCTTTGAACATGTTCTCAGCCAGTATTCCTTTTCTTTGAAACCTCTGTTCTCTATTATGTAACAGAACCCACACTGATGGATCACAGCCTACAAGTTGTAACAAATTATGCCTCTTGCTGCCTTTTTCAGCATTTTGATGAAACAAAATGGAATAAACTTAATTTAAACTGTTCGCTGTTCATCAACATACAGGTACAATGAAGAGAACAAACCAATGGCGAGGTAGATTTAAATGGATTATAAGATGAATTGTTTGTAGATAGTGAACAACTAAAATGATGTTCATAGTAAGAAATACCAAAAAGTTAACTGATACAGCAATAAGGAAAGGAGGCAGAAATATAGTTTTCCAAAATTATTGTATGAACCTCCTTTTGAAATGTGAGGCACAACTATATACATCTCACAAAAAAACTTTATCTTACAAAGCATTTAATTCATTCCAAAGGCGGAAGGGGGAAATATTTTTTTCCAAAGTTCCACAACACTTCCAATGTTTCACTTGGAAAAAAACATAAAAACGTAGGCATGATATACATATATGCACCCTGCCCCTTCATATTTCTAGTATTAGCACAATTTCTTGCTTACAAAATTACCATTATTTCTGAACTAAAAATATTTCTGCGAATGAATTATAAGGGAAGAAGCCGCCATCTACGAATTTTAAAAGGTATTTAAAGTTCTTGAACAATTGAAAAAGAGTGTTTGTCTTACCTGATACGCCTTTTCTCATGGGATGGAGACAGCATCCAGGAATGGGTTGACCTCATCTGCTCGCTGATTGGACTGAGCCTGTAAGAGCTGTTAGGACACTCCTCTGTTGCTAGGACTTTCCAGCTTTTGGCGAAGGCGAAATGACAGACTTGACATGTCTTGCTGTGTAGTCCTTCTCTCACTGATCGATGACCAGATGGTCTGTAGGGTGGGGCTGGATGCTATTTCCACCACATGAGAAAAGGCGTATCAGGTAAGACCAACGCTCTTTCTCCATTGTGGTAGAGATAGGATCCAGGAATGGGACATAACGAAGCTGACTTGTCCTTACGGGTGGGCCGCAGTCTAGTGCGAAGTCTCCTGCCCCGTGTGAACACTCTGCAGCACCCGTCGGCCAAATGTTGCCTCGACCGAGGCAAAACTGTCCAGCTTATAGTTTTTCGACTTCCTAAAGGAGGACATCCTCTTTATATATACTCTGGGAGTCCTTCTGATGTCCATGGTGTGCCACTTCTTCTCCAGGGCATGAGAAGGAGCTGGACAGAAGTTCAGAAGAATCAGTTCCTGGGCCCTGTGGAATTAGGTGCACACCTTGGGAACAAAGGAGGGATCCAGACGTAACACTACTCTGTTGGGGTGGAAAATACAGAGGTCCTCCCTGACAGAGAGGGCCTGCAGTTCTGAAATCCTCCTGGCTGTTGTGATTGCCACTAGGAATGCCACCTTAAGGGTAAGGAAATACAGAGTGACCATCCACAATGGCTCAAAGGGGGTTCTGGTGAGCGAATTTAAATCTTGGACAGGTCCCAGGTAGGGTACCTGTGCACTACGGAGGACTCAAGTTAACTGCCGCCTTTCGGAAGTGGCACACTGTGGGATATTGCATCAGAGACTGTAGCTTCCCACATGTCAGCACTGAAGCCGATCAGGAGACAGCTACCTGTCTCCTGATAGTGTTAGGAGATAGCCTCTTGTCTAATCCATCCTGGAGAAAATCCAAAATTTGGGCCAATGTCACCTTTAGAAAGACCGTTGGTTTACCTGAATGGTCGTTCTCTAGGCGCTGCGGGAGTGTCCAAGCATGGTTAACTTCAGCTTGCTGCCCAAGGACTGAGTTCAAATCTTTGTATAGCCACGCCTCCTGTTCCCCTCAGGAGCTCAGTTTTAAAAACGAAGGTATCCGATCCAAGGTTGCTGTATGGAAAAGTCCGTGTCTTATGGTGCAAAGTCCTGCATCCGTCCAAGAAGATTCCCCAGGGCGGGGTTGGACACTCCCGCAGTGCCTAGAGAACGACCATTCAGGTAAGCCAACGGTCTTTCTCCTAGGCGCTGCTTGGAGTGTCCAAGCATGGGACATACCCAAGCTATGTGGTCCCAGGGTGGGGAGAAGGAACGGTCCGGTTGACAGCAGCCACAAGAACCCGCTGCAAGACCCTCCTTCCGAAGGAAGCCTCAGCCGAGGCCAAGATGTCCAGTCTGTAATTTCGAATCAATGGAGACAGTGAGGACCAGGTGGCCGCCCGACAGATCTCCTCAATGGGTGCCTGAGTGGCCCAAACGGCTGTTGTTGCGGGGCTCCTCGTGGAGTGTGCAGTTATATGAGGAGGAACAGGCCTGGCTTGCTGTTCATAAGCCAACTTTGTGCATGCACGTAGGTAGCAGCCAATGGTGGAAGATGACACTTTCCTGCCCACTGATGTAGGTTGGAATGGCACCAAGAACGATTATGACTTGCGAAATGAGACCGTCCTCTTTTTGTACACCCGCACAACTCGGCGCACATCCAGCTTATGCCAAAACTGCTCCCTGAGATGGCTAGGGTATGGGCAAAAATTGGGGAGGATCACCTCCTGCGTTCTGTGGAATAAGCTGTTCATTTTTGGCAAAAAGGCTGGGTCCAATCTCAGAATGACCCTGTCCAAATGTATGATACAAAGGTCCTCCCTCATGGAGAGCGCAGCCAGTTCTGAGATTCTGCACGCTGAGGTAATGGCGATGAGAAAGGCAGTTTTGAGCGACAGGTGTCATAAACTAGCCGAGCAAATGGGTTCAAATGGTGGTGATGTTAAGGTCTGCAAGACAATTGGTAAGTCCCAAGTTGGGTAATGGTGCACCCCTTGGAGGGTGTAAGTTGGTAGCCCCTTCAGGAAGCTGCGAGCCCTTGGATGTCTGCTGAGCGGTTGAGAGTCATCTCTGGATAAGATGGTGGCCAGGGCTGCTGTCTGCCTTCGAAGTGTGTTAGGGGCAAGACCTTTGTCCAAACCCTTCTGTAGGAAGTTCAGGAGTTGCGGAATTGTCACAGCCGTGGCGCTGATTTGATGGGAGTGACACCAGGAGGAAAAACTGGTCCATGTCGCCTGGTAAATTCGTACAGTACATGGTCTCCTGGACACCTGGATGGTGTGGATCACCTTGTCCGAAAAATTGTCCTGCCTCAGGAGTTCCCCCTCAAGTGCCACACAGCCAATTGAAGCCATCGAGGGTCTGGGTGAGGGATGGTCCCCTGGCAGAAGGAGACCAGCTCCTGAGGAATGTGCCAATGCTTAGTCATTGACAGGCTGACAAGGTCGGTGAACTAGGACCTCCTTGACCAGTGTGGAGTCATGAGCAGTACTTCGGCTCTCTCCTGTAGAATCTTCATGATCACCTGAGATATTAGAGGGAGGGGCGGAAACGTGTATAGTAGTCCCGGCAGCCAGTGGCACTGAAGAGCGTCCGTCCCTTCCGCGTCCGGGCATTGGAACCTTGAAATGAACTGGGGGAGCTGAGCATTCTCAGGAGTGGCAAACAGGTCGAGCACCAGTAGACCGAACCTCTGCGTCAGCTGGTGGAACAGAGATGGATGTAGCTGCCACTCCGAGCTGCTGATGGTTGTCCTGCTCAGCCAGTCCACTGTCACATTGTCCTCCCTGGAGATGTGGTCTGCCCTCAAGGACTCAAGGTGGCGTTCCGCCCAACGTCCCAACGCCTCTGCCTCCGACATCAGGGCTGTTGAACAAGTGCCGCCCTGATGATTGATGTAAGCCTTGGCGGCAATGTTGTCTGTCAGAATGAGGACATGACGGCCCTCGATGAACCGACGGAAGTGGCGCAGGGCAAGTCTGGTGGTTCTGAGTTCCAGCCAGTTTATGTTGTGGACAAGCTCCGCTTGCGACCACCTGCCCTGAGCCACATGAGTCTGTAGGTGGGCGCCCCAGCCGTACAAGCTGGCATCTGTTATGACTAGGCGCTCTGGTTCCTTGAAGAGGGATCCCCTCGTCAGTGCCGAGGATTGCAACCACCCAAGCGACCGAACCACTCTCGGGGGGACGGAGACCACCCTTTTGGAGTTGCTGGCCTTGCGTCGCTGTATGGGGAGAAGAAACCACTGAAGTTCTCGTGCATGCAGCTGCACTCATGGAACAACAGAGATGCACGAGATCAGTTTCCCCAGCAGCTGAGACAGAGTCACCAGGGGAGCTGACCTGGATGTCCTGACCTGGCGGACGAGGGATGGGATTCTGTCCTTTCTTTCCTGCGTGAGGAAGACCCTGCAGGTTCTGGAGTCGATCACGGTGCCCAGGTGTTGAATCCTGGAGGTAAGCTCCAGGTGGCTCTTCTCCAGGTTTACGGAGAAGTCGTGTTGTTGTAGTGCGTGGACAGTGGCGCTGAGATCCTGACACGCCCTTTGTCTGGATGCCGACATTAACAGGATGTCGTCCAGGTAGCAAACGATCCTCACCGGATGAGTCCTGAGGTGTGCAGCGACAGCAGCCAGGAGCTTGGAGAAAGTCCTGGGGGCTGAAAATAGGCCAAAGAGAAGAGCCTTGTATTGATAATGCTGGTTTGCAAACTGGAACCTCAGGAACTTGCGATGCGCTGAATGGATGGGAACATGCAGGTATGCTTCCTTCAGGTCGATTGAAGTCAGGAAGTTGCCCTGCCTGATGCAACCCAAGATGGTCTGGAGATACTGCATCTTGAAGTGCTTGTACGTTATGTGGATGTTGAGCTTCTTGAGGTCCAGGATGGCTCTCACCCCTCCCGATGCTTTGGGGACCAGAAAGGGGATCAAGTAGAACCCCCTGCCTTCCTGACCCCGGGGCACCTGCTCTATGGCTGCTATGTCCAGTAGGTGCTAGATCTCCACCTGCATCATTAGTCGCTTTTGGGGGGATCTTGGGATGGGGCAATGAATGAAGGACCGAGGAGGAAGGGCTAGGAAGTCTAACGTGAGGCCGTTACGGATGGTGTTCAGTACCCAAGCGTCCGTCGTGTCTCCTCCCATCGGTCAATGTAAAGCTGTAGTCGACCCTCGATGGGAGGCGACCAGTGATGGTCAGTTGGATCTACGGAAGGAGTGGTTAGAGAACCCCCCTCAAAAAGATCTGTGGTTCCCTTGCTGCCTGGGTCTGTCCCTGAAGGGCGCCCTATTCTAGGTGTGGTCCTGTGATTGAGAATAGGACCTGGCAAATCTCACCGAGGTGGAAGGGGAGTCATTGTTCTGAAAGGACTGCCTACAAAAATAGGGCCAACCTTTGCGGTCCTGTTTCTTGGTGACTGCTGGTAAAATCTTCTGTTTGTCCTTGGACTCAATCAGGACAGAGTCCAAGGCCTCCCCAAATAGCTTGTCACCTTTGAAGGGTGCTGAAGCCAGCTTCCACTTAGCCTTCATGTCTGCCTGCCAGTGTCCTAACCACAGCAAACAGCAGGTGGTCACACTTGAAGCCGCAGCCCTTGATGAAAATTTTGTGGCATTAAGTGAAGCATCGGCCAAGTACTCAACCACTGCGATGATTTTATTCATGTCCTGGCGTGACCTACTATCCCCAGCAGGGAGGTTGGCTAACAACTTGCGAAGCCAAAATAGAGCTGCTCTGTAGGAAGAGGAGGAGGAGGAGGCTTTCATAGCCCACCCAGTGGCCATGTGAGTTTTATGACAGGCCTTCTCCACCTTCTTGTCTTCCACTTTCAAACCCTCCAGCAGATCGGCTGGGAGGGCCGAATTGGAGGTCAGAGCCACTGTGAGGTCATCCACTTGTGGGAGCTTCAAGAGCTCCTCCATGGCTGTTTCTACCGAGTAGAGCTTCTTGTCCATCCCTCTAGGATTGGCCAATGACCCAGGTTGGAGCCATTATCGCTGAGTGATATCCAGAAACAGCTGCGGTGAAGGAACCAACTCCTGAGGAGGAGTGATTTCTTTAAAGAGGCCCACGCCCGGATCCCCCGGCCCTATAGTCTCCTTGTTACCCTGATCCATGGCATTCTTATCTAAATGGGCGGGAAGACCCATTTGGATGGATGAAGCCCTACCCTTGGTCAGAATGGCGTTGAACATCGTAGGCTTAAATAGGCCAGAGAATGTGGGGGCATCGGGGGCCGGATTCTCGTCCTCCGACAGATCAGGGGCATCCTGTCCACCCTCCTCCTCATCAGACACCTCGCTGACCGCTGAGGAGGCAGGAGGGGAGGCCCCAGAGGGGTCAGAGAGAACTCCAGTGTTCTGCCCTCTAGCTTTGGCTTTGCTCAGGAGGGGCAAGGATAAACCCAGTTGTTGGATGCCATTGGCAATCCCGTGATATTGCCTGTTCAACCACCTCCTGCATTGCTTGGGGTAACTCAGGAGCCTCCCTGGCTGCAGGATCAGCAGGGAGAGCCTCTTCGCCAATTAGGCAGCAGGCCTCTTCCAAATCTACCTCCTCCAGAGAAGAAATAAGAGACCTGGGGGAATCCCTGGAAGGGTTGGGAGAGAATCCAAATTCCCCATCGTCTGCCAGAAAAGGGGAGGCCTCCCATGAAGTCTGCACCAAGGGAATGTCTGCAGAAACTGGTGGAATAGGTGGTTCCCTGGTTTGCACAGCTTGTGCCTGGGCACTAGCTGCCTTCTGGAACTGTTTCTCCAGGGCCTTCTGTCTCCTTTCTGCCAACTTTTCAGCAGCTTTGGAGACTTTCTTGGCCTGGGGCTGTTTCCCTTTTGCAGGGCAGCCTGCACTGTTCCCTTTGGCAGCAGGGTTGGGCCTGCTGCGTTTGTTAGGAGGAGGCTCAGCTTGATCCCTGGCTTCAGGCACGTTCTTGTTGGCCATGTTACACTTTTGCACAGTTTGAGCTTCAGATGAGAGGATCCCAATAATGCAATAGCTCTGGAAGTCCACCCCTTCAATTTAGTCCCTGTCCAGAGGAAAATGAGGCCTTGCCGGGATCAGCAACAGTCAGCAATATTTTGGCGCCAAAACAAAAGTTCTGAGGCGCTGCAGATCTGCGCATTGGTAAAGCAAGCAATGGCTCGAGAGAGCCAAACTCCTTGCAGCTGCTTTCAGTAGTCTTCCTGGGGAGGGGGAGACCTGCCTGGAGACCCAGAGCGAAATCCCAAATTAAAAGGCCCTCCTAGCGGCGATCTGAGGTGGAACCAGGCTGTGGCAAAGCAAATGGCTTGAGAATAAAGTGTGCCGCTTTTTTACTGTCCAAAATGGCCACCGCAAGCTACGGAGCGCACCGGGAAGCTGCCTGCAGATTGAAGGGCTCGGTAGAGCCTCCGTTCTAATTTTAAAACACCTGCAGCGAAATTGGAGGATTCCCTACCTGCCTACCTGCCCTTGGAGCTCACCAGCAGCCGCTGACGAGCCTCCTGGTGCTGCCTCAACCGCGGTGGTCGTGGAAGGCAGCCGCGCTTCGAGCACTTGTTCCGCACTTCAATTAGGTGTGAACTTTATCCAGTTAGCTTTAAAATGAATCCTAACACTATCTGCAAAACACAAAAATAAGAAAAGAGGCTACACTAACTGTTTGGAGAGTTCAATTTGCTGCTCAAGGTCTGGAACTCCCCAACTGCATCCTTTTAGGGCGACTTGAGTTTTTAAAACTGAGCTCCTGAGGGGAATAGAAGGCGTGGCTACACAAAGATTTGAACTCAGTCCTTGGGCAGCAAACTGAAGTTAACCATGCTTGGACACTCCAAGCAGCGCCTAGGAGAAAGCAAGACACCAGGTACAAAATGTCTGCCAAGTGGAGTTATATAAGCGGTCTGTGGAGCTGGATGGTATTAATGACCCTGGAGGAAAAATTGTCCTCCCTCAGAACGCTCCACTCAAGTTCCAGGCGGTCAGATGGAGCCACTGTAGTTCCAGATGAACGAATGCCCCTGGCAGAGTGAGACCTTGTCCTGATGAATCCTCCAGGGTCGAGTCACCAACAGGTTCACCAGGTCAGCGAACCACAACCATCTGGGCCAGTGAGGTGCAAGGATCAGGATCTCCGCCCTCTCTGCTAGTACCTTCCGTATCACCCTTGAGATAAAGGGAAGAGGAGGGAAGACATACAACAGTTCTGGGGGCCAAGGACATTGGAGAGCATTGACCCCCTCTGCCCCTGAAGCAGGAAACCTGGCATAAAATCTTGGCAGCTGTGCATTGTTTGGGGTGGCAAAGAGATCTACTACCGGAAGGCTGAAATGGTCCCTGAATTCCTGAAATAGTGACGGGTGCAGGCGCCACTCCACGTGGTCGAAGGAAGCTCTGCTGAGCCAGCCCGCCTACACGTTTGTCACCCCTGAGATATGCTCCACCACAATGCAAAGAAGATGCCTCTCAGCCCAGAAGCCCAGTCACTTTGCCTCCTGCAAAAGGGACCTGGAGCGTGTGTGTCCCCCCTGACGGTTGATGGGGGCTTTGTCTGTCAGTACCATGATATGCTTGCCGGATATGGATTGATGGTATTGGTGCAGGGCCAAGTCAACCACCTGTAGCTCCAGACAGTTTATGGTTCAGGTTCAGACCCTCTGATCCCACTGAATAATTTTCTCAATTTTTCAGTAATTTACTGAATAAAATGGAGTCACAAATAAGCCTCTATAAGCAACTCTACCTTGGAGAGGGAGTCAGCTGGTAATTACTCACTAATTCAAGTCCTATTCTGATGTTCTTTCAGGAATTCAAATACAGATAAAGTTTGACAAATCTTTCCTCGCTGAGCGACTGAGTCAAAAGCTGGAAGCCCTAGCAACAGAGAAGAGTCCTAGCAGCTCTGACAGACACAGTCCAGTCGGCGAGCTGATGAGGTCAACCCATTCCTGGATGCTATCTCCACCACAAGGAAGAATAATTTCAGTTTCCTAGTTATTAATGTATTAACAAGAGGTAAGCTTGGATTTTCAGCGCTATGAAGTGCCTCCGTTATTGTATTCATAGCAGAGTTTTCGTACTGCATTCTCTAACAGATGAACTCTTGATGGACTAGCATTCTGAAAAAATACTGTAGTATGTGATAAACCAAAAGAAGTTGTAGGCATCTGTGAGAAACTGATTAAAATGCAAAATATCTCCTGCACAACGGAATTGTTTAAAAGAACCTAACCACACCCAGGATAAGAACTGATCAACCAAATCAGTGTTTTTCGCTTTATAACCCTGTCTGCTCCTGTAAATCTGTTTGGGAAAATTTATGAAGAAGATTCAAATACATCAGATATAACTTAGACAGAATCAGAAAAATTGAACTAAAAACATACTCACTGTGCCCCCTTTATTAAAGTAGAATTCTGTTCCTTCTATTAATCAATGATGGTTTTTTACTCACAGACTAGATTGAGTAATTTTAGCCCTGATTTTTCCCTATATTTGATATACAATAAGTAGTCCTCATTAATATTCTTGGTTTTGTAGATTTAAATAAATTGTACTCTAAATATCCCATTCATAATGGTAAAAGGTACTGGATGGAGACCTTGAAGATCTAAACTCAAATCTCCATTTGACAATGGAGCTCACTCAGTTATTCTAATCAATTTACTCCAAAGATTTGTCATTCTTTGTCATAGTTCATAAATGTTGCCATGGACCCTTAGAGAAAATTTGAAGCAAGATTTTCAGAAGTGGTTTGCCGCTGCATTTTTCTACAGCCCAGTGAAACACAACACCTACTTTTTTTGTTAAATTAGTTGTACAAATAACTTGCTTAGAATTCTGTACAAAAAAAATTTTCTCCTTCCAATTATTACAAAAATGATATGTAGGGAGACAAGAAAGTCTTTAATGCAACTACCTGTACCAATACTTGTGCATTCTATCAAGTATTAAGAAACTTCAAAGCTACATTTTTATAAGAATTTCAACAGAGAAGTTCTTAACCATAAGAAAATCACTGATAAAATGAACTGAAGCATAAGAAGTGAACTACTGATAATAGGATAGCATTTAAAAATCACAGATGCCAGCAATTATGTATCACTATATAGACAATTGGATGATCCTGTCATCCTACTCTTGCAGTTGCAAACCACTCATGACATGCTTGGGCATATTGGCTAGACAGCAATATGCCAATTAATTAACATAGTAGATAATTACTATGGTATCAGTTATATAATTTAATGTATTTTTCTCACAACTGATTCAAACGCATTGAAACATGTTTTACCACAGGAAAGTTCCACTTACCAAAACCATAAATAGAAGACAGTATAGAATTACCAAACAAACAAAAATAAGTTGTCGATTTGTAAAATGACACACAGGTTAGCGAATGTGACATAACTTGACCTAAGAAAGCAAAACAAGAACACGTTAAAAAATAATTCCAAAACAACTTGCCATGTCAAGCATATTTTGTTTCTTTGGTCCTTTGTTTGCATATAATACCTGCAAAGGTATCTTTACAAGGCCAAAGAGGGATTGGGGTGAGGGGGGAAGAGCCTTTTCATTCTTTTCTTTCCTACCCTTTTTCCCCAACTCAAATTCACTTCCGTGAATAGAGTTTTTTTCTATGCAGACAAAAAGATGCAAGCAAAACTACCATATTAGAAAATTTAGCATTGGAGTGGAACTCATTCTCTGCTTACAGACATGGAACTGCTCAGCTATAATATCTGTCCATATTATTTACAGTCAGCTCCAAAGAACTAAACAACTTTTTAGGTACTCCTGTGAGGGTATAGAAGGTTTCTTCCAATTTGCCATGTATAAATGCCTTAATTTATTTTCTAACATTAATAGCTTTATCTGCAATTTACAACTTAGTCACAGCAAGAAAAAGAAATGGGTTACTTGGTTTATGCACATTTGAAATTGACTATATTATATGTTTCAAGTGAAATAAAAAAAAACAATGTATACAATCTTCTCAGGTAATTACTTGGTAACCACGTTATTTTTTTCATGAGATGATTAGCTTTACTGTGCTGCGGTGAATTATTTTTATCCAACAAAATCCCACTGAAATTATGTAACTGCCTATTAATTTTAATGAGAAGTTACACAGTAAAATGTACACAGCAAAATTATTTTTTGAATACCTTGTAGAGGTTTGGAGGAAACTATGGTCTTAACATAATCCAGGTATTACAGCTGGTAGGATGAAGAAAACTGTGCAGAACATTTACCTTAAATTATAGGTAGTCTTCAACTGATGACCAGAATTGATCCCCGAATTATAGTCAAAAATTGCCACTGGGCCCAATTTTACAGACTTTTTTGCAGTGATTATTAAGCGAAGAGTATGGTCGTTAAGCAAGTCTGTTTTCTGGTGTTTTTTGTCATGAACGGGAAAATAAGACAACCGCCAAAAATTGTAGGCAAGTGACCTCAAGATGCTAGAAATGGTTATAAATGAGAGCCAATTGCAAAGTACCCAAACTGTGATCATGTGACTGCCAGGAAAAAAAGGGGGTGTGTGGCTGCCATGATATCAAACAGTCATTAAGCATTGGCTATCTATATGTATTTAATCATGATTAATAAATTATGATTGATGTTTAATATGAGGCATACAAAACATGGTAAAATAAATCATTGATTTTTATTTGATCCATGATAATGTAGCACAGGAAAAAACTTCATTTATAGTGTTTCTAATTATTAATTTATGTTATTTATAGAGGTAAAACTGGCAAGTGAAACATAGAGCACTTGGGGAGGATGAAATTAAAATTAGGTAGCTAATTTGAGTATTAATAAAATTTTAAACCATAATAAATATATAGGAATTTAAATGGTTTTGACCTCTGAGCATGTACATAATAAAATAAGTGAAGAACCCTTTATGTCTGTAATTCTCTGCTCCTATTTACATTAGATAGAGTCTTCCCATTTCATTCTCCACATTATCCAGTTTTTATTTTTATAATCCTTGCCAAATTATCCCATTTTAAGTACAAATATTGACAGATGCTTTGGGATTGCAGGTATCGTACGCCTAATGAAAAAGAGGATTCTGTTTCCGCCAATGGTAAAATGGTAACACTCTTAGGACAACAGACTAGCCCAAATTATCCATACTGCAAAACAATCCAGGAGAGCATGAATCAACAAAACTGATTGCTCCTTACTGCAATGGATTGTGTTGTTTAACTTCAGATGGATTGTGCTGAGTTTCTGAGATCTGGCATATTCTATAGAAAGTACACAGCATGAATTAAATATCAGACTTCCATCAAGGTACAGAAATAAATCTATACTATGCCTTCCTTCTAACTTAAAATGTGCTGATTGCCCAAAGAATGCCAACAATTTCTCCCCAAAGGCCTGTTCACTATCACTGTGAACCTTTCCTGGTAACCAAAATAGACATTGTACAATACAATTTTCCTTTAAAATGTGCTGCTACTAATAAATGCTGCTGAGCTCTTCTATATCAAAATTCATTTCATTTCCAAAAATGTGCTATTGAAAGTGTTTATGATGCTTTTATGTTTTTCTTATTTTCTTATTTTGCTTTTAGTATTTCCTTCTTTAGTATCTATATTCTTATTATCATCAGCTTGAAGAATGTAAAGTATTATACACTGACAGTAAAGTTGCTGGTTTTTTTAAAAAAAATAAATGTTATTTCTACAGACAAAAAACCTGCACTATTTTAGGATTCATATCGTAGATCTATTTTTATTTCTGCTGACAAGACAGCACAATCTTAATTTGTCATAATTTGCCTTATGGGCAGGCAATGTGGGTCCTTCTCTGAATGACAAACTGTGTGAGATGTCAAGTGGCTGCAACATGGTATCAGAAAATGTCAGGCACAAAAGACCAGGTCCACATCTGAAGGTCAAATTAAACTGATTTATTGCTACACAGGCTATGTACAGGAATCTTCTCAACTAATGGTTAGGGCCTGCTTGGAATTAGATAAGGACAATGGAAATCAAGGGGAAGTTAGTCCACTTATGGCTATGTAGGGATTCTACATTTATTCCTCTTCTAATTCCACCCTCCGTTTTGACAGTCCTTCTCCTATAGAAAATGAACTACAACTGTGATCCAAGTAGATTTATGGAATGTACTGAATCTAAACTGAGGAAGATCCTTTTTAGCTTTAAAGGTTTTACCAACTGTTACCAGCCCAAATGTCAAAAATGGTCATACCTCCCCGAAATGTTTTGTTCTACATAAAAATCAGTGGAACAGAGCTCTACTTTTGCTTATTATTTTATTAGATTGAGCCTAATAATTCTAAGATAGCTGTGAATTATGTTTCCAAATTATCATCAGTTCATTTTCAAACTCTTAATGATTTGGGGGGCATTAGTTAAACTAAGTAAAAAAATATCCAATGATAAAATTTTAAAAATCCTATGAAATGAACAGAAATGTTTGTATTTCATCTGCAAGTGTCGTTAGCAATTTAAGATTGCTAATATTAAGATATTAAAGTAAAAAAAATAAATTAAACTTCAAAACTAAATTCTGAATTATTGAATATTTAAATGTGTATATAAATGTGTGTGTGTGTATAAATTTTGACTGAATTGTGTGTGTGTGTGTGTACACATACATACATATAATTAATCAAATACAGCAATAGCTAGTACTCTTCTCTGGTGTTGACACAAACATTGTAATATTAAAATACTGAAAAATTCCAAATTCCAAAAAATTGATTTGTCTTTAACATAAATACAATATTTGACAAGATTTCAGCAATTTTTCACAAAAGCTTTTGAAGTTTCTGAGCTCTCATGCAATCTATCACACAAGATGCTTGAAAGGCCCCAAAAAGTTTCAAAGTAAATTAAATTTCTAAGAAAGGGTTTATTTTGGAGGAATTCGTTTTTTAAAAAATGCTGTTGAATATTGAATATGTACCTGATTCCTGAATTGCAGCAGTTTTTAAATCTATAAAGAGTCTGTTATAAAAAACAATTGTTTTAAAAATGTAGGATATAAAATTTATATTAAATTTATAAATAAATCCAACTAAAGCACTTTTGATGTGAGGCTCATGTCCCATTAAGCCATGTTTAGTTATCCATGTTTGTTAAATATACCACAAAATAGCAATTTCAAAAAAATGGAAACTCATAAAGCATTGTTTACAAATGACTAGGTAAAAATATAACATTGAGCATTGTATGTCGATATATTTATTTCCTATGTTTTGTTGTACGCCGCCCCGAGTCCTTCGGGAGAGGGTGCGGCTAAGAAATAAATATTTTTATTATTATTATTATTATTATTATTATTATTATTATTATTATTATTATTATTATTATTATTATTATTATTATTATTATTATTATTATTATTAAACCACATTATGCCTGAGTAGTTAACAATGTAAAAATATATATGGTTTATTGAATGATTTTTGTATAATCTGCCAATGAAAACTAAAGTGTGTATATGGCTTGTCCCCAGATTCTCATTCAGTAATGGATTGCAGTAAGTACCCATATTTATTCGAGTATAACGTGCACACGTGTATAACGCGCACCCCTAATTTTCGATTAAAAATCGGTATAAAATTTTGTTTCACACCAAGCATTGTAATTGACAAAAAAACGTTGTTGAACATGTGCGGCCATGATAAAAATCATTTATTGACAACGTAAACTGGTATAAACACAATACCGAAATAAAATTACCGGTAACAATATTTATTTAAAATGCTTCAAAGTCAGATTCACCATCAGATACACTAAAGAGTTGTTCCCATTCTTCTCGAGTTAATTTTTCATCAGTGTCCCAGTTGGCAGGAACGCAAAACGGTATGCAAAACACTGAATTGTACAAAAGCAATGCTTACCGTAACGTGTGGGCGAGGCGAGGAAATGAAGCGGCGACCATACAGCAGATAATAAGAATTCTCACCCCCAGTTTGGGCCACCCACTGTACGCGACGAGGGGACGTTTTTTTTTTCTTCGCCCTTGCGTACAGTGAGTGGCTGCAGCCCGGAAAAGGCGCAGTGCAAACTCACAATTCGCCTGCGCCCTCAATGGACCGGCCGGCACTGCCACCCCACCCCAGCCCTCGTTTATAACGCGCACCCAAACTTTGATTTCTTTTTTTGGTAGAAAATTTTGCGCGTTATACTCGAATAAATACGGTAGTTAATCTTAGGTTTTACTACGAAAACATGGGATGTCATATATCAGAACTCCTTGGAAGTGAATGGTTCAAGTGTAGTCATCACATTAATAAATAAGTCAATAATATCTCCAAAGTTTTCATTCCTTCTTCCCCAGTTTCTCATCCTAAATGCCAAGTTCCTTTCCTTAGCATTTTTGTTTTTTAATGTTATATTACTTGCACTGAATTTCATATTTGTATTCTTGCATATGAATACAAAAAAATCATTGTTACCATAATTTTCTCCCGTTTCTTTAAAAAAGCTAGTTTCCTTTTGCCACTGTTCAAAGTGCTAACAACATGCTTAGGGGTCCCAAGATCCTATATCAGTGAATACTCCTGATTGAAAACCTTTCCCAGAGTGTCCACAATTTCAACATCTGTCAGGATTTGTAAGACATTTTTCCACACCAGGTATTAAGCTAAGAGGAAGCTCATTTTACATCTGCTGCTGAGCAGATACAAGTTGGCAGTAACATTTGGTCAGAATTGTCTTGGCTAAATTTCAACCAAAGTCTTTACTGCTTTCAATTAGTTATTTCTCTAGTATTGCAAGACATTAACTGTTCACATCCTTTCTTCTAGAGGATATCATTTTATGGAAAACAAGTTTCAGTTATTACAAAATAAAGTTCACATGCAGAGAACTGCCTGTTTGATCTATCTTTTTTCCTTTTAAGTTTGCAAAAACCTTTTTACCCATTGCCCCCAAGGCACAATGTAACTGAATTTCTAAAACAGGCCAAGAACAACAAAATGTTAAGCCTCTTCTCTAGTACAGCAAAATCATTCATGCCAAAATGTGAGTGCTTCACTTCTGTTCTCTAATAAGGAACTTGGTACATTATTCTTCTGTAACTATATTTTCCAAAATTTGTTTTGACTATATAGTCTACATTGGGAATTTCATTTGAAAAGTCAAATAGCTTACTTAAAAACTGCATAAATCATCTGAAAGCTTTTAAAATTGAAAATATAAACACCCATAAAGAGGTAGAAATTAATCAGGATAAATGTATTCTTGCTAGTGTTGGTTGCCAGTTCGACAACCAACACTAGCATGCATACATTTATCCTGATTAAACTGACAATTTCAAGAAGACTGCCTATTTTCTTTTTTCTTTGAAACATGCCAAGATGTCTGATTAATCAAACCATTCATGGAATACTAGCATTCCACAAATCATGCACCAAGAATTTGTATCATAATTAACCACAAACACTAGTGAAACTAAAGAGAGGAATCTAATTTATATATATTTATATTTATAAAACTACTTTTCAGATAATTTGGAAGAATAATAAATTCTTAAGACAATGAGCCAAGACATATCACCTCAGTATTTTGATTATCTCCCTAATTATAGGAAAATATTTGTATGTACTGTATATAAGGACCAGAATATACTTAAGGAACGTTCTAAAAGTTGCTAGAACAGATAAACAAATCATGTTCTCTCATATATAATACATAATTAAAATATGAATCCAAAGGTTGAATAGAACTGTTATCAAAAGATATGTAGTGCACTTCATCCACTCAAAGTCATCAATATACATTAAATCAAAATGCTTTCTATATTGTTATTTAAATAGGGCTCCTTTACAAGACAGTATTCTCTCTCCCTTAACTACAAATTGCCCAAAAATATCAAGAATGTGGCTAGAATGAGATTTAAAGTCAAAGTGAATTTGGAACTTCCTAAAACATGTTTAAGTTCTACCACATTATATTTATCATTATCGCTCTAAAATGGGCTAATTAAGCCCTCAATTGCGCCTACAGCACTCCTCACTACGGCTATACCAAACTTCCTTCGATTTTAAAAGATATTTAATGTTCTTCAATAAAAAGTCCAACAATCTTTCAAACTTGAGCTGAGAGCTCAAGAAAACCAGTCCTGCAAGCTGAGACTGAATTGAAAGACTGGGGAGGCGTATCTTCAGAATTTCAATTCAGTCAATGAGTTAGCAGGCTAGAATAACCCATCCTGGACTGTCCTGTCAATACCATGGAAAAAAATTTATTCACAATTTAAAATAATTATAGGTTTTGTTGCATGGGGTTTTGGTGGTTTTTTTTTTTTAGTAATGATTAGATCTGAGCAGGGGTGGATTTCAAATTTTTTTACTACCTATTCTGTGGGCGTACCCTATTTTGTGGGCGTGGCTTGGCAGTCATGTGACTGGGGGTGTGGTGAACTTGTAAAATGTAGTGAAACTCATTTCACTACAAATCACTACGCTCTTGCTTAGCAACCAAAATTTTGGGCTCAATTATGGTCATAAGTTCTCTTTCTTTTTCTTTCTTTCTTTCTTTCTTTCTTTCTTTCTTTCTTTCTTTCTTGTGCTTCTCTCTCCCACTTTTTCTTTCTTTCTTTTCTTTTCTTTCTCTTTCTTTCTGTCTCTCTTTTTTCTCTCTCTCTTCCTTCCTTCCTTTCTCTTTCTTTCTCTCTCTCTCCCCCCCTCTCTCATACACATCCCTTCCAGTTATATTCGTAGATATATTCTATGAACTAAAACCGACACCCAACAAATCCTATGATCACGGCCATCGTGTCCTACAAACCAACTCACAGAGCCTCATTCAGCCTCTTCCCGCTCTGGGGGGTTAACCGAATATGGTTAATTGTCCTGTTATCTCCTGGCCATGGTTCCCGCCTTTTTAGCAGAGAGGGCTAATTTCAAACGGCTTTTTTCCCTTTTGCTGAAGCCTGATTTCTCTGTTGCTCGGCGGGTGACCTGGTGGGTGTCCAAAGGTGTCGGTCTGGTCCAGTATGCCAGATTTTCAGTACCTCTTCTGGTGTACGGGACCATAATGGTAGGAACCCACATCTGGATCTGAGGTTGTTTTTTTTTACTGTGATTTAAGACATATTTTTTTGATCCAGTTTGGAATTACCATCAAAATAAATGTATGATATTTTAAGACCCTTTGTCTTAAACTGAGATGCTTGTAAACAGTTAAAATATGGAGTAAAGCATTACTCAAGTGAAGATAAGCATATCTTAATTATTCATTATTTTAAAATTTCCAGTCCTTCTAATGTTATGTTCTGGGTTTTTTGGTTGATTGTAGATATTTGCATCAACCCTAAAGTTAGTTATTATATTTTTTTCCAAGTTCACTTTTAGCTATTAATATATTAAGGAGATAGCTTTAAATAAACAATCATCAATCCTTAAAATAAACTTAATCTGTCAACTCTAAAAGTAACAGTAGATAACAAAAATTAAGTTCAATTTACGCTTACAAATGAACATTTAACATCTCTTTTGTACTATACAGAGAGAAATATTTAATATGAAAACAATTATATAATCTCAGATTTGAAAGATACTACAGTTGTAGTTGAAAATTGAAAGATTTGATTTCATGATCATACTCATAGATCTCTACGGAGGCATAGAGCTATATTGTTTTTAAACATTATTTTAGGAGTTTGTAAATCCAGTTATTTGTATCATAGCTTGACTTTTTTGCATTTATAGTTTATAACTCATGGAACAATACTTCTAGGATAATTTTGAAACCAATAGATAATTTATTTAATCAATAATACACCTGTTATCCTATTATTACCCATCAGCAGTACATAATGTCTAACTTGTTTCAAGTCACTTGTAGACAAATAAAAAACACTGTACATTAAACTATTTTAATTGACATCTTTATTTAACAAAACTGGTACAAACATCAGTCTTCCCGTGTCCTATCTACTTATGTATCCATTACTCTAGTACAGCAGTTTTAAAAAAAAAAAACCTATTAGAAATTATTAGTTTGTATTTTAGGAGTGCTAACATACTAATTTTTGCTTCATCACAATCCATTCATTTTCCTTAATAGGTTGTATTCCTAAAAAAAACCCATGAATGTTCCTTCCTCCAATTCTGTCATTTTGGAATAGCCTATGATTAGATTAATTTAAAGTGAAAGTAAGATAGAGTGATAATATATGCTTAAAATTAGCTGCTGAATGAAATACAATCAGTTTGGACATTAAAAATCATCACTATCCAATATTCTTTCATTATTGGCATATGCTACAATTAATCGTATTTTAATGCTTTTAAAGCACCTGTTAAATGAAACTTTAAAATATTGTCTACTAATATAAACATAGTTGATAATAATTCACTTTTCAGTTTCCTCCAAAAGTAAGCGAGGCATCAAAGACTCCATTATTTCTCACCAACTCTATACTATAAACAAATCTATCAGTTCTTTCCGAATTCAGGAAATCTGGAACTGACTTGAAAATTATCCTGCTGATTTCTACTAAGTGTTCTCGCTGAAGCCAATAGACCAGAAATGAAAGCCATACAAGTATGTCAAGAAAAGCCAATAGCAATTTCAGATTACTTTGTGTATCAGATATTTTACCACAGAAATAATCCTGGTAAGCAGTGATTCTTTTTTTTTAAAGTAGACATGTAAGTCAGATCTGTTTAAGGACATTCAAAGTGACTTGGAGGTTTTAGATGTTATTTTAAGTTTCTAGATCTTCTTGAATAATTTAAAAATAATCAATTTTTCAGTGATTTACTGAATAAAATGGAGTCACAAATAATGCCTCTATAAGCAACTCTACCTTAGAGAGGGAGTCAGCTGGTAATTACCATATTTTTCGGAGTATAAGATGCACCGGAGTATAAGATGCACCAAGGTTTTGAAGAGGCAATTAAAAAAAAAAAACCTGAAAACCTTCCAAAATTTATCATCACCAAAATTCATTTTATTTTAACAGATTTAAAAAATCCATGGGAAGTAGTCCCATCAACTGTATATTCTTTAATTAAAAATTAAATCCAATAATTTAGTGCAAAACAATTTTATCCTGCCGCCCTTTCTCTTGCTGAAGTACAGTTCCTAAAACAAAGGTTTTCAGCAAAAAAAAATGTTATCCATTGTTTTCATGGTTTATAAATTATATTCAGGAGATTCGCACAATGTGCCAGAATTAGCCAACTACAATATAGTCTCAATATAGCCTATAAAATATGTTTTTAACAAAGACGGGAAATGTAATGATGTAATGTATTAATGCAAAATTAATAAGTAAGCAGAATTCCTCAGCCCTAACTTTAAAAATTCCTGTTTTTCTTACAGAATAATTTTAGGCCACTTTACAGGAGACTTTGGATGCTATATAAAATTTTCCCTATGTTTAATTCTTTGGTCATAGATACCTCTTAAGTCTTAAATTTTGCCAAATATAGCATAGTATTTGGAAGAAAGAGGCAATTCAAAGCTTTAAAATTAGTATCTTTATATCAGTGATGGGTTTCAATTTATTTTACTACTCGTTCGCTTGTGTGCTTGCGCGATGCTTAAAAGCATCGGAGCAGATGGGTGGAACCTCCCGCCACCACCACTACTGGTTCGCCCAATCCGGGGCAAACCAGCCGAAACCCACCTCTGCTTTAGATTCTTTCCAAATAGAAAGGAACTCTGTGTAAAGGGGAAAAGGTAGCAGCATGTAGAAACAATTATCCTTTAATTTATTCCCCTAAAAAGATGGCTAGAGAGCATGTTTGAGGATAGTTACTAGTAGACCTGTGAAAAATGACATTATTGATTAATAGCTTAATTTTTAATTAGATGAGGGATTAAAACCTTTAAAACTTCATAAAAGTTTTAATTTCAAAATTAAAAGATAAGATTTAAAAGACATGCTAAACAAAGCTTAATGAAAAATCTTTAAAAGACATGCTTAATAAAAAGTTATAAGACATATACAAGCTCAACACAGCAATGACGGAACATCAACTTTAGAAATATTTTACATTCAAATAAGGATTGTGTTAAGATTCCATTAAGAAAAACCACCAATTGGTGCTCTGCCAGCTCCTTCTCTCTCTCTCTTCTCCCCCCCTCTCTCCCCATTCCTCTATCTCTCTAATGCAATGATCATCTAAAGCCCTCTAACATTTAAATTCCAGGCACTATCTATATGTAATGCAGAAATCTGAAAAAATAAGAAATACCTATCATTATTTCCAGCTTGCCATTATGCCACATGAACAGCGTGTTGGTTAAAGAACATTTTATGAGAAAGATAAGGTATCTTTAGATAGCAATTACAGTTAATAATTATGTTCATTAAGTCCTCTCACCTGTGTTGGATCCTTCTTACAGCAAACAAAGTCAATGGGGTTGATTTCATGGTTTTTGAAAAATCTGGCAGTAAATTATGCCTCTTTTCAAAATGAAAAAAACAAGAATAAGCTACAACTTATTTAATGGTTATTTCTCTGATTAAACTAACTTAGATGACATAAGCACTACAAGGGTCGACAAACAGCTCAGTTTACATGATGAGATGAAATAATTATAAGCCAATCAAAATGAAAGATTCTGCAAATGTAAATAGTCGATTCCAAATCTTTATATCACATGGAAATAGTTTGGACTTAGACCACTAGATTTTATATTTCCAAAATTAGATGGTGTTTTTCAGCAAGCTTTAGGATAGTCCTTTATGCAATCTAATACTGTTTCACCAAATAAAGCTCGGTTCACATGCTTCTTAAAGGATGCAAGTCTTGAGCACCTTGCCTACCCCTTTCCTCAGGAATTTTAACTATCTTGCCTGAGGAAGAATTCTTGTAAATTTAAAAGCTTACAATAGTTTTATAATCCTTCAGTTAACTTAATGAAGATATCCCATCAATATGGATTTAATTTTTTCACTGTTACTGCAGATATCAGTGCTTATAAAAAAAGCTTAAGCTTCAACAATAAAAAATAGCTTCAAAGTTAAAAAATATCAGTATTAGAATGCTACTTCATTCATTCTATCAATCATCTAAATTACTCTCCTTGTGCATGCCACACAAGCATTCCAAATAAACTATTTGAACAGTTGCCAACAAAATCATAAGTAACTCTACTAAAAGTAGAACATTTCTCTTTTGTATTTATGAGCCATTGTTACTTATGTCTTTAGCATAGTACTATCAAACAATCCATTAGCATATGGAAATAAAAGATAAGATATGAATTTAAGTACAAATTGTGAATCTATGACTGAGTCAGTTTGAAACTACAACTGCAGAACTACATTGTAAATTTGATTGGCACCAATTTTCACAGATAAATTTTCACTGCTCCATTAGTATACATATATTCTTATAGTCCTCTAATATGCTTGGAGAAGCACAAATGGATTTGTAACGCCTGAAGTATGATATATATGTGCAGGCCATTAAACCCGTATAGAATTGAATAATTTAGTCTCAAAAGATTCAGCATTAGAATTTCAGTTATTTCTCCAATCCAGAAAATACTGATACATTTTTATCTGAAAAATGGAATTAAATGGATAAAACTAGCTATATTGAAAAGCAGGCCAATGTTTTAGGACAGGGGTGTCAAACTTGCATTGGAACTTTTTTCCCCCTCGCTAAACAAGGCATGGGAATGGCGGGCACGTAACGCATCAGGCCCATGGGCCCTGAGTTTGACAGCCCTGTTTCAGGAGGTTTCTGTTTAAATTATCACTGAACTTGACAGGTTTCCAGGATAACAGACATGTGACTTAGAAATCAGAGACTCTCCATATTCACACGCCAGATTCGGATTCAAATAACTTTTTCCAGTCATTAACCAGCAGAGCAGAACACACACTGGATCAAGCCACAATGTGACTTCCTTAGTTTTAATTTATGTAGTACTGTATATAAAAATCCTACCACCATTATTAATAAATAATGGTTTAAATCCTAGCATATTGTGTGAATCAGGTACGTGTGAAAATATTATGACCAAAAACAGTTGTTTTGAGTAGAGGTAGTCCTCGACCTGCAACCACAATTAAGCCCAACATTTCCATTGCTAAGCAAGACAATTTTAAATGAGTTTTGCCCCATTTTACCCTCTTTTTTTGTCACAGTTGTTAAGTGAATCACTGCAGCTGTTAAATTAGTAAAATGGTTAAGTAAATCTGGCTTCCCCTTTGATTTTGCTTGTCAGAAAGTCACAAAAGGTGATCACATGACTGTGGGACATTGCCAAGCATCCAAATTTTGATCATGTAACCATGGTGATGCTGCAACAAACAGTCATAAGTCACTTTTTTCAGTGCATTGTAACTTTCAATGGTCACTAAACAAATGGTTGTCAAACCAAGGTCTAACTGTCAAGCACTTGTAAGAATTTACTTAACAATCGCTCAAATTAACAGCCTCCAAAACAACCAACTATGACATAAATTTTAAATTATGGCCATTGCTCCACCACCAGTCCTGTGATTGCAATTTGGGTGCTTGGAAACTGGCTCATATTTATGACTGGTTGCATCGTCCCACAGTCACATAATTTACTACATTTTCTGCTTTTTTCTGGAGAAAAAAATGCCATTGGTTAAGCTGGATTCACACAGCCATGTGATTGAACTTAGAACTGTGATAAAATTGGTTGGAAAATCAGGTTTGGTCAGGCAATGACTCAACTTACGACTTATGACTTACAACAGAAATTGCAGTTCCAATAGTGGTTGTAAATTGAGGATTACCAGTATTCTAAAACTGAAATGCAACACCCTTTTTCCAAGGTTTTGCTCCAACCTGAGACAATGTTTCAACTTCAATTTAATGTTTGATTCAAGATCATGGCAAAATGACCATTGTCTTACCTGAAGGGTCGTTTTCAGGGTGCTGCGAAGGAGAGTCCAAGCAAGGGTTAAATACAGCCAATCTGCCCAGAACTGAATTGAAACTTTAAACCACGCCTCTGGTGCTGATTCTCTTCAGATTTTTTCAATGAAGACGTGGAACTGTTGCGCGCTGAGAAGTCCAACAATATAAACAAGTCGATAAGAAAACCAAACCAACTGGAACTGGAACCGTTCGAACTGTCACCAGCGGAGCCAGACCCGAGGGTTGGTGTGGACTCTCCTTCGCAGCGCCCTGAAAATGACCCTTCAGGTAAGACAATGGTCATTTTCCAGGGCGCTGCCTTGGAGAGTCGAAGCAAGGGACATGCCCAAGCTAATTGTCACTAGGGCGGGAAGCAGCAGCATTCAGAGTCTCTCCTCTGGTATGAATGCCTTGAAGAACACGCCTCCCGAATGCCCCTTCCGCTGATGCAAAGGTGTCCAACTTATAATTTCGGACGAATGGAGACAACGAAGTCCAGGTAGCCGCCTTGCAAATTTCCTCAATTGGTGCCTGGGTCGCCCAGGCCGCCGTGGTGGCGGCGCTCCTAGTCGAATGTGCTGTAATGTTGTGAGGCACAGGTTTGGACTGCAGGACATGAGCAAGGGCGATGCAGGCCCTCAGCCACCCACCGATCGTAGAGGAAGACACTTTCCTGCCCTGGGAAGCCAGCTGGAATGATATGAAGAGTGATTCAGATCGTCGAAACCCTGCCATGCGCTTGATGTACCTGCAAAGCGACCTGCGCACATCTAGCAAGTGCCAGCATTTCTCCCTTGGATGTCTAGGATGCGGACAAAACTCCGGGAGAACTACCTCCTGGGCTCGGTGGAACCAGGAGTTGATTTTGGGGTTGAACGACGGGTCCAGCCTGAGAATTACCCTGTCCTGTTGAATCAAGCATAAGTCCTCTCTGACGGACAGGGCAGCCAACTCCGAAATACGTCGAGCTGAGGTGATGGCAACCAAAAATGCTGTCTTAAATGTCAGATGTTTGAGACTGGCAGTTCTGAGTGATTCAAACGGGGGGCTGATAAGGGCACGTAACACTACGTTGAGGTCCCAGGATGGATATCTGTGAACCACTGGGGGTCTCAGGTTAGTTGTGCCCCTGAGAAAACTGCAAATGGTAGGATGCTGGCCGAGCGAGGAATGTCCATCGGGAGCCAGAATGGTTGAAATAGCCGCCACTTGACGTCGTAGAGTGTTAGGCGCCAGGCCCTTGTCCAAACCATCTTGCAGGAAGTCCAGGATGACAGGGACCGAGGCTGAGGAGGCTGAAGATCCACGAGCAGAGCACCAGCTGGCGAAAGCTCTCCAGGTAGTGTCATAGATCCGGGTCATGGAAGGACGCCTGGACGCTTGGATGGTGCAGATCACTTTGGCTGATAAACTGCCTCTGCTCAGGAGATCCCTCTAAAGTGCCAGACGGCTAGTTGCAGCCACTGGGGCTCTGGATGTTGAAGAGCCCCCTGGCTGAGAGAGATGTCCTGCAGAGGGATCAGCCATGGCGGTTTGACGGAGAGGCTCACCAGGTCTGCAAACCAGGTTCTCCTGGGCCAGAACGGTGCCACCAGCAGTACCTCCGCCGCCTCTGACAGGATCTTCCGGATGACTCTGGGAAGTAGAGGCAACGGAGGGAAGGCGTACAGTAGTCCCAGCGGCCAAGGACAGTGCAAGGCATTGACTCCTTCGGCACAAGGGTCGTGGAACCTCGTGAAAAACCTCAGGAGGTACGTGTTGGATGCGGTGGCAAACAGGTCTACCTGCGGACGGGCGAACCTCTGGGACAATTGCTGGAACAGGTGCAGATGCAGGTGCCACTCTGAATGGTCTACCGTGGTCTTGAAGCACCTGGATGGTGTACTCCAGGTCTCTGGTCACCTGTTGGTGGGATGACGACTGGATGAGGACATCGTCCAGGTAGCAGTGCAGTCTTATTGGATAGGATCTGAGGAAGGCCGCCACCGCCGTGAGGATCTTCGTAAACGTCCTGGGGGCCGATGATAGGCCGAACGGCAAAGCTCGATACTGGGAATGGTGGCCTGCGTAAGTGAATCTCAGGTATCAGCGCTGAGCTTTGCGGATGAGTATGTGGAGGTAGGCCTCTTTGAGGTCCATGGATGTCAATATATCCCCCGGCCTGATGCATCCCAGGATGGACTGGAGGGCTTGCATTTTGAACCTCCGATAGGTTACATGATAGTTTAATCTTTTTAGGTCCAATATTCCCCTCCACCCCCCGGAATTTTTGGTAACCAGGAACAGGATTGAGTAAAATCCTGTCCCCTCCTGACCCGCCGGAAAAGCCTCTATGGCCCTGATATCCCTGAGATGCCTGATCTCCTGTTCCATGAGGGACCGTTTGACTGGGCATGAAGGGACGGGGCACCTGATGAAGTGGCGGGGGGAGGGAGAAGAACTCCAAGGTGAGGCCCATGCGGATCGTTTGTAGGACACACTGGTCCGACGTGATCCGCTCCCACTTGGTGTGAAATAACTGGAGACGCTCTTCTATGGGAGCTGATCGTTGATGGTCATTTGTATCTCCTGAAGGGGCGTGAACCAGACCCTCCCCCCGAAAGGGGCGTTTGGAGTAGTGTTGCTGGCTACCTCTGTCCCAAAAGGACTGACAGTCCTGGGACCGATCAGTTTGCTGGGGATATACCCGATGAAATGGGGTGGAGCTAGTGGAAGGCTCAGTGTTCCGAAAGGGTTGCCTCCTGTAGAAGTTGGAACCCTTCCGATCGGACTTCTTAGTGACCGATGGCATCACCTTCTTCTTGTCCTTATTTTCTACTAGGACAGGATCCAGGACCTCCCCGAAGAGCTAGTCCCTTTAAAGGGGGCTGTGACAAGCTTCCACTTGGAACGCATATGCACGTTCCACTGTCTCAGCCACAAGAGGCGTCTGGTGGTGACATTAAACTCTAGGGCTCGGGAGGCAAACTTGGTAGTGCTCAGGGTGGCATCAGCAGTGTACTTTGTGGCTGCCATGATCTTGTTGATATCCTGCCTCAACTTGGTGTCGTTGGCTGGAATTTTTCTCAGCAACTGCCTCAACCAGAGCAGGGCTGCCCTGGAAAGGAAGAAGGCTGAGGCGGATGACTTAATCGCCCATGCTGCTGCCTGGTGAGTTTTGGGGCAAGCAGTCTCGGTCCTCTTGTCCTCAGCCTTGAGCCCCTCTAATAAGTCAGGGGGAAGAACAGACGTAGAGGTGAGTGCCACCACAGAGGATCAATTGGAGGTAGCTTAAGCAAATCCTCCAGGCTGGCATCTACTGTATAAAGCTTCTTATCATTGTTGCTGGGGGTAGCCATGGTAGCAGGCTGCGTCCATTGCTTTTAAACCATGTCGAGGAATAGTTTGGGAACTGGGACTATCTCCTGGGCTGACACAGGTTCTTCAAAAAGGTCCCCAGATAGATCATCTGGGTCTTGGGCCGTCGGAGCCAAGAGGGTAGACCCCATGCAGGTCGCCACCTTAGCTTTATCCAGGATGGTTTTGAAGTTGGTCAATTTAAATAGGCCCGAAAAGGTAGGCTTTTTGGAAGAACCACCTTCATCCCCCGAGAACTCGGGTTCTTGCCTAGGTAAATAAGTCTTCCTCCTCTTCCCAGGCCGAATGCTCTGATGGGGCTCCAGCGAGTGTGTTTGCCTCTCTGTTGCATGCTCACTTCAATGCCCTGGGAAATAGCCCTGTTGATGACCTCTTGCATTTCCGCTGAAAGGTTGGGCCCCTGGTCCTCGACTGGGTGATGCCTGGCTCCGGGCCTGGGAGGGTGGAAGTTGCAGTGCCAAAGGCCCCACGGGGGCTGGCCCCTCCTCCAGGTCCGAAGGACAGGTGAAGAGGTCAGCCTGATCCACCATCGAGGGGCCTGGTGAAGCTGCCATGGCCAAAGAAGCTGTGGGCGAGAATTCCTGGCCTTATCCCTCGCTATCGGAGATAGGTTGAGCCTGGGCAGGGGCAACCTCCCCGGAGGATTCCTGAGAGTCCACCAACTGGGAGGCTTGGGCCTGTTGCTGGGCCTTGGTAAATTGTTTTTCTAGGGCCTTCTGGTGACGCATGGCGTCCTTGTCCTGCCCCGATCCCTGCTTAGGCCCGGGTTTGGAATAATGTTTAGTGCCTCTGATGGCCTCCCTGGCAGCCTTGCCAGCCTGCCTAGCGAGGCTCTGGAGGAAACCCCCATTGGTTCAGGGTTTTCTGGGGTCTGATCTGCCATGGCGTTAATAAAGGACCTTAAACGAGACAGGTAGGGAACCACCTCCACTCACCACCTCACAGTAGCCCACCACAAGCCAAAATGCTCAGGAAGAGACACAGAAGGTTGCAGGAAGATTTTTTGCCAGGCAGGATTATGGCGCAAGCAAATCCAGCTCCCAGCGCCTGCAGGAAGGTAAGGGTTGCGATCCAAGCGACCGCAAGCATTTGCCGTTTCAGTCCGAAAGGCTGGGGGCCCAGATCGCCGGTCTAACTGGTCAATGAGGTTTCCACACGGCTCCTGCTATGAGTCAGGCTTCAGCAGCTGCGGCCTGCGTTTAAATCGAAATCAAAAACGAAAATGAAACAGGCGGCTCCAAATAGAGGTCGGAACTCCCTGCCGCCTCTCCAGACGCTTTAAAGTTGCCGCTAATGCTTAGGAGAGCCCTGAGGGGCTGCGCCGAACGCCGGCTTGTAAAAAGCACGGACGACGACAACTGAGCTCTCAGCGGGGATTTCCTCCCGCAGCAGGGTTGCTGCGGCAGCGCTGGCGTCGGTAGTCCGACCCACGCACTTCTCCAACAGCTGTCTGTCACCCTGCGGGGCCCATGCAAGATCGGGACACCGGGAGGACCAAGGGCGAGAGAGAAGCCAAATTGGGATTTAAAGTAAATTTATCTCACCAAGCCTGCTCCAAATAAATGACACGATCTTTTCCTTTCAGTATAATTGAGAGTCCAAGCAATCTATCTAGAATTGAAGAGAAACTCGAAGCGCGTCAACTGGGCTAGCTGAATTGAAAAAAACTGGAGATAATCAGCACCAGAGGCGTGGTTTGACGTTTCAATTCAGTTCTGGGCAGATTGGCTGTATTTAACCCTTGCTTGGACTCTCCAGAGCAGCGCCCTGGAAAACAGTATTTCATTCCATTTTGTTTGAAACGTTCAAATATAATATAGTTTGTTTTCTTTTAAATTTACTCAAACCACTGATTAGTCAACAAAACAGGCATAGGTTCTTTCCTGCTGACATTTGATGTATTAGAGGGAAGTTTGGCTACGGAAGAATCAATTAACTACATACTCAGAGACTAAGAATCTTTTGTACAGTAGAAAAATATTTTTAAGAAATTTATTGGTGATGTAGAATTCTGCTTTGTTAAGCTTTGCAGACAGACATGTGAACCTTTCTTACTATTAAATTGCACTGTACCCCCACCCCCCAAAAAATCCCATTGCTGTTATCTGTCTTTGTTGGCCTTTGTGGCTGTTTGTGCAGGTGGGCAGGGAGCCCATAACATGCTATAATGTTCTGTCCACTGTTGATTTGGAGGCTTTTTAAAAACGAAATATATTATATTCCCTTGGCCATTTCTCCATAGGCTGTCAGGTACAAAGAATCAGACCATAAGTTAAGTTCCAATTAGGAAGATTTATTGCTCAAGCCTGTACACAAGAATCTAGTCAACTAATGATGAGTACTAAATTGGTACTAAATGCAAGTCAATAGAATTGAAGGGACACTTGACTTGGAGCATGAATAAACATGTAACGATTCTAGGCTGAGTCCTCTCTTGACTCCACCTCAGTCTCTTCTTTCCCTGCATAGGATGCCTAACAAGCAGACCCCCATCAACTTTAATCACTCAAAGACAGGCCAAAAGGAAGCAGATTTCTTTCCAGTTCCTGTTGTTTTCTGTGGCAGGAACTTTGAAATTTGAATTTTTGTTCTGATTGAATACAAGCCACTAGAGACATTTTAAGTTTTGTTCCAGTGGAAAATAGAATCCTTGCAATGTTCCAAAAGAAAATTCTGAGTACACGTGCTTCTATTCTGAATTTGAAACACTATTTTTCATTTTTGTACACAACCATGAATATAGCCAGAGTTCACTATTTGTTATTTGTTACCTAAAAATAAATGTTCTCTATTCTTAAATGAAAATACTAAGAAAACGTATACAATAATATATGCATTCTCTCAATTCTTAACTGAATAATTCTATATATCACTTTAAAAAAATATTAAGTGCATAATTATCCATTTGGGTTTCTTTTTAAAAATTGCAGAAACAACTGTGAATTACTGAAGAGCTTAGTGCAGGGGTCTGCAACCTTAAACACTCAAAGAGCTATTTGGACCTGTTTCCCACAGAAAACACTGGGAGCCACAAAACTGGGTGGGTGTGGCTAACTCAACGTTACTCCCACCCAGTCACATGACAACTCCCCAGCCATGCCTAGCTCTCATTTCTGTTTTTCTCTTTTTCACCCCCCCTTTCTTTTTCTCTCTCCACCTTCTCTCTCTCGTTTCCCTCGTTTCCCTCTCTCTTTCTCTCCATCCATCATTTTCTCATTTCTCTCTCTCTTTGTTTTTCTCCCCTTTTTTTCTCTCTTTCTCTCCCCTCTCTGTCTGTTTGTCTGTTTGTCTGTCTGTATCTCTTCTCTCTCTCATGGAAAGCCAAGGCTGAGTTGACCCGGCCAGCTCTCCTTGGGGCTCTTTGCTACTCCTTTTCTTTCTTCTTGGCAACTTTTCAGAAATCTGGGCTGGCTGAGGAGCAAACACAAGCCGGGGTGATGGCTTTGCCGGAGACGACCCTCCTCCTCCTCTTCCTTCTCACATAACCCCAGCTGTTCCAGGGCTGGGAGGGCGTACATGAGTGGGGATACCGTCCTCAAGCAAGTAGAGCAGTACCCACTCCTCAGCTGCGGACCTGTCCCCCTTTCCATTGTACCCTCCTCCTGGATTCCATTCCCACCTCTCCAGCCCTTGTGTTAGTGAGGTTGGCATCGGCCATGGCCGGGTTGGGCCAATGTCTTGGGGCGGAGAGCACGTTGCGAGATTGGGTCAGCATGGAGCCACAGGAGAGGGGTAAAAGAGCCGCGGGTTGCTGACACCTGGCTTAGTGGAATAGACTTTGAAAATAAGGAATTATATTTAAATCATAATTTGGCCAGCATGAGATAATCTATTCCGTTATTATTCTCATCTCTGCAATTCCATCCTGAGCATTCTTAAGCAAAGAAATATATTTATTTTCTGCAACAGAGTTTGTTCAGTAGTTGATACTAGAGAAATATTAGGCAATATAACAAAAACAATTTCAAATTTGCATGTAAAAATAGGACACACTTCCAAATAAATCTTAGCTTCCTCTACTATTGAAGATTTCCTTCCTTCTTTCTTAAATCCCTTCTGGATATTTTAAGTGGCGTGCTTTAATCTAGCTCATGCTTTTTCACAGAAAATCAATTGCATAATATTGTTCTCATGGGTGATTAGCAATATATAAATGGCATTTCAGATGAAAGAAATAGAAAACCACTTAGAAGTAAATGCTAAAAAGATTAGCCTTAAATGATGCTTACACAAGGACCCACAAGGACTCCTTTAACTAAGCAAGGCATGAGGCATGATGCATCATTGCTGCTTCACCTGGAAAAAGTGGCCCTGGTCAAACTGCAAGCTTGGGCCATATGTCAAAGCGAGGACCAGGACTCCTTCATGAGCTTCCCATTCCCATGGGATGCACAGCAAACTCTCCTTCGGCAGTCTTTGCAATTGCAACATCTTGTGCAATAAATACAATCCACTCTAAAATGCCCCTAGAGCAACTCAGAGGATCAAAGCATTTTTGCCTGACCTCAACTGTCCTTATTTCCAAGGTAGATCTTCCTGAGCTTCTTCTAGGGAACATCACTCGAATCTTGGCACCAAGCCTGATGCTCCAGGCAACCTGAGATTGCTAGCCTCCCCTTGAGAATATATGTTTTTTTTAATTCCCTTTTATTGTAAATCTTGAAACACTGTACAATTTCAATAGTGACTTTTGTATAATATATAAAGATTATTGACATTGTTTAGATAACTTTTTGAGTACTGAAAATAAAGAGAAAAATATTTTAGTTACTATTTAGAATATTAATATTACAAGCAATAAAACTGGCTTTTTAATTGAAAGTTAAGTATAAAAAAACCTGGGATTTGCTTCAAAATATTTGATGCAAAGATTTGTTTTAATCTAACTGCTTAATATTAAAATCTTCATTGTACTGCTATTTGGAATACATGTGTATACATATATATTGTATATATTACATATTTATTTATTTATTTATTTATTATTCATGCTTCTAGACCGCCCCCTCTCCCAAAAGGGACTCGGGGCGGTGTACAGTCCATGCAAAATATATCAAAATACAATAAAAATTGAATATATATAAATAAAAAATAGATAAGTAGAGCAATATTAACACGCATTAATGTTAACAAATTAATGTTAACAAATCAAAAGGAAAAAAGGAAAAAATTAAATAAAAAATAGATTTCGGACTTCTCCCTTTATACATCTGCTAATTTGCAATATTTGTGCATATTTAGGCTGCCTTAGAACCCAAATTGTGATTATATTTGCCCTGTGCAATGAGATTTATATATTGGAAACATTCTTGCTTAAATTTAGTTATACTTCTATAGTCTGTATGTATATTACTTTTATTATTGCTGCAAATTCTCCAAGTTTAAATCTGCAATCAAATATTGTTGGAATTGTTTTTTTTCCTCAATGTTGAACAAAATTTATTCTCATTTTTATAAACAGCTCTCATTAAATTATCGTGTTTCTAGTTGATTTTATTTCTGAGATTATACCTAGTAATAAAAGTTTAGATTTCATTTTGAATTTAACTTTCAGTATTTTTTGCATTATAATATGAAGATTTTTCTGATACTTTTGAGAGTTTTTTATATGCTCGCCATTTAGGGGCGTGATGGAAAACCTATGGCACGCGTTCCAGGAGTGTCATGCAGCGCCCTCTTTGATGGCACACGAGCTGTTGCCCCAGTTAAGCTATGCCATGCATGAGCCTCCCGCCAGCCAACTGGTCTTTGGATCTCTGCGGGGCCACACGTGCATTGCATTTTGGGGGTTTGGTCGCACGTGTGCGCATTCGCACAATGCACACATGCTTTGGGCACTTGGTCCGGGAAAGGTTAGTCATCACTGATTTAGTGTAAGATGTTTCTTCTGTTTCAGGACATTTCCAACATTTATTACTGTATTACTGATTCAGAACTGTAGAGAAAATTTTATAAGAATGGGAAAAATGTCAATCAATTCACATGGAGTGGAAAAAGACCTAATCAAACAAAGAAATCCTACAAAATTCTAAAGAGAGAAGTTGTCCTGCCCTTCAGATTTTAAATTGTATCATAAAAGATGCTGTCTGTCATAGATAACAGTAGAAAAAATCCCACAGATACAAAGGAGGATAAAATGTAAAAGGACACATTTTTAGATAAAGTTTGATAAAAGTATGGAATTCCACAAAAGAAATACTAACTTGACCATTTCAACTCTAGCTTCTCTGTCAAATGCTTTCCACCTCAGAGGTAATACAGCAAGAAAAATATAATTATATGTACAGATATGGTTCACTCAGATTCTACAAATAGACTAAAAACACAACAAGAATTATTTAGTGAAGGCTGGAATATACCATAGCTGATCTATTTATAAATGGTCAAAAATATAAAATCAGATTTCAAGAAGGAAGGGGAAACATTAAGAAAAAAACAATTTGAAATGCAGATATAAAACCAATATCACCTATTAGGACGTACACACACACACACACTTTTACTTAGGTATGTTACAGTGGTGGGTTCCTGCCGGATCGCACCGGATCGCGCGCTCCCTTTCGGCGCTAAACCCGGAAGTACGGTCTTGCCCCGCCCCTGGCGACGGGACGACGCTTGCCTGCGCTCCACCAGCTCGGCTGGGAACGGAGACGTTTCCTCAGCGGAGCGGAGCGCCTGAAAGGGACACAGGCTCAGCCTGCCAGGCTGCCACCACTCCACTGAAGACATTGCTGAGCAGAGAAACGTCTCCGTTCCCAGCCGAGCTGGTGGAGCGCAGGCAAGCGTCGTCGCGTCGCCAGGGGCGGGGCCAGAACGTACTTCCGGGTTTAGCGCCGAAAGGGAGCGCGCGATCCGGTGCGATCCGGCAGGAACCCACCACTGGTATGTTACCAGACATAATTTTTTAAAAAACCATAATACAGTAGATGCAAAAGTTTAAATTACAGCATAATAGTGGGAAAATTATGGACTAAATCTGTAAAATTAACATGAATTTATAACGTAAAGATAAATTGATATACAGTATTTTATAGATGGTATGCAATCCTTGAGAATTGTTGATCATTCTTGGGCTTGGGCTGTAGAGCGGGAGGTGCTACTAATGGGCTATAGTCAGGGTGAACGACAGGAGGTTTTATAACATGGATCAGGCCTTTTCTCAGGCACTACAGGGGGGGGTGTCCCTTCCAGAGAGGGAAGCGAGTTGAATCCCATGCTTCCCATAGGCGGCCACCTGTATCATTTTGTGTCACAATTTTGCGTCACAATGGGAACGCATAACGTCAGATGCTTGGGTCCTCACTACTGTACAACAGGGCCTCAGACTAGAATTTCTCTCTTCCCCTCCCAATCTCTTCAGAACCTTCTCATCTTCCCGGGACATGGTTAAACGTGATCTGGTCCGGCTCGCAATTCAACACTTATTGGAGATTCGGGCAATAAAGCCGATTCCCTTAGAGGATCAAGGGCGAGGGTTTTATTCCAACCTCTTTCATTGTTCCGAAGAGTTTGGTGGGGGGGTGTAGAGAGGAATCCTGGATCTGAAATGTCTGAACGAATTTATTGTTTATTGCCGCTTTAAGATGGAGTATTTGCATTCTGTTAGGTATTAGGCAGGGCGATTTCATGGCATCCATAGACCTTACTAAAGCATACCTTCGTATCCCAATCTGGCCTCCCCACCGCAAATATCTTAGGTTCACTAAGGAAGGAGCCCATTACCAATACAGGGCATTGCCGTTTGGTCTAGCCTCGGCCCCACAAACATTCACTAAAGTCATGGCGGCTGTGGCAGCCTATCTTAGGTCTCTCCCTGTCCGACTTCAACTTTATCTGGATGATGTCTTAGTACAGGCTCATTCTTGTGACCAATCTCTGACGAATGTCCAAATTACCATTGACATCCTACAGCAGGTTGGATTCTCAGTCAATTTTGATAAAAACCACTTAACTCCCACCATTAGGTTATTACATCTGGGAGCAGTTATTGATTCCAAGGAGAGGGTGGTCTTTTTGTCACAAGACCGTAAGGCGAAGTTACAACACTTAGTCCCAGATATCAAATCTAAGAGGGTGGTTCCCATAGTAGACCTTTCACGTCTTTTAGGAACGATGATATTGTGTATAGGGATAGTCCCCTGTGCACGGTTTCACGCCAGAAGATTACAGTGGGCCTTGATCCCTTACCAGAGGGAAATGATGAGCAACTCACCTTTGGCCATTCCAGTGTCTCCACAGGTTCGCCTGTCGCTCCGGTGGTGGCTATTCGCTGCGCTCAACTGGGGGTCACAGTTCAGAGAGCCCAGTGAGAGTAACTGTGATTATGGATGCAAGTTTCTTCGGCTGGGGGGCTTTGATGGACTCAAAAATGGTGCAGGGTCGTTGGACAAAGACAGATCTGCACCACAACATAAACTATCTAGAGCTCAAAGCAGCACGCCTAGCCCTTCAACATTTCCAGCACGACTTGCACCACAAACACGTGTTACTTCTCACCGACATCGCCATGAAGGCGCATGTGAACAGGCAAGGCGGGACTCATTCCAGGGCTCTGTGGACAGAGGTGCACAGACTGATTTCGTGGGTGGAGACACATGTGGTCTCGATTACAGCGGATCACATTTCCGGGACTGCCAATCACCAGGCAGACTGGCTCAGCCAAGCCACAGTCAACCACAGGGAGTGGCAGCTTCACACGGACATTTTTCAAAGCATCTGTCGCAGATTCGGAATCCCGGTGATCGATCTCTTTGCGACACTGGTGAACTCTCAACTACCGAGATTTGTGACCAGATATTGGACTCGGGGAGCCGAGGACATGGATGCGTTGAGATGCCGATGGCCGCCAGGCCTTCTATACACTTTCCCTCCCCTTCCCCTTCTTTCAGGGACCATCAGGAAGATAGTGTCAGAGGGGGTAGAGATAATTCTATTAGCGCCGGACTGGCCCAGGAGGCCATGGTATGCAGACTTGATCCAATTGTCAGTGTCTCCTCCTTGGAGAATTCCCAGGGAGGAGATTTGCTTGTGCCAGGGGGTGTTAATTCATCCAGAGCCTCAATGGCTCAAACTAACTGCCTGGCATTTGAAAGGGACATTTTAAGGAGGGCCCAAGTCTCTGATAAGGTTATCTCCACCTTAGAAATAGCCAGGCGTCCTTCAATCACTAGAATATGCAACGCTATATGGTCAGCGTTTGTACAGTAGTGTGAGGCGACGTCCATTAGGGCATAGGACATGTC
Source organism: Natrix helvetica (assembly GCF_964273705.1). Classification (NCBI taxonomy): domain Eukaryota; kingdom Metazoa; phylum Chordata; class Lepidosauria; order Squamata; family Natricidae; genus Natrix; species Natrix helvetica. The sequence continues at coordinate 84,551,482 of NC_138552.1, forward strand.
TGTGCCTTATGTTTTAGACTTCTTGCAAGCTGGGTTAGACAAGGGTCTAGCATACAACACCTTACGTTGCCAAACAGTGGCACTTACCACCATTCTACAAGGTGAAGGTCAGGTTCACCTATCTCATCTTCCTTTAGTTAGGAGGTTCTTAAAAGAGGCTGCCAATATTGCCCCTTCTGTGGTACATAGATTCCCCACATGGGACTTACCTTTGGTTTTACAGGCTTTGACAAAAATACCTTTTGAACCAATTCGCTCGGTATCCCAATTCCTAACTCTGAAAGTGACTTTTTAAAATTGCTATAACATCAGCTAGAAGAGATTGGGGCTCTGTCTTCACGTAATGATCTATGCATTTTCCACCAGGATAGGATGACATTACGGTTAGATCCGGCCTTTCTACCCAAACCTAATACCCTGTTTCATAGGGCACAAGAGATAGTGTTGCCCAACTTTTGTCCTGCCCCATCTCATCCTAGGGAGCGACTCTGGCACAGGCTTGATGTCCGTAGGGCATTGAGAATTTATCTCAGGCAAATGGCTTCATTCCATAAATCAGAAGCTCTTCTGGTAGCCTTCCAGCCATCCACGCAAAGTGCTCAGGTGACATCTAACACGATAGGTAGGTGATTAAGGAAAGGGATTTACTTGACCTATGAAGCTAAAGGCTAAAGGCCTCCTCAGGGAATTACTGCGCATTCTACTTGCAGTGTGGCCACCATGGCTGCATTGCTGACTAGAGCGCCATTTGAAGATATCTGTAGGGCAGGTTCTTGGGTGTCTCCTATTTCATTTATTCGACACTACAGATTGGACACTTACGCGTCAGCTGAAGCATCATTCAGCCGTAGAGTGTTGCAGCAGGTAGTGGCTCCATCAGCTGCTATTGAGTCATGAATTCTTCCCTCTCTAAGGATGGTAGCTTGGGTACGTCCCGTTGGTAGCACCTCTCGCTCTTCATCATTGAGAACGATCGTTGGTACTTACCTAAATGTCGATTCTAATGATGAAAGTGGGAGGTGCTACCTTCCCTCCCTATTTAGTGTAGCAGCATGGGGACAGTTTTACTCCTTACGATCTCGAGTAACTGGAAAGGTGGAGCAGAGGCATGTCTGCAACTTTTTCTCTCAGTCTATGGACAATCAGGACTGACTATAGACCATTGGTACGCACCTCCCGCTTTCATCATTAGAATCGACATTTAGGTAAGTACCAACAATCGTTTTCAACAATTTTAAGTACTGTTCTCTTTGTCTTTGTTCAAACCACATTAACTAATTATTAGAACTTTATGCCTCTAAGTGTTGGTCTCATGGCAGTTTACAATAAAAGCACTGACTTAGAATAAATCAAAATTAATAAAACAGTGAGTTATTAATTGCAAGCTTACAGAGTTATAACAGATTAGAGCAGCGTATGGGCCATAAATATATAAATAAATGGATGGAATAGAAGGTGAGACTAGGCAAAAAAAACCTCAATCCTGGCTCAAGTTTGGCTCAAGATGACTAAGTCTGTTGCAAAAACCATTTGCAAAAACCATTGCTACATGTGCAAAGATGATCCATTGGCACAAGACAAGAGTGATTTTTAACAGTAAGCTTGTAAACTGCATGTGCAACTAATGGATTGCTGCCAGACCACACTCCCAACGGCCAGCTTGTCCAGGCAGAATGGGAGCTTTATCTAAATGGAGGCCCCTTGTCAAAGTGCAGTCTGACAGTTTTATTCATGGGAGATCACAGAAGTTAATTACTGTATCTTACAGAAACATTGCTTAGCAAATTTTGAGAACAATGAATTAGCTTTCTTTATAGATAAATATATTTTCCTTCCTTGGTTATAAAGGAACACTTATTTCTAGAATCTGATCTAATCCACTTCAAGAAAGTAATTTCAAATCTATGTACATTTACAACACAGAGGAGAGTGAGTGATTTTTCTGTGGCAACTTCCTTCAAGGTTCCCAGTTTTTTAATCTTGAGTAGACAGAGAAAGTTACAGGGGTTATGTTGCTGTTTTAGCTACATCTATACCACAAATCATAGGTAAACTATGATTCAAATAACTGGTAAAGTTAAAGAAAAGAATTGGCTAAATACCATGAACTGATTTTTTTTCTATTTACAATATAGGTACCAACTGGACTGATTAGAATACATTTCTTTGAAATTAATAGGCTGAACTTTAAAACTCAACTATAAATAACTTTGCCTACCATCTGTGCAGTCAACAAAGGCAGGTTGTAAAAAAGTTTCTGAGATCACTGAATTGTTAGGCAGTTTCCTCTCTCAATAAACTAGTGAGTGCAGGTGTAACAAGTTGTTCCTAATTTGCTTCGGTACAAGGCAGAGTAGAAGAGAAAAATGGATTGGTTCATGTAAACACACTAACGTATAAGCCATAGCTTATAAATCACAATGTTTCAGATAACACAGCAAGCTAAAACAAAAAAGGAACATTATTATTTAGAGCAAAGTACCTATTTCATACCACACTGAACAAAACATCAGTAGTGAATCTCTCAAAACTTCTTTGGTTATATTCCTCAAAAATACCCAATGAGATTTAAGAAATTTAGATCCTCAAACATCATTTTAAACTGTTACATAAAAAGAATTCCTTGTCTGATATTTGGTAAAGATGTTTCGCACAGAATAACCGTATGAAAACACTCATTTCATGGGTGTTTTAAAAGTCTAAAATGGAAACAAAAGCCACAATATCCACTCCATGGTAGAACATACTTACAGTGACACGTAACTCTCAATTCATAACAGTTGAAATTCCATCTTGAATGTATAGATCATGCTGCTACAATTTACTGAAGTGGGTCAAAGAAGTACAGAAGTACATCGGTTTTATAGGGTAAGTACAATATTAGCAGAGCTTGAGGAAGCGATGGGCCTCTATTAATGCACCTTCAATAAAATGCTTCCCATGCACAGCTTCCTTTACTCTTCTTTGAGGGGAAAAAAGGTATAACAATTTGCATTTACAGCTTAGTTCCTCTGTCCCTTTAACTTTTTTTCTTCTTCTCTTTTTATGGTGGATATAAATGACACCAAATTGTCAGATAGGCTGTATGTTACCTATACAAACAGGCCTATTTCTGACAAGCCATAAAACAATTACTGATGAAATTCCTCTAAGGTCTCTTGACTTCTAAGCTTGCCTACAAGGCTTCAAAGCTAAATTTCTTTTAGTAGACTTTGGTTGGTGCCTAAGGTGAAGAAGGGAAGGAGGAGTGGAATCTTTTTTTTCTACAATTTTTGAAAGAATTTTTGCTTTCTGTCTTCCCTCAAGTTTAGAAAAGAAGACAAATCAAGGTAGGGACTGTATTTGAAGCAATATTTTTTTAAAACTTCATTTTAGTTCTTCTCCCCATTAACAATATGCCTGATTTTTTGAACTACACTTCACCTTCAGCTGCTGTTAAATCAATGCTCCTTTTTAGAATCAGTGTATTTCCACAATACTTTACTAAAGTATTTCTTTACTAAACAACTTAACTCACACCTAGTGATGAGGGATAAATGACTGTTTCAACATTTTGGCTTGGGATAATGATCACAGGCATTGTAGTTTATTCCACAAATCATAACTAAACATTTTGTAAAACCAACCCAAGAATAGTATACCTGTTCAAACAACTGTTTGAAATGAGATACATATCTATCTTGCTGTTCTATTTTAGAGTAAACAATATTGGGTTCAATAGTGTAAAATGTTAAGAAAAACCTTGTGAAAGTCTACAACTGTTTTTATATTTTATACTATTCAGGAGCATCAGGCACTATTTCTATTCTATACAGGTTCACAAGTTTTTTACACCACAAAATTGACAATAACTGATCAGCCAGTTTAACATTAAAATATTCAGCTTGATCTTTATATATCTTTACATATAATATTATACCATATATTCTTGTCTTATATATGTAGAACAAAAAGAAAAGGATAGAAGTGAGACTTCCACCTGGTCCATTTTCCTTTTTCCTCCAGTAAAACCAGAAAGAGCAATAACATCCTGAATAACTCAAAAATAGTGGCTATTATTAATAAACACAACTGATTCTTAGCTTTCTCCTTTGGACCGACCAGTGTTATATCATCAAAAACTTTTGCAGATCACCATATGGTCCAACAAAACTCCAAATTTCTGGTGAGGTCACCCAAAATTACCTGAAATCTTACAAGACTGCACAAATCTCACAATGCTGAATGAGAACGCCAAAAGTGGATAAGTTTAAGAAGGCATGTCAAAATATTGTGATCTTTCCGATTTATTTGTTTAATGTAACTGTAAACTATTTTTCATTTTTCTTATGACCCTGCATCACAGACCACTTGCAGAACCCGTACTGATCACCAATTGGCTTCAAACTACTCAGCATAATTTCCCTTTTCCTTATAGTATTAATTATGGTTAATGTTAACTATATAATTGAAAAGAAGTAAGAATTACTGTTTAGAACATTAAAGAAAACACAGCTGGTACTTACTGGCAGAGTTTTATTTCTCCTTAACATACTGTATAAGCGTCCATATTTAATCTGAAAGTCATAATTTCCACAAACATCTATTATATTTATAATATGCTACCATCTTTGCATCATATCTTTGTATTATTTACATACAGAATAGAAAGTTTTAACTCAATTCATATTTTATGTGTTTATATTATATTTAGGTATAATTTTAAACAAGATTAGAAACTGATATTTTCCCTAAAGGTGAATCTAAATAGATTACTCTAAATAAGAAACTTACTCCTTTATTTGGCCATATGTATGAAATATGTTGATATTAAATATTAAATAGGGAATTTTTAAGACATAAAAATAATGCTTATATTCAATAAAACAAATTACTGAATAAATATTTCTGAAGTGTCTAAGATAATCAGAATATAACAGTATACCAGTTCCATGGTGTTTAAACGAATAGTCACTTTGGAAACCAAGACAGGGCATGTTATATAGACAAAAAAAAAGGGAATTATTCATAGATTAAATGTTGGGCTTCTTTTTACAACAAACTGCAAAAACTCAATACTGTCTCCTTTACCCTTAGGAATGTTACAAAGTTATTATATTGTAGTTATAAATTATATCTTGTTGGGGAAAACTGGCAAAAGATAAAAGGAATCCCTACATTGAGAATTAAAGATCCAGATTTAAGATGTGCATACAACTGAACTTTTCTTCATTTTTACTACCGGTTATTATTTTGAACCCTTTTCTTCATATTTTTTACAGTATTTTTCTCATCTTGCCCATGCTTTTTAGGGATTCTCTCAGGCACAATAAATGCTTAAAAGTTCAACAACTTGCCTTGTTTGTTAAACCTTATGGTGTATATGTACTAAGAAAATTGTTTCTATTTGCAACACATGGGGGTTGAAATCAGCTTTCACTACATGCAGCACCATGTAACGTTTATTTTACTAAACGTTACATGGTACTGCAATGTTGGGCAACAGTTTTTCTGCAACATTTACCATAAAATTTTACCTTGCATCTTCTATTAACCTGTGATAAAAACCTAGCAATTGGCTGAACATTTTAAAATAGAGCTAAGGTTATAAAGTACTGAATGCAATGGATAGAAAAGTTAAAAATCAGATAAATCAGAAAGTTCCAATATAACTTTAGTGTCTATGCTTTCAAAAGTCATTTTAACTATTAATTTATCAGTTGATCTTGTGATTTCTATAAACACTGTCTCTCCAATAGATGTTTCTATCTCTATATATTTATCTATATATAGCTTCAAATTTATATTTTCTTGCATATTAAAGCAAGTTAATTTGTAAAAAAAACTTGAATGATTTATAAAATTTTGCTGTTGACTTTTTCTGCCTTGCATCACAAAATCATAAAACTATCTTAAAGATAATACTCTGTATGCTTTCTTAGCTTTCTAACTGCATGTACTTTTCTCCTCACAATTTACATTGAGAGGAACTGATACTAACAAAGTTTGAAAAAGCAGGATTAATCTGACAAATAATAGTGTAACTCTTATATAGAAGCAGTTAGTAATCCTGGACAATATTTTTAATCCTTTTGGTCTGAATAACCATCCTGTCATAACATAACACTATTCTGTGCATTATTATTGTTAGTATTGTATCTATAGTCATCCCCTAATTAGATACGATACAGCATTAATAATAAACATTCTGTGTTTTAAAGTCATAGATAGATAGATAGATAGATAGATAGATAGATAGATAGATAGATAGATAGATAGATAGATATGTAGATAGATAGATAGATAGATAGGTAGGTAGGTAGGTAGGTAGGTAGGTAGGTAGGTAGGTAGGTAGGTAGATGATAGATAGATAGATAGATAGATAGATAGATAGATAGATAGATAGATAGATACACAGACAGATATAGATATAATATGGATATATACTATATTATATATTCATTCTATTATTAAGATTTTCAGTGGTCAGGGGACTATGCAAACTTTGGATCTTCATCATATTTTCAATTTGAATTTCTGTGACTACTAATTAAATATAAGTATAATCTTTATTGTCACTGTACTTAAATACAACGAAATTAGTGTATAAATTCCATTAGGAATCAGTTTTAAAAAAAGAAAACAAGAGGCAAATGAAGCAATTGCTTTAAAACATTTTAAATTAATGTTTTAATTTACTTACATTTACTTAATCCATAGAGGGAACTTATATCCATTTTAAATAACATTTTCTAACAATATTTCATTTTTTACATCAATGACAAAATTAGAGGATTAGTAAATTGTAAAGGGAATCTCAAATAATAATTTGAGATTTCTTTTCATTGTTCTCACAATATCTAAAAAAGCAATTGTGAATATTTCAGATATCATAAGTAAAAAGAATTGTTGTTGCATTCCGTTTATAACGTAATTGCTGTAAAACTGCAACTTCAAAATGCACCCAGGAACAAAAGTTATAACTATAACTCTATTTTATTTTAAGAGAGAGATATTTTTTCCAGAAAAATTGAAACCTTGAAAAACATATAACAAACAGAGATAGTCACCCTCTTGTTTATGTTTAGCCTGATTTGCTCATAAAAGTATAAGAGCAGGTTTTTTAAAGATAAGCATTCATTGATTAAACTCACTTAAGAATTTATTAATAGTTTTAATAATTATCTCAAATGGACCTGTAAGCTGCTTATTACCTCTCACGAATATAACCAATTTTTGTGTGGCTATTTAGGAAAAGCAAGGATACCAATGCTAGAAATAGACAAAACATGCATCATTGCAAGAAACAATGAGTTGTGCATTATGGAATGTTGTCTTCTGTACTAAAGCAGATACAAAAAGCATTGCATTGCAGGGGGGAAAGGAGGAGGAAAAGCTAAAAACAGACATTTAACCACATTAAACACTGGCAAATCAGTCTCTTTTTCTCAAATGGAATGCTCCCACAGCAGCACTCTTTCTTCTGATCTTTTATTTTTATCATTTGCATGGATTCTTGGGAATTACAAATTTCCATTTAGTGAACTAAGCCTAGCATTAGACATGTCAATGTATCTCTGAGTTTATTTATATGTATGTATGTATGTATGTATGTATGTATGTATGTATGTATGTATGTATGTATTGTGTCACAACCCCTGGTATGCCCAAATATGGGAGGGAGCATACTGCTTCCTTTTTCTGTCTTTCGGCTCACCCTAGGAGCCATCCAGGCAGAAAGCCATTTTTTTATGTTGCCCTTGTTACATTTGTTACCTTTCTTTATTTATCAGCATAAACACACACACACACACACACACATTTACATACATACATACATACGTATATACATACATATAAATACACACACACACACACACACACACATATACAGGCTCTCCTCCTTATCAGCTGAGCCAGGTAAATAGGTATATATTGGCTCAGCTGATAAGGAGAAGAGCCTGTGGCTTAGTGGCTAATACATCTGCCTAATATGTAATACAGCCCAGGTTCGAATCCCAGTAAGGGTATGGCTAGCTGATGAGAGCTAAATAGCTTGAAATAGATCTATACTAGTCTCCCTTTATTTATTTATCAGCACAAATACAACACAAATATAAAAAGGCAACATTAAAAATATGGTTTTCTGCCTGGATGGTCTCCTCCAGTGAGCCGATAGACAGAAAGGGGGAGTAGTGAGTTCCCACCCATATTTGGGCATACCAGGGGTTGTAACACAAATACATACCTATTTACCTGGCTCAGCTGATAAGGAGGAGAGCCTGTGGCTTAGTGGCACAGAATCCTCAAAATTAACTGGAAAAAGGAGGTGTATGATCATTAAATATCGCAAGATACCAAAAATGCATGTTTTCCAATCTTTTATACAAAAGTATTAGTTTTTACCTTGATCCAACTTGAATTAAGGCCCTTACAATATTGGCGTAATAGTCTATTTTTCTACTTTATTGCTGGCACTTAGACTGAACTGGATTCTTCATATCCATTTTTGTCTAAATTCTATTTAAGTTTTTTTAAAAAATAAAAAAATCATAGTGACTTCAGCAATGCAATGAAGCTTCTTTCACCATGAAATTCCAGGCTCCTTAAAAATAATCCAGAAGTTAATATATCTAGAGAGAACACAGAATTTGTCAAATCACATAGGAAGTAAAATGTAATTTGCACACACCAAAAGACTTACAACTGCTGAGATTATCACATGTTCAATATTCCTCATTGCCAGTTTACATTTGGTTCTGGAACCAAATACTAAGCTTAGTTATTTAATTACACTATTTTGAGGTAGCAATTTTATTTTTATTAACTATCACATCAAAACATATTTAATGATATTTAATTAGAATTTAAATACATGTCAGAGTTTGGAAATACATCTGCCTAATATGTAATACAGCCCAGGTTTGAATCCCAGTAAGGGTATGGCTAGCTGACGAGAGCTAAATAGCTTGAAATAGATCTATACTAGTCTCCCTTTATTTATTTATCAGCACAAATACAACACACACACACACACACACACATATATACATATGCAATCAATAAAACAAGGATTGTACATAGAACAATATCGGACCTCTGAAAAGTATAAGCATGCATATATACTCAGTACTTGGTTTGGGCCCCTTTTGCAGCAATTGTGTTAATGAAGTACAGTGGTCCAAAGTCCTGTTGCTCAGTGGTCCAAAGTCCTCTTTTCTGATGAGAGCAACTTTTGCCAAAAGCACCAAAAACTGGTTCAATGGCCGTGGGATTACTGTGGTTGATTGGCCTCTCCATTCTTCCTCCATATTCTGGGTCCTTGGTTTCCAAATTAGATGCAAAAGTTGCTCTCATCAGAAAAGAGGACTTTGGACCACCAAGCAACAGGACTTTGGACCACTGTGCTTCATTAAGACCAGGGTAAACACAGCCGTCTACCAGGAGATTTTGGAGCACTTCATGTTTCCTTCTGCAGATGAGATTTATGGGGTGCTGACTTCATTTTCCAGCTGCCCACACTGCCAAAAGCACCAAAACCTGGTTCAATGACTGTTGGATTACTGTGCTTGATTGGCCAGCAAACTCACCTGACCTGAACCCCATAGAGAATCTATGGGGCATTGCCAAGAGAAAGATGAGAGACATGAGACCGAACAATGCAGAAGAGTTGAAGGCCGCTATTGAAGCATCCTGGTCTTCCATAACACCTCAGCAGTGCCACAGGCTGATAGCTTCCATGCCACACCGCATTGAGGCAGTAATTGCTGCAAAAGGGGCCCAAACCAAGTACTGAGTACATATGCATGCTTATACTTTTCAGAGGTCCGATACTGTTCTATGTACAATTCTTGTTTCATTGATTGCATGTAATATTCTAATTTTCTGAGATGGTGGATTTGGGGTTTTCATGAGCTGTACGCCATAATCATCACAATTATGATAAATCACGGCTTGAACTATCTTGCTTTACATGTAACAAGTCTTATCTCATATATTAGTTTTACTTTTAAAGTTGCATTACTGAAATAAATGAACTTTTGCACGATATTCTAATTTTTTGAGTTTCACCTGCATATTACATTTATTGATGCAATTTATATCCTGCTTTTCCTCACAGAACTATGTATGTATGTATGTATGTATGTATGTATGTATGTATGTATGTATGTATGTATGTATGTATCTCTTTCTCTCTCTCGATGGAAAGATGGAAAATCTACAATTGAAGATATAAGTAGAAATATGGAGGCCTTGGAGGAAAAAAAATCAGAGAAAGGTCCCCCCCCCATGCCTTCTTGATGTTATATTATGGGGAGAAAATAAAAAATTGATAACCATTTCCTAATTTTTCTTTTAAAATAAAAACAATATATGAAGACACAAAGAGAATATTCTCTTCTGTAACTTTTTTAAGTGTACAACTATCCTGTGTAGTAGGCAACACTACGGGAGAACTTACTCAAAGTCAATCACTGAAATTCAGGCTCTTTTGAACTTGGCTTTGTCCAGTACAGCAGCAGCCCCCAACCTTTTTGATACTAGGGACCAGTTTCATGGAAGACAATTTTTCCACTAACCAGGATGGAGGAGGAGCGTGCAACCTAGATCCCTCACATGCACAATTTATAGTAGGATTCACACTCCTATAAGAATCTAATGCCTGGTCATCTGAGTTGGAGCTGATGTGTTGATGTTAGCGCTGGGGAGAGACTGCAAATACAGATGTAGCTTCCCTCGCTTGCCTGCCACTCATCTCCAGCTGTGCGGCCCGTTCCTAACAGTCCACAGACTTGCCCTTGGTTTGCGGTCCAATGGTTGGGAACCCCTACAATAGAGTACTCTAAAAATATCACCCTATATGGATCAACTTCTTTCAAAGCAGTCATACATGCACTATCTCTTTGATGAGAGATATTGTAAGAATATAAGAGATAGAAGAGTATTCTCACACAAACAAAAATGATGTTTCATAAAAAAATGGAATATTTCATATTTGGCAAAAAGTCATCTATGAGATTTCTTCCTTGAGCAAATATGGTTTTATGACCAATCCATTATAGATAAATCTAACTCACATAAATACAATTACTAATTTCAAATTAATAATATGTGCATGTAAAGACACTATAATAAAGTAATATTAGGTCTGTGTGCAACACACACATATGTAAGAAAACTGTCAAAAGAAAGAACTGCTAGTATCAGAATGCAAATTTGCAATACTTGAAATACAAAATGAGACTGAGACCAGATGAAGAACTATATAACTACAGCTTTTTTGAAACTATATAGATTTTTTGTTTTATTTTTAAGATAGTGACACACCTCTTTATAAATCAATATACTAATATTTTGAAATAGGTATATTTTTTGACATGGCAGACCTGTGAAAAGTCAAACATTAGTTTATTTCTTCTATTGTGCTATTCATACACTCTCTCATTATAAGACCAATGCATTACAATACAAAGAAAAATTGGGAGGGGGGGTTCAGAGGAAGAAATTAGATGTAAGGAATCCAATTTACTTTTACTGCATGCACATTAGAAAAGATAGAACTTCAAATTACGGAATTTACCAGTAATACCCAGTTGTTAAATATTTAACGTTTGTCCAATAATCATTTCCTGCATTATAAAGGAAAATAGAATGGATTTACTTGAAAGTCAAATCAACTAACTTCAATAGAATTTACAAAACAGTTTTGTAAACCATAAATAAGGTTTAGGATTCCACGCCCCCCCCCCCATCCTGAACAAAAAGCCTACAAGCAATCACTCAAATAGTAACAATTACAACATGTTCATAGAGATATAAACACAGAATCCTCAAAATTAACTGGAAAAAGGAGGTGTATGATCATTAAATATCGCAAGATACCAAAAATGCATGTTTTCCAATCTTTTATACAAAAGTATTAGTTTTTACCTTGATCCAACTTGAATTAAGGCCCTTACAATATTGGCGTAATAGTCTATTTTTCTACTTTATTGCTGGCACTTAGACTGAACTGGATTCTTTATATCCATTTTTGTCTAAATTCTATTTAAGTTTTTTTTAAAAATAAAAAAAATCATAGTGTCTTCAGCAATGCAATGAAGCTTATTTCACCATGAAATTCCAGGCTCCTTAAAAATAATCCAGAAGTTAATATATCTAGAGAGAACACAGAATTTGTCAGATCACATAGGAAGTAAAATGTAATTTGCACACACCAAAAGACTTACAACTGCTGAGATTATCACATGTTCAATATTCCTCATTGCCAATTTACATTTGGTTCTGGAACCAAATACTAAGCTTAGTGATTTAATTACACTATTTTGAGGTAGCAATTTTATTTTTATTAACTATCACATCAAAACATATTTAATGATATTTAATTAGAATTTAAATACATGTCAGAGTTTGAAAAATGTAACTCTAGGTCTAGGATTTGCACCAAAAAAGCAGGATTTCCAATAAATTACAAAATGAAACAGTCAGGCAACAAGTTAGGAGATAACGCAAATTGTGGTATAGATTTTTAGGTTACAGTAAGTACAAATCACATTACAAGTACAAATCATGTCTTAATGGAGCTAATGTCTATATTTTGATTAAAAATAAAATTTGGGTTGAACTGAGATTGCCCAAAGGATTATGTTCAAAATTGGTTCAATTAGTTATGTTCAAATACATGTTGCTGAATTATGCATGATTCCTACAGTCTATGTACAAATCAGTCACAGGACTTCCATTGACTACAATGAATACAAAAGGCATTATATATAGTCAATGGAAACACTTACTGAATCATTAGGAAGTCCTTCAGTTAGATGAAGACAAGGTTCCTAAAGCACATGTCATCACATATATGTGAGCATACACACCCACAAACACATCCATGCACACATCTGTTTCTAAATGATTCTGCTTTCTTTCCTCTTTTTTAAGTAGCTACTCTTTCAAATTAGCTTGCAAGTATTTAACTTTTATAAAACATGTGCAGATGTTTTCAAATCCAACTCAGATTTAAGTTAAGTTAATAAAAAAAATGAAAGCATGCTTCAATTTACTGGTTCAAAGAGCATACTTTTATTCTCACTGAATTGTATACATGGCATGTACTTATTTATTTATTCCTTAATTTTTGTGAGAGGGTTGTTACAAATCTTTGGTCCACTTTCGTCAACCAAAAGGAAGTAGATTATTCACATGCTATTTCTTATAGTCTATTTCTTATAGTCGGGAATGACTAGCACATATGTGTGAGGGGAACCTTTATCTTTATCTTTTATTTTTTAACTGCTGAAGATACCATTTTTAAAATATGCTTGGTCATCATGCTAAGACATAATATGGTATTGTATTGGGGTTTGGCATAAAATGCTATGAGAACTCAGTCATTATGATTTCTTTCATTGCTTAATAAATTGTGCAAATATCGCCAATTGTTGCCTAGCCAGAAAACCACAAGAAAGTAAGCCATAATGATGTATATTCACACTACTTCCTTTCTGCCTATCTTACCTTATTTGCAATTCCTTGGGAGAAAATATTCTTTTTTCTTAGGAAATCAACTATTTCTATGGCAGGATTTTCACTTTCCACATAGTTCCTATCTCCTGCAGCCTTCCATCTATTTCATTATTCTTGTAACTGATGTCTTACCCTAACAGATGTCCATTTGCTTCATCAAAATGTAAGCTTTATAACCAACATTTATTGGTTATAAAGCCGACTTCATTTAACTATTACAAAAGAAACAAAGATATCACTAATCATTGATTTTACACAACAGAAAATTTACAAGTGTTATTTTACAGGAAAATATTTGTAGCTCAGGGTTGAAATAAGTGCTCTCCGAGTCTGGCTGTTTTCTTGCAGATTTTTCATTACCCAAAGTAAGTAACATAATCATCATGAAATATCTGCAAGAAAAGAACCAAGTTCAGAGAACACCAAGGATCTCTCAATTCTAGCTTTGATAAGACGCTATCAAAGATACTTGGTTAAAAAAAAACATAGCAATATGCATTACCACCATTTTTCCAAAGCCAGACAAATGTGTAGAAAGCAATCTACAGCAGAAGTAAAACAAACTGGTTAAAAGAACAAATTGAAAATGTTTTTCTTGGTGTGAAAATCACCATATATAAATGCAACTCTAAGTAATCAGTTAAAATTAATGATGTGTTAAAGAGAACTAGTAAAATTCTTCATTTTGACAAAATATTCACAAACTTAATAAGATATTTCATCTTATTGAAATGTAACAACCTCACTTTCATAAGGTGAACCCTTTTAAAATAATATTAGAACTATGGTATTCTAAATCAACCTAAATTAAATTTTATCATTGTTTAAACATGTTTATGAAGATTTTTTTCTTTTTATTTCCAGAGGGATATAGAGAAATATCATGATTTGTAAAATTACTTATATTTTGATGTGTATATAACACATAGGACCTGTTTGGCAGAATGCTAAACCATGGATGGGCTGGATGGTACGCATGAATCACTTGTGGACAATCTCTGCGTGGTCCTAAAATGATGTCGGGAAATTTTTTCAAAAATTTAAATAATCCATTACAGTTTTTGTTAACCATTTTTATAATGGCTTGGTTATTAGAAGCAATTCATTACTGATATATTTTCTAATAAAAACAGGTAATGTTTGTTAATTAAAGCTTAGAGCAAAGGTTTTTGATCACCTCTTTCAGTGTCTTGTGAGGAACAAAAGGAAAAGGAACCAAGGACTAATCGCAGCTTATGTTTATAAGATTTGTTGTGTTTATTTAAATAAAGAGCATTGACCTCCCAAATAGTTTTAAATAGTTTGCTATCAATTTCTGATTATCACGTATAATTTTAAATTACATGCTATTTGTCTGATTTTCTTTGTACTCCTACACCTCATATGGAGCAAATTAACAGCACAATAATTAACCATGCTTTGTGGATGCCTTCTTTGTTTTAAATGTTGCTTCATTAGCCATTTTTTTCTTATCATACTATATTTCAGTGATTTTAACATAGTTTGGGATGATATTTGGAAATATATCTCATTATAGTAAGGGATTAGCCATGTCACATAATTCAAAGCATGTTCTGAAGTCAGCTGATTAACAAGTGACATCTACCCAATATATTCCTCACCCATATGACAGACATGGAGTTTTTCATGTTTTATCAATTTGCATATTTAATCTAAGGATTTAAGTATTAGGATTGAAATTCTTATTTTTATTTCTCATATATACTTAAATTATCTTAGCTTCACCTCTGAAAATTAGTATTTCTCCCTAAGCATTTTGGAATACTTAAGAGATAAATATAGTAATATAAGTATAAAACATAATCAGATACTTCTGTAGCCAGGGGTACATACCATCTCTACTAATTACTGAACAGATATCTAACCGATTAGAGCCATCTCCAAATACTGCAAACCAATATATAATTACTGGACTGGTAAGCATTAAAACAACTTCCAGATCGTTTCTGCAAAAAATTAAGCAGAATTTTAGCTATTAAATATGCAGGAGCTAAAAATAATGGCCTCAGGTAAGACTTAAATAGATAAATGGGAAATTGTGAAACGATTGTGAAATGTCATGGGATACAGAATTTCATTACTGGCATTAGTACAACTTGTGCTTGTGTGATACAACAGCAGAGAAGCTTGTGTGATACAACAGCAGAGAAGCACACTTGGTAACAGTTGCATATTCACTATAATTTCCAACAGTTCTGAATTTATGAATGGTCAGGAGCACTACATGAACTGGCAAAACATATTGTTTTTATTTTGCTGTTATCTAAAAGATTATGTATTAATGAATTCATAAAGTACAGATTAGAAAAAGAAAAACATAAATAGCTATTTCCTTTGAAGTGGCTGCACTGTAAGTTAGCTGCATTATCTTTTGATTCAACCTGTGTGCTTGATAATGATCTAAACAGCAAGTAATTTGTTGGTATAATGAAAGGAGGTTGTTACTCCTTATTAATTGTTGCTTGTATTGATAGCACATTTTATTTTGATTCCCAACTCACCATTGAACCTTTAACAATCTATTTAGTGTCAGTGCTCCAATCAAATAGCTAGTAAAATATGAGGAGTGTGTGTGTATGAACCTGTACTGTATGTATGTATGTATGTATGTATGCATGCATGTATGTATATGTATATGTACACGTACACACACACACACACCCCTAAGTGAACATTTTTCTTCAAATAAGTAGCAGCTGTGATCCACCTCATCCACTATGATAAACAATTGTAAACACACAACTGCATTTGGAGGGAAGACTAAAATCATCTCTATGAGAAGAAACACAGCAAAAAATATAAACAGAAAGAATACAGATTCTTCTCTATATTATTCAATGTGTTCGAGGCTGATGAAGTTCTGTATTTTTGTATATAAGCCCATTAAGTTTTCTGTAAGCTTAGAATTCAAGCATGCTCTTTGTTAAAGAAAATCATATGAAACGGGAAAAATACATAATCTTGATTAAAAGCACCCTTTATTCATAAGTAATCTATTACTATTTATTTATTTCTTGTGTATCAACTAATCATTTATTTCCAGTATATCTACCAAACAGATATAAACAACTCACCTATGAACAGGTTTAGTCCATAAATATACTTCATTATTATTGGTCATCACTACTTCAACAAATAACCATTTAATTAAAATAATTGCCTTAAAGATTCTGCTTCTACCTCTCTGCCTTTGTAACAGTCTACCTTCTTCTCATGTTTATTTCCCTACAAAAAAGAAAAGAGACTGCTTCTTATGACATTACCACAACACTATATTGACAATAGCAGCTATTGCTCAGTGCTTAATAAAATAAAAGTATTTTAAGACATATGATCTGATGGGCCTAGTACCGTGATGGCGAACCTATGGCACGCGTGCCACAGGCGGCACGCAGAGCCATTTCTGAGGGCACGCGAGGCATTGCCCTGTCAGCTCCAGTGTGCATGCGCCCGCTGGCCAGCTGATTTTCGATAGTTTTTTTTAAATCTCCGGAGGATTCCCTGAAGCCTCCAAAGGGCGAAAAACAGCCAATGCAAACCAGAAATGAGGAGAGAGCTGCCGGAACAGGGGAAAGAAAAGCAGCAAGAGGCTTCTTTCACTCGTGCTGGCTGCTCTGTTCCCCCCTCCTCCCCTGCTACTAAAAAGGATCCTGCCCGATCGCTGGAATCCACAGGGAAATGAGGAGAGTTGCCAGCAGTGGGAAGGGGGAGAAGACAAGCGGCAAGGAAAGAGGCTTCTTTCACTCGTGCTGGCTGCTCTGTTCCCCCCTCCTCCCCTGCTACTAAAAAGGATCCTGCCCGATTGCTTGAATCCACAGGGAAATGAGGAGAGCTACCAGCAGGGGGGAAAGACAAGCAGTAAGGAAAGAATAAAAGAGGCTTCTTTCACTCAATGTGGCTGCTCTGTTGCCCTTTTCTCCATTTCAGTGATATGGCATCGAGGTTGCCCCACCCACCATCGCCCAGGTCCTCGCTTCTCCCAAACATTTCTTTGCCTACCTGATTTCCAGCTCCATCGCGTTTCTTGCCATCATGTGCAGAGAAACAAGGTTTGTGGGACTAAAACAAAACTTCAATCAATTACAACTTGGGGGGGGGGGGGAGAGATCTCGCAAAGTTGGAATTGATTGATTGAAAGGAGTTTTTTTTAGTCCCACAAACTTTGTTTTCCTGTCCAAAACGGCAAGAAACACGATGGAAAAATGCTACGGAGGGGAAATTAAATAGGCAAAGAAATGCTTGGGAGAAGCGAGGACCTGGGCAATGGGGGGTGGGGCAGGCTCCATGGAGTGGTGATGAAATGGAGAAAAGGGCAACAGAGCAGCCACCTTGAGGGAAAAAAGCTGCTTTTTCTTCTTTCCTTGTTGCTTGTCTTTCCCTCATGCAGATTGCTCTCTTCCTCATTTCCCTTTGGATTGCAGGGACCAGGCAGGATCCTCTGTGCTAGCACCGGGGAGGGGGGGGAAACAGAGCAGCCACCTTGAGGGAAAAAAGCTGCTTTTCCTTATTTCCTTGCTGCTTTTCTTTCCCCTGTGCCAGCAGCTCCCTTCCTCATTTGTCTATTGACTGTAGTGCCCAGGATCCTCTTTAATAGAAGGGGAGAATTTAGCAACTGGACTCACACCTGCCATTGTAAAAAGGGCCCAATCTTTACACAGGAGAATGATAAGGGAAGGTTTTTTGACACAGGAGCATCCCCCCCACCCCCACCCCCACCCCAATCTCTGCCCGTTAGTGGCAGAGCAACTTCTCCCTCACTGGGTGTTATCCAAGGGGAAGCAGCCAGAGCAGGGAGTGGCGAGGAAGCCTTGTGCAAAAATGCACGGTCCACACAGGTGAGGGGGGACATTAAGTTATGTGGGTGGGCACTCGAGTTCGTGTGATAGTGCGCATGTATGTGCTTTTGGCACCCGAGGTGAAAAAGGTTCGCCATCACTGGCCTAGTATGTTATAAAATATGAAACAGAAAATACATGACAAATACTACATCATAGCAAACCAACTGGTTAATGCTGAAGAATCACACCAAAAGTCATTCCAATTTGGCACTTCATTTACATGAGCTAGCCAGATGCTAATGGAACATACAGACAGGATAAAAGCACCGCATCACTGTTCTTCTTGGGTTCCTCTGCAACTGGAATTCAAAGGAGTACTGTGTCTGATAAAAAAGGGCAATCTCTTCCCCTTAAGTGGGATCCAAAGTAACTTCCATAAATGGTAATTTGATCCCAATGGTTTCAGACTATAAATATACACTCACCCACCATTATTCTAGGATTACTTTTATAGTAATAGAAATAGAAATGTGGTGGGACAGTGGAATATATCAACATTTTATTGTATACAAAAGAAACTATCTCAGAGAGCACCAAGAAATCTACATTTTACATTTACATTTAACATTGCTGGTGTCCTCAACTGAAAAAAAATCCTACTTACCAACTAAATTGCCTTGCATGAGACAGGAATATCAAAACAACAATAACGACCAAACAAAAGCCATAAAATTCATAAATTGCAACCGAGAATTTAAGGAAAACATGTCCTCTATTAATATTTAACTCCCATTAAGTGTATAACACATCTACCAAGGGGCAACCTGTTGCACATTCTATATTACCAAATGTAATGTAACAGGAATCCTCAGCAATGTAGTATATACATGTAGAAACTTAGCTGCTTATATCAAGTACTCACATCTTTGCACATTCTGGACTATAATGAATATATTCACTTAACAACAACCCACAGACCTATGTTACAAAATCATGCTTTCTTAGACTGGACAAAAAGTTATTCAGTTTGAGGAACTGAGGCAGATCATCACAAACCTTTATAACAGCATGGATGCAGGATTTTCAGACTTAATTCCTATTCACATTAAGACGGCTCACTGATTTTTAAACAGACTTACATCTGAATAGATACACCAAAGATTGGATTGCACTAGAAAACTAAGGAACTTCTTACTATGAATGTTAATTATATGACCACATTTACAATGCAAAAAGAAACATTTATTCAAACTTCCTATATCTCTTGCTGAGAATTATATCTGCCCTACAGCTTCCAGAAAGAAATTTCTAACATATATCAGAGGAAAAATAATTAAACCAAACCTAAAAAAGAGATTGTATGGGCAGGTATTTCTTTTTTATATTGAAGACAAATATGTATCATGGGAAAACCAGTATCAGTGGAGGTTTTGGCAAAAGTCAAAATGGAACATAAAACAATATTATTAGCAATATTTAATAGTACATATGATAATTCAGTAAAAGCATTCAAGAATTACAAAAAAAATAAATCAAACAAGCAGGAGGGAAACAATATATAATTTACAGAAACTGGTATCCAAAGATGCTACAATACTTCAAATAATCAATTTGAAAAGATGAAAAAGCTTACAGATCCTGCTCATTTCTTCCCATCCTTTCTCTTCACAGATTCACATTTCCTCTAAGCAAAATGGATTTATTAGGATGCTATTTTAAAAGACCACAGGAGTTCTATATGCCAATAAAGATTAGACAAACAATAACTGCTAACCATTGTGCATACTCAGATAAACAAACCTGTTCACAAACAAAGCACCTTATTGTATTCCTACTGTTACCTCCACTAATCCTACTAAAACAGTCAAGACAACAGCTTGGAGGTCATGAAATGAAAACTGAAAACAAAGGCTTCCTAAACCTCTTGAAATCAAAGGAAAAATCACTCTCATTCTTCTGTGTTTTGGAGGCACTTAAGTGTTTGCAATTTTTTTTGTCGTATGTTGACTTCTTGTAAGTGCATGCTGAATCAATACAAACTGGAGATCATAATCCAAACAGTGAAAGCACAAAGACTAAACAGTTATTCATCCTAAAACTTGCACAACTCAATACTTCAGATAACACTTTGCCAATACAAAAACACATACAGTCCAAGAGAAAATGTAAAAAGGGTACCAAATAAACAATATTAATCAGCATCATTCTGCTTATTTCTAGTGAAAGGTAGGACCATAAACACTGCAAATGAAAACAATAAGTGGCAACACTACATGTATCACAAATGGCTGGGAGTAAAGATCAAAAACTATAGCAAAAACTGAACCAGACACATTACATAAATAAATAGTATTAATAGAAAATATCCAGATATTAGTTGCTTCCTTGTAAAAGGAAGCTCATGTCCCTCTCTGACATTTCTCAGAAGCTGCAACAAACCATCATCAGCCTCCAAAGGTGGTAAAAAGTATTGCCTGCTCAGGTGTCCATCGCCCTGATTTTCCACTAGGCAAACTCTTTCTTGGAAAAAAGCTTCACCTCTGGGTGAATCAATCGTTTGCAGAGAATAACCAGGGTTTCAGATCATGAAAGCAAAGTGTGCAGTTTGGAGGTCGAAAGCAACCAACCAACCCTTTTCTTTTACTCCCTTACGCAAACATATTAAAAGAGAAATTGAGACACCTTTGTCCTGGAGCCTTACCTCTTTTTGGCCTAGGGAAGCTGTCATGCAAGTGAAAAACGACTTTCTCCACAAAGTGCTGAATGTTACTATGCTCGGGTCCTCTAACAAATACCATCCAGTCATGAGTAAAACCTTCCACGGTGGGTTTCTTCCTCACCTGGGCTCGATGGCCAAGCTCCAGTTTCACCTGAACAGCGCACTAGGGAGAGGGAGAGAGAGAGAGAAAGAGAGAAGGATAACAATGACTACCAGAGAAAAAGCAAGGATACCTCCCCCTTTTCCCTCAACTCCACTCCTGTAGATTTCAAGGTTCCCTGAAAAGAACAAAAAGAAAACACACACAAAGAAAATAGCTGCCTGCTTATGGAGGGTAAGACACCATTCTCTTACTTTTAAAGAGACATTGCCAGGAGGAGAGCAGCCGGGATTGTAACGGAATGCAGGCTGGAAAATGCAATCTCGAGGCCGGGGCTGGGTACAGAATTTGGGGTTGGGGGGACACGGGAAAGTGGGAAAGAAATAAGGAGGTGAAAGAACGAATTTCTGAGGAGGTTCATTCCAAGAAGCCATGCCGAAAAAAATAAAAAAGGGAAAAGAGCAGCGGACTACTAAACAATACTATTATTGCAATGTTGGGGCGCTTATCGGATTTTCAATGGAGCAGGCATTTCAAGTTGCATTTGAAACGCGCTCCTCCGGCGAACCAGAGACCGCCTCAGAGTCAATAGCAGAGGGGAGAAGGAGAGGATGAAGAACAAGGAAAGGAGGCGCGGCGATTGAAGTAGTTTCAAAACCCGTTTTTGTTTTTGTTTTTTGCAGGAGAGCGAGCTTCTCGCCTCCGCGCGCGCGTGTATATGCGTATATTAATATATATGCACACAGACACAGACACAAATATATACACCTAGCCACGCGCAGGAAGAGGAAGACTACCGGGGGAAGGGTGGGAAAAAAGGGGGTGCCCGCCAGCTGTCAGAAAAGCCACGCCGGGGGTGGGGGGGTGGAGAGAGAGAAACGCACCATCCTGAGAGGCGCCTTCCTGAGCGGCCAGCCAGTTCCCCCCTTTGCACACTGTACTCACGGCTCCCGCGCGCCCCCCCCCCACTACCCCACCTCCCCGGGCGCGCGGCGGAGGCGGGTTGCTGCTGCCGTTGCTGCCGCTGCTGCAGAAATATGGCTGGATTATTATCCGCCTCCAGTGTGCGTGCGTGTGTGTGCGCGCGCGCTGCATGCAACTGCACGGAGAGGAGGGGAGAGTGAGCGGGGGGGGGGGGGAGAAGAGAGAGAGAGAGAGAGAGAGAGAGAAGCGAAGAGGAAGCCGCGCGCGAGAAAAGGGTTAGCGGAATCGCCCCCCCCTTCTCACTCCTCCTTGCCCCCCCCTCTCTCTCACCAACCTCTCGCTATATAATCGGCAGCGCTGTGAGGAAAAGGAAGGGCGCGGGGTACGTGGGGGGGGGGAGAGGTTGCTCTTCGCCTGTACTCACCGAATTGGCCATGCCTGGGGGCCTTGGGGTGTCTTCAGCTCTCCCCGCCCCCACCCTTTCAGCTCCAATTCATGAAGAAACGGAGAATGCGCGCAGAAAAGGAAAGCCCATGGCGGACGCCTTCGCTCGCTTTCGCCCCGTGGGCTCGTTTATTTATTTTTTATTTTTTTTCCGCCTGCTGATAGCGCTGCCGCCGCCGCCTTCTTCCTTGTCTGTCGCTGGGCTCGCTCCTTATTAAACTAAGCCCCCGGCTCTGGCTGCTGTGAGCTACCGAGAGCATGCGCCCTAGTGCACTCCTGTGCCAATTCCTGACACTCTCATGGATACAAGCACCGGGCCGAAAGGAAAGGAAAGGAGAGGAAGGGGAAAAAAATAAAGGAGGGGGGGAGTATGGATGGTAAAAGAGAAAAGAGGCAGAGCCAATCAAAAGCAACCGGGAGTCCGGAATAACAATAATAATGGCAATAATATTAATATTCAATCGTCGGAAGAAAAGATTGAAGGAAACCCGCGTGCAGGTCCGAGCCGTACGAGACACTCAGCCTTGCGAGCCTCCCCGCCCCGC
Organism: Natrix helvetica; assembly: GCF_964273705.1. NCBI lineage: Eukaryota > Metazoa > Chordata > Lepidosauria > Squamata > Natricidae > Natrix > Natrix helvetica. Next base: position 84,574,516 of record NC_138552.1, read on the forward strand.
CGTGCACACACACTTTATGTGCAGCGCCTTAAAGTAACAGGTTTATTGAACGGAGGGGGGGGAGGAGGGAGAGCCGAAAACTGCCCAACCACAAAAAAATAAAAGTCCTGAGATTTGACAATAAAATAATAATTTAAAAAAACACACTGGAATGTATGTCTAGAACCCTTTCTAGCCGGTAGCGAAAAGGGTGGGAAGTGGGGGGGGGGGTCCTTTTTCGTGATGAGGCAAAACGGCTGGAGTTTCCCACCCCTTTTTTTTGTTTTAATAGAGACAAAGGTCTTTTTAATAAGAACTTGGAGAAGGAAGGAGTGTGTGTGTGTTTTAAAACATCTTGGAATTCCTGCATTACTTCAGCAGTTGCCAATTAACGTTTTAAGTGATAACTGGAATGACGTTGGTATGCATTTTTGTACAAAAATGAATGAAAAAAATGCTCGTGGAAGAAAATCAAACGTCTTCAATCAAATAAGATGTGCAACTGGCAAGTTGAAGCACTTGTAACTGCTTTTCTTTTAATGATAAATGTATATTGATGAAGCCAAAGAAACACTGTTAGATACTTGTTCTAACTACAGTGGTTTCCACCAAGGTCCTCTGTTTCGGCGGGAACAGAGGTTTAATCCTATTGGTCGAAGGGTCTGACAGCTCCCTATAGAAGGACTGCTGTCAGACTCAACCTTCGCTGGATTGTTCTCACTTGTTGTACTTAATAAAGAGCTGTTGTTACCGTTAAGCCTGTGTGTGCCTATCCATTACCCAATTTAACACTGGCAACGAAGGTGGGATTGGAAGGCAACTAGGCGAACCAAAAAGAGCGTAGCAATCCAGCAAGTACATCAGCACGGCTTCGAGCAGCCATCTTTGAGCGGCAAACTCAAAACGGCCTCTGAACACAAAATGGCCATGCACGCCCCTCCAACTTCGTATGACCCAGTCACCGAGCACTGGGACTCGTACATGCTACGATTTGACTGCTTCCTCGAGGCAAACGACATCATGGGCCTTTCTGAAGGCCGCAAGAACAACATGTTCCTCGGATACTGTGGCCGGGAAGTGTTCGAGACGGCAAAAGACCTCTCTGAGCTGATACCGCTGCAATCAGTCGCCTGGTCCATGCTCCAGCAGATGCTGAGGACCCACTATGCCCCCAAACCGTCCAAGCATGTTCGCCGGCATAAGTTTAACATCAGGAACCAGAAAGAGGGCAAGTCGATAAATGAGTACATTGCGGCGCTTCGCAAGGCTGCCACATACTGTGAATTCCGAAACCTGGATGAGCTGATTCTGGACCGCATAATTTGCGGCGTGCGGGACATTAACCTACAGAGGAGGTTACTTGCCATGTCTGACCTCACTGTGCAAATTGCCTTGGATGAAACCAGGACATCAGAATCGGCCGCTAAGTGCAGAAACCCTGCAGCGCTAGGGCGCTTCACAGGATGCGCGGAAGAGCGCATGCTCACATTGCAAGGCTGCAGAGCCGAGAGTCTTATTAAACTAAGCCCCCAGCTCTGGCTGCCGTGAGCTACCGAGAACATGCGCCCTGGTGCACTCCTTTGCCAATTCCTGACACTCACATGGATACAAACACCGGGCCAAAAAGAAAGGAGAGGAAGGGAAAAAAATAAAGGGGGGGGAGTATGGTAATCTTGGTCTCTGACAATGGGCCCCAATTCACGCCCATGCAATTTGAGATATTCCTAGCAGCGCAGGGAATCAGGCATATCCTGGTCGCACCATTCCATCCGGCCTCCAATGGTCAGGCGGAGAGAATAGTGAGATCCGCAAAAGAGGCCCCCTCTAGGATGGGCCCAGGAGATTGGCAAACACAGGTTGACCACTATTTGCTAATTCAGCACATCACACCCACTACCACAGGGAGAAGCCCCTCCGAGCTTCTCATGGGTCGCCGGCTAAGGTCCTACTTAGACCGGCTACACCCCAATTATTCTGCCTCATCGCCCCCAGACTCCACAAGCAAGATTCAGACATTTAGCATAGAGGATTCGGTATACGCCCACAACTACGCCGGGGAACTCTGTGGATTCCTGTCACAGTGATAGGCATCACCGGCCCTCGCTCTTACCTCCTAGAGATCGAGGACGGTAGGAATTGGAGAAGGCATATTGACCAACTCTGTGGCTGCCTCTCCAACTCCACTCTTAGACAACCAGAGGTAACTCCTGTACCAATTAGCCAAAGCCCTACCCAAATGGAGCAAACATTCACTCCTTCCATGGCCAGCTCAAGCCCAAGGGTACCGGGAAACGTATCTGGTTATGTTGCAGCGAGCTCCGAGCGAACCGGCTCTAGAAGCTCCAGCCGCGGCCTGTTAAAGGTTCCAAGAGCTTCCACCAAGCGGAGTTGCAGAGCAAACAGGTCCTTCCAACCTATCCAAGGAAACCCCTCCTACTGAACTGCGCAGGCCAGGCAGAGCTACCCAAAAGCCCGCCTACCTGCGTGACTATGTAACAAGTAGGATTGTTCCATCCAAGAGGGGAGGGGTGTTAGATACTTGTTCTAACTACAGTGGTTTCACCAAAGTCCTCTGTTCCGGCAGGAACAGAGGTTTAATCCTATTGGTCGAAGGGTCTGATAGCTCCCTATAAAAGGGCTACTGTCAGACTCAACCTTCGCTGGATTGTTCTCACTTGTACTTAATAAAGAGCTTTTGTTACCATTAAGCCTGTGTGTGCCTATCCATTACCTAATTTAACAAACACTCTCTTGGTTAGATCACAATTAATGTTCTTTATGTCAATAAATAGGCATTGATTGATTCCAGTATAAAATTAGCTGTGGGATTACTAGTGAGATGAATAGGTTAAGAAATGAAGGAATGGGAAGATGCCCCTCTCAAAGTCTCACTAGCAGACCTTAGTTATTGTCTCTAAACCCACCTTACAAGATTCTGTTTTATCCTCCAAAAAAACCAAAAAGTAGAAACGAGTTTCATATGATTACAGAAATCCTTGAATTGCACACAGAATATGTAGCAGAAAAAGAATGAATACCCTTCATTCAGCTTCCTTTCATTAAAAATAAATAAAAAAGACACCTAAAATGAAAGTTTAAATCTGAACATATTCTGATCTGAAGAACACTCCCAAAATAGCAACCGCAATCAATTATCGACTGCAGTGGTTATAAACTGTACTTGAAACCCAATACACTTTAGCAATAATCAATTGTAATCCTTTAAAAGATCAATAACCTGGCTCGATTTTTGAGGGACAGGGAAATAGTTGCTTTTCCTAAAGTTATTGCTACATCAAGATAGATTAGTGTGTAATATGTGCACATGTGGGTGGAATGAGATGAAAATAGGGCAATAGCAATCTTTAAATTCAATACTTTCCTATCAGGTAAAATACCAAAATGTCCTTTAAACTTAAACTGTCTATTGATTTAACTATAATGTACAACCTTAATTCAAGTTTGGTTAACATAAAAACTGCCATATCTTTTTTTCCCTTCTCATGTGGCCTTTATAATAAGAATCTGTGTGTTCCAGTCACTGATAAAGTTCATACAGAACAATTTAGGTTTTCATATTTTTAACAAAAGAACAACCATAAATCTCTAATTCTGTGCCTTAGTGCGATTTTAAATATGCCATATTTATTTAACTGGAAACTTGAATACTATCACTCCTCATTCCATTTCAGTATGAATATAGATTAGGATTCTCTAGACTGCTGTATGACAACCTCTTTTGCTCATCTTCTGTGAAGCTTCTTTTCTTTATGTTTAGCATCCAGCCACATAATCAAAACCTATATGTAAGTTTTATAAACAATAAAAGTTTTCTTACTTTGTGAACTTTTCACTTGTCTTAATAAAGAGGATTTGATTTTTAAAATGTTTTATGGACTTTAAATGTTTTATCCTTTGTTATCTCCTTCTTGGGGATTCCAAATATGGGTTTTTCTGAGAAAGAAAGGGGAGTAGGGAGAGAATTCTAACACTTTTCTTTTTTTTCAATGCCACCCCTGTGCCCAACAATGCAATGCTATACATGTACATGTGGAAGTAAGTCCCACAATGTTCTGAAGGGAGGGTCTTATAGATTGTCCCCCTTGAGAGTTGGAACAGATTTCCTGATCTATTTAAACAATGGATATTAGAGGCAAATAAATCAATGAAAGTTCTCTTGTAGTCTCTGAATTTTTCTTTGGGATCTTAAGGTCCACAAATCATTTCTTGCTGGGAACTTCTTACTCTCACTGGGTTTGTACACTTTTAATTGGGAAGGATGGAATAAGTCTAAGCAAATAAGTGTGACAAAATTAGTGGACCAGAGGAATGCCGTCAATATGGTTTATTTGGACTTCAGTAAGGCATTTGATAAGGTAGACCATAGCCTATTACTAGATAAAGTAGAAGAATGTGGGTTGGACTGCATCACCACCAGATGGATTCGTAACTGGCTGACTAACCGCACTCAACGTGTAGTCCTCAATGGAACTGCATCTACATGGAGGGAAGTATGCAGTGGAGTACCCCAAGGCTCTGTTTTAGGTCCAGTACTCTTCAACATCTTCATCAATGATTTGGATGAGGGAATAAGTGGGGAATTCATCAAATTTGCAGATGACACCAAGCTGGCAGGAATAGCCAACACGCCAGAAGACAGGCTTAATATACAGAAGGATCTTGACAAACTTGAACATTGGGTACTATCTAATAAAATGAAATTCAATGGTGAAAAGAGTAAGGTTCTACATTTAGGCAAGAAAAACGAAATGCACAGGTACAGTATAGGTGGACAGCCACTTAAATATGAGCCAGCAGTGTGCAGCAGCTGCCAAAAAAGGCAACACAGTTCTAGGCTACATAAACAGGGATAGAATCAAGATCATGTGAAGTGTTAATACCACTTTTAATGCCTTGGTAAGGTCACACTTGGAATACTGCATTCAGTTTTGGTCGCCACGATGAAGAAAAGATGTGGAGACTCTAGAAAGAGTGCAGAGAAGAGCAACAAAGATGATTAAGGGACTGGAGACTAAAACATATGAAGAACAGTTGCAGGAACTGGGTATGTCTAGTTTAATGAAAAGAAGGACTAGGGGAGACATGATAGCAGTGTTCCGATATCTCAGGGGTTGCCACAAAGAAGAGAGACTCAAACTATTCTCCAAGGCACCTGAGAGTAAAACAAGAAGCAATGGGTGGAAACTAATCAAGGAGAGAAGCAACTTAGAATTGAGGAGAAATTTCCTGACAGTTAGAACAATTAATCAGTGGAACAGCTTACCTCCAGAAGTTGTGAATGCCCCAACACTGGAAGTCTTTAAGAAGATGTTGGATAGCCATTTGTCTGAAACGGTATAGGGTTTTCTGCCTAGGCAAGGGGTTGAACTAGAAGACCTCCAAGGTCCCTTACAACTCTGCTATTGTATTGTATTGTATTGCAAAGTGACTCTAGGGTATTCAGTCCTACTAGGCCTAGAATATTGAGTGGGCATACTTGCACTGTAGCAAAGAAGTTTTTGTTCATAGTACTGTAAACAGTTTAATTGATAACAAAATACAGGTTTCCTAAACACTGTAATGGAAGAGTGGCTAGATGTAAACATGGGAAATAAACAGCAGCTTTTGGGCCCAAGGAGAACTCTGTGTAGTTTTTTTTTTAATTAAATTGATTCTTTATATTATTTTGGTGATTTTAAAGATTATTATTTAAAGACTCTTGGGTCTACCATTTATCAATTTTAATTGCAGCTTGGATTAAAATGTTGTTTAGGTATTTATTTCTTCATTGCAATAATAGTCAAACTGTGTTCCAAAGTGTTCCGTGTTTTCTTTAAAACTTAGCAGGATGTCTTTTTTGGAAAGAAGGTCAGTGGCTGGTTTTCTGGCACCAAATATTTTGGTCATTTTGGTCATGGGGAGTTTTATGAAGTAAGATGGATGTCAAACATGACAGATACTTAAGGTAACAATTTTGTCCTTTAAAACTTCCAAAACCTGCCCACTCTACTTTTGTAAATTGTATCTCAAGAAACCTATGCTGAGCAGTTGTAGGGGTAGCTGAGGAAAGAGAATGAGGTCCATTTGGTGTACGTAAGCCTGTTCACACAATTTTGAAATTTGCTTGTGAAAGTGAGTGCACAAATAACTTTTAACACCAATACTTGAAATTAAGGGGGTTCAGTTTAAGGAAGACCTTTCCATTTGGTGGATTAGCCATGGTGGTAGTTGTAGGGAAGGCATTCTGATGGAAACCTTTTGGATGTCTTCACATGAAATATTACTATGCAGTGATTCCAGAAGTCTTCCCATTGACTTTGACAGTTAACAACTGCAGCATAAATTATAATCCCTGACATTTGTGTTGAGTGAAATGACATAAGTTGCTGAAATATATTAATCAGTAAGCCAACCTTATATTATTCAATTGGAGATTTGCAGTTGGAAAGAATAATAAAAGTAGTTCTTGCTTTGAATAAACAATAGAAGATATTTTTCAAATAAAATTGCTTCCTACAACCTTGTAAAATGGATTGTTTGTGTTCCTCTTTGATGGACTCTGCAAACCTCACCCTGAAAAAGACCTACAATGAAAAACAAACAATGTGCAAGGGTTTGGAAGGTAAAGGTTGGAAAGATTCTAAATACACAGGCAAAGTTAGACACTAATTGTGAACCCAGCAAACTTACCTTAAGAAACAAAGGGAAAGAAAAATTCAAAGAATGTACTAATTGAATAAATGCAACTGGTGATGATGGATTAGAGGAGGAAAGTGGCACATCTAATAATATTTAAGAACTGCTTTTATCATCACTCATTGCAATGTGGTATCCTTTGGAAGATTCTGAAAAGTGTTTTTTTAATTGCTGTTGGTTTGAACTATGTAGCATAGTTTTCTGGGCTGGGAAAGAAAAATGTATTTATATTATTTACAAAAGTTAACTCATTCATTCATGTGTGCACATACACATGTATATACATACATGTATGTAGTATTGCAGTAAGCAACATTTCCCCCATGCTTTGGGTGAGTATTTTCCCACCTGACTTTTACAATTTGCAAACCATAGTTTAAAAACAATCCAAGGTTTCTGTTTTTATCCTGTATCAATAACAATGGGAAATGATATGTTTAACCAGCAGATGGCGTAAACAATCTTTGAACTTTTGTCCTCACTTGACCTCTTCCAAAGGACCCTACAGTTCTTGGTCAGTCTGAGTGTCACCATGAAGATGTGTTGAACTCTAAATTAATGCAATAGTTAGTCACTTAGAGCAATTTGCTATTAAGACAATACCTACATATGTGCATACTCTAAAGGCAGAATCCAGGCAATAGTTTTGCAAGTGGTTATGGATACTTCAATGAATATTTGTATGTTGGTACTCAGGCCACATTTATCGAGTCCTTTTCACCTTATGGTTGAGATCATGCTTTTCTTACGGCTGCACATAGTTGCAAAGCTCACATGGTACAAATTATAGTGCAAAAACAAAGCAGAAACACTCGTGACCTCAAGGTCGCTATATAGTCAATTTGGTTGTGCCTCTGAGAATCCTTACACATAATATGACAATTACAATAGACCACTTCCAGAAATATTTTAAGTTACATGTACATTTTAACATCCTATGCCCACTGCTACTTACAAGTCTCAAATTACCTTATATTGAATTATAAAGCATTAGTTGTATGTGTCTGGAGATACTTCACATGACATCCAATACACACATAAAATATGAGTACACTGGAATCACATTTAAGACCACAATGTGGCCATGCATCGCTAAGCCACTCTATTTTGTATCCCTGTTACTGGTGTCTGAGATTTAACAAATGGGTTCATATATCATGCAATAAACCATGGTTTAAAAACAAAGATCAACCATGATTTTAGTTAGCATTATTTGAAAATCCAGTCTTTGTAGTTCAGTAAAAATAGGTTGATCATCACATAAAACCTATGCCTACTGTTACCTAGACTATCATGGAAACAATCCTGTTAGGTATTGTGAGATTAAAGTGGCTGCGGGAGAGGTAAAAAAAAATCAAGATAGAAGCTGTGATTATGCAATTAAAGCTCTACCTCTTTTTAATGTGCGTTACGCATGCTCTGCATTCTAATGCTAACTCTAGCCCTGCCTTAAGCATGAAAACTAGCTGGATGACTCAAGTCATTCACTGTCAGCCAAATATACTGAACAGGATTGCTGTTGTGGGGAAAATAGGAAAAAGAAGGTGTATTAGATATGTTCACTGCCTCAGGTAGGTAGGTAGGTAGGTAGGTAGGTAGGTAGGTAGGTAGAAAAAAAGAGAAAGAAAGAAAGAAAGAAAGAAAGAAAGAAAGAAGGAAGGAAAGAAAGAAAAGAAAAAAAGAAAGAAAGAAAGAAAATAGGGGATAGACAGATATATATATACTATTGATATAAATATTTGTAATCAACAGATAGTTGAGATGGCCGACATTGAGAAAGCCTACCAATAGATGGAAAGGGCTTGATTAAAAACCAACATTGAGGCATTGATCATAGCAGTACAGAAACAGCAGCTGTGCACCAGTTCCAAGAAAAGCAGGGGTCTACAAAACTAGACAGTATTTAAGGTGCAAGCTATACAGAGAGACCTCAAAGACAGTTCAAGACATAGTGATAGGGTGTAAGATGCAAGCAAGAACAGCATACACTGGCACAACTAAGCAGCTGGCATTACGTACAGGAACATCTGCATGGTGTTTGGGCTAGACCCTCTTAGGTGTAGATGGGAGATTCCACAGAAGTTATTTTGTGAAACATAACAGTTCTGTTGGACTTCCAAATCCAGACAGATACTGGCCAGTCAATCAGATATCATGGTAGTAGACAAGGACCAGAAGGCAGCAGTGATGATAGATCTAGTGGTATTAAGTGACAGCAAGATCAGGATGAAGGAGCATGAGAAGCCGGAGAAAGACCAGAGCCTAATGGAGGAACTAGAAAGAATGTGGTAGCACAGGGTTCAAAGTGCTCCTACCAATTGTGGTAGGAGCACTTGGGTCCATGACTCCTAAGCTGGGGCAGAGACTCCAACAGATCAGAGGTGGTATTCAACCAGTTCTGACCAGTTCTGGAGAACCGGTAGCAGAAATTTTGAGTAGTTCAGAGAACCAGTAAATACCACCTCTGACTGGCCCCACCCCAATTATTCTGCCTCCTGAGTCCCGGCTGATTGGGAGGAAATGGGGTTTTTGTAGTAACCTTCTCCTGGAGTGGGGAGGGAATGGAGATTTTATAGTATTCTTCCCCTGCCACCAAGCCATGCCCACAAGCCAAGCCAAGCCAAGCCCACAGAACCAGTAGTAAAAAAAATTGAATCCCACCACCACAATAGATCTGCTGAAGGACACCAGAGCTGTCTGTCCAGAAGAGTCCTGTGCAGAACCGTGAAACTCCCAGGCTGGTACAGGACCCAATTTTGAGGAATATGCATACCACCCACTATGGGGGGGTGAGAAGGGATTTTATAATTTGTTTATGGTTTGGATAGAAATACATGTATAAAAGCATTTGATTCTGTTCCACACCTTCTTCACTTTAGGAGTAACCATGCTAGTCTTTTACAGTGAAAATAAGGCAAGTATCTTGTGATAGCTGAAACACTAGCAAATCTATTGTGGGGGAATATCCAGTGGCCACTTCAATGTGGTCCATGAAAGCCGATGCCATAAGCATTCCTTAGTCTTTAAAGTGCTAAAATCTGTTATTGTTTCTGCTGTACTTAAGATACTTCGTAAACCAGTCAGCAATGATGATAATTTCAACCAATAAACCTGCTTCTATTCACCATTTCTGAGTGGATCTCAAGTAGCTTTTGAAATTGAAATTAGAGCTAAAGTGCATGAGCTGCAAGAAACAAGTTCTGGTTTTAGCATTATTCATCCAAATATTATTAAAATTCTTGTATCAGGGGTGACTCATCATTAAAAAAAAATCCCTGTCAGAGGCAATGGCTGGGTTCACAAATCAAACTGTACCAAAACAAAACAATTCCCTTGATGTTTTAACTAGGTATACTGTGATTTATTTAACTGTATTTTGTTGATCATGCTCTAATTGGCTGGATTCCCACAATTCATTGAATTAAATCTACACACTCAAACCATATTGGTGCTTTGTGTGTTGTGTGAATGAGCAATTTCTTTGTATTATTGAGAGGAATTGTGTAACAAGAATGAAGAAGTTACTATATCTGTCCCTCAAATCTGAACCATGTCTAGATGCCAACAACTAGCAAGCAATATTATATCTTTTTCTTGCTGTTTAGTTTTGCAACCCAGATATACAATACAATACAATACAATACAATACAATACAATACAATACAATACAATACAATACAGTAGTAGAGTTGGAAGGGACCTTGGAGGTCTTCTAGTCCAACCCCCTGCCTAGGCAGGAAACCCTATACCGTTCCAGACAAATGGCTATCCAACATCTTCTTAAAGACTTCCAGTGTTGGGACATTCACAACTTCTGGAGGCAAGCTGTTCCACTGATTAATTGTTCTAACTGTCAGGAAGTTTCTCCTCAGTTGTAAGTTGCTTCTCTCATTGATTAGTTTCCACCCATTGCTTCTTGTCCTGTCCTCAGGTGCCTTGGAGAATAGTTTGACTCCCTCTTCTTTGTGGCAACCCCTGAGATATTGGAACACTGCTATCATGTCTCCCCTAGTCCTTCTTTCTCTTAAGCTAGACATACCTAGTTCCTGCAACCGTTCTTCATATGTTTTAGTCTCCAGTCCCCTAATCATCTTTGTTGCTCTTCTCTGCACTCTTTCTAGAGTCTCCACATCTTTTTTACATCATGGCGACCAGAACTGAATGCAGTGTTCCAAGTGTGGCCTTACCAAGGCATTATAAAGTGGTATTAACACTTCACGTGATCTTGATTCTATCCCTCTGTTGATGCAGCCTAGAACTGTGTTGGCTTTTTTGGCAGCTGCTGCACACTGCTGGCTCATATTTAAATGATTGTCCACTAGAACTCCAAGATCCCTCTCACAGTTACTACTATTGAGCACAGTACCACCTATACTGTACCTGTGCATTCCGTTTTTGTTGCCTAAATGTAGAACCTTACTCTTTTCACCATTGAATTTCATTTTATTAGATAGTGCCCAATGTTCAAGTTTGTCAAGATCCTTCTGTATCTTAAGCCTATCTTCTGGAGTGTTGGCTATTCCTGCCAGCTTGGTGTCATCTGCAAATTTGATGAGTTCCCCATTTATTCCCTCATCCAAATCATTGATGAAGATGTTGAAGAGTACTGGGCCTAAAACAGAGCCTTGGGGTACTCCACTGCATACTTCCCTCCATGTAGATGCAGTTCCATTGAGGACTACACGTTGAGTGCGGCTGGTCAGCCAGTTACGAATCCATCTGGTGGTGATGCTGTCTAACCCACATTCTTCTACTTTATCTAGTAGTAGGTTATGGTCTACCTTATCCTAGATATGATATGATACATGTTTAAGAAATACATAGGCAAATAAAATGATGCCTCCTCCTATTCCTACTGGATGAGCTTAGTACAGGTAGTCCTCGACGTACGACTACAATTGAGCCCAGAATTTATGTTGCTAAGTGAGAAATTTGTTAAGTGAGTTTTCCCCCATTTGATGACTTTTCTTGCCACATGTATTAAGTGAATCATTGCAGTTGTTAAATTAGTTGGTTGTTAAGTGAATCTGGTTTCCCCATTGACTTTGCTTGTCAAAAGGTTGCAAAAGACGATCACATGACCCCAGGATACTGCAACCATCATAAATATGGAGCAGTTGTCAAGCATCTGAATGTAAATCACATGACCATGAGGATGCTGCAGCGGTCATAAGTGTGAAAAATTGTCATAAGTCACTTTTTTTCGGTGCCATTGTAACTTTGAATGGTCACTAAATGTAAGTCGAACACTAACTGTGTAGGAAAATAATGCTTCAGAACTTCATGTAAAGTATCCCCTCCTACCCCAAAATATTTCTCAGTACTTAACAGGATAGATAGGTTATTACTCTGCTTGTGGCACTGTAAAACTGATCTGCTAATACCTAACTCAAGGAGCTATTTAAAATATTTGAGCTCATGGTAAACTCCCGTTTATGGATCTTTTGATTTCAGGAGAGAAGAACAATGGAGAGGGGGGAAAATGAAGTAATATTTTATTACCGAGTCTGTCAGTCTGAAAAAGCTTTATTCCAAGAACCAGAGCAAATAATTTTAATTATCCCAGTAAATAAGAGAAGACTTGGAGAAGAACAGCTTGCATATTAAGCACTGTGGGCCGTAGTTATGCAGGCTAAATATATAGAGGGAATTTTCCCTTTCCTTCAGGTGGAAAACAGCCTGAGTTTTAAAACAGCTTCTAAGGCTTAATCTGTCTTGCTGTTAGCGGATGTCAATAGTTTGGAAATGATGTGCTATTTTTAGACTGCAACTTCTTCTCAAGTGCAATTTAAGCATCGAACCCTAATTGCTGAGTTTTTCCTAGTTAAAATAATTGAGCAAATGAATATGGGCTTTCCTGTGAAACTCCTGTTAAGAGAATCTGATTCCTGTCCCGCCTATATAATGCATTGCTTGATTTTCTCTGACAGTCGCTATTCACTTTTTTCTATAGTTTATTACCCTTCTTGTGTCTCTGGGAATTGTGCATCTTTTCCAGCTTGAATAAACGATTCTAATGATCTAAATATCATCCTCAGTCATTTTTAGGCTGAGTAAGCAGCTACGATAGCTAATTATGGACTAAATGGATGTTTCTCCCCTCCCCAGCCAGAAACTATCATGTTAAAAACCTATCTCAAACTCAGCTAGATTTCCCAGCTGTGCAGTTAATCTGTTTTCATCTGACTCAATCTCAACAAAGATATAAAAAGGTATGCATTAATAAACACACTCACACTGTAAAATTTCTGTACAGTGTTTAATGTCACATCCTAGATTTTCAAGCTGGATGCATTGCAATAAGGTGGCAATGTAAAGCACACGGATTAAAGCAGAACATAATGCTATCAATTTATATTTCTTCTATTGTCTAGGAAGAGGGATATACAGTGACTTTATTTGCACACTTAACCACAAAATAACTAAGCACATTTTAGCTTAGTCTCTCCGGCAAATCCTGGTCATGTGTGATCACTTTATGGTCCAATATACTGCATTGTATACCACCCAGAAAACTAGGATGAGCAGACAGTGATTGTTAATTAGGTGTAGATGCATTTTGCAAAGATAATCATAGGGCTATACTGGTTATACATTTTAATTTATGGTTTTGGGTGAACCAAAGATTTGGTCTACGGTGGTTTCAGTTGGTTGTGAGTTAGTCCAGAAACAGTAGCATGTGATCTTGTACAATATGCAAAGCTAACCCACAAAGCATGTATATTGGTGCTATAGGCTCTTGCCCATTCTGAATGGTAAGATCCAGTGTGTGTGTGTGTGTGTGTGTGTGTGTGTGTGTGTGTGTACGGGTGTGTGCACATGTGTCCTACTGGATATATCCAAGGATTGGTCAAAGCTTCTCTGCTTGAAGGAATTATTCCCAACATCTTGAGAAACATGGGGATGTGGCTTCTCCTGAAAAAAACCTTCTCCTGATCTTGATGCTTTGGACACCTACTACAGGTAATCCTTGACTTACGACCAGAGTTGAGGCCAACATTTCTGTTGTTAAGTGAGACAGTTGTGAAGTGAGTTTTGCCTCATTTTGTAACCTTGCTTGCCAGTTTTAAGTGACTCACTGCAACATGATTGTTAAGTGAACCTGGCTCCCCCATTGAATTTGCTTGTAGAAAGGTCACAAAAGGGGTGGGTGGGGGTGTCACATGATTTTGGGACAGGGCAGCGGTCTTAAATATGAACCAGTTGCCAAGCATCTGAATTTGGATCACATGACCATGGTGGATGCTGCAAAGGTTGTAACTATGAAAAATGGTCATCAGTCACATTTTTTTTCAGTGCCATTGTAACTTTGAACGGTAAATGAGCTGTTGTAAGTCAAGGATTACTTGTACTCAAATCTAAATGTTAGGGCCGTGTATTGTTTTGAATTCAATGAGAAAAAGGGACTTCAGGCCACAAAGCTATACAACACCTTGCAATACATTTTTTAAAACAAAGTACATGACTGTTTCTTTTTTTAAAAATTATAGGAAAGGGGAAGGGAGAACAGTGAAATAAAACATTTAGCTTTGCTCTTTTTTTATTTAATACATCAATTTTAATAAAAAAATATTGGGTATAATGACATAGTTCTTCAAAAATTGTTGTGAGATATATAAAAGAAAACCTAAGAGCAGACTTTCAATGCTTTTTCACTTAGAAATCCTGTTTTCTGTAGATTTTCTCCTGGGAGATTGTGTTTCAGTATGACATATAAAGAGAGAGCTGTAAGACTCCTCATTTATGGATAGGACAATTACTTGGTTAGTAAAGTTTGAATTCCTATGCCCAATTAACTCTTTGTGGAATTTCCCAAAGTTATTTAGAATATACTCAATTTCTGCGGAACATAATTCAAGAAACCATAGTCTGGGTCTATTTCAGTCTGGCTTCAGGATTCTTGATCTTTTACCTTTGTAGGGACAGAAACATGGCAAGTGCTACCATATTAGATTTCTGGACTGATGATAGAATATTAGTGGAGAGGCTCAACAGGTTGGACTGATAGGAATAGCTTGATTCCTTTCAGCAGTACAGTCACCAGTGAGGGTCTGTGGCAGATTTCTGTCCATTCTTATAGTACTTGAGCAGTGGGCGCCCTTTTTGGCTATTCAATATCTACGTTGAAAGTACAGGTAGTGCTCAACTTACAACAGTTCATTTAGCTTACCGTTCAAAGTTACAACAGCACTGAAAAAGTGACTTATGACCATTTTTCATAGCTGCAACCTTTGTAGCATCCCCAGGATCATGTGATCAAAATCCAGATGCTTGGCAACGGGTTCATACTTAAGACCATTGCTGTATCCCAGGGTCATGTGATAATCTTTTGCAACCTTCTGGCAAGCAAAGTCAATGGGGAAGCCCGATTCACTTAATAACTGGGTTACTAATTTAACAACTGCAGGGATTCACTTAACAACTGGGCAAGAAAGGTCGTAAAAAGGGGCAGAATTCACATAACAAATGTCTCACATTATTTCGGGCTCACTTGTGGTCGTAAGTAGTTGTATTTCTGTAGTCATACAGAAATATGGGCACAATGCCTTCTGTATACTGTGCTCCCTATATTAATGCTCAGCAATGTTTCTCCTTTCCACCTGATCAGAAAAGCTACAGAAGCTTTTGAGAATTGTAGATTCTCAAAGGTATTTGTAGGATAATAGCTGTTCTAGTATAAGTCTGTTTTTAGATTGCCTTTTAGCTAGCTTTTATATCATTTTAAAATTAACTTTGTTTTAATTTTTGAAATTACTGTTTTGGGGCATCACTGGTTTTATGAGTTTGATAAAAATTGCTTGTTATTGTTTTCTTGAAAATTGCTCCGGGCTTCTTCTAAGAAGGAAGCAGTATAGAAATGAAATGAAATGAAGAAAATGGATTTAATAGGGATAAAAAAAAAGAAATCATACCTGTTAATGTAAGAAAAATCCTGCAACCAAATCTGTATTTTTATGGGGAAAAGTGCAATAGGGATGATTAAAAGTCAGTTTACCATAGAATGAGCCCCTTTAAATAGAAGAGTTAAAGGCAATTTTAAATCCACATTCCTTTATGTGTGCTTTTAGGTATGCAGATTATCAGTGGAAAAGGTGCCTTAAAATTTCTTTCTACTGCATGTCTGAAATCTCCCTTTGTGTGTGCGTGTGACACTCCTTAGCAAGCTGCCTCTTTGGCACAGGGTCATTTTGAGAAGGCAGCAAGGGTGAGAGGCCAATGAGGCTATTGGCAAATCCTCCCCGTTCAGTGAATAGTTCTATTTAAAAATAGATATACAAATCTTGGATCAGCTGTTTTGGTTCCCAACTGAAAACAATGGGATGGGCTTGTTGGGGGAAAGTCAGTGCATGACTCTTCTTGGTGTGGCAAGGAGTAAACAAAAATGGCCATGGAAAAGAAAAGAGGCACCAGACAGGCTAAAAGAAACTTTGATAGATCAGCTCAGTTTATTTCACTTTTTGTTGTTATCCAGCTTGCTGTTTTCTTTTCGCCCTGCCTTTTAAAATTATTATTGAAGAAACTATGAAAACTTAAATAATAATGCAGATTCTGTGCAGTACAGGTAGTCCTCGACTTACGACCACAAATGAACCCAAAATTTCTTTCGTTGGGTGAGAATTTGTTATTTGAATTTTGCCTCGTTTTGCGATCTTCCTTGCCTTGGTTGTTAAGTGACTCACTGCAGTTGATAAGCTTGTAACCCAGTTGCTAAGTGAATCTGGCTTCCCATTGGCTTTCCTTCTGCTTGTCAGAAGGTTGCAAAAGGTGATCACATGATCTTGGGACACAGCAATGGTCATAAATGTGAACCAGTTGCCAAGCATTTGAATTTGGATCACATGATCATGTGGACGTTGCAAAGGTTGTAACTGTGGTAAAGGGTCATAAGTCACTTTTCTCAGTACCATAATAACTTTGAACAGTCGCTAAATGAACTGTTGTAAGTCGAGGACTACCTACATCCAAATTAGCTGATGAAGCACCAGTAAAACCAATAAGGCAATCTTTATAACTATCTTAACTCCTATGGTCCGTAATTATGACTAATGTAATTTTAATGAATGCTAGAAACAATTTGCTTAGAAAGATAGCATAGAAATAGCAGATGACTAGTCTATTTCCTATGTAAAATGAGATGGTATCAACTACTTTTAACTAGAGAGACTATCTTTACTGAAGTCAAATTTGGCAATTCTTATAAAAAATCCCATCTACTCCATGACATTTTTTGATTAAAATACCTTGGGGTCCAAAGAACATTAAAGTGATACAGACAGTCTTTAAGTTGCTTTGGGATTCTAGAGGCTTTCCATTTCCTGTATCTTCAACTGAACCCACAAAACAAAATGCACACATATACACCGTTGTATAGGCAGCATGATCCCGAACAGCCATTGTCATTCAAGATACATCAACATTAATGAGGCATGCAGTGCAAAACAGTCAATGATTTGGGTGGATTGCAATCCCGAGACTATTTCATAGCAACTTCTATAAATAGGGAGACTCAGAGGGCGCCCTACAAGATTTCTATGGCAGGTTGATGACTGCAACTGGGAAGTACAGTATATAGGACAGTGATGGCAAACCTTTTAGGCACCGAGTGCCCAAACTGTGGGCGCGCATGCCCAAACTGAAAGGTGCGTGCATGCACATGGATACGCACATGCATGGACATGCATGGATGCGCAGCAGAGACCCGAAGACCAGCTGGCCGGTGGGGGGCAGGCATCCCAACACCAGCAGCACAGGAAGAGGTAAGATCTTTTTCTTTCGTGAGCTTCTGTTTTGTTGTTTGCAGGGAAATAGAAGCTCATGAAAGAAACGACACGAGGTCTGACCTGGGACAACGGCGTGATTGACAGCAGAGAGGGCTCTGCGTGCCACCTCTGGCACACGTGCCATAGTTTGCCATCACAGATATAGGAGGTAAAAATAATCTCCCATTAGAATATAACACTAGGCAGATTTGCATTTGCCAAGCAGATTCTCTTTCTGTCAATGAATTCCTCTTCTAGTGAAAGTAGGTCACATCTACTATGAAATATTTAATTCTTTGATGAACCAAAACAATTACATCAAGCCTAAGTCCTATCCCTAATTCTACAATATGGCTATGATCACACAACATCCCAGCCCTTGGTTTACTGAATTAATCCACTTGGCTGGATTTGAACATTGACTCATAAATTCCTGGTGCTCTGGCTGTCCCATTAGACCGGGATGATAATCAGCAATAATCAGTCATAACAACATATATGAGGCCTACGAAATCTGAGCTGCAAAAATCAAGATCACAGCAAAGGAAACTTTGCCTTTTTGTGATTATCTTGTAATTATTTAGATTTTTTTTTCAGCCCAGCTCTGCTAGCCTTAATATATGCTATTATTACTGATTATCTTCCCAGTTTAATAGGAGACCTAGATGACAGGGAATAAATACAAAGGTTGTAAATATGTCTAGCCGCATAAGAGATTAGCTGTGGACCTTTTTTAAAAAAGGAAATAAATAAAATGTTATAGTCCCCTAGTGACAAATAATAAAAGCTTGGGCTTTCCTCCTGAGACACCTACGGGGATGCATTTGACTTCTGATTGCCTCAAAAACATTATTCCCTGGAGAAAATGGAGCATAACAAATACAAAGCTGACTCAACAAATTATTTCCTTCAGCCACTGTACATATATAATCTGTTAGATTGAGTAATGGATAGGCACACACAGGCTTAACGGTAACAACAGCTCTTTATTAAGTACAAGTGAGAACAATCCAGCGAAGGTTGCGTCTGATAGCAATCTTTTTATCGACCAATAGGATTAAACCTCTCTTCCCGCCGGAACAGAGGACCTTGGTGGAAACCACTGTAGTTAGAACAAGTATCTAACATAATCAGCGAGGGGCCTTCAGTCTAATCTGTTTCTAATGCTATTTTGACTGAATTAAAATAATCATAACTGTTGGCTCCTACTCTGTTCAAAAATCAATTATCTTATGTATTTGTTAAATTACGTTCTGAATTTAATAGCTATAACTAGAGAGAAAAATGTGGCAATCTTTTAGTTTCCTTTAGTTTCAGGAACAAACAGGATCCTTGACTATGGAAATTCTGAAAATCTTTCCATATATAACTCCCATCATCCCCAGCATGCATGGTCATTACAGGTGGCACACAGAGTCCTTTCTGTGGGCATGTGAGCCATTGCCCCATCTCAGCTTCACCATGCATGTCTGTGCGCCTCCAGTCTGTCAGCTGGTTTTCGGGTCTCTGCTGCGCATGCGT
Source organism: Natrix helvetica (assembly GCF_964273705.1). NCBI lineage: Eukaryota > Metazoa > Chordata > Lepidosauria > Squamata > Natricidae > Natrix > Natrix helvetica. Next base: position 84,593,472 of record NC_138552.1, read on the forward strand.
GGGAAGCAAGGTGCAAGCAGGGGGCGCATGCGTGGGGGTGGGGCGCATGCAGGGGTGTCATATGCACATGCATTGGGGCACAGGGGGGAATGCACATGCATGGAGGGGTGCATGCATTGCATTGCATTATGAGTATGTGCGCACGCTTTTGGCACACAGCGACAAAAAGGTTAGCCGTCACTGTCATAGGCTAATATTTCTGGAGAGCACCTAGCTGCAGAAAGTAGTGTTATTTGTGGCAGAACTATTATATAATTCCTTATCCAGGCAATTATTTTTGTCAGTGTAATAATCTTCTCACAAATTTTGTTCTCTGATAAGGGGGTGCAGTGGCTCAGTGGCTTTAAAACACTGGAGATGGTCTTTGCTCCTGCGGTTTGAATCCTAGCACCTTGTGGCAGAGTGAGTGCCCATCACTTGCCTCAATTTGTGCCCACCTACCACTTCAAAAGCATGTTACGTGCAAGTAGATAAACAGGTACCACTTCAGTGGGAAATGTGATGGCGTTTCATACAGACAATTGAACCCCTGCCGGTGCTGGTTCTGCCTGGATGTGATACCTGATTTCAACAGCAGTCATGGGAGAAGGCTCCAGATGATGCTTCAGAATGCCACCTGTCTTTCTGGGGTGGTGTCTTTCTGGTAGTTTCCCCCCTGTAGTGCACCCCAGATAGCACCCAAGAGTGAACTACACGGACTAGCATTGTTCGGCAGCAAAATTTGTAGTAACTAACTAACAACATTTTGTATTAACTCTGTAGTCTTTTAACTAATTGTAATATCACCATATCAGAGGTGTTATTCTACTGGTTCAAACTGAATCGCCCGAACCATTAGCGGAAATTGTGGGTGACTCCGCGCACCCACACCTGGATGTATGGCATCCCATTTAGACCCTTTTTCGCCAAAAGCGCATTCATGGAAGGATCTGTGCATGTGCGGAGGTGAGCAAGCAAGCGAAGTGTGTGTGTGTGTGTGTGTGTGTGTGTGTGTATGAGCTATGTGTATTTGTGATTTTATTAATTTTGATTGTAAATAAATAAACTGCAATACTAAAAATGTGAATTTGTCAAGTGAAAGTGACATTCATAGAATATTTATTTGAATGTCACTATTCCACTGTTCCACTGTTTTAATATTTAAGCCTTAAACAACTTCCACCTTAGAGCCCTTATTGTTTATGGTAAGTTACAGCATCTGGGTAAAAAAAGAGTCAATATTTTTAACCATTTAGAGGTTAAACAAAAAAGCAAGCTTAAATTCTCAGTTAAAAATAAATTAAATAGAGCCAGTTTCGGTCTAGTGGTTAAGGCGGTAGGTTAGAAACTGGGAGATCATGAGTTCTAATCCTGCTTTAGGAATGAAAGCCAGCTAGAGGACTTTGGGCCAATTACTCTCTCTCTCAACCCAACACACTTCACAGGATTGTTGTGGGGAAAGTAGGAGGGGGAAGGTGTGTTAGGTATGTTTGCTACCTTGATTTATTTATAAAAAGAATAAAGGCAGAATGTAAATAAATAAAAATAAAATAAATGTGGCATAGAGAGAATTTGCAACTTTGTAAAGAATGTGCAAATATATCCCTAGATCAGCGATGGCGAACCTTTTTTGGCTCATGTGCCACAAGTGGGGGGAGTGCAGGGGGGGTCGTGCCACACCATAATGCAATGCGCGACCCCCCAGTGCGCATGCGCGCACAACGCGCGACCCCCCTTTTTACATGCTTTTTTCGCCCTCCCCAGGCTCCAGAGGCTTTATAGGAGCCTGGGGAGGGCAAAAAGAGCCCCCCTGCCCCCCGGGAGGCCCTCCGGAGGCTTCAGGGACCGACCGGAGGCTTCCCTGAAGCCTTCGGAACGCTTAAAACCACCCTCCGTCTTCCGGTTTGCTCGGAGGGTCGTTTTAAGTGCTCCGAAGGCGTCAGGGAAGCCTCCGGACGTTCCCTGAAGCCTTCGGAACGCTTAAAACGACCCTCTGAGCAAACCGGAAGTTCCGGTTTGCTCGGAGGGTTGTTTTAAGCGTTCCGAAGGCTTCAGGGATGCCTCCGGACGGCCCCTGAAGCCTCCGGGGGGGCGGGGGAGGCTCTTTTCACCCTCCCCAGGCTCCTATAAAGCCTCTGGAGCCTGGGGAGGGCGAAAAATGGCTTTTAAAAAGGTGAACAGCTGGCCAGCACGCGCATGCGCGCTGGCCAGCTGACAGGGCAGCGCCTCGCATGCTCTGACAAATGGCTCCGCGTGCCACCTGTGGCACGCGTGCCATAGGTTCGCCATCACTGCCCTAGATAGTTGTCTTCATGTCACTTAGATGAAGTTCAGTGGAATTAGAAGATACTAATATTTGAAGGTTTGTTAAAGGCAAATCATAGTGTAATTTTCATAGATTAAATGAATATACTGTACTGTAGTGTAGCATTCTATAATTAACAGGAAAATAAGAACATTACATAATACATGTCCAAAAATGCCAGCACCCTCTAGCAAATGATTTAATACAACTGTCTTAAAAGCTAAAAAAAAAAAACCCACAAGAAAGAAAATAACCTCATATTTTCTGATAGGTCTCTTGTTCAGGATATGTAGACATTTAATAGGTGAAGTTTTTCTATTCATGGTAAATTCATGATCCTGCCTGATTTATTCAAGACTGATTATATTATGACTGCTGTGATTTCCTTATTTCAGCATCTGCTTCCAAAACTGCTTCTTTAATTACCTTTGATCAAGGCACAACTTCCAGATTTAGTAACTGTGTGTTTTTATAATCATACACATCCATACAAAATTTGTACAAACTCTCTTTGATGGCTGTGAGTATATATTCAGTGGCGAGACCTTCACCAACAGCGTAATTTCACTTGAAGTCCATGGAAGTAATGCAATCCTTTCATTAACATTGATGAGAGTTGGCCTACACCAGCTTTATGGAATTTATCACAAAAGAATCTTTCATATATAGCAACAGACACTGCTTCTTTAAAGTTACAAAGTAAGTAAAATACATGGACTGGCATGGTTCCATTGTTTAGTGTTACCTGGTAGAGCAGTGAGGAACCATGGCCCTTTTATGACTTGTGGACTTCAACTCCCAGAATTCCTGAGACAGAGTGGTAGAGACTTGTTCTACTCAAGTTATTAGGGATTCCAGTTATGTAGCACTGTACTGTATATGAATTGCAGCTAGTGATTCACAATTATTAAAGATCTTAATGGAAATAAATGTGCACAGTATTCTCCTGACCCGACCAAACAGCTCAGAAGCTCATCAGGCCCAATCCAAATGTTTCAAAATCAGCAGAATGTAATATTTCACCATAACACGAGGTATCAAATTTGTAAAACAACACCACAGGAGATTGGTGTACAGTAGAACAACCTTTATTTAGTATTTTTTGCAACTGGCAACTCATTTTACAGTAGTTGTTGCCTTAGCAGTTCTTTACTAGATCTCCAAAATTACTTCCACTTAGAGATTTATTCACAGAATCTTTTGGTTCCTATTATTATTGTATAGGATGGTGACTGAGACAAGGGAGTCGAGTTGAAGTCCTTTTGCATCAGGATTGTGCTAACAAAATCTGCTTTACCACATATGTTTTTGCTTTGGTGAAGCTCTGTGACTGAAAGTAACATCTGTCGAGAGAAAGTTGGATAAAAATGATTTTGAAAAGAAAAGGCATGCCTGCTTTACACATGACACTAACGCTTGTTCATTTTGACTTAGTATGGAGTGCACACCAGGGCACTGTGGCTTATGTTTGCTAAAAAAGAATCCATTTTAAATGTTTATGTGAACCCAGCCAAAGCATGTGGGTCAGCATCAGCATATTTACCATTTTTCTAGGTATTCAGACCATCCAGTTAATTTGAGCCCCTGCGATAATGCTACTAATAAAATTTCATTTCTGTTATACCTAAGACCCATGTAACAATATAGATCAGAGTGCAATATAAATAACAACTTAGACTTATGTACCACTTCATGGTGCTTTACAGCCTTCTCTAAGCAGTTTACCTCCAACAATCTGTGTCCTCATTTTACTGACCTTGGAAGGATGGAAGGCTGAGTCAAGCTTGAGCCGGTCAGCATCGAACTCCTGACAGTCAGTATGAGTGTTAGAACAGTCATATATTATAATCATAATATAATCCCAGTTCTGCCACTTTTTAAGCAACATGAATATTCTTCTAACTTCATATCAGGCTGTTGAGGTCAAATTTTGAAACCTTAACAGCAGCTGGTCTTGTCATAGAGCTCCATATTGTGTACAGTAGGGTGGTATGATAAACCTAAACTCCCAACTTTTTTCAACAAGTCATATTAGCTGGGATTACCTTTTAAAAGCGGTAGGGCTTTGGTTTCGCAATTTGACATAAATAATCCTAAAAGGGTCCTGGCCCAGCTGTGTTTCTGGGAGAAATGCCCTTAAGTCTGTATCTTTGGCTGGCAAAGCAAATAGCATTTTTGGTGCAAGGCTCAGAATGAAGACACACTTGCAACAAAAGTCAAAAATCATAATAAAAAAGTTTCTTCCAACATATAAGTAACAAGAAAAAAAATCAAGGGAGTAGTTGGTCCACTAAAAAGAGAAGAGGGCAAAGAAGTAACAGGCAGCAGAGAGAAAGCAGGCTGACCTTCACAGCAATGACTCCTAGGAGATGAGCCTGAGGGAGATGACAAATGTGTCCTCAGTCTCGAGTCCCTTTGTATCCATAAAAGATCGAAGTCCAGCCCACCTTGATCTTCATTGACTCTTATCTGATGCCAATTTGCTCTGACTGTAGTAGTTCAGATTCTTGTAGAGACCTTAAGCGTGCAATAAACCTTTATATTCATCTTAACCGTCTGGATTTCCAGATTTTCCTACGCAGTAGTGACTTACATACCGTATGGACCATCTATAATGGTCTTTCCATACCTTAATTCTACATAATGCAGGCCACACATTTTGCCAGCTGTCTGAATGAAGGATATATTGCTTGTATGGATTTGAACCTTATATAATCAACCATCATTTAGGTTAAAAGTAGCTGCACCTAGAAGTTTACTTTGTTTTAAATTACATGTAATCATGGAAATGATTAACACTTTTTTGGTCAAGTTATATTTTACTGCCTGGATTAAGCACTTTAAAATAAACATTATTTTAAATGGAAGGCTTTACTTGGAAAGATTCCTATTGTACATTTTAAAATGTCACTTCTTTTGATGTTTGGTTTTTTAGCTTAAAATTTATTTTAAGAAATACAATTTTTAAAAATGCTGTTTAAGATAATATGAACTTGATGGATCCCTTTTATCAGGCACAAATTAATGTAGTTTGGTGGTGTTCTCTGACAGGAAACGGTGATTGAAAAAAGATTTTAGGCCCCAAATTGCTAGCTTACATTTTAGCTTAGTGTAAGGGCCACCAGTGTAGCACACTGTGTCCCTGTAGACCAGTGTTTCTCAAACTTGGCGACTTTAAGTCCCGTGGACTTCAACTCCCAGAATCCCCCAGCCATCATAGCTGGCTGGGGAATTCTGGGAGTTGAAGTCCACAGGACTTAAAGTCGCCAAGTTTGAGAAACACTGCTGTAGACATTTCTTTTATAATCCACTTTGCTGATTTTATTTTTAAAAAGTGCGGGCTAGGATGCTACAAAACAAAGTCCTAGCTCTTACATCATCCTTATTCATAATCTGTAGATCCCTGTTTGTTTGTTTGTTTGTTTGTTTGTTTGTTTGGATTTATATGCCGCCCTTCTCCAAAAGGACTCAGGGCAGCATACAACATTAAAAAACATACATCCCAAAAGTAAAAAAAAAAATTAAATCCATATCCAAAAAAAACAAACCGAATTTAAAAGACAATACATTTAAAATAAGTTAAAATTAACAGGCCAGGCCGGCTTGCCGGAAAAGCCAACTTTTTAGGGTGCGTCGGAAGGACCAGAGGTCAGGGATTATGCGAAGCTCCGGGGGCAGCTCATTCCAGAGGAATGTTTAATGGACTTTGGCTACTACATATATAATTTCTGTCCAGGCATTCCTGAATTAATGGACAAGTTTGTTGAATTCCAATAACATGGACAAGGACCTTAAATTTACACCACTGAATAATATTCACATTATTTCCATCAGGTTACGACATAGAGATTGTCAACCCTGAAATGAGGCCATCTTTGAGGCTTCAGGGTTGCCACAAGAAGGAAGAAGGGACAGGGAGGGGGGAAAGTAGATGGAGAGGATGTTGTACCCAAAACAAAAAGTTTCCTGTGGGAACCAAGGGCACTCTAACAGGTGGCTGGTGAGAGGAGGAGTGAAGTAACCAAGCAATCGACCAGCACCTCTATTGGACAATGTGACCAATGACTTGAGGAAAAGGTGGAAATTTCATTTTTTAATTAGTTGGCTTTCACCAGTTGTGCCAATATGATGTATTCAATAAATTGTTCTTAGACAAATCTACCTGCTTCGGAGTTCTGCTTTCAATGGGTGCATTACATAACACAGATAATCCTTGACTTATGACCACAATTGAATCCAAAATTTCTACTGTTGAGACAGCTAAGTGAGTTCGGCATCATTTTATAAACTTTCTTGCCACAGTTGTTAAGTGAATCACTGCAGTTTTAAATTAATAACATGGCTGTTAAATGAATTGGCTTCCCCGTTGACTTTGCTTGTCAGATGATCACAAAAGATGAGATCCCCACTGCAACTGTCGTTGCCAAGTTGCCAAGCATACAAATTTTCATCACGTGACTGCAGGGATGTGCAACAGTCAGGAGTGTGAAAACCAGTCATAAGTCACTTTTTTCATTGACATAATTTCAAATGGTCACTAAACAAATAAGTTGTAAGTCAAGGACTACTATAATATAAACAACTGATATAACACAAAGGACAGGGCAGGATTGTTCAAAGTTGTTCCATAAAGCAAAGGGCTTCATTACAAAGAAATAGGTTTTATTATGGATATAGAATACAGAATAACCAAGTTGGAAGGGACCTTGGATGTCTTCTAGTCCAGTGGCTCTTAACCTTTTTGAAAGAATTGCCCCCTTGAGCCATTGAGGAAGTTATCATCGCCCCCCTCCCCCAACATAATATCTCAATCACAACACAGGGAAATAATTCTTCAATTTATGCAAACACATTTTTGTTTTCTTTAAAATTGTCATCAGGACATATTGATGCAAATAATTTATTTCAAGTCTTTTTCCCATATCTCAACTGTGTGAAAAATTCTGATGCCACCCATCACTTTACTCCCAAACTTCGTAATACATGTATTTCATTATTATCTTATTTATTCAAGACATTTAAATGTAATGACCACTTAAAACAAAATTCAATTGCAAGAAACTGAAATGCCAGAAAAAAACAGTAAGATTTAATGATTTAATTACAAGGGAATTTTAAGACACAAAAAGAAATAAGCGTAAGAACAAACTGCAATGCAGGAACTAAGAATTTCAAGACGAAAACTAAATTAAGATTCAAGGAAAATATATATTCACGCACACTGTAAAAAGGATTAAAAAGAACACAAAGAAATTTTTTACAGAAGAAAAGCAACAAAAATCAGAGCGACAAATTTAATGCCTTAAACTGAAGATATATATATATATATATATATATATATATATATATATATATATATATATATATATATATATATACATACATATATATATACATACATACATACATACATACATACATACATACATACATACATACACAAAAAGTTTACATGAAGAGCACAAGAAAAAAATGGAAACCATAAAACCAAGAAAATATAATATCAAACTGGAGTGCACGCTAAAAAAATACAATACAAAGAGACACACAAAATGTTTTACAGAGTACAAGAATTCAAAAACGAAGCCGAAAACTCAAACTGGAATATGAAATCCAATGCAAGCAAATACAATGATAAGAGTTGAGACAATTATTAACGAAGAAAATGTATGCACAAAAAAGCAAAAAAAGAACATCAATGGCTGCCTTGTGCTTGGTGAGCTGATGCCAAATTCTTGATGTCTGGAACCATTTTTGTTAATCTCATTCTTAAATCGCCGCACTCAGTGATCTTCAACATGTTCCTTGACTTAGAAAGGATCTGTTGGCCCCCCTCCACTAAGTAAGTGGAAGGAAAGGCTAAAAGAAGCAACTTAACTTCCTCCCACAATATTGGGTAAGTGTTCCTCATTTATTGGGCTTCACAGTCTTATTTCAGATCTGTCAGTGGCTCTTGCAGTTTAGGATGAAGTTGTGCAAAGCCTGCTGTGAAAGGATTTAGCACCCAAGTGGGTACTTCCAGATTTATCAGATCATAGAATCTGGTTTCCATATCTTCTTTTAGTTGCTTCAAGTGGCAGCAAAAAACATCCAAATCTTCTGCTTGGAGTTGACATTCATTACCAAGGCTTGGGAACTGATACAGCTCCTGGCGACTCATATTGCTTGCAAGGAGGTTCAATTTTGAAATAAATGAGCAGATTACTGCTTTGGCCTTAAGAAAATTGATTTTATCTCTTTGCAGCTTTACGTTCACTTCATTCAGCTTGTCAAAAACATCAGCGAGATAAGCTACATCCAGATGTCGAAGTTTAAAAGAACTGCTTAGACTTGGATCAATGGATTCAAGAAATTCGACAACTGTGTCAAAAGGTTGGTGGAATCACCACAAACACTTTCCTTTTGAAAGCTACCTTCGGTGTGCAAAAGGAGATGTTCAAACTCCTTCTCATTTTCTTCACAAAGCTTGTGAAAAAGTCAATTGTTCAAGGCATTTGACTTAATTTTATTCACAGTATTAATGATGTAACGTATAGACTTGTGCAAATGGCCACTCAAAGTTTTGGGACAAGGTGCTGAATATGAACGACGCAATGGACAGTCATAACTCCAGGTACAACCGATTTTAGATGAGCTTGAAATCCGCTATATCATCCAACCATGGATGCAGCTCCGTCGGTTGCACATGCCATGACGTTTGTCAAAGGGATGTTTTTCTCATTAAAAAACTCTTCAACCTTTTAAAATATTGACGAATCTTTTGTGTTGGTGGCTAAATTTCGAGCAAATAACAGTTCTTCCCCGATCTCATCATTTCTGTTGATGAAATGGATATAAGCCAATAACAAGGTTTCATTTTCACAAATCATTGACTCATCAATCTGCATCACGAATTCTGTACTTTTCAAGGTGTCAATAAGCCTTTCTTCCACTTCAGCAGCCATTTCATCGATTCTTTTTGATACGGTGTCATTGCTCAAAGGAATCGATTGCATGAAAGTGCTTGCGCTGGGCCCCAACATGGTGGCAACAATCTGTTTCACTGCTGGTAAAATCAGCGTTTCTTCGATAGTGTGAGGTTTGCCACATTTTGCTATCAACAAAGATACTTCATAGGAACAAATGAGCCCATTGTCGGCGTTGAGTAACAATTTTCCAAATAACTTCTCAACAGTGCTGCGACCCTCAAATTTGGCCTTTAAGGATTGGAAAAACCGGTTTCTCGGCTTTATCCGAATGAATTCTTACCAAATGGTCTTTCAGTCGGGAAGGCTTCATCGCTTAATTTGAAAATGTTTTCTCACAAAGAAGAAAAAACAGAAGCTGTACGTTGGAAGGAGATGGAATGAATCCCAATTTTAGGTATTCCGTCGAATATTGGCGACACTTCCTCTTTTCGGCCATGTTGAGAGGTCTTCAAAATGAAAGGCTCTAGCTGCAAATTAAATTTTCGACTGCACTGGAACACTATAAAACACACATGGACGTCGATAAACTTAATTTCAACAGTTACGTTGACATTACAGCTGACATCACAGAGGACAGCCACTCAGCATGCAATGTTTCGAAAGAAGTGCTCACCCCTCTATCACTGCCCATTCTGGCCAATGGCGAGCCACTGTATGGGTAGAGTGATACAGGCTTCTGCGCAACGCGCATGAAGATGAGCGATGCATATTCACATATGTACGCTGTTCTGTAGTGAAGCTAGCTGGAGGAACATTTTAAAACACAGTTCAATCCACTAATAGCAAGCAATCTGATGTTTTTCTACAACAGATACACAGTGGTTCACTGGATGAAAAAAGTGTCCCCAAAAGTGTCCCCAAAACTTCTTGCTCCATCGCCCCATATTACCCCCCTTCTGTTCCTTCACCCCTGCATTGCCCCTTTTCGTTCCATTCCCCCCCTGAAAAACAAAATCACCCCGTGGGGTGCGATATCGCCCAGGTTAAGAACCACTGTTCTAGTCTAACCCCCTGCTCAGGCAGGAAGTCCTATACCATTTCAGACAAAAGGTTTCCAATCTCTTCTTAAAAACTTCCAATGTTGGAGCATTCACAACTTCTGTAGGCACGTTGTTCCACTCATTAATTGTTCTAACTCTCAGAAAATTTCTCCTCAGTTCAGGTTGCTTCTCTCCTTGATTGAACATTTCCCCAATAAGCATAGTTCGCAATGAAATGGACTGCCTTGGGAGATGGACTCTTATTCACTTGATCTGTTTAAACAAAGTTTGGATGGGCATTTGTCACACATGCTCTAGCAGTGGTTTTCCTATACAGGATGGAACATTGGTTCTGTCACTGCGTTAATTGGTTTGCTAGCTGCGCTGAAAATTTACTGTGCAGGTCACATTTCTTATCTGCAAGTGATTTAGTGCGCATGCTCCTTCACATTCCTTAACTTTCACTTCTGATCTTCCGTTTGCCTGCCAAGAAGGTGGGCAACATAGCTCTTGCCAAAATGTAAGATTTAGATAGCAAGTTTTGTATTTTTGTTTTCTTTTATATTAAAATGTTTTTATTAGATCTTGCTTCGGGTTTATTTTCGCTTATTCAAAAGTATGCTACAAGGAATGCCAAGATCCTCACCTCCTTAATTCAGGGCGAAATTCACACTCTACCAGGTTCAAATGTTCTTCCAACTTCTATGTGTGCAAACCATATTCTCCCATTTAGCTATGACAATAAGCTGAAAGTGACTAAAATAGCATGTATAAAGAAGAATCCTTCTTCGCTGAAAACTGTGAATTGGGATGTATGACAGTATAAATAGCAGTATGCCCTGAAATTCCACAATGACATGTGCAATTTGAAATTTTATATAAATATTTTATTTATGATAGTTTAAAACAAAACAGTAGACTGCCAAGATAGACTGATGTAATTAGTTTTCTGAATATTAAACCTCCTCCCCCAATATTATTTCTGAACTTTAAATACAATAGGCTAGTAGTCCATGTATAACCCACGAAGCATTACATTTTCTTTGCTTCTGGTTTTGCATGACCTCACCCTGATAGTTACCATTAGCAGATCAAAATGGCTTGTTTCACAAAGAAAAATATGTTGCCATAGGTGGGGATGCAGCTGCCCCTTTAAATAACCAGCCAGCTTTCTGGTCCCAGAGGGAGTCACATGACCTCTGAGAGCCAATAAAGGGGGAGAAGGGTTCTGTCACGTTTTCGGCGGCAATAATTTTGGATTCTTTGAAAGAGTTGATGATTACTAGTTCCATCTTTATTATAAGGTTGAATTAGCAGAATTTTGAAAAGAATGATAGTTCGATTTCTATAAATATATTAGAAATGTCATACTTGAATATTCTGTTCTCTCTGTGTGTTTGTATGTATATATGTGTGTGTGCGTATGTGTATCCATGTTATATGTGTGTATGTATATGTATATGCATATATGTATAAACTATAAATCTTAATTCTTTTATTTTTTATGTTGTATTTTCCCATTTTTAAAAACTTTTAATATCCAGCCTTAGTCTTTGAAAATGTATTATAATTATCCTTGGGTTTTATTGTTGTCTTTTTTATTATTTTAAAAGCAATATTTTAAAAAAATGATTGAAAGAACTCTTCTCTTCCTTCTCTTTTATTTTCTTGAAAACTAGGAAACATCGTGAGACATTCTGCCACCGCCTCCTTTGAACTCAAATTTCGTTTATCACAGTATTATTGAGGTTGTGGATTTTCTGCCTGCCTACCAAAGTCATTTCCACATACCATTCATTACACATGGGTACCCGGGAAAAATAACTTCTGTTTTTTAATTAAAATTCTTTGTAGGTGTTTCTCCTAACTAGTCCGATATTATCAATTCAGGTTTGGTTATTTGCATATTGATTTTCTTTATGCTGGTTAATGACCGCAATAAAATATTTCAGACTTAGTATTATATGAACAATTAGGATTGTTTCTCTAAAAGAAAAGAGCTTTATTAGTTTCTCTGTTTCACCAACAGATGTGAAATGAGAACTAAATAGAATATCCCATTTTCATAGAACTGTTTTTTTAAAGTCACAATCCAATATATTCAGATCTTTTAACTGAGAGTATCGAAAGTTGCTCACACTGTCTATAATAGACACATTGTGTGGCTTTCACATAACATGGTTAGTATATTGTAGAGACCTAGCCACTTCAATTTGTAAATTATTTTTTTGTGTATTATGCAATCTCAGGCACTATTAGTTTAATAAACTATGAATGAATTATAGCTTAGCACAAAGTGTGAATAGATTAAGGGAGAAATATTTTGTCCTATTAACTTATTAAAAAATACCTTTCCCCAACTTTGGTATTACAGAAAATCTTTTTGCTTAACCGGTTATTTGAATTAATGTTTATGTGTTTTAGTATAATTTCTTTAATGGGATTGTAATTTGAGGCTATTTTTATTTTGATGGATATATTGCCATAGTATAGCGTTTTAATTGTTTTTATGTAACAGTGTTATGCCTAGGATGACTTTTTAAATAAAAGAATAAATTGTGTAACTCTAGTTAGAATCCCACACGTTTTAAATAAAATTAGCGTGGTTTGGAGGGTGGGTTAATTTTATTGTATTTGTTATTTTGTAGGCATGGATTTTTTTTTTGAGCCAGCTGTTTTTAAATAATAGTGTATGAAGAAACTAACTCTTCCAGGTCATTAAATTCTCTTCCATGTTCAGTCTATTAAATAACTCAGAGATTTCTAATTGCTTTATTGTAGCTATATATAGGCTTGTGCATGACTGTAATAAGCAGCGACACAGTACGTAAAAACAATATGAAGAAAGTGAAAAATCAGTCATATTAGATTTAAAAATAGCCCACAGATAAATTGACAAGTCACCGACACTCCAGCAGCTTTAACACACCATTATATGAAACCAAATCTTCCTTATTTGTAACGCGTCTCCTCCTCCTCTTCCCGGGCATGCTCAGAAGCAACAATGTAGCCAATCTGCCCTTTTGTGAGTCAGGGTGACCGAACAATCGCTACTGAGCTTGCGCTGTATACCGCGTCTCCGGCCACGGGACGTTGATGCGGGGTTTGACAGAGGAATCTCGAGTGAACGCAGGTGAGCGCCTGTTTCGGCCTTAAGAGGCTGCTTTCGGTTTGAAACGCTTCCTTCGAACGCTGCCGATCGTAGCCTTCCAATAATGGATCCCGTAGAACCGCCTCTGCGGTGTTAGGGGCTGCTGAAGCGTGCAATTGGAAAGTAATTCAAACTTTTTAATGTCTCTTATTCTCCTGGATTGAGTTGATGCATGCCACGTTTTAAGAAGGAAACATGTTCTTCTCATTCTCTAACTCGGTCGCTGCAGTTCATTCTAATCTAAGGCAAGCTTCCACAAACTGAAGTCCCCCATCAGTTGGTCTCCTAATTTTTATAATCTCCATGCAGAATGGCTTGGCTGTCTGGCAATGGTGGGGTTGCAGCCCACCATTTCTAAAAAGCTGAAATAATAGAGGTCTAGAGTCTTCCCTGAGATTTGTAATGGTTTAGCAGTTAGTTCACTACTGGGGAACTTACTTATCTACTTGTATGCAGTCCTTGTTGGACTACCAGAGTCTTCTGAAACTCCATGTTGCTTTTTAAAAAATGTTTAGATTTGTTTATATAAAATTTGAAATTAATGTAATAATAATAATAATAATAATAAATTTGGATTTATTAGCCGCTCCCTTTCCGAGTAGGACTCGGGGCGGCGTACAATGGAGCATAAAACATAAAAGATATATAACAGCACAAAAACGTACATACATACACAACACACATACATACATACACGGAGGAGGAAACAAATTACATCATTAGACAGTTAAAAATCAGCTTTAAAATACCCCAATTGTAAAAACCCAATATGCAGTTAAGAATTAATATTTAAGAACAATTTAAAAAACAGTTAGGAGGAATACGAAAATTACGATTGCGATTGAGCCAGGCCAGATAATTGAAAGAGGTGGGTCTTCAGCTGTACACGGAAGGAGCGGAGATCGGAAGTAATCCTGATGTCACGGGGGAGGTCATTCCACAGGGCTGGGCCCATCACAGAGAAGGCTCTGCTCCTGGGTGTCGCCCCCCGGCACTGTTTGGCGGACGGCACCCGGAGAAGTCCCTCTCTGTGTGAGCGAATTGGTCGTAGGGATGTGTGGGGCAGGATGCGATCCTGCATATAACTAGGCCCTGTGCCATGAAGCGCTTTAAAGATCATAATCAAAACCTTGAAACGCACTCGGTAGACCACAGGAAGCCAGTGCAGCTCGCGCAGGAGAGGTGTTACAGGGGAGAATCTAGTCCTCCCCATAATCACCCGCGCGGCCACTGCAACATGAATAAGATGAATTGGAATTGTGTAAGAAACCTAAGCTGCTACAAGAACAGAGCTTTGGACTATAAGAACAAAGCTTGATTCAAACCAGTGCTATTTCAACTTGCTTCGGAATTTTAGAGACGCAATCCTTGCTAACTTGGCGCTTGGTACTATTATAGACATCCTATACAAAGGAGAAGTTTAAAGGTGGTGTTAAAGCAGGTGTGATAGGAGCAGACTAGTGTATGCTGGTCCCATCCTTGGTCCCTTAGCTCCAAACTTGCTCTGTGAAGATATGAAGCACGGTTCCTGATGATGCAGTAATTGGTTGTATTCTTCAGTTAATACACGTAGACTGTCACTCTCTTTGACTTTTGGATAAAACTCAGTTGATGCAAACACTTTTAAGTCTGAATGTTTCATATACATGTCAGCTAACATTTTAAATGATATTGCAGAGTACTCACCTCTACTCATCTGGTTTTTCATACTGTAAACATCCAATGCCTTTATACCAGTGTTCTTGGAGAAATAGGATTGACAACCCTCAGCCTGAACATGATATATGTTTGCTGACACAGAATATGTGGAATGATTAAGAAATAGAGAAATATTACCAGAAAGTTAAAGCAAAACAAAAGTTAATATATAGTGGATATAAGCAGTCTATACACCCCTGTTAAAATGCCAGGTTTTTTTATTTCACCACAAGACAATTTTCAGTTTGTTTTTTAATTGATTGTACAGCTTATGTGTTACGAAGATGGAAACAATTCTGAAGTGTTTTATCTTGGTCTGATTTTCTTATATTTCTAAAACCTGGCATTTTAATAAGGGTGTAGACCACGGCTGTCAAACTCATCGCTTCCCGTTGCTGTCACGTGATGTTTTTTCCCTTTGTGGAGCTGGGTTGGGCATGGCCTGCACATGATGCGTCCAGCCCATGGGCTGCCAGTTTGACACCCCTGGTATAAATTTTCTGTATCCACTGTGACATGTGGAATACAATAATCTAGGATCTCAGGCAAAGAAATCTGACTGGATTAAGAGAAGGATTCAGAATTTTGACAATGTACTGATATTACAGAAGAGTAATTATAAATAAATAAGATGGTTGAGCTAATGCCTTATTCAGCTGGTAAAAAATCAGAACAGATCCCACCCCCAAGCATCTTGTTAATAAGGCATTTCAGTTCAGTGTCTTTTGTGATATACTGTATGGTTAAAGGATTGGGCTAAGGATGGGAAACTAGGTTCAAATTGCATGTTTATTTGTTTAATTTATAAGCCACCCATCCCACTTTGTAAAGCATCTCTGGGTGGTTTACAAATTGCTTACAGATTGCTAAGTAGTTCACTAGCAGGCTGAGCAGCTTATATATCAAAATTGTTGTCAGGGTAAAATCAGGGATAGTTCTGGTATGATTCCTTCTTCATCTCCTAGACCAGTGATGGTGAACCTTTTTCGCCTCGGGTGCCAAAAGTACATGCATGCACGCTGTTGCGCATGCTTGTGTGGCCACCCATATAATTTAATGCCCCCCCATTGCCATGCCCCCTGCGCATATGCATATGACACCCCCACCACTGCGCACAGCTTTCTTGGAGCCTGGGGAAGGCAAAAACAGCCTCCCCCGCCCACCAGAGGCCCTGCAGAGGCTGGAAATGGCCTCCTTCCCAACTTCCGGTGGGCCTTGTAGGTCTGTTTTTCACTCTCCCCAGGCTCCAGAGGCTTTCTAGGATCCTGGGGAGGGCAAAAATGGCCTCCCCCTCCGAGGCCCTCCGGAGGCCGGAAACATGTCCTTTTTTTGCGCTCCCCAGAGGCTTTCTAGGAGCCTGGGGAGGGCGAAAAATGGCCCAATACGCAAACCAGAAGTCCGTTGGGTATTTTTCACCATTCAGAGGCTTCAAAAAGCCTCCAGAGGGCAAAAACGGAGAAAATCAAGACTGAAAATCAGCTGACAGGATAACGCCTCACGTGCCCTCAGAAATGGCTCTGCGTGCCACCTGTGGTACATGTGCCATAGGTTCGCCATCTCGGTCCTAGACAAAGACAAGCAGCTACAAGAACAGAGCATTGGTTTAAATATAAAGCAATAGAAACAAATTAGCAATTATTTTAACTTGAAAAAAAAACTTACTATAGTCTATACTTTCAGCAAGAAAGATAACTGTTCTCAACAGTTTGTTTGTTTTCAACAAAATGAACATATAGTAGTTTGGAAGATGGTTAGGGCAGCAGACTAAGCTTCTAAGACTGCTTTAAAAAAAGACCTTTCAGTAGCTCTTCATCTATAGCTGTACATTTAAATCTTCTCTGCAACTGGTTCAGTGAATGGTTCGTACCGGATGTTGAGCAAGATTCTTTATCTAACAAGCCATAACATGGTTGCTTTAAGTTCTGTGACTTTTAGACAAGCGACATTTCCCTTCTAGTCCTTTAGTGCTTCAATATATGTGCTATGCTCACAGCAACATACAGTGGGGCAAAAAAGTATTTAGTCAGCCACCAATTGTGCAAGTTCTCCCACTTAAAAAGATGAGAGAGGCCTGTAATTGGCATCATAGGTAGACCTCAACTATGAGAGACAAAATGAGAAAACAAATCCAGACAATCACATTGGCTGATTTGGAACGAATTTATTTGCAAATTATGGTGGAAAATAAGTATTTGGTCAATATCAAAAGTTCATCTCAATACTTTGTTATATATCCTTTGTTGGCAATGACAGAGGTCAAATGTTTCCTGTAAGTCTTCACAAGGTTGGCACACACTGTTGCTGGTATGTTGGCCCATTCCTCCATGCAGATCTCCTCTAGAGCAGTGATGTTTTGGGGCTGTCGCTGGGCAACACGGACTTTCAACTCCCTCCAAAGGTTTTCTATGGGGTTGAGATCTGGAGACTGGCTAGGCCACTCCAGGACCTTGAAATGCTTCTTACGAAGTCACTCTTTCGTTGCCTGGGCGGTATGTTTGGGATCATTGTCATGTTGAAAGACCCAGCCACGTTTCATCTTCAATGCCCTTGCTGATGGAAGGAGGTGTGCACTCAAAATCTCACGATACATGGCCCCATTCATTCTGTCCTGTACACGGATCAGTCATCCTGGTCCCTTTGCAGAGAAACAGCCCCAAAGCATGAGATTGCCACCCCCATGCTTCACAGTAGGTATGGTGTTCTTTGGATGCAACTCAGCATTCTCTCTCCTTGAAAGAGGACGAGTTGTGTTTCTACCAAACAGTTCTATTTTGGTTTCATCTGACCATATGACATTTTTCCAATCCTCTTCTGGATCATCCAAATGCTCGCTAGCAAACTTCAGACGGGCCCGGACATGCACTGGCTTAAGCAGGACGACACATCTGGCACTGCAGGATCTGAGTCCCTGGCGGCATAGTGTGTTACTGATGGTAGCTTTTGTTACGTTGGTCCCAACTCTCTGCAGGTCATTCACTAGGTCCCCCCATGTGGTCCTGGGATATTTGCTCACCATTCTTGTGATCATTTTGACCCCACAGGGTGAGATCTTGCGTGGAGCCCCAGATCAAGGGAGATTATCAGTGGTCTTGTATGTCTTCCATTTTCTAATTATTACTCTCACAGTTGATTTGTTCACACCAAGCTGCTTGCCTATTGCAGAGTCAGTCTTCCCAGCCTGGTGCAGGTCTACAATTTTGTTTCTGGTGTCCTTCGACAGCTCTTTGGTCTTCACCATAGTGGAGTTTGGAGTGTGACTGTTTGAGGTTGTGGACAGGTGTCTTTTATACTGATAACAAGTTCAAACAGGTGCAATTGATACAGGTAATGAGGGCAGTACAGAGGAGCCTCTTAAAGAAGAAGGTACAGGTCTGTGAGAGCCCGAAATCTTGCTTGTTTGTAGGTGACCAAATACTTATTTTCCACCATAATTTGCAAATAAATTCTTTCCAAATCAGCCAATGTGATTGTTTGGGGTTTTTTTTACATTTTGTCTCTCACAGTTGAGGTCTACCTATGATGCCAATTACAGGCCTCTCTCATCTTTTTAAGTGGGAGAACTTGCACATTTGGTGGCTGACTAAATACTTTTTTGCCCCACTGTATGTACTGGGAAAAACATCTTCAGCTCCCGCAATACATCTACAGCACTCTTTCTCAAACTGGTGTTTCCAGATGTTTTACACTATGATGTGAATATATTCTACTGTGCAACATGCTAGGAATTTGAATGAAAATGCAAACCATCAGGAGGGCACCAGAGTAATGAAGGCTGCCACAGATTATAATGGAAAAACAGCTCTTTTTAAATATTGCAGGCCAAGTACACTCAAGCATTCAAGAAAGTTAACAAAATTGTTGAGACCCTATGGGTAACATCATATGTCAGTTTATATATGCCAAAATAATATTAATCGTTTTGTGGCTAATGTCAGAAATATTAAAATGATACACATGGATGTTGCAAAGGGAAATCCCAGTACTTAACTATAACATAGAAATTGGTTCCTTTCACCATAATGTAACAATTTATCTCCCAAAGGTGCTTTGCAACTGGACTTTATTTTTTCCTTGAAGACATTTTGTTTCACATCCAAGAAGCTTCTTCAATTCTGACTCAGTTAGAACTGAAGAAGCTGCTTGGATGAGAAGCGAAAGTCTTTAAGAAAAAAAAAAGTTGAATTGCCTTTTGAAAAAGCATCTTTGGGACAACTATGAACCGGGTGACTGAGAATCTCCATAAATAACTGTTTATGTCTATTTCAGATCTCTGAATATGCTAAAGCAGGGGTCTGCAACTACCGGACCATGGTCTGTTTCAAACCAAGCTGCTCCAACAGCTGGCCAGTGCATATACACACAGCTCAATTTGTGTGACCCATGGGCTGGTTCCCCTCCTCCCTCCCAGGCCACCAAGCCTTAAAATTTGGGGACTGCTGTGCTACACTATGTGCTCTTATTTTAACAAGATTATTGTTTAGACTTTTGTGGACCTTCAGTTAAATAACTTTTATTCAGAGTGCACACATGGCCTAGCCATAACGTCATTAGTTTGACATAGGCTTAGTGTAAATGTATAAACTCAAATTTTTGGTTTATGTTTATTCACTGCAGTTTATTCAGCAAATGTAAAAACCAAATTAGTGGTGATGTTGACATTTTATATCTACTTTTATTGTTTCAGAAGTTTGTCTATAGATTAATCAAACAATGTCTGAAGAAATCAGAAAAAGGCTTGATTTTCCTAACACGCTTATTCAGTCACAGGTGAGAAAGCTTTTGTTTGGTGTGTACCATATATGGCATGAATAGATTGATCCACACATAGGAACTTGTACTTGTTGAAAAATGAATTCTTTATATGAAACCCCTGGGGAAGAATTTTGAGTGAGATGCCTTCAGGATGATGACACCCTGCTTTGCTGCTTCTTGCCACCCCTTTCAAGTTAGTTATTTGATACCCTGGAGTATTGCCAAAGTGCCATTATGGACTGGATGAGAAATAACAAGCTGTTGTTTAATCCAGCCAAAACAGAGGTACTGTTATTACCAGTGACGTGCAGTCAGGTGAGGCAAGTGAGGCACAGCCTCACCACTCTCATCATGAAAAAAAAGTAAAAGGAAAAAGCTGAGCTAGTTGCTGCCTCACCGTGGATGACTCTGCTTAACCTCACTGGTGCTCTCCCTCCCCAAGTGTAGTGACTTCCTCCCCAGGCCCCCATTCATTTCTCTCTCACACACACACAGCTGGATAAAACTATATAAAAATCTAGCCCAGCTTCACTGATTACAAGTTTGAAAAGGCAATGTGGCTCCACCTGCAATCAAACTACACTTGGGGAGGGAGAGCACAAGCGAGCACTGAGGAGACCACAGGAGGAGGCAGGAAGCCAGGCAAAGAGCCATGCTGTAGTACACACACTTCCCCCCAGCCTCTTTCTTTTGGAAGGTTCAGATCGGCTCCCCTCCGGCTTCTCTGCCTTTCCTCTCACCCCAGCCTGCCAGCAGGAGGTGGTGGGTGGGGTTTATTGTGTTCCAGGCATTTCCCACCCAGACAGCAGGCTGCATTTGCAATGGTGGAGGTGTTTGGGAAAGGCAGCAGGGGAATGGGGGGGATGGCAGAGGAGCTGCTTTCAAGCCACTGGAAAAGATATCCAATCCAACTTTTGTGTGTGTGGGGGTTTGTTTGAGAGTGAGTGAGAGAGGGAAGGGGTAGGAGAGATAGTCCAATCCAACTTCTGTGTGTGTGTGTGTGTTTGAGAGAGGGGGAGGAAGGGAGAGAGGGAGGAAGGAGGGAAAGGAGAAGAAAAAGAAAAAGAAAGAAGAAGCAAAGGAGAAAAACAAATGCTGTCGCTTTAAATTGGAACTGAGCATGCCTGGCTGTGGAATTCTGGGAGTTGAAGTCCACAAGTCTAAAAATATTTGAAACCCAGCACTGTGTCAGTGCCTCACCAGTCATAAACCTCACCGCACGTCACTGGTTATTACATAGGAGTCAGAGATTGAGATCGTTTTGGAGTCATTCTCCTTGAAATAAGAGATTCATGGATTCTGGAGTGATTCTTGATCCCCAGATGTCACCAGATTTGCTGATGGTACTAGATTTGCTGATGTTGTAATGACAGATCACAGTATCCCATGTCCTAGGCAGAACTTTTTCTATTACCAGGAACAGTTATCAAATCACTTTTTAAGGGAGGCTGAGAACTTTCTCATATATGTAACTCCTAAGTAAAGCCTCATCTACTAATATTTTAATATTAGCTTTAATACATTTTTGCTATGCTTATTCAGGTAGCAAGTTCTGATCCACTTGTATTGACAATCTAAATGGTTGTGAGTGACCATATTTTTAACATCAAGATATTATATCTCAGAATTCTCTGTGAAGATAAAGAGAATATCAAGTTGCTACTATTGAACTGTGTTCGATAAATTATTTTCCCGCAATATAACCTTAGCCTTCATGTTGTTGTTTAACTTACGTAGCAGCGTGTGGTGGGTGGGATGTGGTTGCTGCTGGCTGCAATAAACATCATAGTTTAGTGATTTATGTTTATTCACAGGCTGTGGGCCATCTTATTGCTGCAGTGCTGAAAGAAAATGTTTTATCTAACAAGATCAGCCAGTCCAGTAACCAGGTTTGTGACTTTGCTTTCATTTTTCTTTCCCCCATTGTGCTGAGAACTGCTTTTGTGGTGCAACGTGATTGGAATTCAATTCCAGTAACTTTAAATTTTCACAGCTAGAGGATAATATAGAGGATAATATATGAGAAAGGAAAAAAAAACATTGAAATGGTGTACGTAACAATATCTAATGATAATGATGCACTCTCTAGAATGGGTAGATTCATGCAGAGCATGAATACTAACATTTTATGAGGCAAGGAACACTTTAAACGGCTCTCTGGACTACTGGTATTTCTCTTACTGAAAATGTGCAAACTATTTTTTACAAGTATGATGAAATTTTAGCTCTTTGGTATAACCCGTATTGAGAATTAAGGGAACTTACAGGTAGTCCTTGCTTAACAAGCCTTTGTACAAAGTTATGACAGCGTTGAATGATACATAAGCCTGGTTCTTGAAGTCATGGCCAATACAATGCCCCTGTGGTCATGTGATCAAAATTTCGGTGCTTGGGATGGTAGAGTGCAGAATGGCTTGCTCATCCTTCCACCCATGGCAGCAACCAGGCCTGGCCTGGCTGCACTTTGCTCAGGCCACAGCAGGCACTTACTTGCCTGCTGACCAGCTTGTGAACTGCCTAGGACTTGTGACTTCCTGCTAATGTGGTCATATGATTTTATACTTTCTGACTGCATCATTTAGCTATGGAAATTCTGGTCCCAATTACCAGAAGTAAGTAAACAAAAAGCAACTAATTGGCATATACAGATAGTCCTTGACTTACAACCACAACTGAGCCCAAAATTTCTGTTGTTAAGCCAGACAGTTTTTGTGAGTTTTGCCCATTGTATGACCTTTCTTGCCACAGTTTGTTAAGTGACGTACTGCAGTTGTTAGTAACAACACAGTTTTTAAGGGAATCTGGCTTCCCCATTAACTTTGCTTGTCAGAAAGTCGCAAAATGTGACCACATGACTCTAGGACACTGCAACCATCAAAAATACATGCCAGTTGCCAAGTGTCCAAATTTTGATGCTGAGATTTGTAAAAATATGTAATGTAATTGAAGAAAGATTTTCAAAAGATTTCCAAAATCTAGCAATAGATTACCTGGTTCTGATATAAAATACATTTTCCTATTCTGTTATCTTTTTCCTGATATTTACTTTGTATAATAGTTCATTAGATTTAAATGGAATAAAACTTACGTTTCTGAACTTAAATTTAGAATTGTTGGAGCTAAAACTATTTGTTGCAACTTTGCTTACTTAGTGCTTGATCACTTTATATCTGGCTTTCATTCAAGAGACAAAGACAATATACCATACATAGAATTCCCTCTTCCTGTTTCTCTCCTTAATAACCCTGTGCGATAGCTAGAACTTAGAGAGCACGGTGGACTCAAAATTACCATATTTTTTGGACTATAATATGCACCAGAGTATAAGACACACCATGATTTTGAAGAGGTAAATTTAAAAAAAAATAGTTTTTGCAATCTGCAGGCTTCCCAAGCACTCTACAGGCCTCGTTTTTTCAATATACACACACATACACACACCATATATATGCAATAAAAGTGTAGCAAACTGTAAACTATCCACTAGATATTTTTCTGAGTATTAAATGGAAACATGCCTTTTTTTATTAAGAAGGCCAGATATTTTGTCCTCTCGTAGAACATTTGCCATGCTCAATAGTTTGCCTTTTGAAACAGACTTTTTATGTTTTGGCCAATTCTAAATGAGGAGAGTAAAAGTTAAAGTACTGGTTTCCATTAGGAACTTCAGTCCATAACCAAACGTGTTTGCAATCCATTGACTGATTTAAATGGCTAGGTGCAGTTAAACATTTTTAGCTATATTTTTAGAAGTATCAAATATTAAAATCGCAATAGGATAACTACCAGCCATATCAGAATTAAATTAGAGATTTTGATTAAATCAAAATTAAATGTCAATCCTAATAAATTCACAGCAAACTCTAAAATAAACTGCCTCAAAAGATGCCAGAAACTTAATGTCTATGGAGATTCTCAGCCATCCAGGTCATGGTTGTCCCAAAGGTGCTTTTTCAAGTTCAGTTGCCTCTTGAAAAAGTTTCTGGGATGCCAGAAACTTATATTCTAAATGCCAAAAAACGGGAGGGGGAGGAATCATTTTTATGAGGTGCTTCCATAATTATGAGGCCACTACTGAAAATGCCTTTTTCATATATTATTTTATTTCCCACACTGTCCTGAGAGAGATATTTGATGTTCAAGCCATGCTCCAATGTCTTACACAACTAGTAAAAGCAGGAGTCTTCCATGTCAACAGTTTCTTGTATCACAGTGGTAAATTTTACTTAGTTTTGATTTTGAGGTAAATTAACTATATATTCACCCAGTGGCAAGTGAGGAAAGAGTCAAATATTCCTTAACTTTCTCTGTTTTTGCTCAGATATCAATTGAAGTAGAATAGCTGTGAGAACAATAATTGAATGTATGAGTCATCAGTGCTGAATAATGGAGCTTGTTTCTCCTCTCTCTTTGATTCCAGACCCCAGCGTTAAATTTGCTCTGGGAAAAGTCCTGCAGTGACAATATGATGGTACGGACAACCTGCTGTGAGGCTCTGGTGAAGCTTGTCAAACAAGATCATGCAGAGTTTGGCTACATTCTTAACACAGCACTCAGCCTTATTCCTTCAGCCAGGTAATGGTCATTTTCTTTAATTAAAGTTCAGCTCTTTTGATTTTGTAGTTCAGAATCAGTGATACCATCTTGTAAAAAGAAGGTAGGCTTGACCCTGGGAAAACGCGAAAGAACCATGGAGGAAGGAAGGAATGAGATAATAAGGTAGAAAAAATTATACGGGTTGTCCTTGACTTACAACCACAGTTGAGCCCAAAATTTCTGTTGTTAAGTGACACATTTGTTAAGTGAGTTTTGCCTTGTTTTATGACCTTTCTTGCCGCAGTTGTTAAGTAAATTACTGCAGTTTTAAAGTAAGTAACATGGTTGTTAAGTGAACCTGGATTCCCCACTGACCTTGCTTGTCAGAATGTCGCAAAAGATGATCACATGACCTTGGGACACAGCAACGGTCATAATTATGAACCAGTTACCAAGCATTTGAATTTTGATCACATGATCATAGGGATGCTGCAAAGGTCATAACTGTGAACACTGGTCAGAAGTCACATTTTTCAGTGCTGCTGTAACTTTGGACAGTCACTAAACAAACGGTTGTAAGTCAAGGATTACCTGTACAATCCTGAGACAGAGGAAAGCATGAGAAAGATGCAAAATAACTCTACCTCGGTTTTGTTTAATATATAATGCAACAGAGAGAAACTTGGACCGGTTTTCCTAGATCCTGTTTTTTACCTTATTGCAACAAAGAACATTCCAGGAATCCTTTTTGGTGACCTGGCCTACCTCACAGGGCTGACACCTCTGCTCTTTTCTGCTCCAGTGTCCCTCCGTTCTCAGTGTCCAAATGTTAAATAGTGATGGGGCTTCAGAGTCAGGCTGTCTTTCCTGATCTCTGGAACACCCAATCTCTCTCTTTCTCTTCTTGCCATTCAGAGATTCTCTCTGCAGGTCTTGGGCCTGGGTAAAATAACAATGCTTTTCTTCCAAGAAAGCTGTCGGGCATGTAACAGTTTCCTTATAATGCTCAAAGGTATTCTCAGCTTCGTTCAAACCTTTTGCTGTTGTGAATGAAAACACAACCAAATACTTTTTTTTTGCCATTTCTTTTGAGTCCCCAGTGATCCTATTGAATTGACTATGGATTCAGTGTTCATGAGGTCTTTGTCAACCCAAACCCAAACAGATTTTATGGAAGTTTGCCAAAGCTAAACATGGTCGTTGATGTTCTGCCTCTTCTCTTGTGTTCTTAAATTGGAGTTAGATAAATGATGGAGCAGAGAGTGGCGCAGCAAAAAATAAATAGGTAAATGATGAAAAAGAATAATTGCAATGACGCTGAAGCTTAATCACCTACAGATTTCTGCTCTTTGCATAGAGGTTGTTTTATTGCTCAAGGCTAGTGATTTGGTTTTCCACCTGTACTGTATTATAAGGTCATTGACCCTCAAAGTCAGAGATTCTATGATTTGTACCATCAAAACATATTTCTACATTCTAACTTTCAAAAAATTACATTTTGAACGTGCCTTGCTTCAACTAGTAAAAGCAATACATCCCTTTCAACCCCCAACCCAGCCCAGTAAAACAGCAATCTCTTTTTTACACACTACCAAAATACTCTATTTAACGCTAGCTGTGTATTACCAGCATATAATGTACATTAGGGTATGGCTGAAAAATATAATCCAAGCCCTGAAGAGGGTTAAAGAAAACTAGGTTACTTGTCAAAGTAAGAGCAGGAGTTAAGCTAAACAAGAACAGGAAAATAAAACAATTTCCGCTATATCTTCTTGAGCATATAAGCCCCATTTTCAATGAGAACATCGGGAATTTCTTGCAAATCCTAAGCCTCATTGACAGAGAATCAGAGGAACTATGGATTGAACATAACAAAGTTGTTAAGGAGGAATGTGAAAAGACACTGCCAAAGACAAAGAAACAAGACATCAACATAGGATGTCAGAACAGATCATGGAAATTACCAAGGAAAGGAAGCCAGAGCCAAGAAAAACAAAATCTCGAGAAGAAACCTATCAAACAATTTCAGAAAGCTGTTAGAAGAGACAAAAAACAGTACTAAGAGTACTTCTGTAAAAATACTGACGATGGAAACAGACATGGAGATCATGGAAAGTCTTCCAAAATATCTCTGAACTCTAGAAGTGGGTTGTAACCTCAAACTGATATGCTAAAGCAGTGATGGAGAACCTTTTTTCTCTCGGGTGCCAAAAGCACGCATGCGCATTCCCACACCCATAATTCAATCCCGCCCACATCCCAACCCCTGTGGATGCAACACCCCATGCTCTCACGCATGTGCGCATGATCACCCGCATCCCGTTTTGGGCCTAGCAGGCCTCATTGAAGCCTCCGGAGGCCTGAAATGGCCCATTTCCCGACTTCTGGTGAGCCAGGTAGGCCCGTTTTCCACCCTCCCCAGGCTCCACAGATTTTCTGGGAGCCTGGGGAGGGTGAAAATGTCCTCCCCTGCCTGCCCGGAGGCCCTCTGGAGGCCAAAAACGTCCTCCCAGAGCCTCTGCATGAGTTCTGTACTTACCTGGCATCGTGTGGAGACTCCTGGGAAGGGAGGGCAGTGTGGGCGGGCCAGCCAAAAATCAGCTGGCCGCACTGGAGCGAGCTAGAGCCTACAGATATGGCTACGCGTGCCATAGGTTCACCATTATGGTGCTAAAGGATGCCCAGTGGATAGCTTCAACTGATTCAAAAAAAGGAATGAATAGCCTTAAATACTATAAAATGAAGTTGTCAATGTCCAAGATATTATAGAAGATATTTCTACTTATAAGAACCTCTAGTACTAGAAGATGAAATTAAATCAACATCCAGTCTTTACCTAGTCAGAAGGTTTAGAAACGGGTGGAATATTTGCTGAAATATGGCAACCAACAGAAAAAGAATCAGTAATGATTCTAACCAGGCTATTAGCAAAATGAGTGAAGATTCTAATGAAGCAAATTTGGAGGACAACACAGTGGCCAACAGATTGGAAAATGTATATCCCAATATGAAAAAGGAGACTTAACAGAGTATGCAAACTATTGCACAATATCCTTAATTTGATATATCAACAAAATAATGCTTGAGATCATCCAATGCAGATTGGAGCCTACATAGAAAAAGAGATGCCAGATGTTCAAGCTGATGCTAAAAAAATGCTAAGCCACAAAATATATTGCTGAGCATGCTGAATAATTAAGAAAGCCAAAAAATACCAGAAAGAAGTCAGCATGTGCTTTGTTGATTTATAGAAATGCTTTTGATTATGTCAACATATGAAACTGTGAAACATCCATTAAAAAAATGGGAATCCCAGGACTTCTCATTGTCCTCAAGCCTTGTCCTTAAGTCCTCAAGAAAATATGTATATATAGATCAGGAAGCCACAATATGGATAGTACATAATAAAACACATTGGTTTCAGGTCAGCAAAGGAGTGAGAAAAGTGCAGGGAATGGTCTTGATGGACAGTTGGGAGGTAGGGATTAGATAAAAGGAGACTAAAGCTGCATCAAGAGAGTAATTTGGTAAGCCCATTCCCTAATTCAGTGGAGATAAAGGGAGGGAGCATATTCAGATTTGCAAAATTCTGTTATTATAGCTTTTACAATAAAAATAGTATTAATCTACCTGACATTAGTTTCTCAGTCTGATCTATCTTGTAGGACTGACTTTATACTATCCCTTCATTTATTCAACCCATATCCTGAATATATATATTAAGGGAATTTGAATTGGAAGCAGATGAATATGTGAATATGTTACTTTGGAGGAAGAAATATCAATAACCTAAGCTGAAAATACAAAAGATCTCTAAGCTCTAGTAATAATAGTTAAGAAGAAAAAATGGAAATGAAATTAAATATAAAGAAGACTAAACAAATGACAACAGCTAGAACAACCATCCTTAGAATTGGCAAGTTATCCAAGTGGTAAATAGCTTCTACCTTTCAGGATCAACAATCAGTAGTAAAGGAAAGAGCAGTCAAGAAATAAATCATAGACAAGTTAGAGCAGCTGCCAAAGTCGTTGAAAGGATGTTCAGATGCTGTGATGTGTTTATACTCACAAAGATCAGAATAGTGCAAGAAATGACATTCCCTGTGGCACCCTATGAAAGCAAAAATTAGACTTTGAAGAAGAAGAACAGGAAGAATATTGCTGTTTTTTAACTTTGCTGTTGAAGAAGACTCCTGGGAGTACCGTGGACAGCCAAGAAAACAAAAAAGTAGATCATCAAACAAATCAATCCAGACATTGCACTGGAGGCTGAAATTATCCTACTTTGGATTAATTATGCAAAGACAGAGCTCTCTGAAGAAGGCTGTAATGCTGAGAGTGAAAGAGAAGAAGAGGACAACTAGCAGAAAGGTAGGTGGACTCAATTACAATGGTGATTTATATACCATTGGAAGATTTGAAGGATTAGGTTAGGAACAGGTCATGGACAAAATCTAGATGATTGCTAAGAGTCAACACCAACTTAACAATACATAATCAAATGGGCTGTAGACAGTAAGGAAGGTGACCTTGATGGAAATATGCAAGCTCTTTCACCAAAGTGATGGGCGAAACAAAACTTAAGTCCACAACATAGAGAAAATATATGAAAGGGGCTCAGAAAGATTCCACTCCCTAATTCACCACAGTATAAGAAGAGGAATGATATATAGCACAATTAAAAAAATGGATGCGAAGAGCCAGTCAAGACTCTGTGTTCCCCCTCTTAGTTGGCTTTTAGAAGCCTGAAGGACAGTATCCATTTTGTCTTGCTCTTCAGTATGGTTTTTTTTTTTCCGTTCAAAAGTTCACTAGGTTCACATACTACCTTTTCTAATTACTTTTGGAAAATGTTTGTTAACTGTTATTCAGCTATTAGAAACCTTTGGATTGGGTGAGTTTTATAACACTACAGTATATGAATTTCCTTCAAACAGTGAAAGAAGTTTTAAAAGTAAATTTAAGAACTTTAAAAAAAATAATGGAATAAACAGCAAGAATGATTAAAACTTTGATTTTGGAAAGATAAAAATGGACTAAGTATCCAGTTAAATTTGCAATAAGATTTTGGAATTAATTATAAACAACCCTTCCCATGTGAAAATTGTTTCGTTTTGAAACATAATAGAAGATTTTAAAAAATGGATACTAAGGGAAACCAGAAGGAATTATATTTACAATTAAAAGAGAAAAACACTTAAACTCAATTTATAGTTACAGAATGAAGCAAACTATTTTAACATTAGACATTTTGAAGAGTACTTTTGTACAATGGACTGAGAAGTTAAATTTAACACTAGAGGTGGCTCTATAGATAGACTGTATCCAAAGGATTTTATGGAAGTGGAGCAAGTTCTACCTGATAAGAGTATGGCTGAGTTTAAAGTACCCATGTTTTCCCGAAAATAAGACACTGTCTTATAATTTTTTCCACCAAAAAAGGCACCAGGTCTTATTTTGGGGTGGAATATAATTCACTGACTCATCTCACTTGCACGTGTCGCCCCTGGCCTCCTTATCATTTTTAGAGGCCTTCAGGAACTTCTTCTTTGGCCCGCAAGGCTTTCCTGAAGGCCTCTGCAGCCAATAACAGAGTTCTGGATTGCTGCGGAGTTCTGTTATCAGCTGCAGAAGCCTTCAGGAAAGCCTTGCTGGCCTTGTCAGCTGCAGAAAAAATGGGCCAGCAAGGCAGGTATCAGGGTGTGTGAGGCCTAGCTGCAACTGTCCAAAGGTAAGTAGTAGGGCAGCTCCACCCATCCACCCCCTACTCCCATCCTAGCTTAATTTTTACCCGTGCACCCTGGAGTGAACGGGGTTTTAATTAGGGCTTATGGGGGGGAGCTTATATTGGGCGCACTTGCAAAAATCACGCTGCGGCTTACTTTCGGGGTAGGTCGTATTTTCGGGGAAACACGGTAGATTTCTATAAGAATGACATGGAAAAAGATTCTACACTAGACATACAAAAACTTTGCCGATGTCTTAACAATTAAAAGGGATACCGAAACAGCAAAAGAAAGAGAGTGACCTGCGTAATTTTGCTATATTTATAAAAAGTGGCCTGTTAATGTTTTGAAGAGTTTTGTGATAAGGAACAAAGAAACAATAAGGTTCAATGACATTACTTGAAGGGACTAAAGACTGAGATGGTTAGAATAAAAGGAAGGAATATAAAGTTATTTAATCAAAGTTAAACTAAGTACTGGTATGTTGTTAATGGACTTTTTGCTGTCATCAGGACTGACACTTAAGGATCTCTGGTATATGCATATATGACCTGTTATATCTCCAAAGAGAATACTTTCAAGATTAAGGCTGTCTTCTGATAGTGCCTAAGAGATAATTTACTATGTAAAACTGGGCATATAGCTATAGGAATCAGAACAAACCAAATGAAAAAGTGGTATATTGAGTTATGTTTTGATCCTGCATTAATGATATATGCTGGTAAATTCTTTCAAATTAAAAAGGTGTTAAGAGACATCATGAAAATGTTTCTCCTTTTGTAGAAATCTGTTGATTGAACATGCGTTTTTACTTTGCTTTTGATAGGAATGTCCAGGGCTTGATAAAAACCATTGTAAAGCTATTACAGATGCAAGCCTTGAAGACATCAAAAAGTGAAGAACAGCTTGACTTATATGCAATCAGGTATGCCTTAAATCAGTCAAATTTGGCATGTTGTTTTGAATGGTAGCATGATTAACATTGCAAGTACCAAGGATTCTCATTATTTGCAGTATTGATTTTATAAAGTCATTTTGAACACTAAATTAATGAGTACTGAAACTTTAGCTGAGAATATGTGTCTTGGACAACCAATTTTTCTCCATTCTGCCTGTCCATAAATGACCACATGTTCCTTGAGATTAAGAGGAAGAGCCACAGTCAAGGCAATGATCAGATAAATCTGAGTAAATAATAAATAATAATCAGATAAATCAGATAAATCCAAATCAAGAATGGAATTTGAGAAAATATCTCAAGCTTAACCTTCCCTATTAAGGCAAGGAACTGGAAGACACATTTGGATTTGCAAGACTGATGTTAGCACTTTGAAGTAAAAAAGACTGAAACTCCAACATTATGAATATTAAAACTACCATTATTACAGGGTTACAGTAATCAAATCTTGCAAGATTTCTCTTTATCTGACTATTATATTGGCTGTGGCTTTTCCTCCTGTTTCTCAAGTTTATCTTCACAACCCATTATATCACAAAAATGTCACAAATGTTCATTTTTGTGGTTACAAATGCATTTAATCAGTAGATAAATTTGAAAATATGAAATCTGCAAATAATAAGTATTGGTTGCAGGTGTGCAAATAAAAAAAATGCCTGAAATGTTGGTTGCTAAAAATACAATAAAATCTGCTTCGTTAGGCAATAACTACAAAAAAACTAGAACTAGGTTTCTACAGGTTTCTACTAGGTTTCTAAAGCTGGAAAGTTATTTTGGTTTAGTGGTTAAGGCACTGGGCTAGAAAGCAAGGGACTATGAGTTCAAGTTCCACCTTGGCCACGAAAACCAAATAAATGACATTGGGTCAGACACACTCTCTTAGCTCACACCACCTCACTGGTTTGTTGTCAGAAAATAGGAGGAGGAAGATGTGTTGGTTATGTTCATTCCTTTGACTTATTTGTAAAAATAATAAAGGCTGTACATAAATAAATAAAATAAAACTATTCGGCTAAACCTTTGGCTTAGTATTCTCCAATCAGCAGCATATGTTCAAGTAGACAATTATGGAGAATGTGATAAAGGGATAGAAATGCGGCTTGAGGTTAATAGACACATATTTACCGTGAAAGGGTTTAAATCTCCAAAGCCAAAGTAAAAACCTCCTGCATTATAGATATAACCTAATTATTTGATCAAACCTCTATCCATTAACAGTGAAAAAGCCCAGAGAATTGATGAAATGTCAGACAATTTAAAGAGAGTAATTGATTCTGTTTTAAAAAGAGGCGAAAGGATTTGGGGAAGTGACATTTGATACCTGAAAGATATTTGCGAAGATAATAAAACAACAGGTCTATAAACACTTTGAATGCAAATACAGTGATTACTGGAATTCAGCATGGATTTGTTGAGAACAAATCTTATCAGACTTCCTTCCTTCCTTCCTTCCTTCCTTCCTTCCTTCCTTCCTTCCTTCCTTCCTTCCTTCCTTCCCTCCCTCCCTCCCTCCCTCCCTCCCTCCCTCCCTCCCTCCCTCCCTCCCTGTAGATCAGAAGAATACTTTGAACACAATAAGACCTAATTTCAGCAAAATATTTTACAACATAGCCTATATCATTAATTAACAATTAATGTTTATAGTATGTCTATTAGGTGGGTCAATAGCTATTAAAAACTTGAAAATTAACAATCAAATGTATCAAATTGGAAAGGTGTATTTAGTGGAGTGATATAGAGTCAGAGTTTGAATTGAGAGTTCTTTAGAATTAAATAATAACTTGGATGGCAAGGTGAAAAGTAAAATTGCAAATGACATGAAATTGAATATCACAGTTAACAGCAACAAAATCAAAGCCAAAACTTGCCCAGAAAATCAGAATGAATTTTAACAGAGGCAATTTCGTATTTTTTCATTTGGGTGAGTGGGTGGGATGGAATACAGTTCTGAACGAGCTACATCCTGTATATCAGAAAATATGAAATATTACGCAGTATTTTTCCTGCATTATCATTTTTTCTTGATAATGGCCTTTGAGCATCTGAAAAGAGACAGTAGTAAGGAGGGCACAACACAGTATGTATAGTATGAAATTGTATGCATGTATTCATTCACATCAAAGAAGAAATGTTATGCATTTATTATTTAAAATTTATGCCTTCAGGAACTTATTGTAGGAAAAAGTTCTGCTATCACAATAATAAACGTATCTTCATTGGAGTCATTATCGCCATTCATGAAGGTCGTTCAAGAGTTTACTAATGTATTGCCGGTAAATGCAGCTTTCATTCTGTATCCATGAACATGTACTCCTCTTCTATTAACAAAGCGTATCTCATGGGCAACTCTGTATTTTATTAAAATACTGAATTTATGGTTGTGTTTATTTTTACGATAATCAGATTTGCAAGTTTTATTTTTAATGCATTTCTCCCCATTTTTGTTTTTTCACAGAAACTCTCCTCACCCTCTAATTATTATACTTGAAAACAGACCTGATTGCTGGCCATTCCTTCTTCAACATATGACCACATTTTTCCAGCAATGTCCAAAAGGGTAGGAAAATAAAATAATGGCATAAGTAATTGATGACACAGTTGGCCTCTAGGTTCTTATGTGAATTCGGGTTTTAACCATACAAGATTTTTGCTGCTGATTAATAGAGTGGTAATAGTTATAATAGCATAGCATTTTAGGCTTGAAGCCCTATAGTGTTTTTCAGTATTTCTCGGCAGTTTACAGTGTAAGTATTATTTATGTATTGCCCCCAACAGTCGGGGTCCTCATTTTACTGACCTCAGACAAATGGAAAGCTGAGTCAACTTTGTGCCCTTTTCAGGCTCAAACTCCAGGCTGTGGGTAGAGTTTGCCTGCAATACTGAACATTAACCGTGCCACTAGTTCAGCAAAGTGTAGTATTCTGCCAATAATCATAATATATTAACGTGGTTAAAATACCACTTGTTTCTTCACTGTTTCACAAATTGTATTAGATAACTAGGCTGATTCATGTTTCAGGTAGCCTATGAACTTTTGAACACTTGGGCTTGATTGTTTTCTATGATCCTTTATCTAGTATATACCCATGAAAATACTAAGGTATTGGATAAGATCTTGCTGGTTGCACTGCAATCTGCAGATTGTCACCTGTTTTATCTCTCATTCTTCCTAATCTTTTCTCTGATTAGGAATCAACAACTGCTCTGTATTCTAGAAGACATTTGAATTCAGGTCTCTCCAGCTTGAAGTAGCAGTGTTTTATTTGTTTCCCTTTGGTTGCATTTGTTGGTTTGCATGTTTTAAATAAGGCATGCGGTGGCTCAGTGGCTAAGACGCTGAGCTTGTCAATCAGAAAGGTCGGCAGTTTGGCGGTTCAAATTTCTAGCGCCGTGTAACGGAGAGAGCTTCTGTTACTTGTCCCAGCTTCTGCCAACCTAGCAGTTCGAAGGCACGTAAAAAATGCAAGTAGAAAAATAGGGGCCACTTTTGGTGGGAAGGTAATAGAGCTCTGTGCCCCTTCGGCGTTTAGCCATGCCGGCCACATGACCACAGAGACGTCTTCGGCCAGCGCTGGCTCTTTGGTTTTGAAACGGAGATGAGCACCATCCTCTAGAGTTGGGAACGACTAGCACACATGTGCGAGGAGAACCTTTACCTTTATATTTTAAACCTTGAGGGTATAGAAATTAATTACTTTTTTTTTTTGTATTTTTCTAATTTATTGTATACCAAAGGAAACAATAGATACGTTGATCTGATAAATGTCTTGCGGGTTCTTAAAATTATTTCTTACAATTTCAGGGCAGAAGGTGCATGTGTCAGTATAATGAGGCCATTTCTAAGGTACCTATATTGCGAACCTTACCAGTTGCGGGAGCATGCGGAGTTACGGATGAGCCTGCTTAGAGTCTTGCTTCAGCCATATGGACCTTTCAACAAAGAGGAGCCCCCTGACCTTGAATGCCATCTCCTTCAATTGTTTTGTGACCTAGTCTCGTATTATCAGGTAAAGCTTCTCCAGTGCTAACCTCTCGGTGCACATTATTTTATTTATTTGCTTTCTATTTTTTTCTTAATTTCTTTAACATATGTGCGTGGCCAGGGAGGGCGATGGCTCAACCCATTCCCTCCTGCAGCCGCCTTGAAGAGGAACTCTGAGCCTAAGGGAAACCTCAGATTGTACACGAACTCTGCCTCGTGGAGAGTTACCCCACTCAAAGATCACTGCATACAAGGGACCCTGAGACCCATAGTCATTTGGTCTTGTCAGGGTTGATCTGAAGTTGGGTTTATCCCTATCCAGACCCACATGGATTCCAGTCACTGGGAAAGCACCTTGACCATATTACTTGGCAGCTGGGGATAGAGATGTACAACTAAGTATCATCAGCACAATATCAGAGAGGTGTTTCTAGAATGCATATAGAGATGGGATCTTCGATTACCTATTCTAGCTAAACTGACATACTAGGAATACAATATCTCTCTCTATGCAAATTCTTCATTTATACATACTGTATCTGCCAACACTTTATGTGGTTCTCAGTGCTGAGCCTTTGTATGTAAGATGCAGTCTTCTTTCTTTTCTTTCCGTAGGTAAAAGACGCTCTACAGATCACGGAAGCATTGCTTTTTCTGGAAGGATTATTTCGGAGTCTGCTGCGTTACCCTAGTTTTTGGAAGACCCAATTGTGTCACCTTTGTCTGCAGCTTCTGGTTTTCTGTGAGGTTAGCCTGCAGGCCACAGGGGAATGTTCATCTTTAATTCGCTTAATGGAGGAAAATGTTGAGCTTCTGAAAGAGGTAGGCTCTCTGGGGAATAAGATAACTTTTAAATACTGTATGTATTATACCTAATTTGAGTGATGGCCCTTAACTTTTGGCCCTTAGTTGTAAGGCTT
Source organism: Natrix helvetica (assembly GCF_964273705.1). NCBI lineage: Eukaryota > Metazoa > Chordata > Lepidosauria > Squamata > Natricidae > Natrix > Natrix helvetica. The sequence goes on from NC_138552.1 coordinate 84,629,427, forward strand.
TTGTTAGTAAGCTGGACTGGGAACAGGCATCTCAGATATTTAAGGACACAAGAGTTGCTGAGAATTAGATTTATTGTAGAAAAATGTAAGTCATCATGTAAACTTTCTCAGCATCTATATAGTACTAAAACTCTTTTTTACATCTTTTAACTGGACAAAACTGTGCATCCTAGGTCAACAATTTTTGAACCAAGGTACTTCAAATGGACTAACTTACAGAATGTGTCCCAAATCCAGGAGCCATGTCACCTGAGACAATAAAATTTGGGAGAGTTGTTTATTGCTTAAGTATATGTTGGGCTGAGGCTGCACTCATGTGATCTTCATTTTCAATATTTGCAGTTTCCTAGCCACTCTCACAATCCCTTAGTCTCTCGCCCATCTAGCAGCAGCCACTTACATAGAGGAGGAAGAAAGAGAAGGAGGGAGGAAGGGAAAGAAGAACAGGAAGGATGGAAGCCCATATGTTCTCCAAGGCTCACCTTGCCTTCCTTAACTCATGTACCCTCCCTGAGCTATGCTTCCTCCCTGTATGTCTCCCCGACCCACAAGACACTTCTTTCACAACTGCACATATCTTTCCTGAGCCATCCCATCTCCCATTTGGCATCTTTCCCATTCCCTCCTGAGCCTTTCTACCCCACGTCATCCCCCACATGTCTTTTCTGATCCATGATGCTGTCCCTGTGAGCCTTCCCCAAGCTGTGGAACATATCTTGCACAGCACTGCATATCCCTCCTGATCTCCATCATCTTTGTGCCTTTCCTGATTATGCGGCACTTTTTACACATGCCCATGAACCCTTCTTGACCTGTGCACACCATTGTGGACCCCAAGACATCCTTCTCAACTTGTGCTGCCCCTCCATGCACCTTGCTTGAACTGTGTGGTACCTCTCTCATCCACCCTCATCCACCTTTTCTGGCCCATGCTGCTCATCCACCCACCCTTCCCTACCTGCAAAGTATCTCTAATATATGTACTCCCTTCAATGTGCCTTTGTTGACCTATGCAGCACTTCCTGTGCATCCCACACATCATTTCTTATCTGCACTGTCCTCAGTAACTTTCAAGTTCCCCAGAAGCAAAATAAGTGGAGAAGCCAGCAGGAATTTGAGGGAGGGAGGGAGGGAGGGAGGGAGGAAGGAAGGAAGGAAGGAAGGAAGGATTTTCATGCTCCTTGCCAGTTTCCCACAAGGAAACACAATGGGGAAGAAATTGGAAGCTGCTGCCCATCCTACTGCTTTTTTTTCCTGGTGGTGGTCATACTGTTTCTTGTATAAATGAGAAAATACCTTTGAAAGAATGACCCAATGAGGCATTTGTTGTATAGTAAGCTTTATTTGCAGGTAATCTTTGATTTACCAATACAATTAAGCCTGGAATTTTGGTAATTGAGTGAAGCGATCATTAGCAAGATGTCACATGACTATCCATTTGACTGCTTCACTCAACAATGGCAATCCTGACATTTTTAATTGCAGTTGTTAAGTGGACTAGGTAAGGAGTATGGATAGGATTGGGGAAACCTTGGGAGGTTCCACTCAAGAACTGAAAATACTAGCAAAATCCTAGCAGAGTTTTCAGCTTCTGAGGAAGAACACTCACCTCCCAGGTCTTCCCCCATCTGCCTAAAGTACTCTGTGCTGATTACCTTACCACACTGCCTCATTCGCTGCTTGAATTTTGGCTTCCTCTCGTCTCTAGGGGCTTGCTGAAAGATCTGCCTCCTGAAGGATGTCAGCTCTCCTCTGAATTTGGAAAGGAACAGCTTCTGTTGGGTGGAGAAATGAAGTTCAAATTGTTAGGATCTGAGTTCCATTTTTGCACTGAATGGGAGGATGTCAGTTTTCCTCTGCAAACAGAAAGAAACTTCTTCCATGAGGTGCTGAAACAGATCTCAAATCATCAGGATTGGAGCTCTGTTTATCCACCTTGCTGAAGGAGTTCAGTGCCCCTTGGTGGGCAGATCTTTTATCCAATCCCCAGAGAAAGTCCTTTTGGTTGGCAACGGCAGCTTGTAACTTTCCCTGCCTGCTTCCCCATTGACTTTCTGGGCAAGCCGGTAGAAAAGATTTCAAATGATGATAACATGTTTTGGTGGGCATTTGGCAACTGGTTGTAAGTTCCAACAGGTTGCCAAATGCTTAGATTGAGATTATGTGATTGCAGGAGAGTGAGCGCTGTGCTGTTCTATGTAAACACCCTTTCCAAGGCCATTGTAACTTTAAACAATTGTTAAACAAACTTTGCTTTGAGGTACCATATTTTTCTGGCTATAAAATGCACTCCCCCCCAAAAAAGTGGGTGGAAATGTTTGTGCTTCTTATAGAGCAAATGTTGCCGAACCCCGCCAACCCACCGGCCCCCACCCTTCAGCTTCTGCCTCACAGCAATTTGCTTCCTTGCAGCAAACAGCAAATAGCCTGGTCAGCATCAGCACAGCCTGATTTAACACGAGCAACTGATTGGCAGTTGGATTGGCCTTCCAGAATACCAACAATCAGCTGTTCCAGACTGTGGGGATCATTGCCACATATCGCTGTCTTCGCATGCCCCATTTTTGGCCTCTATATGTCTTGTTTTCTGTGTGTCCCATTTGGTGGTGATAGGTGGCAATGATTCCCGCCGCTTGGAACGGGCTGAAAATGGGACGTGTGGAGATCAAAAATGGGGCACATGGAGGCAGCGATAGGTGGCGGCGATCCCCGCAGCCTGAAACAGCTGATCGTTGGTATTTCCGGGAGGCCAATAATCAGTTGCTTGTGCTAAACCAGGCTGTGCTGAAGCCGACCAGACTGTTTGCTGTTTGCCGCAAGGAGGCAAATTGCTGGGAGGCAGAGGCAGATTATTTTTTCTTGTTTTCCTCCCCAAAAGCTAGGTGCATCTTATAGTCCAGAACATCTTATGGTCCAAAAATATGTGTATATCAATTCCTCATTTTTTTAAACAGCTGAAATTATCTTTACTAGATGTCAGGGTTATGCAGACACAAGAAAAGCATTGTGTTAGAAAAGCAAGGCACAAATCATAATTTATAAAATACACGCTAAAATAGAATATACAAAGAAGTCATGTCATTGGCTTAAAACAAAGAGTGAAGCCAGTCATTATCTAGCTATAGTGTTTCAGATAGCATTTTTTCCCTATCTTCTGTGTGATTATGCTAGGAAATAAATCTGGGTCTTACTGTCTTTGTTCCTGTTGGAACATTTTTAGTAATGTAGAGAATTACAGGATTCGCTAGTTTACAAATCAAAGATTCATATTTGTAAATGCTGACTTTAAAAGAAAATTAACTTTTTTGACAAGTGAGCAGCTATGTATGGAGATTACTCTAACCTTATTATAAAATGGAACAGTATAAGTTAGCTATGCTACATAGACTTTTTGGCTTTGTTTTTTCTTGTGTAATGAGGATAAAAGAAAGCTGTTGTTGCAGTCCAAGACCAGAGAAGGGAAATCTGGCTGGCGTTTTTCATGTATATATACACTTATTCAAGCAATATGTTTAAACACCAGTTAGTATTCATTAACTCTCTTGAGAGGAGTCAGAGTCTGAGTTAGTCACTGGCTCTTATGTTATGACACTGTTGCCTGCTGCTGCGGAAATGGAAACATGGGAAGTAGCTATGTTACCAGCACCAAGAAAAGTCAGAAGGAACTTAAGAGTTATTTATTTTACATGTTAAAGCTGAAGAAATATGCTTCATTTGATTTTTTTTTAAAGCCAAGAGTGTAAAATTTGCTTAGGATGTTTATTTCCATAGGCTGTGTTGTATGTTATACTTGGAAAGAAAATCAGACTTGATTGTGTGTCTTGGTTCTTCAGGGTTTTCCATTTCAGATGACCATCATTGGATTAGGTGTGCTCCTACTGCAGATTCCAGCTAGTCAGCAAAAGCCTATTTTAAATCTAGGTAAGACTTCGTTGTAAAATTGCAATAATTCCCTGAAAAAATTACTTCCTTTATTTAGCTTTCTGGGAGGGAGCATTTTCTTAATAATTTCAGATTATCAGGAAGTATCACTTTGTTGTTCTTGTTGGCAACAATAGTAGATTGAATTTGTTGTTCATAAAGATGAATAGGAGATTATATATCATAAATATATATTTGTTTAGCAATTTTTATGCCCAAGGTTTTCATCCATTGTGAATGGGTGGATAATCAGATTAATAATTTATGTACTCCACATGCCAGAGTCACTGTCAACATTTTTCCATTAGTATTTAACAAAATCATAATGAACACTTAATAAAATACAAATATAGACTGTTAAAGAGGGAAAAGAAAAAAAGAAATCTGAAAAAAGAAAATATTAATAGATTTCCAGATAAGATGTACTGAAATAGAGTATGGGGGCTTTCCCTCTTCCCAACTGTTGGACTTAATCCAAAGTGCTTCATCTCCCTCTAAAAATGTAAAAAGAAAAATACTGAGCATTTAAAAAGCTGCTACTACATTTCTTCAAATGATCTCAACACAATAAACTTCTCTGGAGCATCTGTGACAAATTGCTGGAAAAAGGGAAAAAAGGAATTAATTTCTTTTTGATTTCCTGCCCAGTGGGCTTTTCTGAATAACATCTGCTTCTGAACTGTTTGTGGAGTCAGATCTGGAGAAATCATTATCTCCTTTGTATTTTATTCCAAAAATCCCACTAGCTGGGATAAATGCTGGATGTGATCCCATAGAGTACATCTTTAAAACTTCATAGCAGTAGGACAGTAAAAACTCAACATAGTTCCCCCCCTCAGTTACTTTGTCTTACTCTTGTGGATGGGGAATAAATGTGTCAGAAGCTAAAGCTTTCTGTTGTTCTACAGCTCACTTAAGAAGCTGCTTTCCCTGGAAAGAATGTCCAATTCTTATTTATTATATTTTTGTGGTTTGCTTACAGGTCCTAGGTATTGATAAATGAAGCAAGACAAAGGGTTTTCCACTTAAGAATTAGAACTACTTATTAAATGCAATGAAAATATGCTGAAATACTACCTCATCCTTGAGGGGTTTTTGATGCTCTTTGAGTTCTGTTGTTCTCTTGCAGATGTTTCATTACCCAAACTGGATAACATCAGTGTATGCTGATGTTATCTAGTTTGGGTAATGAAGAAAACCACCAATGAAGAAACTTAATGAAGAAAACAGCCAAGCTCAGAGAGCACCAAGAACTCCGCATTTCAACTCTGAGCTTTCTTGGTCCCTTGTCCTTGGAAGGTATCAAAGTTATAAACTCAGTTTGTCACCATTCGACCCAGGAATCTCAAATTCTCACTTGTACATTGATTCCATAATAAATTTACATTTAATATTGTGGGAGTTGAGATTCCCTGAATGAGATAGAATTGTAAAATTATATTAGAATTAAAGGGTATTTGTCTACTGAAGGAAATTTGAATGTACATGTGAATGTAGCCACTTTATTATGACTCCTTAGGACCGTGATGCAAACCTATGGCACACATGCCACAGGTGGTACATGAGCCATCTGTTCCACCACATGCAAGTGTGCGTTGGCCAGCTGATTTTCTGTCTTCTGGAGAGCTGTTTTCATCCTTCCCAGGCTTCAGGAAAGCCTCCGGAGCCTGAGGAGGGCGAAAAATGGGCCCAACAAGACAACTGGAAGTTCGTAAATGATCCGTTTCCGGCTTCCGGAGGGCTCTCGGGGGGGCAGGGGAGGCTGTTTTCACCCTCCCCAGGCTTCAAGAAAGCCTCCGGAGGCTAGGGAGGGTGAAATCTCCCCCCTGCACATGGGGGAGGGGTCACATGTGCATGTGCGGGGGTCATGTGTGTATGCACAGATTGGTGGGGTGCATTGAATTGTGGGTGTGTGCATGCACACACGCGCAATAGCATGCATACACACAATTTTGTCACACCTTTACAAAAAGATTCGCTATCACTGCCCTAGGATGTTGAATGTTGCATGTTTTTGAATACCCTTCTATTCTAAAGGAAGATTTTACTCTACTACTTTTCAGTATTGTATTAGATGGTTCTGAGTTTTAAAATCCTTAATACAGATGTTCTCTTGTTTTTGTAGCCATCAAGCTTCTGTCGGGTTCGGAAATCAAGATGACTCCATTGATGGCTGTCATCTTGGTGATGCCTACATTGCAAATATTATCATCTACCGCTGGTCAGGACAACATGACTGAGGAGAATGATAGCACGACTAGGCAGCAATTAGCCATTAATCTTCTAGAGATTGTACAGCAGGAAGAGCTTAAGGAGCAGCACTTGGTGAGGTTTTCATGCTTACTTTTAAGTTTTCCATCTGTGGGAAAATAATAGTTATATAATAATTCAAACTTTCAACTCTTATTTCAAACCAAACAATGTAAAATATTAAAATATGTACTGAAGTGTGGAGAAAGAATATTAGAATAAATCAGGTTATGAAAGGGCAATATAAATAAGCACATGTGGTCATTGTTAGCTCATATCATGTTTGTGACCTCTTAAAAGACATTGGATTGGCCTTGACTGAAGTAGAATCTTGGTTTGAGTAAGTCTTTTGGTTAATGTGTCAGGGCTGTTAGGTACTTAAAGAATGGGTGTCTAACCTTTGGATTGCCTGGGCTGCATGGAGTGAAGAGGAATGATCTTGAGTCATATACAAAATATATAATATAGTTAATGTATATAAAGAAAGTGTATTTTTAATATTTTAATGCAATCTTGTGGAGCCTCATCGTATGGGCCATGGGTTGCACATGCCTGACCTAAAATATGAGATCATGTTAAGTCCAGTGTCTTTGTACAACAGTAGGCATTTAGCAATTCACAAGAGGATATTCAACAATCCAGAAGATGATTCTTCTTCTCTAGCTTGATATGGCCAACATAAAGTTTTTCCATACTCAATGAAGCATATATTAAATAATTTTGGTATTATTGGGCTTTTTCAATTATTCAGTGTAATAATGGTCCTTGCTTCTCAACCTTCTTTAAAAAAACCTGCTTGAACATGAAGGGTTTCTAGTCTGCACTGGATGATACGTAGCATTATTTAGCTAGCATTCAATTGTCCTTTCTTTGGTACTGGTTATACGAGGGGTGTCCAAACTTGGGAACTTTAAGACTTGTGGACTTCAACTCCCAGAATTCCCCAGCCAGCCATGCGGGCTGGGGAATTCTGGGAGTTGAAGTCCACAAGTCTTAAAGTTCTCAAGTTTGGACACCCCTGGGTTATACAAATTGGATTCTCCCAATCTGTTTGCGACTGAGTCATTTTCAGCTTTTGCTGGCATCATTTGTTTAGGACTTTTATCGATTCTTCTTCTGTTAACTTGCCACAGTTCCGTAGATATTCCATCAGTTCCTATTGCATTCTGATTTAGTAATAATGAACGTAGACCTAATTTTATCTTCTAGTACTGAAGATTCTTATGAATAGAGAATATTCTGAGAAGCAAAGTAAAATGGAGGAAGCCAGATTTGTTATATAGGAGGCCTCTAAAGCTTCTCTAGGACATTGTCCTTTTTCCTGATACTGTCAGCTAACTCCATGGTAGATATAGATAATCTTTGAGTTGTGACAGTTCACTTAGTGACCATTCGAAGCTACACAATAATCCCCCCAAGTGTTTATGACAAAGTCGCAAAATTACAAATGTTGCAGCACCACAGCAGTAGTTCGCCCTTACGAACCACCACAGAGGCACTACAACATTCACCCTATTCCCTGCTCTCCACAACTGCTTCCCCCCCCTCCATCCTGTTGCACTCACTTACTTTGCAAAGAACTGTCTCCTCTCTGCCTTTGAGGGAGAGGAGAGCAGGACAATTTTCCTTCCAGCATCCGATCGGCTTGCAAATACTTTTTGCTCCGAGTGAAATGACCGTGATCTCATACGATTTCAGGCACCCATCCGCGCTGCAGGATTTGAGGGGGGGAAACATGAGGTATCTCAGTAGGTTGGGGAGGCCTTGGGTGGCCGGTTCCTTCACTAGCCTGCCATGGATTTCCCCACTCTGATACCTCATGCACTTAACTTGCTCATTCCATTAGCAAGTGCGTGGGCTAAAGCAGGGAGCAATCATGTTCAAGTTACATGATTCACTCCTATAAATCCTCGAGTTACGAATGTAATTGGCAAGCCCCATTACATTCATATCTCAAGGATTACCTGTAATTCATACAAAATGGGGGATTTAATTGTCAAATAGAATTAATAAGTCCCAAATAAAACCAAGTTCATCAGGGGCTAAATCAAGTTTCCTCTGGGTTAGTCCAGCAGTTCATCTGAATGGGTTGGAGAGCTTCCAAAAATTGTCCCCTTCCTCCTATTAAGCCCATATTGATATAGTCATGTATAATATGCCTTAGAAGCCAGAAATGTTTAGGTCCACTTGGAGCGACAATGGGATGCTTCTTCGAAGAACTTCCTTAAAGAGGAGGCAAGAATCCCTTTGTATGTTAAGAAGCTCCAGCTAATTTTAGCATGTCAATAATTCATAATTGCTTGTGGCTTTAAGTGTGCTCTTTAGTACCGGAACTCTAGCACTTCCTTTATAGTGATTGACATTTGGGAAGTTTTAAGAGGGTGCGAAATACAAGTATAATTGTAGGTTTAGTTTAAAAGAGGAAGCCATAATTGACAACAGTGTTGTTGGTGATTTATTTGAATGAAAAAAACTCTTTTAACAGCAATAAGATAATGTAATTGTTCTTTGCACTAGCCAACTTTCCCCAAGTTGGGACTGTTTAGATGTGCCGGTTCAATATTTTCACAATTCCCAACCAGTATTTTCTTTGTCTATACAGGCTGTGAGTTATGGGAATCATGGTTTTAATATACTTTTGAAAGTTGAGTAAAATATTCATCTTTGGCTTCATGAAGGAAAAGAGTTTCATTGTTATAACAGGCTTTTTTTTTATTTCCCACAGGTCTCTTGGGAGCATTACTTCCCCATAAATAGTACCTATGGTTCATTGCATGTCACTTGGCAACTCCTTTGGCTTTTGAGTGACAAGACCGCTATGCTTGATTGGTTGTCTTCTATTAAATCAATGCTTCCTATTGCAACACAAGTCTCTGTCCATGTTGTTCTCCTGGTAGCTTATCTCCTCATTCAAGAGAATGGGGATAATCTTCATAGCGTGCTGGATGCCACCATAGAAATTGCAAAGGTGGATTCATCTCAGGTGAGATTGATTTTTGATAAACGGCCTACACCTAATATTCAAAATCAGTCTGAGCTTCTTACCTCTATAGCTTTTGGCTTTTTGCATATCACTTTTTGTTATGTGTTCTTCCCAGCTTCTCTTCTAAATCTCTTTTTCCTTTCAACTGTTATTCTGTTAGTGACAGTTCTCATTGCTGTTGTTCACTGAATGCCAACCGGCATTAGGCAAGGACCCATCCCTATCCAAGCCTTGCCGGCTTGGTCCCTCCCAGCCCCAAACATTTTTAAGACGGCTTCCTCTTGAACTCCCCTCACTTGCCTATGCCCCCAAATGCTTTTGGCTGCCCTGCCCAGCAGCAGCAGTTGCCAGACCTCTATTTCAGCCCTGAGTTTGCCAGCGTCACTACCACCAAGGAGTACTTTCTTAGGTCCCAAACCATGGCCCAAAGCCCCAGTGCAAAGCCCCAGCTGACTTGGTCACCCCAGTGCAGGTGCAGGCTTTTTTTCCTAAGAAGCTCCAGGTTGTGTGTGGCCTTCTCGCAAGATTTTGGAAGTCTTCGTGTATGATCTTTTTGCAAGGCTTTGGAAGGCCTCAAATGACAGGATTGGTATACCATAGGGTAGTGAGGCTGGCAGGGGAGAGATGGATGGAGAAAGGCAAGTGGGGAGTTGACCACTTCTGTAATTGTAAGTGCAGTGGGCTGCCAAGTGCCTAAATTTTGATCGCATTCTGCAGGGGCTCTGCACTGGGTGTAACTTTGGGTGCTAGGGTAAATACTGTATGTCAGGGGTGTCCAAACTTGGGAACTTTAAGACTTGTGGACTTCAACTCCCAGAATTCCCCAGCCAGCCATGCTGGCTGGGGAATTCTGGGCGTTGAAGTCCACAAGTCTTAAAGTTCCCAAGTTTGGACACCCCTGCTGTATGTTCACCACTTAACTTCAAATGGTCGCTGAACAAACACTAAATGAATATTGAGCTGAAAGTTAACTGAGAATTATCTGAATTCCTGTATTTTCTGGCAGAAAAGATACTTTGAATCATTATCCTTTTTTTTTGAAGTTTTAAAAATGTTTGTTTTTAAATATATTTGAATCACTAAAGCAGCAGATAATCAGATGTGAAGTTAGTGATTATTAACTTCATCTACTGAGGCTTTGTGTGAAACCTTAACAGGCTAATCTATACATATATGAAAATACTCATGGACTATTTTTTATTAACCTTGGGGTATATTGGAAGCATTAAAATAGGGTGATATAATGTTAAAATACAAAGAGAATTCCTGAACCATTGAATTATGAGAAATAAGCTTTGCAAGAATAAAGAATGCAATTCATTAATAACTATGAAGCATTCAGTAATTGTATTCTATTAATGTTAAACACTTTGGGATACATTCAAATACTACATTTGTTTCTCACTGTAAAATTATTAAAATATGCAGAACAGTACCTATTAAATGGCTGTTTAAGTATCATAAAGTACATAGAATTGCAAAAGATAACAATAAAATAGTGAGAAAATCTTATGTTGTGGATATACTACAGCTGATCCATTGTATTCAATTTCCTTGGGAAAAACATGCATTCAAAATGCAAAAAAAAAAAAAGACTTAATGATAAGAGAGGAATTCTGCTTTACAGTTTGCAGCTCTCTGTGGGAACAGCTGTCTGTGGAAAGTTTTTGTTCAGGATGCTTTTATCATATTAATTCAGAACAGATAAATGGGAACTACTTTACACGAAATGTGGAGCTTGGGAATTTCTTTTCAACCTCAAATGGCCTGAATTGTCTTTGTTCAATATTTTGTGCTGATTTTTTTCAATTATTTTTAGTATAGAATAGAGGAACGGAAGAAGGTTAGAACCACAGAGGCTGTTGCCAATGGCAGTCTGCTGTAAATTATTTGCATAGTTATGGATGAGGATATGGGTTAACCCTAGATCAACCACATTGAGTGCTAAAAAAAGCAGTTTTAAATCTTTAGGTATTTGGCTTGTTGGGAGGTTTATGGTTTTTATTATTCACAGAAGATGCTTTTGTGTAGTTTTCTTTTACAAATGGGTCACAATAGGTTTTAGAACATTGGAAAATAAATGATTATGATAAATTAAAATTCTAGCAGACTAATTTATTTAGAGTTCATGTGCTAAAATCATGAAGAAAGCTTAAGACAGATATAACATTTTTGAAAAAAGCATTATAATCTGCAAAAGAGTGATCAAATAAACATAAAATATAAGTAACAAAAATATTTAAACCAAGTTTTTGCAATTTACATAGGCAATATGATAGCTATCTATTTTGCTGTAAATTATTTACATTTGGAATTGAAATATTTTGCTCTACAATTTAATTTTCATCTATGGGATCAAATTGCAGAAGCCTGTTCTTGTTTGATGTTTGCATAATATTTTAATACATTAGGCATTCTAAATAGGAAAAATGTAATAGAAGATGTGAAAAACATTAATCTTAATTTATCATTTATTTACATTAAGATTGTTGTGAATACTCCTAAGGCGTTTTGATAGGACTTCAGAGATTTATATGTGTGTGCTGCAACTGTGAAGTAGGAAAAAAACTTTTCTTTTCAAGAGTTTTATTTACTTATTAATTTTTATGCTGCACATCTCCCATATTAGGTGACTCTGGATATAAGTTATAAAATAAGTAAAAAAAAATAATTAACATATTAAAATGTTTAAATTACAAAGATTATTATAATAAAAATATAATGAAGCCAGAACTAAGAAATGGAGAAGACTGGGATGAGTTCTCCTTATCTTGTCAGCCTCCTCCTTGGGGTCCCAGGCCAAAAGAATGGGAGCAATTCTTACCTTCAGTGGTAGAAGTTCCACAGGGATGGAGCCACAGTGGGAAAGGCTCCTCTTCAACCCACCTCCTGGAATTCCTTAGCAGAAATGTGGTGCATGTGGTGCAGACCAGAGGTGGGTTCCTACCAGTTTGGACCGGTTCGGCCGAGTAGGCAGGAACTCGGCCTCCCACACATCCTAACCGGTTCCATTGTCGGCAGTGCCATCTTTATTTTGCTTCTTTTACTTACTTTACTTTATTTGGACTTTTATACCACCCCCTCTCCCCAAAGGGACTCGGGGCGGTGTACAGTCAGATAAAACACATAAATAAATAGAAAGTACAAACATAATTACATACTCCGTACCTAAAAGAGGAGGCTATAAGAAACTGTACATAAAGCAAAGCAGTTAAAAACAATTTAAAATAACCCCTAAAAAATACCCAATTAAAAATATCTGCCAGGAGGTAGAATAAGACTATGAATGGGCCAAGCCGGCTAAACGGAACAGGTTCTGCACATGCACAGAACAATCTCCATTGCAGAAATGTAATTTTTCCCCTAGACCTTTTTGTGTGTAAATCCACACGCTATTGGAACATTTTTTGTGCGCCGAACTGGCAGTAATGCCGGTAGCAACCCACCCCTGGTGCAGACTAAACCCATTGGGGAGAGATGGCTCATCAGGTACCCAAATATTCTTTTGGGTACTAACAACGAATACCTGTGAGTTAGTGAGTGCCTCTGCAAATATTAACAGTGTCTCGTTTAAGCTCTCTTTGGATCCTGTTTTACTATGTGGATGGAAGCTATAGATAATTGGCTGTCTATTTTGGTTAAAAATTCAAATGCTTTCTTCCAAATACATTTAATGACCACTTGTTCCATGAACATTTGACATTACGATGTCAATGAACACGTGGGACTTACAACTAGTCTTTGTAGTTGTGGCGGTCACAGCATCCCCGCAGTCATATATGTTCATGATTTAGGCAACCAACTTGCAATTATGTTGTTGCAGCATCCCGCGGTTATGTGACTGCCATTTGTGTCCTTCGTGCCCATTTTCCAATAGGCATGTTAGTGAGGAAACTGGGTAGAAAACTACAAATGGTAATAGTGTGACATTGCATTTAACTAAATAGGGTTTGCTTAACAGAAGTCCTGGAAATTCTAGGTTGGTGCAGTCATGTGATATCACACTTTATAACTCTGTTGTTTAGTGACAGAGTTGCTAGTCCCAATTCTACAAAGTAAGAACTACCTGTAATTTGCAACCTACAACTCTTAATGCTTTCATTTTCAGTAGCTTATGTAAAAGCAACTGTACAGCCAGCAATATGATACAATTCTCTGCCTTTAGAATCTTTCCATCAACCAAGCCTCTCTGCCAGAAATGATGCTCTGGTAGTTTTCTGCTTCTTGGCACAAAAGAATCTTGAACCTGTTGTATCAAAGGTCACATAAACATATTCCATTATATTTATTTATGGCGCACCCTTTTATTTTTACAGTCAGTGTCTGATCTTTAGACCAGTACAAACTTTTGCAGTTAGAAGAGGGGAGCATGCATTTAATTTCATAATCATGTAGATAATGTTTTTCTTTCTAAAGAACAAGACCTTGCTGAAAGCTTGCTAATTGACTTATCCAAATGGATTTTAAAAGAGACATGTTGTTCCGTAAGCTTTCCTTTCATGGCCAATTGTAGTTGCTTTAGCTTGAATGGCTTATCCAGTAAGGTAAAGGTAAAGGTTCCCCTCGCACATATGTGATAGCCGTTCCCAACTCTAGGGGGCGTTGCTCATCTCCATTTCAAAGCCGAAGAGCCAGTGCTGTCCAAAGACATCTTCGTGGTCATATGGCCGGCATGACTACACGCCGAAGGAGCACCCAACGCTGTTACCTTCCCACCAAAGGTGGTCCCTAATTTTCTACTTGTATTTTTAGATGCTTTTGAACTGCTAGATTGGCAGAAGCTGGGACAAGTAACGGGAGCTCACCCCAATAGGTGGCACTAGGGATTTGAACCGCCAAACTGCCGACTTTTCTGATCAACAAGCTGAGCGTCTTAACCACTGAGTCACCAGGTCCCTATTTTATCCAGTACTTCTTAATATTTAAAAAGAAAGAAATAGAAAAGTTGTAGTTTATCACACTTTTCCTTGATCCCCTTTTTGCAGGAATTCTGCTTAGCTCAATATACCAGGGACAGCTGATAAGATCGAAGAGGGGAAATAGGCATATAAAGCTGCCATTTTTTAACTTGCACAGTATCTGGTCATTTAAAGGCATATGTTCCCCAAACGAGGCCTTCGTTTGGGTCAGCACAAGTTGATTGTTAGATTATGACTAAATAGAGAAATGCAATGATCTCCCTCTTAGGAAAGAATCTAAATTGGGCCCTGTAAGTATTCCAGTATTCATTTTAGAGGAAAAATAAAACTGCTTTTAAAAAGGCAGTGCAAAACAAATACTCTTTTCCCTCCACTTTATTTTGTTTTCTTATATTCTACTGAAGAGATCAATTGGTAAGCCTATGCGACTCGTCTAAGATCATAAAGAATCTGCTCTGGAGTGAGATATGTAGCTCTGCTTGCCACATGAATGCTGTATATGCTTATAGGGGCATCTGCCACTGATTTCTATTGAGGTCATTTGCATACTGTGCAAAATAGCCAATATGGGCCTTCTAACAATTGCAGTCTGATGCAAGGTTAAGCAAAGGAGACCTATATGCTTACTCCGTATGGAGCTATTTAACATTTGCAGTCTATATGCTTCCAATGCATCTTATTAGGCAAAGAATTATTTAGAACAATTAGGAAGTACAAGAATTCTTAGACGAGTGTGATGCTAGTTTGAATGAGGAAAATCACTGCAGAAGTCATACTGATTTGTTTTGTTGGCAAAAGATTTTAATGCTGCTTTCCTAATGGGTTGAATGGACTCATTGTGTCAAAAACACTATTATTATGTTGTGTGTGAATCCAACCATGCTGCAAGAATAAAAAATTAAATTGTTTGACTGAGAGGTCATTTGTGCATTGTAATACAAGATCTATTACCATTATTAGTGGATTATGAGTCCCTGGGGGATATTCACCCTTTTATGGTCTAGCTAAACTGCGGCAGTAAAATATTTAGTTGTAAATGACAGCCTTCTGGGAAATTCATATGAAGATAGTTCTCTTCTATATTACTTTGGACTTAAGTGGAAGGCCAAGAACAAATCAAATGAAAGAATAAATGAAACTTGATTTTAAGCAAAAATGGTATTTCACAGCCTCAGTTTGGGAACTAGTGTGTGTGTGTGTGTGTGTGTGTGTGTGTGTGTGTTTAAAAATACTTTTTGTCTTTTAATAACTAGAAATTACATTACAAAGGGAATATAACGATCATTATAAAGGAATATATGAGTAAAGTGAAATTATGGCATTGTACAGTATAGAATAGTAAAAACACATCAGATTAAAATAAAATGCAAAATTAAAAGCACTGTCCAGGTACAAAGAGACTGCGTTGCAGATTGCAAAAGATGAAATAATGGTAACTTACATACAGTTTCAAAATTCTGAAATGTGACAGATATACATATTAATCAGGTTTACAGCTTGAAGAACATGGTAGAAAACTAAATCTCACATGCTTTGCATTAATTTATAGCAGAAATGATATTGTAGTGAAGGTGATGCTATTAGGAGAATAACAGCATTGTTCTTACCCTGAAATCTTATGTTTCAGTTACAGCAGTTTGTGTCCTTAAAATGGCAGCAATTTTAAGTTGCATTGCCAAGGTTGAGGCCTGA
The DNA here is from genome assembly GCF_964273705.1 of Natrix helvetica. NCBI lineage: Eukaryota > Metazoa > Chordata > Lepidosauria > Squamata > Natricidae > Natrix > Natrix helvetica. Next base: position 84,645,192 of record NC_138552.1, read on the forward strand.
AGACAATGCCTTCTCTAGGCCCTCAACTTCAGTCTGCTCCTTTTCCCAATTAGTTCCTTCTTTATTTTTTCCTTGACATTATTTTGCCTCCTGCTGCCTTACTATCTGCACAATAAACACTCACTCCTTCATGTTTTCCAGATAGAATACAGACATCCCACCTCCCTCATTTGTTAGACAGTTTCTGTGCAAACTAGTTTAAAATGATAGTTGTGTCTGGAATTTTCATTTCTCTAAGAACTTCTTTTTTTTTCCTCCAAAAGAAGATATATGTAGTTGTGAATCCAAGGACTTTATTTTGCAAATAATGCTTTTTCCCAAATCTTATCCATCCAAAATTAAAAGAAAAAAATATGAAGGATGCTACAATATATAATATATGCCCATCTGCTACAACTATCACTCTCCTTCAGATAGTAGTACTGTTAGTACTAACAATTGAACCAACAACTAAGTTGTTGGTTCAATTGTTAGTACTAATAGTACTACTATTAGATAGCAATGTATAGTATTATATTGTATTATGAATTAAAAATATTCTTCTATATCATCAGATGGCTTTGTTTTCTTTTCTTTTCTTTTCTCTTCTCCCTTCTTTTCTCATTCCTTCTCCCTTCTCTTCCCTTCTCTTATCCCCTTCCCTCCCCTCTCCTCTCCCCTCCCCTCTTTTTTCTTTTGCAAGGTAATTGCTGTGTGGCTAAATGAAGACTGACTTGCTGTCAGAATATAAACATGGGTAGCAATTCTATTTTGCGAAGGATCATATTTTGATTCTGGCTAATAATTTTAAGAGCAGCCTGTAAGTCTGTTCGCATGACTGGCTTGACTGAAATTTTGTTTTTAAACTACAGTTTATTGTCTGCAGAAAGAAAGAAAAAGGGAGGGATGGATCTGCTAACTCTTTGTCAGGCATCTAATGGAGAGGGTTGGCCTAGCTGCTGAATCTTTGGAGATGGTGAGGGGTTGAAAATGCTGCATTGCTAAGCAACACATTCAATAGCTTTCTGAGTGTGTTCATAGGCAGTGCAAAGCAATGAAGAAAGGGGTGGGAAGAACTCTTAGGGGAAAAAAGGTTGAAAAGTAAATGCTCATTTAGCATTGGTAAGGGCATAGCCTCCCTTTCTTTATGCCAGAAGTTAAGAGGTAGCGTTTGTTGGATTTTAAAAACCTAGTTGAGTACAACAAAACATTAGAAACCATTGGTTTATGATCTTAACATAATTTATAAAGTAGTTATTGGTATAACATTGCTAGCTGCTTTACAAACAAATACGTATATAATTATCAGTGTATCCCCACTATCAGTTTAATTCTCTCTGTGTACTAGGTCCCAGAGAGATATTTCTAATTTGAGTGCTTTTCGAGGATATCCTTACTTAGATCTTGTCAGAGAATTATGTAGTCGGGGTGCAAATGAAGTCAGAGATGGTGACACTAACCTCTAGTTTTACATATAGCAATAGCACTTAGACTTATATACCGCTTCACAGTGCTTTATAGCCCTCTCTAAGTGGTTTACAGAGTCAGCATATTGTCCCCAACAATCTGTGTTCTCTATTTATATCTATATATACAGCAAACAAGATAGTCAGGCACATCACTACAACATGAGGTAAATCACAGAGCACACTGAAGAAAAAAGGTGGGGAAAAAGGGAAACTCCCCCTCCAGACCCATAGCAACCAATCACAGCGTAGATTGCCTTCACGTGGGAGCCAGCACTCTCCAACCAATCAACTATAACTGTGTGTTCTGGCTCATTGTACAGTCGCACTGTTCTAGCTGCTAAATTTAAATATATTAACATCTAATGATTTTTTTCAGTTGGAAGTAACTCTTAATTCTTGTACAATTGAAAATTATAGGAACAGCCTAATGGCTTTTGAATACGGTTAGCCTAATGGCTATTTGAACCATATAGCTTTTGAATGCTTAATTCCCGTTTCTGAAGTTATGCTAATTTCAAGTTATTATCATCTGAAAACTGAGTTCAAAGGAAAGTTGTGTACATCACAGTAAGCTGCTAATGTGATTAAAGATGCACTACAGAGAAAAAGTAACGTTCCGTAAAAAATGTTCAAAGAAACCTCCTTTGCTGGCAAATAAAAAGAATATGGATCTGTGAGAAGTTCAGGACTGCTTCTACCAATGCTTATTTTGGTGTACTCCTCTTCTGCACCTGGACTGTGCTTTACTTAGCCTAATAAATTCCAGCTTTGTCCTGCCCTGATTAGACACCTACAATCTCCTGGCTCCAGTAAGTTAAAATAGGATGAGGCTGTCTGTAAAACCTGATTCAACTAACCTGCAAATCTTTAGGATGGGTCCATTTCTTCTGCATGTGAAGGTGCATGTTTTTTTATTTGGTGCTGTCCCGCCACTCCTAAGATCTCTGCCTTGTTTGAATTCGATAATTTTTGTTTTTCTCTACCATACGCATGACAGAGCTATGGAATTTATGATTCCCCCCACCCCCCTGAAACTTGCATTCCTTTCAAAACCACACTAATGTTGAGTTAATTGTATCTTGCTGGGATGTAAAAAATAGAGTAGATATGACATTTTGGTTAAAATGAGGAAATTTATATTAAAGTGTACTCCCTTTTATAGCATTATTATTTTATTATGTTATTGCATGAAGGGCATGTCATTGAATTTGATGATTTAAAATACCAAGAATATTTGAGTATTAAATTTAAGTGCAAAATGTAATGTAAATATGTAAATATCTACCAAAGTATTATTAGACATATTTACTATTTAGTTTTTAATAGCAATTATTTTAGCAACAATAACTCTCTTAGTCTTTATTTAAACTCTGCCATTTAATTTAAATTTTAGATGTAAGGTATAGAATTAAGTCATATAACCATTTATTTTCAAAGCAATATTGTAGCCTAGGAAACTAGTTTAGAAACTAAAGATGCTTAATGTATTTCCAGTTCCAGCAAAGTGTACAAATGCAACCTTTGGCACAGTGGAAATAAATCCTGTTGAAAACATAGCTTGAGAAAATACTGGCAGCATTTGCACATCTTATGGGGATTCTCAACTTTGGGGCTCATCTTAATTTTGAAAGCTTGGTGGATTGTTAAACATCACAAAATGATGGGCATGACAGAATTTACAAAATAGCAAGCAATGGGAAGGGGTCAATCACAAAATGTCCTTTTTTAGAAAAGGCAGGCAGAAGGAAATGAAAGACAAGTAATCTGCCAAAAACCTTGTCACAAGAATATGTCTAAGCATGTCTTTCAAGGACATTCAGGTTTTTTGCTCCTGTGAAATACACTCATGTTGTAAGGACAAATTTCAAATTTCTTTTTCTTTTTCTCTGTTGACGAGACAAGTCATCCCCACTTTACTTTCCTAAGGTACATATTCATAAACCAGATCAGTGTGTCTGTTTGTGTCTAGGAGCAAGATTCAAAATGAGATTCAATGGGGGAAGAAAATGAAAACATACAAGTGTTGGGACAAAGAAAAGAAAAACCCTAATCCCAGATCGAGGTCCCAATTATTCACCTACTAAGCTTCATAACCATGGGTTTTTTTTTCTCCATGGCAGAAATTGATAATTTCTTTGGTCAATCTATCCAATTTTGGTAGTGGTGGGGGGCTTCCCTCCATTTCTCTGTGCAGTCTACTCTTTCTGCTTCAAATCCATACGAACTCAAGTGTAGCCGTGTTACCAGGGGGGAGCAACTAATCAAGAATGCTACATAGCCTCTTTCAAATTGGAAATAAAAAAATGACTTAGTCATCAGTGACACATTGCAGCAGGATTGTCAAACCCGATTGCATCGCAGGCTGTATCGTGATGTTGTTTTGCCTTTACAGAGTCAGGTGGACATGCCTGCATGGGCCGTATCCGTCCCGCAGGCCGCCAGTTTGACTGGCCTGCATTACAGGTATGAGAGTAGTTAAGTATATTGAATTCATCACACCAAACAGCAATGAATTGAATCCTCTAGTTCTGAGCATTTCAAGTTCAAAAATTGGTTCAGAATCAACCAAATATTGTGTGTCTCGAATTCAATACAAATTAGATATGCTGATGGTTGCTACATTTGATTCTTTCCAACTCAATGGCGTGCAGGATAACTTTTTGAGAATTGAACAAAATAAGGTTAACTTTGGTATGGTTGGAAAACTCAAGGAAATAAAGTTCAAAAATGGTCCAAATTGACAGAGGTTGAAGAGTGAGAAAAAAAAATCTTCCCACACAATATATATGAAGAGCAAACTACAGTTTTGTGGACTCCTCCCTCCAAACCCCTCTTCCTCTCTTCCTCCTCTTTCCATTTCTTCTCCTTGTCCTGAAGTGGCATTATTATTATTATTATTATTATTATTATTATTATTATTATTATTATTATTATTATTTATTAGGGTTGGAAACAACTCCAGATGTTGTACATGTCGTGATTTCTGTAGCTTGTTCAGAGATGTATATTAGAAACAATTGCATTGTTTTTTTAAAAAAGAGAATACTGTAATTCAAGCTTGGCATATGCAGAAAAAATATAAATGGGAAAAATGCTAATTTTTAATTATTTTTTTACATTTTTAAATGGAACTGAAAGATTTAGACTGGTGCATAAATTCCTGTCTGAGAGACTTTAACAATCAGCTCTTTCATGTAAAAGCATTTTTTCATAGAATTCAATGGTTGTCTTCAGCTACAGTATGATCCTGGGTAAAGATTTAATTGGTTTAAGGCATTCCCAGCAGGTATTAATAGACACCAGCTCATATGCCAAGGCACCTTTTCCCTTTCAATCTGGAGCACCACTGCACATCCCTTTTAATTAATATAATCCAATTCATAAAAGTGGAAATAGTTGAGGAGTGCTATTATTGAATTGCTGGAGGGTATGAATGCTCATGGGAACTATGATAGTTTATAACAGCAAGAATGAACCATCCTTATTCCTTCCTTCCTATAGGAAAACATTTTGAAACATTCCCTTTAACGGTAGTTTTGTTATCCAGATTAGCAAATGTTAAATGTTTAACATTAATTCTGGTATGTTTTGAACAACTAAGCTTTTTAGAAGTAATTGTAGATATTATAAATCTTGTAGATAACAGAGAAGGTTGTATTTTGTAAAAATAGAAGTGTACAAACTGCAAATTATCTCAGACATATTGGAAGGCAGACTGGAAGAGGAATGCCTGAAACCGAGGCCTGTTATATGTTTTAACATATTAAAATATAAATTGTCATAATATAAAGATACTGTCTACCTCCTATGATGATTGTTTTGGCTTCATTGTCAAACTTCAATTGTAAACAGTCCATTTTTTAAAGTTGCAATATAAAGTGCAATATTTCACAGTAGCTTTTTATTTCTTTTGGTGGTTTGCCTCAATCCTGATTCTGTTCTGAAATTAGGGAAAGTTAGCACAAAAGAAAAGCTTCTATTTTTCTGTATTAGTATTTATAAGTAATATAATATGCTAGTTTTAGGTTGGTTGCTTTTATATTTAGGTGCCAAATCTGATTCCAGTTCTGATGTTTAAATTGGGAAGACCACTGGAGGCCACACTCTGCCGGGACATCTTGTACACCTTACCTGCTTTGGGAGTTCATAAGGTCTGTGTGAAAGTATAACTTCTCTCTCCTATTATTTACATGAAGTACAATTAATTTCAATGCCATGGTTTTTTTCCAGAGAATCTTTGATACTTGTGATAATAATGTTGAAAGCTATAACATTGGGACCCAGATAGCTATGCCCAAATCTTATACACAGTTCTGATTATACAAATTTAAAATATTAACTATAATTGTTCTGATTGTTGGCCTAGCCCTAGGAGGATATTTTGGTGCTTTATTTCTGTGCTGCCATAGTAATTCTTGGAATGTGCAGTTACATGGCTCAGGACAATTATGGCTATATACATTGTAAGTGATTCCTTTTAAGTAGGTACCATGTAAAGTTGCAAAATGTTATTATAGTGGCATGGAAGAAGATGAAGAACATGTGCTTTATAAATGGATTTTAAAACAGTTATACACAGGAATCAGTGAATGGGGGAAGAATTCAAATGTTGGCAGGTAGGAAATAATGAAGAAGAAAGTACTAATAGGTTGCAACCTTGTAATTTATCAAGATGCAGACAACTGTATGCCATACCTCCAATTTTTACAACCCCGCTTTCTGCTTTGTCTACTTGTAATACTAAATTGTGCAGTCAAATTAAAAATTATTTTGTGATTAATGTCTTAAACAAGCAGAGCATATTAGTGGGTCTGGAGATAGTACAAAATTAATCTCTCTGGATTTATTTTACATGACAAATGAATATACAAGAAATTGCATTTATAAAAAAATATATCTTCTAGGTCTGTGTTGCACAGATTTTACGTGTGCTGCAGGTGTTAGGAAACACACCAAAACTTCAAGCTGTTACGTTACGTCTGATGACATGTTTATGGGAAAAACAGGTAAAGCTTTGCAAACTGTTAATTTTCAGTTTGATAAAAAATGCTTAAGAGTGTCATTCATTGCTGTAGCAAACTCTACTGTTACAAACTTAAAGAGATGGGAATATAATCCTTTCTTGAAAGCATCTTTTTATTTAAGTAATTGATAAACATGCTGGTAGTTTTGGAGGGGTATATGTAACTGCATACATAATATAAACTCTTACCTAAAAATTAGTTAACATATTGTATAAAGAGATCAGCAATTTTTTCAGATATCCCCTTTTTTCATCCATTTTAATCCAAATTGGGGGTTTGGAAAAAATGATATAAAGGGGCTTAAGATCATCTCTATCAGTGGGAAGTTTCAAAAAACTGAACAGAATTGATTGCGGGCTAAAATCACATTTGGTCTGTGAAGAAGCTGGCAAAAGAAAGGTTTTTTTAAAAAATGCCCAGGATCTGTCTGAGCACCATAGTGAAAACAATTCTAGAAATGTTTCCTCTTTTGATGGGAAAAACACTGGGCAATACAGGTAGTCCTTGACTTACAACAACCATCATTTACTAACCATTCAAAGTTATAACAGCATTGAAAAAAGCCACTGATGATTGTTTTTCACACTGACGACCATTGCAGCAACTGGTATGTATTTATGACAGTTGTACTTTCCTGAGGTCATGTGATCACCATTTATAACTTTCCCAATGCTTTCTGCCATGAGAGTTTATACACACACATGTTCTCACTCTATTAAATTGAAGAAAAACCAGAGGCTTCCTATAGGAACTGCTGGTAAAAAAAAAATCTTGAAAAAAATTCAGAAGCCCTACTTTATGTCCTTTCCCTGCGTTTTAAAAAGTGTCCCAAATTTTGTCAAATACTCTGAGATGGTTGCATGAAATCTTGTGAGAGCTCTAGTATGATTATCATATCATACGGTTTGGGGATCTTAGAAGACACACACACACACACACACACACACACACACACACTGGGTGCAGTTATTGCCAGGACCTCATATATTAGATGTTTGAAAGATAGATTAATAAATAACAGTAGAGCAATACATTGTCACACTCTAATCTTCTATTTCCTTTTCTCCTATCAAAATACGTTTAGGATCGAGTTTATCCAGAACTTCAGAGATTTATGGCAATGTCTGATATGGCTTCATTATCTGTTAGTAAAGATACTCAGTGGGAAAAGGTGATTGCCAAAGCTGCTTCTATCAGAGATATATGCAAGCAAAGGTAAATGTTAGGTTTCCTATATTAAATTAGCTTATGTTCTTCTTGACTTGATAATATATATTGTTTGTTCCTATTAGAATGTTAACTCTTTGTTTTTTGGCAAGGGTTCAAGGCAAAAGGGTTTTGTACAATATGATCAAAGTTTTTGGAGCTGTTCTATTTATACCATAATTTTCATTCTTTCCTCCAACTTTTTTTCCCTTTTTTCCTTTAAACTAATGTAAGTTTATCAGTTCTAAAATTGGGCTGATTTCAGTTCTTTAATGCTCTTGTGTGTACTTGCATTTTTTCTTTCGTAGAAAAGGAAAAAAAATCAAATAATGTATTTTTATACTGATAATGTTAGTAAGGAGTATGGCTTAAGGGCATCATAACAGCCTCATAACTAGGTGGTATAAAAACCTTGAACTCATGAGCTACTTAGTACATATGTTATGATTCTGTGTCCTTACTTCCCCAAATTTTTATTTACTGAGCTTCATGTTCATCTTTTCCGGTTTTCACTTTATCATCTGTCTCTGCTTCAAGAACATTTAGTTTGACCATTGTGTATCTTAAAGGAATACAGTATCATCAACCCATCTGCTTTTTCACAGGATTTATTCATCTCATTTCCTACTGTCCTAGACCAAATTGTTTTCAATTGATTCAAGCTGTTTCAAGATTTTTAGCATTTGTCTGAAAAATTGGTTACGATCTAACTAAATCCTTAATGAATCTGTTATGTCTGAGAATGAAGTCAATTTATTTCATGCCTTTTCCACAAGTTGAGCTGTCACTATTACTGAACTTAAGACAATAATGATTTATTGAATAAGATTCAATAGTCAAGCTTACATTATGTTAAACCACAGACAAGTGGTTAGCGTCACACATGTTCATTTTTTAAACTGGTTTCTCTAAAGAAACTACACAAATACAGAAGAAAATATAAAAAAAGAATAAAGGAATATAATAAAGATGAATGAACGAAGAATTTTAAAATATCATGGAAGTTTATAGTTTTCCTGGCTCCAAGCATTTTTATGTTTTCTCTTTGCAAGAGTTGGGGAATTTAGCTCTTCTAGCTGTAGTTAAATTTCAGATTCCAGATTCCCCATTCATAATGGTCAGCGCTTGGAATGGTAGATTAATAATATATGGATGGCCACAGATTCCTTTTCAGAGACAGAATATGCATGCATGTATGTATGTATTTTTATCCCACCTTTATTGTTTTTACAAATAACTCAAGGTGACAAACATATCTAACACATCTTCCTCATCCTATTTCCCCCACAACAGCAACCCTGTGAAGTGAGTTGAGTTGAGAGAGAATGACTGGCCCAAGATCACCCAATTGGCTTTCATGGCCAAGGTGGAACTCCAGCTTTCTAGCCCGGTGCCTTAAACCACTAGACCAAACTACTACAGATCTTGACATAGCCATGCTCATTTGTTCATTATGTTCATTTTCTATAGTTCTATAATTACATGAAAACTTTTGTATCTTGTTAGACCTTACCAACATGGGGCAGATATGCTGGCTGCAATTTCTAAGGTACTGAATGAATGCACAAAACCCGACCAAGCCACACCTGCTGCCTTAGTCTTACAAGGACTTCATGCACTTTGTCAAGCTGAGGTACAGTTTACGGAGTTCAGAGGGCTATTTTTCTCCTTTATGTATTGCATGTTTTGTTCATCATTCCTTCTAGTAGTAGTTGTTGGAATAAAATCCCATATTTCATTCCTGTTAAATAAGATTCTATTTTCCTCATTCACTAATCTTCTACCGTGTTTCCCTGAAAATAAGACAGGGTCTTACTTTCTTTTGCCTCACGAAATATGGCCTTGGGCTTATTATAGGGGAGGGCTTATTATTTTCTGGGGCAGGTGAGAAGCGAGGCGCACCTTTTACCTTTCCAGCTCCGTCGCGTTCCTCGCCATTGTGTTCAGGGAAGCTGCGGATAAAAAAAACCCTTCTCACAAGTTCAGTCAAACTTCTTGAAATCGCGAGAAGGGTTTTTTAACTCGGGGCTTCCCTGGACACAATGGCAAAGAACGCGATGGACCTGGAAAGGTAAGAGGCGCGCCTCGCGGCCCAACACCACCCACCTCACCCCAATGGTAAAGGCAGCCTGCCTGGTTCCCTTCCCTGCCGTCCCTTTAGCGAGGGGTGACAGGTGGGGGGGAGAAGCGAGGTGCACCTCTTACCTTTACAGGTCTGTTGCGTTCATCGCCTTTTTGTCCAGTGAATCCCCTTGTAAAAAAAACCTCATGAGTTCAACTCGCAAGTTTTTTTTTTTAACAAGGGGCTTCAATGGACAAAAGGGCGAGGAACGCAGCAGAGCTGTCAGTCTCTGGTAGCGCTAGGACGCGCATCTCACTTCTCCCCCCCACTTGCCACCTCTCGCTAAAGGGACGGCGGGGAAGGAAACCAGGCAGGCTGCCTTTACCATTGGGGTGGGCGGTGTTTTTTTGCTCGAGAAGGAACAGGCGGGAGGGGGTGCATTGTTGGCCTGCCGCTGTTTTTGCAGCAGGCTTTTTTTGCGCAGAAGGGAAGGGCGGGAGATGGAAGCAATTTGCTTCACCTGCCACTGCTTTTGTGGTGAACCCTCTTTTTGCTCCGCAAATGTACCAGTAGGTGGTACAGTGGTAATGGCGGGAACCGGTTGCGCATGCGCTTAAATAGTTGGGGGCAGGCTTATTTTCAGGGTAGGGCTTATTAGAGTGCATGCTCTGAAAAGCCCGATTGAGCTTATTAGCAGGGCATGTCTTATTTTCAGGGAAACACTGTAGTAACTGAAAGTTACTAGAGAGTTATAGTCAAATTATATTTCAGTAATTGATGGACTGACTCTGAAAAGTGTTGTTCTTGATATATACATTGCAATTGTGCCTTGAATTTATTTTGATTCTGGTTTTATGTTGATGTCCAAGGACCTATTTTCTCCCTTGCTATTAGGGGGGTAGAATTTGTAGTATCTGAGATACCAATTACAGCCGTATTTAGGTTTCCTCAATTGTTTTGTTAGCTAATAATATTCAGCAGAACAGCAACAAGTGGTAGCTTTGTCTAAAGATGGGAGAGAAGAGAATATAAGCGGAATGAGGAAAATATTGCTTAGGATTGTGATACTGTTGGTTATATGGCAATGGAGATGTTTGGATGTAAGCTGCTATGGCATCCGGGATTCTGTGGCATCTCATACTATGGATGGTACAGTTGGAAACAAATGCAGGGGAATTCGGAATAATGAAATAGCATGATGCCAGGGCCGTGATGGCGAACCTATGGCATGTGTGCCAGAGGTGGCACGCAGAGCTCTCTGCTGGCCCGCACTGTCGCCCCAGGTCAGATCTCCATAGCGCTTCTTTCGTGAGCTTCTGTTTCCCTGCAAATGACAAAACAGAAGCTCACCAAAGAAAAAGATCTTACCTCTTGCGGTGCTGCTGGTTTTAGGATGCTCTGCCTCCCACTGGGCAGCTGGTCTTCGAGTCTCTGCTGCACATGTTTACGCGCATGTGCGTGCACTTTTCAGTTTCGGCATGCATGCACATGCAGTTTGGGCACTCAGTGTCTAAAAGGTTCGCCATCACTGTGTTAGGAGCTATTCCTGCTCTTGATCATTATAGTTCTATAGCTAGAACTCACAAATGGAGAATGTATAAAAGTAATAGAAAGACTATGGAGCAGTGCAGTAGTAGAAGTCATTTACATTTTCATTGCACGTCCTAAATTATTGAATCCATTCAGAAATAGCAAGTTCAAAGCACCACACAGCCTCCCCCACTTCATATGTAGGCATAACTCTTTATTTTTGTTGTTGTATTTTTATGACATCCAGTGAGTTTTTGCAGATGGCTTAGAATTAGAACCATCAGTGAAACATTAAGGTACAATTATAAGCTATAAAAGGAAAAATGGAATATTAAAGTTTTCAGGAGCAGATAATATAATTAGCGAATCCTCTGAAATAGCACACTTTTTGACAGTTAAAATGTAAGAACTTAAATGAATTTTGTGAAAGTTTTAAAATACGGAATGAAAATATGGTGTGGAAAATAAAAAACTGTTAAAAGAACAGCAAAGACAGTTTAACAGCCCCAGGATAGCTGTCTGTAGCTTATGCATCATAGTTCGAAAACCTGTTTTCTTTTGCAGCCACCTACTAGTCTTTATAGTAGGGTTAGTAGGAGAACAGCCTCTAAATACAGTTTTACATTAGATACTTCTGATATGAGAGAGATAGAACTCAATTTTAGGGAAGGAATTTAATGGAGAAACAGAAGTGCTTGAAGAGACATTTTTTTGCAGTTGATGCTGAACTATGAAAAACATATCGTGGTCTTAAAATACTACAGTGCTACTGGTGGTGATCGCCTTCAGATGATGGGAGTGGGATTTATTTTTCTTCTGGATGTATCTTAGAATTCGGTGGAGTGGCGGCTCAATGGTTAAAACGTTAAGCTTGTTGACAGGAAAGTCGGCAGTCCCGGTTCAGACCTGTAACGCAATGGGGTGAGGTCCTGTCCTTGTCCCATTTCCTGCCAAATCTAGCAATTCAAAGGCATGCAAATGTGAGTAGATAAATAGGTACCACTTAGGTGGGAAGGTAATAGTGCTTCATGCTACCTACATGATTGTGGAAATGTCTTCAACAGCACTGGTACAATGGCCTTGAAATGGAGATAAGCACTGCTCCCTAGAGTTGACAATGACTAGTGAAGTAAAATCCGCAGGGACTCCTTTTTTTTTTTTTACCTTAAATGGAAATGACAGGAACTTTGGAGGAAAGAGACTAAAAAGAGAAACTAAAGCTGACTTATCTGAGGTAAGAAACCTGGTTAGTGCTTGTATAGGGTTCATTAGAAAATGATGAGACTGTAAGATATTTTAGGAAGTTGAAAAATATCCTGGTAGAAGAGCATGGCAAACTACCTACTATTGCCAAGAAAGCTGCATGGGTGTATCCCTGAAGTCACGCAAAATCAGACTCTTTTTGAGGGAAAGCATCTATTATACCTGCTATATTGAATACGTACCTTGGACTTTAAGAAAGCCTATTTTATTAAACTAAAGCAGGATTCAGTGACCAGAGAAGCTAATTGGAAATGGAACTCAGGATTTTAAAAAGAAATACTAAAAACACAATTGCAAACAATTTCATTGGGAAAAAATATGAATGACAATAGAAACTAATGTGAAAGCCTAAAAGCCACTCAGAGTCACATGATGAGACGTTTCATGATACAAATCGACTGACTGACTGAATGAATAAATAAATAAGTTTCTTAGTATATATGTCTGAAAAGAAAGAGACGGATACAGAAGAATTGTGCTGTGTTTTGGATTAAGAGGCAAAAAGATGCTTTGAAGTATGTGTGGGCTTCAATTTGTCTGAGCCTCAGTCTCTTATCCTTGAGAATTGTTAGAGAATAGATGATATACTTGATAACTGAAAAAAGCAAAATGCCCATTTCTTCAAAAGGGAGTAAAAAGATCTAGGGAATTACAGACTAGGAAGTCTGGCACAGATAGCTGGGAAGATTCCAGAGCTATCAATCTTGAATACTACGAAGTGGTTAGCAGACGTTAGCACAGTTTTGTCAAGACTTGATCTTGCCAGACAATAATATCACATCATTATTTCTTTTGGGCAACTTCTTTAATAGATTGTGACAATGCTATGGATTTAATATTCCTTAATATCAGTGATTTTTTTTTTACGAAATACCTTATGATGATTTTGTTAGCAAGTAAGTTAAATGTTAGTCAGATGGTATGACAATAGAATGGATTCATAGCTAAAAGTAACAAAAAGAAGTTTAACACATATACTTAGAAATCAAATGCACAGATACAGGATGGGAAACATGCCATACAGCTTGTTGCCCAGGGGTAGGTTCCTGCTGCCATTACTACTGGTTCGGTGCACAAAACAATGTGCAGAAAATCAAGATGGCGCAGCCAAGGATAGAACTGGTACGGTCACGGGTCTGCTAGAGTTATTACCTATTCAACTGTACCGTACCGTACCGGTGAAAACCCACCTCTGTTGCTGCCCTCGAAGAGCATCTGGAAGCTTCAGCCGGTACAAAATTCAGTGGTGCAGGCAGTTATATGCCCACCTATATCAGTTCATGTTATACCTCTGCTCTGTGAGTTACATTAAAGTTTAGAGAAGGGTAATGAAAAATGATTAAGAAACAAGAAATGAAATCCTATGGGGAAAAAATTAAACCCGTTGGGCATGAGTCTTGAGTACACTTCTAATTCTGGAAAGGATGTCATAGAAAAGGTCAAGATTGTTCTCTATTATCTCAAAGTGGCTGATGAAAGAGTAATAGTTTGAAATATGAGAAAGAAGATTCCAACTGAATGGAGAGAAGTAATCATAAAGGCCAATTTCTCAGAGAGGTGGTGAGTCTCCCATCAGTGACTGTTCCCATAGAAAGCTTCTGTTTGAATTGGGTCGTCGTCCCCCCGGTTCTGTGGTTCTGGGATTGTATCATTTTAAGAATGCCTTTAAAGGAGAACACCATAACAATCAGCACTGGAAGTCAATCTTGAATCTGAACCTTACAGAATGCAGTAGAACCTCTGGTCACGAAGGCTTCTGACCATGACCAAATCAGGTTCAGACCAAAAAATAAATGCTTGAATCAGGTCACGAACACATACTCGGGTGGTGATCAAACACGGCCACTGCTGATTTCACCTTCCGCACCATTTTTTTTGTAAGCGCCAAACAACAGCAACCTCGTGTGGCCGGTGCATTAATGTTGCATTAATTTTGGTTAGATTCAGGTCACAACCAAATCAGGTTGCGACCAAAGTTATGGAATGAATTATGGTTGTGACCAGAAGTTCTACTGTAACCTGCAACTTTTAACTACTTTTTAAAATTGAAATGATTGCCTTTACTAAAATACAATAGCTTATATGAAATGCAAAACACTATTCATGAATCACTCATATTACCTCTGAGTATTTGGCTTGCTTTCAGGTTTTGTGAAGACAGCTAATTCTTTTTGGACATTTAAATGATAATACCCCATAAATGATACTTATAGTATTCTTTGCTTTCCATGTCAAACCTGGAAAACATACAAAGTAGTCCTTGCCAGACCATATTTGTTAAGTCTTGGCAAATCCATTTTTTTACTAGAATAATTCAACAGAAGCCAGCATAGTTTTTATGAGCCTTCATGTCCTGGTCTATAATAGATTTCATATGGGAACTATTATCAGGCAGGCTAAGATTCAGAAGTGAAAAAGCTACGTTTGTGTGGTGAGTGTGTGTTTATAGTCTTTTCTTCCCTGGAAGCAATTTGGGGTGGTTTATTCCTTGATCCTACATTTATCAGGCTTTGACCAGAGAGAAGACAAACAGAAAAGCAAAAATGAAGGGAGACTGACAGAACAGGATAATACAATGGGGACTATGATGATGACAAATTACATCACCTAGTGAATTTGACAATGAGAAAGAAAATTGTTTCTTGGCCATTCTTAAAATAGCTTCGCTATTAAAACCTGAAGAAATATATTTTTGTAGATTAAGGAAAAGCAGTCTTGAGTTTCTTTGGGTTGAAAAATCTTTTCCTTGGAGACTAACAACCTATTCTTATGAGATTTATTCCATGTGCTTCCTGCTAGACACAGGTAAACATAGTGAAACCCAGAGGTACCATTTTGAAAAAGGGACAACTTTATCTTCATATTATCCAGGAACACCAATGATTCTGGACATTTTATGGAAGGCAATATATTATCACAACAAAACCTGATACAGACAACTTTTTTTTTTATTAAACAAAGTTTTATTGGTTTTTTTTAAGGAATAAAAAAGGAAAGGGGTAATGGAAAGGTTACAAATTTTGGCAGTTGCAGTGTGTGGCAGGTGTCCCCTCCCTCCATACTCATAGTATACATTTACAGAAACTTCAATACTAAATAACAATATATAATCAGCATATAAATTCAGTTAATAATTTCAATCAATTTATATCAAGCAGATTTTCTTACTCATTTTTGTGATCTGAATTTTCTTGGTATTGCCCCTTCTCCCCCCGCCAGCAGAGCTCCGGCCCCTCCCGTGTCATGTGTGTCTGTTGTGAGATCATCTGGTTTATCTAGGAGTGCTTTATTTTTTTCCATAAAGGCCTGCGCCTCTATGGGTATATTAATTCTAACTCTTGTGTCCTCCCAGAATATTAATATACCTTCAGGCATCAGCCATCTGAACCACACTCCCTTCTGGTACTATTTCTTCGCTAATTGCGAATAATTTTTCCTTTTCTCCCTCACTTTCTTGGGGATCTGTTTCAGAATGGTTATTTCCCTATCTTGGTATTTCAAAACTTGCCCCCTTTGCGCACTCAGAATTTCATCTCTTGTGGTTTTTCTGAGAAATTTAATGTGTACCTCCCTGGGTACATTGTGTGTTCTAGCATATGCTGAGTTCACTCTATAAACCAAATCTAGTTCCCACCCCATCTGTTGTTTCTCTTTCTGAATGTATTCAGCCAAAATGCTTGTCATAATGTCCCTTATGTCTTCATCATCTGTCTCTACCACATTTTGAAATCTAAGATAAAAGTACATTCTCTCAAATTCTATTTTCATCTGTTGGGTCTCAAGTTCTTTGTTCCCCTTCTGCACCCCTTCCATCTCCCCCCTCATCTCAGCCGTCCCCCCCCTCCAAAAGATCCAGTCTCTGTGAGTTTTTACTGATCTGGTCCTGGTTCTCTTTAATTTCTTCTTTCATCTCTTTTAATTGTCTTTTTATCTCCTCTTGTCCTCCTGTAAAATTTGTTGAAACATTTGTTGGAATTCAGTCTCAGTAGTTTTAGGCTGCATCAGAGATGTTATCGTTGATTGTGTACTGGGACTGGATGTTGTAGATGTCGGGGCAGAGGCAGCAAAGCCAGGCTTCCCAGGAGGTGTTTTTTACGTGACATTATGTATACAATAAAGAGTTCAGTCAATGCAGAGAGTGATCGGTCAGAGAGGTAGAACCGCCAAGAGAGTTCAGGAGACTAAAGGTCCAGGCAGAAGGAGATTTTTCTAGTCACACTGGCAGTAGAGTAAAATTTTTCACTCCAGGGAGTCGAAAAAGTCACAATCAACAAGAGAATTATCTGAGTAGCATGGAGATAAAGACCGGAAGCCTGAAGTTTTATATGTGGAATCAGTTTTCACTGTTTATAGAGACAATGGAAGTGTGCCATCTTGCCCTGCCAGCTTCGGGTTTAAGAGGCATAACAAAAGTTTCAAAGTTTCCAAAGTTTCCAGATCATCATTCCATTGTAGGGTTAAATCCGAAATTCGCCTTTGCTATGAGTGTGGCGTCATTAGTTGGCTCTCTCCCTGCCTCCTCCCCCTAGGGCTGAGAGCAAAAATAGTTAACAGCCGCCTGTCCGAGGGGGGGGGGGAATCCCCCTCCCTCCAGCCGCGCTTCTCAAAACTAGGTCGAAAGGAAGTTTTAAGTAGCTGGCAATTTCTTTCAAGCAAACAAAAGGAATGGAGAGAAGTTTCCACCTCACCACACCGCAGCCGTGTCCTTCTGATCGCTCATTCTTCCAGCTGCCTCGCTGCAAAGACGCCGAAGCACCTCCACATCATGCTCCCCAATGCCTAGGGCGATGCGGGGGGGCCCCCTGGCCGCCGCCGACTCGGGGGATCCCCCGCAGTGCCGCCCCTTCGGCAGGAGCCTCTACGGGGCGTCCTGTGCCCCCCAAGGAGTGAGGGGCCCACCGGGAAAGCGCGGGGCGAGCAGAACCTGCCCGTCGCAGTCAGCCGCCGGAACCGGAAGTGATACAGACAACTTTTAATAATGTGATTATAATTCACTTTTTAAAATACCAGGTATCAAATAGTCTTGAATTTGAATAAGAAAGTGAAGTATAAGAATCAAATTTTTCAAGTGGTTTTTTAAATGATTTTAAGAACTCAGGTTCTTGGAACCAATAGACCATAACTTTAAATGGCCCTTCAAAATGCCTCTCATATTTTTCTTGGATGATAAGTAATAAACCAACTTCCTATACTTGTATTAGGGGTATCCTTTTAGGTGTAACATGGCTGCCTTCCCAGTAATAAACTACTAGTTATCAACCTGGTCTTAGTTTATACATGCAGTTGTGGTTCTTCCACAATCTAGTACAGATAGTCCTTGACATACAACCACTCATTTAGTGATGCTTCAAAGATACAGCAGCAATGAAGAAAGTGATTTATGACCAGTTTTCACATTGCGGCATCCCCTTGGTCATGTGATCAAAATTTAGCCACTTGGCAATTGGAGTGTATTTGTGACCATTGCACTTCCCGGAGTCATGTGAAAACCGTTTACTGTATAATCTTGCCCTCCGACTTCCAACAAGCAAAGTCAAAGGGGGAAAGTCAGATTCACTCTGAGGAAAGAAAGTCCTTGTGGTCCAACCAGCAAGGCACAAATCTGAGTTGGTAAACTGTCAGTCAAGTGACAGAATCAAGGGAGAAGCAAGTGACAAGGGGAGAGGAAATCCAATGTCCAAACACAGCCAATCAGGCTTTGCTTCATAGGTCAGAACTGAATTTTGGATAAGTTCTCAGCACTGTCTAACGTAAGTGAGCCCAATAAGTAAGCCATGCTGAGATTCCATCCAGTGCACAGCTATAGAGCAGTCATACATGTAGTTCTTGAATTAAAATAGGTTGCTCAGTGACAATCCAAAGTTTTGATGACTCTACTTTGAGGCTAGTTACAACTCCAAATCGAAGTTCCAACAATCCACTCCAGTCAAGACCAAATGTTGGGCACTCAACAACATATTTTAAATAAAATTTGTATTCGTTTATAACATACAAAGAGAATACAAAAGTAAATAGTAGGGAAGTTAGGGGAGGGAAAACGGAAGTGGATAGTGGGGGAAATCAAGGGGAAAAAGAAAAAAAGACATTGACTTTCGATTCCTTTGGTATAGTAAAATAAGGCACTCACCAACATTGGCTGCATTCACATAGTTTGCAGTGTTACAAGGTCACATGATGGTGTTTTATGATGGTTTTGCTAAAAACTGGCACTTTTGGTTTTGGGCAAAAATGTCCACAGTGAATCATTTACTTAACAAGTGCCACAAAAAAGGAATGTAAACTTTGGTCTGTCACATGTCCAGCTTGTTTTACAGGCATTACGACTGTGATGGGCAGACTCCTTTACAGTCATAAGTCAAGGACTATCTGTATATGATTATTCCAAGCCTCAAGAAGAAGAAAAAACTCACTGTAGTATTTGTATAGTTTGAAAAACTGGTAGATCTCCTTCACAACATTTAGGCTCAATAAAATATTGTATAAGAGAACTTTGTTTGTGTTACAGGGCTTATAGGTTGTTTCCATCTAAACTTACTCTGAGCAGAATATATTTTCTGCTCCATCAGTTGAGTTAAAAACAAAAGGCAGTTTATACAGTATAGTTTACTCAAAATACCTTAACAATTTCCAGTTGCTCAAGGATTTTTTTTTACTGAAGTACATTATTTCTCGAGACCTGTTGACTTCAGTCTGGATTGTCTCTTCTTCCTTTCATCTTTTTCCTCCCTCCCTTTCTTCTTCCTTCTCCTCCTTGACATTTATATAAACATGAATGCCATTTTTAAGAATAATGGAATCACATCTAATTTGGCTCTCAATTGAAGTATTCACTGTTTTGGCTGAAGTCTGACAAGAATTATGTCCTCATTTTTCCTCCCAACTTTCTGCAATGGTCACATAGAAGAGGGTTAGTATACTATAAAATACATTTCAGATCTTCATACAAGTTAGAATAACTTCTGAAAGTACTTACTGCACTCATATAAACCTACTGTATTTTTTATGATCTTTGTTTCTAACAGAAAGGTGCATTAAGTTTTATTTTCCTTTATGCAAATGATTTCACTAACAATGTACTCTTCTATTCATGTCCATTCTCAGCTTTGGCAAGGATAATTAAAGCATTTTCTGGTTGAAAGTGTATATCAAATCAGCGTGTTCTGTTGCACAGAAGCATAAAAAAAGACACTGTCAATAGTCCTGAAATCTGTGACATTAAATCCTTGTTAGTTCTTAGAGATGGAAATGATCTATTCATACTAAAACAACAATAAAGAAAGGAACAATAAGCACAAAGTTTAAAACAAACTTACAAAGACTGTTTGCACCCTCGGCCTTTGAACACTGCCTGGCGTTACAAAGATGCTTTCTGATCAGCTATCGCTCCGTTGTGTCAGAACTAATAGGTGCCCCCATATTGAGGCACAAAACTGCTTTCATCTTCTGCGACTCCTAGAGGGTGTTGTGTTCTCAAATAACAGCAATGTACAATTGAGCAATAACTATCCAGACACTGGGCATTTCCTGGGGATTCATGACCGAGAGAAAGAGTTCACTGCAAGCCCTTTATCACAAGACAGAATTGGCTGCTCCCCTGGAAATGCACCATACTAAAATAGTTACTGTAGTGCTGTTATTACCTTTGCATTTGTTTACATTTTTTTTAAAAAAAAAAATTTTTAAACAAACTTTAAAAATTCGGTTTGTTCAATTAAATTTTATTATACAAATATTTCAGTATGGATAAACATTTCCCTAAAGCTAGCAGAATATATATGATTACCGGTATATGCTTTAAATTGAGCATGGGTTTTTATTCCAAAGTTCCAAAGATATCTTAATAGTGTGGTGCTAAGATCCTGGATTTCTGATTGGCTTCACTGTATACCGCTAACTCAGAATGTTGTGTTTAACTTTATGAGATAGGAATGTATGTTCGCATGTAAGGTTGCTGTATTAAAAATGACACATTTTTCATGTTGTAACATACAATACATTCACCTTTTCTCAGGCTATAGTGTTTTATTTGAGGCAATAATGACTGTAGTGGTGCTATTGAAAAGAAGAATTATAGAAACATTTCCCATGATATAGAAAACAATTCAAGCATAGATCAAAATTAGAGGCTAACCTTATTGCTTTATAGGAAAAGATATTTAGTATACATTTACCTAAATAACAAATAAGGGACACCCATGTTATAAAGCCCTAGGCACAAAAATGTGCTTTTAAGAGAGGTGATAAAGTGATAGAATATCGTTTTCTACTAATTTTTGCTAGCCCTTCACTTTGTAGGTCTATTAGACTATAATTGTATAGTTTCCAGCTAGTAGATCATTGCTTAGAGTAGTTGGGAATTTTCTGAGGTATACTTCAATACATTCAGAAGGCATGGAAAAAGGTTGTACAGGGTAGGCCAATACTATCAATTAAATAACATTGCTTGAAGAGCAATTACACTGTATGAACAGCAATTTAAAGAAGGCCTCAAAGTTCTTTGATCTCATTATGTACTTAAAATGCTAGGAAAATTGTATGGTATTGTTCAAAAATAAAATAACATGTAATTTGATATGTCTTGGTAATAGAAGAAGACCTGATTTTCTGCTCTCATTTTTGGGTTGTAGTTACTACAACCTGATTATGTCTTTCGACCCTTTAGTGCCTGTTTGTTACTACCACTATGTTTATGATAGCATGCTTTATAATTATTTATTTATTTGATTTGGTTTTACCATAGTTTCCTGCTTTTATAGATTCCATTTTTCTACAAGCTCCTTAGGAGAGTGATTATAAATAAATATGTATATAAAAATAAATGTACAGCTTAAATCACCAGTGGATGAGGACAGTAGTTCAATAACATCTGGAGGGCTACTAATTATTATCTTTCCTCCAGATTATCAGATATTCAGACCCTGGCCTGTTACCAGTTGGTTCTTTTTCTACCATTAAATGTTACCAAACCAGATTAACCTTTCCTTTACAATTCAGGATAAGACCAGCTGTTTTTCTGTGAAGCTTATGGGTAGTCTTTGAATTTGACCCAATTATTAAACAACCTTTCAAATATTTACAAAAAAACTACTTACAACCTGTTCTCAAAGTTATGACTGCCTGTTTTGCAGAGACTACGCAATCATATTTTGGGCACTTGGCAGCCAGGTCACATTTTCAATTGGTTGCAGCATCCCATGATCAGAGAACTACCATTTGTAATATTTTATGTCCTTTTTCGAACAAAAAGGACTCATTTACAAGAAGTGATTCACTTAACAAAGCATATGATTAAGTTTATGATTGCAAGTGACAAGTCATAAAAAATGGTCGTAAAATTGAATTCATCACATGGTGCCTTATGACTGCAATGATTTGCAACCAGTGTGGTCATAAGTCAAGGGCTACCTGTAATGTTCTTTTTTTTATAAAATAAATGCCTGGGACAGACTCCACAGGTCTTAATTTAACTTTATGTTGTAGCACAAAGTTACCAGTACTAAGGTAATATAGCATTTATACCCAACAAATTTTATCTTTACAATATGCAAAATTTAAGTTATATAATGTGTTCTTTCTATGGAAATCGGATAAATAGGTATACTTTTCAGAATATACTATATCCTGTGCCTTGAATGAGGATATACATACAGCCTGATTATTAGTATCTCGACTAATCTGAGATTCTTATTGAATAAAACTGAGATGGTTTTTAAAACTGTAACGCTGGAGTTTCAAAAATCATAATCTATCTTTAATCCATCCTGATCTTTCTTTCTTTCTTTCTTTCTTTCTTTCTTTCTTTCTTTCTTTCTTTCTTTCTTTCTTTCTTTCTTTCTTTCTCCATTGATTTACTGTATCTCAACAAAATTCCAAGGGCATTTGGAAAAGATCAGCAGCTTTGAAGGCTAGGGAAATTTTGACTTTGTCTGTTATGAACAAGGGGAACCCAACCACCAGCAGAGAAGCCTGGCTGACTGGCTGCAAATCACGATTGGTGAATAAACCCCACTGAGCTGGAAATAATACCATGACTCAATGTATGATAATCATCAATGCTATTATACTATCTTGGTGCATATCTGTCTTGATTTAGGTTTTGATTTTTTTTTAAAAAGCATTAATCTTTTTTAATGGTGTTTTAACTTAGAGGACACTGGGAGCCGGCGGCCAGATGTCACGCTTAAAGTTGCTCTGTGATAAGACGATAACTATGGTACATATTTTGAACTATAAGCATGTAAAACTAAGGAACTTCGTTGAAGAACATTTATAATAGTATTTAAGTAAGATGATTTCATTACATTATGGTTCTGGAGGAAGTTTCTTTCCAGATGCTTTCCAGAGTGAAAATGCTCTAGATGAGCAACCTTTTTAGGGGCCAATTTAAAGCTTTAAGACTCTATGATGGAGAAAACTTAAATTTGTTTAAAATTAAAATTCTTTGGAAATTGAACTGTGCTAAGTTAATTAAGTTAATATATTTTACAGTATTATACATTTAATATGTGCATGCAGCATGTGTTTAATAATGTACCCATGCTATCACATTAAATAATGCAGTTCAACAGGAGAGTTTAGAATAGCTGGCTGCATTTAATCCTAACCTGCTGATTGTGCATCTCTGCCCCAGAGAACATACTGTCCCTTTGAAAGCCATCACTGAGTGTAATGTTTTGTCGATTATTATTTTGGAAAAAAAGTAAAACTTTTAAGATGCAGATTATTTGATTAGTTGTTGCAGTCTAACTGAATATTCCGGTTTAATACCAACACTCCTCAACAATCAAACAACTTTCATGTAACGGTGACATATCTTTTTAATGATGATGGTTAGCTAACATCTTACTGTATCTCTTCTGTCCCTTTATATAATTATTCTGATCTGAGGATCATATTAGGCATGATTGCGCAAAGACTAGTTGGCCAGCATGTATGTGCATGACGGAACCCAGAAGCCAGCATCTGGCGACTGTGCGCATGCCCACAGAGAGGGCTCTGCATACCACCTCTGCAACGCGTGTCATAGGTTTGCCATCATGGGTATATACCATACACATGCATGTACACATACACACACTCTCACTCACTGACTCACTGATTCACTCACTCACTAACACACTCCTTTACAGACATTTTTTGGTGATTTTTATTTTGTGTGCTTTCCAAAAAGCGTAACTATTTGCAAAATTAGTGTTGGTAATTCCTCCTGATAGAAATTCATATTAAGTAGGAATTCTTTGTGACCATGACAAAATTATTCCCAGGTTAGTCAATATGAAATTGAAGCCTGATGCTGCTAACAAACAAAAATATTTACTTACTTGTTACTCGTACTAACATCTGCTCTTGTAGACTTGATCGGTGTCAATGTGTTGCCATCATCTCATTGGCCAGACTCTGGATCTTGATGTAAATTATAATATAATTTACAATCTTCAATGACATACTTCTAAGCTAATAGTCACTTATAAAAATGTCTCTAGCTTAATAATTTTTTTTTGTGCAAAATAAAGGCTGTTGGTATCATTTTACACTAAAACACACAGAGAAGGCATAGATTCACTATTCTTTCTATTTATTTTTCTTGTGGTATAATGCACTGATTAATATTTTTTTTAATTAGCTTGTAAATTAATATTTATGATTTCTCCCAATTTCAGGACTTTGTTTTCATGTTCTCTTTTGCCTAGATACATTCTCCACATGAATTGTTTTGTCTAGTTATTGAGATCAATGTTTTCTAAAGTGGAGGTGGAGAAGTGTCATTTTCACTCAACATATAATCAGATTAAGTTTCAGTAGCTGTCAACATGAGTTACACTGGAATTGTCTTCATAGATCCGTCTGTTCGTTAAAAGGACTTAACTCAATAGGAGTTCTTAAAAGCTTTATCGTTACTGATTTTGAAATGGTTCCCCTAAAGTATTTCTACAGCCGCCAAAGTGGCTGTTTAATTCTGATGCCCTACGTTTTGATTTTTTTTCTAGCATAAAATATTGCTGTAGTGATTTCATTAACTCACTATCTTTTCAAAATGAGCATCCCAGGACAATGTCAACTCATTTATCTGCCCATACAGATATTTGATTCTCCCACTTGACAGAGGCAACTGCAGTTTTCTTACAATTTTGTATATATTATGAAACTGTTTTTGGCATCTGCTTCCTTTATTTTCAATATAAAACCAGATGTGCAGCCCTAATTTAGACACTACTTTGTCTTCTTCCCCTTAGTATCAACTTGCTGTTTTAATTTTTGGAAGAATATTTTTTTTCTAGCCAATTTTACTTGTCTGTCAATATTTCTGCTGCCATTACAGCATAGACTTGAATGTTTCATGATAATTACAGGCAACTGGCAGAAACCTGCAGATATGATAACAACGTCTGAAAAGTTGAAATTCCTGAAGGGAACTTTTATGCATTTCTGTCTATGGATTGACCCCGGGGAAATCCATTGAAGCCTTTATTACAATGGTTTGCTCCCTGCAGAGATTCGGGGGGGGGGGGGGGAGGGGGGGCTTCCAGCCTTGGAGAATGCCTTATGGGGAAAACTAAAGGAGAAAGCAGCTTAAATGTCCAAAAAAGTAAATTATTGGTTGCTTGATCTATTTCTTTAAGTTATGATCTTACTTAATATATTTCCAAGTGGCCTGAAGAATGAAGGATATGTTAGACAACTTGGGAAACTAGTGTCTCTTGAAAATTTCAGGAACTTGGGACATGGAATAAATTTTTGTGGAAAAAAAAACGTTAATATGTACAGTTTTATTATTATTAGATTTTTATCCTGCCTTTTTTACATATATAATTCAAAGCAGTGAACATAATATTCTTGCCTCTTTTTTCTCAACAAGAAGTCTGTGAGGTAGGTTGGATTGAGAGAGAGAAACAAGCCCAAAGTCATCCAGCTAGCTTTCATGCCTATGAAAGGTCTAAAATTCACAATATCCTGCTTTTTAGGCCAGCATCTAGCAACTAAAGAGAACTGGCTCTCAGCTGATGCTGCTATGATACATTTACAATAAGAAAAGTGTACGCCTCACCATTTTAATTCTACTAACAAAATAACAAGAAATTATACATTAACAATCTCATTCTTAATGGGAGGCAATGGGAGAACCTCAGTATTGAAGTAGAACTGCTAATATTGTTGCTGATATTACTATTTTTTTTTAAAAACCACCGTTTAGCTTGATCAAAATGTACACATTAAAAAAAGAAATGAAGTAAAGCAACTCTGTAATATTACATCCCTTAGCAAAACCATAAAACTGAAATAAACATTTTACAATATATTGATTACCTTTTGGGATCAGCTATTAATGCCCTTGTTTCCTCTATATGTGACATTGCCATCTATGTTGAATTGCAGTTTTTATCTACTCTGACGTTCTTCAGATTTCTAAGAACTACAACTTCTAGATTTCCTGGTCAGTAAGGATGTTGACAATACAGTTGGGAATCCTAAACTGAAATCTTTTCTCTGTTGATGCCTTACTCTAATCAAAAATTTTAAATGTCTGATCCTTTGAAATCATATCTAAAGAAGAACTTCAATGTAGCAAAGAGTATATGAATTTCATACTAAAAATAAAAAGGAGACGCCTATTATAGAACATGAAAGACAATAGTTGTCCCATGGTAATAAGGTAGTATCTTTTATTCATACACAGCATTCTCAAAAAAACTCTATTGTTCCCAAGATTGCACATTAATTATTTGCTTGATGATTTCTTCAGTCATGACCATGTAATAAAATTCTATTGGGCAGTAGATGGATATATGTTGTTGTGTTTACTGACTAGAGCTTAGATTTCTGTGTTTAAAAATCAGTTGACTTAATAAATGATATTAATACCACCTTGACATCTAGCAATACATTGCCTAGTCTAGATGTGCATTACACCTCTCTAAATTATTGCTTTTCTTGAATTTCATTCATATAGCTCTCTGGGGGCTCATCTAGAAAACAAACTGCTTCAGCATTGACTTATTAAGCTATAATTTTGAAGCAAGTAGGCTCATGCATGGACACAAGTTACAGTTTTGTTAGACTTAAAAACCGCTGTCATTATAAAATGGTAGCATATTTCTTTTTAAAAAATCTTTTATATCAAAATACAGAGTTTTGAAAGTGTAGGGATTTAAAGGCTGCAAATTCCATAGGGGATTCTGAGATGGTAAAATGTTGAAGCAGAAGCAACTTTTAAGTAGCTTGTCCTGGATCAATAATGGTCAGATAATTAGTAATGAATACAATTAGATTGCCTAAAGGTAATAAATTTTGCCATGAGTGAATGTTCAGCTCCATTGATTTATGCACAAATGGGGACAACATATTAGCATACCTCTATTATTTATAGGCTTTTTAAATTAGGGCTATATTTATTCAAATCTTTGAGTTCTACTAAGGCTGCTTTTTTAGAACCTTACCTGCATTGACAGATGGTGCTCACTTTGTTCAGAGATTTTTGCCAAAAATTTTCAGTTTTGATAATATGTCTGATGAAAACAGTTTCAACCATGATTCATGTTTTTTACTGTTAATATTATTGTATGTTAAGGGAATGTTAATGAATTGTAGTTCTTATTCTAACCTTTTCAAATTGATGTTCTTTTAATGGTAAATTGTTATTTCCAACTATAAAAAAACTCTGTGTTTCACCAAAATTGATTTTATATATGAGTCAGATTTTCCTATTTTATTGATGGATCTTTTCTTATGCCATTAACACAAAGTATTTTTCACTCTAATAATGATCCTGCAAGGGCTAATTTCTAGCTATGAATAAATACAACACATTTGTGTAATTATTTGAGATTTTTAAAAATAGACCCTTTATATGTATATTTCTACATTGCTTATCCCTTCTAATTATTGGGATTTAGGCAATACTATGTTATTTTGCAGGGCAATCACAGTATTATATACCCATAGAATGACATGAACGTGCCTGAAAAAAAGTGGATTTTGTTTGTGCATATGGCATGCTGGCCAAAATGTACCAAAGAGACTTGTATTGCATTTACCATTAGAAGGGAAAACTCCATGTGGCATAGGTGTGGCTAAAACTGTTCATCTTGTCTACACCTTTCTAACTTTGGCCTCACAGATATGAGGAGCAAAGAATATGTCAGTATCTGTGGGCTTACCTATGATGATCATGGCATATTAGAACGTAAGAGGAACAAATCAAAACAGAACACTATAAAGAAGAAAAAAGAAAAGAAAGGCGGGAGGGAGGGAAGGAAGGAAGGAAAATGAAAGAGAAAGAACTAACAGATTAATAAAGGTAGTCAGATTTGAAAGAAACTAAAAGCATATCAACTTTAGAAAGTGGGGAAAAAGTCTCGTTTAAAAAAGTATTATTATTATTTTTTTATTTTTTTATTTTGATTTTTAGACCGCCCCTCTCCCAGAAGGGACTCGGGGCGGTGTACAGTCAATACAAATAAAACCAGTCATAATAATAAAATACATTTAAGATACATTTGGAGGGGGAGATAGGCTGTACTAAGAAATAAATATATTCTAATCCTAAAAACATCACTGGATTAATATAAACTGGATTAATCTAATAGTGTGAATGGAAACTCGACATAAGAAAGTTTTATGCCTGGAATATATAAAATAATGATTTTACTGTGTGCCACAATGTGGAGTTAATGGAACATATAAATGATTATCAAAAGAAGCAAAACTATGCATAACAACATGCTCTGACCACTTTACTCATTTTGTTATATGGGAGTTATGTGAGAGTGTCAGTTATACTGTATATCAGGAGAAACAAACATAACATTCAATTCAATAGGAGAGAGATATTTAATGTGGAAAACAAGTACAGTCAAGAATGGGACCTGAATCAGAGGTGGTATTAAGCAGATTCTGATCAGTTCTGTAGAACCAGTAAAGGAAATTTTGAGTAGTATGGAGAACTGGCAAATACCACCTCTGATTTGCCCCGCTCCCATCTATTCTCTGTCTCCCGAGTTCCAGCTGATCAGGAGGGAATGGGGATTTTGCAGTATCCTTCCCCTGGAATGGGGTAGTGAAGTAGAGATTTTACAGTATCCTTTCCCTGCCACGCCCATCAAGCCCACAGAACCGGTATTGAGGATCAAATTGTGAAACAAAAATGAAAATAGGATGAATGGATTGAGAGTAGGGGAAAACTGGGAAATTTTGGTAGTTGATGAGATCCTGAAAAAGAGAGAGATTAGAATTTTAATAAAGCAAAGGCAATGTTTGCGGCAGTCTATTGACATGCTGGAAGGAAGAATGTAGTTTACAAGGTCAAAAAAGTATGAAAGTACGAAAAGACGACCTACCCCGAAAGTAAGTCCTAGCTTGATTTCTACATGTACGCCCAATATAAGTGCTACCCCCAAAATAAGCCCTAGTTAAGACCCTGCCCACTAAGGTGCACCGGATGGGGTGAGGCACACAAGTAAAAATTAAGCTAGGGTGGGAATGGGTGGTGGTGGAGCTGTTCTACTTACCAGGCCTCGTACACCCCAACATCTGCCTCATCTTGCAGGCTCACTTCTACGGTTGTTTGCCACCGCTCGCATACATCGGCCCCAGCCTCCATTTCGTTGTCAGAGACCCTTCTGGAAAGGCCTCTGCAGCCAATAACAGAGCTCCAGATCGATCTGTTATCAGCTGCAGAGGCCTTCTGGAAAGCCCTCTGCAGCTGATAACAAGCAGTTGCAGAAGAAGTGGGCCAGCAGCGGGCTGCTGCTGGGCGGGGCTGTCAGTGCCGCCTCCTCGAGGTGAGTCAGTAATTAAACATCCTCCGAAAATAAGACCTGGTGTCTTTTTTTGATAGGGAAAAAAAGACCGGGTCTTATTTTCGGGGAACACAGTATGTAGTGTGTGTTGTTGATATAAACTAGCTCCGGCTGTGTTCATTTTTCTTATGTCATGCCTTTAATTTTTTTTGCTTACTATTCCCATTCTGTGTTTTACATAATGTTGCTTAAAGCAAAAGGGAATTTTATGATGGTATATATGCATTTTAGTTATGCTTTTCAATCCCAAAGCATTGGATATAGTAAGTCTGTTGAAGCTAACAAGATCTGGATTTCATTAATACGTTTATTATATCCAATGTAAATATCAACAATATAAAATGGACTTAATTTTGGTTAAATTTTAGTTGCTTAATAATAGAGTTTCTATCTGAAACATGGCATATCTGGAGAGCCTACAAAATGCAATTTGTAAGTGCTATTTCTAATCCATATATCATATATCGTTAAACATATTTTAATCACACACACATACACACACAGACTCTGTCATGCTTAAAACAGCCTTTGTTTCTTTATTTTAGGTTGTTTGTATTCGCTCTACATGGAATGCACTCTCACCAAAACTGAACTGTGATACCCGGCCATTTATTTTAAAAACACTCAATGAACTGTTCTCTCTTGTCCCTTCGTTAATGGTGAATTCGAGTGAATATGAGGTATGTGTCTCATACTGACCTACTTTTTTTAAAATCCGTAATTTTAAATAAGGCAATCAAGTTAATACTTCCTTGAAGATTGTTTATGAACATAAGTGAAGGCAACTGAACTGCAGAGTCGAGGCAATGTTCTAATGGCATTATTGGAAAGCAGTAGAGCCAGATTTCTTTTGCTATTTTCCCTTCAACTTTTGAAGAATTGTTATTTTTATAGACTAGCAGATAACAATCAACCTTGGTGTTCTTCAAAAAAGCTAAGCAGGATTGGACCTCATTAGTATTTGGATAGCAGAGCACTGTGAATTTGCTTGCCATAGGCAAGTTTAAGAAATTGAAAAATATTCCAACAGACAGCAGTGGCAAACCATTTTTTGTTGCCAGTACTCTAAAGGAGATTTTATCTTTACTTCTAAGTAAGATGCATTAAATACATTGGAGATTTGAGAAGAAGATCAGACCAATCATAGAAACTACTCAGGGCCAGAACTAATGTTTAGCGGTATCCTCAACTTACAACCACAATTGAGCCCAAAATTTCTGTTGCTAAGTGAGACAGTTGTTAAGTGACTTTTGCACTCTTTTTATGACAGTTTTTGCCACAGGTATTAAGTGAACCACTGCAGTTGCTAAGTTAATAACACGGTTAACTGAATCTGGCTTCCCCATTGACTTTGCTTGTCAGAAGGTCGCAGAAGGGGCTCACAGGACCCTAGGACAGTGGAACTGTCATAAATACAAGTCAGTTGCCGAGTGTCTAAACTTTGATCACATGACCATGGGGATGCTGCAGCGGTCATAAGTAGAAAAATGGTTGTAGGAACACTTAGGTCACTAAACAAACAAATTGTAAGTCAAGGACAACCTATATGTCGGCTATCATTTCATGGCTGATAAAGCTAGATTAAAACTAGAATGGACTGAAGAGCTGAAGGTTTTTATTATCATTTTGTTAAAATTGAAAGTCTGGCGCTTTCATGGAATTATTGAGGATTTCTTAATAACATGGAAAAGGAATCGTATTCAGGAAGAATCAATCTAAATAGGAATTTGCCCTTGGTTTTCTCATTGGCTGGAACCATCTCTATAACCAGTTGAAAATTACTTTAATTTTAAATAGTTTTGTTTGCCACAAGTAAATAATCCTTCTCCAGATTAGGCCAAAACCTTATCTAGCTCAGCATTCTATTCTAAAGAAGCCATCCTCTATACTTCCATAGGCGCAATATGAATGTATTAGCACTCTCTCCTTATGTTGCCTAGCAACTAGTATTCAGAGGCATACTGCATTTTATAAATAATCTGCAAGTAGCTAGGTGGATAACTGTATTCTGTACGAATTTGACTGTTAAATGTCTAACAGATTCCAAATGTTCATTCCGCTAAGCATGCTATTTCCTTCTTGAGGTGAAAACCTCCAAATAATTTAACCTTTTTTTATTGCAGAGTTTGTACAACACTGTAATCATTGGGCTGGTGCTTTTCTGCATTTTTCCAGCCTGCATTTTTTTAAAATAAATGAGCAAAATTGTATTAATGCTCTACAATCAAATCAAATCTTATAACAGCGGCAGTTAGGTATTCAATTTATTTCATAAAATGCCAATCTAATGTGAAAGAGTTATGAAAAACACATTCCATTTTAGATGCCTATACAAAAGTTGACTTTTTAATAACAGCTGTCTTGTAGGCAGATATTTTAATGGAATTAGCCATTATAAAATCAGGGTAGTTTTCCTAGTCTCTGAACATACACTTAAGCTACATACAGGTAATTGCTTGATATATTTTTGGTATATTACAGCTATACAGGTAGTCCTCAACTTGCAACCACAATTGAGCTCAAAATGTATGTTCCTAAACAAGACTGTTAAATAACTTTTCCCCCATATTACAACCTTTCTTGCCACAGTTGTTAAGTGAATCACTGCAGTTGTTAAATTAGTAACCTGGTTATTAAATGAAACTGGATTCCCTATTTCCTATGCTTGTCAGAAGGTCGCAAAATGTGATTGTGTGATCCCAGGACCTTGCATCCATCCTAAATACATGCCAGTTGCCAAGCATCCTAATTTTGATGATTTGACCATGGGGATGCTGCAATGGTCGTAGATGTCAAAAACGCTCATTTCACTTTTTCCAGTGCCATTGCAACTTTGAACAGTCACTAAGTGAATGGTTGTAAATTGAGGACTAACTGTATAATATTAGGCTGCAATTTGTTTTGTTTTGTCCTGATGGAAATAAATTATCTGAAAGCGAGTAAATAGGATGATTATATCCTTGTATCGAAGATTATTGGGATCTTTGATACAAGGATATAATCAGCTACTTTACAGTGCAGTCTCTTATATCAAGGATGCCCAAATCCTGGGCTGTGGTTCACTATTGGGCTGTGCCGTTTTGAACTGGGCTGTTGAAGTAGCAGGCAAGCATGCAAAGCTTCATTTGCGCATGCACAGGGTTTAGGTTCCACTGTGAAACCCTAACCCATTTTCCTCTACCACTGAAGCCGCTGCCACCAGTCCGCAGACCCAAAAAGATTGGGACCTGTGTCTTATATTACTCCATAGATATACTTTCCAAAGAATTTGGTAAAATCCAGTTAAATATTGAGTAAATTCTAGTGCTGTTTTCCCTATCCCCCCCACCCTCACCACATCCACACAGTTTGCTCTAATGAGCAGAAAGATGGCTCTCTTAGGGTCATTTGGCTGTATCTGGTGTTCATATTGTAAATGCAGTTGCATATATTTAATATAATTATTCTGTCAACGAAAGACTGAGCAGAATGTTTTAATAGGTAACATCTATGCTTCTAAAAGCATTTAAATCTGTTTACAAGGTTGAGATTGTAACATTGAAAACGTTTTGTGAATTGCCTCTTTAAGAGTACTTAAAGGTCAACCCTCCCCCTCAACTTCAAGTGGTACTTTGCATTTTTATTATACATCATTGAATATGGGATCTTGAATATAATTTTTGACCTTTGAAATTTTCTCAGTAAGTGTAATAAGGACTATTAGTCTTCATTTTGGAGCCAGCTAAATTGCAAAAACCTTTCTTGTTATTTTAAATTAAACTCCAGTGGCCGCATAGAAATATTTTTCCCTTGTCACTGCCTCAAATAAACTGCTAATCCATAAATGCCTTTCTTGGTTTATTTTACAATGTGTTATTTACCTCAATTTTCTATCATGTTTCCTTAATAAAAAGAATCTTTGTAAGTTGGATTTTGTTCTCTCTCCCCCATTTGACGTTATAGAAGTTTAAAGCTCAAGTTGTCAGTTTCCTATGGAGCCACACACAAAGCAAGGTGAGATACTAGAAAATGAACTGACTTTGGCCAGGTACTGGCCTTATTTAAATATTTTCTGTGTTGCATTAAACATCTAGTTTCTCTGTCCAATTATGGGTCACATAATCATGATTATGACATGTTATTAAAAAAGGCAATCTTTTTCTACAACCACTGCATACCTTCTTAATTCTTTATTTACTGCCTAGTTATGATTGGTCAATGATATTGATAATTCTCCATAAAAATCCACAAATTTCATCAAGTCATTGTAAATGAACTGTTGTGTTGCTTTGGGCAAGTCACCATTTTTTATTTCTGAAACATTTAACAGTCAGAAGGTTCAAAATATAAGGCAGTCAATTTTTATTTTAGAGTTTTGATCTTACCATTAAGTAATATCTCAGATGTTTATCCCAAAGCCCTACTATAGTCTAACTATTGCAGAATAATACAACTTATGTACAGTAAAAAAAAAGGTTTCTTTTGCTCAGTAAGTTTGGTAGATGTGATTTTTAGCGCACACTATTTGCTTTTAACCACAGGTTCAGGACAATTTAGAACTTGCCCTACATTCTCTACTTGGAAAATCAATGATGCATTTAACATAATAGATAAATACAGTATTTTTCCTTATCCAACCTTATTTGCAATGATGTGATGGCAATATTTTTCTTTAGGATTCTCTTGTAGCTATCTCTGCATATAAATCTCTCTCTGAATTTCATCCTGAAGAATACACCATCCTCCATCTTCCTGAACAGGTAGATCTTTCTTACTTTAATTATGGGTAAGTGTTGTAATCAACAGGAATACAAAACAGTGTGGAAACAGTGTCCAATCCTTGCTTGGACATTCAGTAATTCATCTGATCTTAATAGGAAATGGCTGTATAGTTGCTACTGTGTCTCTTGTATTACAGTATATTCGAGTTGCCTGGAGTCGTATCCTTCTGCCTATTGCATGTGGAAGTTTGGAAGCAAAGAGTCTTCTTTAAATGGGAACATTTGTCTTGAAAATAATCAGATGTTTGAGCTGCATAGTAAACAGGAGCTGGATCAACAAAGTCATAATGGGGTGGATAAGCCAAGCCAAAAAAAAACCGCCAACCCCTACCTCTCATCCTTAATAGTCAATTAATATGGTGATTGTGTACTCCAATAAAGTTATAAAAGATTTACAGAGAAGCAACACGTATCATGTTTTTCTTCTTCTTTTGACTTAGGAGATTGTTTCGAATAAGATTTTAATAATAGTTTCTGAGAACAAACCATGTTCTACTTGGTTTGTTGATTGACTTTCAAAATCAATTCAAAATATTGACTTACTTATTGAAATGTTGTGCATCCATAGGAAGCATATTTCTCCTTTCCTTAATAGATACCGTTTCCCCCCGAAATTACAACATGTCCTGATAATAAAGCCATGCCACATTTTTCTGGTGGGCAAAAATATAAGCCCTCCCACGCAAATAAGTCCCCTGGACAACCCCTCACCTCCAGCCAGGCAGAGCGCTGCTCACCAACCTAGCAGTATCCCAAAGGTGCCAATTGCAAAGGAGAGGCAAAGGTGATCACGTTGCTTAGCGCCTTCGGGATACCGCCAGGTTGGTGAGGGGCTCTGTGCCTAGCTGAAGAAGGAGGTTGCCGGGAGGCTGCTCTCTTGCGAGCCGGCTCCCAAAGAGCCGGACACAGCCTCAGGGGCGGATGGCTGTGTTGCGCTGTTGCAGCAGCGCAGCACAGCAGCCATGAAGTGACCACACTCATGAGCAGCCACCCGCCAAACCCCCTTTCCAGCCGGGCACAGCACCATTCAATGACCTAGGGGTATCACCAAGCCGCGTGAGCGCCTGTTTGCCACCGCCCGGCTCCCGCGGCTTGGCGCGTTCAAAATGGGAATGAATGGCGCAGCTGGAGGGGGGTTGCGCGAGTGGCTGTTCTGCTCTCGCTCACATGCCTGCCAGCCTCACAATGCCAGCTCTCTCCGCAGAACCAGGGCACCTCTGCCGCTGCCACTGCCTCCTCCACCGCATGGCTTTTTGTGCGGCTTCCAAACCGAGTCTTCTGGCAGTGGCCGCTCTGGGCGTACGCTCTATGGTTGTGGACCAGCTGCTGGCAGAGTGTACAACCATAGAGCATACGCCCAGACCGGTCGCTGCCGGAAGACTCAGTTTGGAAGCCGCAGAAAAAGCCATGCGGCGGCAGTGGCGGAGGTGCCCTGGCTGTACAGAGAGAGCTGGACCAGGGCATCGTGAGACTGGCAGGCACGTGAGCAAGAACGGAACAGCCGCTCACGCAACCCCCCCTCCAGCCGTGCAGAGCGCCATTCACTGCCATTTCGAAGGCGCCAAGCTGCGGGAGCCGGGCGGCAGCAAACAGGCGCTCAAGCAGCTTGGCGTTACCCCTAGGTCAGTGAATGGTGCTGTGCCTGGCTGGAAAGGGGGTTTGCCAGGAGGCTGCTCATGAGTGTGGTCACTTCATGGCTGCTGTGCTGCACTGCTGCAACAGCGCAACACAGCCATTCACCCATGAGGCTGTACCCGGCTCTTTGGGAGCCCACTCGCAAGAGATCAGCCACCTGGCAACCCCAAAACAATAAACCCTCCCCTCATAATAAGGCCCAAGCCATATTTTGTATGTAAAAAGAAGATAAGCTAAGCCATAGTTTATTAAGTTATAATCTATTAAATATGTCATACCTATCGGAGTTTTATCAGAATATTAACCCTAAACTATGTTTTATAAACCCCTGA
Organism: Natrix helvetica; assembly: GCF_964273705.1. Lineage (NCBI taxonomy): Eukaryota > Metazoa > Chordata > Lepidosauria > Squamata > Natricidae > Natrix > Natrix helvetica. The sequence goes on from NC_138552.1 coordinate 84,681,248, forward strand.
AACTTAGTTCACATAATGCAGGGATGTCAAACTCAGGGCCGGCAGGCTAGATCTGGCCTGCGGGCAGAGGTGGGTTGCTGCCGGCATTAATGCTGGTTCAGCGTACAGGTGGCCCTTCTGAGCTCCATTTTCACTGGAAGAGGGTTGCAGGAAGCTGTTGCAGGTGAAAACAGAGATAGAAAGTCCATTTTTGCTGGCAGAGCGCTTGGGCCACCACAGGCACCGCTGACAAGTGATGTTGAGTTGGCCACTGCCACCACCACCCCGCCAAGGTTAAACACAACTCTGATGCGGCTCTCAGTGAAATTGAGTTTGACACCCCTGACATAATGCATCAATTCAATACTTATCAGATTACAATTTAGTCTGTATAAAGTTGAAATTTCCTAACTCCAGTTTTTTTTTTAATCTGAGAGGACTAAAACATCTTTTGGTTATAGCACTTATAGGAAGGTTGCAATATTTTTTTAGAAAATAAAATAAAGCCTTTAGTGGGACTGACATTTTTTCTGTGGTTGGTTAATTTGTCATGCCTGCTTTATATTAAAATCAAATCTTTATTAAGGTGAGCAACATACCATAATATAAAACTACAGGATAAGCAATACTAATGCTAAAATCAATATAGAAACTACAAAATGGAATACAAATAATATTAATATTGACTTTATGTAATGTAACACAATAAAGTAGATTATTAGTTAATATAGAAAAATGCCTATATGTTGGGTTAATAGAAATATTAAAAATTGTAATATAATAAAATTCAGCAATAAAAGTTAAAGGACTGAATAACTGAAATAGTAAACAATATTACAAATTTATGAATGTTATCTTTCTATGATCCTCTAATTTACATGGTTTTGTGTTTTAAAATATAATATACAAGTGCATAAAATAAGCATTTCCATAAAGGAATTCCAAAGGATATTCTGGTAAAAGTTAACACAGACATGAAAATAAAATAACCCTAACCTGATGCCCACAGGTATGACACATGGTATTAACCCATTATGAGTTATAAATATTCAGCTGCTTATATGATCGGTTTCTGTTTATAATATGAATGCGAATGAGCATAAATATATTGTACATCATTTTTGGTGTTAACAATGTTCCAAGATTCTCTTGAACTCCTTGGAATCTTAGCCTTAATTTTAATCTTAGTCTTAGTGAGTCTTTGGGTTCCCAATGGAACAAAGCAGGTAGCAGGGAAAAGAGACAAATGCGGTCTTTCCATCCTCTTGCACACATTTTCTTCAATAAAAAATATTTCTTTCTTTCTTTTATTCTATTTGGCTTAGGGCCACTTGACTCCTATTGATTTTAGGCGACTCAGAGCATAAAAGCAAAAGGTCAGCACAGGAGTGGGTTGCTGCCGTCATTACTGCCTATTTGGCACGCAAAAAATTATCTGGGTCAGCATACAATTTTGTGAAAAGGACATAATGTAAAAAGATGCCAAAATTGATCAACGATACAAAATTGCCGAACACCTACACGGGTCTCCAACCACTCTAACCCAATTCCTGGGGAAGAACCAGGTTCTTTAAAATTATTGCCACAATCCTCTTTAATCTCCGTGTTCATCAAAACTCCTGTGGAAAAAGTTACAAATTTGTATTAATTTGTGTATGAAGTAGCTGTATATATATTTTTTAATAATACCCTTTGTGTTGATGTTATAACAACAGAATATAAAAGACATATTTCATGTCTCCAAATTTATTTATAACAACTTCTCCAATAACCGTGAAGTTTGGGAATTATTTGAACTCTAGTAATGTTTAAAAGGAATTAAACTGAGGAAGGTCCAAGTTTAGTTGCCCTTCCTTTCAGTGGACTTAGGGAAACTTATTTTCAGTTGTCGAAGTTCGATTCTGTATAACCAATTGCATGCACTTTTTTCTTTTTCATGACTTATCATGCCTACAGGCAAGACCAGAGTTGGATCAACAAAAAATGGACGTAGAGATAGAGGAGGGGGAGGAGGAAGAAGAACCAGATTTGTCTGTGCCTGGCCACTCATATATCAAATTGTTGATGCTCACTCCTCCTCCTGTTTTACAAGGTACAGCATATTCATAAAGCATGATAATTTGTAATAGTTTTTAAATTTTATAATATCAAACATATAGCTTGTTTAAATTATTTCTAAAAGTTCAGTTTGGAAATGGCGCTTTTAGTCCTCGACTTAACAACAGTTCATTTAGTGACCATTCAAAGTTACAATGGCACTGAAAAAAATGACTCATCGTGGGTGTTTTTCACACTTATGACCATTGCAGCATCCTCATGGTCACATGATCAAAATTGAGATGCTTGACAACTGACTCACATTTATGACGATTGCAGTGTCTCGGGGTCATGTGGTCCCCTTTTGTGACCTTTTGACAAGCAAAATCAATGGGGAAGCCAGATTCATTTAACAACCAAATAATTTAACAACTGCAATGATTCACTTAATACATGTGGCAAAAAAAGTCATCAAATGGGGGAAAACTCACTTAACAACTGTCTCGTTTAGCAACAAAAATTTTGGGCTCAATTGTGGTTTGTAAATTGAGGATTATCTGTCTAAGTAAAATATACCAAGCAATAATTTGTGTTATGAAGAAATGAGGTCCAAGTAGTAATTGCCTTTACACACTCCTTCTCAGCTTGAAGAGGTATTTGTTTTATAAAAGTTGGTGATCTGGGTATGGGACATAGAGTTGAAGGAGGCAAGACACTCAATTCAGGTTTGATGTTTCCTGAGTGAATTGAAATAGAGTTTGAGTGAAAGTTTAGGATGTTTCTCTAATCCAGTGGTTCTCAAATAGTGGGGCGCCCCCCAGGGGGGGCGCGAGGCTCCGTAAAGGGGGGCGCGAAGGCTCCCTTTCCATCTGGGTGCAACGGCGGCGGCAACAGCGCAGCAGCGGCGGCGGACGAGTTTCCCGCCAAGGTTGCCTGTCCGACCAGCCCCCGCTGGCTCCTGGCTGAGGGAGGAGCTGCCGCTCCGCCTTCTCCGAGCGGGATCCACACGCCCTGCAACTGGCCGTGAGGGGAAGGTTTTGGCCAAAAAACGGGCCATTTTTGCCCATTTGTTGCCAGTAGAATGCTTCTGGGGGTGGGGGAGGTGAAAAATGGGGTGCACAGATGCCCCAGGAGGCACAAAAAATGGGCCCCTTTTCAACCCCCCCCACCTTCAGAAGATGATAGAGAAAGAGAGAGCTAGTGAGAGGGAGGGAGGGAGAAGTGAGACAGAAAGAGATAGACAGAGAGAGAGAGACACACACACACAGAGAGAGACAGAGAGAGACAGAAGGAGAAAGAGGGACAGAAAGAGAGAGAGGAGAGAGAGACCGAGAAAGACAGAGAGAGACAGAGAAAGACAGAGAGAGAGAAGAGAGAGACAGAAAGAGAGAGTGAGACACAGAGAGACAGAAAGAGACAGAGAGAGAGGAGACAAAGAGAGAGAGACAGAAAGAGACAGAGAGAGTGAGAGAGAGACAGAGAAAGACAGAGAGAGAGAAAGAGAGAGGGAGACAGAAAGACAGACAGAAATAGAAGGAGAGACAGAAAGAGAAAGGCAGAGAGAGAGAGAGAGGGAGAGAGACGAGGGAGAGAGAGAGACAGAGGGAGAGACCACTTGGACTGTCTTCGCATCTGGGATGCATGGGTCTTTCCCATTGAGACGAGCAGGTGTTGTTTCTAGAAATCACTGCATGCAGGAAATATATGTGTGTGTTTGTGTGTGTATGTTACGGTGAAAGACCGAAATTGGTGAATGTCGACATTCACCGGTGAATGTCGACATTCACCAATCTCGCTTGGTGAATGTCCGAAATATTTGCTAAATGCCCTTATTTCTGACTTACACCGGTGAATGTCGAAATTCACCAAGTACGTTTCCCCCTCTCTTTGGGGAGGAGGAGAGCCAGAGGGTCGCCTCTCTTTGGGGAGGAAAGTACGTTTCCCCCTCTCTTTGGGGAGGAGGAGAGCCAGAGGATCGCCTCTCTTTGGGGAGGAGGAGAGCCAGAGGATCGCCTCTCTTTGGGGAGGAGGAGAGCCAGAGGATCGCCTCTCTTTGGGGAGGAGGAGAGCCAGAGGATCGCCTCTCTTTGGGGAGGAAAGTACGTTTCCCCCTCTCTTTGGGGAGGAGGAGAGCCAGAGGATCGCCTCTCTTTGGGGAGGAAAGTACGTTTCCCCCTCTCTTTGGGGAGGAGGAGAGCCAGAGGATCGCCTCTCTTTGGGGAGGAAAGTACGTTTCCCCCTCTCTTTGGGGAGGAGGAGAGCCAGAGGATCGCCTCTCTTTGGGGAGGAAAGTACGTTTCCCCCTCTCTTTGGGGAGGAGGAGAGCCAGAGGATCGCCTCAAAGGATGCCCCAAAGAGAGGCAAAACGTACTTTCCTCCCCAAAGAGAGGCGATCCTCTGGCTCTCCTCCTCCCCAAAGAGAGGCGATCCTCTGGCTCTCCTCCTCCCCAAAGAGAGGGGGAAACGTACTTTCCTCCCCAAAGAGAGGCGATCCTCTGGCTCTCCTCCTCCCCAAAGAGAGGGGGAAACGTACTTTCCTCCCCAAAGAGAGGCGATCCTCTGGCTCTCCTCCTCCCCAAAGAGAGGGGGAAACGTACTTTCCTCCCCAAAGAGAGGCGATCCTCTGGCTCTCCTCCTCCCCAAAGAGAGGGGGAAACGTACTTTCCTCCCCAAAGAGAGGCGATCCTCTGGCTCTCCTCCTCCCCAAAGAGAGGGGGAAACGTACTTTCCTCCCCAAAGAGAGGCGATCCTCTGGCTCTCCTCCTCCCCAAAGAGAGGGGGAAACGTACTTTCCTCCCCAAAGAGAGGCGATCCTCTGGCTCTCCTCCTCCCCAAAGAGAGGGGGAAACGTACTTTCCTCCCCAAAGAGAGGCGATCCTCTGGCTCTCCTCCTCCCCAAAGAGAGGGGAAAACGTACTTGGTGAATGTCGACATTCACCGGTGTAAGTCAGAAATAAGGGCATTTAGCAAATATTTCGGACATTCACCAAGCGAGATTGGTGAATGTCGACATTCACCAGATTTCGAACTTTCACCGTAACATGTATACATGCACATACAAGTGCCATTTCTTCAGTGTTATCACAGAAGTGAGTACACCCCTTAACATTTTGTAAATATTTAAGTATACTTAAATATTTACAAAATGTTAAGGGGTGTACTCACTTCTGTGATACTCTATATATAAATATATGTATATATATGTTCTAGCTGTGCTCCTTTAAATCTTTTCTGCTACAGTTAATAAAGCTATTCTTTGTTGTAAATTGATCCACATTTTTCTTTTTTTATTCTCTTATACGTTAATAAGGATACAGTGTTATGCAGAGGTGTACTTATAACAATTTTATAGACAAATGATACTATTTACAGTCACGCGGGGGGGCGCGAAATGTTTTCTTCTTCCTAGGGGGGGCATGACAGAAAATAATTGAGAAGCACTGCTCTAATCCTTGTTTCCAGTTGTTTAGACATCAAACACAAACATGTATCCCTATATGTTTTTATTTACATGCATAGTTTTGGAAATTATTTATTCAGATAAGGATCACTATAGAACTAATTTAAAAGCAGTAGAATTGCAAAAGGTTCATAAAAAGAAAACTTTGTTCCCTTATGGCAAAAACATAGCCACCATCTGTGAATCTGGAACAGAATTTAATATAAATATTGTCTTAATCCATTTTAGGGCCTGGTTTTTGGCTGAGTCTAACCTGTGTTTGATGGATATCCTTATATTTGTATGTGCGTGGAAAAAGGTACCAAAAATGTACCAACATCTTCATCAATGATTTGGATGAGGGAATTAATGGAGAATTCATCAAATTTGCCGATGACACCAAGCTAGCAGGAATAGCCAACACTCCAGATGATAGGCTTAAGATACAAAAGGATCTTGACAAACCTGAACATTGGGCATTATCTAATAAAATGAAATTCAATGGTGAAAAGAGTTAGGTTCTACATTTAGGCAAGAAAAACGAAATGCACAGGTACAGTATAGGTGGTACCTTGCTCAAAAGTAGTAACTGTGAGAGGGATCTTGAAGTCCTAGTGGACAACCATATGAGCCAGCAGTGTGCAGCAGCTGCCAAAAAAGCCAACACAGTTCTGGGCTACATAAACAGAGGGATAGAATCAAGATCATGTGAAGTGAGAGAGGAGGAGCTGACGTCACAACGACACAGCGTGCGATCTTGGTACTCTAAGATCGCAATCAATAGCTTTGCCACTGGACAGTCCTTTTGGACCTAAACCGTCCCGAAGAGATGGTGATAGGGAAGAGTACGTCCTGCTGATCTCAGGGACACCGCAAAGACCCTGATTGATCCAGGAGAATCTGTTTTTGCCGGCGACAGAAGTGCAGCCATTGAAGCTGCTGAAGTTGGGACAGCTCTGGAACGGGAGGAAAATGGAAAGAGAAAATGTGTTCATCTGGTGGGGAAAATTAAGCTACATTAGATAGTGTGTTATCCTTTTTTTAAAAAAATTCTTTTACGGATGGAACTTTTGCAAATGTTTCCTATTCTTTAAATTGAACGGATTAGTTTTTCTTCTACTACTTTTTATAATCTTTTTTTTATACCTATGGATTAAAATATTTTTCTTTATTTTTATAATGCTGGATTGGATAGTTTATTTCTTTTGCTGCATTTAAGAATTTTGTTTTCTTTAAGCCTGGAATATAAAGAAGATATAAAAGGAATACAAAGAGGACTGTAATAACAGAGGGAAAGGAAGTAACACTGCCACTTGGAGGCTGGAGGCTTGGAAAGCTTGGAAATATTGTTTATTCTTTTTTCTCTTTGATCATTTGATTTTGCATTTCAAGGTTCCTCAGCTTGTTTACAGAAAGTGATAGTGAGAAGAGCAAGGGTTGTTTATACGGGTGTTTCTCAGGAGCTTCATTGGCAGATGGAGGGGGGTGAAAACAAAGCCTTGTCTTGAAAGATTATAAATGAACTTGCTTTAAATTTAATAAAAAGTTTTGAATGCCTTGAGTGGCAGTTTTTACAAGTTGGAATAATGGCGCAACATGAAAAAGAAACTTTAACATTGCAAAAGATTATGTTTGAAATTCAAAAACTATTAGAAGTAATGGAGAGAATTGAGAAGAGATTGGAGAACATAGATCTTAGAACAGCAAAATTTGATGGAAAAATTGAGGATGTTCATCAAATGAAGAAAGTGGAGGTCAGAGTTCTAAAAACTGAAGGAAAAAATAAACAAAGAGACAAGAAAATTGTTGATACTGACAGTGAACTGAGCATGGTTGGAAATGGAAAGAATGGAATATGGAAAGGGGAGATAGATGGACTGGAGCTCTACCCCAGATCTCAAAGTATAGAAGAAGAAAAGAGACAAGAATTGATGGAACTAAGGAGAGAAATTTTGTCAGAAGCACTAGTGATAATCAAAGATAAGCTGATCGAAGCAGATAGAGGGTTTTGAGCTTATACAAGATATTCAATAAGCAATAAGTTGCGAAGAGAAGTCCATACAAAACTTACTAAGGAAATAACCAGAATACTAATGCCACAAATGGCAAGAGACATAAGACTGCACTATTCCTGGAAAGACACAGGTTGATGTAATGAAAACTTATAATAAAAAATTAAGTCAATTTAGTTAAATTTAGAGCATCATGTATAAAATGAAGTGATAATTGATGCAGTTAAATAATTGATTGATAATGATAATCATATACATATATTGATTTGATAAGAGGAAATTTGATATAAATTGCAAATGGTGACTACAAAAGGAGGTTTAGACAGTTATTAAATATAACCAATTTTGAATTAGAACATGTTATAGAGATGTAATATAATTAAGTCAAATTTAGTTACATTTAGAGCATTATGTATAAAACGAAGTGATAATGGATAGTTAAATAATTGATTGATAATGATAATGCATATATATATATATATATATATATATATATATATATATATATATATATATATATATATATATATATATATATATATATATATATATGCTGGTTTTGTTGTATTCGGGTCTTTTCCCGTATACAACAAAACCAGCATACCTACACCCGTGAAAATCTACGATAAGAGGAAATTTGATATAAATTGCAAATGGTGACTACAAAAGGAGGTTTAGACACTGTTATTAAATATAACCAATTTTTAATTAGAACATGTTATAAAGATATAATGTTACTAGATGATATTGGGAAGAACTAATGGAATGCTATTATGTGGTCTTGCTTTAAATTTGGAATATTTTATATAAAAGGACGTAAAAACAATTATAGTCAAATGAAGTTTGAGGTATGATGATAGTAATATACTGTATATAAATATACTTGATTTCAAATATTTGATTTGATAGGAATTTTAGGTGTTGACTGTGGAAGGGATGCACAGAAGTTTTTGTAACCAATCAACACACTTTCTACAATTTGTAATGGAAGATGGTTTTGTGGGTTTTGTGTGTGTGTGTGTTTTGCCAGTTTATTCAAAAATAAAACAAATTATTTATTAAAAAAAAGATCACGTGAAGTGTTAATACCACTTTATAATGCCTTGGTAAGGCCACACTTGGAATACTGCATTCAGTTTTGGTTGCCACGATGTAGAAAAGATGTGGAGACTCTAGAAAGAGTGGAGAGAAGAGGAAAAAAGATGATTAGGGGACTGGAGACTAAAACATATGAAGAACGGTTGCAGGAACTGCATATGTCTAGTTTAATGAAAAGGAAGACTAGGGGAGACATGATAGCAGTGTTCCAATATCTCAGGAGTTGCCGCAAAGAAGAGGGAGTCAAACTATTCTCCAAGGCACCTGAGTGTAGAACAAGAAGCAATGGGTGGAAACTAATCAAGGAGAGAAGCAACTTAGAACTGAGGAGATATTTCCTGACAGTTAGAACAATTAATCAGTGGAACAGCTTGCCTCCAGAAGTTGTGAATGCCCCAACACTGGAAGTCTTTAAGAAGATGTTGGATAGCCATTTGTCTGAAATGGTATAGGGTTTCCTGCCTAGGCAGGGAGTTGGACTAGAAGACCTCCAAGGTCCCTTCCAACTCTGCTATTGTATTTGTATTTATTTGTTCAAGGCAATATTTAGCCAATAGAATTCCTAACAATAATCCTAACCTTGGTATCATTTATCAAACTGATTCTTAAGCAGTAAATAAAAGATACTGTAACAAATAAAGCATCTATGGTATTGACAGAGGAGCTATTGGTATTTGCAGTAAAATAAATAGTTTGGTTTAAATAGTTATAAAAGAAATTATTCTGGATAACATTTCTAAGTAATGTCTATTGGAATGTTTGCACAAGGAGTTTTTCCTCTCTTCCTTTATGCATATAAAGAAAGCCTCCTTTTATTAAATTGTTTTATATGAATCTCTGTCAGTTGTCCAAAATATATAGTTAATAGGGGCAAGAAGAAATCCCAAAGAAATGTTTGACAGATGCACTTTAGGCAGCATGAACAAAAATCTCAAGAAATAACCAAAGTATTCCTAAATAGAAGCACAGATTTAGTGTTATGGTGATGTTAATTTTTTGATCTGCTAGTAGATTTGAAAAGTTATCCTAGTCTTCCTATAAATAATGGACTGCTTTTTCTGACACTTGCCTCTCGCTGTTATTAAGAGAAATAACAGGCAGGAAGTGGGGTGGGAGAATGGGTCGTTTTCAGGAGAATAGATGAAATAAGAAAAGATTAGAGGATGAAAAGTCAAGGCGTATCAGAATCTGACTGGATTTTGTTAACTGATTTGTGACACTTTGTGTATGTCTGGCTTGCAGGAAGGAGTATATGAATAAGTTTTCAGTCAATACTAGCTCCAGTTTATAAGATACCGAGCACTGTATATGTTTTAGCAAAACTGTACATCAGATCCACCCAGCTAATGAGAAACAGTTGTTTTTAGCTTTCCCTCTGAGGGAAAAAATGCAAGTTCTCATTATATAATAAAAAACACATACAGATTGTTAAACCTAACAAATGTTGCCTTACTTTGCCTATTGATGATGAAGCAATGAGTAGTGTGTCCTGCTGTGGTCCCTCTGACTATGTTTGCCCTTGCATTTCAGTTTCCCAATTATAACAATTGTTAAAAATTTCATCAGTTACCATGACTTTAAAACCCCAGCTTTGCTATCTTTGATCAACCTAACCCTGTTGCATCTATCTATTTTTCAGTATCTGTCTTGAATTGTTTATTTTAAATCACAATAAGCATTGTGTAGCTCTAGCTGGGATAGTTTTTGGATGCTGTAAGGTTAAAGTCACTTCTGTTGTTTCAAATTGGGGGTCTCATTCAAATGGTCAGACAAAGGGTCCATTGATCAACATATAAGCCATTTGGGGCTGTTTGTTTTTGATCCTGAGCTAGAACATCTGACACCATTTATTGAAGGCTTCCTGAGGTGACATTTTGAGTGGGAGGTGAATATGAAGTCTTGCTTAGGTATTACAGAAACCATGACCTTGAAGCTGTGATTGAAAATGGAGTTACCACTTATTTCAATATAACATCCCCAGATAATCACTGTGGTTCTGCTTTGGCTGGGTGGTTCTGCTTTCTCCAGTCAGTCTTTTGTTTTCTTTCAGTCTCCTCATTGCCTTTTCACTTCTTCCCCTCCTCCCTTTTAGCTTTTGTAGAGTTTGCAACATCACTTGTGAAAGAAGAGATGGCTAACATGCCTCGTGGAATATACCATTCTGCATTGAGAGGTAATACTGTGCGGTCAGACCATGGGAAAACACTATCAAGTGTTCCAAACTTTATGATGAAAATGCATGAGAGGAACAAGCAGCCTGGGCTGAAACCTGGCCTTGCAGGTAAGATTTTTTCAATGTCCCTTTGTATACTATTGACTTTATTTTTATGTCACTCAGGGAGGCATTCATAAATTTAAAACATTTAAATGTCACAATTGGCATAACTTGACATTCAGAATAAATACCATGTATGCCTTGCCTTTACATTTCTTTTTTTAAAAAACAAGAACACTGCACAGTCACCCAGTAATGCTGTCTACTAAGTGTTCTTAGTCCAATGTTCTGATTACTAAGAGCAGGGATTTTAAAAAGCCACAATAAAATTTTAAAAGCCTGAATAATAAGATAGAATAGAATAGAATAGAATAAATTTAATTTGTTAGCCGCTCCCTCTCCAAAAGGACTCGGGGCGGCGTACAATAAAAAACCCATACATATATACATATACATACAATACATATACACATACACACAAACACATACATGTATCCGGAGGAGGTAACACTCGTTAAAAGCATAGTAATAATAGAATTAAAATTAACAATTAAAATACCCTCAGTTAAAATTACAAATTTAAAAAAGATTGTCAGGAGCAATGGGATAAAACTATGGTTGAGCCAGGCCAGCTAATTGGAAAAGGTGGGTCTTGAGCTTTACACGGAAGGAGCGGAGATCGGAGGTAAGATACTTGAATAGTTTAAAATACTTAAAATATATTGCACATAAAGCAAAGCATTCTATGGTTGAAATGTCACCAAAACTAATATTCTAGGTCAGTGATGGCTAACCCTTTTCCCATCGCATGCCAAAAGCGGGGGAGCGCAAGGGGATCATACGTGGGCATACCCACACTCATAACTCTATGCATATGACCCTCCCCCCACTTTTGATACACGATGGGCCTGTTTTTCACCCTCCCCAGGCTCCAGAGGCTTTCTAGGAGCCTGTGGAGGGTGAAAACGGCCTCCCCACCCCCTGGAGGTCCTCTGGAGGCTTCAGTAGGCTTCCCTGAAGCCTCCGGAGAGCGAAAAACAGTCATACGAGCAACCTGGAAGTTCGGGAATGGATGAACGGATGAAGTGTGAAAAGTGCCTGGAAGTGCAAAAAACAACCCTACAGGCAAACCAAAAGTCAGTTCCCGAACCTCCGGTTTGCACGTTAGGTTGTTTTTTGCCCTCCGGAGGCTTTAGGTAAGCCTCCGGAGGACAAAAAACAGCCGAAAATGAGGCTGAAGTCAGCTGGCATGCACTGGAGCTGACAATGCCTCGTGTGCCCAAACAAATGGCTCTGCGTGTCACCTGTGGTACGCGTGCCATAGGTTCACAATCATGGTTCTAGGTTGTTACCTATAGTTTAAACCTATAGTTTATAGTTTATAGGGTCTTAGTTGAGGGATTGCCCAGCTATTTTGATTCTATAGGGTTGGCATGCTCTGGATTGTTGGTGCAGTTGGTTCTTTGGTGAATGATATACTGAAAAGAAAATGGGTAATTTGCATCTCCCCCTCCCCTTTAAGAAATCATTACCAAATTCTTCTGAAATCCCAGTTTTCAACTTTTCTGTATTACAGTTTTATATAATTTTACAACAATGTTAACATATGTTTTTGGAACAGTTATCAGCAATTTAATGCACGTATAAACACTTTTTTCAGCTGGCATGTTACTGAGTTATGATCTTCCAATTCATGTGGGCAAAGACGGCAAACCTATCAGTCGGTTTTTAGCCAGCAGGGGGCGAAACTTCCACCAGATGTTTATAGCTCTCATCCATGAGGTAAATGGCGCCATTCTCCTTCTTTTTGCATAACCATTCAAAGCATTTATTTCTCTACCTGAGCTTCCATTTGCTTATATTTAATTATGAAATGGTAGCTGCAAGCAATGTGCTGTTGTAATTTGCTCTTAATTAAGTAAAGTTAAGGAGAATGGAAAGCATAAATTTATCTAATGAAATGCTCTCTGAGTTGAAGTGTTTTCTCTAAAACACAAATCAGAGCATCAGAGTTTTATCTTCAACTCTTTTAAACAGTGTTGCTTAAGCAGCTGACATTCTTGACACTTTCAGGCTTGCCTGAAAAACAATTAGGGGATGGCAACCTATGGAGTCACCCATATGTCTTGTTACTACTGTATAACAACAACACAGTATGTCTCTTCATTGTTCTTAGCATCTTGGGGCATTATATTAATAGAACTGATATTTCTGCACTAAAGTTTTATAAACTGAAGCTGTAACTTTCCTGCATGAAATATGAGTTAAGGCAGGGACAAAAAAATAAGAAAAGATGTATAATTAACTGTAATTCTTATACTACTTACAACAACTGATTTTTAGAAATTGCAGAGAGCAAATAGAAGAAGAATATGAAAGCATGTGACGGGTATGTTGGCATTTTTGTCAGATTGCATCAAACTGCTCTATTATTGGTGCTATTTTTATAACTGGAAGAAAGTTCTGAGTAAGCTAACTATGTAAAATTATTTCCTGTCTGTTGTGGCATTTGAATGGCAGCCAGGTTGCCAGGAAGAATTTACATCTACCTCTATTCGGATAATGGGTACCCTGCAGACTAAGGGTTACTGAAGATCATTTTGAATTTTACTCAACTTTATGAGAGTAGACAAACTTTTGAAGAAAAGTTTCTATTTTATTTTCTTTAACATTTCTTAAATTGTAGAAACTACAGGTATTAGAGCAGTCTTGTGCCACCCAGAAAGGCTGGAAATGTAATTCTCAGGATCCCTTAAATTAGCCTTCAAAGCTGAAAATTCTTCCAACACTTTTGGAAGGGCAGAACTTTGGGAAGTTGAATTAAATAATTGTCACCCCATTTCCCCCACTGTTTTTTCAGAATGTACAGCGCACAATATGATATAATTGCATTCTAAATTTTACTATCATGTCATTGATTATCTGTGATAGGTCTAAAGAATTCCAGGTTCAGAAGTAGTTATTAAATCTGTAAACCTGAAGAATGCTGTGCTTATTGATCTTTAAGATGCAACATTGCAACTATTCTTCTGAAATTCCTATTTTTAAAAAATCTAATCCAGTGGCACTTCTCTTACAACTTTATGGGTCTTTGCTGAATTCTGATGTAAAATACTACGGAGGTCATCCTGAGATAAAATACACAATTTAAAAAAATCTAAATCTGGCGCAGGGATCTTGCTTTCATATTAACAGCACCTATCACTTCTCAGTTTTCAGCTAAAGAGTGTAGAATCTTTTCCAGTACTCTCTTGTCTGCTTTGACTAGCTTGTACAGTTCTCCAAGTTCTACCTTTCTTAACTGTCACACTTTCCTGGGTTGTTGAAAGATGTCAATGGCTCAGCTGTCCAGCTACATGTACAGTGCTTGGATATTCTCAGTCATTAGTAAAACCATGTGGCCTCTTTTTCTTGAAGAATCCATCTCCCTATAGAATTAATAATGAAGTTATAAAAATCTGTCTTGTTTTGTGTACCTGTTCAGTAAGCCTTACTTCACAGAGCCAAATTTCTGAGGATAATCAGGAGGCGATCACTTAAAATAATTTGAAGGTATTTGTTTCCGTCATATGTTTCATATCTTATAGAGTCTTAAATTGACTTCTGTTAAGATTAACAGAAAATATTTTTTATGTTGCTTACAATGGTTTTGGTTGGAAAAATAGCATAAAAATAAGTTTATTTCCTGATTTATTTAATATATTGCAAAGTTGTTTATCTATTAGGACAAGGCAACTGACAGCACAAAATATAATAGAGAACAATTGAGAAGTACTAAAGTTGAAGAATGAATATTAAAATAATTGTAAAACAATGTACAGTCACGATTGAAAATGTAGGTTTCAATTCTATTGTTTGAATTCAGGTGAAAAAAAATGAAAGAACAATGCAATTCTTGACAATTGTGTTCCCAGGCTTGGATGCAATGTAGGACTTTGAAAATTTATATTTATTTGTTTGTTATGTATTTTTTACTTATTTATTTGGTGCCCATCTCATGTTAATGACTCTGGGCAGTTTACAGCATAAAAGTTAAATAAAAACCTTGATTTCAGGAAATAGTTGCCATTGCTTATAAATGCAATAAAAGTTTAAAACCTGGCACTGGGTGAATCTGTTACATTTTTGATCATGGAAAGATTTTTCTGCTAAATGCCAGACTCTTCTTCCACATTTTGTGCTTCGGATAAGAAGAGGCAAGGATGTAAACTAAAGTAATACTTAGCAGTAATAGGAATTATCTAACAGTTGAGCCATTCTAGCCTGAAAAATAAGCTTCAGTTCTTCATAGTGTTTTTGCTTAGAGATAGTTAGAAGGATTGTTGGAGGCAGATGTTGGGCTCTAGGTTGCTAGATTCAAAAGGAAAACCAAAACTTATTTTAAATATAATCAACTGAATAAATCTGTCTGTCTCATCCGAAATGTTTTATTAATTGCCTCGAACTTCTGTGTTGTCTTACATTCTTCTCTTTTTCTATAGGAGATTCTTATTTAAGAGTCACTTTGAACTGTGAGATGCACGGCAAATAAATTGGCAATAATAATAAATATTTTTTGCTACAAACTCATTTTTTATTTGCTATCAACCAAAAAAAATTTTCTTTTCTCCTTCAGAGTTTGGAATATATTTTTATCTTATTAAAGGAAATGTCTGTGTTCTATTTTATAACTTCAAGGCTTTTGTTTGTTTCATGTAGGGCTAAATTTCCTTTTGGCTTGACAGGCATTCAGAAATACACATGTTTGTATTAAATTTGAATCAGAGGAAAAATAAAAAACTAAGAAAATGATGCGAGAGAATAGTGTTTTGCATATGCTGTTGTAGGCTTTGGATACATGATTCAGAGCTATTCATTTGTCTGGCAATTTTTTTCTGTAGGATGCAAGATGTTAAGATGAAACCTTGCTCCTGATATAGCTTAATAAAAGTTATTTGAAATGGTAATTTCATTTTCAGAAACAATTTTTTCTTTGGCAAAAAAGAAGTAGCCAGCTTCCGGCAGCTGCAAGTATAGTATTTGCAAAATAACATTTCACTTCTACTGCTTTTCTTTTTATATATATTATTTATTATTTTATCATAAAAATAAAATAAAAAACAGTAAAACAAATAAAATGAAACGCAACAAAAACATACATTCAACCCTAACAACAAAAAAGAAAAAAAATATGTCTGCGTGCTAAAAGAGAAGAAAAAGCAGTAAATTATCCTCCCCTTTTACACACAGACACACAGACACACACACACACACGTATATATGTATGTAAAAGGGGAGGAGAAATTACTGATTTTTCATATGAAGAAAGAAGAAAAAGCAGGCAGCAGATTGAACTAATCATTACACTAATCTTCAAATCCCTCTGTTGACCATCTGTTATTATATTTAGCTCATAGAAAGTCCACAGTCAGTTTCCCGTGTGTTATAAAGCTGCCTAGTCCATTATCTCTAATCAAAGCAGTTAATTTTGCCATCTCTGCTAATTCAGTCTATTTCAAAATACATTATTCAACAGCCTGTGTTCCTTTTTCTTTCCGGTATTTGGCAAGTGCAGTTCTTGCAGCCATCACCATGTGAAGGAATAGCACCCCAAATTGTTTTTCAATTGGCTTGTCCATCATATCTAAAATAAAAGCTTCAGGTTTCATTAATATTTGTATCTTAAATATTTTTGCATTGCCATTATTATGTTTACCCAGAACATTTTCACATATTTGCAAGACTATTCTACTGCTTTTCTTGATAAAATAACAACGTGTCTAATCGAATGAATGAAAGGCAAAAAAAGGAAAGAAGGGTTTTTTCTTAACAAAGGGATGCAGTGGGGTCAAATAATTCCACAATAATTCTAATTCTGCATTAGAAATATTTGAGAAAGGCTCTCAGTTGATTCCTTGATTTGAAGGGGGCAAATCTACAAATTGAGAATTCTCAACTTGTCTCTGATTTAATATATCTCTGTTCCAATGGGAGTCAGCTCTGCCACTTTGGTATTCTTCATTATTGTTAAAAACTGTAGTGCTTCATTTTACAGTATTTAAATACTGCCCTGAGCCAAACATGGACAATACACCCTAGAGATTAACTTTCATCCTTTCCACATGAATAATATGACTTTTGCATTTTGTATTGCATTAGTTATGAAGCTCAAATGTCTTTGGACATCAGGGATCAAAAGCCTGGAGCTGTCTGGATCTTGGAAACATTATTTTTGATCAGCATTAGTAAACCTGGTTTACTAATAGTGTAATATACAAAGAGGAAACAAAACTGCATATCACTTATATGCATCCAGTTGAGGCAACTAACATCTGCAAGAAAACCGCCAAGTTCAGAGAGCACCAAGGACTCCACAGATTAAAGAATTCTTGTGTAGAGTTTTCTCCCAGAAGGAAGGGTAAGAACTGAGATTCCAGGAAGAAGTCTAGCACACTACTATGGGATTGCTGACAGATACCTCATGTTTCCTTCCTGCTACTTGATGATAAGTAACGTAAGCCTCTAAAGTTGTTTCCAAACAATTCCTAGAAACTCCAGCCTGTGTGGATGGCTTTGGGGAATGCTGAGAATTAGAGTATAGTAATATGCGGAAGGGGTCAAATTGCCCACTCTTAAAGTTTTTTAGCCCTCTAAATATAATGCTTTCATTTACTCTATATAATAAGCTCCCTTTGAATTCATATAGGTAATCATTTTTCAAATATTACTGCATTGATACCTCTTAATTATACACATCCGTACATACACATACTTTCTTAAGATAAAATAATTCTATGATATGATATATGTATAATATAATTCTATGATTATAAAATAATTCTATGATATGACAGCTTTATCATTATTATTTTCTAAGAAACTCATTCAACATGTTGCTTTTTGACATGAATTATTGTCCTTTCCCTACCAAAACACCCCTGTAGAGATTTCTCATGAGCTTTAAACATTCTTACTATTTTTGTCTTTTGTCAAGTTCTTTATTAATTCTGTAAGAATTTATTAAGGAACGCCTTAATTTTGCTTATAGAGGAATCCATAGGGTGCGTTTGAACTAAATTATCAAAAGTTAATTTAGGAGCAGTTATATGAGTTCTTTTCAGGGGTGAAATTCAGCAGGTTCTGACAGGTTCTAGAGAACCAGTAGTAGAAATTTTGAGTAGTTCGGAGAACTGGCAAATACCATCTCTGGCTGGCCCCAGAGTGTGGTGGGAATGAAGATTTTGCAATATCCTTCCCTCAGGAGTGGGGAGGGAATGGGAATTTTGCAATATTCTTCCCATGCCACACCCATCAAGCAAAAAAAAATTAAATTTCACCACTGATCCTTTTCAATATGTGGAGTTTTGTAGATGGGATTGGAATGTAAGTTGTATGCAGAGAAGCTTATGATAGTTATTTTCTAAATGAATTTTTAAGTAGCTCTTTTATTAAAAGATGCATCTGAAGACACTATTTTCAGTGAAAAGTGTAAAACTAAAAACTGCTGTTTTTAAATTATGTTTTGTGTTTCTTGGGCATGTATGGTAAATAACGGATGTCAATGTTAAGCAGAATGCTCATGTTATATACAAAACATATGGACATATTCACACAATGAATGAGACATTTTATCTAGTTGAGCATTTAAGCTTGGCTAACATGGTTAAATATGTATGAAGAGCATATGTATATATCATGTTTATATACTTATATCCAACTGATACAATAACCATTATCTGATGTAGTTTTTTGGATAATCTTCGTTAGGGTGCACAGTGTCTGTCAATAGGAATTGATTTAGTATATAACGCATCCTTCACATTCTTTAGAATTTATTTTCAATTAAAGACAGACATAAAGACAGTTTTATGAGCAGGAATCCGAAGTTGTATAATAAATATTATATTATATGGATATGGATATGGATACATATGCTGGTCTTGTATTCGGGTCTTTTCCCGTGTAAGATTGAGATTGTCTTGGCAATGTTTCGGTGAGGTCCCACTTGCCATCTTCAGGCTGGTGTTTTCGGCTTTGTGCTTGTGCGAGTAAAGTGTGGTCGGAGCTACCGTCTTTCTATAAATCTTGTAGGAGTCGGTGGCCAGGAGGATGTTGAACTTGGCTCCCAGCACAGCGCTTTCCATGCTGGCCTGGAGGAGGCGCAAGGGCGGCAGGGGGGGAAGCTGAAGGGCACCATGTCCAAGGTACGCCTTGCCGGCGGCCCCCCGAGCTGAAGGCGCAAAGCCTTCATTCATACCAAATCAATTGCTACTTAAACGCACAATCCCATCACCACTCTGCACAGATCAACTCTGTAGCCAAGACCTTCATCTCCAGAACCAAACGCCTAGCTGACAAAAACCACCTGAAAACTGAATTACACACTCTCACAAACATATTAATCTGCAACGGATTCCAAAGAAAAACAATTACCAACCTAATACAAAGGGAAATTCCCCCCATAACCGAGACACAGAACAGGACAACAGCATCGCCCTCCTCCTTTACATCAAAGGCACCACAGATAAAATCATCAAAATTCTCCACAAACACAATATCAAGACAGCCTTCAACACTGATAAAAAAATAGCCAACATCTTAAGAAACCCCAAAGACAAAATCCAGTTAGAAAACCAAGGAGTCTACAAAATACCATGCAAAATCTGCAACATATATAGGACAAACGAACAGGAGAATAAATACAAGCATCACAGAACACAAGAACGCAGTAAGAAAAAAAGAAAAAACTTCCTTCCTTTTCCAGCACCTTAAAGCTACAGGACATAAAATTAATTTTGAAGGAACCAGGTTAATCTCCAAAACTGAACACTTCAACAAGAGAATAATTATGGAAGCTATCGAAATAGAGAAACACCCCCACATCATGAATAAACGTGATGATACTTCCCGCCTACCAGACATCTGGAAACCAGCCCTAATCAACAAACAAGTCTCACCCACCACCCAGGCCGTTACAACACGAAACAACAATGGACACATAGCCAGTACCAATCAGCACCAATCTACCAATCATGATACAACCATACAACCAATCATTCCACTTACTGAAACAAACCAGCACTACACACACTCACACACATACACACACACACACACACACATCAAGATTTATAGAAAGACGGCAGCTCCAACCACGCTTTAAGCCCAAAACCCAGCCTGAAGATGGTGAGTGAGACCTTGCCGAAACGTTGCCAAGACAATCTCAATCTTACATGGGAAAAGACCCGAATACAACAAGACCAGCATACCTATACCGGTGAAAATCTAAGAATACACACACACACACACACACACACACACACACACACACAAGTGGTGGGTATCAAATTTTTTTAGAACCTCTTCTGTAGGTGTGGCCTGCTTTGTGGGAGTGGCTTGCTGGCCATGTGACTGGATGGTCGTGGCCAACTTGCAAAATGTGGTGAAACTCACTTAACAATGCTCTTGCTTAGCAACCAAAATGTTGGCTCAGAAACTCTGGCATTTGAAGCACGCAAGTCTTAAAGCTGTCACGTTACAAGGCCCTTGCACCCCTAACCCTTTAGGAAAAAAAACCCCAGGGGTGTTCAAATTTGACAGCTTTAAGACTTGTGGACTTCAACTCCCAGAATTCCTCCTCTCGCTCTTCATCTTGATGATGTGCAGACAGGCGGGGGGAGGGAGCTGGAACGGCACTGTAGATTTGTGGAACCTCTTCTATAGAAGAGGTTAGAGCTGGCAGGAACCCACCCCTAACACACACACACACATACATACATACATACATACATACATACATACATACATATATACGTGCGCGCACACACACACACACACACGCATCAGGTGTAAAATTTGAATATCCTTTTGGTCAGAACTCTGTAATATCTCCTTTGGCAGAAAGGTACAGTGAACAATGCTATAGATAAAAGGTTTCAGAATGAGCAATGCTACCTGTCTTATGCTCAACATTAATCATCTTACCAAAATATTCAAAACTGTTTCTCTTTCCAAATCAGAACTGAAGTCAGATAATAAAGGATCCAAAATAAATAAATAAATAAATCCAAGAAGACTCCGATGTTTGTTATGTCACTGCTTTAGAACTTTACTCTAAAAAGCAAAGATTGTGATTTCTGGATTTAAAAAATTGTGGCCTGAAGATGACTCTGCAAAAAATATAACCAGTAATGCGGCAAAAAAAAATGAATAGCTGTCATGTAGGCTGCCTCTCTAAATCTCTCCAGAAGTTACGACCTGGAGGGTTTTCACAAGTACTTCTGGTTGCTTCCACCTGACAATGACAGAGAGTGAAACAAAACTTAGGTCCCCTCTCATTTCTAGTCCAGTTCCTTATTGTTTTATTTATTATTAGTTGTTTATTTTATCAGGGAAATGTTGTGCAAAATGTTGTAGTTATACCAGTACCTCTTCCATAATGTTACCTCTTCCATAACCTTATTCACTGGAAGATGCCTGCCTTGCTCTAAATCAGTGTTTCTCAAACTTGGCGACTTTAAGTCCTGTGGACTTCAACTCCCAGAATTCCCCAGCCAGCTATGCTGGCTGGGGGATTCTGGGAGTTGAAGTCCAAAGAACTTAAAGTCGCCAAGTTTGAGAAACACTGCTCTAAATGATAGAGATATGTCTTGATTCTAAAATCTAATTCCTTTTCCTAAAACAAGAAATTATTGATATAGTCTTTCTGACCAGTAAGAGAATTTGGCATCACAAGCATCTCTTTGAACTAGCTCAAACCCTCCTTCTCAGGTAGGGTGGGAGGGAGAGAACAGCATCACCCTGAGACTAATTCCCATTGTGGTCTTGAGGAGGACACATTAACACTCTCAAATATTAAAATCTTCATCATGCCACAGTCAATTTAGTACTGATCAAGATAAGATCCTCTTTAAGTTATGATAAAAACAAATGAAAGCTAACATCCTATATAAGATTCAGTCAGAGAATCATATGTAATGTTCTGGCTTTCAATAGCTCCCCCCTTTCCTGCCCCCCCTTCCCATATTGGAGCTCTCCATGGTGCTGTCTTCTTTTTTTTTTTGTTCCTTCTCAAAAACATCAATGTGAATAATCTGAGCATAGCTGTCCACATTTGCATCCTGACCCAGATAATGTTGCTAATATTCTAAACTAAACAATCCCCTTAGAGCTCAATAATCCAAAAGATATGTAATAAATGTATGGACCATCCTTTGATCCTTTGCTGGCTTAATGCTAAGTCCTTTTCCATTGTTACACTAATTATCTACTCAAACACTGCTGTCAGCTCCCCAGAAAATCAAAACCTGGACTTCATGCAGTATGAGAGGGTGCTTGGGACTGATTATGTCAACTGCTGTCAACTGTTGACCTATCCCTGTTCCACAGATCAACCAGATTTTCGTCAAGATCACCATGGTTTGTGGCAGCAGAATCTAGTAATTTTCAAAGGCTGTGTTAATAACCCTTTTTCCATTCCTGCGCAAAGTTTATGAGTAGTGATCCATCAATAATGCGGTTCTTTTGAACTTCTCGTTCTGCCTTTTTTGTAGATCACTTTCATCTTTCCCAGCAAATAATACATCATGAGTATATCTTGTCACATTAATTGAGAGGCCCATGGTTGCTATGACATCCTCAACTATTCCAGATGACAAGAATGTGACAGTGATGTAGAAAATTGCTCAGTATGCATCATTTCAGAGAAAACAGTCCTATTAGAGAGAAAATCAGGGACACTTTCACAAGTTCCACTGGGAGACAACAGGGCCATCAGCAGAATCCTTCTGTTCCAATGTGCCATGATTAGACACATACATTTCATCTTGTTAGTTAAGATTAATTACAGTTTGCCAAGATTTGGGGAAGAAACTAGTTCTAATAATCTAAAACAGAAGAAACCAATTCTAATAATCTAAAACAGAAGTTAAAACTTTGAAGCTAATTCTTTTGATTACAGGTAGTCCTTGACTTATGACTTATGACCAAAATTTATGTTGCTAAGTGAGACATTTGTTAGGTGACTTTTGCCCCCTTTTATGACCTTTCTTACCAGAATTGTTAAGTGAATCACTGTCGTTGTTAAGTTAGTAACATGATTGTTAAATGAGTCTGCCTTCCCTATTAACTCTGCTTGTCAAAAGGTGGTAAAATATGATCACATGACCCAGGGACACTAAAACCATCATAAATAAGAGTCAATTGCCAAGAATCTAAATTTTGATCACATCACCATGGAGATTCTGCAATGGTCATAAGTCACTTTTTTTCAGTGCCTTTGTAATTTCAAACAGTCACTAAATGAGCTGTTGTAAGTCAAGGACTACCTGTACATTGGATGAAACAGAACTACACAAGCATTCCTTTAGGTAATATGGTATTTGAAAGATTGTTTTCTTGTTTATGCTTGCAATGAGTCTCATTTTACCTTGATAAATATTCCAGAAATGCAATCTAGGATAATTAAAACTTTGATTATTGAATTATGGAACTTCCTATAATTCTCAAAGGTGGTTTTTCAAGAGGCAAGTGGGCTTTCTCATTTTTTCTTTGAAGGCATTTCACATGTCATCCAAGAAGCTTCTTCAGCTCTGACTGGATGGTGGGGAATGGAAGGATTTATATTCCTTGCAGACAGCTGGTCATTTGCATTCCTTTAGTGAGTCGTTGAGGCCACTTGGAGCTTCCCAAAATCTGTTCCTCTTTAGATGTGTTGGTAACAACGCCATCATTTCCAACCAGAATCTGGTAGCTGGTTTTCATGAAACAGCCAATAAGGCATTCAGAGAATTGAGATTGTGTAGATGATAGCTAGCTCTATGTTCCATTTTCAAATGATGCCAAGGCATCTGCAGAAAGTAATAGCTTGCATGAGGACTAAGATGATGAGGGTGAATCCTAGATAGGCTGATCATTACAACATACTTTACAATGGGGTTAATGTTGAAAAGTGTTCAGATACTTCAAATGGTGCAGAATATTTAAACTACTTTGGGCTTTTTTTAACAGCATTAAAAACAATGTTACTACATTGCACAGGCTTCCAGGTTGTCCTTTTTTTTCTGAGCATAGTTTAAGATGTTTGTTGTTTACATAGACAGGTTCTGAAAGACTGCCACTTTATTTTATTTACCAAAAGAACTTTGGGAGATAGGATTGTAGGTCAAAGTTTTATCTATGTTTGTAGCCCAATTATTGTATGGATCAGCCTCAGCTGGAATTAATTTCATTCTTCAACAGGTGGTTTTGAAATTTCTGCTTTCTTCAGTGTTTCTTGATTTTTAAGATTTTAAAACCTCTATTATTCTTGTTAGAATGGTACTCCTTTATTTTTTAATATTTCTTATTCAAATTACCCGAGTAATCTGTTGCTGACTTTTAAGCACTGTGATTGAAATGAAAGAAACGGGATCGAACATAAAGAATTGAAAGAAACTGAATTGAACATAAAATTGAAGTTGGGTTTTTTAAAGAAATAATTCTAATGTTTTTAAATAAAAATATAACAGTGGATATTGAAAAAAAATGTATTATAATTGAAGCTGGCTGGTGTACATTGGACCTGGATTGATGAGCTCCTAGCTCAGATACACACTTAACCATGAAGCTGAGTAATGTTGGATCAGTCACTTTATCTCTGGATAGTTCCACAAAATGACTTTTGTAAGAATAAAATTGGAAGTGGGGAGCGACGAAATTTAGTTCCTACATATTGGTGAAACAAGTCAAAATGTATATGTTTGTAGATCAAGATGTGTCTGTGTATCTGTTACCTAGCAGTCAATATTATGTCCTGGATTCATGTTGACCTGAAAACTGCCAAGTTCTCATAACTTGTGTTTAATATGCTCCAAATGGCTGTCATGACAACTTCCAATGTTTTTGGTTGAGGCCATACTAAAAATAATTGGACAGAGGAACAAAAAACAGATTCTTTTGCCTGCCATACAATATTATGAGACATAACAATGCGGCACAATCATTTTAATTACAGTGCTCTTTTTCTTTTTAAAATATAGGGGTCTTTGAAGTCCCAGAACAAATAGAAATGATCCCAGGCAATATTCTAGGGTAAAACTATTTTACAAAGAAATGTGGAGTTGTCCTATTAGTTTCTTTAAAAAAAAAAAAAGCTGACTGTACTTCTATTATATCTTAAATGATACTTAGCCAAAGTAAATTGAGGTAAAAGTTTTCCTTTCCTATATATGGATAATTTTTCCTTATGATTAAGATTCTATTGTAAAATATTCAATAATTTATAAATATAATAATAATAATAATAATAATAATAATAATAATAATAATAATAATAATAATAATAATAATAATAATATTTGGATTTATTAGCCGCTCCCTTTCCAAGTAGGACTCGGGGCGGCGTACAATGGAGCATAAAACATAAAAAATATATAACAACACCAAACGTACATACATACACAACATACCTACATACATACACGGAGGAGGAAACAAATTACATCAATAGACAGTTAAAAATCAACTTTAAAATACCCCAATTGTAAAAACCCAATAAAAATTAATATTTAAGGACAATTTAAAACAGTTTGGAGGAATGGGAAAATTACGATTGCGATTGAGCCAGGCCGGATAATTGAAAGAGGTGGGTCTTCAGCTGTACACGGAAGGAGCGGAGATCGGAAGTAATCCTGATGTCACGGGGGAGGTCATTCCACAGGGCTGGGCCCATCACAGAGAAGGCTCTGCTCCTGGGTGTCGCCCCCCGACACTGTTTGGCGGACGGCACCCGGAGAAGTCCCTCTCTGTGTGCGCGAATTGGTCGTAGGGATGTGTGGGGCAGGATGCGATCCTGCATATAACTAGGCCCTGTGCCATGGAGCGCTTTAAAGATCATAATCAAAACCTTGAAACGCACTCGGTGGACCACAGGCAGCCAGTGCAGCTCGCGCAGGAGAGGTGTTACAGGGGAGTATCTAGTCCTCCCCATAATCACCCGCGCGGCCGCGTTCTGGACCAACTGTAGTCTCCGAGTGCATCTCAAGGGAAGCCCCATGTAGAGAGAATTGCAGTAATCCAGGCGAGACGTCACTAGCGCATGGGTGACTGTGCGTAGGGCATCCCGGTCCAATAAGGGGCGCAATTGGCGCATCAGGCGAACCTGATGGAACGCCCCCCTTGCCACGGCTGTTACATGGTTGTCCATGGACAGCCGGGCATCCAGGAGGACGCCCAAATTGCGCACCTGTTCCATGGGGGCTAGTTGGACGCCCCCGATGGCCAGAGATGGAAGCACCTGGTTGAACCGGGAGGCCGGAAGCCACAGCCACTCCGTCTTGGAAGGGTTGAGTTTTAGTCGGTTGCCATCCATCCAGACCCGTACGGCCTCCAGACACCGGGACATCATTTCGACGGCCTCATTGGGGTGGTTCGGAGTGGAAATGTATAGCTGAGTATCATCAGCATACAGATGATATCCCACTCCAAAACCACGGATGATCTCGCCCAGCGGTTTCATAATATGTGTTGAACAGGAGAGGCGAGAGCACCGACCCCTGTGGCACTCCACATGTGAGTGGCCTCCGGGTCGAACTCTGCTCCCCTGTCAACACACGTTGCGTCCGACCAGAGAGGTAGGAGCCAAACCACCGTAAAACGGTGCCCCTGACTCCCAGCCCCTCTAGCCGGTGCAACAGGATACCATGGTCGATGGTATCGAACGCCGCCGAGAGATCTAATAGGACCAGGATAGAGGAACAACCCCTATCTCTGGCCCTCCAGAGATCATCAACCAATGCGACCAAGGCCGTCTCCGTGCTGTGCCCGGGTCGGAAGCCGGACTGGCGCGGGTCTAGATAATCATTTTCCTCCAGGTGACGTGGGAACTGCTGTGCTACCACACTCTCTACAACCTTCGCTAAAAAAGGAAGGTTGGAGACTGGACGATAATTGACTAGGTCCGTTGGGTCCAGGGAAGGCTTCTTGAGCAGGGGCCTCACCACCGCCTCTTTCAAGGCGGCCGGTAGAGACCCCTCACCCAACGAGGCGTTCACCAGGCCCAGGAGCCAGTCGCGCGTAACCTCCCAGGATGCCAGTACAAGCCAGGAGGGACATGGGTCCAATAAACATGTGGTGGGTCGCAGACGTCCACGCAACCTGTCCAAATCCTCGATGGCAACCGAGTCAAACTCCTCCCAAAGCGGTCCCTCAAGACTCGCAACGGGCGTCTCTACTGAACCACTGAAAGGGGTCCATCCCATCCGGATTTGAGCGACTTTGTCCTGTAGATAATTCCCAAACTCCTCTGCTCTACCCTGTAGTGGGGCTTCCCGTGGTCTCTCAAACAAGAGGGAACGGGTCACCCGAAACAGGGCGGCAGGGCGGTTATCTGCAGACGCAATAAGAGCGGCACAATGTTGACGTTTGGCCGCTCTTAATGCCACAAGGTACGTCTTCAAATAGGCTCGTGCCTGTGCTCGGTCAAATTCGGAGCGGGAGGATCTCCAACGACTCTCTAGGCGTCTCTTGTGGCGTTTCATCACCCTTAGCTCCTCGGTAAACCAAGGTGCCAGGGTGGTTCGTCGCCGCAGGAGAGGCCGCAAAGGCGCCACCCGGTCTAGGGCCCCGGTAGTCGCACTATTCCATGCGACTACCAGGTCCTCCACTCGGGGGCGGGTCAGGTCCACAGGAGGTGGCCCAAGTTCCGTCTGGAACCTATCCGGTTCCATCAGGCGCTTGGGGCGGAACCATCTAATACCTTCCAGTTCCGCCTCCTCGCGGCGGGGGGTAGCACCAGGGAAGTCCAGCCGGAGAAGTGAGTGATCCGACCATGACAGGGGAATAGTGTCTAGATCCCCTATTCCCAGATCACTCGTCCACTGGCCAGAGACAAAAACAAGGTCCAGGGTGTGGCCTCCCCTGTGAGTAGGGCCCTGAATTAACTGGGTCAGGTCCATGGCTGTCATGGAAGCCATGAACTCCCGAACCCCCTCAGACGCTTCTCCCATCGACGGCAGATTAAAATCCCCCATCACTAAAAGTTTGGGGGTCTCAACCGCCACCGATGAGATCAGCTCAAGGAGTTCGGGCAGGGCCGCTGAAGTATAGCGAGGAGCCAGGTATACTATCAGCAGGCCCAACTGCCTCCCTGGGCCCCATCTCACGACGAGGGACTCACACCCGGATGTCTGCGGCACGGTGAACTCTCTCGGCTCTAAGTCTTCCCGGATAATCACTGCTACCCCACCGCCCCTTCCCTGGGCCCGAGGCTGGTGAAATGCTCGATAACCTGGCGGGCACATTTCCACAAGGGGTAGACCTCCCTCGTGGCCCAACCAGGTCTCGGTTATTCCGGCGAGGTCCGGGTCCCCCTCCAAAATTAGATCGTGGATGAGGGGGGCCTTATTGACAACGGACCTCGCGTTGCACAACAGCAGTCTCAGGCCTTGGGTCTGTAGATCCTGACCACCTAGTATGCAGGGGTTGGTGCAGACGACCGGGAATGACCAAAAACCCCGGTCTCCCAACCGACTACGCGCTCTTAAACTGTCCTCGCACCTGCCCCTCCTCACGACTGTTGGTATTAAGGAGCCCTGCACAGGAATGCTATCTTCCCTCTCCTCCCCCACTCCGCTCCCTCCTCTTTCGACCACACCTAGGTGCCTGGCTCTTCCATCCCTCCTAACCGGTTCCCCCCCCCATCCCTACAACCCCTCCCCCCCCATCCTTATAACCCCTTACAACTTTTAAAAAACACTTAATTAAAAAACCCCTTAACGTGCGCTTCCTCCACCTCTCTGGGTTAATGAACCCGTCCTCAAGGTGGGCCCTTGAAAGGGCAGGAGGCCATAGCTGCGAGAGGGGGGAATCTCGTAGCTGTAGTAGGTCTAGCCTCGTATATAACATGATTAGACAGGGCCAAAGCTCGTCAAGTGGGAGCTGTCGGTATTAATATGCATTGGCAGCCTCAGATCCCACTAAGGGGATAGTCCTGGCAAAGGATAGACAGATGGAAAAAAGTCCACATCTTGGATGGAAATGATGGGCTGATGGAAATAAGATAGCCAGCTGGTGAATAGAGGGCTGCAGCTAAGGGGTAGTTCATAATGGGCGGTAGGGGCGGGTAGCCCATGATAGAGAGTAGTAAATGAGTAGTAAATGGGTGGGGGGGGGGGCGGGTTGTAG
Source organism: Natrix helvetica (assembly GCF_964273705.1). Lineage (NCBI taxonomy): Eukaryota > Metazoa > Chordata > Lepidosauria > Squamata > Natricidae > Natrix > Natrix helvetica. The sequence goes on from NC_138552.1 coordinate 84,710,169, forward strand.
TGAGCACGGCAGAATACAGAGTCAAACCTTCTACATGGGCCTCAGGTGTTCCAACGCCTCCATTTCGTGGCCCGCCTCTGCCTTAGATAGTCCTCCGTCCATTTGGCCACCCACAGTCGTTGTTATTGTTATTGGTGTTATTATTGGGGTTATTATATAGTGCAATTAGTGAACTATGGATTTAAAAACCAAATTTATTTATAGTTTACAAGTCCGTGTGGTGCCTTGGAGACTTTGTATTATGCAATCTTTAACAAGATGTCTATTTTGCTACACAAACTGCATTTGAAAGCCTTCTCAAAGTGCAGTACTTTGTTTATTTATTCACATAGTAATTCCCTAACTGTTTGGTAGAAGAAGGAGAAGCAATTTCCCATCAGATAAGACTAATGAGGCTTTCAGGACAAGTTGTTTTGTCCTTTGAATTACAGTCTCTGCATGAAAAATCTGTAAAACTGAATAACCAGAAGGAAATATAAAAGTATGAGTGTTTTTATTTATACAAACTTCAAAACTGGTACTAGATACAAAGAAAAAAATCTGATAATGGCAGTGACCCAGTATAAATTTGAGATCGTGTGTGTGCTTGTGTATATGTTTTACTTCGTAGCTTCATATTTTTGTTCAGTTTATTCCCTTTTCTTTGATATGCAGGTTAACATTCAGCCTTCAGAGTGGCATCATTCCTTGTTGCTGCCTCATTCCTGGGCTGGATTTATGGAGAGAGCATACCATGCAATTATACAAGTATGAGATACTAGCATATACAGTATATCAATGGTTATTCTTAAGTTTTCTTACATTTTGGGATGAACTTTTTGTCTAAATACATAAGTAAGCATGCCTGATGCATTCAGTTACTCGACCACCACAATTGAGCCCAACATCTATGCTACTAAGTGAGAAATTTGTTAAGTGAGTTTGCCCCATTTTAGTACTTTTCTCACCACATTTGTTAAGTGAATCACTGCAGTTCTTAAATTAGTAACACGATTGTTAAGTGAATCTGGCTTCCCTGTTGACTTTCCTGGTCAGAAGTTGCAAAAAGGGGATCACGTGACTCTGAGATACTGCAGCCATCATAACTATGAACCAGTTGTCAAGCATCCGAATGTAAATCATATGACGAAGGGGATTCTGCAACAGTCATAAGTGTGAAAAATGGTCATAAGCCACTTTTTTCAGTGTTGTCGTAACTTTGAATGGTCACTGTTGTAAGTCGAGGACTACCTGTACTTTGGGCTCTTGAGAGGTCTAAGTTTAACATTAGAGAAAGATGGTATAAAATGTCTCCTTGATATGATATGAGTATAAATGTTTATGTCAGTCAGGGGTGAAATTCAGCAGATTCTGACAGGTTCTAGAGAACTGGTAGCGGAAATTTTGAGTAGTTCGGAGAACCGGAAAATACCACCTCTGGCTAGCCCCAGAGTGGGGTGGGAATGGAGATTTTACAGTATCCTTCCCCTGCCACGCCCACCAAGCCACGCTCACAGAAACGGTAGTAAAAAAAATGGTATTTCACCACTGATGACAGTGTTTCTCAACTTGACAACTTTAAAATATGTGGATTTCAACTCCAGAGCTCCGTAATCAGCTTTCTGTGAGTTGAAGTCTACACATCTTAAAGTTGCCTAGGTTGAGAAACATGGTTTAGGACCGTGATGGCGAACCTATGGCATGTGTGCCACAGGTGGCACATGGAGCCCTCTCTGCGGGCACGCAAGCCATTACCCAGCTCAGCTCCACTGTGCATACATGTGCACCTCCTGCCAGCCCGCTGATTTTTTGGTCTCTGCCCGCATGCGGAAAAGTGTGCGCATGTGTGGGGAGGGGTTGCGGGCGGCCTGTTTTTGGTCCCAGGAGGCTTCAGGGAGACCTGCTAGACCCAAAATGGGGTGTGGGGGACATGTGCGCGCATGTGTGGGAGGGGGGACTGTCGCACGTGTGCACACGATTTTGGCACGCAAAGAGAAAAAGGTTAGCCATCACTGGTTTAGAATTTTTTTTTAAATTCTGAGAATAAGATTTAACAGCTTTCAAAATGACCCACAGTCATGTAACACCCATATCGAAATGATGTCCCGGTGTCTGGAGGCCGTACGGGTCTGGATGGATGGCAACCGACTAAAACTCAACCCTTCCAAGACGGAGTGGCTGTGGCTTCCGGCCTCCCGGTTCAACCAGGTGTTTCCATCTCTGGCCATCGGGGGCGTCCAACTAGCCCCCATGGAACAGGTGCGCAATTTGGGCGTCCTCCTGGATGCCCGGCTGTCCATGGATAACCATGTAACAGCCGTGGCAAGGGGGGCGTTCCATCAGGTCCGCCTGATGCGCCAATTGCGCCCCTTATTGGACCGGGATGCCCTACGCACAGTCACCCATGCGCTAGTGACGTCTCGCCTGGATTACTGCAATGCTCTCTACATGGGGCTTCCCTTGAGATGCACTCGGAGACTACAGTTGGTCCAGAACGCGGCCGCGCGGGTGATTATGGGGAGGACTAGGTACTCCCCTGTAACACCTCTCCTGCGCGAGCTGCACTGGCTTCCTGTGGTCTACCGAGTGCGTTTCAAGGTTTTGATTATGATCTTTAAAGCGCTTCATGGCACAGGGCCTAGTTATATGCAGGATCGCATCCTGCCCCACACATCCCTACGACCAATTCGCTCACACAGAGAGGGACTTCTCCGGGTGCCGTCCGCCAAACAGTGCCGGGGGGCGACACCCAGGAGCAGAGCCTTCTCTGTGGTGGGCCCAGCCCTGTGGAATGACCTCCCCCGTGACATCAGGATTACTTCCGATCTCCGCTCCTTCCGTGTTCAGCTGAAGACCCACCTCTTTCAATTATCTGGCCTGGCTCAATCGTAATTATTCTTATTCCTCCTAACTGTTTTTAAATTGTATTTTAAACGTTAAATCTTAATTTTTATATTGGGTTTTTACAATTGGGGTATTTTAATGCGGGTTTTTTAACTGTCTATATGATGTAAATTGTTTACCTCCTCCGAGTCCGTGTTTGTGTATCTGTATGTATGTTCTGTATGTACGCCTATGTGTTTTATATATTTTCTATGTTTTATATGCCCCATTGTACGCCGCCCCGAGTCCTACTTGGAAAGGGAGCGGCTAATAAATTCAAAATAAAAAAAAAAAAAAAAAAAAAAATATACCCTCCAAGTTTAAGGTAGGGTAGGGTTTCTGAAAGATGTGTTTTGAATTGGAATGATATATAAACCCAATGGATATATAAAGTCAAGTAAGTAAATAAAGCAGTGTTTATTATAACCGTATGCCACAGTCTGGATTTAAGATGAAGAAATAACATTAATTTTCATTATGTACATTTAATGAAAGGTATCTGTTCCTGCCAGCTCAACGAAGAACCTGCCAAAGCGATTCCCATTTCAAGGCTATAAGCTAGGGTTAAATCCACACTGATTTTTTTAAAATTAAATCGTATTGATTTCAGTGGAATTTAAGATAACTAATACGAGACCCGAGTGCTGCGTGACAGGGTGACCCTCTATTACTTGCCCCAGATCCTGCCTACCTAGCAGTTTGAAAGCATGCAAATGCAAGCTGATAAATAGGTACCACTTTGGTGGGAAGGCAACAGTATTCTGTGTGCCTCCACGTATAGTTATGCTGGGCACATGACCACAGAAATGATTCTGGCTTTCTCAGCAAAGAAATGAATCTCGCCCCCTAAAGTCGGAAGTGACTGGACAGGGAAAACCTTTACTTTTACCTAATAAAGGGGTGTATCCAATATTGAATCTGAATAGATGGAATATCAGTAATAGAACAGATTTTCAGTGTTGTGTACTTAGATGCTTTTGAAAGAACTGGACCAAATTTGCTTCATTTATTGTGTAATGCTGAGGAAGAACAAGAGGAAGTAAAGGAAGTATTACGTGACACAGAATAGAATTCTGTATCTATTAGGAATATAGAATAATTTGAATGAATTTTGCTAGTACATTTGGTCTTCATAGCACTGCAACAAGTCCACTAGCACCCAACTTTCTAATTCTAAGATTTTTTTCAATGTTTACTGTTACTTTTTAAAAAAACTTAAATTTAAAAATCTTAAATTAACTTAAATCATGGAAATTTCCTGCTTTGTAACTGCTGTACAGTAACTGTAATGTTCCTGCATTCTAAAATCCTGCATCATAATTACATACACATTTGAGAACCAGGATAAAGTGATGGGTGTTTTTTTAAAAATGGCTTTTGGGAAATCTAAAATTAGGGAAAGTTGCATATAAAAATGTCGTCTTATAACTCTAACCTGTTTTTAACAGGTCTTTTAAAATATCTGAATTTGTTTTTTAAAAAAAATCTGTACAAAACAATATTACATTACAATAGTAATGTGGACAGATGCATAATTGCAACTTGTAAAATTAAAAGAATTTCACAGTTTAATTGTACCTTTTAAAAAGGTGTAGGGCTGTTATGAATTGAAATCATAATCTATAGAACATTTACTGTACTAAGAGAACATTGTGTGTGTGTGTGTGTGTTTTTAAATGGCCTCTTTTGGAATTTTTCTAACATTTATTTTATTGAGATCAGCATTGCAATATAAAGAAACAAAGAGTAAAATCCATACTTTTAGTTCTAACCTAATTTCTTTCTCATACTAATTTGAGGTTGCTAAACATGAGTGAACATAATTCATTTAATTCTTTTTGAATCTGTGTTTAACTTTTCACTTAACTAGAGCTGAATGAACAAAGCTATCTATTAGGTTGTGGTAGTTCAGCCATGAACTACCAGAACCTAATAGCTGTTAAATTTGTGTGTGTGTGTGTGTGTGTGTGTGTCGCTGCCTGTGTATATGTGAGTAAGTATTTATAACTTCAAAAGATTAGGGTAACCTCTATGCATATCATTACCATGAAGAAACAATTGCCAATCTCAATTAATGAAGGAACGTTTGCTTCACAAACATAACTTTGTGAAGAATTTTATCATTGTTATTTATCCACCTTACTAAAAATCATATTTTTATAATTTGAACATACCAGAAAAATGTGACAAATAACTGAGAAAGATACCTATTTTAGTATACTTTCTCACAAAGATTCAATATTGCATATCTATTTTTTAATCTTTAGATCACAGCAGAATTTACAGAGTATTCCAAGAAATAGTCTCTTTCCATTTCTCTACACTTAGGAAATTTAGAAACTTTCTTCTTAATATTAGAATTGCATCTCCTGGATATTTATTGTGAGCAAGATATTTAAGCTGAAGGCTATAGTTGTTTAGAAATAAAGGACCAAGCAACTTTTCTCAAATTATAGCATCAAAGCGTACTGAATTGTCTAAATGTACATTGTTTTTTAGAGAATTTCCCCAAAAGTGGGAAACATTAATGAGAGTAATGAGAATATATGGGGCTCTTGAAGAGATGCATCTTCATTCTTCAAACCTAAAATTTCAGATTCCATCACTTAAGACAGGGGTGTCCAAAATGGGAACTTTAAGACTTGTGGACTTCAACTCCCAGAATTCCCCAGCCATGGCTGGCTGGGGAATTCTGGGAGTTGAAGTCCACAAGTCTTAAAGTTCCCAAGTTTGGACACCCCTGACTTAAGACATAGCTTATTATGCAGAAAAGATCCATAAAGAGCATTTGGATTTAATTGTGGAATAGTGCTCAGGCAAAAGGTCGTGTTTGTTATGTAAGTGTTCCCTGTAGAAATCACTGTGTTACTACCTGTGTAAGTACCCTTACTGATTTTTGTTATGATTATACAGGGGAGGCAAGCTGAATTGGAGATGCAGTTAAAGCATGGAAAAGAGGAACTAGAACAAGTGCAATACAAGCAATTTGCAGCCTGGCTCTGGTAAGACATTGTCACCTAGAACAGTGGTGGGGTATTGTGGAAAGAAACAAGTAGTATAATTGGAAGGATTCAAAGTTGTAAGTTTTACTAACTTTAAAAGTGTTAATGATAAAAACCAGATATGGTCGTGCAGAGCAATGGCAAATACCAAGGGTAATCACAAAGAATTGTTTTTGCACCAGTAGTTCTTTTCTGTATGAAGAACGTCTGAAGAATTTTGATGACGGAATTGGCACCACATCCCTAAACAAGCTGCTTGTTCTGAAATTTCTTTCTGGCTGTTCAGTAATTTGATGCATATAGAAAATGTGCTTAGCATTTAAATGCATGACTTTGTCGTAATATCAGTGACCATATTCAGTTTCCTATGTTCAGTGTATCTAAATGTATAGATTCAGTGTAAAAATATGCCTGGTTGTGATTGCAATATAGAAATATATGTATATTAAATATATAAATGTAATATTTATCCAACATTATTAGGCTGTTTCCTTGCCACATAGCAATCTAAATGTTGTTAAAAACATAACCCAAAACATCAAATTTGATAGATTATTTTCAAGGTAATGTCAACTGTGCCTCTAAACATGAAATAGAACAAAAATAGAAATTCAGTTATGAAATGGAAAATTGTATGTAATCCAAGCTTTTCTGGTTCAAATTTTGGAATTTGAAGTTTATCTTAATCAGTGGTAGTCAACCTTTTTCTACCTACCGCCCACTAATGGATCTTTCTTGATGGAAAAATTTCCTTACCGCCCACCATTTTTGTCCTTCGACTTCTCCTCCTCCTCCTTTCCCCACAACCCCACTCCCTTCTAGCAGTGATGATGTTACCTAGTTTGGTAATGAAATGTCTGTAAGAAAACCACCAAGCTCAGAAAGCAGCAAGGATCCCACTATCCCCCACCTCCTCTTTCTCCCTTTCATTCTCCTTTTTGTCTTTTCTGCTCCTCCCCCCCCCCAAGCTCAGAAAGCAGCAAGGATCCCACTATCCCCCACCTCTTCTTTCTCCCTTTCATTCTCCTTTTTGTCTTTTCTGCTCCTTCTCCCCCCCAAGCTCAGAAAGCAGCAAAGATCCCACTATCCCCCACCTCCTCTTTGTCCCTTTCATTCTCTTTTTTGTCTTTTCTGCTCCTTCCCCCCCCCCCCTTCTAGCACTTCACCAGCTCAGGCGCGACCGGAGAAGTTTCTCTTCTCAGAAATGTCTTCAGTGGAGCGGTGGCAGCCTGGCAGGCTGAGCCTGCGTCCCTTTCAGGAGCTTCACTGAGGAAACTTCTCCGGTCGCGCCTGAGCTGGTGAAGCGCAGGCAAGCGCCGTCACGCCATCGCCAGGGAAACAGTGAGTGAGGTGAATCGCGTGGTTGCTCAGATCACACGGGCACAGCCCGACCGGAGAAGTTTCTCTTCTCAGAAATGTCTTCTCGGCCTGCGCCCGTGTGATCTGAGCAACCACGTGATTCATCTCACTCACTGTTTCCCTGGCAATGGGACGGCGCTTGCCTGCGCTCCACCAGCTCAGGCGCGACCGGAGAAGTTTCCTCCCCTTCCTCTTCCCACGTGTTTGCTTCTGCACGCGCTTGCGCTCGCCTGCCCACTCGCACAAAAGGAGGTTTTAACCTCCGAAATCCCTAACACACGCATTCTCGTGCGCATTAGTTCAAAAGGAGGTTTTAACCTCCGAAATCTCCACCGCCCACCTGGAATCCCAAAACGCCCACTAGTGGGCGGTAGGGACCAGGTTGACGACCCATGATCTTAATAATAAAGGCAGTTATCTAGTCTCAAAGAAGACCACACCTCACTGTTGAACTGTGGGTTTAATTGCACTAGCGATAAATGAAGAAGATTTGATTATGATGAACTTTCTTATAATATTCTTAAAGGTAAAGGTAAAGGTTCCCCTCGCATATATGTGCTAGTCGTTCCCAACTCTTGGGAGCGGTGCTCATCTCCGTTTCAAAGCCAAAGAGCCAGCGCTGTCCAAAGACGTCTCTGTGGTCATGTGGCTGGCATGACTAAATGCCCAAGGCGCATGGAGTGCTGTTACAATACAATACAAAACAATACAATACAATACAATACAATACAATACAACACAATAGTAGAGTTGGAAGGGACCTTGGAGGTCTTCTAGTCCAACCCCCTGCCTAGGCAGAAAACCCTATACTGTTTCAGACAGATGGCTATCCAACATGTTTCTCTCTTTTAACAGGGTTACCTTCGCACCAAAGTGGTCCCTATTTTTCTACTTGCATTTTTTACGTGCTTTAGAACTGCTAGGTTGGCAGAAGGTGGGACAAGTAATGGGAGCTCACTCCGTTACGCAGTGTTAGGGATTTGAACTGCCAAACTGCCAACCTTCTGATTGACAAGTTCAACGTCTTAGCCACTGAGCCACCACATCCCTATAATATTCTTAAGTCCCTGTAAAAAAACTAAATTTAAAAAGATTAATCTGTCTCTATGTAGAGACAAATCAGAAGATAATTAAGATAAACATTTGCTTATTAGTGAGAATTTGTTAATTTTTATAATGGCGCATTACCTGAGGAACCTTTTAATAAATAAAGTTTCTTTGAGTTTGCCTAACATAATGCAATAATGTAGCCTCTGTGGCTATGCAACAAAATATGGTCCAAAGAATATTTATTGTTTTATACTGATATAGAATTGTGATAAAATAATCTGAAGTGAAACAGTGAGAGAGGCTGCTTAGGAGTCTACATGTCAACTATCTCCTTATTCTGCAAATCCATTATTGCTTTAACAGATCAACCGATTCTAGTGACTGGAATATTCAGAACCTCCAAGAAATCTGCAAACAATGCAAAAAATAAATTTCCCTATCACTGCAAAGATTATAAATCTCAATTTATTGTTTTCATTCCGTTCAATAAATACTTTAGAAATTCCTACTGATCTGTCTTTGATGGATAACTGCCTCTTCTAGAAAACTACGGTACATATATCAGTTCAGTATTTGAGCAATCCTGTATGTAATTCAACAATAGAATTTCAGTTGATGCACACAATCAAGAGTGCACACCCATTTCTTAGATATTGCCTGGAACAGGATCTTAATTGGGGGATGATTTTACAACCAATTACAGTTCTTCCATCTCTAGTCTACCCCAAGTTTTGCTTTCTACCCAACTCAGACCTTTTAGGATATTCACTGATAGATACTCCATTCCCCCGACCCACCCATTTAAAACTGTCTAATTCCATAGCACATTCTTTAATTTCTTGTTTCTCTCTTTTAACAGGGTTAGAGATATGCTAACTGATGCAGTCAAAGGAGCTTCCAAGTAAGATCTTTGCTTCTTAATAAATGCAGGCTGTGTTGTTGTTGTTGTTGTTGTTCAATCTACTTTAAACAAATATGATTACATCCCTCTAATGAGAAGCTTTCCTTAAGAAGCACTATCTAACCAAAGGTGGTTTAAAAGAAAATCTTCCTAAAATAACACTATCCCATCATACAAGATGAACAGCTGGAAAACAAAGTTGCTTTCATAGATTTTTTTTACTCTCTCTCTCACACACACATTTATATTTTTGTTCTTTTCACTATCTAAATAAATATAAAGTAATTTATCTGTTATATTTATTATGAGTATTAACATAACAGTTACAAAACATTAATGGAGACATACTAAATGTGATACCCTTGGTTCAATTAGTGAAAGGGGTCTTTTTAAAAAGCAAGCGTGGATAGCCTAATATGAATCAGGATCCTGGTGTGGGAAGGAAGGACCTTGGGGTTTTTTTTAAAACATTTTTTTAAAAAAATGAATCCTGGTCCTTTCATCCATCATCTCTGAATACTGATACTGGAAGCCATTTCTAGGAAATGTATGCAAACAAGTTCAAACCTTTTTAAAAATGATTTAACTCGTAATTTAATCCCTTCCTCCAAAACCCATACATATTTAAACTTCTATTGTAGTTCATGGAGAGTATACTAAATGACAACCAAAGTCAACTTTCTTTTTCCTAATCTTTTAGCTATGCTAGACCTACTACTTTCATAATTCATATATGTTGGGTGGTCATCCTAAAATTTGTAAATCTTAAACGTTTTAGAAGATACAAGATTATTGAAATGGTCTTACTTTTCGTTCTATTTCTCTAACCTCATTCTCCTTCCTTTATTTTTTCCTTTATTTCATTGACAACTGATACATGAATTTCAACAGAGAAAGCCCAGTAGTTAAAGGGAATTGTCTTCTAGCATTAACAGGACTGGCAGTTGCTGTTGCAAAGCATGAAAATGAACTTTCTTCGGACACTGAAGAACAATTTGATGTGAGTTCAAATGACTTGATTGCTGTAACTGTAAAACAAATACTGTATATATAAACATTAATAACTGGCCATGATGTTCTTACTGTGCTATTTCTACTATAAGGTGCAATCACGTACATGAGTTTTAAATGTAGTTGCTTAAAATATTACTGGAAACATGAATAGTTCATGACTATGAGAACAAAAACAATGATTAAAAAAATCTATATAAATTGCTTATTTAAAATTGCATTCCTATATCCGTTCGACTACAATGAAAATTACGTCTTACAGTAATAAAATTAGAATTGTACAGCAATTGTTTTTAAACAATATCTTGTGTGTGTGTGTGTGTGTGCGTGCAGTGTTACCCACACAAACAAACATATAAATATAACGTCATTCAGTCTTTATGTGTATATGTACATATAGATACTAATTCAGGAGTATTTTTTTATAATGGTGCCTAGTGTTCTATTATTGGGCAGTTCATAAAATTATTACATCATTTAAATAACCAGTTTTTTTTTTAAAAAAAACATGTTATTAGATAATTTTCAGTGTTTTTCTTCTCTGCAGACTGAGCCCGACTTTCTTCCAACAAAACACTGGCTTTCCATGGTGATCGATACCCTCCTTAGCATTGTAGACAGTCACTATTTTCCCAAGGGTCGAATCTTTCCTTGGTTTTATCAGGTAGGTCAAAGCAGTTTTTATCTAAGAATCATTATTACAACTGTACTTTATTGTACTGGAGAAAGAAATCGATTTGGATTTTACTTTGTTTGTCTCGGCTTTTAGAATGACCTTACATTTGAAATAATACAGTACATGGAATCTATTCTCATTCTCTAAACGTAGGTATGCCTTCAGTGTAGATCTGCCAGTGGCATCAAAAAGCAATCAAAAATCAGCTGAATCCTGGTAAAACCAAGTGGCTTTGGGCATCTACAGCCTCAGGATCCTGGAGATTAATACCTTTAGTGTTTTGCTGGGATTGCACTTTCCCAGACAGAATCTGTGTGAAGCCTGGCCATCCTCCTGAACTCACAACTCCTGTTTAAAGAGCAAGTGGCGGTCATGGCTAGGACAGCCTTTGCACAATGCACAACTTCAGATTGTGCAACAGTTGTGCTCTTTCCTAGTTTGTGAGGCCATGCATTTAGTCACTCATGCCCTGGTCATCTTGCGCTTGGACTGCCGCAATGCACTCTACATGAGACTACCCTTGAACAGCACTTGGAAGGTACAACTGGTACAAAATGCAGCAGCATAAGCAGTCTTAGGCGATCTGAGGTGACTCATGTTAAACCACTGTTGTGCAAACTGCACTGTTTGCGGCTTTACTTCCAGGTGCAACTCCAGGTGTTGGTTATCAACTTTAAAGCCCTAGATGCAATAGGTCCAAGTTATCTGAGGAAATGTCTCAACCCAATGGGATTGGCCCACCCCACTTGCTCTGGCAGAAGGGGCATTCTCTAGATCTCATCGGCCCAAGAATTGCAGCTGGCAGAGTCCAGGAGAAGGTTCTTTTCTTCTGCCCTTTGAAATATGTCCTCCAAGTTGACATCTGCCTCCAACTTGATGACCTTCTGAAAGAGTCTGAAAACCTGCTTTTGCCAACTGGCATGGGGCCCCAATGGGGACATACCATTTTAAAGGTGGTTAGTAGACTAATACAAGAGCTCACATCAACCCTATCTATGCATTGCTTTTTGTATCTGTTTTAATATTTATTTTAACATTTTAGCTTTTAATGTCTAACGTTGTAATCCTATAATTGCCTTACTCTGTTATTTATGGTTATATAAGCTACCCAGAGTTTCTTTTTAGAGAGATGGGTGGCATACAAATTTAAATAAAATTTGGGTAGCTTAAATTCCTTAGATAACAGAATAAAACAATTATTTAATTATATAACCTCCTTTTAAACTTTACCCTATCCAAAAAGCATCAGGCCTGGAATCTTCTCAAAATCCTACCATAATCAACCTTTTGTGATATTATCATCTCAGTTCCATGCTGATTGTGATCATTGTCTTCTAATCAGTGGCCCCTGACCACTGAAAGATGGACCATCTTGGCCATAGATGGTAGCTACCGATTCGTAACTTCTGAAGAAATAAAAGATAAAAGGGTTGTATATCATTTTGGTCAATTATAAACAGAAAAGGCATAGCTTTTGGGGGAACATAAGCACAGTGCAGCTTTAAAATGATGTTTTAGTGAAGTAAGGAGGAGTCTGAATGAATGGGATGAGCAGAATAGCGTTAGGGAGGTTCAAAATGGTTGATTGCAAAGCTTGAACAGCATGCAGTCTTTCAACTTTGTAAGTTAGAGCACTCTAAGGAAAAAAAATATACATGGCTGGCAACATTGAAATTATCACTCTAAAAATGGTATTTCTATGTTAATCTCCACCCCTGTCTTTCCATGCTGTGAAAGAGACTATCTTGTTACAAAAGGCTGCACTCAAGGAATGACGCAATAGTGTTACGGCAATTTCATTGTATGTGTGAGAGAGAAAGAACCAAACCCAGGTGCCCTTGTCAGTTAATATATAGTGTCAGTCAAACGAAATTTAAAAAGTTACATTTTCATGTATGGCATCATAGCATCGTTTTAATAATATATCTCCAATTAGGTGTAAATTACTAATAATCTACTTCTTTAGAATGAATGGGCACTCGAGGGAGCCCTAAGGCAAAAAAAACCATTCATCTTATAGGAGATGTGCATGCATATAGCTTTACAACCTGATGTTTTCCCCCAGGATTTGATTCTTCTGATTTATGGGAGATGGAATGAACATGTAGATTTAGATGTAGTTAGTTTTTCCACTTTGGGTTCTGGTCACTTGGTCTCTCTCTCTCTCTCCCCCTTTTGCTTTTTCTGTAGTTCTCTTTAATAAACCTCCCTGTGTACATTATGAACATAGGCTGTGCTTCCCCACAAAGTCTTGGGACTGATAGGAGGGACAGGAACAGAAGAAGTAGCACTTGCATTCTCATCTATTCTAACAGAATGACATTCCGCATGTTACTTCAGTTAAATAAGATGGCGATCCTTTTGTACAGAGGCTTTTATACAGAAGTGAATGGGGGCACCATTTTCCTCTCTTTTCTTTCCTGACTTTCTGCTGGGAAGGCCCAGCAAATAACTAATTGCAGATTTTCCCAAGGAGCTATGGACTCCTCTAAGTGGCTTGGCAATTGTGATTGGTGGAAATATGATAGGGCAGCCTTTCTCAACCTGCTGATTTTTAGAGGTTTTACAAATCAATTCCCACAATTCTTACATGAACTAAATTTTTGTTTGTCAGTGGATTGTGGGAGTTGAAGGCCAACATATTTGGGAACATTATTTGGGGGGAAACGGCTATAGCTCTATGATCTATTCTAAATGATTTTCAGTTAAGTGCTGAATTGGTAGGTGGATCAAAATAATAACCCTTTTAAAAAAGACACTAGATGTCTGTTTAGGAGGTATGAATGTATTTTTTTCAAGGGTTGAATTAAATCATTCCCATGTCTTTGATTAGAATCAAATCTGGGATGAATTTTCTAATAGAAAGTCTAATGGGCCACTCTAGAAATATTCACACAATATAACTTTGGTTAGTTGGACTATCTTGGGAGCAAAATAGATGTCAAATTCCTGTATCAATTTGAGATTTATGGTAATTCCATGTTTTATCCTTTTTCTCATGCTAAATGTATGCTGTTGAATAATCCAAATCTCACAATATAAGAACTTTTTTAAAATAAAAAACGGGGGTAGAAGCTGGGATTTAAAATAAGGCTCAATTAATATAAACATGAAGAAATTTTTTTATAAAAGTTTTTTTTTATTTTTTATTTTCAAAACAAAAACAACACATAAAATCTTCTTTCTTTACATACTGTAGAAAGTGTATCAGTTGGTTACAAAAGGCTTTCGTGCATCTCTTCCACAGTCATCAAGCATAATTCATATTAACTCAAGTATTTTAACTCATATATTTATGCATGTTACCGTCATCATACCTCCATTTTCATTTGAATATAATTGTTTAAACGTCCTTCATCATAAAATATACCAAGACATAACCACATACTGGCATTTCATTTACTATTTCCAAAATCCTCCAATAACACTGAATCCTTATGTCCTATTCTAGCTAAACATCCATAATATTTAATAACAAAGTTTTCTAATCCTTCTTTCCAAATCATGTTTACAATTTACATCCCATTTCCTTATGTAGTACCCATACATATATATACGTTATTATCATTATCCCTCCTTTATTTGAATATATCTTGCATCATATCATTTTCCCTCCTAATAATCAAGACTTAACTGATTCTAACTTAATTCTTTTTTTAATTAACCTTTATATATAATCCAAAAGGGTTTCTAATCTTCCTTTCATGGGTACCATTCAATATTCATATCCAGTTATTACTTATCATAACACTACACATTGTATACATTATTATCATTATCAATTATTTATTTAACTATATCAATTGTCAGTAAATTTCACTAAGTTTAGCTAGTTTTAAATTATACTCTTCCATCTATCAACCTGTATCTTTCTAGTAGCAAAACAGTCTCATATCTTCTGCCATTTGTGGTGTCAGTCCTCTAATCATCTCCTTAATCAGCTTTGTATGGACTCCTCTTAGCAACTCTTTGCTTATAAAATCTCTCATGTAATTTCGATGCCCTTCTTCTGTTTCCTTAATCAGCTTACCTTTGATTGTCGGTAGTGTTATCAATGATATTGCTAATAAAATTTCTCTCTTTAAATCCATAAATTCTTTTGTTTTCTCTTCTTCTGTATCTTGCCATCTGGGGTAGATTTCCCCTCCATTTAATTCCTCTTTCAGTATTCCACTCTTTCCCTTTTCAGAGACAAATTAATCACCATAAATATCAGCAATTTTAATTTCTTTATATTCATTTTCCTCTTCAATTTTTAGGATTTTAACCGCCACTTTTTCCATTTGATTAGCATCTTCAACTTCTTCATCACATTTTGCTGTTAGGTGCACTAAGTCTTCCAACTTCTTCTCTATCCCCTCACGTGTATCTGATAATTTCTGTATTTCTGAGAGTATCTTTTGCAGACTTATTTATTTATTTATTTCTGCTGTTGAAATTGTGCCATTATCTCCAGCTAACAAACACTGCTGCTCTAGATTAGAAGGTTTCAACAGGATTAATCATAGATTCACAATAACATTTTACCTTTCTCTGCTTAAAAATATACTTCAAAGGAACATCTGAGTGCTTTTCTTCTTAAAACTCTCTATAAACAAGCTGTGAGACCTTGAAGTGCCAAGCCAGGATAATCAGGAAAAAAAAATAAAAGTGTTTCATTTCCAATACACAAACCTCCAGCCTCTGAGTAGCAGTGTTACAATATTACAATTTCTTTGTTTCTTTTTGTATTTTTTTGTATTTCAAGTTAAAAAAAAGTCCGATTCTTAAATGAGTTAGAAAAACACCCACAGTAATGAAAGAGGAGAATTTTAGTCCATAGATTACAGATAATAGTAAAAGAGAAAAAAATAGAAGAAGGAAACTTAATCCATTCATTTTAAAAGGCTTGCATAAATTCCATCTGTGAAGATACGGTTTAAAAAGTAAGATAACCCACTGTCCAAAACCAGTCCAAATTTAATTCTGCCGCTTATTTCTTCTGTTCTCCAATTTAAATTAATTTTAAGTTTTAAAACAGTAAAAATTAAATAATAATAATAATAATAATAATAATAATAATAATAATAATAATAATAATAATAATAAAAATAATAAAATTTATTTCTTAGCCGCACCCTCTCCCGAAGGACTCGGGGCGGCGTACAAGAAAACACATAAAATATAAAATAGATAACACACACACAATAAACAAATACATGGACATGGACATGGAGAAGGGAGGCAGATGAATAGAGACAATTAAAACACAGTAAAATCTAAAAACCCCAGAATTAAAATTGAAAAACCCGTCAGGAGCAGAGTAAACGAACTATGGTTGAGCCAGGCCAGCTATTTGGAATAGGTGGGTCTTGAGCTTTATCCGAAAGGCGCGGAGGTCAGAGGTAGTCCTAATATCCGGGGGAAGGTCATTCCACAGGGCTGGGCCCGCTACAGAGAAGGCTCTGCTCCTAGACACCGCCCCCCGACATTGTCTGGCGGACGGCACCTGGAGGAGTCCCCCTCTGTGCGAGCGGATTGGTCGCAGGGATGTATGGGGCAGGATACGATCCCGTAGGTATCTAGGTCCTGAGCCATGGAGCGCTTTAAAGATCATTATCAAGACCTTGAAACGCACCCAGTAGACCACAGGAAGCCAGTGCAGCTCGCGCAGGAAAGGTGTCACATGGGAGTACCTTGTACTCCCCATAATTACCCGCGCGGCCGCGTTCTGGACCAACTGTAGTCTCCGAGTGCATTTCAAGGGAAGCCCCATGTAGAGGGGCTTTTCACTTTTAAAACAGTAAAAATTCCTCACCAGCTGGAAACACTTTTTCTTTCCGTATCCTTCCGTTTAGGAGCTGCCCTGACTTCATCAGCCAAATGGCTGGATTTTTTGTCACCGGCTTGAAGAACGTCTCTTGTATCAATCAGGGACATTGCGATGTCCCTGAGATCAGCAAGACGTATTCTTCCTGTTCACCGTCTCTGCGGAACGATTTAGGTCCGTTTGGACCACCCAAAAGTATCGACTGCGATCTCAAAGCATTGAGATTGCACGTCGTGTCGTCACAAATTCGGCTCCTCCCCCAACATGAAGAATTTTTGTTTTCTACTTCAAAGGTCAAGTATTAATTGGTACAAATCACTGGTAGCATTTATAACTGCAGTATTTGTTGGCTCAAGTTGAATCTGCAGTATTTTCTGCCTTAGAAATATCTAATCTACTGCAAGCCAGAATTACAGCTGTAACAAGTTACAATTATTCTTTATAAAATTCTGTTGCTGACTAGAAAATTTGGCATGGTATGCAAATTTTAATGGTCAGGTGGAATAATAAATTAATAATTTCTATTTTCTGGGAAGAGGTGTTAACATCAAAGCCAAAAACTTCAGTAAATCTTAGATTACATCTTGCGCAACAAAATATTTTATACTTACTAGTCTCCATTGCAATTATATCGAAAAGGATTTAATAAATTATCATGTTGAGGGAGATACAGGTAATCCTCGAATAATGACAGTTTACTTAGCAACCGTTCACAGTTATGACATAGCTTCCCAAGTACTTACGACACAGTCCCAAACTTACAAATGTTGCAGTACCATGGCAGTTATTTCACACTTAAGAACGATAACAGAGGCTCTGCAACATTCTCCCTGACTATTCCACCCCCTCCCCATGTCTCCACAGGCACTAGACCTGTGGATACCTGTCTTGTGAAGATTTAGCGAGCCTTGGGTTTCTTGGCCTGCTTTGGTGCTTCAGGCCTTCAGTGTGTTTGCAGAGAACGGAGGCCTTAAGTATTTCAAGATTATACAAGATCAGGACTTCTGCTTCTGGGACCGAATGGCGACAGACGTGTAGTCCGCCGATCGCTCCCTTGGCGGGCTCCGAAAGGAGCACAGGAGACTCGAGCGAAGGGTCTCCTGCCGAAAGGTGGCTTGCTGGGACCCCCTGCAGCGGTGGCTGCCGGTGGGGGTGTTTTTCCCAGCTTCGCCTAGGCGCCGGGGAGCAGTGGGGGGGTGAGTGACATCGCCTCTTCGCCGGACGGCCCTGGGAGGTTTCAGATCAAAGGAGAAGCGTGACTGAAGGCTGGAGGCGCGGATCCCACCTGGTGCTCTTTGTTTATCTTGAAAGAAAGCTACAGATGTGCGTGGGTTTGTGTGCTCTGGCTCTTGAAATGCAAATTAGAGGGGGGGGGTTCTATTACCCCCCTCGGAATAAGCGGCATTTAAAGAGAGAATAATGACTGATTAGTTACTTGGACAGTGAATGAGAATGGCTTTTTACAATTGCCAGAAATGATTTTAAAGCTGACTTTCGCCTTTAAAAAAAAGGGAAAGAAAAACTTTTTGTGACTTCTCTCCCTGCGGAAGGGAGGGCCAAGATGGCGCCCGCCCTCCTTCCTTTGTCTACATATGAATGAAACTTGTCCTTTGAAACTGCTCCCAAAGAGAAAGCGAAGAAAAGTGGATTGTTTGTTGCACTCTCTCAAAGGGAAGCGGGGACCTCTTTCTGTATGTGGCTCTTCTGAACTTTGATTATTGGAATTATTTCTTGGAGTATCTCTCTTTTGGAACTGTAAAGGGTTTCCCTGCTTTTGTTTGCCTTTTGAGGCCAGCTCGGCTGTGGAATCCCCGGACACCATTTTCCCTGGAAAGGATTTGCATCTCTGAACTTAGTAAATGGCTTTAAGGAAACCACCGACGGGCAAGGCTCCCTCAGCTCCCTCATCTGCTGCCCCCAGCCCCACAATGCAACAGTCCAAGATCACCTCATTGCTGCAGAAAGGAGGGGCTGGAGAGGACACAAAAGAATTATCTGTTACGGAAATGTTTAAAGAACTTATGAGGGGGCAGAATGAAATGAGAAAAGAAATGGCAGAGGTTAAAGAAGAGCTCAGAGAGGTTAAAGAACATATTGCTGGAAATAAACAGAGAATTATGGGGTTGGAGGAGGGAGCGGCGGAGCTGGGGGAGGAGGTTAAAGCAATACACAAGGGAAACGCAGATGTAGAAAATTTTCTGACAAAAATAGAATTTGAAAGAATGTCTTTTTTTCTTAGATTTCAGAACCTGCCAGAGGAAGAAAACGAAGATCTTAAAGAGATTATGAGTACAATTTTAGCAGATTATATTAAGGGAGATAGGAAACAATTATGGTGGGATATGGATCTAGCATATAGGATAAATTCAGCATATGCCAGAAGTCATAACGTTCCAAGAGAGGTACATGTTAAATTTGCCAGGAGATCCACAAGGGATGAGGTGCTTGCGACCCAAAGGGAGAGACCATTGAAATACAAAGAGGAACAGATCACCATTCTCAAACAGATCCCCCCAAAAAATAAGAGAGAGAAGGAGGAAATATTCCTCCTTATCAAAAAAATTATACAACATGGGGGTCTGGTTTAGATGGCTGTTACCAGAGGGGATGATGGTATTCTGGGAGGGAAATAGTATCAGAATTAATACAACTCAAGAGGCGGAAGCCTTTATCAAAAAGAATCTTTCCCCCCCCCAGAGGAGGAATTTAGTGGGAGTAGAGAAAAGGACAGCAAGACGCAAGATAAGGAGGGGGGGCGTTGAGGCCCCTCCGGGGGGCAGGGAAGAAGAAGCAATATCGAAAAGGCTTAGATCACAAAAATGAATGTATTTGGAATAATTGTAATTGCTGATATTACAGAAAGTAACAAAGAAAAATAGTAGAGCACATGTTTGATAATATTGGTTAAATTTCTTCTGATGCTTTCTTTTATATTTTATTTTTAAGATTGTTAAGTTTTTGAGTTTCTTGGGGGGATTTTCGCCACCAGTGTGGAAGCTGCAAAAAAAAAAATTTGTACACCCTTTTACCCTTCCCTATATATTTTAAAATCAATAAAAATTTTGCAATACAAAAAAAGATTATACAAGATCAGTGGCGTGAGATCTTGCACTACTGATTTCTCATGATCTCACAGTACTTTAGGCCTCTGTTCTCTGCAAACGGAAGCCTGGATGAGAACTGCAGCAAAAGGCTTTGTAAACGGAGGGAAGACCTGAAGCACCAAAGCCTTCCCTCCATTTGCAAAGCTTTTTGCTGTCTTTGCAAAAAGCCTTTGTCGCCAAGAACGGAGGCCAGGAGGGATGCATCTGTCCCTCTAGGCCTCTGTTCTCATCGGCAAAGGCCTTTCCTCAAGTCCTTTGCCACTGAGAACAGAGCCCAGGAGGGGCGAGCGCTTCTCTCTGGGGCTCCATTTTCATTGGCAAAGGACTTTCCTCAACTCCTTTGCTAGCAAGAACGGAGCTCGGAAGGACGCACATGCCCTTCCCAGGCTCCTTTCTTGTTGGCAAAGGCTTTTTGCAAAGATGACCAGAGCCTATAGGATGTAACCTCTCATCCTTCTAGGCCTTGGCAAGCCTTTACTCAAGGCAAAACCACAATAGACAGGCTGGTGAGGAGACAGCTGCACTGATCATCAAGATTTATGTAACGTAAATGATCCAGTAGGGCAGGATGTGGGGTGGGGTGGGGGGAAGCATGAGATATCTCAGTGGGTCTGGGGAGGTCTTGGGTGGTCAGAAGCAGTAGGCTCCCCATGGCCTTCTCCACCCTGAAATACCTTATTCACTTAACGACCTGCGCATTGCGAAAGCAGAGAGTGATCATGTTCAAGGTACGTGATCCACTCCTATGAATCCTTGGGTTATGAATGTAATTGGCAGGCTCCACTACATTCGTAACTCGAGGATTACCTGTACAATGAGAGTAATGCTTCATTTAACCATATGTTTGTAGAGTGTCCTATAATAATTTCATTTGTAGAGGAAGCTATTATATATATTAACTCAGCATTGAGACAAGATTTAATAATCTCAGATATTCATATTCTTTTGAAGCATATTCCTATTGTACAGAAATTGACATCTGAATAAAGAAAGTTGATTCTCTTGCTTATAGCTGTCTTATTCTTAAGCGCTGAGAAGATAAAATACAACTCCAGCCACTGAATAGTCTGCAGAACTGATGTTAACAGTTTACAAACGAATCACTTATCAGCACAAATTAGTTATGGGTGATTATAATGAAATATGGCCAGCAGTCATTGAAATGTTTATGTAGAACATTTATGAATGCATATGTGTCCATGAACGCCTTCTTTATGTACCATGTTTTCCTTTTTAATTTTTCTTTTATCTTACTATCTTTCTATAACTTAATTTGTTATTTTGTTTTTTGTATGGTTAATTAAATGAAATTAAAAATCTTGAGTTGTTCCCAAACAGTTCATTTGGTAGTTATCTGAATTCTGTACTTAAAACAATTCCCAAGACATAATTCCCTAACGCTCAGTTGGACTGTTTTTCTCTAACTTCCCTTGTATTTCTATAAATCCACCTATAAAGTGTATGTTCCATTATTTTTTTTACAAATTTGACTGATTTCACTGCTTTGAATTAAATGTCACTTGACTTCACACTGTTCTGTTGTTCCAGTTGCTTTCTTTTTTCTCATTATGCAAAGTGTGCTTCTCTATGTAATTTAGCCATGGTAATGTTGCCTCGAAGGGAAGATATAATTTGGTGTATTTTGATGATCAGTCCTATAGATGTGTATTCAAAAGTAAATCCCATTGAAAGTAAGGCACTAATCATAGTTAGTGAGTTTTAAGATTTCAGGATATTTCTTCCTCCGAGACTGAAAGATTTAATTGTTATAAACTGCTGTTAGTACCTACAAACTGACAGGTGAGTGTGTTTATACACTTTAAGAAATACACTGAAATGTGTATTAATTAATTAAAGTGTTTAGTTCCCTTGCATTTGATATTGGATGTTTCTATAACTATTATGTATTCTTTTCTTTTTCACGTAGTGCTTTTATTGATGTTGATTCTCTTCTCCTCCTCTCCTGCCTGCTCAGGAAATTCCAGTAAAGTTATACGATGAATTGATAATTTTAATTTACATTTGTATATTTTAGAAAATACAGATTTGCTTTTGTTTTCTTCAAGTAAAGCTTATTTCAGTATTACCAAATAAAAGGCAAAGATATGCAGAGTCACACTGTCAAAATCATTATTATATCTTCCTTTCGCTTTCCTAGATGGGTCTGCAGTGTGCTGAAAGCTTTTATACGCAGGAAAAAAAGGATAAAACTAAGAATCTTTGGGACTTTCTTTTGTGTCCTAGAAATCCTACTCTGGTGAAAATACCGCAAGTGCTATTGCTCGTTCCTGTGCAGCAACCTCTTTGTCTCTCTTGGTGCCGGTTTTTATTGTATCCTACAAGGAAAAGGTTGAGGAAGTCCTGAATTTACTGATTGCCATGTTACCTGGGAAACCAAATGCAGATGAGTCTCAGGCTGTTCAAATCCACATGAGCCTTGCATTGGGGATGTTTATTTCACGGTTATGCGAAGAGAAAGTCAGGTATGAATTCCATCCTATGGCAGGTGTGCAAATAACTTTTGCTTCCTCCCACGCTAGATATTCATATTATGCAGAGCAACATGTTTAGCCTTCTGCCTTTCACAATTCCCAAGTCATTCTGCAAGACGCTTTCATTTTGAACTACTTCCTTGGTCCCCCCATCTTCTTCCTTCTTCCACTTATTTCACTGCCATGTAAGTTATCGCTTCCCCTATTTCAAGATTGCAGTGGTGTCTGAGGCCTCCTCGTGGATTACGTTCACAGTGAGAAAGCCCCTTCAGTGTGGACTTCGTTGCAAAAATAAAATCAAAAGTCTTAACTCACGTAGTCTAAGCTTTTCCCAACCTAGTATCCTCCAGCTGTGTTTTGCTATAGCGCATCCTCCCTAGCCAGCATTACTGTTATCTTGCTGACTGGAAATCATATAAAATGTCCTATATTTGGATGTCCCCAGATTGGATAGGGCTTTCTTAGGATTCCAATACTGGATCATTTTGATATGTTTTGTATAAGCAGCAACAATATCAAAACAGATTTGCTTCCTCATCCAGTCCAGAGTTTACATTTATATCCCAAGAAAGGCTTAATGAGCATCATGAAAACAATATTACTTTTGAGTAGAAAATAAGAGAAAATTCTGGATTATTCCAATCTCAGAATGAAAGGATATGAAGCAGCTACTCATATTAAAAATAGTAATAATCAAATTTTGTATTTGGAGAAGAAAAGGATGACTAAAACTTTTTTAATCCCCATAGTGGTTGTTTGCCACATTGGATTGTAATTTTATTTTCTATTTGGATATTCAATATACTTCAAAACTAGATGTGTCTACTAATATTTGAAATGAATATATCTTGCTCTCCCCTGTCATTTTGCTTAAAAGTGATTACAGGTAGTCCTCAATTTACAACCGCGATTGAGCCCAAAATTTATGTTGCTAAGTGAGAAATTTGTTGGGAGTTTTGCCCCATTTTACGACTTTTCTTGCCACAGCTAAGTGAAAGTTGTTAAATTAGTAACACGATTGTGAAGTGAATCTGGTTTTCCTATTGGCTGTGCTTCTCAGAAGGTTGCAAAAGGTGATCACATGACCTTGGGACACTGCAACTGTCATACATACAATACAATACAATAGTAGAGTTGGAAGGGACCTTGGAGGTCTTCTAGTCCAACCCCCTGCCTAGGCAGGAAACCCTATACCGTTCCAGACAAATGGCTATCCAACATCTTCTTAAAGACTTCCAGTGTTGGGGCATTCACAACTTCTGGAGGCAAGCTGTTCCACTGATTAATTGTTCTAACTGTCAGGAAATTTCTCCTCAGTTCTAAGTTGCTTCTCTCCTTGATTAGTTTCCACCATTGCTTCTTGTTCTGTCCACAGGTGCCTTGGAGAATATCTTGACTCCCTCTTCTTTGTGGCAACCCCTGAAATATTGGAACACTGCTATCATGTCTCCCCTAGTCCTTCTTTCTCTTAAGCTAGACATACCCAGTTCCTGCAACCGTTCTTCATATGTTTTAGTCTCCAGTCCCCTAATCATCTTTGTTGCTCTTCTCTGCACTCTTTCTAGAGTCTCCACATCTTTTCTACATCGTGGCGACCAGAACTGAATGCAGTATTCCAAGTGCGGCCTTACCAAGGCATGAATCACATGTGATTCAGTTGTCAAGCATCCGGATGTAAATGACATGACCATGGGGATGCTGCAACAGTCATAAGTCACTTTTTTTTCAGTCCCATTGTAATTTCAAAAGATCACTAAGTGAATAATTGTAAGTTGAGGACTACCTGTACTAATATTCATGAGATTACAGTTATATAATTTTTCCCCAATGTTGTTGAAAAAACTGCTTGGAAAATACAGTATAGGAGCAATAAAATCAAAGTTTAAAAAGAAATACACAAAACTACATCAGTGCATTATACATGGGAGCAAAGTTATCTCTCTACTGTTAATAAAAAAGACACCACAGTATTGTATAATATGGAACTAAGCAACTACTCATGATAATTTCCCCATCCATCCATCCATCCATCCCATTTGGGACTTAGTATCTTAAGTCAGAGTGATTTTTTTCATTGAGAGACATACCATACAAAAGTGCAGATTTTGATAGTTTCAGCAGAAAAAAAGGAAACCTACATTTTAAAGAAAGTTGCTATTTGTGAAAGTGATAAGAGAGAGAGAGAGAATAAAAGTGATTCGGTTTTCTATAACTATTTAGCTCTGCTCTTGCAAGATCTTTTAGGGTACAATACTGAACACGTGAGAAGCATTGAAAGGAAATAGATTTGCACTTTGTAGTAAAATCAGAAGGATGGAAAGATTGAAAGAAAAAATTGTCTAGAAATTGATTTTGAATCATATCCTTTCATCCTTTAAAGCTTCTGTTGCATAGAGAATGGAGTCAAAGGATAAGGAAGTTCTCTCTCTTTGGGTCTTTTGAGAAATGTTTGTCAAAAACCAAAAGAGAAGAAAGAGAAGTTAGCAACACTTCCCATTGGCATGCTCTTAACATGATTGTGGATGCTGTTTTTTGGAGGTGTGTGTGTGTGTGTATCTCAAAAATAATGACACATGATGATTCTTCCAAGTTGAGTTCCTTATTGTTTCACGCCTATAGAAACAGTTTTGCCAGACTGAGGACTTCACTGTCTGCATTTACAATATACTCAGTGAATGATTAGGGAGGTCCTGTCTTCACCCTCTTTCTTCCATACATAAGATCTGGACTTAGTTGCCTCTTATTCTTTTGGAATGCACACACCTTCTCCTTGGAATCCACCTTCTTACTACACCACATTGTATGTTGTGTAGTTAGTTAGTTTCTGCGTGGGTGCATATAGTTCTCTTGCCCATGGATGCAAAATGTTAATTTGTATCAGACTGGAAAAGATATATAAATAGTAATAGCCAACTGATTATCAGATCAAGAAACACTGTAGTAATTTACAAGGCTTACAATGTATCAGCTAGGATATATTACCACTACTCTTCCTCCCCTAGTGATGTAGCTGACAAACAAATGAATCTCCTGTTGATGAAGTCCCTGGAGGCATTAGAAGATTGTTGCTTCGACACAAGTCTTGAGTACAAGTATGTACAGTTATATATTTGTTGCTATGCTTGTATTTTGATGTGTAGGGTGAAGTTGTGCATAGATCGAGGGCAGGAATTATATTCCTGTAGATCAGGGTGTCACCTCAAGGCCAGGTCTGCCCTGGAAACAGTGAAGGACTGGCCTGCACTGCCTCTGGCAGTGAATACGGAGCTTGGAGGGGGGGCTGCACGCGGCCCTCCCAAGCTCCGTTTTTGCTGGCAGAGGGTTACAGGAGGCCGTCGTAGCCGGAAACTGAGACCGAGAGCCTGTTTTCACTGGCAAAGCATTCGGGCTACCACATGAGTAACGTCAAGCTGGCTATGCCCACCCTGGCCCCCTGAGATCAAACACAACTCAGATGCAGCCTTCAATGAAATCGAGTTTGATACCCTTGCTCTAGATGCTGAGCTATAACACCCAATCACCAAACAACATGACTATTGACAGGAATACTAGGAACTGTAATTCACCAGCATCATGCAGGTCCAGGTTTAATAAAGTTAAAACTGGATCATAGAGCTTAGTTGTGACTATTTATTGGTCTCATGCCAATCACATAATATTATCTTAATTCTACTTTCTAAAATGGTTTTGAAGATAAAACTATAGGCAATGTACATATTCCTGAGCACTTTACTGGAAAAATTTGGTATAAATAGAAGGAATACACAATGTTTGCTTGATTATCCACTATAAAAAAGTTATATGCTTTTTTGTAGTACTAGAATGAGATGCTTGTTTAAAGGGGATTCTTTGAATAAACAAAATAAATATATTTTTAAAATGCCTTTTAAATTTAAAATGCTTAAATTTTAGATTGCTTAATTTTATTGCAGTTTTGTGCTTTAGGATGCCATGTGTTTTCCTTTTTTTAGTATTGCAATTTCTGTTATTTTCCTTATGTTGTCCACACTGCTTTGGGAACAGTAATGAGGTTAGGTTGAAAACAGTGATAGTAGAGATTTACCATATTGTATTTTAGCTGGGCTTCTTATGAGACATAAGATTCATATGTATTTAGAGCAGCTACATATGTTGAATAATTAACTGTACTTTATAAAGTTTTCTGTTATATATTTTCATAGTATTTGTGCAGTAAAATAACCTTGCCTATTACATGGTACAAAGTGGGGCATGCTACATTTATAATATACGCTTGCTATAAATATAATAGAGATTTAAAATGTCTCCAAAAGGCAGGTATCTACAGTCATGCCCTCTGAAACCGAGAAACTCAGTCTTTTGAGTTACTGGATTTCATTGTTTTCTTCCCACAGCTGTGGAAGAATTTATAAATTCCATGCAATATGTAGAAAACTGTAGGACTACTTCATTCATTACTTTTTTTCTAAGCTGAAGTATAATTTGTATAGGGAAAAACGTATTCCATATGAACAGAAGGATACCCTTTTTGTTATGAGCACATGGGAAAATGCTTTCAGACACTTAATTTTTTTATTCTTATTCCACGGAAGCAGATGTATGGTATTTCCTGCAGACTTGTTTGTAGCAACTTAATTTAAGGAATATATTTAGAATTTAGAACACAGCCCCTAAATATATTTCTATGTGTTCTGGGTCTGTTCAATAAATGCTAAGCAGAAAAAGCAAAGTACATAATAAAGATAACTATGCAGTGTCACTTAGATCCTAGACCTGTGATGGTGAACCTATGGCACGCGTGCCAGAGGTGGCACACAGAGCCCTCTCTGTGGGTACACACGCCATCGCCAGCTGTTCTTCTGGTTTACGGCATGCACATGTGCGCTGGCCAGTTGGTCTTCGCATGTGCCGGAGCGCTGGAAACCCGAAGACCAGCTGGGCAGCTTGCATGCACGTGCCGGAAATCTGAAGACCAGCTGGCCGGTGCGCTCATGTGCACCGCCCAGCTGATCTTTGGGTTTCCAGCGCTCTGGCGCATGCACATGCAGACGTTCCGGTTTGGGCACTCTTTGCTGAAAAGCTTCACAATCAGTGTCCTAGGCCTAGAACACTGAGGATTTGGAGCATTTAAGATAAAATGAAGCGCAATAATGGCACCATGAAGTCAGCCAGTGTTGACAGAAGACTCTTCCTTGACAAGTTAATTAATAAAATGCACTTTTGAAGCTTTTGTTGGTAAGGTTGAGTTAAGCCTACCATCTCTGGAACCTGTTGTTAGAACAGACATGTGCTTATAATACAGTCTGAGCTGCAGAAGCAGCTGTCTCACCCTGCTCCTTTATCTGGAGGAGCTATTGTGTTAATTTAACAGCTGGAGATTGGATGTAAAGTATGGATGAAAGGAAACTTATTTAGGTCTGCCAAGCGGCAGGCTACAACTCTAGGTGTTGAACAAAAAGGCTGGGAAACTGGGAAAAGACTAAGATGTATGGACCGGTGATGCTGGAAAAAAACATTTAAAATTACATGGGCCCTGAGGTATATCCTGACCATTAAAGCAATTGTCAGAATCAATGTTTAGGTAAAAAGGCCATTTTAGAGGTGAATTTCAGGTTTACACTTCCAAAATCTATTTAAATTGTAAGCATTAATGAATCAGTCGTGATTCAGTATCTAGTTGCCTCAGCTAGGTTAAAAAAATTTCCCCCCCATTTTCATCCTTCAATTCATTCCTTTTCTCCTCTCTTATTTTATGCCACAAAGAATAAGTGTTCAGTCTTCTTACTTACTTTTGCTATTTGAGAATCTGACACTTGGAAGCAAAAGGGAAATACCTAGCTGTGCAAATGTATGCAAATGTATGCAGATTCCATGTTTCGTTGGCAGAGATTTTAGACTTTTCTTTGGCACTGATTAGATGCTGCCCTCACTGTAATCTAAGGAGAGCTGAATTTAGAATCAAATTGGCATAGCTCGACTGTCTTCTGGCATGATAGCAGGCACATATGGTAAAAGGGAGATGCATTAGCCACATTGCTTTGCAATGCCCACTGTTTCATGTCTGAGTGCCCATGTAGCATAAGATAAAAGCTTGATAATTGTAGCCAAATTAGCTTTCCCTGCCAGCCAAGAGCAGATGGAGGTATAGTGCAGTGGTGGGGAGATGAAAGAGTAGGATCTTTTGCCTCCTATTTTAGGTATGGTTTGGGGCAAAATGAGCTACAAATAAAAATCTGGTTATTACTGATACCTAATGTCATTTTAGATTGCAAATATTCCTAGCTCATAAAATATTTGAACAGAGAGTATCTTAATACCGCATTCTAAACTGCAGTTTTAAAAACTGTATCAAGAAACTAAGTACTCATTATAGGCCAAATATTTTTTTTATGGATGTACATAACAAATTCATATCCATTAAAATACCTTATTGGGTTGTTTTTTTGGAACTTAATTGTTAAACGTTAGGGCATATAACAACCACCCAGTTCAGATGCTGAAGTGATCATTTGGAAAACCGTCTGATTTGACTGAAACATTTTAGATTCTGGACAATTTGATTCAGAGCTAAATGTGGACTAAATTTTGAAATCATAAATTTTTCTTTTGTTGTGTGCCGCCCAGAGTCACTTGCTCATGTGATGAATGGCTCTATAAATTAGTTAAACATTGTGGCTCTCATTGACCAGCCTAGGATATCTACAAAAGTAGGTACAACAATTTTTTTCTAAAAATGGGTTTATAAAATCCCAGAGAAAGGAATGCAAGGATTTCACAAAGTGGACATATTTAGGCAGTAGTGGACCTTCCTTAAATATGTGGTTTTTACATAATTGATCCTATGTGGGGGGGGGGGGAATTAAATCTGATGGCAGTTCAAAAGAATATAGGTTTATTGTATTCTACTATTCTCTACAAAATCTGAACTCTTAATGGTTAAAACAAATTGGCGGTAAATAAGAGTCAATGGAATTCAAGAGGGGGTAGACTTAGATCTCTTGTGGCTGTGAAGGGACTCAAGACTGATGATCTGTTTAACCCCCTCCCTTAGGCTCAGTCTGGTCATCTCCTACCGGGATTTTGATAGAAGATGAAATCTCTCCCTTCTTTAATTCTCCCATGTGGATTGTGTAGTCTGCCCTCACAATGAACTGAGAGTAAATAACTATTTATTAGCACTATGAATATGTATACTATATTATCCATAATGGTGTGCATGTAAAATAAAATGCCCATACAATACAGAGTGCACAGGGAATTAAATAAAAGGCCCACAGAAGGGGCACCGTGAGGCAGAACAATATATAATTCAGCAAGAAACAGTAATTACTGATATATACACTAGAGAACTATGGAGAGAGCACAGAATTCAAAATAACAATTAAGGTCCAAGTAGAGAAAGAAAAAGGTATAGCAGAGCTTATGCTTCTCAGAGTGGATAGGATATGATCAGAATGAAATTTGATATCAGAGAAAATGAAAATAAAGCTGCCATTTTTTGCAGGTTCATTATCTGCCTTTCAGGAAGTTCCAAATTTGATTCCATCATTTTGGAGGGAATCCTTCTTTAAATATCTCTAAAATGGTTTGGTTCCGCTCTGGAAACCATTGGAAATTCTATTCTTTAATATCCTTAATTCTCTAAATTAGGTGCATCAGTCTCCATAATTTAATTATGTATTATGTAAAGAAGGGTTTGCCTTTTATCTGATATATTACTATTAAATATATTATCAATTAGGGCTATTGCTTAACCACTGCCATCTAATATCTTTTCAGAGGAAGGGAAAGAAATTTTTCTGAAAGAACACTATACAGTTTTCATAACAAGAACGTTCAGTTATTCAACCTGTTGATTTTCTGAGGATTTGTTTGTGTTGTTCTTGTTCATTTATTTTTTGCGCTTCTCCATTTTGTTTTCTGTTTGTTTCCCCCCCCTCACTTTCTCCACACCAACAATACCATTTCTTACACAAGCGAAACTAGAGGGGGGAGTATTCAAAACATGACTACTCAACACTTTATACAAGTGGAACTTGCAACAAAATATTTACAATTAACCGTAACCATTATTCCATTTGTGCTTCCATTTCTCTCTGATTTTACCATCTTGCTTATTTATTTGATTTATTTATTTGATTCAATTTATCAGTCGCTCTCTCTCCGCGAAGGGACTCGGGGCGACGTACAATCAAATATAAAAGCATGTGGCATGGAGGAGGTAAATACATCAACAATTAACAATACAAAAAGTAAAAGCCACAAAGTTAAAATAAATAACAATAAAATTAATACAATTAAAACAATTAAAATACCCAAAAGATTTAAATATACAGTTTAAAATTTGCCAGGGAGGTTAGAAGTTCTGATTAAGCCAGGCCGGCTAGTTGGAACAGGTGGGTCTTGAGTTTCGTGCAGAAGGAGCGGAGATCCATTGTTATCCTGATATCTGGGGGGAGGTCATTCCAGAGGGCTGGGCCCATCACAGAGAAGGCCCTACTCCTGGGCGTCGCCCGCTGGCACTGCCTAGTGGACGGCACCCGGAGGAGCTTGAGCTGCTTGGGGAGAAGTTCCTTCCTTGTTTATTTTTCTTAACGTTTTACAAAGTTTGATATGTTTTTTTAATGGTCTTTAAGGTGTCGAGTTCAATCCATTTATAGTCTGAGTGTTTGTTATGACTGTAATAAAATAATAAATTTAAAAAAAAACCAAGAACCTTTCTACATCAAATCTGCTTGTTAAATGAGCTTCACTCTCAGAAGTGGAGTTCCTCTCCCAAATATTGGCAGAGATTCCCTTGATTCTTTAACATAAAGATTTTGATGGGGGACAGAAGCTGGACGAGGAAAGGGGAATTGATGTTAAGTCACATAGGAGTTTCTGTGATTTGATGACAGTCTCAAAACAGTTCTTCTCTGTTTTTAGAAGCATAAGAATCTATGGTTCCTGGAATGTATTGATAATAAGTGCTTCTAAATAATCTGAATAAAAATGTTTATGGGACCCAGCTTGTTGAGATGGGTATTTTTTATAGTTTCACATACCATTTTTTGATAGGTGACGGCGGCAGCCTTCCTATAAGACTTTATTGCCATCTAGTGGTGGATTGCTCACAATGTAATTTTTAAAGATAAGTAATCGGGAATTGCAATGATGCTAGGAATGCTTAGTGAAACACGGAGAAGAGGAAAGCAAAGAACACGCTTGATGGATAACGTCAAAATTGCTACAAAGATGGACATCCAACAACTGAAAGAAGCTGTGCTTGACAGGGTAGCATAGAGAGCACATGCTTAGGAAGTTGCCACCAGTCGGATAGGACTGAATGATTAAAGCAAAGGCTGTCCAAACTGGGGGACTTTAAGACTTGTGGACTTCAACTCCCAGAATTCCCCAGCCAGCCATGCTGGAATTCTGGGAGTTGAAATCCACAAGTCTTAAAGTTCCCAAATTTGGACACCCCTGGATTAAAGCAACAACAGTGAGAAATTGTTATACCAGCATTATTTTTTTTCTTAATATCTACTTCATGAATTGAATAAATATGCTTCAGTTCTATGAAGGTATGACTACATCAGGGCCATCACTGATATAATTGTTTTTATTTTTATGTAGCTCCTAATACTAGCCAATACAAATTTACACAGTTCTTGCATTGTGGATGTTTATTATGAGTCTCCACCTGTGCTGCATGATGTGCCTAATATCATACAGCTTTACAGATATTTCTCATTGTTTCCAGTAGAAGGATTGAATAGCAGGGACTTCCACACTGTGGAGTAAGAGTGATGTATTTTGTTACTTGATGAGAATCACCTGTCTGAAAAGGCTGTCATACGTATCTCTTGACATTGTCTCAGATGCAATGCTTCTTAGTGGATCCAATTATGCTTGAACCACTGTTGAGTGGCATACAAGTTTAATAAATTATTATAACTATAAGTCAGGCAGAACCTGGAGTGACAGATCTGTTGTAATGAATTTCATTTCAGATATGTCAGTTTCTTAACTTATCTATGAGCTGCTATGAACTGAATAATGATTGCACATACTTGTTTAAACAAGCACTTAAAAATATAGTTCCGTGGCTGTGTGTAACTTTAACATATGAATATAAAATAGAGTTGTAACATTGATCCCGAATTACATAAACATTAATATTTGTACAAAGTTTGTAAACAAGACACAAATTTATAATCATGTCATCTTGAAAATGCAATGACTTTTATGCAGGACACAGCTGTATAATTATATCAGTCATGTGATCATGTCATCACACATGTAATCATTTTGACATCATTGTGATTTCTTACAAATGACACTAATAGGAATCCAGAATTTACTGGAATGTGAAAAAATAAAATTCTCTATATCTGGTTAAATTAGAATTCTGACTGTCTTTTAACACTTTCTTTTTCTATAATTTCCTATATTTAGCACTGGATGTATCTTGGGGGTAGGACTTGTTCTGTCACTGATGAGTCACAGCAATTTGACAGATTCTGAAGCTCACATCTCCACCTCTCTGCGTAAACTTTGCAAGTACTTGGATGATGCAGAAGACCAAAGCCGAACATTACAGGAAGTAAGAGAATGGTGTTTACTTTCCCAATGCTTGCTTTTCATCTGCTGTTTCTCCAGCATGTTTGTCCTTCCCAGATTGTGTGAACATAAAACATGCTTTTAAAAAATGAATTCATTCTAGTCATTTCTTACTTTTTCTGTTTTCTAGATCCTTGCCTACACAATTGCCTGTGTCTGCGTTTCTGCTTTCAGCACTAGGATTGTTGAGGCTACAGAGGCCGAAGATGTTATGGACAAGCTGCAGAAATTAACAGAAATGAATCAGCAGGTGATATAATAATAATAATAATAATAATAATAATAATAATTTTATTTGATTAGCCGCAACCCTCTCCCGAAGGACTCGGGGCGGCGTACAATCAAGCAGATAAAAAATACACATAAGACAAACATATATACAAAAACAGAGACATATACATATGTGCATGGAGGAGGATGGACTTAAGTGAAAGACAGTTAAAAAACACAATTTAAAATCCCCTAATAAAATTACCAAATTAAAAAACCCATCAGGAGCGTTACTAAGTTATGGTCGAGCCAGGCCAGCTATTTGGAAAAGGTGGGTCTTGAGCTTGACACGGAAGGAGCGGATATAAAGCTTGTAGATGGATTGTATGCTTTCAAAATATTTCTGTAATATTTTGTGTCGTCCTAATATTTTCAGCAATAGCATGAATGATCTGAAGAGCTAATCAAACTGCTTCTTCAAATGGAGGCAGAAAGAAACCAGTATGTCTGTGGATAGTTGTGGTTATAGTTGTCCCAAAGGTGCTTTTCCAAAAAAGAATTTGACTTTGTTTTTTCTCCCTTGAAACCATTTCAATTCTCATCCAAGAAACTTCTTCAGTTCTCAGGCTGAGATAGGATTTAAACCTGAATGAAGTTAAAGCAGGAAAAGGGAGGGAAAGATAGTTACAATATTCAGATTCAGGGTCACATGTGGCATATTTCAAGTATCTTATCTGTTAACAATTGTCATGTGTAAATAACCCGCTGTTAAAGTCCTGTTTTTCCAAAATAGCCACTCTAAAGTTTGTCAGGAAATTTGTTGGGAGATTCAAATGCTTTGATATTACTTTATCCTTGTTTTGAATCCTGAGATAAAATGTGTGACCTATCAGGACCTAACAAGAACACACATAAGATTAGGAGCATGCAGTGGTTAGAGTGCAGTACTGCAGGCTATTTCAGATGACTGCTAGCTGCAGTTCAGCAGTTCAAATCTCACCGGCTGAAGGTCGATTCAGCCTTCCATCCTTCCGAGGTGGGTAAAATGAGGACCCAGATTGTTGGGGACAATAGGCTGACTCTGTAAACCACTTAGAGAGGGCTGTAAAAGCGCTATGAAGCGGTATATAAGTCTTAAGTGCTATTGCTATTGCTTTGCTTCCATTGTGATGTATGCGATCATCTGCCAACAATACCTATCTGAAAATTTTATGGGTGAGTCATCAGTTATTGACTTCTGGTGACTGCCTGGACAAGTACCTGCAGTTTTCTTTGCAAGGATTTTTGGAAGTGGTTTGCTGTTGTGTTCTTCCTAGACTTGTGAGAGAGTAACTGGGGTTGTACTTATGGCAGGACCAGAACTTCTGGTTTCTTGGTTTCTAGTGTGGTGCTTCAGCCTCTTTCCTCTGGATTCTATCTAGGACAAATGGGAGAAAAAGGTCTTTGTGCAAAAGACGTAATGGATACAAATCTGACATATATTAATACATTACAATTGCTAATAGACAAGATACTTGGGATTTGTTTTATAAGTAAATTGCGTCTGTATAATCGCTTTTACTTTTCTCTTTCTCCTGCCTTTGCCCAATTTAAATCCTTCATTTGCAATCGATGAAGTGAGTTGCAATTCGAAAAAAGGATAATAAAAAATTTAAATAAAAATTCTTATTCACTCCTTTTTTTTGCCACTGTCAATTAACATGGTTTCCTCTTACAATGTCCAAATAATTGAAAAATTTAAGAGTATAATCCCAACACATTTGCAGGGTACCAGTTGAAAAAGGCTGTTCCATAAAACATGGTCATCTTATTCAGTACTTTGATGTCATTATGTCAACTGTTTCCCTGCTAAGAGTCTACCCTTCTAATTTTTAATGCAATTATATAAAGAACACTAGCAAACCGAAATGGGTCACTTCAAAGTGGATGATGTTTACAATATAATGAAGACATTCATGGCTTTGCAATCTTTTAATCTGGTATATTTTTGTTTGTGAATGCTAAGATTTTTTTTTTCACTTTTAATTACACTTGATCTTAAGCAGTATTTTATCTGGTTTGGAAGAAGGGCTGCTCTGTGTCCAATACTATACAGTCCAAGTTCATTTTCCATGCTTGACTGCAACAACATAAAAGCATTTTGATTTTGTTTGTTTTAAAGAACTCACAACAGTACTACAGTATGTTTCTTAAATTAAGGATTTCTCTGCCCCCCCCCCTTTCCTCACTCTTTTTCTCTCACTTTTTCTCTCACAATGCAAAACAAACGGCCTTCCTGATGTGCTGCCTGCTTTATGTCTTGTTCTGCTCCAGACACCAGGTTTTGCCTTAGCCTTGGGGAGCCTTGTTCATGGATTGTCTATATGCGGACATGGAAAAGCAGACGTTCTCAGCAATAAGCTATTTCCTGCCTGGATGAAAACTGTACTTGCTGAGGTAAAACACTTGGAACTGTATGAGCTGACTGACAGCTTGAACCATTCCTGGGGATGCAATGTGCCAGTCTGCTTCTTCTTCTTTTTTAAAAAAAAAACTATGGAATAAAGCAGTTTGTTTCTGCTAGCTGTGGTTAATGGGACATCTTGAGGCTTAGAATGGGCTGATTCTATCCATCCCACCCCCACCCCCCTGTGAGACCAGTCTATCAGGGCAACCTGGTCTTCCAACTATGGGACGGAGCATACTGCTTCCACTTTTGCCTTTCAGCCCCAATCCAGGAGCCTTCGCAGGCAGATGCTTTCGTGACAAACTATTTTTGTGTTCAATTCCATTCTTTTGTTTCTATCTCCCCCACCCATCTGAAGTACATCTGAAGTTCCAGGATTCATGCAGTGGAGCTGAAGGAGCTTCTGTTTGATATAAGTTTGACCCAGGACCAAACTTATATCAGCAGATGCATTTCGGGGTTCCTACACTGCTTTTAACTGAAAACCAGTGGCATGGTAAAAGTTAAGTGAAGCTGCTTAACACTTCCCTGTCCTTCTGCTCTCCCCACCCCGTTGCTTTACCGCAGTATTGTTTTTTAACAGATAGAAAAGCAACCACAAAGATTTCGAGGGTTAAAGTGGTTGAAGGTGAAAGTTTCTAAGCAGTCGTTTTTCTCTTCCCTTTTGTGCTATTCATCTCTTCCTGACTACAGAGTCCCTTGGCTGCACATCATTTTTGAAATGATTGAAAGGCTGAATAAGTTATGAATCAGATCCTGAGATGATGAGTAGAAAGCTATCCATTTCACAATGCTGATGATAGCATATTTGGCATTGGGATGTCTGTCATTGGATCAGTGG
Organism: Natrix helvetica; assembly: GCF_964273705.1. Taxonomy (NCBI): domain Eukaryota; kingdom Metazoa; phylum Chordata; class Lepidosauria; order Squamata; family Natricidae; genus Natrix; species Natrix helvetica. The sequence continues at coordinate 84,746,513 of NC_138552.1, forward strand.
GTGGAAGAATTTGGGGAGGGGGGGAATCCTTTCTTGCAAGAAGCAGTTCAAGAGCATTCGCTTTTTCTCTTACAAACTTTGGTTTTGCTTTGATTCTAGGGAGCCCCTACAATGCAAAGACTAGCAGCGGTCAATGGCTTGGTCTCTCTAGTGGGTTCTGAAAGTACCATGATACAGGTAAAATAAGGGCATGGTAATCTCCATCTTGAATTTACATAGTTTTCAAATTTAAGAATAGGGAAGCAACTTTATAGAGTAGATGTAGGAGAAGAAGAGGCAGAGCCTGCAGGCGGAATCAAAAAAGGACTCAGCCTAGAATTGTTACATAATAATACTTTATTTACAGTCACAGACCAAAACACGACCACTACAAAAGAGACACAGCAGCCAGTCACCAAAAGCCCAACTAAGGGAGGTTACAGCTCTCTCCTCTAATGGTCACAGCTCTCAAGAAAAACCCGGAAACCTGAGATGTGATGTACGAGGAGACATCCCCAAGGCAATGCACAAACAAATCACAGCCATCAGGACCAGAAGGGACGATTTCAGGAAGAGACAGTAACCTAGATCTGTCCACGCTATACATAGGGCAAAATAGAAGGACATGCTCCGCTGTCTCAACCTTGGCTCTATCACAAGGGCACATGTCCACAGATGCTCCAAGTCCAGGCCCTCTTGAATTCTGTTGATTCTTATCTAGCACCAATTTAGTGCTGACCAATTAATGGGCTAGATTCTTGTCTTTAGACTTGAACAATAAATCTTTTTATTTGGAATTTACCATATGGTATTGATTCTTCACGGCTTACATTATATTTTCTGGTGAATTGAAGAAGCCCCAGAGTGTTGCAAAAGTATAATCATATCCGGTGGAAAAACCATAATGTCACATGAAATTTAGGCAACTTTAGTTCCTTGAGAGCTGCCCCAGAATAGTTCAGATTTTTTTGGGGGGGGGAACGGGGGGACACCGGACACAATAGTGCACATGTTAGCCACACATAAACATCCAAGTCTTCTTTTACATAGAGCACACTTATAGCTTTCCCTACAATAACACTAACAATGCTTCCTCTGTCTGCTTCTGCTTAAAATTTGTTATGGGGCTATTTTGAACCATTTTACTGGGAGGATATAACTTTGTTTCGTTGCTGCCTGAAAGGGTATAAGGCATGGGCAGAATGCTAGTATGGGAAGAGCAAGAGGTCTGTAGATGTATGCATGCCTGCAGAGTCTGCTGCTCATCCTTCTTTCCATGGTACTTCTTAATAATCATAGCCACTGTTTCCCCATATCTCTGTTCTTGTTTTTGGAGGAAAACCCTTGTACATTAAAAAAAACATGATTATATAGAAAAGTACTAAAACAAGTTGCATGAGTATGTTCTTGTGTAACAAAAAATGACCAGTGTAACTGCATTACGCATAGAGAAAAGTTGTGTCCGAAAGCAAACTCCAAATACAGTCTTCTCAGCTTGCTTCCCTTGGGATGCCTTGGTTATCCAGGTTCCATCTTTCTTTGGGCCATCTAGGTGAGAATTTGAGTGGGTTGCCAGCCTAGCACCTCTCCTCTAGAACCAGCAGTGGTTTTCCTAAATTTCCATCAATGATGCAGAACAGACTTTGCTCACCAGACAGGATGGTCTATGTTATTCCACAATGCATGAATGAGAGACAGATGTTTATTTAGAATATATAGAAGCTCAGTTCTGTTTTCTTCTGTTGTTGCAACATATTAAGTATTTAGTTTACGATTACAGAATATTTTTTTCTTTAGAGTATACAGAAGATCAGTTCTAGTTTCTTCTGGGTGGTGCAACATATTAAGTATTTAGCTTATTATTACTGAATATTTTTCTCAGTTATACTTTAGTGTGATAAAATATAGAGAATGTGTGTGTGTGGGAGGGGTTATTCACTGATAAAAATAATGTCAAGTGATTGGTGTTTTCCAATAACAGACATGACTACAGAGTCAACAAAGGTATAGCTTTTACTGAAGGGATATTATACTATAGTGGTTAAATATAGGATTAACCCTGGGAAAATCCAAATCCAAGCCTCCCCTCAACCACAGAAGCTCATTGGGTGGCTTTGGGCTAGTCTAAAGGGCTGTTATTGGGAAAATAGGGGAAAGGAGAATGATGTGTTCTTGAATATAACAAATGCAGTAAATAAATAGTTGAGAAAAATTTCAATAAGTGGCTTACTAGAATTCATTTATGCTTTCCTGATTAGTGACTTACAGAGTGTAATACTATGTTATTTATTTACTTGTATCCTTGCCCTGATTATTTTTATGAATAAAAGGGAGCAAACCTATCCAACACATCTTCCTTCTTCTATCTTCCCTACAACAACACACTGTGATGTGGGTTGGGCTGAGATAAAGTGACTGCGTCAAAGCCACAAGCTGGCTTTCATGACTAGACCGTACCCAACATTGCTTTGGCAGCAGGCGTTAGATGGCGTTAGAAAATAAAATTGTTTTCATATTAAATAAACACTAAAACAAAATATTTGTGTGCATGTATGTATGCATGCACATACATAAAAGTCCCTCACCATACAGATGCTTTGGCTTTCTGTGCAATTATTTTTTCATCCATCGGTGTTCTCCCATTTCTTTTTCCTTTTTTAAAAAATAGCTGAAATCAGAAGCTATCCAATCTTCTCAGTTTCAAAGCAAACTTAATGAAGTCATCCGAACCCTGACTCAGGTATGGCTTAACCTGTTGACATTGCTGTGAAATTCTTTTTGGGTAAAGTATGGGATTAACTAGGCAGTCCTTTAAGTCTTCAGGTGCTCTATTTCAAAAGTTGCTGCCACATTTTTTTGTGACATGGTAAAGTGATTAAATATAAGGGAATAATTTAATTACCAATGTAATTAATATGATTCAAACACATGTTTTGTTCCTGAGCTTACCTTGCTTATTTCTTTCCTGGGCCCATTTCTTTTTCTGAAAGAGTTGGCTTGGAAATGGTTAGTAATCATATCAGTCTTTTAGCAAGGTTGGGAAATAGTCATTGAAGCTGCTATCCACTATCCATTGGATCTCACATGCCATAGTTCCATCTTCTGCTTTATCAGTAGTCTTTATTCCAGCCTGTAGTGAACTATCTCACTCCAACTAATCATTAAGAAAAAGGACACCTTAATAGCAGGATGCATTTATGGTCCTACTGATTAAAATTCCCTTTCCAATTTTGGAATCATTGGTTTCCTTGCTTTGTATTTTGTATTTCACACCTATTAAATATTCACAGACGTATACTCCCATTTGAACAAAACGATTTCAGAGTATGGGTATAATCAGGCAACAATCCCCATATAGTTGATGTTTTGCTGTCATTCTTCTTGTTTTCAATTAAAGTTTCTTATTGAGAATAGTAATTAGCTTTGTTACAGAGAAAATATTCATAGACAATTGAATGATCATTATTGGGGCATTCCTTCCTTCAACACGTGCCTATTTTTTTTCCTCAAAGAATAAAGCAACTTTTATTCTGTTATCTACAGGATATGGTGTACTCACCTAAATATTGAGTGTGCCTTTATGCGAACAATACATTAAACTAGTGGCATTCATTTGATAATTATGATAATCTACATAAAATGAATTATAATTTGGGTTCATTTGTGACGATTCTCCTTGTAGGTAATCAGCTTTTCTGGGGTGATAGGCCTTCAGGTAAATGCTGCATGGATGTTAGGACATTTGTACCTTTCTAATGTGTCTGCAACCCGTAGTCGAACATCCGGTAAGTTGAAGCTTCTCATATGAGTTTGTAGATTCATAAAAATGTCAATGGAAAGAGAATAATAATGAAGAGTTTTGTTAGGCTGGGACTTATTTTTGAGGCAATGAAGTCAACTTGAGTAGAGTGTCCTTTTTTCAGTTCATGGAGAGAGGGGACACCTGTTGATAAATCTGATAGAAATTTTTTTGTTCCTGGTTTTCTAGCTCTCACTGAATTTCCCACAACCTGCTTTTTCCTGCTCTAAGTTGCCCTGGGATGAAGAGTTAATCATATTAGCTTTCATTTCATTAAATGTAAATGAACTGAAAGTTAGTTTTTGACATGGTGCTGTCTACTATTTTCAGCACACTACACAAATATTATGCGTGGACCTTAGTTTTGAACTCAGGCACCTTCCTATATTCTGCTATAAAATTGTCAAGTGTGAATGTGCAAATGGTTAACCTGACTTGCCTTTGTCTTTACAGTTCCTTCTGACTTTAGCTACCTCCCTGAGAAAAGTTTCCTTAGAGCAACCATTGATTTTATTATAGAAGGCGGAAAGAAAGGTAAATGAAAAATTCTTCTATGGGAAAAACATCTTCCAGTGAGGAAATGAAATAATTACTTCTCTTCTCTCCCACAAATGTAACATGATAACTGAAAGTACGGTCCCAACATTTTTTTTTTACTATAGAAATTATTAGCATTCTCTTTTACAATCAGAGAAGACTTACATTGTGATGTGAACTTATAATTCTACACATACTTAATGTCTGTAATATGGACACAGCTAAGAGTATCCCTCCACTTTTTCCCGAAGAATCCCAATTTTTACCATTTACAAGAAGATATTCGTAATAGAAAGTAAAGGGTCTGCGCCCACTCTCACAAATGCAGCTGCGTGTGCACGCCCTCACTCTCCATCACTTCCGCGACCTGGTTCTGAAGGAATGGCAGCCTAATAAAGAGTGGCAAATGCTATTTGCTTGTGTCAGTTTTAACTTCTTTCATGTCAAATTGGGATTCTTTGAGAGGAAATGGAGGGGCATCTGGACAGTGTTTGTATATTTATTTTGTATATCTGAAGAAAAGGGGGGAATGGATCTGAACCTTACTCTAATGGGCTTTTGTATCAGATATTACTATGGAGATAAAAATGATTGTATTTTGGAAACTCAGTAAAATACAGTTAAAACTCACAAAAAATAACCCAGTGGTTCTTTGTTTTTATCATTGTAAGACATGTCAGTTATTCAAGGTATCTAATTATTAAAGTAGTAATTGGAGGCTTTGTTTTAGGGCCTGAACAAGTTCATCCAAGCTTCTTAAAGGCAGCCATGGCACCCATTGCATTGATTGGAGGGAGCTATCAGTATCCCCCTTTGAACTGGGCATCAATTCTCGCTCCTCTGCTGCGGCTAGATTTTGGTATGCTTTTTTCTTTAAGAATAAATGACTGAATCCTGTCTGTATTCCTCTGGGTAGATTAATAATTTAATCAGATCTCTTCTTTTAGTATAGAATAACATTTTTTATTTATTCCTGTTTATCCATTATTAAGCATTCTTCATAGAAGGTGGAAGGTAAAAATTTTATACATTCAGTTTATGAATTTCCTTGTAACTTAATGGGCTCCATTACACCATTTGTTTGTGGTGACTTTTGGAAATTTAAATTTGCATCATAGATTTCAAGGGGCAGAGGAAATACAATTAGAACAAAAGTACAGCATCCTCTCCTATATGACAGGACTTGAATACATGGCGGGACTGAGAACTGATTATGGATTCCTTTATTTCTCAGTTCATGTAAATACCATTTTTATTGTAATGTTTTTTTGTTTAAATCTAAATTCAAGTCAAGTTCTTCTATTCTAACATATTTAAATTTTGTTTAAAGTCCTACTTGACCTTGGTTGACTAATGCACATTTTTCTATTTATCATGCTTCTGTAATTAGATTTTAATTTTATTATACTTTTAGAATATTTTTGTAACTCGATATCAAATCAAAATGTAATTGCAGTCTATTGAATTGGGTATCTGTTGGAATATAGCAAAAATAAATGGTAAATGTAAACAAATGAAATAAATATTTCATGTCTTTGAAATAAGTAAATAAGAGATAAAGTTCATTTCACTTGGCTTACATTTTTGCGCAGAACCAGGCACACACACACCCTCCCCCCACATAAAGAACAAATTTGGGTCAGTTGAATTGCTTTCTTTATTTAGTCTTTTCAACCAGGATCACCATTAGGGAGTGTATAGGTAGTCCTCAACTTATGATCACAATTGAGCCCAACATTTCTGTTGTCAAGTGAGAAATTTATTGAGTTTTGCCCCATTTTGCAACCTTTCTTGCCTTAGTTGTTAAGCGAATCACTGCAGTTGATTGAGTAACCCAGTTGTTCAGTGAATTGGGCTTCACCATTGACTTTGCTTGTCAGAAGGTCATAAAAGGTGATCAAATGACCTTGGGATATAGCAACAGTCATAAATATGAACCAGTTGCCAACCGTCTGAATGTTGATCACGTGATCATGGGGATGCTACAAAGTTTGTAACTGTGAAAAATAAGTCGCTTTTTTCAATGCCATTGTAACTTTGAATGTCACTGAATGAACTGTTGTAAGAGAAGGATTACTACTGTAATTGCTTTTCAATGGTCCTGAAACATTACTTGTATTCTATTACGTTTTCCAGGACAATAGGGTTCTCTGCCCTAATGATTGGTTAGGTGGGCGTGGCTAGGAGGGTCATGTGAGTGGGTGGGAGTGACATTGAGTTGGCCACACCCACTTGAGTTTTGTGGCTCCCGGTGTTTTCTTTTGTGTGCGAAACAGGTCCAAATGGCTCTTTGTGTGTTTAAGGTGGCAGACCTCTGGTATAGGAAGTTGAGGCTTGTGATTTATTCCAATCCTTTTGCTATGTCTTCTTATGGCTTCAATTCTCTTCATCCTTTTTTTCTTTTAGGAGAAGAAATACAGCAGTTGTGTATTGAACTAGCTGTGACCCAAGCTCAATCATCTCAGAATGCGGCAATGATTTTAGGCATGTGGGTGGCACCACCTCTGGTCTACAGTCTAAGTGTATGTGTTGTTTCTCTAATTGTTCTATTTCCCAGTCATAGGGGTGGATGTAGAAAGTAAGTTCCTTTTACTGTGCGGTTCCTCTCCATTTAATAGAAAGTGGGGGGGGGGGGCAGACATATCTTAATGTAATAGATTTGTACTCTTTTTTTAAACTAACCTACTCTCTGAATGAAAAAGAAGACACATCCACAAATGTAATATGAAATCATATTGGTTTATGTAGTAGTCTTCAGATACATGCATGTATTTTTCAAAGGTATTTGTTGAAAATAATGAAGTAAATAAATCAACTATGATTTAATGTTGTAATGCGTATTAGATTCTTGTGAATCCCTAATGCTCTGAATTTGCTCATCAGATACAAGCCAAGAGGTACCTTTTTGCTTCCTTACCTCTGTGGATGAAATATGTAGCCGAAGACAAGCAGCAGATCTTCACTGAAGTGTTTATGGTGCAGCATTTCGAGACAAAGAAACAGTCAAAAAACCAAGACCTTTGCTGGAATATTTTGCAAGGACTCAGCCAAGCTATGAAATCTCCTAGCCCAACTCAGCACAGCTGGAGTTGTTTTTGCAAGGCTGCTGAGAAGATATTTGAGCTTTTGCCAAATGAGATTTGGGTAAGGAAAAGTAAACATTTGAAGTATTACAACTTTGCTGAAAAAGGTCTCATTTGGGAAGATAAAAGAGGTTGGGGGAACTGGAAAGGCTAGATGAAAAAGAATGAGCTGTGACATATGCAGATATTTCACTGCGTACAATATTTTAATCAGAGCTTTCATAGATATTGCCTTACACAAATAGGCTGTAGGATAATCTCTTGGACTTTTTAAAGTGAGTGTGCATCTAATTTGAGAACAACTTAGATCAACATTAGAAATGTCTTTTTCTCTGATTGCTGTACTGTTGAACCCAAGAATCACATTTGATTCCATTGCTTCAAAAAGTATCTATTAACTCAATTAAGTTGGAGTTCCACTCAGAGGATATTCACTGAACTGAGTTCATGTTAGAAACTGAAGTACTGAGTGAATAAGAGTAATTGAAACGTTATTTTGCAAAATAACATTTTGCAAAAGGCCTAATATGGCAAATATGTAAAATGGATTTTGAAATGACCCATGCTGTTATTTTTAGTTAATAGAACGAAGTCATATTTAATTTTGCCGACGAATTTAGAATTAGGATTGCCGGACTTGTAAGGGACTCCAGTCTTAATGGACAACACGGAAGCCCTTTTCACTTATTGATTTGAACACATGCAAGGAAAAAGTGTTACCTCCTCCAGCCCTATATTTATTCTATATTTATACTATGTATATTTATTGTTCTATTGTTTTAATATGACTGTACACCGCCCCGAGTCTCTTCTGAGAGAGGGGCGGTCTAGAAATTGAATAAAGTTAAAGTTAAGTTAAGTGAGGTTATTCATACTAATCCCAACTCCCTCATCTTCTCATGTGCGTGGGACTAAGTTCCTCTAAAACCATTCTAAAAATGATTGCATTCTGTTGATCAAGAGCATGTTTATTTTTATATTTATTGCAAATTTGAACATTTACAATTAGGCACCTTTATTTTATCAAGACATACTTTTTCGAATATTACATTATTGAAATCTAGGAAAATGTAAAGAAGGCTGAAGTGACATGAAATGAGAAAAAAAAAGAACTTAGTAGACAATTATATGTGTATATGCAGAATTGTAAAGAAGGCAAATGTAAGTTATCCAGTATTAAAAGAAGCAGAAATATAATCCTTTCATACTTTAGACTCTTTATGTTTTCAGAATTTGAGCGTATCTAGTTACAGAATAAAAAGATCCCAAAACAATTTTGATTTTTTTAAAGAGCCTGGCTAGTTACCAGTAACATAACACAAAGTTGTTGAACCAGAGAGTATTAATTTCCAGGCCACAAGCAGGTTTTGTTTTTTAACTCTCTTGATCTTAAAAAAAATGGAGGCATACATGACAGTTAGTGATTTAAGTCTGTACCTCCCTATCAGCTGTCATGGCAATGGAGCATATTTCTTCCTTACAACTGCCCTGTTTATATTGCCTTTAATATCCTGGCGTACCTCTTATTCTGCTTTTGTCTAGTTTTCTTGCTTATTGAAGCATGGGCTACATTCAGGAAATTTCAGTACAGTCTTTTTTTTTTTCAAGATCATGTTACTTACTTCATTGGTAGGAAGATGATGAATGATAGTTTATGTTCCGACAGATACAGATTCCAATATTAGTTTGAGCGTAATACTATTTTGATATTTGCACTGGTAGTATTTTGGTCACATGTGGAAATGAGCATCTCACTACTCTTTAGATGCTTCTGGATTGAAAGGATTAGTCAGCTATAAACTGTTGTCCAGAGGACATGAAAGGATCCTCCCCCAAAAATGTGTGTTGGTCATATATAGGATGTCTTAATTTAATTGTGATGCTTCTGAACATTTTAGTCTTACAAAACAACCTGGGAAATAAATTGATGGGGTATAAATTAGGATTGGTTTTTTTTTATAATAGGCACATTTTTATATAATAGGCACATTCATATAATCCTGTGCACTAAGAATCACTAGTTTGATCAATTCATAAATAGAGATATACTGAGGGCATGTATGATACTGTATTTGTCACAATTTTGTCCTTCCTTCATTTTCCAGTAATCTCAAGATAGTTCTGGTTTGGTTTATGTTTAAAGCATTATTGTTTCTGGTACAAGGTATTATTTATTCACATTGCTATCACTAATAACATTAAGTGGAGTTTTAGAATTTGAAACAGAAGAAGATGATATGTCATAACATAATGATTTTTCTGGCTTGGCTTAGGCTAAAACATACATTTGTTTTTATTTCTTCAGCAGAATGATGTAAAGATGTATATACTTGCAGCAAAATGTCTCTCAGAAATGGTTGATACAGAAGTTGAACGGATTACAGAAGTTTCAAAGGTAGATAGATGCATTTTAGCCTTATGAATCTTTTATGGAGATGGAGATAATTGTGTCTGTCTACTGTTCTGCATAACATTATCATTATCATTCCAGTTCCACGTCCAGTTTGGAAGTAGATACTGAACTAAAATCCCAATAACATTAAAACAATAGGTTGAAAGATGATACCATTCACAAAAATAAAGTTATGAACAAGGTTTTCTTAAAGTAAGTAGAATGCCAGGAACTAGTCTATTTTGATCCTGATGAGATAGGCAGAGTGGCTTTAATTTATTACTGCTATCCCCGCCAGTCTGAGACAGAATCAGTATTGATGATTCCACATGGGAGAAAGAGACAGATCGACAGACACACAGACACAAGCACACAGAGAGAGATGCAACTCCCAATATTTGTGTAGTGAATATATGAAGTGAAGTGTTGCTGTTCTATGTGTACATGTAACATTATTTTTGCTCTCCAAGCTATTCTTGAAATGCTCTGACCCCATGAATCATGGTTTATAAACTAGGGTGTACTATTGTGAAAGGTTTTTTTTTTAAATCTCTCAAGCCTGATTTCCTTCTTTCTTTTGTTTATTAGTATTAAGCATTGATTCAGAACAATAATTGTGCAACACTGTTACATTTTGCACAACCTAGTTTATTCGTGCCCATAACTAGAGAACTCTTTAAATCCATGGCTATAATTTGTGAATTATAAAGTAATCACAATTTAAATTTGCTATGATTTTCATGTGTGTGTATATATAAAATGGGCACGGAAGGGAAGAAAAAAGGATTTAATTCATGAAGAGTTGGGAAGGAGATATATGCAACTGCTTCCTGATTTTCAATTAGGGTACGCTCAAAAACATTTTAAATGTGACATTTTGTTAATGTGACATTCAGGAGCATCGCCAGAAACATTTTCAATGGAGAACTCTTTTCTGATTATGCGATGTCCCTTTTTTTCCTGAGAAATCGTGAGGAAATGTTTCCTGTCTTCAAATAATAATGAGTAAGAGCTTACACCATAGAGCCTGTTTCCTATTTTTCATCCATTTCATGGTTTGTTTTGCAGAACAATTTGGAAAAGGTTGCATTTGTCAAAGTTTATTTAGTTTCTCAAGGCAGATTTCCTTTGCTGAGATGGAATGATGTGATTAGTGTTGCGGCTGGTGCCAGCAGAAAGAAACCATTGTTTGGATGCTGCTGCATAGCTTTTATCATGCACGAATCCTGAGCCATGAAAACACTGGTAAGAAATCATGTTCCCCCCCCCCCCCCCAAAAAAAAAGAAAAAAAACCCCTGGGCGATCCACTAATCTCCATTTATTATAATTACTGATAGTAAAGTAATGTATCAAACCTCCTTTTATTCGCATTTGCTAATTATTTTCTCCCAAGTCCTTCTGTAGAACTATGCATGCACCAATATCCCCTCCCCCTCCCCCAGTTCCAGGCAGACATCAGAAAGATGGAGATTTATTGAAGTGCTAGTAGACTGCATTTGGCCTTGTGGAACATAAATTGTGCAAGGTCAGCTTAAATTCTTGGTGCATATTATTTACAGTCCTTTAAAAAAAATATTTCTTCACCCCCCCCACCCCCCCCACCCCGGTTTTCAGATTTCCTGAATGTTGGTATATCTTTTCCTTTTAATTTTATCAGAGCTTTGTGTGAGTCCTACCAATATATAAAGATAATCTGTGGGGGGGAAAAATAACAACAAAGTTTGGTATTTGTTTCACTTATTTCATAAATTTGTCCATTGAGCACTATGCCTGAGTAATTCCTCTCCCACCCCTATCCAGCCAATTCAGTTAAAATAATAAGAGCCAATTGTATTTGAGTATTTCAATAAACAGATTTGGACCCCTCCAGTGGTGGGATCCTGCCGGTTTAACAACTGGTTTGGTGTTTCACTTGCACACTTGCGCTTCATGCATCTGAGTTTTACCAAAGGTAAGTTACTTCTTGGGGAGTAACACAGCTGAAGCGCGGCAATCCACTCTGCTGTGCTAATCAGTTGAGAGGATATAGGTAAGAAAAGCGCAAAGGAGAGCGGGTGGGGCATCCTGATTGTCGGAGCAAACCGGTTCGCTCTCAGCTGATTGTTGGAGCTACCGGTTCATTCGAACCGGCTGAATCTCACTTCTGGACCCCTCCTGTCCTATATAAACCTTACAAACGTTGCCACAACATTACTATACAAATTCTAAAAGTGCACCCTATCCTGCTCTAAAAAGTTTTTGAAGACTTTTATTAAAAAGTTATCGCTACCTATCCGTTTCAGTAGAAAAAGTTACATCCAATTTAGAAAGCTCTAGGCTTTGGTGAAGTACAGTCAGAGACACAGTGTTGAGACAGAGAAGACTTGGGCAATAGTGAATCTTCCCAAGAGTAGTTATCCTGTCCAAATTGATGCAAGAGCACAGCATAAGATCACCAGGAAGTCATAAAGGAGTCACAAACAACATTGTGGATCTTTATGCTTCTCTCACCCTGGTTAAATCCAATATTCATAAATCCACCATCAGAAAAATACTGGATAGAAATGGGATTCATGAAAGAATAACAAGGTGGAAGCCATTGTTTATAAAAGAAGCATTGATCTTCATCTGAGTTCTAAAAACTGATAGGAATTAAAACTTGAAGTAACATATTTTTATTGAAAAAAAATCTGTAAGGGAATCTAATTTGGAAGAGTTATTATCCTACAACTCTTAAAATGCCTGTATGAATGGCCATATCTCCAGAGAACAGGAATGTCAAATTCAAGGATGGCGGATGGATGCTGGCTCTGCCCCCGCCCAGTTTAGCAAAGGGGGAAAGTCCTGATACATCACGTGATGCTGCCGTGACGACGCGAGTTTGACACCCCTGCCATAGAACATAAAACAGAATAGAACATAAAGTAATAGAGTTGGAAGGGACCTTAGAGATGTTCTAGTCCAACCTCCTGCTTTAGCAGGAGACCCTATACAATTTCAGACAAATGGTTGCCCAGATTCTTTTTGAAAGCCTCTGGTGATAGAGCACTCACAACTTCCATTGGTTGATTGCTCTCGCCATTAGGAAATTTCTCCTTAGTTCTAGGTTGCGTCTCTCTTTGGTTAGTTTCCATCCATTGTTTCTCTTCTTGCCTTTTGATGCTTTGGAAAATAGTTTGACCCCTTCGTCTTTGTAGGAGCTCCTCATATATTGAAACAGTGATATCATGTCTCCCATAGTCCTTCTTTTCATTAGACTAGACATACCCAATTCATGTAATTGTTGTTAATGTGTTTTAGCCTCCTGGTCATTCTTGTTGCTCTTCTCTGCACTTTTTCCAGAGTCTCAACATGTTTTTTTATATTGTGATGACCAGAACTGGATGCAGTATTCCAGAAATTTTAGGCTCAATTGTGGTTGTAAGTCGAGGATCACCTGTACTGTGGTTGAGAACTCATTCAATAATTTAACAAAATTTATTTAATTAATTTAATTAAATAAGTTCTAATCAATTGTACCTGCCAGACCATCTTCAATAATAATTCAGTGTAACTCACGTTGCAGTAATTTGAGAGATTATTATAGAAGGGGTCTGTGAAGCTAAACAATCCTTGACTTTATGTGGTCATAGCTCCTGCACCATCTGAAATCGAGGGTTTTTTTGTCACTATAGAGACTATTTGGAGAGAGGGTGGGAGGGAGGGAGAGAGGGGAAGAATGACTCCAAGACACATATGTGTTCTTCAAACTGCTGCGTTAGTCAAAAGAGATTAAATTCTTAAATTTAAGAATCACCTGTCCACTGTAAGCCTGTTTTTCCTTAACTCATCTTCGATTATTCAACCATTCATCAGTCCATTATTGCCTCCAAGCAATTCTCAAAAATCTGCAGACTTCATAGTTTCTGGGGGAAAGGTGATACTGAATTAAGTATCTTACATTTAAAACAGTCTCTGTGGCTGTGTGTTTATGTGTCTTCAAATTAGTCTTGTCTTTTGGTGCCTGGCAGGACAAGTCTCTGTGGTTTTCTTTGCAAGATTCCAAAAGTGATCTACCATTGCCTGCTTCCTAGGGTTGCGAGTGTATGACTAGCCTGAAGTCATCCAGATAGCTTCATGCCTAAAATAGAAGTAGAAGTTGCAATCTCTTGAGTTTTTAGCTTGATACTACACCAATCTGGCTTGTCTGTAGCTGCAAAATAGTGATTATAAAAGCAGTTTCCAATGAATCAGGTCCCACTCCTTTATACAGCCATAGCCATGTCAGCTTCTTGGCAATTACATAAAAGTTTGTTTCTATTGCCATCTTCTGATTTTTGAGTTTCATGTCTAATCTGGAACTATTCTGGGATTTCCTGGTTGCCTCCCATCCAAGAAGTAACTAGCTACTGCCACTTATTGATCATTAGAAAATATTTAAAGCAATACTCTAACACTAACTATTTAAACCCTTACATCCAGTATGCATATCATTTTCAATATATCTGAAGGGAATGTGGTTGTGGAACTCTTACTTGTGTTACGACTGGAAATGTGGAGAAAATGTCCATAAGATTGTGATTACAACATTTGAAAATGGGTGTGTGATTTTGACCTCTCTGCTTTTGCTTTTACAGGAGTCTTAAAACGAATGGAGTGGCTCTTGGAATTCATGGGATATATTAAAAAAGTTTACTTAAATACGGCCTCTATGCAAAGTGTTTCTCCCCAAGAGGTACATTGCTGAAAAATTACATTTTGTTTTCAGACAAGGAAAACAAGTTGAAATGTGTGATTTACTGTATTTTTCGAATATAAGACACACCGGAGTATAAGACGCAGCAAGGTTTTGAAGAGGAAAAATTTTTGCACTCCACAAACTTCCCCAAAACAGCCTGTTTTTCACAAAAACTGGCCCATTTTTCTTCAAAAAAACTGGCCCATTTTTCTTCAAAAAAAGGGCATGAATAGCCCTTAAGAGGCTTGTAGAGTGCTCCTGGGGGGTGGGGGGCAACATTGAGCAAAAAACGGCCCATTTTTTTGTCAAAAAAGGGACATGGATAGCCTTTAGGAATCTTATAAGAGGCTGGGGGGCAAAAAACGGGCCGTTTTTTGCTCATTTCTGCCCTCCGGAGCCTCCAGGAATTCTCTGAAAGCCTTCTAAAAGCTATGCATGGCCATTTTGGTGAAGGGGTGGAGTTACGGGAGGCAAAAACAAGCTGTATTCAGTGTATAAGTTGCACCCAGATTTTCAGCCTCTTTTTTGAGGGGAAAGGCTGCGTCTTATACTTCGAAAAATACAGTAAACTCTTTCTGAGGAATATCAAGAAATGCTTGCTTTAGGACAGTGGTTCTCAACCTTCCCAATGCTGCAACCCTTCAATATAGTTCCTCATGTTGTAGTGACCCCCAACCATAAAATTTTCATTGCTACTTCATAACTTCATAACTTCTCAGCCAAGAAGCTTCTTCAGCTCTGACAGGATAGTGGTGAATGAAGGATTTCAGTCTCCAAGGAATATATATCCTTCCATTCTCACTGTCCTGTCAGAGCTGAAGAAGCTTCTGGGATGAGAAGCCAAACATCTTCAAAGGAAAAACAAAGTCCAGTTGCCTCCAGAAAAAGCACCTTTGGGACATAATCTGATTAGCCCAGGGAACCCGTGTCCCCATGGACTCTGGAATCTCCAACATCTAAAGCGTCCCCCCCCCCGACAGCTGTATAACTGCGGAGGGTTGTTTATCGCAGCGACAATGGCTGTTTTCTTCCTCCTCTTTCCCCGTTCCCCAGGCCATCACACTGGTCGCCCTCCCCTCTCGGCACAGCCAGCCCATCAGTTCCTGCCTCAAGGAGGCTGACTCTTCCCCTCTGGTTGGCGGCAGGTCACCAGCATTTGTTGTCAAAACTGCAAGCGGTTCGCTCTGGAGGAGGCGGATGCCTGCCCCCACCCCCACCCCGGGCCACCTTTACATGCCCTCACTCAAAATCCGGCTTTCCACCTGGGCTCAAAACTCTGACATACATTTCCTAATAAGGTTTCACAGGTATTGGACAGCCCGCGTTTTCGAAAGGGCAAATCGTGGGGGAGAATTAACAAGGGACCCCGGTTGGTTTTTGTGTGTGTGTGTGTGAAAGCACCACAGAGAAAACGTCATGAGCAAAAAGAGCTTGAAATCTGGCCGGAGTTTCTAACTCACTTATTACACCTAGCAGCCACCAGAGAGATCGCGGTGAGTCTCTCCTCCCTCCCTCCCTCCCTCTCTCTCGTTCCCTGCTCCTTTCTCCCAGCTTAAGGTGCTGGGCTTTCTATTCTCGATTTAGCTCCTGTGGCTAATTTGTCCTCAAAGCCTAGGGGAAGAGACAGTGGGAGTTGGAAAAAGATTAAACCTGCAGGAACAGCACCGGGCTCCTAAAAGCCATGTGGCTCCTTCCACGTTGCCAACCGCATTTGTGTGTTCACTACGCGCCTCTTCCTCATGAGGTCTGCTTAATCCTCTAGGCCCTAGAAAGACCATGTATTTTCCAATGGTCTTAGGCGACCCCTGTGAAAGGGTTGTTCGACCCCCAAAGGGGTTGCGACTCACAGGTTGAGAACCGCTGTTTTAGGAGAAGATCATGTTATTATTTCCATAATAAAAATGACAGCGTCTGGAAAAAATATATAGCAAAATAACATTTGGGGATTCATGTTTATAATTTGGAAATTGACCACCAGGAATGCCTGAATAGTGATGAAATCTAGGAAGAAAACATTTGGGGATACATTTAGAAATAGCTGCAATTAAAATGTAAATACTTTGAGGATTCATAAAACTACCTTTATAATTTGCTCTGCCCATGATTTAGCTGAATTGAATTATTCATATTATTGTCATTATAGTGGTAATCCCCAAATACAAGATGTAATGTAAATATAATCTCTATAAAATAGGCATAGGCAATGAAAATCAAGTAAATATATATCCAATAATGTATCTGATATATTAGAAAATGCAAGCCAGGCTTTAATTTTGCATATTTATTTTCTTTTCCATTAGTGTCAGCAGTGGATTGAGCAGAAGTCTGGAAAATCATGTGTTCTTAATTAATTATATATCAATATTTGAACAATAGTTTCTTGGGCAGTAGCAGTAAAACGTATAAAGCCCTGAGCTGTATTTAGATCACTTTAAGCCAAAAACAAATACATTATAGGTTAGCCTTTTATGTGGACCAGGTTAAATTCTGCTCTGTGACTCTTATTGATTCTTGTTGCCTGAGGAAAGCATAAAATTCACTAGCATAGAATTACTTTATTAAGTTACACATTTTATTGTGAATAAGCCCCAAGAGAATAGTAGGACTTGCTTCTGGTTAAATTTGATTTGTCAGGTAGTCCTCAACTTAACAACAGTTCACTTAGTGCAGGGGTGTCCAAACTTGGGAACTTTAAGACTTGTGGACTTCAACTCCCAGAATTCCCCAGCCAGCCGCTGGCTGGGGAATTCTGGGAGTTGAAGTCCACAAGTCTTAAAGTTCCCAAGTTTGGACACCCCTGCACTGTGAACTGTTCAAAGTTACAGCGGCGTTGAAAAAAAGTGACTTATGACCATTTTTCAGACTTATGGCTGATACAGCATCCTCATGGTCACATGATTTACATTTGGATGCTTGACCACTGACTCACACTTATGACCATTACAGTATCTCGGGGTCATGTGATCACCTTTTGCAACCTTCTGATAAGCAAAATCAATGGGGGAAGCCAGATTCACTTAACAACCATGTTACTAACTGAACCATTGCAGTCATTCACTTAACAAATATGGCAAGAAAAGTCGTAAAATGGGACAAACTCACTTAACAAATTTCTGACTTAGCAACATAAATTTTGGGCTCAATTGTGGGCGTACGTTGAGGAACTACCTGCACTGCAAAAACCTCAAATGAAGTTGTTGTTTGAAGTAGTGGTTTGTTTTATATAGCAATTTTTCACCCTAAAACTTAAACATATTACAAAAAAAAATCCTCCTAGAATTGAGTGTTAACATATGTGGGCATGATAGGTAATCCTCAACTTACGACCACAATTGGGACCAGTCACTAAATGATGCAGTTCTTATAGGAGTCATCATGTGGCTGGACCCAATTTTATGATGATTTTACTGTGGTCATTAAATGGATCATGCAGTTGTTAACCGAATTTGCCTTCCTCAATTGATTTTGATTCCTCAGTTGAAGCCGCCTGGTCAAGTTACAAATTGTGATCGCATAACTGTAAGATGCTGCAAACTTCATAAATGTGAGTTGGTTGCCAAGTACCCAAATTATGAGTACATGACTGTCAGCATGTTTCAACGGTCATAACTTTGATGGTGGATCATAGATCACTTTTTCCAAGGCTCTTATAACTTCAAACCATGGTTAAACAACCAGTTTTAAGTTGAGGACTACCTTGCATTTGTGATTTAGAAACTAAAGTGTTCCATATATCTTATCTAGATAGTCACACTAAGATCCTTTGAATCAGGATTTCTTATTCCACCGCACTCCCCTTTTATTTTACTGGGACAATTAGTGTTATTTACTTGGCCAAGGTCACCGAGTAATAGATAGATTGGTTAGGAAAGCATCTCTATTATAGGAAATACTCTTGAAGCTGAATGCAGAAAAATTCCTGATCCACAATTCATTCTCTTATTGTCATACATACAATTTGTCATACATACAATACATACAAGACCCCTTGTGTACTGAATACATTTTAGAGCTGTGCATCACTTTGGAATTAAAGACGAAGGGTGCTTAAGGGCATATAGGACTACTTGTACAGTCCTTGTCCGCACCCCTTAAATCAGCTTTTATCTTTTCTAGGATTGTATGGGTTCTGTTGGCAGCTATAGCATGATCCTGGAAAAAAATATATGCATTTGCTTTAAGCAGCTAGAAACAAATGTTATGTGAATGCCCCTTTTGTCCTTCAAGTTTGAATTCGTGAAGGCTTATTTTTATTTCTTACGTATCTGTTAGATCCATATCCCATCTTTCTTTTAGGATTCAAGGCTGTATACAAAACAGTCACTTCTTCAATTTTGCCCCGCATAACCATCTTGTGAAGTAGGTGGGGTTGAGAGAAAGTGATTGGCCCAGTCACATAGCGGTCTGAAGATAGTTGAAGATGAGCTAAAACTTGGGTTTTCCCAGTGCCAGTCCAAGACTGTATCCACCATATCACAGCCCAAGTAGCCACCATCTTTATCTTACCAACAAGACTACAAACTGGTGCATCCCATTTATAAGAAAATGTCAGAGCTAATTGCTTTGTTCTGGTTAAGCTAATATAAGACAGATGCCTCAGCTTCAATAGAACGCTTTATTAACTTGCTAACACACATAACAACAACAACTGACAGGGAACGCCTGACAGCTATTTATATGATTGCTGTCAGGCGGGCAGCCAATCCGGGGGCTGCAATTCTCACAGCCAATAAGAACAGACCCGGACATTCTTGCCTGGTGCCGATCGTAACTCCGAGGACTTGACATTAATAAAATACGATCTTCCAGATTTGAAATCCGGAACTCCCTGTACTACAATTATTGCAATGTGCGCCAATAGAACTTTTTGCAGAATTTTTTATATTAGACGAACAGGCTTATTTACAGCATAGTAGTATATACTATAAAATATTGTACTTAAGTCATTTCTACAAGCTCACTTGGTTTTTCTAGAAATTAAAAATAAAAGTTTTTTTTTTCCAGCCCGATATAGCTTATGTTAAAAAAAAATGATATTAGCTTTAAGACCATTAAAATGTTCTGGTAACATTCTTTTTCTTAATTGTTTGAACTCCATAATTTGTAAATTATTGTGACTCTAGTCCTTTCCAGACTTCACTGATCCCCTTAGCAAAATGCGCATCTGTTTCCTGTTCAGGCTGTCAGCTTCCTGTTGTGGATTTTCGCTGCTTGTGTGGTTGCCTGGGCCGATCATGACTTGCCAATGCTACTTGGCCTTAGTGCAGACTGGTCTGCCTGGCAGTGTGAAACAATAGACAGAGTCCTTGCACGTGGCTTAGGCAAGCGTCCAGTGGATACTTTGGCAGTCAAAGAGATACTCACTCTTCTTCCAGGTAGCTTGCAAATTCTGTTAACCAAAGAGCCTTGGAAAGAGCAAACACCAAAGGTACGTGTTTTATGTTGCACATGTCCACTGAACTCATGATGGGCTTGAACTTTTTTTTTTATTGCTTGAACTCAGTATTGCCATTCAGAAGACAGTCTGTCTGGTTGGAATTTTTATCCTGCAAGTCGCCCAAGTCATTTAGAGTAATAATTACATAATAATTGCTAAGAAGAACAACAGCAAATGGAAAGTTCCACCAGCTAAAATGGGACAGTTAAAATGTTTGTGTAGGTAATAAAAATAAACGAGAGAGAATTTAGAGTAAAAGGTTTTTTTTTTAATGGAGCCAAATACTCATCCATGTTTTGCACAGAAATCATGAAAACTAGTCTGCCACTATCATGTCTTGACACTAGTTCACTCACCAGTCTGAAAGAATCCTTTGCAGGTTCTGATCTGCCAGCAGCTGGACTCACATATAGTAGAAATGGGAATCTGTAGATTGCAACAGTATATCAATGCAATCGTTAAATAAATCTATAAATATTTTGAGAAATTAAGTGTCATACCTGTTGGTACATTCTCTTCTTGACCAGAAGACCACCATGTCTGCATTCTAATATTGGGATCTGGCTTCAATTCATGCTTGTTTATAGTTATATGTGTTTTATAGAAGGAACTGATGATGAAAGAAAGAATTCCCATCACATCATCTTTCCCAATACATTTTTAAGACCATCGTAACCTCTTTCCTAGCTATGAACTTGTTAGTCTGACGTAAAGATGTTTGGAATATTGGCAGCTTAAACCCAGTGTATCTTCTCTAAGTGGCATGTGGATAATTGCAGCATCCTCCCAAAATCATCCAGTGAAAAG
Source organism: Natrix helvetica (assembly GCF_964273705.1). Taxonomy (NCBI): domain Eukaryota; kingdom Metazoa; phylum Chordata; class Lepidosauria; order Squamata; family Natricidae; genus Natrix; species Natrix helvetica. Next base: position 84,767,244 of record NC_138552.1, read on the forward strand.
CACTTCACATGAGAAGAACTTGGCATGATTGAAATTAGGGCTGGGCATAAAACACACTGAAGCATGATATGAAACCTGTTGACAGATCTTTAAATGAAATTCAAACTTTCCAGGATTGCATGAGCTATGGAGTTGCATTGGAGAGTAGCAGATTCCTGGGAAGAGATACTGCTGCTCTAAGGAAGATGCATAAAGATGCAATTTAGCATGCCTTTCCCTCTGAAATGCTGCCCAACACTAACAGATTTATAATATTAGGATTACAAAGTAGGATTTTAAGGCATGGCATTGCAGGGAGTTTACAAACAGCGATTAATCTTTCAAAGTCCTGAAAGAATGGCAGCAATGCTGTTCTTCCTTGCTCGCAAGGTAACACGCAGCTCTCACTTATCTCTAATAATTACACAGATCAGCATGCAATATCAATCAGAGTTGGCCAGTAGAATTGAGAACTTCAAATTAGATTATGTGCTAGATTATAAATCCATTTAATGTGTCTCTGTTTTATCATTTCTAAGAAATTGTGTTTTTTGGGGGAAGGTTGCTTTTCAAAGGAATGGTTAAAAACCCACACATTTCTTTGTTCTCATCTTGATTATGTTGAATTGTCTTTAAAATGCATTTCATATGAAACAGTTTGGACTTTATATTTGAAGTCCAGATATATTTTTTAAGCAATAATGACAATTTCTGCAACAGCTTGTTAACTTTAATTGAAGCAGGTTTCTCTGATGTTTTGTTACCCCTCCCTCCCTCCCCTCCCTCCCTCCCAATGCTTTGAACTACATTTCCCATCTGCACCAACCCACATAATCCGTGACTTTTGAGATGGCAATAACTGTATTCCAACATGTCTGGACAAAGTTGAGAAGGCTTAATTGAGTTATTTTAATTTTTTTAAAAAAAATTCTAACATTTGAGTTTTAAATTTATTCACAGTTTATTGACTGGCTGTTTAGCCTAATGGAGAATGCTAATGAAATACTCACTCAATCTTCCAGAGATCTTTTGAAAGGTATGGTAGAAACTGAGTTACTTCCAACTTAGATAAATAATAACGCTTGCTTTTTTTAAAAAAAGGTGATTTATATCAATTTAAAAGCAAAACATGTTTACAAAAGATAGTTATTTAAACTTACTTTACACATCACATTATAATGTTGTGGGACAGTCGGGGGTAGACTCTTTCAACTTCAAGTCTCAGATCTTTGCCTGTATTGGCTGCAACAATTTGGTTAACATCTACTAAAAAAAGGCTACTTCAGGGACTTTGAAATGTTTTTCATATAAATACTTTTCCTAGAGGACGAGACTCTTAGTGGCTTATAGTAGTTACCTTCAGATGTGAAGAACTCAAACAGTTCCTGTTTGTGGGTTTCCCATAAGCACTCGCTGCTCTCAGAAAAAGAAGGCTGGACTTAATGGGCCTTTGATTTAATCCAAGGGCGTTTTACCCATGAAGTTAATTGACTTTCAAATTCTTACAGGCAGGCAACAGTAGAAGACTTGTTTCTGTTTCCATTGCTGATATTGTGTGTATTCTTTTAACAGCTTCTTTATTGGCCCTGAGATCTCTTCCAGAGTTTAAGAAGAAAGCAGTATGGACAAAAGCTTATGGCTGGTAGGGATCATGAAGAAACAGATACCGTATCTGTTGGTGATTCATACCTTGCTAAAAACCTTTTATGCTATGGAATACGAGCTTCTGTTAGAGATATATTGTTATCTTTCCTGGGGAAAGATACTTAATAATCCTCCCTGTTTGAAGATATACCATTTGTTCTATTAATGAGAGAGAAAGAGAAGAAAGAAGGAAGGAAGGAAGGAAGGAAGGAAGGAAGGAAGGAAAGAAAGAAAGAAAGAAAGAAAGAAAGAAAGAAAGAAAGAAAGAAAGAAAGAAAGAAGAAAGAAAGAAAGAAAGAAAGAATGAATTACTATTAGAAATTGGGAGGTAAGGGAGTTTAAACAAGGCAAGTAGATTTCACAAAAGGTTGGTCAGCATTGCACTTGACGACTTTGGTGTGTTAAGATTAAAGATATTGCCTTGAAAAATTGAACTTTTGAATGTGTTTTATTTCTTAGATAATGCGGGTTACCCACTGTTTATTGATATTCCTACTGCCACTATCAGTACTAAGGAAATTAGGCTGACAAGAAAGTATTTCCCCAAGGGTTCCTTCAACATGGAAATAAATGACCCTATTTTGCACTGGTTTTCTCTGTGGAAAAAATGTTTTAGATGGAGATTCATACACATTAATGAGCGTACAAATATGGAGGGCTATAGTTCAATCAGAGGTGTGCCATTTTAATCAGAATTAGGCCTCTGTATGGCCAAGTGATAGGTTTTCTTGCCTTAAGCATTTAAATTTGCTCCAAAATATCAGGTCATAGGCTTAAAAAAATACTTCACTTATGGTGGTAGAGAAGACGTGGAAGAGGATCCAGCACCCTAGTCTATATTTAAGCCTCAGATCAAAAGAAAGTTTCCCAGAAAAAGAGCTACAGGAGTACTGATGGAGATATGTTGGGGTTTGATCCAACAACATTCATGTAAAAAGTTCTGGTTAATATCAGGATTTCTTTATCTATTATCTCTATCTCCCAATGTTTTGAACTTCAATATTTCTATCTCCCTAAAATCTCCACTCATTTCAGCATCCTTTATTCTTCCTTTAAATATCTTTGGTTACTGCATTTATGAAATGGAGTGCAACTATGGAACGAGGGAAGGGAGGATTTGCCCAAGGAAAAATGTAGATTAAAAAGAAGTCACAAGGAGAAGGCAATCAGTGTTGAAGTTTGGAGGACTTTCAAAAATGTTGCTACTATTATATAAAGTCTAATCATAAGGAACACATTCACACATATACTTTAACACAGGGTTAAGAACCATTTTAAAAATATTTTTTCAACCTGAGCATTTCAAGGATGTGACTGATTGAGAGAAAAAACACAAGAAGTCAGAGTTTTAAGGTTTTGAAAGGTTTAGCATACTTATTTTGAAAATCCTAAAAACATATTTAAAATCATGTGGCTGACAAGAAGCCTTTTGAATTTGTTAGTGACAAGAAGCCATTAAATTCAATGGCATGGTCCTAAGAAGCTACAGAATAATAGCAAAATACAGATTTGGGAATAAATAAGGTTCCTGAGTTATAGAAAGCCCATTCCTGTTTTATCTGTAGCTGGATGGATACATGTTACGACTTGCAACATATCACCAGACACGTAATCAAAATTTCGGGTCCACACAAAATGCCCAACAATATATCTTACTTTTAAAAAGGTTAATAAGGTCATTTTTGGCTATGGTGCTTTTTGGCAGTGTCCGAAACAATGAACACCTCCTAGGTAACTTTAAAAGAATTCTCCAGTGTGTATGTGGCAACAATCTCAATCTTACACGGGAAAAGACCCGAATACAACAAAACCAGCATACCTACACCCATGAAAATCTACGAAAACACACATATACACACATGTACATAATATCCTGCCTTTTTAAATGAGATAATGTTCTCATTAACTGTAACAGCAACAGAGCACGTAGCTTTTGCATTCCACTGAATATAATGAGAAGCTATTGAAAGTGTTTAACTTTAAGCAGTCAAGGAATTCTTTTGATTCTGCCTGGTGTGCCTCTGTATACAAAGACTGTGAGCAACGATCTAATTGCTAAGAAAGTGTAGTGTGCTTTTTAAAATTTGAAATCTCCAAATGACTAGATCTTGATATTTTAGTAATTGTTGCAAAGGCTGTTTCATAGGAGACGAAATTTGTCATGAGTTAGCTTCCTTTCTCTTTGATGTTGTTGCTTCCTAGATAAGTCTTCCGTTCCATATAAAGATGTTGGACAATGAAGTATGCACCTAAACACAAACCAAAGCAGGTTTGAAACATAAAAAGGAAAAAAAAACACATAATAGCATTACTCTTATCAAATAATAGTCTCTCTCCCAAATCCTCAGGCCTTAAAGTTGGTTCAAATGTATTTATATTAAAATGAATGAAATTATTTATTTAACCTACAGCAACTTATAAGTTATTAAAAAATTAGCACGTTTTCCTGATTCAGTAACCACGGGGATCTTTGCTTAGTCCCCCAAGATTCTTTGTTTCCTATTGTTTAATATATTGAGAAAAAACTAAAATCTGTATTAGGCCTACTACCAAAATGAAGATGGAAATTAGGCTCAAAATTACTTGAAATGGTGTTAGGAAAATCACCATGAGAGCAGGACAATCCTCATTCTTTTTGATCATTCAGATCAGGGGTGTCAAACTGGCAGTCTGTGGGCTGGATGCATCATGCACAGGCCACATCCACCCCAGCTCCGCGAAGGCAAACGTTGCGATATGTCATGTGACATCAACATGACACAGCGAGTTTGACATCCGTGTGTTAGGCAATATTAATGTGTGTTCTGAACAGTACATATATAAGTATACATATATCCAAATAGCCGAACACACAAAATAGCAATAGCACTTAGACTTATATACCACTTCACAGTGCTCTACAGCCCTCTCTAAGCGGTTTACAGAGTCAGCATATTGCCCTCAACAATTTGGTTTTCATTTTACCGACCTCAGAAGGATGGAAGGCTGAGTCAACCTTGAGCCGGTCAGAATCAAACTCCTGGCAGTCAGCAGAATTAGCCTGCAATACTGCATTCTAACCACTGCGCCACCACGGCTCCTTATAGAGTAGCCCACTTCTGACAATTAGAAAATATATTGTCATTTAAATCATTTAAAGAAATAGACATGATTATTTCCATTTGGGATTCAGTAATCTGTGGAAAAACACACTATGGCTGAAGAGAGCTTTGCATTAATATATACTGTACCCATCTGTTTATAGCTGTTTCAGAGTTAGTGTATAGTTTGACCAGGAATCTGATGTAACCATGCTGAATACCTCTAAACTCTACACTGGTATAATAAGAGAGCAGAGGCTTATGTGAATAAAGAACTTCCTGTACCAATCAAGCCCCAGTGAGGGATGGGAGTGTATTATCCAATCCTGCCAATGCATTATAGATAAATCTTATGGCATATTTGCTAAGAAATTAAAAAAAACTTACCCCCAAATAACATTGCCATGTACATTTTCAGTACATAGGGAAAGTAAATAGTTAGATCAAATGGAAAGATTATTCGGATGGAGTAAGTGCCTGAGGTTTCAAAGTGAGGCAATGATTCATATATGGCAAATGCTGGGGGACAAAGAGAAGAAAAATCAGCCAAGTGAAAATTTCCAAATACGTAGAAATGTCTCATTTCTGCATAATACATTCAATTCATATGGATATAGGTTAGGCTCAGGTTTCAAGCAGGACTAGAGATTCACAATTAGCAGTTTCCATTATAGAACAGGAGTGGCTAATCTCCAGATTAAATTGGATCCCAATTTTCATAGTTATACAGTATAGCCAATAGCTGGGAGCTGTAGTTCAGTACACCTGGAAGAGCACAAATCCTTTCTTCTACCCCAGGGATGCCCAGCCACTTGGCAACTTTAAGACTTGTGGACTTCAATTCCCAGAATTCCCCATCCACCATCAAGTTGAAGTTCACATATCTTAAAGTTGCCAAGGTTGGACGCTCCTGTTCTACTCTAAAGAACTGAAGCTGATTTGAAGGAGTATTCCTGTGAGGTACACACACACACACACACACACACACACCATGCTGTTTTAGAGAAATCATTTTTCCAAGAAAAAAATTGCCAACTTTTGGAACAATTGTTGTTGGATAATATTTGCCTTGCAAAGTATGTGACTCTTTATCGGAAATACTTTCTTATGGAGAACCATCATATTTATCTTACTGCAAATAATAAACACATTCTACAAGCCCATAAACATCTACAGGTAGTCCTCGGCCTATGACCACAATTGAGCCCATAATTTAGGTTGCTAAGTGAAACATTGGTTAAGTGAGTTTTGCCCCATTTTACTACCTTTCTTGTCACGGTTGTAAAGTGAAGCGTTGCAGTTGTTAAGTTAGTAACACAATTATTAAGTGAATCTTGCTTCTCCATTGACTTTGCTTGCCAGAAGGCCACAAAAGGAGATCCCATTACCTTGGGACACTGCAATATGTTATAAATATGAGTCAGCTGCCAAGCTTCTAAATTCTGATTATATGAGCAAGGGGATGCTGCAAAGGTCATAACTGTGAAAAATGGTCATAAGTCACTTTTTTAGTACCTATAGCTTTGAACAATCACGAAATGAACTGTGGTAAGTTGAATGATCAATGAAACTTACTGCTAATTAGGTATATACAGGTATAAACAGTCTTTGTTTAACAACCATTTGTTAAACAACTATTTCAAGTTACAGTAGCATTGAATGAATGGCAGTTACAGCCAGTCCTCAAAAATACAGTCACTGAAGCACCCCTGTGGTCCTGTGGGTGCCAGGCAGCCCATCCACATTTACAAACGACCACAGCATGTGCTTCAACTCCCTCCCCACATATCTTCCCTCCCCAAACTCTGCCCTTTTGGCCATCTTGCACTCTACCATTGCCTACTTCTGCCACCCTCAGCTGATGTTCACCATCATCTTCCTCCCATTATTGAGGTGTACCTGGCTGAGGCACTTGCTGACTCTTCACAAGTTTGCGCGAAGGGTCAACTAGGAATGCATCATTAGCCGCAGGAGGAAAAAGATGGCCAAGAGTGGAGTGTAGAGTGATCAAAAGGGTGCCTCCATAGGCGAGGAGGACGTTGAATGGAGGCAAATATAGCAGGGCAGGAGAAAAGCATGAGGTCCTCAGTTAACAACAACATGGTCCTCACCTAACAACCACTGCCAGAACTGCTATGCATTCACATAATGTTTCACCTAAAGATTGTTCTGCTTAGTGATGGAAATTTTGGCCCCAATTAGAGTCATTAAGTGAGGATTACCTGTGCAGAATTGCAATATCAGAAATTATAGCCTCTTCCTCCTCTTACCTTGAGCCAAAACTGAGAGAGGATAGAAGGGAATCCACAGCGAATGGTAGAGCCAAGCTAGTCCCTGAAAGTATATCCCCGTCTCCAATAATATGCAGTATGTGTATCTAGAAGGAAAAACAAGGCAAGGGAGTTGTGTCGTGTGCCATATTATCAAATAAATCATGTATATGGTATCATTATAATTAGTACTGGTTGCTTATGGGTCAGAGGAATCCCATGCAGCCTTCATAATCCAGATTCCCCACAGTTGTGTTATAAATGCCATTGTTCCAACTTAGAAGAAGACTGCTACTAGAAATGATAAAATGATTATATTTGAAACCTGGTCAAGAAGATTGATTGACGTACTATGTATGAATGTGATTTCTAATAACCACTCATCTCAACAAGTAATCCTGGGTGGCGTACTTCATAAGACATAAGAACAATTAAAACTATTAGAACAATTAAAACACTACAAAATAACTATAGTTGGCACCCAAGAAAGCTGCTACTATGGATGTTAATGCAACCAAGAAAAAAAAAGCCGTTTACACACTCAAGGCTCCAAGCTCAGGAATACAACTCTATCTTCATAACCTAATTAAAGGCTAACAGGGTTGGACTCATCTGGATATCAAAGGAAGAATATTCCAGAAGGCTGGGACCTACGACAGAGAAAGTCCTTGTTCTCGCCAGTTGACCTTCTTTGCCAAATGGGGACTGCAGCATCCCCGACCTGCCCAGCCAAATTGAAAACAGACCAAAAGGTAAAAACATATTTGGGAAGGATGATTTGATTGGTCAACTCTTTTAACATTTGCCAGGTTTTACAGAAATCAGAATTAATCAGCAGTGACCTTCTGTTTTTTATTAGTTCCAATAAATTGCAGGAACCTCGAGAAACTAGTTTGCTTACATTTTTGCTCACTGAATCATACAATGTTTTTGTGTTGCTTCAATTCTCAGGAATCAACAGAGTCTAAAACAAATGATTTCATTAATAATCTGTTTGCAGTATTCAGATGGTCTGGGTATTCTGATATTATCAAAATCTTGGATTCTAATATTCTGGTTATTGCTTTCTATGATAATGTTCCATAAAAGAAGACAATATGTGATCTATAGCTAGAAAAGTTTAATGTTTTTGGTAACAGACCGCACATTCTTATCTTCTTGAGCTATGTTGCAAAGGAAACCTCCGAGTGAATTCCATACAGGGAAGATAAATATGGGAAACATCTTGGCTGTGTTTCCACAGGAGTGGCATTAAATTCTCACCTGATGACATCAATGCAACTCCAAAGGAAAAATAAGACACATACAATGCCCTTCCCTTGAACTTCTTCTTGACTTGCTATTGCCACAAATAAGATGACAATTCTTTCTGTGATCTGGAAAAAGTGAAATAGTTTATTTCTCAATTAGTTCTCTTGGGACTGTCCAGTGTGATAAAAGCAGCCATAGGAGATACTACGTATTTTCCATTATGGTAAAAGTTGTATCGTAGAAGACAAGTGGCCTGTAATTGTGTGACATAAGCCCTTCAGTCAAGTAAGTTATTTACTCACCCTAATTTTCTGATTTTGACATATTGATAAGCATGGAGGCGGAATTCACATACCACAATGAATTAAAAAATGTTTATCTAATCAGAGTATTAGGTAAACACAGCTGCAGCAGTGCAGCATTGGAGGCATTAAATACTAAGACAATAAAATACACTTTTTTCTATATTTTAATTTTGACGTTAAATGCTTCTGCTATCTTATCTTAGAAAACAGAATACCGTAGTTTGCAAAGTAGATTATTATCCATTAATAAGTAGTATTATTTGCCCTCTCACTAAATTTCCAAACAACGGAGTTGCCATAAAAAAAATGGGTAGCAGGTTTGCAGAACCTTGAGTAGATGAATACAGTGTGAAGGTGACTTATTTTATGCAAACCAGAATTAAGTTTAGCTACAGATTAGAACTGGGGTGAAATAGTACTTCTTTAGTTAAACATATGCAGGTAATCCTTGTTTTAATTGCTTGGTTTAGCAACCTTTTGCAGTTAAGACGGTGATGAAAAAGTAACTTTGCAACATCTTCACATTTATTACCATCATAGGTCTGTAAAAGCAATGGAAAGATGAAATAAGGCCATAAAATCATGCTATGAATTAGCATTAACAAAGGGCATGGAGTGAAGAAAGGGAAATCACTGTTGAGCACCTGTGATTTCCCAGTTAGTTTTACTTAATGACAGTTGCTGGTCCCAATTTCAAACAAGGACTACTGGTACCTGTCGATACTTTTTGGAATTGTGCATTTTCATATTCATTTTGTTGGCTTTCATTTTTTTAAAAGACTGAAGTTCGAAATCCAAATTCCACATCCTGTTTTCTAAAACCAGATGCCAGACACTGAAAACGTGCCACTATCTTATAAAATGTGTGCAAAGATTCCTTCTTTTTCATTGGTACTATTGTTCTTGAATTCCCTCTACCTTTATACTCTATTCCCCATTTTTTTAAGCAGACGTTCAGGATTCTGAGGTGCTACTTTGTGGCTTAGTCTGTTCAACAGCAGATACTAAATCAATTAATAGCCCACAATTAAAACAACAATTACAAATATATAGTGTGCTTCAAATCCCAACTTGGTTAGGAAATTCTGCTCACATTCTGTTCTAGCGAGAAAGATTTTCACCTCTAGCCTTCCCATCTCCCCACCCCCATGAAAAAATGCAATTTATCCAATGTGTGTCATGTCCAGACACAATTCTAATCTGATTATCCCACAAAGACCACATTTTTAAAAGGGGTGATGGCAGAAACCAAGAATGCAGGTTACAGTTCACCTTCAATTATGGAAAGTCTCAGAGAGACTTTAGGTCAGTCAGTATGTTAATAGCCTAATCATTGCCACAAACTTGTGGAGAAAAAACTGGAATTGGGAATATGATATATCCTGTCTTGAATTACTGAACAAAATGTTCAGTGTTATAATTCCTGCTTGCTGACCGTTTGTTCGGTGACCGTTAGACGTTATAATAGCACTGAATGAATGATACTCATTCATTACATACTCCGATCATATACTCAGTTTATGCAAGAAAACCGCACAAAGTATTATAAACAGTGGCACTGCAGTCACCAAAATGATTCACTGGAACATCTGTTAAAACAATCATTTGCCAATAATGAAAAAGTGGTGAGAACATATAGTTGAAAAAGTAGTAAAAATGAGCAGGTTAAAATAGTGTGAGTTTTTGAATACAAACGGATATGGTCTTGGCTCATAACACACAAGATTAAACTGGTTGCAGAAAAAAAGAAAGTGGGTAATTGATGTCGCAATACCAAGGATTGATAGAATTGGCCAAGAATTGGATATTATCATAAACTATCAAGATCTAGAAATCAAAGTTGAAAGATTATGGCATACACCAGTCATGGGGGTCCCAGTTGGTGCCATACCAAATGTCTTAGACAGTATTTAGCAAATCTACATATTAACAAAAATTTGCATTTGTCAATTATGAAAGATCACAGTGCCTGGCTCTACACGTAATGACTGGAAGCATAATGACAATGAATCTTGCCTTTCGTCCATGTAGGAACATTGACAGATTCTACATGCCAAGATAGGTGATAATGGAATGTTGCAAGTACACCAAACAGTTGAAGAAGAAGAAAAGGGCATTGGAAGAATATATGAAGGACATGGAAGCTTGTATGCTACGAAGGTTTACTGAGTACTGGAGAGACCGAACTGCCCTACAAGAAAGACCAAATGGAAAACAGGAAGGAGACATGGCAAGGTAAAGTATTACATGGCCAGTAAATAAAAAAAATAGCAGTCAAAGCATATAATCTGACAATGACTAAGAGCTGGAAAAATTGAAGAAAGAGACAGAGGGTCTAATCCTGACTGTACAAGATCAAGTCTTAAGAACCAGATGCTTCAAAGCCAAAACTGAAAAAGTAGCAACAGACAGCAAATGCCACCTTTGAAAAGAAGTTGAAGAAAGGGGACCACCCGGTGAGCTGCTGCAAGAATATCGCACGGTCTGATTACAAATAACAGCATGACAAAATAGCAACAATGGCGCATTGACATAGCTGCAAGATATAACATTTGTCAGCAAGTAAGACCTGGTGAGACCACAAAATAGACAAAGTCACAGAAAATGAAATAAAAATGCCAAATCCCGTTTAAACGTGGTGTAGGGAGAGAATTAGCTCATCCAAATAAAGCCAGTTTTTATCTTTAAGCACAATTGTCTCAAGCAGCCGATCCTAAATCCCGGAAAAAGTATCCAAGAATTGGAAGGCAAAGCACTGGGCTCCCTAGCTAGTTTTCCACCCTCACCCACAAAAGAGAAAACATAACTCAGCAGCAGCCGTGTCAAAATAAATTGAACTGCTGGGCTGGTCAGTTCTTATAATAAAGAGGGAGAACAACATCTTGCTTTTTATCTCGGGTGTGAAATGTCTTGTGCCATCAAGAGACTCTAATCTTTAAATTTCACACCTAACTCAAGAAACTCAAGCAAAAAAAGTACATTTATATAGCACAATTTACAATAAATTTGGGGGAATATTTGTGCACATGCTTCGGTCATCTTCGCTGGCAGTGCCTTTCAAGCTAGTGAATCAAGTTCTCGGGAAGAAGATAAGATTTAAAGATGTTAGTCTGTCATTAAATTATATTCCAAGTATCTGGAAATTATGCATGAAAAGCTCTGGATTTATTTTGCCTTGACTGCTGCAAAAGAAAATAAAAATGCTCATAGGAAGGACACACGTATATAACAGACTCTTAAACCTGGCCAAAACAAATTTATCAATTCCCAACCTCTGAATCATCTTTGTATTCCTGGAGGCAAGTTTAGATAATATGATATCATATCTCATTTTAATTTGATGCTTTAAAAATGATTTTAATGATTTGTATAAACATGTTTTTCTTCTTTTTGGTGTGGTCAAAAAGTAGTTTATTTTAGTTTGTCTAAGATCAGTTAGGAAGAAGCCGAGGAAAGGTTTGAACTAGAAATGATTGGATATCGGTACTGTGCATCTGTTGCCTATTTAATACTGTGATAGTTTGGTATCATTTTTATATTGGCTAAATGTTGTCACCAATAGGAAACATGAAAATGATACACTTGCAACATGGAGTTGATAGACTGAGCCGAAACATTATGTCAGAAATAGCCAACTTCTGCCCTGCATATCTTTTGAATTCCAAGTCCAATAATGAATTGCTATTTGACATCATAGCCATATTTAAGTATTTAAATTCAAAATATCTGGCGGGCATTACCTTGCCTATTCCTGTATTAGAATATGGTTTCCTCAGTTTTAATGAGAAAAAAAATGATGCAGGTTTAGTTTATAGAGAATCATTTGATGATCAAAAGTGGCAGCTTTTATAAAATTTGCTAAAACCATCTGATTGTCTTCTGATCATATTTTTCATCTATACTAAGTTTTCTCCCAAAACTCTGATCTACTGTGAACTGAGCATTTTTATTACCCATGTTTTCAATTGGGAACATTAAAATGGTATCCGGAATTCAGACCTAAAACCAGAGATGGTATTCAGCAGGTTCTGACCAGTTCTGGAGAACCGGTAGTGGAAATTTTGAGTAGTCCAGAGAACTGGTAAATACCACCTCTGACTGACCCCACCCCATTCTATTCTCTGCCTCCCTAGTCCCAGCTGATCAGGAGGGAATGGGGATTTTGCAGTATCCATCCCCTGGAGTGGGGAGGGAAAGGAGATTTTACAGTATCCTTCCCCTGCCATGTCCACCAAGCCATGTCGCGCCCACCAAGCCACGCCCACACAACTGGTAGTAACAAAATTTGAATCCCACCACTGACTATGAGTTCTAGTAAAAAGGGGTTATGTGTGGGGATATAGACTGATAAAAATATTTAAAAGTGCTATCCTAAACAGTCAAAAGTAAATCTCATACAGTTCAACAACTACGTTCTCCAGGTAAGCAATTAAACATTTATAATTCCCTACCTATGTAGTGAATAGGTCATCCCACAATGCATCTTCTAGTATAATCTGAGTATATTGTATTGTCAACCTCGCTAAATCTAAAGTGTGTTACTTGGGAGTAAGCACCTTCTGACTCAGCATTATGTTTATTACAGCCATTCTTTACACCCAAAGCATAATCAGAAGCCTAGGCTGAAATGAAAGCTGTCAATCTTCCCACTAAAGAAAAACAGCATATTCTAAAATTATTTTTAAAATGTCATTATCTTGTGCATTTGTGTGGCATATTGATTATACTTTCGTTCTTATTTATCCTACAAATTCATTTTCTCAAATTCAAATTCTATTGAAGAAATGCAAATAAACTATTCATTCTGGTTAATTTGTTTCTCTCCCTTTCCTTTCAAGTCACTAATTAACCAGTTCTTCTTAAAAAAAAAAACAAAAAAAACAAAAATCATTCCAAATGCTGTTCTTTGATTTATGCCCTTTTCCTTTTGCATGGGTCTTTTGGTATCCAAAATTGACTGTTTTGCAAAACAACCATTTTCCAAATGCTCGTTTGACTTGATTGGGGCAGAGGTGACAACCTGTGGCCTTTAGGGCCATGTGTATCCCTTAACTTAATTGTATGCAGCTATGGGCATCTAGTCAATTAGGACCTCTATTAAAATGAACTGTAACCTTGGGGCAGAAAAAGGCATAAAAGGAAAACAGCCATAATTTCACCGTGTTAGATCCATTATTCTTCATTCATTTTTGCTCCGATAATGGTTATTGGAATGGATATCTTATGTGTTCCTGGTAGCCTTTGATAACTGTAATTAAACAGTGTGTTATTTTGCCAGGACTTTCAGGATAATTTGAAGTAACCAGTGGCTTATTGTAGCAGTGGCCAAGGTCTTTGTACAATGCCATTTACAGGCAGTCCTCAACTTATGACCACAAATGAGCCCAAAATTTATGTTGCTAACTGAGACATTTGTTAAGTGAGTTTTGTCCCATGTTATGACATTTCCTGCCACATTTGTTAAGTGAATCACCGCAGTTGTTAAATTAGTAACAGCGTTGTTAATGAATCTGGTTTCCCCATTGAGTCTGCTTGTCAGAAGGTCGCAAAAGGGGATCCCATGACTCTGGGACACTAAACTGTCATAAATGTGAGTCAGTTTTCAAACATCCAAATGTAAATCACATGGCCACAGGGATGCTGCAATGGTCATAACTGTGAAAAACAATCATAAGTACTTTATGTACAAAAAGTACGAATGATACTTTTTTCAGTAACTTTATAACTTTGAACTGTCCCTAAATGAACTGTTGTAAGTTGAGGACTACCTCTATCTATATGATTCAAAACATCTGAGTATTAGCTACGAAGATTGATTGATTTGGCTCTAGTATGATAGTGTGATCATAAACCACATATAAATTTAATATATAAAGAAATAAAGATGCTGGGTGGAAAGTTGGCAAGAACAAAACATGAAACATTAAAAAACCTGACTGCATGATTTAGGTCATTCTGTAGTTGGATACGATGAAAACTAGGTTCCAGGAACATCTGCAGGAAGTAGAGACTCCCCTCCCTGATCCAAGGACAGGAGCTGAACTTAGTGAGAAGATGTGTAATCTGAAATTCATATGCAACTAGCACTTAGGTGCTTTTGAGAGGAGAAATATGCAATCATCCCATTTGGATATGATACTCCAATGAATAATATTCATATCTGGATTCCTAGATAAGTTCACTATTTTTACAGAGTGATTGCAATTAATTCAATTATTTCCCCCACATAGTAATGAGAACAAAGGCAACACCTCCTAATTCCTTTAGTAGTTAGTGGCAACATAACTGCATGTGTGAAAATTATCAGAGGCAGCTTTCAGGTACTGTATAACCCCGGACATGCACACAGATAGGTTTACTTTCCCATGGTGAAATAAAAAGTCATGTATGAACTTTCTCTCATTGACTTTCCAAGTTTGTTCAGTTTCATCATGTGTCTGCTGTGGGATTTTAGGCAACAGTAAGAATAACCAAAGGAGATTGAATTCCAAATACCAAAGTCCTAATCTTCTTGAATATGATGATAGTTTGCCCATACCTGTAAAAATCTTGGGAAAAACCGATCCTTCTCAATGCCAAACCAAATATGCAGAAGCTCTAGTATAGATGCTAGCTGGCAAATACGCATCCCAAGTCCAATAGAGTGGAAAGTGTCTGCAACAGAATCTACAGATGCAAAAGGAAAAACACTGATAAAGTTTTAGGATACTCCCCTTGTCACATTCTTCCTTCTTCCTGCTGACCTTCAAGAGGACAGGATGTTAATACTTGCCCACTTTCCAAAACTGGCATTAAAGATTTTTGAAGATTTCCTGTACATATATAAAAAATAATTTCTGAACATTTGGATGTTTTTGTCTCTGTGTATGTTTTGGCACAGAGAATACTGTGCAATTTTTTTCCACAAGGCTTTCAAAGGAGAATAGATGAAATGTGGAAATCATGTCTGTGGAACATGGGCCCGTAGAATACATGACATTTAATTTGGTGACAATATGGGAAAGTAATTCAAAGCCGAATTTATGAATTAAATTTCCAGGAAATTTGAATTTGAATTATTGCCTCCTCCTAAAAATAGACTTCTGTTCTCTCTCTTTTTTTCTTTGGATAACAAATCATTCTGTTAATCTACTAGTAATTTTATCCCAAGTTCTGCATGTAGTTACATTTGAGCTGCTGTGTGTTCTAATCTAGTTCAGTTTTACATAGAGTGTATTCATGTAAAATCGATTAAAATAATAGGTCATTATTCAATATAGTTCTTTTTGCTGCGACTTGATTTATTGCTATATCAATCCTTGATTATACACTGACTGATCGTTTCCTCTGCATTTTCAGATGCAAAATGTTAGGCTTTCCTTTGAGTAATAAGTTCCACATGTTCTAAAAATGGGCTCAAAGCTTTTCCAGTGCAATTAAATGCTATAGGGTTTTCAGATCCCGGGTCTCCCAGCAATTGTTATTCACTGGGACTTTAATCCATTTGATTAATGTGCATTTAATGTAACTTAGTCATGATTTACTTTAGCTGGATTGGGCTGATGTCATTTCTATTACATAGGAAGTGAACAGTCAGTTATAATTACTTACAACCTCTCTCTTTTTCCAATATTCGTGATCAACTTTGATCAGTTGATTAAGCTAAATGGTTTGGGCATATGCAATGTGTTGGGAATTAAAAGGTTGAAAAAAAGTCCCTAGATGATTAATTGTTTGAGTTTTACTGGAATAACTATACTAATTGCTTCAGAATTGCATAAACTTGGACATGCAGAAAACTGAGTTTTAAAGGAAAGAACCCCAAATTAATCTTGCTAAAAGTCGTTTGTAATTGGGAGATGTCAAGCATGCTTGGATGTTCTCATATTGATTTTTTTTTTAATTTTATTTATTATTTGGCAAGCATGTATGAGATAACAGATATAAGCATAAACATGATTATGAATACATGAAATGGATACGAATAAATGGTGACATTAGGACTGGGACGGTAGGCACTTTTGTGTGCTTATGCACGCCCCCTTACAGACGTCTTAGGAATTGGGTGAGGTCAACAGTAGACAGTCTAAGGTTAAAGCTGTGGGGGTTTGAGGATGTAACAACAGAGTCAAGTAGTGCATTCCAGACATTGAACTCTCTGTTGCTGAAGTCGTATTTTATGGACTCAAGTTTGGAGCCGTTTACCTTAAGTTTGTATCTATTGTGTGCTGGTGTATTGTTGAGGTTGAAGCTGAAGTAGTCATTGACAGGTAGGACATTGTAGCAGATAATTTTATGTACACAAAAGGATAAGACATTAGGGGATTTGGGGGATCCTAAGACTGAAAAGGGAATGAAAAGTACAAAAACAGTTCAAAACATGTAAGAGAAGAACTTTCTTCCAAAATCAATCCCTACGTAATTAAGACTGATCATTGTCAATGAATATATATTGCAAAAGTATGGGGGCAATTTGTTTTTTAATCTCATTTCTATTCAGAATCACCTAGAAAAAGGCCCAGGTTCAGATAATTGAAATTGCCAAAAGTAACGCACATAATTGTACTGTCTTAACCAGATTGTTGACTCACACAGCTACTTCTCTGGTTAACTTATTTCAAACTGTAGGTCATAATATTCAAGGAGGTTATAAGCAACTTATAGATCTCTCTCTCTCTCTCTCTCTCTCTCTCTCTCTCTCTCTCTCTCTCTCTTTAAATTTCAAAATAGCTTCTCAGTGAATAAAAATATAAATACATTGGTTCTCTTACATTTTGAGGGGTGTTTGGGGGGGAAATTTAACTCATACATATTATATATGGGTAAAAAGGGTTCTAGACTTTCAAGTCCAAATTTCTAGAGCAATATCACTGTTAGATCTACTTCAATTAATACTTAATTTGTTTATTAACAAGCTTTATCAAAAAGTAAAATGTATGACATGGGCCTACCTTCCCCAAATGAAAGAAATCTGATGAACATGTTGGTAAATATCCATGAATGTCCACAAAACTGAATTAAATAATAGCTGAAAATATATGCATTCATTGTTTTTCTGTTTTTTTCTGAAAAGACAAAAATACCAATTCAAACACCAAAGCCTGATCTCAAAATTCTAATAGCAAAGAATCATATCTTACCTGCTAGCTATTTTCTTCAAAGCATTTTCTATATCACACTAACATCTTACAAATTATGCCAAAGAAAGAAAGAAAGAAAGAAAGAAAGAAAGAAAGAAAGAAAGAAAGAAAGAAAGAAAGAAAGAAGAAAACCACATTTAAAAGTTTGAATGCTCACACCATTATTTTTTTATTTATTTGCATTAGAGTACTAGGAAATACAATTTTTATTTTTCTGATAATATGCCCCCTCTATTTTTGTATGTGTGTGTGGTGGCATGAGCAAACCACAGAGTAGAGAAACTCAAAATAAATAATGATAAGCCCTCTCATTTAAGCTAAGAAAGCTGAAAGAGTAAGAACAGTTTTCATTAGCTGAAGCAAAACAATAGTGGGCACCAGCAAGATTTGAAACAAAATTCAACAGGCTGCCAATAAAAGAAAATATTTGTAGCTCAGAATTGAAATAAGGGGCCCTTGGTACTCTCTGAGCTTGGTTGTTTTCTTGCAGATGTTTCATTACACATAAATTTCATTGACTAGTACTGATGATGTTACCTAGTTAGGCTAATGAAACGCCTGCAAGAAAACAACCAAGATTAGAGTGCATCAAGGACCTCTCAAAAGGCTACTTTTGAATGTGGCCAAAATCGATCTCGATATCCTAAGACCAACTGGTTACACTCCCCTTCTTTTCTGGGTCATATAAGAATATAGGCGCAAGACAAACTTAGTCAAATATTTGTCGCCCATTCCTTCCATTTTTTAAAAAGGCAACGGATGTTTTGGTGTGCCGTAGATATTAGGAACTGAGTTAACCACAAGTGTCAGCTGTGGCATTCTGACATGGTTCCTAAACCAGAGAAGCCTTTCTATATATAGCAATAGGGCTCACACTTATTTGCACATAACATTTGAGGAAGCAACTTCATTGCTTCTTTGCAAATTTCTCCTTTGGTGGCAGCCAAGTGCTTAGTGCCACTGCTTTTTGCATGCTTTCAATAAAGTCAGCTGGTTGACTTTGGCAAGTCACTCTCTCAGCCCAACTCACCTCACAAGGTTGTTGTTGTTATGGGAAAATAGGAGGAAATGGGAGTATTGGTACATTCGCCGTTTTGAATTACGGTACTTAAAGGTGGAATAAAAAATATTCTTTAAAAATTGACAGTTGCCTTCTTTAGTGCAGCAGACAGAGAAACCAGTGCAGCTGGAGGATGATTCAACCCTGGCCAAGATATCTGACTTCCTTTCAGCTATAACACATTACTACTCAACTACTCCATCAGCATCCAGCCAATCTCTAAAGTTAACTAATGAGGGATTAATGGGATCAGGCCATCAACTCTGCCCAGAACTGGTAGCTTGAAAGAGCTGGCAAAGTACAGGTAATCCTCGATGCACGACTACAATTAAGACCCACGTTTCTGTTGCTAAGCGCGGCAGTTGGTAAGTGAATTTTGCCCCACTTTATGACCTTTCTTTCCCAGTTTCTTAGCGAATCACTGCAGTTCCTGCATTAGTTAGTTGTTATTGAATGCGGCTTCTGCACGGACTCTGCTTGTCAGAAGGTCGCAAAAGCCGATCGTGTGACCCCGGGGGCCCTGCAACCGTCATAAATCTGAGTCAGTTGCCAAGTGGCCGAATTTGGATGAGGTGACCATGGGGATGCTGCAGTTAAGTGTAGGGGGGGAAAACGGCCACAAGTTACTTTTTTCAGGGCCCTTGTAACTTTGAACGGTTGCTACACGAACGGTTGCAAGCCGAGGACTACCTGTGCCCAATAATAAAGATTAGATTGAATTAGATTAAAACGAGCGATGGAATCCACCCCACCCGTCTCAAAGCCTCTGTGTCCTGGATCCTCTCTGGAGGCAACTCCCCACTCCCCAGAAACATCGGAAAGGAGGAGGGAGGGGTCCTAAAAAGGGGAAAGAGAGCCTCCAACAAACCCGCACCCCTCACTAGAACCTCCCTGCGCACGCGCGGGGTGCGGAGGAAACCCCCAGTGACAAGGAGAGCCCGCTTAGTTTCGCACCAAGCCCTTTACTTACTCCCAGGGCGCTCCGTCTCCGGCTCTCCGCTCCTTCGGCTGAGGGTTTTACGGGCTCGCGCGCTCTCCGACGGTCGCGCCTTCCTTTTTTTCAGCCCCGGCCGATCCCCTACCCTGAGCTGAGGCGAGCTGGAAATCGTCCCTCCCTCCTCCTTCCTTCCCTCCCTTCTCTTCCTCCTCGTTTACGTCTCTAGCCAGTGCGGCCAAAGCTGGCGACGGTGTCCGAAGCCTGAACTTTTAATGGAGCAGAAGGAACAGCGTGGGGTGGGGGCGGGAGGGTCCCTTCTTTCGTAACCGCGGAGGCGGTGTGTGTGTGTGGAGGGGGGAGGTTTTGATCAAGCCAGGAATGCAATGGCGACGCCGGGCTGCGCGTTTCTGCAGGGATGGTGACCCTTGCCTTGCCTTTTCCTTGCGGCTGCAGCTGTCAAAGAAAGATGCCTCTGTGCGCCCGGTTTAAGAAATGGCATGTCAGCGGCTTTCCTCTTTTGCAGCCTCGCGTTGAAAACTTAGGCAATTTCCCCGGCAACCCGAACAAAATGCTTGCGCAATTCTGCTCCCAGGCCATCAACGGAGGCGATTTTTTTTATTTACTTCTCTTCCAAACGGAGTAAGAAAAATGTTTGGCCTCACTCCCCCACGGCAGCTTCCGTGCCGTCCTGGGGCGGGGAGGAAAATTTGGCCGCACGCGGAGCCTTCACACAACACCCTTAATGCGTAGCGATATTGGGCTGTCAAGGAGGAACGACAGAGATCCAATTCACAAAAATACTTCAATAGCAATGGAGGGCTTCCCCCTTTATTTCCCCCCCCCCAATCAACTAGAGCACAGGGCATGCCCAATTAAAACCTGTTGGGATCCTTTTGATTTTTTTTAAAATTTGGAGCAATTAGATAAGGAAGTGATGCCAGGTTAGACCTGGCAAATCAATCAGAATGATGTGGATCCAAGGCTGCTCCCATGTTCCTGGCAGCCTCCCCACCATGTCTCAATATTTGCATGGAATGTGGGGGCAAAAAATATTATGCTACTTCTAGGATGGGACAATTTAGTCCGACCTGAGGGCTAGAGGGAGATTCCAGTTTGAGTAAGAAGCCCTCCTAAGTCAGCTATAATCATGACACAGGATGGGGTCTCTGTGATTTCAACCATCCTATGGTCCTCTTTGGTTTCAAAGTTTATTGCCAAGTTCACCTTCTCCTGACTTCATATTCACACACAGGGCATTTTCCCATGGTTAAGTAAAGCACAACTCTCTTACTATTATTTATTTCATTCATTAAATATGAAACTCAGTCAACTGAACATTTAAAGATATGTCACAAGTGTCTTGGGTACCAACCAAGTATCTTCTTAAAATATATTAAGTTCCTAGTAGCACAGGTTTTTTTTTGGCTCTGCTGGTGTTATTGCAGGAAGCTGCAATTTCTTGATGTGTTTTGTAAAATTCTTGGACATGGTACCAAGTGCCCCGATTATTATTATACTTTATTCATTAAACATGAAACTCAGTCAACTGAACATTAAAAAGTGCATCACAAATACCACTGATTGGTGCTAATGGTTGATACGGGTTGCTGTCAGTGTCTTAGGTATCAACCAAGTACCTTCTTAAAATATACAATGTTCCAAGCAGCACAGTTTTTTACAGTTCTGCTGGTGTTATTGCAGGATGCTGCAATTTCTTGATGTATCTTATAAAATTCTTGGACTTGATACCAAATGCCCCGGTGACAATGGATATCACTGTTACATGTTTCATCCATATCCGTGTAGTTTTGATGGCCAGGTCATCGATTTTGTGATTTTTTTTCTAGTTCTTTTTCTTCAACTCTGGTATCTCCTGGTACAGCGATATCAATAAACTGTACGCTTCGGTCCTCTACAACTGTGATATTTGGTGTGTTGTATTCCAAATGATGATCCGTCTCTATTCGAAAATCCCATTATTATTGTTGTTGTTATTGTTATTGTTATTATTATTTACTTACAGTAGTTGACTTCACTCAACAGAGGGGGTCTGCAGAATCCTGGATTTCATGAAACAAGCATGCAACATTGCATCACAAGCTCCACCCCTAAATGTGTGTATGCAATATCATTGCACTACAAACGTGGTAGAACTTACATCATGTCATGACAATGCAACCCTTGTTTGGCAATTTGCTCCCAGATATACAGATGCCTCCGTAATCCAACATTTTGATTTATACTATACCTGAAGCCACAAAGTTAGCAGCACAGCCCAGTTTTCATAACAAGCTATGTTAAAATACAGTTGGCAAATTTATGGTTCTCTGTGTTATTCAAACATAGCTATGGTCACCTCCAATGCATACTCTTGAATCCATTTCAAATTTGTGTACAGGTAGTCCTGGATTTACAACCCAGATTCAAAGTTCTGCTGTTTAACAACCCGGGGGGGGGGGGGGGGTGTCACATGACACCATTCCAGGTGCTTGGCAACTGGACTGCATTTATGGATATTTGCAGTATTCCACAGTCACATTTTATGACAGCTTTGTTAAAAACAGACATTTACTTAATGACTGTGGCATTCACTTAACAACGACTTAAAAGAAGATTGTAACATTGGATCAGTTGCACTCAATAGGCTCCTTTGCGATTGTAACCTGAGGACTACCTGTACTAGAGATATCACAGATCTTACAAATAGAATAGAGCTGGAAGGGACATTGGAGATCTTCTAGTCCAATCCCCTGCTCAATAAATCGACCCCCTCCTCTTTGTGGCAGCCTCTCAAATAATGGAATACTGCTCTCATGTCATCCTTAATCCTTTTCTCTAGACTAGCCAAACCCAGATTTTGCAGCCATTTTTCATATGTTTTGGTCTCCAATCTTCCCAAATTCTCCATCTGTAGTTCAAGAAGAGAAACAGACTCATAGCCTAAAGAGAGATGTGGGAAATTACTTTAGCCTGCAATATATTAATATGATCCACCTACACAAAATGAAAGGAACAGTATGGGAAGTATGTTCAGATACCACCATTAATTCTCCTTTCTTCAGGAATCTCATCTATTCATACATTTCTCATTACAGGAAAAGTGTGAGTCCTTGTGATTTAAAAGCCTCTTTTATTTCTTTTCTCTTACTTCTTTTTAATATTTGGCTTTTAATTCAATTTTCTATTCTATTCAACCAGGATAAAATCAAAACAACTAAGATAAATAATTGGTTAACAGGTGAGATCTTCTTTGAGTCAGATTGGACAAATTATCTTGGTTAAGTTTTTATTCCTTTTTGCCTGCCAGTGAGTTTTGCACATCAATCAGTTATGTTTCCTTCTTAGGACTGTCTCACACTTCCTTCCGCCATTGATGGGTTAGGTTTATAAATGATGATTAATGATACCTGTCAATCAGCATTAATAAACTTAATGCAATTTATGTACCACAGGGTAATTACAACAAAGATATTATGCCAATTGTTTATATCCACAGTAGGAAAACGTTTATAGACTTGAGTTCTTAAAATTAGTGGTTTCCAAAAAGAAACAAGAGCTTAATTGTTTTGAGCTCTGGCCTACAGCCCTGATATTTCTGGTAATTTTTTTATCCAAATTCTATCCAGGTCCAGCCCAGCTTCATTTTCTGAAATCAGCCAAGGTTGACAAAGGTGCTGCTAACAAGGTGGAGTCTGAAAGTTTATAGTACTTTAATTGAAATATTTTCCTCTTAGGAAAGTACTAAGTTAGGAAACAAACACCTTGACACAAATGCATTGCTGAACTTCTTCGGGAAAGGTAATGGTGGAATGGAGAAGAATTAACATTATTATCTCATAAGTATGAAGAAACCGATTCTCCCTGCAAGCTGTTGATATTCACTTTCTTTAAAGCCGATCAATTGACTCCACTTAGGGACTGTTCGGTGAATTGGTATGATGGGCTATTT
The DNA here is from genome assembly GCF_964273705.1 of Natrix helvetica. Taxonomy (NCBI): domain Eukaryota; kingdom Metazoa; phylum Chordata; class Lepidosauria; order Squamata; family Natricidae; genus Natrix; species Natrix helvetica. Next base: position 84,790,838 of record NC_138552.1, read on the forward strand.
GGATATAACTGGGAAAACTCTGCAAATGCTTAAGAAATAATGTAACTAGTCCTTATTTAGTGACTGCCTTGTTTTGCAATCCTTCACTGTTACGATAGTGATGAAAAAATCACTTTATGACAAATCCTTGTATTTACAACCTTTGCATGTCTGTAAAGCAAAGGAAAGATGAAGTAAGGTCTTAAGCACAGTCACAATTTCACTTAGCAACTGCTTCACCTAACAATCAAGTTGCCGGTCCCAATTGTGGTCTCTAAATGAGGGCAAGTTGTAAAATATAAGTAACTTTACGAAGTCTTTTCATCAATATGTCTTCAAAAGGAAGCCACCTCTCAGCATATGCAGTGAAGTCTTATTTTTAAAAAAAGGCCTTTGGGGGGAAAATGCCTAATAGCTTAATGGGTCAATCTTCTTTCTCTTAAACAAAAGGAAACTCAAACCAGTGAGAAAAATTAGAACTAAGTACTCTAAGTGAATAATTGCAGAACTTTCCTCCAGAGCAGGGGGAAAGATAATGTGTGGCGAATGGGAATGGATTAAAATCCTGGAAAAGGTGTGCAGTTGATTAATTGGGTGGAACTGTGGTTAGGCATATTGCCCACCACATTTTCTGAAATATCTCACCTTTTCAACTGTTAAACTATGTGCAATCCACTACATTACAAATGTGATTAATTTTACAGCATCAGTGAAGTTTCTTTATACAGCCTTGGTCTCATTTTGCCCTCTAGTGCCCAGCAGAGATATAACATCTTTTAAAGGTAATGCAGCACCAATGTACAGGCAGTCCTCGACTTAGTGAGGACTACCTGTGCGTTCATTAAGTGACCGTTCAAAATTGCAACGTCACTGGAAAAGTGACTTATGGCCATTTTTCACACTTACAACTGTTACAGCATCCCCATGGTCATGTGATCAAAATTCAGACCCTTGGCAACTGACTCATATTTATGACGGTTGTAGTGTCCCAAAGTCATGTGATCCCATTTGGTGACCTTCTGACAAGCAAAGTCAATGGGAAAACCAGATTCACTTAACAACCATGTTACTAATTTAACATGCTTGTTGGAGTTCCGGTTCCGGCGGCGGCGGCGACGGGCAGCTCTTTGCCCGCTCCGGCTCCCCGGTGGGCTTCCCCACTCCTTGGGGGGCACAGGACACCCCGCAGAGGGGTCCTGCCGGAGGGGCGGCATCGCGGAGGTCTCCTGCAGCGGCGGCAGCCGGCGGGGGCTCTCTCGCGCGCCCAAGGCACCGGGGAGCAAGCTCGGAGGGCGCATCGCGTTTCCACGCCTCGCGCCTCGCTACAAGCCGACTGGAGAATGCTACAATTGAAGGAAGCAGCTGCGGTGCGGTGAGGTTGCCTCTCTCTTCATCCCTTACTTTGCATGAAGATTTGATTCAGCTTTTAAAACTTTAAAACAACTTTCGGAGCATTTTGGAGGTGCGGCTGGAGGGAGGGGGGTTTTCCCCCCCCCCCTTGGACAAGCGGCAAGAAACAATTTTGCTCTCAGCCCCCGGGGAAGGAGGAGGGGGGAGAGCCAACGAATGAAGCCTCACTTAGGCTGAGATGATTTTCTTTTCAATTTAATTTTACATATTACAATGATTTGAGGACTTTTGGAACTTTTTAAAACTTTGTTACGCCTCTGTGCCCAAAACTGGCAGGGCAAGATGGCACACTTCCGTTGTCTTTATGAACTCTGAAACCTGACTCCACCTTTAAAATTCAGGCTTCCGGTCTTTGTCTCCGTGTCTCCCAGAGGAACCTCTTGTGGATTGGTATTTTTTTAACCTTCTAGGGGAAATTTTCTATCTATTGCCAGACTTATTGGAGAGATTCTCTTCTGCCTGGTTATTCTGCTCCCGGATTCACCTGGCTACCCTTCTTTTCTAATTGCTTACTTCATATTTGGACTGAACTTTTAACGTTATAAAGGATGGCATCTAAAAGACCCCCTCCTGGAAAACCTGGCTTGGCCACTTCTGCTCCAACATCCGCAACATCCAGTCCAGCCACACAGTCAAAGATAACAGAACTGATGCAACATAAGACTACAGAGATGGACTTTCAACAAATGCTTCAACAAATTCTACAGGGCCAGGAGGAAATCAAGAAACAGTTAAGGGAAATGAAAGATGAAATTAAAGAAAATCAAGCCCAAATATATAAGAACTCACAAAGACTGAATCTTGTGGAAGGGGGGGTGGAGGAGGTGAGGGGGGTGGTGGAAGCTGTGCAGAAAGGGAACAAAGATCTTGACATCCAACAGATGAAATTAGAATTTGAGAGAATGTCCTATTATCTTAGATTTCAAAATGTTATAGAAGAAGATGGGGAAAATATAAGGGACATCATGACAAACATTCTGGCTGACTATACACACAAAGAAAAACAACAGATGGGGTGGGATATAGATCTGGTTTATAGAGTGAACTCAGCTTATGCTAGAACACACAATTTACCCAGGGAGGTTCACATTAAATTCCTTAGAAAAACCACAAGAGATGAAATTCTGGGTGTACAAAGGGGGCAAGCATTGACATATCATGATATGGAGATAACCATTCTGAAGCAGATCCCTAAGAAGATTAGAGAAAAAAGAAAAAATTATTCGCAATTAGCGAATAAATTATACCAGAAAGGGGTGTGGTTTAGATGGTTGATGCCTGAAGGTATGCTGATATTCTGGGAGGAGACAAGAATCAGAATTAATTCACCCATAGAGGCGCAGGCCTTTATGGAAAAAAATAAAACACTCCTAGAGAAACCACCAGACACTACAACGGATACGCAGGACACGGGAGGGGCCAGAGCTCTGCCAGTGGAGGGAGATGGGGCAATAGCAAGAAGACTCAGATCACAGAAATAAATATGAAAATCATATTATTATAAATTGACCGAAAGTGAAAATGGAATTATATTTGGATTTTATATTGTAATGTTTAATTTGATTGAATTTAATAATAGAACTAATATGCTGATTATAATCAATTATATACTAATGCATTATATATAAATGTACGCTATGGGTATGGAGGGAGGGGGGCCTCACACACTTTGCAACTGCCAAAATTTGTATACCTGTCCATTTACCCTTTTCCCTATAAATTTTGAAAAACCAATAAAATTTTATTACAAAAAAAAAAAACATGCTTGTTAATTCACTTAACGACTGTGGCAAGAAAAGTAGCAAAATGGGGCAAAATTCACTTAACAAATGTTTCACTTAGCAACAGAAATTTTGAGCTCAGTTGTGGTCGTAAGTCAAGGACTACCTGTATAGAGAGTCCTTGACTTACTACCAATAGTTTAATGACCATTCAAAGTTATGAGGGTATTGGAAAGGGTGCATGATTCGTAAAATAGTTCCAACTATCAATAAACATCAAACCATCCTCTCCCACAGTCACGTGACTATATTTTGGGTGCTTGGCAATCAGTCTGTATCTAGTTTGTATCTATGACTAGTTGTAGCATCCCATGGTCACATGACCTCAATTTGCAATGGTTTTCACTGGTTCCTGACAAAAAAAACCCCACCCTTTTGGATGAATGGATTCACTTAACAGCCATGTGATTTGCTTAACAATCACCATAAAAACAATCAAAAACTTGGGTCCAGTCATATGGGAGCCTTTCCTTATGACCACAACGACTTAAAACCAACATTCCAGACCCAGTTCTGGTTGTAAGCTGAGGACTTCATGTACAATATTTCTGTACAATTTCTCATTTTAAAAAACATTCACATTTAACTGCTATTGAATAGCTAAATCGAGTTGGCTAGCCTAGTACTTGGATCAAAGTATATGTACTTAGAACCTAGCACTTGGACCACCATAAGGCAAACCATTTTTGCAGTATTGACAAAACCTGCATGCTTCCATATGAACTCTAGGAAAAGAGTTTACTGAAGGGTATTTTATATGTTTACTAAAGATATTGACATCTCTTGGGCCCATGATAGTAAGCAACCAAGTAAAGGATTGACAGCCATAACTGATATATTTTGCTTATCCCCATTACTATGTGTATATGGCTTTGTCATGATGTATCCCAGAATAACCAAATAAAAAAGTTGGAAGGAACCTTGGGCATCTTCTAGTCCAACCCCCCCGTCCACGAAGGAAACCCTATAACATTTCAAACCAATGGTTGTCCAATCTCTTCTTAAAAATGTCCAGTGTTGGAGCATTCATAACTTCTGGAGACAATTCCCTTCTGACTAGCACTATATTATATTTCCAATAATGCAACCTAAAATTACATTGGTCTTTTAACCACCTGCTCAGGCAGGAAATGGTTTCAGACAAATGGTTGTCCAGTCTCTTCTTAAATGCTCCAGTGTTGGAACATTCAGAAGTTCTGGAGGCAAATTGTTCCACTGATTAATTGTTCTAACTGTCAGAAAGTTCCTCTTTAGTTCTATGTTGCTTCTCTCCTTGATGAGTTTCCACCCCTTGCTTCTTGTCCTGCCTTCAGGTGGTTTGGCTGCCTCTTGACTCCCTCTTCCTTGTGGCAACCTCTGAGATATTAGAACGTTGCGATCATGTCACCCCTAGTCCTACTTTTCATTAAACTAGACATACCCAATTCCAGCAACTGTTCTTTATATGTTTTAGCCTCCAGTCCTCTAATGATCTTCGTTGCTCTTCTCTGCACTCTTTCTAGAGTGTCAATATCCTTTTTACATTGTGGTGACCAAACCTAGATGAAGTATTCCAAGTGTGGCCTTACCAAGGCATTATGAAGTGGTACTAACACTTCACGTGATCTTGATTCTATCCCTCTGTTAATGCATCCTAGGACTGTGTTGGTTTTTGGGGCATCTGCAGCACACTGCAGGCTCATATTTAAGTTATTGTCCACGAGAACTCCAAGATCCCTTTCATAGTTACCACCATTGAGCCAGCTACCATCTATACTGTACTTATGCATTTGTTTTTTCTTACCTAAATGTAGAACCTTACTTTTTTCACCATCTCTGAAAACTTGAATCTAAATGAATTGATTGGTTGACTAGTAAATGAAGGAGTGTTTACAAATAAGATCAAAGGACTTCAACTTTTTCAGCTGTCTTCATTTCCGATATTATATATAATGGAGAAAAGCTCGGGAACATTTAGATTGCTCTTTATTTAGAAAAAATATTATTATTTTCCCATAAAACTACAATTGAAACTTTATTAAAACATTTTATAGCTGACAAAGTAGTAGAACCGATAAAAGGCAGTAAAAAGAATGCAAATACTATAAAACAAATGACCATCATAGATGAATGTCAGATAATAACAACAGGGAATTGTTTCAGTGATGATAAAATTATCTAGCAATTGAAAGCCACTTGTAAGGTTTATCAGTCAAAGCAATCCTTAAAAATATTATTTTTCCCAATTCCAAAGTTTTTCTAGGCAGGAAAAACTGAGGAATGTACAGGTAGTTCTCGTAGTCATGTGATCAAAATTCAGATTCTTGACAACTGATTCATAGGTATGACGGTCTTAGTGTCCTGGGATCATGTGATCACCTTTTGCGACCGGATGAGCAAAATCAACAGGGAAGTGAGATTCACTTAACAACAGTATTACTAACCACTGCAGCGATTTACTTAACAACTGTGACAAGACAGGTAACTCACTTAACAGTGGTCTCACTTAGCAACAGAAATGTTGGGCTCAATTGTGGCCGTAAATCGAGGACTACCTGTATTCTGGCATCATTTGGGGAAAGGAGCTTTTCAACCTTGTTTGAGGCTTTATGTCTGAAAATCAATGTATTAAGGTATTTGTTCTGTTCTGACAAAATACAAATCAGGATTCCATTTCATGCCTACATTTCTACTTACAACTATAGAAAAATTAAACAGTGATGCAATGTTTGGAGTGACAGCCCTAGTCTAAGTACAAATAACATCTGAAGGATACGGGCACTTAAATACTCTTTTTTTAAAAAGGCGGAATGTTAAATATTAAAAATAAATAACAACTGGAATTGTATAAATAAAATAAGTAAATAAATAAATAATTTTAAAATGCTATGTTTAAATTTCAAGTAGTTACTTCTCCAGGATGCACATCTGAAGCTTATAGGATTGGTGGAGGTTTGCTAACTTGTATTCAGATGATTGAGAAGTCAAGTTTGAAAGCTTGATCTCAACCTTTTATATATATATAAATATATATTTAAATATATATTTAAAGTCTCGGTTCTTGTTAAATGATTGTTCCAGAGTTCTTGTGATGTCCTTTGTTCTTGCGTATCTGCTTCAAGATGAGGCTGTGTGTCCCTTATCATCCCAGAAATTTTGTTGAACCTGTAATGCAGAAGAAAAAAGAAAAATGTTAGGTCATAGATGTAGTTTTAGCATTTGACGTCCAAAAAGCTCACATTAAGAAACAATGGCAATTTAAAAATAGGTAGTAAATGCATATTCTGAAGGATAAACTGTGCCTCTTAATTAATAACACCAACTCTATAGTCATCTAATGGACCATGAGTTTAGTCTCCAATAGAAGATCTAAATTATGTAGAATAAGATCTGGCTATATATATATATCTGATTATCACAAGAAGGATTTTATTGCATTCATGTCAGAAGCACCGAGGCTTTTCAGGGGTTTAAAAAATTTAGACAGTGACATCACTGTTGCCCAGGGGACACCAGTTAGAGTGAAGGACAGGAGTTCACCCTGTCCCAGGGCAACACTCGGGTCTCAAACTTGTTGCTTGTCCACCAAGCATCCGAATCATATGAACCACCATGCACCTATCCCAAGCAGGATGGGACAAGTTATATACTGCCTCCTGGAGGTCTATAAATTTACTAAACCAATGAAAGGTTGCTTCGGAGAATGTTAAATTATTTTTGGTATAAAAAACAGGCTAATAAATACAACATTGTAATATATATCCAGACCTCCCTGGATAAGAAGCCCAATTGGGCTTTTGAGCGCATGCGCTAAAATAAATCCTCCCCAAAAAATAAGCCCTCCCCAAAAATATTGCAACACAGCAGCAGCCATGAGGTGACCACACTCACTGCCTCCTGCACTTCAAAAATAATAAGCCCTCCCTGAAAATAAGGCCAAGTGCTCATTTCGGGAGTAAAAAGAAAATAAGACCTGGTAAAAAATATATTTACTGTGTTTCCCTGAAAATAAGACCCTGTCATATTTTCGGGGAAGCATGGTAAATATATTTTTATAACAGGAAAACAATTCAAGGTGAATAGTTTATTGCATGTTTTAAAATAAACCATCAGATAAATATCTTACCTTTAGTGTTGAAGAGTTCTCAAAAGTTGATCAAGGAATACAAGCTGGATGCCCATAATTTCATGTCGCACAGCTTCCCAGGCACAAGAACTGTATTCTTTATCCTTTAAGAACCTGTCTAGTCTTAAAAAGTACTTCCTCAGTTTGAGTTTTGTACGGACATCTTTAAATGCTGCTTTCTTTCCAGTCTCTGCAACAGAGCACTTCTCCCACTGCACAAGCTGCTGGTCCAGAGATATTTGAAAATGTTCAGCGACTGTCATGTTCCATTCAGCTTTGGTAAAGTTTTGTGAAAATATTCTGTTAATCTGCTCCAGCATCTGACCAACGGTTGCTCTTGCATCATCTTTGATGGACCCAGTATCATTGCCTATTGGGAAGGCAAAGTCTTGAATTTGATTGAAGCATTGCCAGGGAATCATTTTTGGTCCCATTGACTCCAAAAGCTTCATGATGTTCATAGTTCCATCTTGTTGGCATTTCACAATATGGTTACAGTCAAGACTTCTGATTCCAGAGGAAAGTAAAAACAAGAGGACAATGTACTGGAAGCAACCTGAGATCATGGTGATGCCTCTTCAGTGACTGGTGTGGAGATCCAAGACCCTGGACCTTCTTGAAGGATTCTTTGAGTTGTTTGAGTCTGGATACCATGTTCCTGAGTTTATATATTAGAGCTACAGAAAACTTCCCCAGTCCTAGCATTTTTCATTTTCATTTTCAATTATTTAGCTTGGTAATTTTTTGAGTTACCCTCTTCCCCTTCATGGTAGATTGAAATGTAGACTTTCAGTTTGGGCTATCTAGATTGAACTACAACCACCATCATCCCCATCTTCCGTTACCAAAAAAGTAAAAATAAGAGTGGATTGTTTTGCACAACAGCAATCAAAGTCATTCATATGGTGACCTGTGCCTCATACCAGTTTTAATGGGTATTTGATTTATCAAGAGAAGATAATATTTTGTAGCTGAGGGTTGAATTGTGGGTCCTTTGGTGCCCTCTGATTTTGATTGTTTTCTTGCAGACATTTCATTTCCCAGCTAGCTAACATCATTAGTGCTAGAAGGGAATGGGTTTTTCCCTATGTTTATATACAAGTAGCTTGCCTTGCCAGTGTTGGTGGGAGACAGGAATGAATGATTGAATGAACGAAGGAAGGAAGGAAGGAAGGAGGAAGGGTTGCTATTTAATGCTATTTAAACAGAAAGTTTCTTCATATAGATATGAAAGCACATTTTAAATAGACTACAGTATTAATATTAAAATCTAATGTCAAGATCTTGGTGACCAGGCTGATCCCTAGGGAAGGGTCAAATGTGTCATAAGTCATGAATCCCTGCATGCCTGCAAAAGATCTAAGTCCAGCCCACTTTGAATGCCTTTCTTATCTCATTTCTCTTGACCATTAGTTGGTCAGATACTTGTAGAGAGCTTAAGCATGCAATAAATCTTTATACTCATTTGAACTCCTGAATCTGATTTCCCAGGAGCTTGATAAATCTATTGTAACATATTTTAAAAGATGAGTATGAAATTTGACAAGTTACGTAACAGACCAACTTCAAATACTAAATGAATAATCTATAAAACCTATTTTAAAAATCCCTCGTAATTACTCTTTTTTTAGGACTTTCTTTTTTTTAAAAAAAAAAGCTCTATAATTTAACAGCATTATATTATTTTCCTTTATTAGAGAATGGGGGAGAATAATTGAATGCTAACTGATTAAATTCAGTAAGTCTATCAATATGTGCAAAAAGTGATTGATGAGGATAAAGATGGATATTTTCCTTTTTTTTAATATAACTCCAAATTATTTTTGGAGCTTTTCAGATTTGTCTTTGGATTTGTTAGAGATAAAATTACCACAGCATCAAATGCTCGGCTTTCTCTCATCACTTTCACTTTCCTATCGTCACTCTGCAGCTGCTGAGTGATTCCCCTTGTTAAAAAAGAGTTTGAAAACCACACGCTTTTCACTGTTAACAGCTAAGAAACCAATGAACAGACTGATAAATCAGGTTTTTTTTCTCTTTTTAATTAGGGATTGTAAATCCCCAGCGGAACAGACAGAATGCATCAAACATGACTGATGAGATGGAATTTGAAATTGGGGTGAGGATGTCTTCTCCGTCTAGTTTTAAACTACAGCATCCATTTTCCCCCAGCTGGTCTAGCTAATTGTCAGAGATGAGGAAAGCTATTTTGTACTTATGCAATCCCCAGGGACATAATACTGGTGAATACTAGCTAGGTAATCCCCAATGCCTTTTGCAGATTTTAGACTACAATTTCCATGATTGAACGTTATAGGATTTGCAGTCCAGTTCACTGGTGGGATTCAAATTTTTTTACCACTGGTTCTGTGGGCATGGCGTGACTTGGTGGGTATGGCTTGGTGGGTGTGGCAGGGGAAGGATACTGTAAAATCTCCATTCCCACCCCACTCCAGGGGAAGGATACTGTAAAATCTCCATTCCCACCCCACTCCAGGGGAAGGATACTGTAAAATCTCCATTCCCATCCCACTCCAGGGGAAGGATACTGTAAAATCTCCATTCCCACCCCACTCCAGGGGAAGGATACTGTAAAATCTCCATTCCCACCCCACTCCAGGGGAAGGATACTGCAAAATCTCCATTCCCACCCCACTCCAGGGGAAGGATACTACAAAATCTCCATTCCCATCCCACTCCAGGGGAAGGATACTGTAAAATCTCCATTCCCACCCCACTCCAGGGGAAGGATACTGTAAAATCTCCATTCCCACCCCACTCCAGGGGAAGGATACTGCAAAATCTCCATTCCCACCCCACTCCAGGGGAAGGATACTGTAAAATCTCCATTCCCATCCCACTCCAGGGGAAGGATACTGTAAAATCTCCATTCCCATCCCACTCCAGGGGAAGGATACTGTAAAATCTCCATTCCCACCCCACTCCAGGGGAAGGATACTGTAAAATCTCCATTCCCACCCCACTCCAGGGGAAGGATACTGTAAAATCTCCATTCCCACCCCACTCCAGGGGAAGGATACTGTAAAATCTCCATTCCCATCCCACTCCAGGGGAAGGATACTGCAAAATCTCCATTCCCACCCCACCCCAGGGGAAGGATACTATAAAATCTCCATTCCCATCCCACTCCAGGGGAAGGATACTGTAAAATCTCCATTCCCATCCCACTCCAGGGGAAGGATACTGTAAAATCTCCATTCCCATCCCACTCCAGGGGAAGGATACTGTAAAATCTCCATTCCCACCCCACTCCAGGGGAAGGATATTGTAAAATCTCCATTCCCATCCCACTCCAGGGGAAGGATACTGTAAAATCTCCATTCCCACCCCACTCCAGGGGAAGGATACTGTAAAATCTCCATTCCCACCCCACTCCAGGGGAAGGATACTGTAAAATCTCCATTCCCATCCCACTCCAGGGGAAGGATACTGTAAAATCTCCATTCCCTCCCGATCAGCTGGGACTCGGGAGGCAGAGAATAGATGGGGGCGGGGCCAGTCAGAGGTGGCATTTACCAGTTCTCCGAACTACTCAAAATTTCCGCTACCGGTTCTCCAGAACTGGTCAGAACCTGCTGAATGCAACGTCTGGTCCAGTTGTGTGCGTGTCTTCCAGTTTATGAGAGGTTATTTGGCCAAGACAGTAATTTGAACTGTCTTCTACACAGAGCGGACTAGTCAGTTAGATGCTCATTAAAAATACTTAGGATAATCTGAATATTCAGTGTGATGTAGTAATTCAAATGCACACTCCGCTTTGTCGGAGCTTGACCCATCCCTGACTTTTTAACTTTTGCAGAATAACAGAATTGGAGATTTTCTAGTCCAACTCCTGCTGAAGCTGGGTACCCTACACCATTACAGACAAATGGCTGTAAAATCTTCAGTGTTGGTGCACTCACAACTTCTGAAGGCAAGCTCTTCCACTGTTAGGAAATTTGTCCTTAATTTCTAGGCTGCTTGTCTCCTTGTTTCCATCCATTGTTTCTTGTCTTGTCTTCATGTGCTTTGGAAAATTGGTTGACTCCCTCCTTTTTGTGGCAGCTCCTCAAATATTGGAACACTGCTATCATGTCACCCCATTAGGAAAACTTCCTCATTTTCCTCATTTATGCAGCCCTTATGGAAATTCATCCCTTGCATTGGAAGCAGGAAAATTAGTCCGGCCTTATGCTACCTTTTCCTGACTTCGTTTGTCAACTGCACAGGTTGTAGCTGCTAGGTATTTTTGGATACAGAAAACATTGGAGTTAAGGCTACATAAATGTTATCCACATCAGCATCAGAGATCAGTTATTTATATTCTTTCTTTCTTTCTTTCCTTCAGGAGCTACAATATTATTTCATTTTTTTTTCATCCAAAGTCTATGAAATACTGTAAGTTAGCCTGGGAGACCCTTTCTTTAGTTGTTTGTAGGGTCCTTGAATACAGTTGCAATGCATGGCTGTGAAAGTTGGACCATAAAGAAGGCTGAGTGCCATAGAATTGAGGCCTTTGAACTATGGTGCTGGAGAAGACTCCTGCGAGTCCCTTGGACTGCCAGGGGATCAAACTGGTCAGTCCTAGAAGAGATCAACTCTGACTGCTCTTTAGAAGGCCAGATCCTAAAGATGGAACTCAAATCCTTTGGCCACCTAATGAGAAGGAAGAACTCACTGGAGAAGAACCTAATGTTGGGAAAGACTGAGGGCAAAAGAAGAAGGGGATGACAGAGAATGAGGTGGTTGGATGGAGTCATTGAAGCAGTTAGTGTGAATTGAAATGGACTCCAGAGGATGCTAGAGGACAGGAAGGCCTGGAAGAATGTTGTCCATGGGATTGCGATGGGTCGGACATGTTCACCACTAACTAACAACAGGGTCCTTGAAATGGGTTGGCAAATCCTATGTTACCTCCTGTCTCCCTGATTACGGCTATGTTGTAGCTCCTGAAAGAAAGGCAAAATATGAATAACCCAAACGATAATTAACTTTAATCTTCAAGGCAATTTCAAGATACTTTGCTTTGGAATATCAATTGTTAAAAGTACAGGTAGTCCTTGATTTACAACAATTCACTTAGTGACCGTTCTAAGTTATAACGGCACGGGGAAAAGTGACTTATGACCATTTTTCACACTTAGGACCTTGGGAGCATCCCCATGGTCATGGTCATGAGATTTACATTGGGATGCGTGACAACTGACTCACATTTCTGACGGTTGCCATGTCCCAGAGTCATGTGATCCCCTTTTGCGACCTTCTGACTAGCAAAGTCAAGGGGGAAACCAGTTTCACTTAACAACTGTCTTACTAATTTAAGAACTGCAGTGATTCACTCTACAAAGGTGGTGAGAAAAGTCGTAAAATGGGGCAAAACTCACTTAACAAGTTTCTCACTTAACAACATAAATTTGAGTGGTCGTAAGTTGAGGACTACCTGTATTTTATATCTTAGCTTGGGGAAACCACTAGATGGCAGCAAAACATTGTAGACAATTCCGATGCCATCTAGGGGTCCTCTGGAGTTTTGCAGCAAAACGTGGTATCATTAGATCCCATCTTTTTCCTAGGAGATGTACTTAGTTGGCTTGACTCTACTTACAGGTGTGATTTCATTTCATTCATTTCATTTATTCGATTTATAATGCTTATAATTTTGGTGGGAATAAATTGGAGGAATCCAACTAGAATTGTCTCAAACTTTTCCTTATGCATTTACTTATTATGGGATAAACCAGAGCAATCTTTCCAATCTTGCCCCAACTGAAAGTGTCGGGACTACAAATCTCATAACTCAAGGTTAGAAGTTTTAGTCTCAAATGACACCCAGAATTTCAAGTTGAAGAAGGATTGCTTATAATGCATTTGCTTTATTTGAAGCACAAGTATCTGATACTGAAGTATCAGCTTTGGAATGATGCAAAGTTTGATTGCATCAACATTCTCACATTTGGCTGCACTGGACATAATAGATCCAGGGTCCCCATCCTCTGGTTCGTGGATCAGAACCGATCCGTGGCATGCCCGCAACTGGGCCACGCAAACAAGCAAAGCCTCATCTGTAGGATGCAAGTAGTATGCAAAACCACACCCCCTCCGCTCCATGGAAAAAATGGGCCCTGGGCCCCAAAAGACTGGGAATTGCTGTGATGATCACCAAGAACTGTACGCCACGTTTCCCCGAAAATAAGACAGGGTCTTATTTTCTTTTGACCCCCGAAATAAGCGGGGGTGTTATTTTCAGGGAAGTCTTATTATTTTTGAGGTGCAGGAGGTGGCGAGCATGGTCACCTCATGGCTGCTGCTGTGTTGCAATATTTTCAGGGAGGAATTATTTTCGGGGGAGGGATTATTTTAGCGCATGCGCTCAAAAGCCCAATTGGGCTTATTATCTGGGGAGGTTTTATTTTCGGGGAAACAGGGTACATTCTTTGTGAGATAAACTCAATTATTTAACTCAATTTTTATTCAAAATGTCACAGAGTAATAACTGCATTCTTGCCTTAGATGTCACCATTTCTGTTTTCAATTAGTCCATTTTAGCTTGAAAAATTTCCCAATCTGTTCAACCAGAATATGCATTCTTCTTTTCTTTTTCCCCCTCCCTCTCAATTTCAGTTTCAGTTTTGGGTTGTCAGCCTGTGATTTCAAGCTAGCACTGTGGAATTTTCTTTGCTAATTTTTGTTTCAATTAAAATTGTTATCTGTTAAAAAAAAAATCGAGTGGAGTTTACTGCAGCTGATCTGATTGCCTCTTTAAATGAGGTCAGTTTCTCAATCCTGCAGGGAACAAATAGGTTGAAGCCTATCTGCACATGAATACTGTTATTGGATTTGGAAGTGTAAATGCACAACTGGAGTCAGAATCAGCTGTACATTCAAGAATTGGGCACTGTGAATTGTATTGAAAATTCCAAGCAGTTTGTTTCAGGGATGGGTTCCGGCTGGCGCTACTACTGGTTTGCTCGTGTGTGGATGCTGGATGCATTGGATGAGTGCTAGGCGTGCATGCACAGTTCAATAGAAATTGTTCTGTGCTTGCGCAGAACTAAAACACAAGATGGCACTGCCAATGGCGCCGACCGGAGAACCGGTTCAGGGGCATGGCAGGCCTGGGTCGCTGCTGGTTCCAGCGACCCAGGCCGCCATATCGCTACCAGTTTGGCTGATCTGGGTTGAACAGGTAGGAACCCACCACTGGTTTGTTTGTTTGATTTATACAGATAGTTCTTGATTTACCACCAGAATTGTGGCCAAAATTGCTATTGCTAAGCGAGACATTTGTTAAGTGCATTTAACTCTTTATTACAACATTTCCTGCCACAGTTGTTAAGTGAATCACTGCCATTGCTAAGTTAGTAACACAGTTGTTAAGTGAATCTTGCCTTCCCCATTGACTTGGCTTGTCAGAAGGTCACAAAAACGTGATCGCATGACCTCGGGGTACTGCAACCGTCATAAATATGAACCAGTTGCCGAGTGTCTGAATTTTGATCACGTGACCACGAGGATGTTACAACGGCCATAAGTATGAAAAAAGGTCATAGGTCACTTTTTTCAGTGCTGTTATAACTTTGAATGGTCACTAAACAAACACTTGTAAGTTAAGGACTACTTGTATATTGCCTTTATTGTTTTTTTGTAAATAACTCAAGGCAGCGAATTTACACAGTACTTTTTCCTTCTCTATTTTCCCCACAACAACCATCCTGTGAGGTGAATTGGAGTGACAGAGACTGGCCCAAAGTTACCAGCTGCCTTTCATGCCTAAAGCAGGTCTAGAACTCATAGCCACTTGGTTTCTAGGCCTACTTCAGGCATAGATAGCTGGAAGCCTGAGGCCAAAGATGACTCAAAAGCTCTCATTCCTGTTTCAGTAAGAAGACAGGAATCCCAGTTTTTATCATTTGGTAGACAACTAATTAAGAGATACTTGGTGTAATATTCCAGAGGGTGATTTTATATGTATGTATGTATGTATGTATGTATGTATGTATGTATGTATGTATGGATGGATTGTGTCTTTTTTTAAAAAAAATATTTTTATTTATTTATTTATCAGCACAAATACAACACACACACACACACACAGACACACACACACACACACACATCTTAATCTGCAAGGATATTATGGATTGTGGCATAGCCATTTGAATTAATAATTTGAGAACGTGGTTAAAAAACAATTCTTCCTCCACCATTTTTAGGTTTATAGAAGAAACAATGGAAGTCTAGATAATAGGAATTTTTCTTCCTTCAAAATATTTCCAGAAAACTCTTGGTTAAAAAAGTTCAACTTCATTGAATTTGTATCACACTGTTTGTCAAGAAGGAACAATTGAATGTAGTGATAACTACTTACAAGATCAGAATAAATTTGATATATCTGCGCAAACAATTATAAATACATTTCCACCCATAACAATATCCAAATATATAAAATAGTCAATACTACTTTTACCATTTGGAGTTAGAGAAGATTTGGGGTCTCTATTCAACATTCTGTATTCAGATATTTTTACTACATAAATGGTGCTGATTAAAATGAAAGAAAGTGAATACCAGGGGAAATTGTTTATTTAATTTTTCTGAAAATTTGCTGGAAAATAATAGTTTTTATTTTATTAAAATAATGATTGAACTGTATAACAGGATATATAGAAAGTTTATTTATGTAAAACAGGTACATTTTAACATAACCGTCTTTGGTAAGTTCGCCAATCATCCCCAAATATTCTTTGATAATAGCAAATAGGTGGTTTGTTCACAGGTAGTCCTCAGTTAGTGACCAATCATTCAAAGACTGTTCATAGGATGCCACTGAATGAGAGGAATTATGATCCTTCCCCATAGTTGCAGCCATTGAATTGTGCCCACTAGCACAAGATTGTGATTGACAAACTGGCTCACAATTATGATGATTGCAGTGTCCCACAGTCAAATGATCTTCATTTGTAACCTTGACTGCTGGCTTCTGATAAGCAAAGTTAACAGGAAAGTTGACAGGAGGTCACAAATAGTGACCACAGGACAGTGGGATTCTGAGACTACAAGAGATTAATGTCAGCGTTCTAAATACCATGTATGAAATCAATCAGAGACCAAGGCAGAATCATCCTTAAAGTTCCAATTTAATCATACAGGCAAGTTAGCACGTCTATGGAATTCTAACTCTAATGTTCTTCCTGGAATTCAACCCAGTTGAAAGTTCATGATCTATCCCCACACCCCATAATCCATCACATGTTCCAATCATCATCTTCCACGCTGGCATCTACACCCCTCTGCTTCCGGTCAGGTGTCGAGGTGCGGAGACAAAAGATGACCTTGAGCTTCTAGAAAAGAATGACAATGAAACATTCCACAATTCTACTCCTTTCTATTCCCCCCTCCCAACTACTACACTAATGAAACACATAGGAAATTATAAGAAAGTGTGGCAGGCCAAAGATTCTAAAAGGAACATAACTACAGGCCTGACAATTTGCTTAATAATGCAATAGCCATTGTTAAATTAGTCCAGTCACATGATGTAGCGTTTTATGACTGTGTTGCTTAGTGCCCATTGTTAAGTGAGAACTACCTATAAATAGACAATGCACACATACAGGTAGTCCTTGATTTGCGACCACAATTGAGCCCAAAATTTATGTTGCTAACCGAGACATCTGTTTGGTTTGGTTTATTTGGATTTTATGCCGCCCTTCTCCAAAAGGACTCAGGGCGGCGTACAACATTAAAGAACACACATCACAAAAGTTAAAAAAGATTAAATCCATTTCCAAAAAAACAAACCGAATTTTTTTAAAAAAACAATACATTTAAAATAAGTTAAAATTAAAATTAACAGGCCAGGCCGGCTTGCTGGAAAGTGAATTTATGACTTTTCTTGCCATGGTTGTTCAGTGAATTAGTGTAGTTGTTAAGTTAGTAACACTGTTGTTAAGTGAATCTGGTTTCCCCCTTAACTTTGCTTGTCAGAGGGTCACAAAAAGTGATCTCATGACCCTAGGACAGTGGTGGGCAACCTTTTTTTTCAACTGAGCCAAATCTCGCCAAAACCACGATTGAAATTTATTTTGAGAGCCACATTTTTAAAACCGAAAATACATAGGATGGTACACTGTTTTTAGTTTCAATAAAGTCTGGCATTTGAAGCAACTAAGTCTTAAAGCTGTCAAGTTACAAGATCCTTGCATCCCTAACCCTTTAGGAAAAAAACCCCAAGGGGTCTTCAAACCTGACAGCTTTAAGACTTGTGGACTTCAACTCCCAGAATTCCTCCTCCAGTCATGTTGGCTCAGAAACTCTGGCATTGAAGCATGCAAGTCTTAAGGCTGTCAAGTTGCAAGACCCTTGCACCCCTAACCCTTTAGAAAAAAAACCCCAGGGGTCTTCAAACCTCACAGCTTTAAGACTTGTGGACTTCAACTCCCAGAATTCTGAGAGTTGAAGTCCACCAAGGGCATCAATCATATTAGCCCAGGGATCTGCAAAATTGGCTCTTAAGACTGGTGGACTTCAACTCCCAGAATTCTGAGAATTGAAGTCCACCAGTCTTAAAACAGCCAACTTTGCAGACCTCTGTGTTAGCCCAAAGCCTGGTGCTGGGCGGGCCTTGCTCCCCCATTGGTGGAGCCCCAAGAAGCGAGGAGGCAGAAAAAGAAACGGAGGCCAAGGAGCTTCCCCCCGCCCCCTCCCAGCAAAAATCTAACCGGGGAGCCGGGCGGGCAGTAGCAAATTAGCCGATCACGCCACGTGGGCAGTAGCAAATTAACCGATCACGCGGCATGATCGGCTAATTTGCTACTGCCCGCCCGGCTCCCCGGTTAGATTTTTGCTGGGAGGGGGCGGGGGGGAAGCTCCTTAGCCTCCGTTTCTTTTTCTGCCTCCTCGCTTCTCATCCCCGCCCGACTTCAGGATCCTCCCTAATCATTGTGGGTCGAAAAGAAAAAAGGGAAAGGGGCGCTTGTTTTGAAGTGCCCGAGAGGAGGGAGGGGAGCGGGCGCCCGGCACACAGAAGAGCCGCATTAAAGTGTGTAAAGAGCCGCATGTGGCTCGCGAGCCGCGGCTTGCCGACCACTGCCCTAGGACACTGCCACTATTATAAATATGAATCGGTTCTCAAAGTGTCTGAGTTTTGATCTTGTAACCATGGGGATGCTGCAATGGTTGTAAGTGTGAAAAATGGTCGCTTTTTTTTTCAGTGCCATTATAACTTCGAATATTCATTAAATGAACTATTGTAAGTTGAGAACTACCTGTATATGGCTATTTCTTGTAATGGGCTTGGTTGTTTTCTGTCTGAACTGGAATGAAAGTCTGATCAGGGGTATCTGAATGATGATGTTTTCTTTCTACATCGATAGAGCACTTCAAGTATTAGTGTAATGGCCAGGGGTATGGCCAGTTCGCTGTCACTCGCTCCGTTTTCAGCTGCGATGGCCTCCTGTAGACCTCTGCCAGCAAAAATGGAGCTCAGGGAGGCTGCGTGCTGCCCACCTGGGCTCCATTTTCAGCTGTGATGGCCTCCAGCAACTTTCTGCCAGTGAAAAGGGAGCTTGGTAGGGCTGTGCATGGCCTGCCCAGGCTTCATTTTCGACTGCAATGCCCTTCTGCAGCCCATTGCCACAAAAATGGAGCTTGGGGAGGTCACTCACTGCCTGCCCGGGGTCCATTTTTGCTGGCCGAGGCACCGTGGGCCAGTTCTTCCCTCAGGGGTGAAATCCAGCAGGTTCTGGAGAACTGGTAGCGGAAACTTTGAGTAGTTCGGAGAACCAGAAAATGCCCCCTCTGTCTGGCCCCAGAGTAGGGTGGGAATGGAGATTTTGCAGTACCTTTCCCCTGCCATGCCCACCAAGCCACGCCCACCAAGCCATACCATACCCACAAGCCACGCCCACAGAACCGGTATTTAAAACATTTGAATTTCACCACTGCCTTCACTGTTTCCAGCACAAGTCCACTGCAAAATCTAAGCACCCTGTGGGCCGAATCTCGGCCATGGGCCATGAGTTTGACAACCCTGGTGTAACTGAAGTAGTCTACTGAAGTAGTCTTATTCTATGACCAGTTACAGGACAGGAACCCAGGTTATACTCTGTGTCTATTTAGTTGCACATCATCATTGTTGTTTTCATTTATCTGATTATCTGATTGCGGAATTGCTCCACACAATTGCCCAAAATCATAGATTTGCAACATAAGAATAAAAACAATATTTTGCTGGCTGTTTTGTGTTGTTTACTGAACTGGAACTCCTTGTAAGCAAACTCTCTTTATCAAAGAATACAATGATAAAAGGAAACAAAATGATTTTATGAAGAAAAAAAAACTAGTGCAAGTCATTGTTTACAATGTAGAACTAAAGCTGAAAACCTAATACTTCTGTTGAACCTGATGCTGGGGTAACAACCAGAAGTACAGTACACTATAGAAATATCTTAAAATTTTAGCCCTTGCTTTGTGATTAATATTATTTTGTTTGATATTATCTTCCGTTGAACTGGGGACAATCAAAACGGGGGGAATCCTAAATCACTTCAATGAATTGTGGTTTTATCTGCTTTAACGTCACTGAGCCAAAATCCTATTTGTGCCCTACAAGCACAAGAATTGTCCAAAATGGATTTGCATTAACATTTTTTATATTTAATTTGGTTGAAAGAAGGAACAATAAAAAGCAGGCAATTGTATTGTGGAGAGAAGAAACATTAATTTTCATCATCTATGAAAATAACATCTTGAACTGTCTTCAAACAGTTCAAGATATTGAACTGAAGAGCCAGTTTTGTCTAGTGGTTAAGGCACCAGGCCGGAAAGTGAGAGGTCATGAGTTCAGGTCTTGCCTTAGTCATGAAAGCCAGCTGGATGATCTTTAGCCCAGTCACTTTGTCTCTGCCCAATCTACCTCACAGGTTGTTGGAAACAAGAAAAGTGGGGTGTGTGGGATATGTTTGTCACTTTGAGTTATTTGTAATAAAAAACAAAGGTAGGATATAAATAAAATTTAAAAATAACAGTAATAAAAATGTGTTATGATTTCAATGCAGATTATAGTTTAAACACTTATACGACAACATGCTAGTGTTTGTCTCAATCAAGATGTGATCAGTTACTATGGAAACAGCTTCATGAATTAACACATTTTACAACTTCGTTTAAGGAAGATTTCTGATTTTTTTGATTGTGGGAGAATGACTAAAATTTGGGTTTCATGAATTTGTATGGTATTATCTTTCATAATGTATTTATATGATTTATAATTATTATAAAAAGTACAGTTGTAATACCATAATTCTATACATTCATGGAAAGAAACTTGGCGATTTCTAATTTAGTTTTTTCCAAACAAAGCTGCATAAGATCCTACCACATAGAAGGAAGGAAAGAAGGAAGGAAAGAAGGAAGAAAGAAAGGAAGGAAGAAGGAAGAAAGTAAGGAAAGGTGGGTTGCTTCTGATTTGGCCTGGTTTGGCCCAGTTTGGCCGAACCGATAGTGGCGGCGGCAGGTGGCTCCGCCCATCTACCTGGACGCTTCTGGGTATGCAAAGAAGCTTTTGCGCATGCTTGCGAGCGTACGCACAAGCAAAAGTGAACCGGTAGTAAACCGGTTAGCGAACCACCACTGGAGGGAAGCTATATGTCTAGATTAAAATAGATAAAATAATCCAAACTACCAATTTTATTTGAAGTTAGCATTTTAATAGAGAGACTTCTTGAATTTTACAACATAGCAATGAAGACTAGGATAGTATAAATATATAGCATAAATAAATAGATAAATAATGTAAATAAATGAATAATAAATAAATTTTGGCCAGCATACATTGTTATACAGTATACATTGTTTTGTTACAAAGACAAAACATAAATAAATAAATAAATAAATAAATAAATAAATAAATAAATAAATAAATAACGCTGTAATTCTCTAGTGAAATTAATATTTTTTTTAAAAAGAATAAAGATAGTTTGTAAAATTGTTTCACCAGTACTATTTCTATGACTCTTCAACATCTGTACTCAGTAGTTATATTGGATCGCATCTATTCCGTTGGAGTATTTTCTACCTAATTTTATCCCTAGAAAAATATTCCCACATAATTTGTCTCCAAAGAAAGCAAAGTTAGCAATATTGGCTTGTTATCTCTCCTGAAATTGCTTCTCTTTATTGGCTTCGTGGTTCAAGTGGTCTCGTAGAGTCAAATGAATCACCGAACTTTCCGTAGTCATTGAATCAGTTCTGCAGGTGCATTGCGGCATCTTTTGCTGTGTTTCAATACAAAATATAGTGGAAACATCGTCCATCTGGTTGGTGTGATTTCCCTGGGTTACAATGATGATAAATTTTCCAGTACGTCTCTCGTGTCATGTCAACTGTCCCTGTTAGTTAACTGAAACCTCCTTGTATCATTGAGTCCAGTTAGGCACAATTTAAATTCTACTGGTTTCATTAGATTTTAAGATCATGTATTTTTACCCTGCATATAAGACCATAGAAACATGCATTACATTTAAGGGAATTGGGTGAACGAAAGAACACAACTTTATCTTTTCGTGCAGAATTCTTGGATAAAGTCCACATTGCAATCTGTGGAAGTGAAGCCTGACAAATTTTGCAGAAAATCTTTCCTTTTGTTTCGGGAGGACTTTTTCTATGGATTTTCATGTTTTTGGTCCTTTTTTTTTTTTTGAATAAGGCAATTTTTTGCTTTTGCTTTTCAGTTCATAACTGAATTGTTTGATTTTGCTTTTCAGTTCATAACATGGTGAAGCAATGCAGACAAAGCGAAAGTAGAAAGAGGAAATGTCAGACGCTTTCTAGGAATAAGTGAAAGGCACTGAGTGAAAGCTGAATGGCTTCATATTGCTGCTTTTCATATTGCATCATAGGGAGCAAGTCAAGCTAGAAGGAAAAGGAAAAGCAGTTAGAAATTCCTATTCATGTCAACAATTAAACTATTAAGGATTTTAATTCAAATTAATAAACATTGGTGTATCCTTGCATGGAATAAAAATGTACTATATTTCTCCACCTAGCCTAATTTATACCAAGGAATTCCTAAAATGTTGGATTCATGAAAATTGTATGACTTTACTTATTAGAGCTATACAAATTGTTCAATGATGCTCAGATGATCAGGACATACCTTGACATAACTGCTTCTAGTTTACCCTTTGAGAAGGAGATCCAGAGAGGCATTTCCCTCATGAACAAATTGTGTTATGTAATTATTTGCGTAGCCCTATTATTCTTATAGTGGATTGAGCTGCCATTCAATTTTGCCTTCTTGTAACATCCAAAGATTGCAGTAATTTAATCAAAAGAAGTAGTCTTAATGCTAAAGATTTAGGTCAAGCTATATATTAAAGCTGTAATCACCACGTCTGCATCTTTTTTAGATGCAAAATCGCCAGTCAGAGGCCTTTTAAAAGAAACCATACAATACAGGGGGGAAAAAATTCACAATTCAGTTGGGCCATCACTTGTCGAAAAAAGTTGATTCTTCATAGTTGCTTGTATTAGGGATCTAAAGGTAACTTCAAGGAAAATTCAGAGGTGAAACAGAAAATTCCTAGCATAACATATTCAGTGGGAACTACTATAGTTAATGTGGGCAAAGAGTGTAGCAATTAATCCTATATAAGATTACAGAAAAATCTCAATGTAGGTTGTTAACAAAAATATTGTCAATGATATTGACAATGACATCAAACATAATAGTCAGGTAATTCATACATTGTTTCCCAAAAGAATCATCAATTTTTCTGGGGAAGACAGAATTTTGATGTACATCATATCATAAGAAGTAACTTTCCTAATTTTCCCATTTCCCTTTCAATTCTAATGAAAAATAATGTTTAAGAAGTACTTGATACCTTGAGTTGGAATCCTTTGGATAAGTTGATGAATCAATAGGAAACATTCTCTGAGTTGGATCTGGACAATCTCCCAGGCGCACGAGCTGTGTTTCTTATCTGTCAGGAAATCATTCAGCCCTTGAAAATACCTCTTCACTCTTAATCTGGTGAGCTGCTGTTTCTGATCCCTTGGACTCGATACGGTGCCAGTGCCTAACTCTGCATTTTGGCATGTTTCCAGAGTCTTAATCTGCTGATCCAATCCATTATGGAAATTTCTTAGAGAATTCTCATCCCAAAACAATTCAGCATGAACTTGCTTGAAGATGAGGTTTGTTTGTTGGAGCATTTCTTGTATTGCTATTTTGGCATCCTCTTCTTGGGGTGCTTCATTCATGCTCATTAAATGTTCTTCATTGAGAGGTGAGAAGTCTACAATATCTCCAATACATTGGAAGGGAATGGTGGCTCCCATATGACTTCCCAAGAGTTCCAGGTTTCCTTTGTTGGCTTCTTGTAGTCTGCTGTGAAGTTGATCGCAGTGCTGAGATGAGACTTTGGTGAAGAACATCACTAGACAGATTTGCAGAAACCAAAATTGCGTCTTCATAATGAAGATGAAGGAATGTGATCTCTTTTCAAAAGTAGAATCTGGAAGATTGGTTCTTTTGAAAGATGCTCTTCGGTTGCTTCATCTTTGTATTTATACCACTAGGATATTGAAATTTCTTTTTTCTGTTTCTTTACTGATTCTCTGTATTCTGATTTTCACTTTTTTTTTCTTTAGGTATACCCCCAAACCATTCTGAAAGGTGGTCATACTTGGAAAACAGAATGTTGAATGTGTACACTTCCCCCAAAATTAAATTAAATCAAAACTGTTAACTGAAAGTTAACAATCCGATGAAACTTTCTTTCATCGTCCCTAATTATTTTAAAACTGAATTTAAAATAGGGGTTTTTTTCTGTGTTGTAATAGATATTATGGCTTCAGTATTTACTTGTTCCATGTAAAATAATTTCTGATAGTCAAGAATTCTCCACTAATAAATCTTGTAGGATCTATTTACTAACCTGATTGCACAAAGCAGATCATATATAGATGATATTCCCAAAAAGAGGATAAATCAATTATGAATAACAATACAGATAGTTCTCAACTTACAACCGCAATGTAGCCTGACAATTATGGTCATAATTATGGGGCTCCCCTTGAGATGCACCCGAAGACTACAGCTGGTCCAGAATGCGGCCGCGCGGGCTCTCATGGGGAGTAGTAGATACTCCCACATAACACCTCTCCTGCGCGAGCTGCACCTGTGGTTTTTCGGGTGCGTTTTAAGGTGTTGATTACCATCTTTAAAGCGCTCCATGGCACAGGACCTAGTTACCTGCGGGATCGCATCCTACCCCATACATCCCTGCGACCAATTCGCTCTCACAGGGAGGGACTCCTCCGGGTGCCGTCTACCAAGCAATGCCAATGGGCGGCGCCCAGGAGTAGGGCCTTCTCTGTGATGGGCCCAACCCTCTGGAATGACCTCCTGTCGCTGCAAGGTTCGCGACATACTTGAGCCCGGGTTCGCCTGTCTGGGCCTTCAGGGTTCTCCCTTGGGTGGGAGAACGAGCCCCGGTCCTCACCGGGAATTTGGAGGGTCCACACGTGGACGAAGGCCGCAAATTAAGACACCACACAAAGAGTTAGTTCGAGGTAGGCAAGCACAGAGCTTGGAGGATGTATGGCTACATTCCTCCTGACATGTTCTGCACAGACCCTTTTTATTAAGCAGTTTCTTTAGGGCGGGGGAGTGGACACATACAAAGAAGTACATTCAGCAATTTTCCACAAGAAAATAATTAATAGGTATGTAGCAGTTAAGGGGTTTTCAAAAACATCCCTAATAATGCATTGTATACACAGTTAGATATTTGCAGTTAACCAACAACCTATACAAACGCTATGCTAAGCTAGATAAACGGTTAGTTAAATATTGTGGTCAGCAAACATCCTATACACAGTTAGATATTTGCAGTTAACTATCAACCTATGCAAGCATTATATATGTTAAAGGTCACATTCTCATGGCCTACTTTCGTTTCAGCTTCAACAAGGCCTGAACCAAACTACTGTCATGCATTCACATCTCCTCTGTTTTTGTTTTAAAAGGAGGTCAATATCCCTCCAAGGCTATGCGTTCCTCTAACAGCCCACCCTCCGGTAGGCAGCGAGAAGAACCATTCACCTTATCCGGGAATTGAAGCTCACTTTCTGTATCGGAGTCTGAATCCGAAAATGTTAACAACGGTTGTTTGCAGGTGTCATACGAGGAGGGTAACAAGTGTTGCAGTAGGTTTAAATCTTTGCGAGTAGCATCAACTTCTTTATCTATATCACCCAGGCGAGTACGCAAAAACCTGAGCAGTTTTCCCATAACACAAGGACCAATGATACAAGCAATCAAAATCAAAATCAAAGGACCTATAAGGGCTGAAAACAAAGTTGTAAGCCATGGAGAAAAGTTAAACATTCCTTGATACCATGTGTGAGACTTGGAGCGTTCTGACTCTCTCTCTTTCAATCGGGTATTTAATTCTGCCATAGAATCAAGCACAATGCCTGAACTATCAGTATAAAAACATCATTCTTCTTTTAAAGCTACACATAAGCCGCCCTGTTTTAAAAATAACAAATCCAATCCTCTTCTATTCTGTAAAACAACTTCAGATAGTGAAGTAAGAGAATTCTGGAGAGCAACCATAGATTGAAAAGGTACGGCAGAACCTATGGCCTCATAAAATGGTGGTTGGAAAAAAAAGGCACATCCAACACTCCGGATCAGCATTAGGGAAGGCATGACTGTTATTAAGAGCAAAATAGGAGGAAGAAATAAGAGACAATAAGGCTTATTACTTTAAAATATACAGTTAACTACATTAACACATGTTACATTTTTCAGAGGGAGGATCATAAGCAATTAATCCTCAATGAAAGATAGTCTTATAATTCGAACCAATGAAGTGTTGAATTACTGTAGGCAAAATTCAAACAGGATCCAAGCATATAAAAAGCAAATGTTTCATGTACAGTTCAAGTCAGTGTGTGTAATGTTAGTTGCACACATAGATTTTTATTGCAGTCACTGTTCAAATGAGTTTTTTGGTGAGATGACAAAACAAGTAAACATAAACAAATGATGACTAAAAACTTGGCAAAAATGGCAGCACATAAGTTGTCGTGTCGTTGTTTCAGCACTGCTTTGGTGGTTTTTGGTTTTTCATATCACTGGACAGCTGTTTTGGCAAGATCGTATTGGCCACTGTGCTGTCTGTAAAGTCATCTTGGTCATCTCTGGAACTGGATTTGGGAACTGGTACGACAATATTCTTGTCTAGACAAACATCACGTACTAGAATCCATAAAAATCTGTAAAAACAAGCACAGCATATCCTCGTCCCCCTTGCGGGGGAGGCAAACAAACTTTTTAAATCTATTGTGTTACCTATGCCAAATTAGCCAAATTGGGGTACACCAAATTACTAGGTACCCAAAATCCCTCCTTTTTTATATGTTTGAAAAAACAGTCCCTGAAGGACCAATTAACACGTTCCACAATGGCTTAACCTGTGGAATTATAAGGAAAAAACCCAAAAATTAAAACTGGTGCAATTAGTACAAAATTACAAAAAGGCCAATGAAAAATAGGCCAGGCCATTGTCAGTTTTTTAAAAAAAAGTTTGCCCAAGGCAATAAAGGCTGGAAAAAAAAAATGTGGCCAAAAATTAAAAATAGATAATACAATAATAATACAATAGTAGAGTTGGAAAAAACCTTGGAGGTCTTCTAGTCCAACCCCCTAACTAAATAAATGAATTTATTTCTAAGGAGCCAAAAAAAAGAAAACATAGGTGGCATCCATTTGCCATAGTGATTAGAGGCCAAATCATAAAAATTAACTTCTTTGTCCCCAGAGGGGGATGCCCCAAAACACTGGGAACAAAATAAAACAATTTGCTTGGCCTGGTTGAGTGGCATATGGCAAAATTGTGCCAGTCCCCAGGCATTTTGATGAGAAAAAAAAATAATCAAAAATAAATCTAAAGAAAAAAAAAACATAGTTTCTAAAAAATTAAAAATAAATTGACACACATAATAAAAGTCAGAAATATAGTTAAAAAGCTTATTAAAAAAAGATGTGAAAAAATAAAATAGCAAAAAACAATTTTTAGTGTTACAAGAACAACAATATTGCAAGGTAGGAAACTTTCATAAGAGTCCTTATAAACAATTTCATCTTCCATCCTAAAAAAAAAACAGTCTTATGAAAGCAAAGAATTGAGAACAATAGGCAAGCAGAAAAGTCATACAGACCACATAGTCAATTAAAAGACACTGAAAAAAAAATTATTTTGAAAATAAAATAAAAAAATCAAATTTTGGAATAGAAAAAATAATGTTAATAAAATCAGTCCAATTACCTAGGTCTTCCATTCAGACAGGCTTTACCTTTTTGTTACCTGCTAAATTTCTTACTTTTGCTTGAAGTGACCCGGCTGTTCTATCTCCTTAAGCACTAGATAGTTAATGCCTGTCTCTGTCCTGGGGTGTTCGTTTCTAATTTGGATCTGCCAGCGGATGCTGGCTAAGTTTTAAAGATCCAAATTCTATCTTGATATCCCAGCACGCGCTGGCATTTTTAAATATCAAGATGTATAAAAACAATGTACAGAGATGTTTGTCCACACATTGTTTGCATTCAGCCAGGGTTCTAGGTTGGCTCATGCTGGCATATTTTTAAAGATCCAAGATGTATGGAGACTTTCATTAACACATCATTTGCATCTGGGTGGGGCCCTTGATTCATCTGATGGTGGCCAGAAAATCAGCAAATTTGTTGACAAAATCTAAATCAAAACTGCCTTCTGGAGGCCAGGTTTTTACTTTAGGACTAATAGAGTAGGTTGGTCAGAAAAATGTGCAGAGGGTTTTTACTCAGGTTGAAGGCAAACCTTTAGTAGGAACTTCCTTCATTTCATACATACATACAAGGCAACAAAGGCAGAAAAGGAGCCAGCCCGTGGATCTACGTCAAGAAAGTCAGTAGGAGTTTCAGTAGGAAAAGAAGCAGAAGTCTCCGCAGGGGAGCGGAGGAAGCGACTGAGACTTTGGGGGCCTCATAAGGAGGTGGTGAAACCTTCGGGGTTTCGTCCGAAGGAGAAGGATTAGGAACAAAAGAAACGGAAGAATCGTCTGAAGGAGAATTAGGATAGAGAGTAAGCGATAGATTTTCGAGAAAGCGGATAGACAGTGATGCTATTAATCTTTTGGAGAGAATTAGTACGCTTCACGAGAGTGAAAAGTTCCTCTCGGTGATGAGCAGAAACCTTTCAGCCCGAGGAGCCCATGACTTACGTGTGCACAGTGGCGCGTCCGGCCGGGTAAGTTCACAGGAGTGAAGGAGAGCACACCGCTAGACAACGATCGTGCCCATGAAGACGCCAAGACAGGACAGGACGAGCCCCCAGATGTCGCTGCAAGGTTCGCGACATACTTGAGCCCGGGTTCGCCTGTCTGGGCCTTCAGGGTTCTCCCTTGGGTGGGAGAACGAGCCCCGGTCCTCACCGGGAATTTGGAGGGTCCACACGTGGACGAAGGCCGCAAATTAAGACACCACACAAAGAGTTAGTTCGAGGTAGGCAAGCACAGAGCTTGGAGGATGTATGGCTACATTCCTCCTGACATGTTCTGCACAGACCCTTTTTATTAAGCAGTTTCTTTAGGGCGGGGGAGTGGACACATACAAAGAAGTACATTCAGCAATTTTCCACAAGAAAATAATTAATAGGTATGTAGCAGTTAAGGGGTTTTCAAAAACATCCCTAATAATGCATTGTATACACAGTTAGATATTTGCAGTTAACCAACAACCTATACAAACGCTATGCTAAGCTAGATAAACGGTTAGTTAAATATTGTGGTCAGCAAACATCCTATACACAGTTAGATATTTGCAGTTAACTATCAACCTGTGCAAGCATTATATATGTTAAAGGTCACATTCTCATGGCCTACTTTCGTTTCAGCTTCAACAAGGCCTGAACCAAACTACTGTCATGCATTCACAACCTCCCCCCCGATATCCGAACCACTACTGACCTCCGCTCCTTCCATAAGAAACTCAAGACCCACCTGTTCCAATTAGCTGGCCTAGCCCATTTATAGTCCCATTCTTATCCTCCTGGCAGTTATTTTAATTCTGGGGTAGTTTTCTGGGGTAGATTTTAATGTTGCTTTTATTTTAATTATTATTGTACAGTTTGTATGGCGCCTCCTCTATCTATATGTATTTATATTGTGTTTTTATTATGACTGTACACCGCCCCGAGTCCCTTCGGGGAGAGGGTGCGGTTTATAAATTAAATAAAAGTAAAAGTAAAGTAAAGTAAAGTCATGATGAGAGTGTTGGGAGAATTTATTTGGGTCCCTTTTCTTTTCAGTCAGAAAAAGAGAGCAAGGAATCAAAACACAAGACTAGCTGCTGTAAAGGAGGTCTCTCTTTTTATTTCCAAAAGCAATATAAAGTTGTTTTTGGGGCAGCTGGCAACTGACTGGCACATCGGCAAGATTTTTATAAGAATTTGAGGCCTCCGTGAAACAAATGTGAGCGTGATGCATAATTTTATGACCAGAGGAATTTAGAGGAAATATTTTGTTTGTTATCTCCTTTATCAGAAAAGATGTTCCTGGTTAGGCAGATGGTTTTTGTCATTGGCTTTTATGGGTGTAAGAATCATGGGCATAAGTGTTAAATTCCCATGCCTTTTAAATGTAGATTGGCTGCAACGATAGATTCCTGCTTTTTGTGCTTTTTCTACTGCCACCTACTAGAGCACGCGTGCCCACACCAATAATTTAATCACCCCCATGCCGTGCCCCCCTGTGCATGTGCGCATGACCCCCCCAGCTGCCCCACGCATGCATGTACAGCTTTTTTGGAGCCTGGGGAAGGTGAAAACGCCCCCACGCCCCCATCGGAGCCCCCCTGGAGGCTGAAAATGCCCTCTCAGAGCCTCTGCGCGAGCCCTGAATGGCCATAGGTTCGCCATCATGGTACTAGAGGTTCATATTATTACTTTCTTTGGTTTATCTAAGGTCGCATGAGACAACATATCTCCACTATTGTCAATCAGCGGTTAAAGGTTTGATTTCTGTAGTCTATCTCCGTCTGTCAGGGATCTTAGTACCGTGAGTGATCTTCAGCGCCTCTAGTTTATTACTTTCCTGGCTTTTGGAAATTATGAGATATATATTATATCTCCGCCTTAATTTATTTAAGGAAACATTGTATTTTATGAATGGAGGAAAACTTTCTCCATCTTAATAAGTTGCGCTGACAGATGGCATAAGCGGTCTAAAGGAAAATAAAGAGATCAGGGTGCTTTCTTATGGGGATTTCTCCTTACTCCTTCAGGAAGATTTTTCCTTGGGGGAGTGTCTCCTGATTGGTGGGGAGGGAATTCAAAATAAACTATATAAGAGAATAGATAAAAACAGACTTGGAAGGACCTTGCAGGTCTTCTAGGCCAACCCCTACACAAGTAGGAGACTAACTCAGTTAATGGGAGTGATACAACATCTAGAGTTCACCACCAATGTGCTCCAGATTCAGAGAATCTTCAAATTCATAGTCATCCAGTCTTGCTAGGGCTGAGTTGGACCTATTCCTTCCCATCCACACATAAAAGATGCTCAATATAAATACTTATGCTGCACGTTCTGCCACAACCCAAGTTGACAAATCACAGTAACATTGTCTCATTTTGTTCCAAAGGCAACCAAAGAAATCATTTTTCTCCTGAAAATTTATTTTACAGAATTTATTATTATTATTTTTTTAAAAACAAAGTTTTATTGGTTTTTTGAAAAATAACAAGGAAAAGGGGTGGTGGAATGGTTATAAATTTTGGCAGTTGCGATGTGCGGTAGGTGCCCCCTCCATACTCATAGTATACATTTAAACAAAATTCATTACAAAATAGCAATATATAGTCAGCATATAAGTTCAATTAATAATTTCGGTCAATTTATATCTAGCAAGTTTTCTTATTCATTTTTGAGATCTGAGTTTTCTTGGTATTGCCCCATCTCCCCCCGCCAGCAGAGCTCCGGCCCCTCCTGTGTCCTGTATGTCTGTTGTAAGGTTATCTGGTTTATCTAGGAGTACTTTATTTTTTTCCATAAAGGCCTGCGCCTCCATGGGTGTATTAATTCTAACCCTTGTGTCCTCCCAGAATATTAGCATCCCTTCAGGTATCAACCATCTGAACCACACTCCCTTCTGGTATAGTTTCTTCGCTAATTGTGAATAGCCTTTTCTTTTCTCCCTTATTTTCTTGGGGATCTGTTTCAGAATGGTTATTTCCCTATCTTGATATTTCAAAATTTGCCCCCTTTGTGCACTCAGAATTTCATCTCTTGTAACTTTTCTAAGAAATTTAATGTGGACCTCCCTGGGTACATTGTGTATTCTGGCATATGCTGAGTTCACCCTATATACCAAATCTAGTTCCCATCCCATCTGTTGTTTCTCTTTCTGGATGTATTCAGCCAAAATGTTTGTCATGATGTCCCTTATATCTTCATCATCCGCCTCTACCACATTTTGAAATCTAAGGTAAAAGGACATTCTCTCAAATTCTATTTTCATCTGTTGGGTCTCTAGTTCTTTGTTCCCCTTCTGCATCCCTTCCATCCCCTCCCTCATCTCAGCCATTCCTCCCTCCAACAGATCCAGTCTCTGTGAGTTCTTGTTGATTTGGTTCTGGTTCTCTTTAATTTCTTCTTTCATCTCTTTTAATTGTCTTTTTATTTCCTCTTGCCCCAGTAGAAGTTGTTGAAACATTTGTTGAAATTCAGTCTCCGTGGTTCTAGGTTGCATCAAGGCTGTTATCATTGATTGTGTACTGGGACTGGATGATGTAGATGTTGGGGCTGAGGCAGCAAAGCCAGGCTTCCCAGGGGGTGGTTTTTTACGTGACATTGTTTGTGAAATAAAGAGTTCAGTCAACACAGAGAATGTTCAGTCAGAGAGGCAGAGCAGCCAAGAGAGTCCAGGAGATTAAAGGTCCAGGCAGAAGGTGGTTTTTCTAATTAGACTGGCAATATGGTGAAGTTTTTCACACCATGGAGTCCAAAGAATAACAATCACCAAGAGATTTGTCTGAGTAGCACGGAGACAAAGACCGGATGCCTGAAGTTTTAAAGGTGGAGTCAATTTTCACAGTTCATAAAGACAACGGAAGTGTGCCATCTTGCCCTGCCAGCTTCGGGTTTAGAGGCATAACAAAGTTTTCAAAGTTCAAAATTTCCAAGACTTCCAGATCCTCATTGCATTATAGGGTTAAATCCAGAATTTGCTTTTAGTAAGAGCGTGACATCATTAGTTGGCTCTCTCCCTCCTCCTCCCCCTTGGGCTGAGAGCAGAATTGTTTCCAGCTGCCTGTCCAAGGGGGGGGGAATCCCCCTCCCTCCAGCCACGCTTCTCCAAGCCAAACCGAAAAGAAGTTTTTAAGCTGCTGGCAATTTCTCCGAGTTAGAAGAGGGAATGGAAGGGAGTTTTCACCTCAGCGCACCGCAGCCGAATCCTTCTGTTCGTTTATTCTCCGCACAGCCTCGCAGCGAAGACGCCGGAGCGTCTCCCCATCATGCTCCCCAGTGCTTGGAGCGAGGCGGGGGTCCCCCACTGGCTGCCACCGATCCCAGGGATCCCCCGCAGTGCCGCCCCTCTGGCAGGAGCCTCTACGGGGCGTCCTGTGCCCCCCAAGGAGTGGGGAGCCCACCGGGGAAGCGCGGGGCGAGCAAAGCTTGCCCGTTGCCGTCAACCGCTGGAACCGGACCCAGAATTTACTATTTTGCACACACAAAAAGGAATGAAAGATTAAAATACAGAATATTGGAGATCAAAAACCTTGTTCACAAGAAAAGCTAAATAAACACAGGCAAGATTCGACATTTTACCATCAATAATATTGTACATCTCTCTCTCTCTTTCTCCCTCCCTCCCTCCCCCATCCCCCTCTCTCCCTCCTCCTCTCTCCAGAAGGTTGAGTCCAAGAATCAACTCCACCAGAAGGCTAAGACTACTTATATTGAGACTAATTATTACTTTGCAATTCAGAATATCGAGACGTTCTATGTATCAACCTTGGAAGACATGGTTAATCTCTTCTCTAATCTCAGAATCATTTCTTACAGACATTTTTATGTCCTTTATTAATCAAACAAGGCAGTGGTGGGTTTCTGCAGGTCCGCACCAGTTCGGGTGAGCCAGTTGGTCAATGAAACCGGAAGTATATTCCTGCCCCACCCCTGTCACTCACTCGCTCGCTCGCTTGCTCGCCCCCCGCCCGTCCAGAAGCCGCTCCATTGCTAAACCAAGCCGCACGCCTATCCATCGAAAACAGCGCTGAGTGGGGTGGGGAATCCTCCCTTTCCTCCTCTCAGCGATCTTTTGCGAAGGGAGGCTTCTCAAAATGGGATGCCCCCATCTCTTTGCGCCCCTCAATCCGTCTCTCTCTCTCTCTCTCCCTCTGCCCTCCCCCAATGGCTCAGCGTGAAAAACTGGGGGAACCGTGCAGAGGAAAAGGAGGAGGAAGGAAAGGGGGGGAGAGAAACGGGGGGAGATAGAGAGAGAGAGAAAGAGTGACACACAAAGGGGGGAAGTTGGGAGACGCTCCCTCTAAATACTGATGCCCTCTGCTTTTGGGGGGAAAGGTAGCGATCTCAGGAGGGGAAAGGAGAGGAGGGTCCTTGGTGAAGCTCTACCTCCATTCCCCCTATCCCAGTTAAGCCAGCTTGGTTTGAGATCCATCCTTTCTAACTTCATTTGGATTCTTCTAACATCCCACTCCCTCTCGGTCACATGGCCAGCAAGCCACTCCCACCCGGTCACATGGCTGGCAAGCCACTCCCACCCGGTCACATGGCTGGCAAGCCACTCCCACCCAGTCACATGGCCGGCAAGCCACTCCTACCCAGTCACATGGCCTTCACGACACTCCCACAAAGCTGGCCACACCCACAGAATAGGCTCCAAAATTTTTTGAAACCCATCACTGAAACAAGGACACAAAAGCTCAGTGTAGATGGCTGAATTTAGTGCCTTAGCAATAGTAGTCTCAGAAAAGGTCAGATATGAACATAATATTTACAAAATACAGAATATAGGATAGCAGAGCTGGAAAGGACCTTGGAAGTCGTCTAGCTCCTGTTCAAGCAGGAGACCTTACAACATTTCAGACAAATAGTTATCCAGTCTTTTCTTAAAAACCTCCAGTGTTGGAGCACCCACAGGCAAGCTGTTCTCCTGACTAATTGTTCTCATTGTTGTATGATATTGTATTGTAGTTGACATATTGTATAGCACATTACAGTAATCCAACTGGGAATTGCACTAGCTCTCTTTGGGAAAGTGTTGCCCCAGTCATAGAGGAAGATAGAAATTTTCTGTGGGGCCCTCAAGGCTTAGCAGAGATGAGCTAAAACCTTTCTTCCCCATCCAAGATCCCCAGGCTCCAGACACTGGAATAGAAACATGAACCAAAGTCCATGTTTGGTCATAATTGGGTGTCATCAACATATCAAGTATTAGTACGACTTTATAATACCTTGGTAACAACACACTTGTTGTGTTGTTTTGGTCACCATGATACCATGAACCCACACACATTGTGCATGGGTTGTGAACCAGCAGCAACACCGGCAGCAGCCCACCCCTGTTCGGAATAGAAGATCTCCAAGATCCCTTTCAAGTCTGTTATTCTGTTATATTGGTGTTATTGGCACACTCTTTGTTTGTGGATAAAATGCAGTGGTGGTATTAAGCCAGTTTGCACTGGTTCACTGGTTCATTTTTCTGCAGTTCAGCGAACGGACGATCCCACCACTAGCTGGCCCCTCCCCTCACAGCCACTCCTTGCCTGGCCTGAGAAAGAAAGGCTGACGACACAGGAGGGAGACAAGCTACAGGCCCACTGTGCTTGTCCGAAGGGCCACCTTGGGGGGGGGAACTCAGTCAATGTTCAGTCATCTTTTGGGCCCTCCTCAAGGCTGGGCAGTGGTTCGGCTTTCCTGGCTGGCCATGACCCCCAATCCTTGTCTGCCCTTCCCTTCCTCCTGTGGCTGGTGGCAGAGAGGAAGGCGAGCCAGGACCTCCCCACTGCCACTTGCTCACCCCCCACCCCCAGCCTGCATCTCATCCCCCACCCGAGTTCTCCTCAGCTGCTGGGCCTCACCTGTTGTGGAGGCCAGTGCCCAGGGAATGGTCAAAGACTGCACGGCTACACCATCGACATTGGCCCTCCACCAGCATTGCCCCTCTGCCAGGTGGCCCCCACTCACGGGGCTCACACCGCTTTGATCACCATGGCTGCGTGTGAAAGTAAGGCAGATGGTGACTCATGCCCGGAACATCTCCTCAGCCTAGGAAGGAGCATCACTCAGGCACCCCTCTCACTGCCTGTCTCTGCCTGTTCATGGCAGAGCAACTCCTCCCTTGCTGGGCGTTAGCCAAGGGGAAGCAGCCAGAGCAGGGCATGGTGGGGAAGCCATGTGCAAAAACGCAATGGCTGGGGAGATGATTTGAAGATGGAAGACCTCAGGAGGGTTCTCTCTCTTTCCAATCCCTGGTTTATTGGGGAGATGGAAGAGGCAAGAAGTGGAGCAGAGAAGGGAGCAGGGCAGCTGGTCTCCTCTTCTGTGGTTGGAAGGAGCCAAAATCTGCTTCCTCTCCTCCACGTCTGCATCCTGCCTGCATTGCAACACCCGAGAGAGCTGAGCCTGAGAGAGCTTGGCAGCACCCTGGAGCCCCAAAATGGGTTTTCATTTATTTGTGCGAAGGGGGTGGGAGAGCGCACGTGATGCGGGGGGGGGGAAAACATGGCAATGCTCAGTCATCTCTTGGGCCCCCCTCGGGCCCAAAGCATACTAATGTTTAATCCCCAAAGCAGCCGGATTGTGGGGTGTCTAAGCCAAAATGGCTGGTTTCCTAACTTTTTTTGAGCTTAGCCTAATGCGCAAATAGAGGCACAAAGCTGGACCAGCTGCATATCAGCCTGGCTGCAGTTAGGATCCCAGGCACGGCTAGCTGTCTGTCCCCAACAGGATGCTGGCTACAGTGCCCATCACTCTCTCCCAGCAAGTCAGTTAACTAGCAATACATAGGTCTGGCTTAGGGAGGTCTCAGGATTAAAGGTGCTTTGCTGGGATAGTTCCAGGTCTTCCAACTGGGGCATTCCCTTTTTTGATAGACGCCTCTAAGAAAGGGGTTTTTCCAAGGAGAGGAAAAGTCCCTCTCATCATTTTTACCCACAGTGATGTCGAGTTGGCCACGCCCACCCAGTCACATGACCACCCAGCCATGCCTAACCAGCCGGTCATTAGGGCAGAGAACCGACTGTTAAATTAGAATCCCACCACTGATTAAATGTGTGTGTGTGTGTGTGTGTGCGTGTGCGCATGTCTGTGTTTCTGTGTATATTAGTATAAACTAGAAATAAATCAAATGATAGTAGCAGA
This sequence comes from Natrix helvetica, assembly GCF_964273705.1. NCBI lineage: Eukaryota > Metazoa > Chordata > Lepidosauria > Squamata > Natricidae > Natrix > Natrix helvetica. Next base: position 84,827,555 of record NC_138552.1, read on the forward strand.
GCAAAACAAGAATGCAAGAAAAGAAACACTCAAAAGGATTTTAGAATTAATTGGCAGTACTTTTTTATTCTCCTCCCTTGGATAGTAATAATTTGGCCTGATTCCATGAATGCTTAACAAACAACAAAATGGGAGGTCCTTTAGCATTTCCTATTCTTTTTTTTGGGGGGGAAGTCATTTTTTGTGTGCATTAGTTCATCAGACAGAATTTCCAACCCTGTCTCCAGAAAACCTGTTTTTTTAAAAAAATTTACTGAAGTTTTATTGGCTTTGCAGCAGATTGAGAAAACTACTTCTATTTTCAATGCCTCATTATGTAAATAAACAAAGGAGAGCAAAGAACATTTATAATTATGAATGAAAATATATAATAAATAACACTGAAAACATCATATAAGCCACTGGTGGGTTTCAAATTTTTTTAGAACCTCTTCTGTAGGTGTTGCCTGCTTTGTGGGAGTGGCTTGCCGGCCATATGACTGGGTGGGAGTGGCTTGATGGTCATGTGACTGGGTGGGCGTGGCCAACTTGTAAAATATGGCGAAACTCACTTAACAACGCTCTTGCTTAGCAACCAAAATGTTGACTCAGAAACTCTGACATTTGAAGCACGCAAGTCTTAAAGCTGTCAAGTTACAAGACCATTGCACCCCTAAGCCTTTAGAAAAAAAAACCCACGGGTGTTCAAACTTGGCAGCTTTAAGACTTGTGGACTTCAACTCCCAGAATTCCTCCTCTCGCTCTTCATCTTGATGATGTGCAGACGGGCAGTGGGAGGGAGCTGGAACCGGTTCTAAACGGCACTGTAGATTTGTGGAACCTCTTCTATAGAAGAGGTTAGAACTGGCAGGATTCCACCCCTGATATAAGTAATTAATAAGAAAGTAAGTAACCACGTATACTAATTGACTAGCAAAAGAACATAAATTTAGCCCCTCCAAAATATATCTGCAAATTTTCTGAGTTCAAAAGTTCTCTGATCTTTTAACATATAATCTATCAGCAAATTGTGACATTCAGATTATTGAGAAACAAACATGTTAAGTGACGCTTGTCGCAAATTTATATCTACCTTATTCAAATCTAAGGTTGTAAATAAGTGTCTTTACTTATTAACATGCTAAGAGTGAAAAAAAGTATGTATATGTTTAACCCACTTATAATATTGACATTATTTAGCAACCCATGAAATACATTATGAGACTGTGATTGTTTTGCTTTCTGGGAAGGATGGTGGAATTCAATTCTGTACATTGTATCTCTAATCAATAGTTAAGTTGGAATACAGAAAAATGGTTAAAGTTTCCCATTTGTGTTGGGATAATTTACATTTTCAAAAAGGACATTTTGAGCCACAGGCAAGAAGCTCTTAACATAAATTTTCTGGAACATTCGGAAAGGGGAATGATAATTTCTGCCATGATATTTTGACTGGATTTTTTAAAATCCCTGTTTGCAATTTAAAAAATGTGTATAAAGTTGACCAAGAATAAATTACTCTGTACTTTATAGTCCAGTGGTGGGTTTCAATTTATTTTACTACTGGCTTGCTTGTGCACGGACCGCTTCTGTGCATGCCTTGGGAAGAATGTGTTGGGAAGAGTTCAGGGCCACTGGCAGTAGCTAATCCTTGCTGTATTCAGCTATGACAGTGGAGCTTATTACAATAAATTGCGAATCTAAATAATGCTGTGTTTTCTATTCATGTTCAAAATTGTTCATGAAACAATAAACCTCTGATCTTAAAGTAAGATTTATTGCTTGTGGTTGCTTGTGGTTTCCCTTTGTTTTTTATATAGGGAAATTTTTATGACAGATGGCGTGTGCAGAAGTGTCCGGGCAGGTGGGCAGAGCCTCTGGCTTCTGCCACTACCGTTTGCCTGATCCGGGCTGAACCGGCAGAAACCCACCTCTGCTATAGTCATATACCAGTGATGGCGAACCTATAGCACATGTGCCACAGGTGGCACGTGGAGCCCTTTGTCAGGGTACGCGAGGCGCTGCCCTGTCAGCTGGCCAGTGCGCATGTGCACGCTGGCCAGCTGAATTCACCCTTTATAAAGCCATTTTTCACCCGCCCCAGGCTTCAGAGGCTTTATAGGAACCTGGGAGGGCCAAAAGAACCTCCCCCACCCCCACAGAGGCCCTCTGGAGGCTTCATGAGCTTCCCTGAAGCCTCCGGAGCGCAAAAAACCAGCCCTACAGGCAAACCGGAAGTTCAGGAACAGACTTCTGGTTTGCTTGGAGGTTCGTTTTGACTGCTCCGGAGACTTCAGGGAAGCGTCCTGAAGGTCCCTGAAGCATTCGGAGTGCTCAAAACGAACCTTCGAGCAAACCGGAAGTGACTTCCGGTTTGCTCGGAGGTTCATTTTGACTGCTCTGGAGGCTTCAGGGTAGCATCCTGAAGGTCCCTGAAGCCTTTGGAGCGCTCAAAACGACCCTCTGAACAAACTGGAAGTCACGAAAAAAGCATGCAAAAAATGGGTGTTGTGCCTGTAGTGTGCGCATGCACACTGGGGGAGGTCGCGCATTGCATTATAGCAGTGGTTCTCAAATAGTGGGGCGCGCCCCCCTGGGGGGGCGCGAGGCTCCATAAAGGGGGGCGCGAAGGCTCCCTTTCCATCTGGGTGCAACGGCGGCGAAGGCGTGGGCGAGGCATAATATATCCCGCCTGGAAGTGGCAGCACTTCGGACTGTGGATTTTCATTGGAGCCGCGGGCTGGAGCTGTGCAAGAAGCCTGCTCGGGCGGGGGTGGGAGGGAGGGAAGCATGGGACCGCCCGTCTTCGCCACCGCGTAGCTCGCCTCCCCGCCAGCAGCTCCACCGCCAGCATTCCGTCTGGAAGCGGAAGCGCAACAGCCACTGTTGGGGAAGGGACAAATGGGCGGCGGTCGCCCGATCTTGCCACCGCCACCCCTTCACCCCTGGTAACGGCGACTGTTGTGCTGCTGCTTCCAGCTGGGATGCTGGAGGAGCTGCTGGCAGGGAGGGAAGGAAGAAGGGCAGAAGGGAGGTGGAAGGAAGGAAAGAAAAGCAGACACGCTGGAGGGAAAGAGGAAAGAAGGCAAGCAGGCAGGAAGGAGGCAGAAGGAAGGAGGGAAGAATGGAACTGGAAGGGAGGCAGGGAAGGAGGGAGGGAGAAAGGAAGGATAGGAGGATAGGGAAAGAGGAAAGAAGGCAGGCAGGCAGAAGGGAGGGAGGTGCAAGGAAGGAAGGAAGCATAGATAAGCAGGAGGGAAAGAAGGCAGGCAGGCAGGAGGAAAGAGGAAGGAGGGAACTGGAAGGGAGGCAGGGAAGGAGGGAGGGAGAAAGGAAGGATAGGAGGATAGGGAAAGAGGAAAGAAGGCAGGCAGGCAGAAGGGAGGGAGGTGCAAGGAAGGAAGGAAGCATAGATAAGCAGGAGGGAAAGAAGGCAGGCAGGCAGGGGGAAAGAGGAAGGAGGGAACTGGAAGGGAGGCAGGAAGGAAGGGAAGGAGGAAGGGAGGGTGGAAGGAAGGATAGACAAGTAAGAGGGAAAGAGGAAAGAAAGCATGTGACTACGGTGGGAGACGAGGAAAGACCGGTGTGCTATGTTATGCAGAGGTGTACTTATAACAATTTTATAGACAAATGATACTATTGTTTTCTTCTTCCTAGGGGGGGCATGACAGAAAATAATTGAGAAGCACTGCATTATAGGCACAGCACACCCACACTCGACCCCCCCTGTGTTCCCCCCACTTATGGCACGTGAGCCAAAAAAGGTTTGCCATCGCTGTCATTCACAACAGGGGTGGTTTGCTCCTGATTTGGCCCAGTTTGGCCCGGTTTGGCCGAACCGGTGGCTTCTGTGCATGCACGCGAGTACAAGCGAACTGGTAGTAAACCGGTTAGCAAACCACCACTGGAGGGAAGCTATATGCCTAGACTAAAATAGATGAAATAATCCAAACTACCAATTTTATTTGAAGTTAGCATTTTAATGGAGAGAGTTCTTGAATGTTATAACATAGCAATGAAGACTAGGATAGTATAAATATATAGCATAAATAAATAGATAAATAATGTAAATAAATGAATAATAAATAAATTTTGGCAAGGCATACATTGTTATAGAGTATACATTGTTTTGTTAAAAAGACAAAACATAAATAAATAAATAAATAAATAAATAAATAAATAAATAAATAAATAAATAAATAAATAAAACTGTAATTCTCTAGTGAATTTGATATTTTTTTAAAAAAGAATAAAGATAGTTTGTAAAATTGTTTCACCAGTACTATTTCTATGACTCTTCAACATCTGTACTCAGTAGTTATATTGCATTGCATCTATTCCGTTGGAGTATTTTCTACCTAATTTTATCCCTAGAAAAATATTCCCACATAATTTGTCTCCAAAGAAAGCAAAGTTAGCAATATTGGCTTGTTATCTCTCCTGAAATTGCTTCTCTTTATTAGCTTCGTGGTTCAAGTGGTCTCGTAGAGTCAAATGAATCACCGAACTTTCCGTAGTCATTGAATCAGTTCTGCAGGTGCATTGCGGCATCTTTTGCTGTGTTTCAATACAAAATATAGTGGAAACATCGTCCATCTGGTTGGTGTGATTTCCCTGGGTTACAATGGTGATAAATTTTCCAGTACGTCTCTCGTGTCATGTCAACTGTCCCTGTTAGTTAACTGAAACCTCCTTGTATCATTGAGTCCAGTTAGGCACAATTTAAATTCTACTGGTTTCATTAGATTTTAAGATCATGTATTTTTACCCTGCATATAACACCATAGAAACATGCATTACATTTAAGGGAATTGGGTGAACGAAAGAACACAACTTTATCTTTTCGTGCAGAATTCTTGGATAAAGTCCACATTGCAATCTGTGGAAGTGAAGCCTGACAAATTTTGCAGAAAATCTTTCCTTTTGTTTCGGGAGGACTTTTTCTATGGATTTTCATGTTTTTGGTCCTTTTTTTTTTGAATAAGGCAATTGTTTGATTTTGCTTTTCAGTTCATAACTGAATTGTTTGATTTTGCTTTTCAGTTCATAACATGGTGAAGCAATGCAGTCAAAGAGAAAGTAGAAAGAGGAAATGTCAGGCGCTTTCTAGGAATAAGTGAAAGGCACTGAGTGAATGCTGAATGGCTTCATATTGCTGCTTTTCATATTGCATCATAGGGAGCAAGTCAAGCTAGAAGGAAAAGGAAAAGCAGTTAGAAATTCCTATTCATGTTAACAATTAAACTATTAAGGATTTTAATTCAAATTAATAAACATTGATGTATCCTTGCGTGGAATACAAATGTACTATATTTCTCCACCTAGCCTAATTTATACCAAGGAATTCCTAAAATGTTGGATTCATGAAAATTGTATGACTTTACTTATTAGAGCTATACAAATTGTTCAATGGTGAACGATCAGGACAAACCTTGACATAACTGCTTCTAGTTTACCCGTTGAGAAGTAGATCCAGAGAGGCGTTTCCCTCATGAACAAATTGTGTTATGCAATTATTTGCGTAGCCCTATTATTCTTATAGTGGATTGAGTTGCCATTCAATTTTGCCCTCTTGTAACATTCAAAGGTCCAAGATTGTAGTAATTTAATCAAAAGAAGTAGTCTAAATGCTAAAGATTTAGGTCAAGCTATATATTAAAGCTGTAATCACCATGTCTGCATCTTTTTTAGATGTAAAATCGCCAGTCAGAGGCCTTTTAAAAGAAACCATACAATACGGGGGGGGGGGGGGATTCACCATTGAGTTGGGCCATCACTTGTCAAAAAAAGTTGATTCTTCATAGTTGCTTGTATTAGGGATCTAAAGGTAACTTGAAGGAAAATTCAGAGGTGAAACAGAACATTCCTAGCATAACATATTCAGTAGGAACTACTATAGTTAATGTGGGCAAAGAGTGTAGCAATTATTCCTATATAAGATTACAGAAAAATCTCAATGTAGGTTGTTAACAAAAGCTTTGACAAATATTGACAAACCTTGACAAATCTTGTCAATGATATTGACAATGACATCAAACATAATAGTCAGGTAATTCATACATTGTTTCCCAAAAGAATCATCAATTTTTCAGGGGAAGACAGAATTTTGATGTACATCATATCATAAGAAGTAACTTTCCTAATTTCCCCATTTCCCTTTCAATTCTAATGAAAAATAATGTTTAAGAAGTACTTGATACCTTGAGTTGGAATCCTTTGGATAAGTTGATGAATCAATAGGAAACATTCTCTGAGTTGGATCTGGACAATCTCCCAGGCGCACGAGCTATGTTTCTTATCTGTCAGGAAATCATTCAGCCCTTGAAAATACCTCTTCACTCTTAATCTGGTGACCTGCTGTTTCTGATCCCTTGGACTCGATACGGTGCCAGTGCCTAACTCTGCATTTTGGCATGTTTCCAGAGTCTTAATCTGCTGATCCAATCCATTATGGAAATTTCTTAGAGAATTCTCATCCCAAAACAATTCAGCATGAACTTGCTTGAAGATGAGGTTCGTTTGTTGGAGCATTTCTTGTATTGCTATTTTGGCATCCTCTTCTTGGGGTGCTTCATTCATGCTCATTAAATGTTCTTCATTGAGAGGTGAGAAGTCTACGATATCTCCAATACATTGGAAGGGAATGGTGGCTCCCATATGACTTCCCAAGAGTTCCAGGTTTCCTTTGTTGGCTTCTTGTAGTCTGCTGTGAAGTTGATCGCAGTGCTGAGATGAGACTTTGGTGAAGAACATCACTAGACAGATTTGCAGAAACCAAAATTGCGTCTTCATAATGAAGATGAAGGAATGTGACCTCTTTTCAAAAGTAGAATCTGGAAGATTGGTTCTTTTGAAAGATGCTCCTCGGTCTGCTGCATCTTTGTATTTATACCACTAGGATATTGAAATTTCTTTTTTCTGTTTCTTTACTGATTCTCTGTATTCTGATTTTCACTTTTTTTTTCTTTATGTATACCCCCAAACTATTCTGAAAGGTTGTCATACTTGGAAAACAGAATGTTGAATGTGTATACTTCCCCCCCAAACTAAATTAAATCAAAACTGTTAACTGAAAGTTAACAATCCGATGAAACTTTCTTTCATCATCCCTAATTATTTTAAAAATGAATTTAAAATAGGGTTTTTTTCTGTGTTGTAATAGATATTATGGCTTCAGTATTTACTTCTTCCGTGTAAAATAATTTCTGATAATCTAGAATTCTCCACTGATAAATCTTGTAGGATCTTTTACTAACCTGATTGCACAAAGCAGATCATATCAGTGACGTGCAGTCAGGGGAGGCAGGGGAGGCAGAGCCTCACCACTGTCAATCATGAAAAGGAAAAAAAATGTAAACGGGAAAAGGCGAGTGCTGAAGTGAGGTTAGCTAGCTGCTACCTCACCGTGAATGACTGCCTGTTTAAAAAAGCCTCTAAAACTCTGAGCTCTGCCGCGAGGGAAAGAAAGCGCTTTAGTCAGTGGGGTGTTGGGGGAGAGGAGAGAATGCTCAGGCATTCTCTCCTCCTCTCTCCCACACTCCGCTGACTAAAGCGCTTCCTTTCGCCCGCCTGAGCTCTTCTGCGAACGAAAGAAAGCGCTTTAGTCAGTGGGGTGTCGGGGGAGAGGAGAAAATGCTCAGGCATTCTCTCCTCCTCTCCCCCACACCCCGCTGACTAAAGCGCTTCCTTTGGCTGAGCTCTTCCGTGGGCGAAAGAAAGCGCTTTAGTCAGTGAGGTGTCGGGGGAGAGGAGGAGAGATTCGACACCTCACTGACTAAAGCACTTTCTTTCGCCCACGGCACAGCTCAGGCGGGCGAAAGAAAGCACTTTAGTCAGTGGGGTGTCGGGGGAGAGGAGGAGAGATTCTATCCTCTCCCCTGACACCCCACTGACTAAAGCACTTTCTTTCGCCCGCGGCACAGCTCAGGCAGGTGGACCCTCAGAGCCCCTGGAGCCCTTACGCCGAGCAGGGTGCTCCCTCACAGCTCCTGTCGTCCCGTCTGGCAGGCGCCATCCGCCCGGGAAGCAGCTGAGCTGGGAAGTCCCGGCTGGCAGTTTGGCTTCCAGAGCGGGCGGTGCGGGCGCCGGTGGGCTCCTCTGGGCTCCCGCCTTCCCAAAGCGCATCCCTGTTTTTGCGGAAAGCAAAAGAATGGAGAAGAAACGGGGAAGCTTCGTGTGGGAAATGAGGCCATGGAAGAGAGTTTTGCCCTTTGCTGGTGAACATGGATCGGTCTTGCGCCCATCCTGGAGAGATCCCACCCTGGGCTGGCTTTCAGAGACGTGAAAGGCTCTTTCCTCAGGCGGGCATCTTTTCCAATGAAATAGATCGAGACAGGAAGATCATTTTATTACATTTGAACGTTTTGACTAAAACGAATTCTCTCATTCAAGGAGGGAACCCAAAGACCATCTTTCCGTCCCTTTTATCAAAGAAAATGCCATTGGACAGGGCAAAAATAACTCCTCCTTTGCCCTGGAAATCAGCTACATGGAATTAAACACTATAATCCAACTTCTCTGTGTGTGTGTGTTTGTCTGTTTGAGAGGGGGGAGGGAGGAAAGAGGGAGGATGGAGGGGAAGGTAAAAGAAAAAGAAAAAGAAGGAAGAAAACTTATTTAAATAAGTTTAAAGCTGTTGCTTTAAATCGGAACTGAGCATGCCTGACTGTGGAATTCTGGGAGTTGAAGTCCACAAGTCTAAAAAAATTGCTGCCTCACTAGCCATAAACTTCACCACACGTCACTGGATCATATATAGATGATATTCCAAAAAAGAGTATAAATCAATTAGGAATACCAATACAGGTAGTCCTCAACTTACAACCGCAATGGAGCCTGACAATTATGGTCATAAGTCATGATGAGAGTGTTGGGAGAATTTATTTGGGTCCCTTTTCTTTTCAGTCAGAAAAAGAGAGCAAGGAATCAAAACACAAGACTAGCTGCTGTAAAGGAGGTCTCTCTTTTTATTTCCAAAAGCAATATAAAGTTGTTTTGGGGGGCAGCTGGCAACTGATTGGCACATCGGCAAGATTTTTAGAAGAATTTGAGGCCTCCGTGAAGCAAATGTGAGCGTGATGTATAATTTACGACCAGAGGAATTTAGAGGAAATATTTTGTTTGTTATCTCCTTTATCAGAAAAGATGTTCCTGGTTAGGCAGATGGTTGTGGAGACTCCTGGGAAGGGAAGGGAAGGGCAGTGTGGTCAGGCCAGCTGAAAATCTGCTGGCCAGCGCAGGCATGCACGCTGGAGCCAAGCTAGGGTAACGGCACGCATGCCCGCTGATCTGGCTCTGTGTGCCACCTGTGGCATGCGTGCCATAGGTTCGCCATCACGGTACAAGAGCTTCATATTATTACTTTCCTTGGTTTATCTAAGGTTGCTTGAGACAACATATCTCCGCTATTGTCAATCAGCGGTTAAAGGTTTGATTTCTGTAGTCTATCTCCGTCTGTCAGGGATCTTAGTACCGTGAGCGATCTTCAGCGCCTCTAGTTTATTACTTTCCTGGCTTTCGGAAATTATGAGACATAATATTGTGCATCTCTCTCTCTCTCTCCCTCCCTCCCTCCTCCCCCATCCCCCCTCTCCCCCCTCCTCTCTTGAGTCCAAGAATCGACTCCACCAGAAGGCTAAGACTACTTATATTGAAACTAGTTATTACTTTGCAGTTCAGAATATCGAGACGTTCTATGCATCAACTTTGGAAGACATGGTTCATCTCTTCTCTAATCACAGAATCATTTCTTACAGACATTTTTATGTCCTTTATTAATCAAACAAGGACACAAAAGCTCAATGAAGATGGCTGAATTTAGTGCCGTAGCACTAGTGGTCTCAGAAAAGGTCAGCTATGATCATAATATTTACAAAATACAGAGTACAGGATAGCAAAGCTGGAAAGGACCTTGGAAGACGTCTAGCTCCTGTTCAAGCAGGAGACCTTACAACATTTCAGACAAATAGTTATCCAGTCTTTTCTTAAAAACCTCCAATGTTGGAGCACCCACAGTTTCTGAAGGCAAGCTGTCCTCCTGACTAATTGTTCTCACTGTTGTATGATATTGTATTGTAGTTGACATATTGTATAGCACATTACAGTAATCCAACTGGGAAGTCTAAATTAGTGTAAGTTTGTAAATTAATGGGGGCAACTAGTGCACAACACAAACCTATACAAAAACCCTTCTAGCCAAAATTGCCACTGTCTTTGAGAAGGAGACATTCATCCAGAAGGACCTCTCAATTGCTCTCTTTTGGAAAGTGTTGCCCCAGTCATAGAGGAAGATAGAAATTTTCTGTGGGGCCCTCAAGGCTTAGCAGAGATGAGCTAAAACCTTTCTTCCCCATCCAAGATCCCCAGGCTCCAGACACTGGAATAGAAACATGAACCAAAGTCCAGGCTTGGTCATAATTGGGTGTCATCAACATATCAAGTGTTAGTACGACTTTATAATACCTTGGTAACAACACACTTGTTGCGTTGTTTTGGTCACGATGATATAAAAAAGATGTTGAGACTCTAGAAAGAGTGCAGGGAACAGGAACAAAGATAATCAGGAGTTTAGAGGCCAAAACATATGAAGAATGACTGCAGGAATTGTGTATGTCTAGTTTAATGAAAAGAAAGACTGGGGGTGACCTGACAGCAGTGTTCCAATCTCTAAGGGGCTGCCATAAAGGAGAGGGGGATCAAAGCATTTGAAGGCAGGACAAGAAGCAATGGATGGAGAAATTTCTTGACAGAACAATTAATCAATGGAACAACTTGCCTCTAGAAGTTGTGGGTGCTCCAACAGTGGAGGTTTTTAAGAAGAGATTGGACAACCATTTGTCTGAAATGGTACCGGATTTCCTGCCTGAGCAGCGGGTCAGAATCAGAGGTGGGTTGCTGCCGGTTCGGTCCCATTTGGCCGAACCGGTAGTGGAATTCAGGCCTGGATCACAGAACTGGCAGTGACCCAGGCCTGCCATGCCCCCGAACCGGTTCCCTCACTGCTGCTTGGTCGCTGCCATTTTGGATTTTAGTGACTGTCCATGCGCAGTTCACTTTAAATTGTTCTGCACATGCGCACAAAACAATTTGCATTGAACAGCATGCATCTGGTGCATGAGTGCACACATTGTGCGTGGGTTGTGAACCAGCAGCAACCCCGGCAGCAGCCCACCCCTGGTCGGAATAGAAGATCTCCAAGATCCCTTTCAAGTCTGTTATTCTGTTATATTGGTGTTATTGGCACACTCTTTGTTTGTGGATAAAATGCAGTGGTGGTATTAAGCCAGTTTGCACTGGTTCACTGGTTCATTTTTCTGCAGTTCAGCGAACGGACGATCCCACCACTAGCTGGCCCCTCCCCTCACAGCCACTCCTTGCCTGGCCTGAGAAGGAAAGGCTGACGACACAGGAGGGAGACAAGCTACAGGCCCACTGTGCTTGTCCGAAGGGCCACCTTGGGGGGGACCTCAGTCAATGTTCAGTCATCTTTTGGGCCCTCCTCGGGGCTGAGCAGTGGTTTGGCTTTCCCTGCTGGCCAAGAACCCCATTCCTCACCTGCCCTTTCCTTCCTTCTGTGGCTGGTGGCAGAGAGGAAGGCGAGCCAGGACCCCCCCCCCCTGCCCAGGGCTGGATTTAGATGAAAAGAGACCCTAGGCTATTCCACTTATGGGGCCCTTTCACCTCCCATTTTTAAGTTTGTAAATTACATGAGAGATAATAAAATACATCATTACTGTGATATATATCAATATATTAAATGAAACATGTAATTGGTACTAACCTTTATAAAAAATGTGGCACGGATAATAAATAAAAATAAAAGGCCCCTCTTGATCTTGAGGCCCTAGGCTGAAGCCTAGTTAGCCTATAGGAAAATCCGGTCCTGCCTCTGCCACTCGCCCACCCCCAGCCTAAATCTCATCCCCCACCCAGGCTCTCCGCAGCTGCTGGCCCTCACCTGTTGTGGAGGCCAGTGGCCAGGGAATGGCCAGAGACTGCAAGGCTACACCACCCACATTGGCCCTCCGCCAGCATTGCCCCTCTGCCAGCTGGCCCCCACTCACGTGGCTCACACCTCTTTGATCACCATGGCTGCCTGTGAAAGTAAGGCAGATGGTGACCATGCCCAGAACATCTCCTCAGCCTAGGAAGGAGTAGGTAAGGGAAGATTTTTCGGCACAGGAGCATCACTCAGGCACCCCCTTCACTGCCTGTCTCTGCCTGTTCATGGCAGAGCAACTCCTCCCTTGCTGGGCGTTAGCCAAGGGGAAGCAGCCAGAGCAGGGCATGGTGGGTAAGCCATGTGCAAAAATGCACTGGCTGGGGAGATGAGTTGAAGATGGAAGACCTCGGGAGGGTTCTCTCTCTTTCCGATCTCTGGTTTATTGGGGAGATGGAAGAGGCAAGAAGTGGAGCAGAGAAGGGAGCAGGGCAGCTGGTCTCCACTTCTGTGGTTGGAAGGAGCCAAAATCTGCTTCTTCTCCTCCACGTCTGCATCCTGCCTGCATTGCAACACCCGAGAGAGCTGAGCCTGAGAGAGCTTGGCAGCGCCCTGGAGTGCAAAATGGGTTTTCATTTATTTGTGCGAAGGGGGTGGGGAGAGCGCACGTGATGCAGGCATACTAATGTGTGATCCCCAAAGCAGCCGGATTGTGGGGTGTCTAAGCCAAAATGGCTGGTTTCCTAACTTTTTTTGAGCTTAGCCTAATACGCAAATAGAGGCACAAAGCTGGACCAGCTGCATATCAGCCTGGCTGCAGTTAGGATCCCAGCCAGGGCTAGCTGTCTGTCCCCAACAGGATGCTGGCTACAGTGCCCATCACTCTCTCCCAGCAAGTCAGTTAACTAGCGTACAATACTTAGGTCTGGCTTATGGAGGTCTCAGGATTAATGGTGCTTTGCTGGGACAGCTCCAGGTTTTCCAACTGGGTCACTCCCCCCTTTTTTTTATTAAAAGAGTTTTATACAAACAAATTTTCCCCCTTTTCACCCCCCCCGCCATACAATGTAAATCTCATACAAATGCTATACCCCCCCAACCCCCCCGCAAAAATTCTCATTCAAATATTATACCAAATACTTTGCCCCCTCCCCTCCCCCCGTCTTAAAGTAAATTACTCGTTCATATATTGTACCCCCTCTCCTCCCAACAATCACAATATAAATTTCTCTTAGAGTAACAATAGCACATTAATCCCATCTTCTAAGCTAATTTAACATATATAACTCATAATATAAATTTCTCCTAAAATAACAATATTTCAATAATCCCATCTTCTAGTTTATTTATACATATATATTGCCCCGCTCTCCACCCTAACCCTCCCCCACCTCCCACTCAAACCCACCCCCCTGACTTCCGCTGTATACCACTCTAACAATTCCAAGCATCCCATATATTATTTACTCTGATCATCTATCAATCTAAACATTCTTACCTAAAGGCTACATAATACTTGCTAGTCTGGTATTTATTCTGTATGTAATCAATCCATTTTACCCATTCCTGTGTATAATTCTCCTGCTTCTGACCTTTTAAAAAAGCTGAGAATTTTGTCATTTCAGCGAACCCCGCCACCTTCTGAGTCCATTGACCAATTGTCGGTAAAAAATCTTTCTTCCAATGTTGCACAATCAACAACCTAGCTGCTGTGACCATATGCAAGACCAATTTTGTTTCCCCTTTGGTAAAATCCTTAGCTATACCCAATAAAAACATTTGCGGAGTGAATTGTATTCTTTTCTTAAATACATTCTGCATAACCCACCATATTTTTATACAAAAAGCTTTAACCTTGTTACAAGTCCACCATACATGAAAAAAGGTAGCATCTAGGCACCCACATCTCCAACATTTTGGTTGAACATTTGGGTACATGCATGATAATTTTTTAGGATCTAAATACCATCTGTAAAACATTTTATAAAAGTTCTCCCTTAAATTCTGTGACTGTGTAAATTTAACATTCTGAACCCATATTTTTTCCCAGGTTTCCAACATAACCACTTCACCAAAATTCTGAGCCCATTTAATCATACAATCCTTAACCAATTCACTTTCTGAGTCTCTTTTTAACAGTACATTATATATTCTTTTAACTTGTTTTGGGCCAGTCTCTTTTATCTGCTTAATCAGTTCCATTTCTTTATCCATAAAACCGACCCTACGATCTTCTTCCCATCTCTTCTGTAGCTGTATATAATGTAACCAATTTAAAGTAATTCCTTCTTCCAACAGCTGTTCCAAAGTTTTTAACTTCCATTCGTCCCCATCAGCGATAAGCACATCTTTATATAAACAACCCCCGAGTGACTTAATATTCATAATCCCCATGGTGTCTGCAAGATCCAACCAAAGCGGTATTTTATAATCCCAATTGGGCCGGTGCTTCTTCCATATTCTCATCAAGGCACTTCGGAGAACATGATTATTAAACACTTTATCCACCCTATCTTCATAAAAAAGACATGCATGCCATCCCAGAACAAGATCATGGCCTTCTATATTCAGCAAATCCATTTTTGTTTTCCCAAACCAATCTGCTACGTGCGTTAGTACCGCAGCTTCATAGTACAATCGAAGGTTTGGGAATCTAAGGCCGCCTCTTTCACGAGTATCTTGCATAATCTTCATCTTTACTCTCGGTTTTTTCGCCTTCCAAACAAATTTATTTAATGTTGTTTGCCAGTTTAACAAAGTTTTATCTGATTTAAGCACCGGTATCATCTGGAATAAAAAGATAAATCTAGGTAGAATGTTCATTTTAATTGCTGAGATCCTTCCAAGCAAAGACAATTGTAACTTTTTCCACACTTCAAGATCTTTCTGTATCTTTTGCCACAACACTTCATAGTTATTTAAAAAAAGTTTTGTGTTTGATTCTGTTATTTGTATTCCTAAATATTTGAATTTGGAAACTATTTCAAAACCTGCTAAACTTACAAGTCTCTTTCTTTGAGTCTCTGTCATGTTTTTAACCATCATTTTCATTTTGTTTTGATTTAGTCTAAACCCAGACACCATGCCAAAATCTACTATGATATTTTTCATCTGGATTATTGATTTCAAAGGATGTGAAAGGGTAACAACCAGATCATCGGCAAATGCTCTAGTTCTGTATTCCTTTTGCCTGATAGCTATGCCATCTAAGGATTTTGAGTCCCGAATTGCGTTCAACAAGACTTCCAAAGTTAAAATAAATAACAATGGGGATAATGGGCAACCTTGTCTTGTGCCTTTTTGTATCTCGAAAGTTGTTGACAAATTTCCATTAATAATAAGTTGTGCATTTTGTTGCTGATAAATTGCTCCAATCGCTTGCCGAAATCGTGGTCCCATATCCATCTTTTCCAAAGTCTTGGTTAGAAAATTCCAATTCACTCGATCGAAGGCCTTCTCTGCATCCAAGAAGACCAGCACTGCAGAGATCTGCTTATTCTTATCAAGATAGTCAATTAAATCTATGAGTTGCCTTACATTCTCCTTCATATGTCTACCTTCAATAAATCCTGCTTGATCATGATGAATAATCTCTTGAATAACCAGCATCAATCTGTTGGCTAGTACCTTAGCAAATATTTTATAATCTGTGTTCAGAAGAGATATCGGCCTGTAATCCTCTGGTTTCTTAGGGCCCTCTTTGTCTTTAGGTATCAATGAGATAAAAGCCGCTTTCCATGAGGAGGGTATTTTACCTCCTTGTTGTATATTACAAAATAGTTGTATAAGATATTCAATCATTTCCAGTTGTAAAGTTTTATAGTACATTGCAGTCAAACCGTCAGTCCCTGGAGCCTTAGCTAATTTAAGTTGATTTATAACTAAAGTAATCTCGTCAGCAGTTATCAGACGTTCCAGATTTGCCTTTTGAAGCACAGAAATTTTAGCAACCCTTTTTCCTTCCAAAAAATCATCTATTGACTTGTTCTGTATATTATCCTGTACATATAGCTTAGCATAGTAGTCCACAAATGATTTTTTAATCAAATCTTGTTGATATACCGTCTTCCCTCCATACTCAATTCTATCAATAATTCTGTCATTCGTATTCCTTCTCAAAGTATAAGCCAACCACCTACCAGGTTTATTAGCGTTAGCAAAGGTGTTATGTTTAGCAAATTGTAAGTTAGTTGCTGTTTGTTCTGCTATAAGCATTTGAAATTGATCTTTCAACAGCTTTAGTGCCATCTGGAGCGCCTGGTCGTTCGGGTTTGCTATAAGCAGCTGTTCCTTGCTCTTTAATTCCATCATTGGCCATTGGGGGCATTCATCTTGCCCTCGTGGAGCGGGCGCGCAATTTGGGCGTCCTCCTGGATGCCCGGCTGTCCATGGATGACCATGTGACAGCCGTGGCAAGGGGGGCGTTCCACCAGATTCGCCTGGTGCGCCAATTGCGCCCCCTACTGGACCGGGATGCCTTGCGCACAGTCACTCATGCGCTGGTGACGTCTCGCTTGGACTACTGTAACGCTCTCTACATGGGGCTTCCCTTGAAATGCACCCGGAGGCTGCAGTTGGTCCAGAATGCAGCCGCGCGGGTAATTATGGGGAGTACTAGGTACTCCCATGTGACACCGCTCCTGCGCGAGCTGCACTGGCTTCCTGTGGTCTATCGGGTGCGTTTCAAGGTTTTGATAACTATCTTTAAAGCGCTCCATGGCTTAGGACCTAGTTACTTGCGGGATCGTATTCTGCCCCATACATCCCTGCGACCAATTCGCTCGCACAGAGAGGGGCTCCTCCAGGTGCCGTCCGCTAGACAATGTCGTGGGGCGGCGCCTAGGAGTAGAGCATTCTCTGTGGCGGGCCCAGCCCTGTGGAATGACCTCCCTCCGGATATTAGGAATACCTCTGACCTCCGCTCCTTCCGTATTAAGCTTAAGACCCACCTATTCCAAGCAGCTGGCCTGGCTCAACTTTGATCTAACCATATCGCTCCTGACGGGTTTTTTAACTGGGTATTTTAATTATATTTAATTTCTAGGGGTTTTATATTCTGTATTTTAATTGTTTTTATCAATCAACCTCCTCCTTGTGTATGTTTCAGTGTATGTCTTTGCTATATGTTTGTTTTGTTTACATATTTATTTCGTATGTTTTGTTGTACGCCGCCCCGAGTCCTTCGGGAGAGGGTGCGGCTAAGAAATAAATATATTATTATTATTATTATTATTATTATTATTATTATTATTATTATTATTATTATTATTATTATTATTATTATTATTATTATTTATTTCATCTTCCAATTTCATTCTCCCTTTCTTTCTAATTTGTTTATGTTTAAAGTTCATATGTATCAGGACCCCACGCATGTAAGCTTTACTTGCATCCCAAACTGTTTCAATGGGAGTACCCTTATTCATGTTAAAACTGAAAAATTCCTTCATGTGTTTTTTAAGTTCATCAACTCTCTTTTTTGATAGACGCCTCTAAGAAAAGGGTTTTTCCAAGGAGCAGAGAAGTCCCTCTCATCATTTTTAGCCACAGTGATTATTATTATTATTATTATTATTATTATTATTATTATTATTATTATTATTATTATTATTATTATTATTATTATTATTATTTATTCACATTTCTAAACCGCCCCCTCTCCCAAAAAGGGACTCGGGGCGGTGTACAGTCCACAATAAATCACAGATAAAATACAAATATAAATAGGGTTATAAATATATGTATGTATGTATGTGTGTGGAGGAGGTTAAAATTAAGAGTCCTGTACAGAAGAATAAATAAATATGAAGCTAAAAGCCCTAAAAACAATTAAAACTAAAACATTACCCTTAAAATAACCAGATGAGAATATACTACCAAGAGTTCATAGATGTAACATTTATAATCATGCCAGGCCAGCTAGTCGGAACAGATGAGTCTTCAATTTTTGACGGAAGGAGCGGAAGTCCGAGGTGGTTCTAATGTCGGGGGGGAGGTCATTCCAGAGGGTTGGGCCCATCACAGAGAAGGCTCTACTCCTCGGCGCCGCCCGCTGGCATTGCCTAGTGGACGGCACCTGGAGAAGGCCCTCTCTGTGAGAGCGGATTGGCCGCAGGGATGTATGTGGGAGGATGCGATCCCGCAAGTAACTAGGTCCTGAGCCATGGAGCGCTTTAAAGATAGTAATCAGGACCTTGAAACGCACTCGAAAAACCACAGGTAGCCAGTGCAGCTCGCGCAGGAGCGGTGTTACGTGGGAGTATCTAGACCTCCCCATGATAACCCGCGCGGCCGCGTTCTGGACTAGCTGCGGTCTCCGGGGGCGTCCCAAGGGAAGCCCCATGTAGAGAGCATTACAGTAATCTAGGCGAGACGTCACCAGCGCATGAGTGACTGTGCGTAGGGCATCTCGGTCCAGTAGGGGGCGCAATTGGCGCACCAGGCGAACCTGGTGGAACGCCCCCCTTGCCACGGCTGCCACATGGTCATCCATTGACAGCCGGGCATCAAGGAGGACGCCCAAATTGCGCGCCCGTTCCACAGGGGGCAGTAGCTCGTCCCCTATGGCCAGCGATGGAGTCAGCTGGCTGAACCGAGGTGCCGGAAGCCACAGCCACTCAGTCTTGGAGGGGTTGAGTTTGAGTCTGTTGTCCCCCATCCAGACCCCGACGGCTTCCAGACACCGGGACATCACTGCAACAGCCTCGTTGGGGTGGTTTGGGGTTGAAATGTACAGCTGCGTATCATCAGCGTACAGATGGTATTCAACCCCAAAACCACGGATGATCTCGCCCAGCGGCTTCACGTATGCATTGAACAGAAGGGGCGAGAGAACCGACCCCTGCGGCACCCCACAAGAGAGTGGCCTCGGGGTCGATCTCTGCCCCCCTGTCAACACATATTGCATCCGGCCGGAGAGGTAAGAGTCGAACCACCGTAACACGGTGCCTCCGACTCCCATCCCCTCCAGCCGGCGCAGAAGGATACCATGGTCGATGGTATCAAAAGCCGCTGAGAGATCTAATAGGACCAGGATAGAGGAACAACCTCTATCTCTGGCCCTCCAGAGATCATCAACAACGCGACCAAGGCTGTCTCAGTGCTGTGCCCAGGTCGGAAGCCGGACTGGCGTGGGTCTAGATAATCGGATTCATCGAGGTGACGCGGAAACTGCTGCGCCACCACATTCTCAACAACCTTCGCCAAAAAAGGGAGGTCGGAGACTGGACGATAATTAGCTAGCTCCATTTGGTCGAGTGAAGGCCTCTTGAGTAAGGGCCTCACCACCGCCTCTTTCAAGACGGTAGGTAAGGATCCCTCACCCAACGAGGCATTCACCAGGCCCAGAAGCCAGCCTCGTGTCACCTCCCAGGATGCCAGTACCAGCCAGGAGGGACACGGGTGATGTCGAGTTGGCCATGCCCACCCAGTCACATGACCACCCAGCCACGTCTAACCAGCCAGTCATTAGGGCAGACAACCGATTGTTAAATTTGAATCCCACCACTGATTAAATGTTTGTGTGTGTGTGTGCGTGTGCGCATGTCTGTGTTTGTGTGTATATTAGTATAAACTAGGAATAAATCAAATGATAGTAGCAGAGCAAAACAAGAATGCAAGAAAAGAAACACTCAAAAGGATTTTAGAATTAATTGGCAGTATATTTTTATTCTCCTCCCTTGGATAGTAATAATTTGCCTTGATTCCATGAATGCTTAACAAACAATAAAATGGGAGGTCCTTTAAAATTTTCTATTCTTTTTTTTGGGGGGGGGGAGTCATTTTTTGTGTGCATTAGTTCATCAGACAGAATTTCCAACCCTGTCTCCAGAAAACCTCATGTTTTTAAAAAAAAATTTACTGAAGTTTTACTGGCTTTGCAGCAGATTGAGAAAACTAGCTACTTCTATTTTCAATGCCTCATTATGTAAATAAACAAAGGAGAGCAAAGAACATTTATAATTTTGAATGAAAATATATAATAAATAACACTGAAAACATCATATAAGTCAGTGGTGGGTTTCAAATTTTTTTAGAACCTCTTCTGTAGGTGTAGCCTGCTTTGTGGGAGTGGCTTGCCAGCCATGTCACTGGGTGGGAGTGGCTTGATGGTCATGTGACTGGGTGGGAGTAGCTTGCCAGCCATGGGACTGGGTGGGCGTGGCCAACTTGTAAAATGTAGCGAAACTCACTTGACAACGCTCTTGCTTAGCAACCAAAATGTTGACTCAGAAACTCTGGCATTTGAAGCACGCAAGTCTTAAAGCTGTCAAGTTACAAGACCGTTGCACCCCTAAGTCTTTAGAAAAAAACCCCAGGGGTGTTCAAACTTGACAGCTTTAAGACTTGTGGACTTCAATTCCCAGAATTCCTCCTCTCGCTCTTCATCTTGATGATGTACAGACGGGCGGTGGGAGGGAGCTGGAACCGGTTCTAAACAGCACTGTAGATTTGTGGAACCTCTTCTATAGAAGAGGTTAGAACTGGCAGGATCCCACCCCTGATATAAGTAAATAATAAGAAAGTAAGTAACCACGTATACTAATTGACTAGCAAAAGAACATAAATTTAGCCCCTCCAAAATATATCTGCAAATTTTCTGACTTCAAAAGTTCTCTGATCTTTTAACATATAACCTATTAGTAAATTGTGACATTCAGACTATTGAGAAACAAACATGTTAAGTGACGCTTGTCGCAAATTTATATCTACCTTATTCAAATCTAAGGTTGCAAATAAGTCTCTTTACTTATTAACATGCCACAGGCAAGAAGCTCTTAACATAAATTTTCCGGAACATTCAGAAAGGGGAATGATAATTTCTGCCATGATTTTTTGACTGGATTTTTTAAAATCCCTGTTTGCAATTTTAAAAATGTGTATAAAGTTGACCAAGAATAAATTACTCTGTACTTTATAGTCCAGTGGTAGGTTTCAATTTATTTTACTACTGGCTTGCTTGTGCACGGACCGCTTCTGTGCATGCTTTGGGAAGAATGTGTTGGGAAGAGTTCAGGGCCACTGGCAGTAGCTAATCCTTGCTGGATTCAGCTATGACAGTGGAGCTTCTTGCAATAAATTGCTAATCTAAATAATGCTGTGTTTTCTATTCATGTTCAAAATTGTTCATGAAACAATAAACCTCTGATCTTAAAGTAAGATTTATTGCTTGTGGTTGCTTGTGGTTTCCCTTTGTTTTTTATATAGGGAAATTTTTATGACAGATGGCGTGTGCAGAAGTGTCCGGGCAGGTGGACAGAGCCTCTGGCTGCTGCCACTACCGTTTGCCTGATCCGGGCTGAACTGGCAGAAACCCACCTCTGCTATAGTCATATACTAGTGATGGCGAACCTATGGCACATGTGGCACAGGTGGCATGTGGAGCCATTTGTCAGGGTACGCAAGGCGCTGCCCTGTCAGCTGGCCAGTGCACATGTGCGCGCTGGCCAGCTGTGTTCACCCTTTATAAAGCCATTTTTCACCCGCCCCAGGCTTCAGAGGCTTTATAGGAGCCTGGGAGGGCAAAAATAACCTCCCCCAACCCCCCAGAGGCCCTCCGGAGGCTTCATGAGCTTCCCTGAAACCTCCGGAGCGCAAAAAACCAGCCCTACGGGCAAACCGGAAATTCAGGAACGGACTTCCGGTTTGCTCGGAGGTTCATTTTGACTGCTCTGGAGACTTCAGGGAAGCATCCTGAAGGTCCCTGAAGCCTTCAGAGCGCTCAAAACGACCCTCCGAGCAAACCGGAAGTCACTTCTGGTTTTCTCGGAAGGTCATTTTGACTGCTCCAGAGGCTTCAGGGAAGTGTCCTGAAGGTCCCTGAAGCCTCCGGAGGGCTTCCGGGTGTGCGCAGGAGGTTGTTTTCGCTCTCCCCAGGCTCCTATAAAGCCTCTGTAGCCTGGGGAGGGCGAAAAAAGCATCCAAAAAATGGGGTGTCACGCATTGCATTATAGGCATGGCACACCCGCACACGACCCCCCTGCCCTCCCCCCACTTATGGCACGTGAGCCAAAAAAGGTTCGCCATCGCTGTCATATACCATTTAGGCCTAAAATCCATTTTGTGAATTAGTAATTGCAGGAACATAATCACATTTAGTTAGGGCAAAAGAATTGTAAAAGCAGATCATATGCAGATTATACTTCCTAGTCTAGATCATATAGAATAAGGATGAAAATATCTGAAATGTTATTTATTGGCCAGATTTGTTAGTTTTTTTATGCTTTCCACTGCTTTTAAAAACATTTAATGAAAAGTTACATTAATATGCTATCATCATATGCAGATTTTTTGGAGGGAAATTAATGATATGGTTAGAGCTCCCATTTTTAATAAATAGATAATTCAAAAGAAATAGAGCCGACAAACATATACAATATGATGAATACAAAAATAAATAAATATTCACAACAGGGGTGGGTTGCTCCTGATTTGGCCCGGTTTGGCTGAACCGGTAGCTTCTGTGCATGCACGCGAGTACAAGCGAACTGGTAGTAAACCGGTTAGCAAACCACCACTGGAGGGAAGCTATATGCCTAGACTAAAATAGATGAAATAATCCAAACTACCAATTTTATTTGAAGTTAGCATTTTAATAGAGATACTTCTTGAATTTTATAACATAGCAATGAAGACTAGGATAGTATAAATATATAGCATACGTAAATAGATAAATAATGTAAATAAATGAATAATAAATAAATTTTGGCCAGCGTACATTGTTATACAGTATACATTGTTTTGTTACAAAGACAAAACATAAATAAATAAATAAATAAATAAATAAATAAATAAATAAATAACGCTGTAATTCTCTAGTGAAATTAATATTTTTTTAAAAAGAATAAAGATAGTTTGTAAAATTGTTTCACCAGTACTATTTCTATGACTCTTCAACATCTGTACTCAGTAGTTATATTGGATCGCATCTATTCCGTTGGAGTATTTTCTACCTAATTTTATCCCTAGAAAAATATTCCCACATAATTTGTCTCCAAAGAAAGCAAAGTTAGCAATATTGGCTTGTTATCTCTCCTGAAATTGCTTCTCTTTATTGGCTTCGTGGTTCAAGTGGTCTCGTAGAGTCAAATGAATCACCGAACTTTCCGTAGTCATTGAATCAGTTCTGCAGGTGCATTGCGGCATCTTTTGCTGTGTTTCAATACAAAATATAGTGGAAACATCGTCCATCTGGTTGGTGTGATTTCCCTGGGTTACAATGATGATAAATTTTCCAGTACGTCTCTCGTGTCATGTCAACTGTCCCTGTTAGTTAACTGAAACCTCCTTGTATCATTGAGTCCAGATAGGCACAATTTAAATTCTACTGGTTTCATTAGATTTTAAGATCCTGTATTTTTACCCTGCATATAAGACCATAGAAACATGCATTACATTTAAGGGAATTGGGTGAACGAAAGAACACAACTTTATCTTTTCGTGCAGAATTCTTGGATAAAGTCCACATTGGAATCTGTGGAAGTGAAGCCAGACAAATTTTGCAGAAAATCTTTCCTTTTGTTTCGGGAGGACTTTTTCTATGGATTTTCATGTTTTTGGTCCTTTTTTCTTTTGAATAAGGCAATTGTTTGATTTTGCTTTTCAGTTCATAACTGAATTGTTTGATTTTGCTTTTCAGTTCATAACATGGTGAAGCAATGCAGTCAAAGAGAAAGTAGAAAGAGGAAATGTCAGACGCTTTCTAGGAATAAGTGAAAGGCACTGAGTGAAAGCTGAATGGCTTCATATTGCTGCTTTTCATATTGCATCATAGGGAGCAAGTCAAGCTAGAAGGAAAAGGAAAAACAGTTAGAAATTCCTATTCATGTTAACAATTAAACTATTAAGGATTTTAATTCAAATTAATAAACATTGGTGTATCCTTGCATGGAATAAAAATGTACTATATTTCTCCACCTAGCCTAATTTAAACCAAGGAATTCCTAAAATGTTGGATTCATGAAAATTGTATGACTTTACTTATTAGAGCTATACAAATTGTTCAATGATGCTCAGATGATCAGGACATACCTTGACATAACTGCTTCTAGTTTACCCTTTGAGAAGTAGATCCAGAGAGGCGTTTCCCTCATGAACAAATTGTGTTATGCAATTATTTGCGTAGCCCTATTATTCTTATAGTGGATTGAGTTGCCATTCAATTTTACCCTCTTGTAACATTCAAAGGTCCAAGATTGTAGTAATTTAATCAAAAGAAGTAGTCTGCTAAAGATTTAGGTCAAGCTATATATTAAAGCTGTAATCACCACGTCTGCATCTTTTTTAGATGCAAAATCACCAGTCAGAGGCCTTTTAAAAGAAACCATACAATACAGGGGGAAAACAATTCACAATTGAGTTGGGCCATCACTTGTTGAAAAAAGTTGATTCTTCATAGTTGCTTGTATTAGGGATCTAAAGGTAACTTGAAGGAAAATTCAGAGGTGAAACAGAAAATTCCTAGCATAACATATTCAGTGGGAACTACTATAGTTAATGTGGGCAAAGAGTATAGCAATTAATCCTATATAAGATTACAGAAAAATCTCAATGTAGGTTGTTAACAAAAATATTGACAATGATATTGACAATGACATCAAACACAATAGTCAGGTAATTCATACATTGTTACCCAAAAGAATCATCAATTTTTCGGGGGAAGACAGAATTTTGATGTACATCATATCATAAGAAGTAACTGCAAATTTTCCTAATTTCCCCATTTCCCTTTCAATTCTAATGAAAAATAATGTTTAAGAAGTACTTGATACCTTGAGTTGGAATCCTTTGGATAAGTTGATGAATCAATAGGAAACATTCTCTGAGTTGGATCTGGACAATCTCCCAGGCGCACGAGCTATGTTTCTTATGTGTCAGGAAATCATTCAGCCCTTGAAAATACCTCTTCACTCTTAATTTGGTGAGCTGCTGTTTCTGATCCCTTGGACTCGATACGGTGCCAGTGCCTAACTCTGCATTTTGGCATGTTTCCAGAGTCTTAATCTGCTGATCCAATCCATTATGGAAATTTCTTAGAGAATTCTCATCCCAAAACAATTCAGCATGAACTTGCTTGAAGATGAGGTTTGTTTGTTGGAGCATTTCTTGTATTGCTATTTTGGCATCCTCTTCTTGGGGTGCTTCATTCATGCTCATTAAATGTTCTTCATTGAGAGGTGAGAAGTCTACGATATCTCCAATACATTGGAAGGGAATGGTGGCTCCCATATGACTTCCCAAGAGTTCCAGGTTTCCTTTGTTGGCTTCTTGTAGTCTGCTGTGAAGTTGATCGCAGTGCTGAGATGAGACTTTGGTGAAGAACATCACTAGACAGATTTGCAGAAGCCAAAATTGTGTCTTCATAATGAAGATGAAGGAATGTGATCTCTTTTCAAAAGTAGAATCTGGAAGATTGGTTCTTTTGAAAGATGCTCCTCGGTTGCTTCATCTTTGTATTTATACCACTAGGATATTGAAATTTCTTTTTTCTGTTTCTTTACTGATTCTCTGTATTCTGATTTTCACTTTTTTTTCCTTATGTATACCCCCAAACTATTCTGAAAGGTGGTCATACTTGGAAAACAGAATGTTGAATGTGTACACTTCCCCCCCCAAACTAAATTAAATCAAAACTGTTAACTGAAAGTTAACAATCCGATGAAACTTTCTTTCATCATCCCTAATTATTTTAAAAATGAATTTAAAATAGGGGTTTTTTTGTGTTGTAATAGATATTATGGCTTCAGTATTTACTTCTTCTGTGTAAAATAATTTCTGATAATCTAGAATTCTCCACTGATAAATCTTGTAGGATCTTTTTACTAACCTGATTGCACAAAGCAGATCATATATAGATGATATTCCAAAAAAGAGGATAAATCAATTATGAATTGCGAACGAAAGAAAGCGCTTTAGTCAGTGGGGTGTCGGGGGAGAGGAGAAAATGCTCAGGCATTCTCTCCTCCTCTCCCCCACACCCCGCTGACTAAAGCGCTTCCTTTGGCTGAGCTCTTCCGTGGGCGAAAGAAAGCGCTTTAGTCAGTGAGGTGTCGGGGGAGAGGAGGAGAGATTCGACACCTCACTGACTAAAGCACTTTCTTTCGCCCACGGCACAGCTCAGGCGGGCGAAAGAAAGCACTTTAGTCAGTGGGGTGTCGGGGGAGAGGAGGAGAGATTCTATCCTCTCCCCTGACACCCCACTGACTAAAGCACTTTCTTTCGCCCGCGGCACAGCTCAGGCAGGTGGACCCTCAGAGCCCCTGGAGCCCTTACGCCGAGCAGGGTGCTCCCTCACAGCTCCTGTCGTCCCGTCTGGCAGGCGCCATCCACCCGGGAAGCAGCTGAGCTGGGAAGTCCCGGCTGGCAGTTTGGCTTCCAGAGCGGGCGGTGCGGGCGCCGGTGGGCTCCTCTGGGCTCCCGCCTTCCCAAAGCGCATCCCTGTTTTTGCGGAAAGCAAAAGAATGGAGAAGAAACGGGGAAGCTTCGGGTGGGAAATGAGGCCATGGAAGAGAGTTTTGCCCTTTGCTGGTGAACATGGATCGGTCTTGCGCCTGTCAGGGATCTTAGTACCGTGAGCGATCTTCAGCGCCTCTAGTTTATTACTTTCCTGGCTTTCGGAAATTATGAGACATAATATTGTGCATCTCTCTCTCTCTCTCCCTCCCTCCCTCCTCCCCATCCCCCCTCTCCCCCCTCCTCTCTCCAGAAGGTTGAGTCCAAGAATCGACTCCACCAGAAGGCTAAGACTACTTATATTGAAACTAGTTATTACTTTGCAGTTCAGAATATCGAGACGTTCTATGCATCAACTTTGGAAGACATGGTTCATCTCTTCTCTAATCACAGAATCCTTTCTTACAGACATTTTTATGTCCTTTATTAATCAAACAAGGACACAAAAGCTCAATGAAGATGGCTGAATTTAGTGCCGTAGCAATAGTGGTCTCAGAAAAGGTCAGCTATGATCATAATATTTACAAAATACAGAGTACAGGATAGCAAAGCTGGAAAGGACTTTGGAAGTTGTCTAGCTCCTGTTCAAGCAGGAGACCTTACAACATTTCAGACAAATAGTTATCCAGTCTTTTCTTAAAAACCTCCAATGTTGGAGCACCCACAGTTTCTGAAGGCAAGCTGTCCTCCTGACTAATTGTTCTCACTGTTGTATGATATTGTATTGTAGTTGACATATTGCATAGCACATTACAGTAATCCAACTGGGAAGTCTGAATTAGTGTAAGTTTGTAAATTAATGGGGGCAACTAGTGCACAACACAAACCCATACAAAAACCCTTCTAGCCAAAATTGCCACTGTCTTTGAGAAGGAGACATTCATCCAGAAGGACCTCTCAATTGCTCTCTTTCGGAAAGTGTTGCCCCAGTCATAGAGGAAGATAGAAAATTTCTGTGGGGCCCTCAAGGCTTAGCAGGGATGAGCTAAAACCTTTCTTCCCCATCCAAGATCCCCAGGCTCCAGACACTGGAATAGAAACATGAACCAAAGTCCAGGCTTGGTCATAATTGGGTGTCATCAACATATCAAGTGTTAGTACGACTTTATAATACCTTGGTAACAACACACTTGTTGTGTTGTTTTGGTCACCATGATTTAAAAATGATGTTGAGACTCTAGAAAGAGTGCAGGGAACAGGAACAAAGATAATCAGGAGTTTAGAGGCCAAAACATATGAAGAATGACTGCAGCAATTGTGTATGTCTAGTTTAATGAAAAGAAAGACTGGGAGTGACCTGACAGCAGTGTTCCAATCTCTAAGGGGCTGCCATAAAGGAGAGGGGGATCAAAGCATTTGAAGGCAGGACAAGAAGCAATGGATGGAGAAATTTCTTGACAGAACAATTAATCAATGGAACAACTTGCCTCCAGAAGTTGTGGGTGCTCCAACAGTGGTGGTTTTTAAGAAGAGATTGGACAACCATTTGTCTGAAATGGTACCGGATTTCCTGCCTGAGCAGCGGGTCAGAATCAGAGGTGGGTTGCTGCCGGTTCGATGTAATTTGGCCGAACCGGTAGTGGAATTCAGGCCTGGATCACAGAAATGGCAGTGACCCAGGCCTGCCATGCTCCCGAACCGGTTCCCTCACTGCTGCTTGGTCGCTGCCATTTTGGATTTTAGTGACTGCACATACGCATTTCACTTTAAATTGTTCTGCACATGCGCACAAAACAATTTGCATTGAACAGCGTGCATCTGGTGCACGAGTGCACACATTGTGCGTGGGTTGTGAACCAGCAGGAAGGCCGGCAGCAGCCCACCCCTGGTTGGAATAGAAGATCTCCAAGATCCCTTTCAAGTCCATTATTCTGTTATATTGGTCTTACTGGCACACTCTTTGTTTTTGGATTAAATGCAGTGGTGTTATTAAGCCAGTTTGCACTGGTTCAGTCGTTCATTTTTCTGCAGTTCAGCGAACTGACGATCCCACCACTAGCTGGCCCCTCCCCTCACAGCCACTCCTTGCCTGGCCTGAGAAGGAAAGGCTGACGACACTGGAGGGAGACAAGCTACAGGCCCACTGTGCTTGTCCGAAGGGTCACCTTGGGGGGGGAACATGGCAATGCTCAGTCATCTTTGGTTCGGATTTCCTGGCTGGCCATGACCCCCAATCCTCGCCTGCCCTTCGCTTCCTCCTGGTGGCAGAGAGGAAGGCGAGCCAGGACCTCCCCCCTGCCCAGGGGCGGATTTAGATGAAAAGAGGCTATTCCACTTATGGGGCCCTTTCACCTCCCATTTTTTAGTTTGTAAATTACATGAGAGATAATAAAATACATCATTACTGTGATATATATCAATATATTAAATGAAACATGTTGTAATTGGTATTAACCTTTATAAAAAATGTGGCACGACATTTTAATAAATAATTAAATAAAAATAAAAGCCACCTCTTGAACTTGAAGCCCTAGGCTGAAGCCTAGTTAGCCTATAGGAAAATCCGGCCCTGCCTCTGCCACTCGCCCACCCCCAGCCTAAATCTCATCCCCCACCCGGGCTCTCCGCCGCTGCTGGGCCTCACCTGTTGTGGAGGCCAGTGGCCAGGGAATGGCCAGAGACTGCAAGGCTACACCACCCACATTGGCCCTCCGCCAGCATTGCCCCTCTGCCAGCTGGCCCCCACTCACGGGGCTCACACCGCTTTGATCACCATGGCTGGCTGTGAAAGTAAGGCAGATGGTGACCCATGCCCAGAACATCTCCTCAGCCTAGGAAGGAGTAAAACAGCCCTAATCTTTACACTGGAGAAAGGGAAGGGAAGATTTTTCGGCACAGGAGCATCACTCAGGCACCCCCTTCTCAGCCTGTCTCTGCCTGTTCATGCCAGAGCAACTCCTCCCTTGCTGGGCGTTAGCCAAGGGGAAGCAGCCAGAGCAGGGCATGGTGGGGAAGCCATGTGCAAAAATGCAATGGCTGGGGAGATGATTTGAAGATAGAAGACCTCCGGAGGGATCTCTCTCTTTCCGATCCCTTGTTTATTGGGGAGATGGAAGAGGCAAGAAGTGGAGCAGAGAAGGGAGCAGGGCAGCTGGTCTCCTCTTCTGTGGTTTGAAGGAGCCAAAATCTGCTTCCTCTCCTCCACGTCTGCATCCTGCCTATATTGCAACACCCGAGAGAGCTGAGCCTGAGAGAGCTTGGCAACGCCCTGGAGCGCAAAATGGGTTTTCATTTATTTGTGCGAAGGGGGGGAGGGAGAGCGCACGTGATGCAGGCATACTAATATTTGATCCCCAAAGCAGCCGGATTGTGGGGTGTCTAAGCCAAAATGGCTGGTTTCCTAACTTTTTTTGAGCTTAGCCTAATACGCAAATGGAAGCACAAAGCTGGACCAGCTGCATATCAGCCTGGCTGCAGTTAGGACCCCAGCCAGGGCTAGCTGTCTGTCCCCAACAGGATGCTGGCTACAGTGCCCATCACTCTCTCCCAGCAAGTCAGTTAACTAGCATACAATACTTAGGTCTGGCTTAGGGAGGTCTCAGGATTAAAGGTGCTTTGCTGGGAGAGTTCCAGGTTTTCCAACTGGGGCACTCCCTTTTTTGATAGACGCCTCTAAGAAAGGGGTTTTTTCAAGGAGCGGAGAAGTCCCTCTCATCATTTTTAGCCACAGTGATGTCGAGTTGGCCACGCCCACCCAGTCACATGACCTCCCAGCCACGCCTAACCAGCCAGTCATTAGGGCAGAGAACCGATTGTTAAATTTGAATCCCACCACTGATTAAATGTGTGTGTGTGTGTGTGTGTGTGCATGTGCGCATGTCTGTGTTTGTGTGTATATTAGTATAAACTAAGAATAAATCAAATGATAGTAGCAGAGCAAAACAAGAATGCAAGAAAAGAAACACTCAAAAGGATTTTAGAATTAATTGGCAGTACTTTTTTATTCTCCTCCCTTGGATAGTAATAATTTGGCCTGATTCCATGAATGCTTAACAAACAACAAAGTGGGAGGTCCTTTAGCATTTCCTATTCTTTTTTTGGGGGGGGGGGGGAAATCATTTTTTGTGTGCATTAGTTCATCAGACAGAATTTCCAACCCTGTCTCCAGAAAACCTGTTTTTTTTTTAAATTTTACTGAAGTTTTACTGGCTTTGCAGCAGATTGAGAAAACTAACTACTTCTATTTTCAATGCCTCATTATGTAAATAAACAAAGGACAGCAAAGAACATTTATAATTTTGAATGAAAATATGTAATAAATAACACTGAAAACATCATATTAGTCAGTGGTGGGTTTCAAATTTTTTTAGAACCTCTTCTGTAGGTGTAGCCTGCTTTGTGGGAGTGGCTTGCCGGCCATGTGACCGGGTGGGAGTGGCTTGCCGGTCATGTGACTGGGTGGGAGTTACTTGCCAGTCATGTGGCTGGGTGGGCGTGGCCAACTTCTAAAATGTGACGAAACTCACTTAACGCTCTTGCTTAGCTACCAAAATGTTGACTCAGAAACTCTGGCATTTCAAGCACGCAAGTCTTTTTTTTTTTTTTTTAAAGAACAAAGTTTTATTGGTTTTTAAAGAAATAATATAGGAAAAGGGTAAATGAAAGGTTACAAATTTTGGCAGTTGCAATGTGCGGCAGGAGTCCCCTGAATACAATACATAGAATACAATTAAAAAAAATTCAATACTAAATGACAATATATAGTCAGCATGTAAATTCAGTTAATAATTTCGATCAATTTATATCAAGTGGATTTTCTTACTCATTTTTGTGATCTGAGTTTTCTTGGTATTGCCCCTTCTTCCCCCTCCCGTGTCCTGCATGTCTGTTGTAGGATCATCTCATTTATCTAGGAGTACTTTATTTTTTTCCATAAAGGCCTGCGCCTCTATGGGTGTATTAATTCTAACTCTTGTGTCCTCCCAGAATATTAGCATACCTTCAGGCATCAACCATCTGAACCACACCCCCTTCTGGTATAGTTTCTTCGCTGATTGCGAATAGCTTTTTCTTTTCTCCCTAACTTTCTTGGGGATCTGTTTCAGGATGGTTATTTCCCTATCTTGGCATTTCAAAGCTTGCCCCCTTTGTGCACTCAGAATGTCATCTCTTGTAATTTTTCTGAGAAATTTAATGTGTACCTCCCTGGGTACGTTGCGAAGCACGCAAGTCTTAAAGCTGCCAGGTTACAAGACCGTTGCACCCCTAAGCCTTTAGAAAAAAAACCCAGGGGTGTTCAAACTTGACAGCTTTAAGACTTGTGGACTTCAACTTCCAGAATTCCTCCTCTCGCTCTTCATTTTGATGATGTGCAAACGGGCGGTGGGAGGGAGCTGGAACCGGTTCTAAATGGCACTGTAGATTTGTGGAACCTCTTCTACAGAAGAGGTTAGAACTGGCAGGATCCCACCCCTGATATAAGTAATTAATAAGAAAGTAAGTAACCACAGGTGGCACGTGGAGCCATTTGTCAGGGTACGTGAGGCGCTGCCCTGTCAGCTGGCCAGTGCGCATGTGCACGCTGTCCAGCTGAGTTCACCCTTTATAAAGCCATTTTCACCCGCCCCAGGCTTCAGAGGCTTTATAGGAGCCTGGGAGGGCAAAAAGAACCTCCCACACACCCCCGAGGCCCTCCGGAGCTTCATGAGCTTCCCTGAAGCCTCCAGAGCGCAGAAAACCAGCCCTACGGGCAAACCGAAAGTTCAGGAACGGACTTCCGGTTTCCTCGGAGGTTCGTTTTGACTGATCCGGAGACTTCAGGGAAGCGTCCTGAAGGTCCCTGAAGCATTTGGAGCACTCAAAACGAACCTCCGAGCAAACCGGAAGTCACTTCCGTTTTGCTCCCTGAAGCCTTCGGAGCGCTCAAATCAAATCTCCGAGCAAACCGGAAGCCACTTCTGGTTTTCTCAGAGGGTCGTTTTGACTGCTCCAGAGGCTTCAGGGAAGCGTCCTGAAGGTTCCTGAAGCCTCCAGAGGGCTTCCGGATGGGCGGGGGAGGTTGTTTTTGCCCTCCCCAGGCTCCTATAAAGCCATTGGAGCCTGGGGAGGGCGAAAAAAGCATGCAAAAAATCGGGGGTCGCGCATTGCATTATAGGCACGGCACACCCGCAGACGACCCCCCCTGCCCTCCCCCCACTTATGGCACGCGAGCCAAAAAAGGTTCACCACCGCTGTCATATACCATTTAGGCCTAAAATCCATTTGGTGAATTAGAAATTGCAGGAACATAATCACATTTACTTAGGGCAAAAGAATTGTAAAAGCAGATCATATGCAGATTATACTTCCTAGTCTAGATCATATAGAATAAGGATGAAAATATCTGAAATGTTATTTATTGGCCAGATTTGTTAGTTTTTTCATGCTTTCCACTGCTTTTAAAAACAAAAGAAATGGAGCCAACAAACATATACAATATGACGAATACAAAAATAAATAAAAATTCACAACAGGGGTGGGTTGCTCCTGTTTTGGCCCGGTTTGGCCGAACCGGTAGCTTCTGCACATGCACGCGAGCATAGGCGCAAGTACAAGCGAACTGGTAGTAAACCGGTTAGCAAACCACCACTGGAGGGAAGCTATATGCCTAGACTAAAATAGATGAAATAATCCAAACTACCAATTTTATTTGAAGTTAGCATTTTAATAGAGATACTTCTTGAATTTTATAACATAGCAATGAAGACTAGGATAGTATAAATATATAGCATAAATAAATAGATAAATAATGTAAATAAATGAATAATAAATAAATTTTGGCCAGCATACATTGTTATACAGTATACATTGTTTTGTTACAAAGACAAAACATAAATAAATAAATAAATAAATAAATAAATAAATAAATAAATAAATGAATGAATGAATGAATGAATGAATGAATGAATGAATGAATAAATAAATAAATAAATAAAGCTGTAATTCTTTAGTGAAATTAATATTTTTTTAAAAAGAATATAGATAGTTTGTAAAATAGTTTCACCAGTACTATTTCTATGACTCTTCAACATCTGTACTCAGTAGTTATATTGGATCGCATCTATTCCGTTTGAGTATTTTCTACCTAATTTTATCCCTAGAAAAATATTTCCACATAATTTGTCTCCAAAGAAAGCAAAGTTAGCAATATTGGCTTGTTATCTCTCCTGAAATTGCTTCTCTTTATTGGCTTCGTGCTTCAAGTGGTCTCGTAGAGTCAAATGAATCACTGAACTTTCCGTAGTCATTGAATCAGTTCTGCAGGTGCATTGCGGCATCTTTTGCTGTGGTTCAATGCAAAATATAGTGGAAACATCGTCCATCTGGTTGGTGTGATTTCCCTGGGTTACAATGGTGATAAATTTTCCAGTATGACTCTCGTGTCATGTCAACTCTCCCTGTTAGTTAACTGAAACCTCCTTGTATCATTGAGTCCAGTTAGGCACAATTTAAACTCTACTGGTTTCATTAGATTTTAAGATCCTGTATTTTTACCCTGCATATAACACCATAGAAACATGCATTATATTTAAGGGAATTGGGTGAACGAAAGAACACAACTTTATCTTTTCGTGCAGAATTCTTGGATAAAGTCCACATTGGAATCTGTGGAAGTGAAGCCAGACAAATTTTGCAGAAAATCTTTCCTTTTGTTTCGGGAGGACTTTTTCTATGGATTTTCCTGTTTTTGGTCCTTTTTTTTTTTTTGAATAAGGCAATTTTTTGATTTTGCTTTTCAGTTCATAACTGAATTGTTTGATTTTGCTTTTCAGTTCATAACATGGTGAAGCAATGCAGTCAAAGAGAAAGTAGAAAGAGGAAATGTCAGACGCTTTCTAGGAATAAGTGAAAGGCACTGAGTGAAAGCTGAATGGCTTCATATTGCTGCTTTTCATATTGCATCATAGGGAGCAAGTCAAGCTAGAAGGAAAAGGAAAAACAGTTAGAAATTCCTATTCATGTTAACAATTAAACTAATAAGGATTTTAATTCAAATTAATAAACATTGGTGTATTCTTGCGTGGAATACAAATGTACTATATTTCTCCACCTAGCCTAATTTAAACCAAGGAATTCCTAAAATGTTGGATTCATGAAAATTGTATGACTTTATTTATTAGAGCTATACAAATTGTTCAATGGTGAGCGATCAGGACACACCTTGACATAACTGCTTCTAGTTTACCCTTTGAGAAGTAGATCCAGAGAGGCGTTTCCCTCATGAACAAATTGTGTTATGTAATTATTTGCGTAGCCCTATTATTCTTATAGTGGATTGAGTTGCCATTCAATTCTGCCCTTTTGTAACATTCAAAGGTCCAAGATTGTAGTAATTTAATCAAAAGAAGTAGTCTAAATGCTAAAGATTTAGGTCAAGCTATATATTAAAGCTGTAATCACCACGTCTGCATCTTTTTTAGATGCAAAATCGCCAGTCAGAGGCCTTTTAAAAGAAACCATACAATACAGGGGGGGGGGATTCACAATTGAGTTGGGCCATCACTTGTTGAAAAAAGTTGCTTCTTCATAGTTGCTTGTATTAGGGATCTAAAGGTAACTTGAAGGAAAATTCAGAGGTGAAACAGAAAAAATGACTAGCATAACATATTCAGTGGGAACTCCTATAGTTAATGTGGGCAAAGAGTGTAGCAATTATTCCTATATAAGATTACAGAAAAATCTCAATGTAGGTTGTTAACAAAAATATTGTCAATGATATTGACAATGACATCAAACATAATAGTCAGGTAATTCATACATTGTTTCCCAAAAGAATCATCAATTTTTGGGGGGAAGACGGAATTTTGATGTACGTTTCATAAGAAGTAACTGTAAATTTTCCTAATTTCTCCATTTCCCTTTCAAGTCTAATGAAAAATAATGTTTAAGAAGTACTTGATACCTTGAGTTGGAATCCTTTGGATAAGTTGATGAATCAATAGGAAACATTCTCTGAGTTGGATCTGGACAATCTCCCAGGCGCACAAGCTGTGTTTCTTATCTGTCAGGAAATCATTCAGCCCTTGAAAATACCTCTTCACTCTTAATCTGGTGAGCTGTTGTTTCTGATCCCTTGGACTCGATACGGTGTCAGTGCCTAACTCTGCATTTTGGCATGTTTCCAGAGTCTTAATCTGCTGATCCAATCCATTATGGAAATTTCTTAGAGAATTCTCATCCCAAAACAATTCAGCATGAACTTGCTTGAAGATGAGGTTTGTTTGTTGGAGCATTTCTTGTATTGCTATTTTGGCATCCTCTTCTTGGGGTGCTTCATTCATGCTCATTAAATGTTCTTCATTGAGAGGTGAGAAGTCTACAATATCTCCAATACATTGGAAGGGAATGGTGGCTCCCATATGACTTCCCAAGAGTTCCAGGTTTCCTTTGTTGGCTTCTTGTAGTCTGCTGTGAAGTTGATCGCAGTGCTGAGATGAGACTTTGGTGAAGAACATCACTAGACAGATTTGCAGAAGCCAAAATTGTGTCTTCATAATGAAGATGAAGGAATGTGACCTCTTTTCAAAAGTAGAATCTGGAAGATTGGTTCTTTTGAAAGATGCTCCTCGGTTGCTTCATCTTTGTATTTATACCACTAGGATATTGAAATTTCTTTTTTCTGTTTCTTTACTGATTCTCTGTATTCTGATTTTCACTTTTTTTTTCTTTATGTATACCCCCAAACCATTCTGAAAGATGGTCATACTTGGAAAACAGAATGTTGAATGTGTACACTTCCCCCCAAAATTAAATTAAATCAAAACTGTTAACTGAAAGTTAATAATCCGATGAAACTTTCTTTCATCGTCCCTAATTATTTTAAAAATGAATTTAGAATAGGGTTTTTTTCTGTGTTGTAATAGATATTATGGCTTCAGTATTTACTTGTTCCGTGTAAAATAATTTCTGATAATCTAGAATTCTCCACTGATAAATCTTGTAGGATCTTTTTACTAACCTGATTGCACAAAGCAGATCATATATAGATGATATTCCAAAAAAGAGGATAAATCAATTATGAATAACAATACAGATAGTCCTCAACTTACAACCGCAATGTAGCCTGACAATTATGGTCATAAGTCATGATGAGAGTGTTGGGAGAATTTCTTTGGGTCCCTTTTCTTTTCAGTCAGAAAAAGAGAGCAAGGAATCAAAACACAAGACTAGCTGCTGTAAAGGAGGTCTCTCTTTTCATTTCCAAAAGCAATATAAAGTTGTTTTGGGGGCAGCTGGCAACTGACTGGCACATCGGCAAGATTTTTATAAGAATTTGAGGGCTCCGTGAAACAAATGTGAGCGTGATGCATAATTTTATGACCAGAGGAATTTAGAGGAAATATTTTGTTTGTTATCTCCTTTATCAGAAAAGATGTTCCTGGTTAGGCAGATGGTTTTTGTCATTGGCTTTTATGGGTGTAAGAATCATGGGCATAAGTGTTAAATTCCCATGCCTTTTAAATGTAGATTGGCTGCAACGATAGATTCCTGCTTTCTGTGCTTTTTCTACTGCCACCTACTAGAGCACACGTGCCCATACCAATAATTTAATCACCCCCATGCCGTGCCCCCTGTGCATGTGCGCATGAGGCCCCCAGCAGCCCCATGCATGCGTGCACAGCTTTTTTGGAGGCTGGGAAAGGCGAAAACGCCCCCAGGCCCCCATCGGAACCCCCATGGAGGCTGAAAACGCCCTCCCAGAGCCTCTGCGCGAGCCCTGAACTTACCTGGCATCTCGTGGAGACTCCTGGGAAGGGAAGGGCAGTGTGATTGGGCCAGCTGAAAATCAGCTGGCCAGCACAGGTATGCATGCTGGAGCCAAGCTAGGGTAACAGCACGCATGCCCGCTGATCTGGCTCTGTGTGCCACCTGTGGCATGCGTGCCATAGGTTCGCCATCACGGTACTAGAGTGTCATATTATTACTTTCTTTGGTTTATCTAAGGTTGCATGAGGCAACATATCTCCACTATTTTGTCAAGCGACGGTTAAAGGTTTGATTTCTGTAGTCTATCTCCGTCTGTCAGGTATCTTAGTACCGTGAGCGATCTTCAGCGCCTCTAGTTTATTACTTTCCTGGCTTTCGGAAATTATGAGATCTATATTATATCTCGTCTTAATTTATTTAAGGAAACATTTTATTTTATGAATGGAGGTAATCTTTCTCCATCTTAATAAGTGCTGCTGACAGATGGCATAAGCGGTTTAAAGGAAAATAAAGAGACCAGGGTGCTTTCTTATGGGGATTTCTCATTACTCCTTCAGGAAGATTTTTCCTTGGGGGAGTGTCTCCTGATTGGGGTGGGGAGGGAATTAAAAATAAACTATATAAGAGAATATCTCTGAGGGCGAAAGATGGGGGCTGTTCCTGCATCTTAGTCCTGTTAGACCTCTCAGCGGCTTTCGATACCATCGACCATGGTATCCTATTGCGTCGACTGGAGGGGATGGGGGTGAGGGGCACCGTTTTGCGGTGGTTCTCCTCCTTCCTCTCCGGTCGGACGCAATGTGTGTTGGCGGGAGAGCAGAGGTCGACCCTGAGGCCGCTCACGTGTGGAGTGCCACAGGGGTCGGTCCTCTCCCCTCTCCTGTTCAACACATACATGAAACCGCTGGGCGAGATCATTCCAAGATTCGGGGTTGAGTGCCATCTGTATGCAGATGACACTCAGTTGTACATTTCTACCCCGAACCACCCCAACAAAGCTGTCGAGGTGATGTCCCGGTGTTTGGCAGCCGTGCGGGTCTGGATGGGCGACAACAGACTCAGACTCAACCCTTCCAAGACGGAGTGGCTGTGGCTTCCGGCGCCCCGCTTTAGCCAATGTGTTCCATCTCTGGCCATCGGGGGGGAACAACTGCCCCCAGTGGATAGGGTACACAATTTGGGCATCCTCCTAGATTCCCGGCTGTCGCTAGATGATCATGTGACGGCCGTGGCTAGGGGGGTGTTCCACCAGGTTCGCCTGGTGCGCCAATTGCGTCCCTTACTAGGGCGGGACGCCCTTTGCACAGTCACCCATGCCCTAGTGACTTCTCGCCTTGATTACTGTAACGCTCTCTACATGGGGCTCCCCTTGAGATGCACCCGAAGGCTCCAGCTAGTCCAGAATGCAGCTGCGCGGGTTATTATGGGGAGTACTAGGTACTCCCATGTAACACCTTTCCTGCGTGAGCTGCACTGGCTACCTGTGGCCTTTCGAGTGCGTTTCAAGGTGTTGATCGTCATCTTCAAAGCGCTCCATGGCTCGGGACCTAGTTATTTGCGGGATCGCATTCTACCCCATACATAACTGCGACCAATCCGCTCTCACAGAGAGGGTCTCCTCCGGGTACCTTCCGCTAAACAGTGCGGGTGGGCGGTGCCTAGGAGTAGGGCCTTCTCTGTGATGGGCCCAACCCTCTGGAACGACCTCCCCCCCGATATTAGAACCACCTCTGATCTCCGCTCCTTCCGCAAGAAACTCAAGACCCACCTGTTTCGAGCAGCTGGTCTGGCCTAATTATAATTATAATCGTAATTGCATTTAACATCTATTACGAACTTTCCTGGATGGCTTTTTAAATTTTATATTGGGGTTTTAAACGGGTTTTAAAATTGTTTTCAATTATTTAAATTGGTTTTGGGGTTTTATATACAGACAGTATGTGTGTGTTGTTTTTGTTCTATGTCTTACGTTATGTTTCTGTTGTTTTGATCATGACTGGTCTGTACACCGCCCCGAGTCCCTACGGGGAGAGGGGGCGGTCTATAAATTAAATAAACCTTAAACCTTAATAGATAAAAGCAGACTTGGAAGGGACCTTGCAGGACTTCTAGGCCAATCCCTGCCCAAGCAGGAGACTAACTCAGTTAATGGGAGTGGTACAACATCTAGAGTTGACCACCAATGTGCTCCAGATTCAGAGAATCTTCAAATTCATAGTCATGCAGTCTTG
Organism: Natrix helvetica; assembly: GCF_964273705.1. Lineage (NCBI taxonomy): Eukaryota > Metazoa > Chordata > Lepidosauria > Squamata > Natricidae > Natrix > Natrix helvetica. Next base: position 84,866,840 of record NC_138552.1, read on the forward strand.
CTAGGGCTGAGTTGGACCTATTCCTTCCATCCACACATAGAAGATGCTCAATATAAATACTTATGCTGCACGTTCTGTCACAACCATAGTTGACAAATCACAGTAACATTGTCTCATTTTGTTCCAAAGACAACCAAACAAATCATTTTGCTCCTGAAAATTTATTTTACAGAATTTATTATTCCGCACACACAAAAAGGAATGAAAGATTAAAATACAGAATATTGGAGATCAAAAAGCTTGTTCACAAGAGGAGCTAAATAAACACAGGCAAGATTCGACATTTTACCATCAATAATATTGTGCATCTCTCTCTCTCTCTCTCTCCCTCCCTCCCCCCTCCCCCTCCCTCCCCTCTCCTCTCTCCAGAAGGTTGAGTCCAAGAATCAACTCCACCAGAAGGCTAAGACTACTTATATTGAGACTAATTATTACTTTGCAGTTCAGAATATCGAGACGTTCTATGTATCAACCTTGGAAGAAATGGTTAATCTCTTCTCTAATCACAGAATCATTTCTTACAGACATTTTAATGTCCTTTATTAATCAAACAAGGACACAAAAGCTCAATGAAGATGGTTGAATTTAGTGCCGTAGCAATAGTAGTCTCAGAAAAGGTCATCTATGAACATAATATTTACGAAATACAGAGTGCAGGATAGCAAAGCTGGAAAGGACCTTGGAAGTCGTCTAGCTCCTGTTCAAGCAGGAGACCTTACAACATTTCAGACAAATAGTTATCCAGTCTTTTCTTAAAAACCTCCAGTGTTGGAGCACCCACAGTTTCTGAAGGCAAGCTGTTCTCCTGACTAATTGTTCTCACTGTTGTATGATATTGTATTGTAGTTGACATATTGTATAGCACATTACAGTAATCCAACTGGGAAGTCTGAATTAGTGTAAGTAAATTAATGGGGGCAACTAGTGCACAACCCAAACCTATACAAAAACCCTTCTAGCCAAAATTGCCACTGTCTTTGAGAAGGAGACATTCATCCAGAAGGACCTCTCAATTGCACTAGCTCTCTTTGGGAAAGTGTTGCCCCAGTCATAGAGGAAGATAGAAAATTTCTGTGGGGCCCTCAAGGCTTAGCAGAGATGAGCTAAAACCTTTCTTCCCCATCCAAGATCCCCAGGCTCCAGACACTGGAATAGAAACATGAACCAAAGTCCAGGCTTGGTCATAATTGGGTGTCATCAACATATCATGTGTTAGTACGACTTTATAATACCTTGGTAACAACACACTTGTTGTGTTGTTTTGGTCACCATGATTTAAAAATGATGTTGAGACTCTAGAAAGAGTGCAGGGAACAGGAACAAAGATAATCAGGAGTTTAGAGGCCAAAACATATGAAGAATGACTGCAGGAATTGTGTATGTCTAGTTTAATGAAAAGAAAGACTGGGAGTGACCTGACAGCAGTGTTCCAATCTCTAAGGGGCTGCCATAAAGGAGAGGGGGATCAAAGCATTTGAAGGCAGGACAAGAAGCAATGGATGGAGAAATTTCTTGACAGAACAATTAATCAATGGAACAACTTGCCTCCAGAAGTTGTGGGTGCTCCAACAGTGGAGGTTTTTAAGAAGAGATTGGACAACCATTTGTCTGAAATGGTACCGGATTTCCTGCCTGAGCAGCGGGTCAGAATCAGAGGTGGGTTGCTGCCGGTTCGATGTAATTTGGCCGAACCGGTAGTGGAATTCAGGCCTGGATCACAGAACTGGCAGTGACCCAGGCCTGCCATGCCCCCGAACCGGTTCCCTCACTGCTGCTTGGTCGCTGCCATTTTGGATTTTAGTGACTGCACATACGCATTTCACTTTAAATTGTTCTGCACATGCGCACAAAACAATTTGCATTGAACAGCGTGCATCTGGTGCACGAGTGCACACATTGTGCGTGGGTTGTGAACCAGCAGGAAGGCCGGCAGCAGCCCACCCCTGGTTGGAATAGAAGATCTCCAAGATCCCTTTCAAGTCCATTATTCTGTTATATTGGTCTTACTGGCACACTCTTTGTTTTTGGATTAAATGCAGTGGTGTTATTAAGCCAGTTTGCACTGGTTCAGTCGTTCATTTTTCTGCAGTTCAGCGAACTGACGATCCCACCACTAGCTGGCCCCTCCCCTCACAGCCACTCCTTGCCTGGCCTGAGAAGGAAAGGCTGACGACACTGGAGGGAGACAAGCTACAGGCCCACTGTGCTTGTCCGAAGGGTCACCTTGGGGGGGGAACATGGCAATGCTCAGTCATCTTTGGTTCGGATTTCCTGGCTGGCCATGACCCCCAATCCTCGCCTGCCCTTCCCTTCCTCCTGGTGGCAGAGAGGAAGGCGAGCCAGGACCTCCCCCCTGCCCAGGGGCGGATTTAGATGAAAAGAGGCTATTCCACTTATGGGGCCCTTTCACCTCCCATTTTTTAGTTTGTAAATTACATGAGAGATAATAAAATACATCATTACTGTGATATATATCAATATATTAAATGAAACATGTTGTAATTGGTATTAACCTTTATAAAAAAAGTGGCACGACATTTTAATAAATAATTAAATAAAAATAAAAGCCACCTCTTGAACTTGAAGCCCTAGGCTGAAGCCTAGTTAGCCTATAGGAAAATCCGGCCCTGCCTCTGCCACTCGCCCACCCCCAGCCTAAATCTCATCCCCCACCCGGGCTCTCCGCCGCTGCTGGGCCTCACCTGTTGTGGAGGCCAGTGGCCAGGGAATGGCCAGAGACTGCAAGGCTACACCACCCACATTGGCCCTCCGCCAGCATTGCCCCTCTGCCAGCTGGCCCCCACTCACGGGGCTCACACCGCTTTGATCACCATGGCTGGCTGTGAAAGTAAGGCAGATGGTGACCCATGCCCAGAACATCTCCTCAGCCTAGGAAGGAGTAAAACAGCCCTAATCTTTACACTGGAGAAAGGGAAGGGAAGATTTTTCGGCACAGGAGCATCACTCAGGCACCCCCTTCTCAGCCTGTCTCTGCCTGTTCATGCCAGAGCAACTCCTCCCTTGCTGGGCGTTAGCCAAGGGGAAGCAGCCAGAGCAGGGCATGGTGGGGAAGCCATGTGCAAAAACGCAATGGCTGGGGAGATGATTTGAAGATGGAAGACCTCCGGAGGGTTCTCTCTCTTTCCGATCCCTTTTTTATTGGGGAGATGGAAGAGGCAAGAAGTGGAGCAGAGAAGGGAGCAGGGCAGCTGGTCTCCTCTTCTGTGGTTTGAAGGAGCCAAAATCTGCTTCTTCTCCTCCACGTCTGCATCCTGCCTATATTGCAACACCCGAGAGAGCTGAGCCTGAGAGAGCTTGGCAGTGCCCTGGAGCGCAAAATGGGTTTTCATTTATTTGTGCGAAGGGGGGGAGGGAGAGCGCACGTGATGCAGGCATACTAATGTTTGATCCCCAAAGCAGCCGGATTGTGGGGTGTCTAAGCCAAAATGGCTGGTTTCCTAACTAATTTTGAGCTTAGCCTAACACGCAAATGGAAGCACAAAGCTGGACCAGCTGCATATCAGCCTGGCTGCAGTTAGGACCCCAGCCAGGGCTAGCTGTCTGTCCCCAACAGGATGCTGGGTACAGTGCCCATCGCTCTCTCCCAGCAAGTCAGTTAACTAGCATACAATACTTAGGTCTGGCTTAGGGAGGTCTCAGGATTAAAGGTGCTTTGCTGGGAGAGTTCCAGGTTTTCCAACTGGGGCACTCCCTTTTTTGATAGACGCCTCTAAGAAAGGGGTTTTTTCAAGGAGCGGAGAAGTCCCTCTCATCATTTTTAGCCACAGTGATGTCGAGTTGGCCACGCCCACCCAGTCACATGACCTCCCAGCCACACCTAACCAGCCAGTCATTAGGGCAGAGAACCGATTGTTAAATTTGAATCCCACCACTGATTAAATGTGTGTGTGTGTGTGTGCGTGTGCGCATGTCTGTGTTTGTGTGTATATTAGTATAAACTAAGAATAAATCAAATGATAGTAGCAGAGCAAAACAAGAATGCAAGAAAAGAAACACTCAAAAGGATTTTAGAATTAATTGGCAGTACTTTTTTATTCTCCTCCCTTGGATAGTAATAATTTGGCCTGATTCCATGAATGCTTAACAAACAACAAAGTGGGAGGTCCTTTAGCATTTCCTATTCTTTTTTTGGGGGGGGGGGAAATCATTTTTTGTGTGCATTAGTTCATCAGACAGAATTTCCAACCCTGTCTCCAGAAAACCTTTTTTTTTTTTAATTTTACTGAAGTTTTACTGGCTTTGCAGCAGATTGAGAAAACTAACTACTTCTATTTTCAATGCCTCATTATGTAAATAAACAAAGGACAGCAAAGAACATTTATAATTTTGAATGAAAATATGTAATAAATAACACTGAAAACATCATATTAGTCTGTGGTGGGTTTCAAATTTTTTTAGAACCTCTTCTGTAGGTGTAGCCTGCTTTGTGGGAGTGGCTTGCCGGCCATGTGACCGGGTGGGAGTGGCTTGCCGGTCATGTGACTGGGTGGGAGTTACTTGCCAGTCATGTGGCTGGGTGGGCGTGGCCAACTTCTAAAATGTGACGAAGCTCACTTAACGCTCTTGCTTAGCTACCAAAATGTTGACTCAGAAACTCTGGCATTTCAAGCACGCAAGTCTTTTTTTAAAAAAAAAAAGAACAAAGTTTTATTGGTTTTTAAAGAAATAATATAGGAAAAGGGTAAAGGAAAGGTTACAAATTTTGGCAGTTGCAATGTGCGGCAGGAGTCCCCTTCCTCCATACTCATAGAATACAATTAAAAAAAAATTCAATACTAAATGACAATATATAGTCAGCATGTAAATTCAGTTAATAATTTCGATCAATTTATATCAAGTGGATTTTCTTACTCATTTTTGTGATCTGAGTTTTCTTGGTATTGCCCCTTCTTCCCCCTCCCGTGTCCTGCATGTCTGTTGTAGGATCATCTCATTTATCTAGGAGTACTTTATTTTTTTCCATAAAGGCCTGCGCCTCTATGGGTGTATTAATTCTTACTCTTGTGTCCTCCCAGAATATTAGCATACCTTCAGGCATCAACCATCTGAACCACACCCCCTTCTGGTATAGTTTCTTCGCTAATTGCGAATAGCTTTTTCTTTTCTCCCTAACTTTCTTGGGGATCTGTTTCAGGATGGTTATTTCCCTATCTTGGTATTTCAAAGCTTGCCCCCTTTGTGCACTCAGAATGTCATCTCTTGTAATTTTTCTGAGAAATTTAATGTGTACCTCCCTGGGTACGTTGCGAAGCACGCAAGTCTTAAAGCTGCCAGGTTACAAGACCGTTGCACCCCTAAGCCTTTAGAAAAAAAACCCAGGGGTGTTCAAACTTGACAGCTTTAAGACTTGTGGACTTCAACTTCCAGAATTCCTCCTCTCGCTCTTCATTTTGATGATGTGCAAACGGGCGGTGGGAGGGAGCTGGAACCGGTTCTAAATGGCACTGTAGATTTGTGGAACCTCTTCTATAGAAGAGGTTTGAACTGGCAGGATCCCACCCCTGATATAAGTAATTAATAAGAAAGTAAGTAACCACAGGTGGCACGTGGAGCCATTTGTCAGGGTACGTGAGGCGCTGCCGTGTCAGCTGGCCAGTGTGCATGTGCACGCTGTCCAGCTGAGTTCACCCTTTATAAAGCCATTTTCACCCGCCCCAGGTTTCAGAGGCTTTATAGGAGCCTGGGAGGGCAAAAAGAACCTCCCACACACCCCCGAGGCCCTCCGGAGCTTCATGAGCTTCCCTGAAGCCTCCAGAGCGCAGAAAACCAGCCCTACGGGCAAACCGAAAGTTCAGGAACGGACTTCCGGTTTCCTCGGAGGTTCATTTTGACTGATCCGGAGACTTCAGGGAAGCGTCCTGAAGGTCCCTGAAGCATTTGGAGCACTCAAAACGAACCTCCGAGCAAACCGGAAGTCACTTCCGTTTTGCTCCCTGAAGCCTTCGGAGCGCTCAAATCAAATCTCCGAGCAAACCGGAAGCCACTTCTGGTTTTCTCAGAGGGTCGTTTTGACTGCTCCAGAGGCTTCAGGGAAGCGTCCTGAAGGTTCCTGAAGCCTCCAGAGGGCTTCCGGATGGGCGGGGGAGGTTGTTTTCGCCCTCCCCAGGCTCCTATAAAGCCATTGGAGCCTGGGGAGGGCGAAAAAAGCATGCAAAAAATCGGGGGTCGCGCATTGCATTATAGGCACGGCACACCCGCAGACGACCCCCCCTGCCCTCCCCCCACTTATGGCACGCGAGCCAAAAAAGGTTCACCACCGCTGTCATATACCATTTAGGCCTAAAATCCATTTGGTGAATTAGAAATTGCAGGAACATAATCACATTTACTTAGGGCAAAAGAATTGTAAAAGCAGATCATATGCAGATTATACTTCCTAGTCTAGATCATATAGAATAAGGATGAAAATATCTGAAATGTTATTTATTGGCCAGATTTGTTAGTTTTTTAATGCTTTCCACTGCTTTTAAAAACAAAAGAAATGGAGCCAACAAACATATACAATATGACGAATACAAAAATAAATAAAAATTCACAACAGGGGTGGGTTGCTCCTGTTTTGGCCCGGTTTGGCCAAACCGGTAGCTTCTGCACATGCACGCGAGCATAGGCGCAAGTACAAGCGAACTGGTAGTAAACCGGTTAGCAAACCACCACTTGAGGGAAGCTATATGCCTAGACTAAAATAGATTAAATAATCCAAACTACCAATTTTATTTGAAGTTAGCATTTTAATAGAGATACTTCTTGAATTTTATAACATAGCAATGAAGACTAGGATAGTATAAATATATAGCATAAATAAATAGATAAATAATGTAAATAAATGAATAATAAATAAATTTTGGCCAGCATACATTGTTATACAGTATACATTGTTTTGTTACAAAGACAAAACATAAATAAATAAATAAATAAATAAATAAATAAATAAATAAATGAATGAATGAATGAATGAATGAATGAATGAATGAATAAATAAATAAATAAATAAATAACGCTGTAATTCTTTAGTGAAATTAATATTTTTTAAAAAAGAATATAGATAGTTTGTAAAATAGTTTCACCAGTACTATTTCTATGACTCTTCAACATCTGTACTCAGTAGTTATATTGGATCGCATCTATTCCGTTTGAGTATTTTCTACCTAATTTTATCCCTAGAAAAATATTTCCACATAATTTGTCTCCAAAGAAAGCAAAGTTAGCAATATTGGCTTGTTATCTCTCCTGAAATTGCTTCTCTTTATTGGCTTCGTGCTTCAAGTGGTCTCGTAGAGTCAAATGAATCACCGAACTTTCCGTAGTCATTGAATCAGTTCTGCAGGTGCATTGTGGCATCTTTTGCTGTGGTTCAATGCAAAATATAGTGGAAACATCGTCCATCTGGTTGGTGTGATTTCCCTGGGTTACAATGGTGATAAATTTTCCAGTATGACTCTCGTGTCATGTCAACTGTCCCTGTTAGTTAACTGAAACCTCCTTGTATCATTGAGTCCAGTTAGGCACAATTTAAACTCTACTGGTTTCATTAGATTTTAAGATCATGTATTTTTACCCTACATATAACACCATAGAAACATGCATTATATTTAAGGGAATTGGGTGAACGAAAGAACACAACTTTATCTTTTCGTGCAGAATTCTTGGATAAAGTCCACATTGGAATCTGTGGAAGTGAAGCCAGACAAATTTTGCAGAAAATCTTTCCTTTTGTTTCGGGAGGACTTTTTCTATGGATTTTCCTGTTTTTGGTCCTTTTTTTTTTTTTTTTTAATAAGGCAATTTTTTGATTTTGCTTTTCAGTTCATAACTGAATTGTTTGATTTTGCTTTTCAGTTCATAACATGGTGAAGCAATGCAGTCAAAGAGAAAGTAGAAAGAGGAAATGTCAGACGCTTTCTAGGAATAAGTGAAAGGCACTGAGTGAAAGCTGAATGGCTTCATATTGCTGCTTTTCATATTGCATCATAGGGAGCAAGTCAAGCTAGAAGGAAAAGGAAAAACAGTTAGAAATTCCTATTCATGTTAACAATTAAACTAATAAGGATTTTAATTCAAATTAATAAACATTGGTGTATTCTTGCGTGGAATACAAATGTACTATATTTCTCCACCTAGCCTAATTTAAACCAAGGAATTCCTAAAATGTTGGATTCATGAAAATTGTATGACTTTATTTATTAGAGCTATACAAATTGTTCAATGGTGAGCGATCAGGACACACCTTGACATAACTGCTTCTAGTTTACCCTTTGAGAAGTAGATCCAGAGAGGCGTTTCCCTCATGAACAAATTGTGTTATGTAATTATTTGCGTAGCCCTATTATTCTTATAGTGGATTGAGTTGCCATTCAATTCTGCCCTTTTGTAACATTCAAAGGTCCAAGATTGTAGTAATTTAATCAAAAGAAGTAGTCTAAATGCTAAAGATTTAGGTCAAGCTATATATTAAAGCTGTAATCACCACGTCTGCATCTTTTTTAGATGCAAAATCGCCAGTCAGAGGCCTTTTAAAAGAAACCATACAATACAGGGGGGGGGGGATTCACAATTGAGTTGGGCCATCACTTGTTGAAAAAAGTTGCTTCTTCATAGTTGCTTGTATTAGGGATCGAAAGGTAACTTGAAGGAAAATTCAGAGGTGAAACAGAAAATGACTAGCATAACATATTCAGTGGGAACTCCTAAAGTTAATGTGGGCAAAGAGTGTAGCAATTATTCCTATATAAGATTACAGAAAAATCTCAATGTAGGTTGTTAACAAAAATATTGTCAATGATATTGACAATGACATCAAACATAATAGTCAGGTAATTCATACATTGTTTCCCAAAAGAATCATCAATTTTTGGGGGGAAGACGGAATTTTGATGTACGTTTCATAAGAAGTAACTGTAAAATTTCCTTATTTCCCCATTTCCCTTTCAATTCTAATGAAAAAATAATGTTTAAGAAGTACTTGATACCTTGAGTTGGAATCCTTTGGATAAGTTGATGAATCAATAGGAAACATTCTCTGAGTTGGATCTGGACAATCTCCCAGGCGCACGAGCTGTGTTTCTTATCTGTCAGGAAATCATTCAGCCCTTGAAAATACCTCTTCACTCTTAATCTGGTGAGCTGTTGTTTCTGATCCCTTGGACTCGATACGGTGCCAGTGCCTAACTCTGCATTTTGGCATGTTTCCAGAGTCTTAATCTGCTGATCCAATCCATTATGGAAATTTCTTAGAGAATTCTCATCCCAAAACAATTCAGCATGAACTTGCTTGAAGATGAGGTTCGTTTGTTGGAGCATTTCCTGTATTGCTATTTTGGCATCCTCTTCTTGGGGTGCTTCATTCATGCTCATTAAATGTTCTTCATTGAGAGGTGAGAAGTCTACAATATCTCCAATACATTGGAAGGGAATGGTGGCTCCCATATGACTTCCCAAGAGTTCCAGGTTTCCTTTGTTGGCTTCTTGTAGTCTGCTGTGAAGTTGATCGCAGTGCTGAGATGAGACTTTGGTGAAGAACATCACTAGACAGATTTGCAGAAACCAAAATTGCGTCTTCATAATGAAGATGAAGGAAAGTGACCTCTTTTCAAAAGTAGAATCTGGAAGATTGGTTCTTTTGAAAGATGCTCCTCGGTCTGCTTCATCTTTGTATTTATACCACTAGGATATTGAAATTTCTTTTTTCTGTTTCTTTACTGATTCTCTGTATTCTGATTTTCACTTTTTTTTTCTTTAGGTATACCCCCAAACTATTCTGAAAGGTGGTCATACTTGGAAAACAGAATGTTGAATGTGTATACTTCCCCCCCAAACTAAATTAAATCAAAACTGTTAACTGAAAGTTAACAATCCGATGAAACTTTCTTTCATCATCCCTAATTATTTTAAAAATGAATTTAAAATATGGTTTTTTTCTGTGTTGTAATAGATATTATGGCTTCAGTATTTACTTCTTCCGTGTAAAATAATTTCTGATAATCTAGAATTCTCCACTGATAAATCTTGTAGGATCTTTTTACTAACCTGATTGCACAAAGCAGATCATATCAGTGACGTGCAGTCAGGGGAGGCAGAGCCTCACCACTGTCAATCATGAAAAGGAAAAAAAATGTAAACGGGAAAAGGCGAGTGCTGAAGTGAGGTTAGCTAGCTGCTACCTCACCGTGAATGACTGCCTGTTTAAAAAAGCCTCTAAAACTCTGAGCTCTGCCGCGAGGGAAAGAAAGCGCTTTAGTCAGTGGGGTGTTGGGGGAGAGGAGAGAATGCTCAGGCATTCTCTCCTCCTCTCTCCCACACTCCGCTGACTAAAGCGCTTCCTTTCGCCCGCCTGAGCTCTTCTGTGAGGGAAAGAAAGCTCTTTAGTCAGTGGGGTGTCGGGGGAGAGGAGAAAATGCTCAGGCATTCTCTCCTCCTCTCCCCCACACCCCGCTGACTAAAGCGCTTCCTTTGGCTGAGCTCTTCCGCGGGCGAAAGAAAGCGCTTTAGTCAGTGAGGTGTCGGGGGAGAGGAGGAGAGATTCAACACCTCACTGACTAAAGCACTTTCTTTCGCCCACGGCACAGCTCAGGCGGGCGAAAGAAAGCACTTTAGTCAGTGGGGTGTCGGGGGAGAGGAGGAGAGATTCTATCCTCTCCCCTGACACCCCACTGACTAAAGCACTTTCTTTCGCCCGCGGCACAGCTCAGGCAGGTGGACCCTCAGAGCCCCTGGAGCCCTTACGCCGAGCAGGGTGCTCCCTCACAGCTCCTGTCGTCCCGTCTGGCAGGCGCCATCCGCCCGGGAAGCAGCTGAGCTGGGAAGTCCCGGCTGGCAGTTTGGCTTCCAGAGCGGGCGGTGCGGGCGCCGGTGGGCTCCTCTGGGCTCCCGCCTTCCCAAAGCGCATCCCTGTTTTTGCGGAAAGCAAAAGAATGGTGAAGAAACGGGGAAGCTTCGGGTGGGAAATGAGGCCATGGAAGAGAGTTTTGCCCTTTGCTGGTGAACATGGATCGGTCTTGCGCCCATCCTGAAGAGATCCCACCCTGGGCTGGCTTTCAGAGACGTGAAAGGCTCTTTCCTCAGGCGGGCATCTTTTCCAATGAAATAGATCGAGACAGGAAGATCATTTTATTACATTTGAACGTTTTGACTAAAACGAATTCTCTCATTCAAGGAGGGAACCCAAAGACCATCTTTCCGTCCCTTTTATCAAAGAAAATGCCATTGGACAGGGCAAAAATAACTCCTCCTTTGCCCTGGAAATCAGCTACATGGAATTAAACACTATAATCCAACTTCTCTGTGTGTGTGTGTTTGTCTGTTTGAGAGGGGGGAGGGAGGAAAGAGGGAGGATGGAGGGGAAGGTAAAAGAAAAAGAAAAAGAAGGAAGAAAACTTATTTAAATAAGTTTAAAGCTGTTGCTTTAAATCGGAACTGAGCATGCCTGCCTGTGGAATTCTGGGAGTTGAAGTCCACAAGTCTAAAAAAATTGCTGCCTCACTAGCCATAAACTTCACCACACGTCACTGGATCATATATAGATGATATTCCAAAAAAGAGTATAAATCAATTAGGAATAACAATACAGGTAGTCCTCAACTTACAACCGCAATGGAGCCTGACAATTATGGTCATAAGTCATGATGAGAGTGTTGGGAGAATTTATTTGGGTCCCTTTTCTTTTCAGTCAGAAAAAGAGAGCAAGGAATCAAAACACAAGACTAGCTGCTGTAAAGGAGGTCTCTCTTTTTATTTCCAAAAGCAATATAAAGTTGTTTTGGGGGGGCAGCTAGCAACTGACTGGCACATCGGCAAGATTTTTAGAAGAATTTGAGGCCTCCGTGAAGCAAATGTGAGCGTGATGTATAATTTACGACCAGAGGAATTTAGAGGAAATATTTTGTTTGTTATCTCCTTTATCAGAAAAGATGTTCCTGGTTAGGCAGATAGTTGTGGAGACTCCTGGGAAGGGAAGGGAAGGGCAGTGTGGTCAGGCCAGCTGAAAATCTGCTGGCCAGCGCAGGCATGCACGCTGGAGCCAAGCTAGGGTAACGGCACGCATGCCCGCTGATCTGGCTCTGTGTGCCACCTGTGGCATGATTGCCATAGGTTCGCCATCACGGTACAAGAGCTTCATATTATTACTTTCCTTGGTTTATCTAAGGTTGCTTGAGACAACATATCTCCGCTATTGTCAATCAGCGGTTAAAGGTTTGATTTCTGTAGTCTATCTCCATCTGTCAGGGATCTTAGTACCGTGAGCGATCTTCAGCGCCTCTAGTTTATTACTTTCCTGGCTTTCGGAAATTATGAGACATAATATTGTGCATCTCTCTCTCTCTCTCCCTCCCTCCCTCCTCCCCCATCCCCCCCTCTCCCCCCTCCTCTCTCCAGAAGGTTGAGTCCAAGAATCGACTCCACCAGAAGGCTAAGACTACTTATATTGAAACTAGTTATTACTTTGCAGTTCAGAATATCGAGACGTTCTATGCATCAACTTTGGAAGACATGGTTCATCTCTTCTCTAATCACAGAATCATTTCTTACAGACATTTTTATGTCCTTTATTAATCAAACAAGGACACAAAAGCTCAATGAAGATGGCTGAATTTAGTGCCGTAGCAATAGTGGTCTCAGAAAAGGTCAGCTATGATCATAATATTTACAAAATACAGAGTACAGGATAGCAAAGCTGGAAAGGACCTTGGAAGTCGTCTAGCTCCTGTTCAAGCAGGAGACCTTACAACATTTCAGACAAATAGTTATCCAGTCTTTTCTTAAAAACCTCCAATGTTGGAGCACCCACAGTTTCTGAAGGCAAGCTGTCCTCCTGACTAATTGTTCTCACTGTTGTATGATATTGTATTGTAGTTGACATATTGTATAGCACATTACAGTAATCCAACTGGGAAGTCTGAATTAGTGTAAGTTTGTAAATTAATGGGGGCAACTAGTGCACAACACAAACCTATACAAAAACCCTTCTAGCCAAAATTGCCACTGTCTTTGAGAAGGAGATATTCATCCAGAAGGACCTCTCAATTGCTCTCTTTTGGAAAGTGTTGCCCCAGTCATAGAGGAAGATAGAAATTTTCTGTGGGGCCCTCAAGGCTTAGCAGAGATGAGCTAAAACCTTTCTTCCCCATCCAAGATCCCCAGGCTCCAGACACTGGAATAGAAACATGAACCAAAGTCCAGGCTTGGTCATAATTGGGTGTCATCAACATATCAAGTGTTAGTACGACTTTATAATACCTTGGTAACAACACACTTGTTGCGTTGTTTTGGTCACGATGATATAAAAATGATGTTGAGACTCTAGAAAGAGTGCAGGGAACAGGAACAAAGATAATCAGGAGTTTAGAGGCCAAAACATATGAAGAATGACTGCAGGAATTGTGTATGTCTAGTTTAATGAAAAGAAAGACTGGGAGTGACCTGACAGCAGTGTTCCAATTTCTAAGGGGCTGCCATAAAGAAGAGGGGGATCAAAGCATTTGAAGGCAGGACAAGAAGCAATGGATGGAGAAATTTCTTGACAGAACAATTAATCAATGGAACAACTTGCCTCCAGAAGTTGTGGGTGCTCCAACAGTGGTGGTTTTTAAGAAGAGATTGGACAACCATTTGTCTGAAATGGTACCGGATTTCCTGCCTGAGCAGCGGGTCAGAATCAGAGGTGGGTTGCTGCCGGTTCGGTCCCATTTGGCCGAACCGGTAGTGGAATTCAGGCCTGGATCACAGAACTGGCAGTGACCCAGGCCTGCCATGCCCCCGAACCGGTTCCCTCACTGCTGCTTGGTCGCTGCCATTTTGGATTTTAGTGACTGTCCATGCGCAGTTCACTTTAAATTGTTCTGCACATGCGCACAAAACAATTTGCATTGAACAGCATGCATCTGGTGCATGAGTGCACACATTGTGCGTGGGTTGTGAACCAGCAGCAACCCCGGCAGCAGCCCACCCCTGGTCGGAATAGAAGATCTCCAAGATCCCTTTCAAGTCTGTTATTCTGTTATATTGGTCTTGTTGGCACACTCTTTCTCTGTTTTTGGATTAAATGCAGTGGTGGCATTAAGCCAGTTTGCACTTGTTCACTGGTTCATTTTTCTGCAGTTCAGCGAACTGACGATCCCACCACTTGCTGGCCCCTCCCCTCACAGCCACTCCTTGCCTGGCCTGAGAAGGAAAGGCTGACGACACAGGAGGGAGACAAGCTACAGGCCCACTGTGCTTGTCCGAAGGGCCACCTTGGGGGGGACCTCAGTCAATGTTCAGTCATCTTTTGGGCCCTCCTCGGGGCTGAGCAGTGGTTTGGCTTTCCCTGCTGGCCAAGAACCCCATTCCTCACCTGCCCTTTCCTTCCTTCTGTGGCTGGTGGCAGAGAGGAAGGCAATCCAGGACCTCCCCCCTGCCCAGGGCCAGATTTAGATGAAAAGAGACCCTAGGCTATTCCACTTATGGGGCCCTTTCACCTCCCATTTTTAAGTTTGTAAATTACATGAGAGATAATAAAATACATCATTACTGTGATATATATCAATATATTAAATGAAACATGTAATTGGTACTAACCTTTATAAAAAATGTGGCACGGATAATAAATAAAAATAAAAGGCCCCTCTTGATCTTGAGGCCCTAGGCTGAAGCCTAGTTAGCCTATAGGAAAATCCGGTCCTGCCTCTGCCACTCACCCACCCCCAGCCTAAATCTCATCCCCCACCCAGGCTCTCCGCAGCTGCTGGCCCTCACCTGTTGTGGAGGCCAGTGGCCAGGGAATAGCCAGAGACTGCAAGGCTACACCACCCAAATTGCCCCACTGCCAGCATTGCCCCTCTGCCAGCTGGCCCCCACTCACGTGGCTCACACCTCTTTGATCACCATGGCTGCCTGTGAAAGTAAGGCAGATGGTGACCCATGCCCAGAACATCTCCTCAGCCTAGGAAGGAGTAAAACAGCCCTAATCTTTACACTGGAGAAAGGGAAGGGAAGATTTTTCGGCACAGGAGCATCACTCAGGCACCCCCTTCACTGCCTGTCTCTGCCTGTTCATGGCAGAGCAACTCCTCCCTTGCTGGGCGTTAGGCAAGGGAAAGCAGCCAGAGCAGGGCATGGTGGGTAAGCCATGTGCAAAAATGCACTGGCTGGGGAGATGAGTTGAAGATGGAAGACCTCGGGAGGGTTCTCTCTCTTTCCGATCCCTGGTTTATTGGGGAGATGGAAGAGGCAAGAAGTGGAGCAGAGAAGGGAGCAGGGCAGCTGGTCTCCTCTTCTGTGGTTGGAAGGAGCCAAAATCTGCTTCCTCTCCTCCACGTCTGCATCCTGCCTGCATTGCAACACCCGAGACAGCTGAGCCTGAGAGAGCTTGGCAGCGCCCTGGAGCCCCAAAATGGCTTTTCATTTATTTGTGCGAAGTGAGGGGGGAGAGTGCACGTGATGCAGGCATACTAATGTTTGATCCCCAAAGCAGCCGGATTGTGGGGTGTCTAAGCCAAAATGGCTGGTTTCCTAACTAATTTTGAGCTTAGCCTAATGCGCAAATAGAGGCACAAAGCTGGACCAGCTGCATATCAGCCTGGCCGCAGTTAGGATCCCAGCCAGGGCTAGCTGTCTGTCCCCAACAGGATGCTGGCTACAGTGCCCATCACTCTCTCCCAGCAAGTCAGTTAACTAGCGTACAATACTTAGGTCTGGCTTAGGGAGGTCTCAGGATTAAAGGTGCTTTGCTGTGACAGTTCCAGGTTTTCCAACTGGGGCACTCCCTTTTTTGATAGACGCCTCTAAGAAAGGGGTTTTTCCAAGGAGCAGAGAAGTCCCTCTCATCATTTTTAGCCACAGTGATGTCGAGTTGGCCACGCCCACCCAGTCACATGACCACCCAGCCACGCCTAACCAGCCAGTCATTAGGGCAGAGAACCGATTGTTAAATTTGAATCCCACCACTGATTAAATATGTGTGTGCGTGTGCGCATTTCTGTGTTTCTGTGTATATTAGTATAAACTAGGAATAAATCAAATGATAGTAGCAGAGCAAAACAAGAATGCAAGAAAAGAAACACTCAAAAGGATTTTAGAATTAATTGGCAGTACTTTTTTATTCTCCTCCCTTGGATAGTAATAATTTGGCCTCATTCCATGAATGCTTAAGAAACAACAAAATGGGAGGTCCTTTAGCATTTCCTATTCTTTTTTGAAGGGTGGGGAAGTCATTTTTTGTGTGCATTAGTTCATCAGACAGAAATTCCAACACTGTCTCCAGAAAACCTCACGTTTCTTTAAAAAATTTACTGAAGTTTTACTGGCTTTGCAGCAGATTGAGAAAACTAACTACTTCTATTTTCAATGCCTCATTTTGTAAATAAACAAAGGAGAGCAAAGAACATTTATAATTTTGAATGAAAATATATAATAAATAACACTGAAAACATCATATAAGTCTATGGTGGGTTTCAAATTTTTTTAGAACCTCTTCTGTAGGTGTAGCCTGCTTTGTGGGAGTGGCTTGCCGGTCATGTGACTGGGTGGGAGTGGCTTGCCGGTCATGTGACTGGGTGGGAGTGGCCAACTTGTAAAATGTGACAAAACTCACTTAACAACGCTCTTGCTCAGCAACCAAAATCTTGACTCAGAAACTCTGGCATTTGAAGCACGCAAGTCTTAAAGTTGTCAAGTTACAAGACCGTTGCACCCCTAAGCCTTTAGAAAAAAAAACCCAGGGGTGTTCAAACTTGACAGCTTTAAGACTTGTGGACTTCAACTCCCAGAATTCCTCCTCTCGCTCTTCATCTTGATGATGTGCGGACGGGCAGGGGGGAGGGAGCTGGAACCGGTTCTAAACGGCACTGTAGATTTGTGGAACCTCTTCTATAGAAGAGGTTAGAACTGGCAGGAACCCACCCCGGATATAAGTAATTAATAAGAAAATAAGTAACCACATATACTAATTGACTAGCAAAAGAACATAAATTTAGCCCCTCCAAAATATATCTGCAAATTTTCTGACTTCAAAAGTTCTCTGATCTTTTAACATATAACCTATTAGTAAATTGTGACATTCAGACTATTGAGAAACAAACATGTTAAGTGACGCTTGTCGCAAATTTATATCTACCTTATTCAAATCTAAGGTTGCAAATAAGTGTCTTTACTTATTAACATGCCACAGGCAAGAAGCTCTTAACATAAATTTTCCGGAACATTCAGAAAGGGGAATGATAATTTCTGCCATGATTTTTTGACTGGATTTTTTAAAATCCCTGTTTGCAATTTTAAAAATGTGTATAAAGTTGACCAAGAATAAAGTACCGTATTTTTCGCCCTATAGGACGCTCCGGAATATAAGACGCACCCAATTTTAAAGGAGGAAAATCTAGTCAAAAAAGATTATGAACCAAATACTATAGTAAAATATTTTATATCAACTGTATAAAGTTAACAGCAGTTTAAGAACGATTTTATGTCAACCATGTAACATATTAAGAACTATCTTTACTCTCATTAACAGTCAGAGCAAGAAACAGCAAGAAATCCAGAAATGAAAGAACTGTCAATATTACCAATATGTTCTTCATTTCCCCTCCCCACTTATATTTCATCTGGTGCTCTCTTATCCAGCCATATTTCATCTAGTGGTCTCATAACCCCTCATATCTCATCTGGTGCTCTCTAACCCACATATTTCATCTGGTGGTCTCGTAACCCCCTCATATGCATCTGGTTTGAGTGAATGCTGCTGGAAAGGGGATTGTAAAAACTCATGAATGAAACTCATTTAACAATGCTCTTGCTTAGCAACCAAAACTTTGGGCTCAATTGTGATCATAAGTTATCTTCCTTTTTCTTTCTTTCTTTCTTTCTTTCTTTCTTTCTTTCTTTTTCTTTCTTCCTTCCTTCATTCTTCCTTTCTTTCTTGTGTCTCTCTCTCCCTCTTTCTTTCCTTCCTTCCTTCCTTCCTTCCTTTCTTTCTTTCCTTCCTTCCTTTCTTGTGTCTCTCTCTCTCCAATGTTCTATCTTTCTCTTTCTATCTTTGTCTCTCTCTCTCTCCCTTCCTTCCTTTCTCTCTTACTCTTTCTTTCTCACTCTCCCCCCCCCTCTCACAGACACATACGTACCTTCCAGTTGGCAAAAACTTCTGTTTTGCCAGCTGGGAGGCTGGCAAAGAAGCCTCGTTTTCCCTGCCGCCCGTGGCACTTCACTTGCTGCAACTCGGACAATGGGGAGGTGGGAGTAGCGCTGTCTGGGTTGCAGCAAGAAGAAGGATCGGCTGCGGGAATCCGGCAGAGCAGCGTGCGGAGCCGCGTGGAGCCCCGGGGAGACGGGCTCCGCGCGCTGCTCTGCCAGACTCCCGCAGCCGATCCTTCTTCTTTAGGGGTCAGCGGATGATCGGCAGCCCGGCAGAGCAGCGCGCAGAGCCCGTCTCCCCGGGGCTCCGTGCGGCTCCGCACGCTGCTCTGCCGGATTCCCGCAGCCAATCCTTCTTCTTTAGGGGTCAGCGGATGATCGGCAGCCTGGCAGAGCAGCGCGCAGAGCCCGTCTCCCCGGGGCTCTGTGCGGCTCCGCACGCTGCTCTGCCGGATTCCCGCAGCCGATCCTCCTTCTTGCTGCAACCCGGACAGCGCTACTCCCACCTCCCCATTGTCCGAGTTGCAGCAAGTGAAGTGCCACGGGCGGCAGGGAAAACGAGGCTTCTTTGCCAGCCTCCCAGCTGGCAAAACAGAAATTTTTGCCAACTGGAAGGTACGTATGTGTGTGGGGGGGGAGTGAGAAAGAAAGAGTAAGAGAGAAAGGAAGGAAAGGAGAGAGAGAGACAAAGATAGAAAGAGAAAGAAAGAACGTTGGAGAGAGAGAAAAGGTCTTTGCTCCCTCTCTCTTGCAGCAAGCCCCGATGCAAAAAAACACCAAGGACTTGTGAGTGAGTGACAGGGGCGGAGCTTCCGGGTTCATTGACCAACCGGCAGAAACCCACCACTGCCCAGGTGGCTACATTTGGCCTATAAGACGCACCCAGATTTTCACCTTCTTTTTTGGAGTAAAAAAATGCGTCTTATAGGGCGAAAAATACGGTACTCTGTACTTTATAGTCCAGTGGTAGGTTTCAATTTATTTTACTACTGGTTTGCTTGTGCACGGACCGCTTCTGTGCATGCCTTGGGAAGAATGTGTTGGGAAGAGTTCAGGGCCACTGGCAGTAGCTAATCCTTGCTGGACAGTGGAGCTTATTGCAATAAATTGACAGTGGAGCTTATTGCAATAAATTGCTAATCTAAATAATGCTGTGTTTTCTATTCAGGTTCAAAATGGTTCATGAAACAATAAACCTCTGATCTTAAAGTAAGATTTATTGCTTGTGGTTGCTTGTGGTTTCCCTTTGTTTTTTATATAGGGAAATTTTTATGACAGATGGCGTGTGCAGAAGTGTCCGGGCAGGTGGGCAGAACCTCTGGCTGCTGCCACTACCGTTTGCCTGATCCAGGCTGAACCGGCAGAAACTCACCTCTGCTATAGTCATATACTAGTGATGGCGAACCTATGGCACATGTGCCACAGGTGGCACGTGGAGCCATTTGTCAGGGTACGCGAGGCGCTGCCCCGTCAGCTGGCCAGTGCGCATGTGCACGCTGGCCAGCTGAGTTCACCCTTCATAAAGCCATTTTTCACCCGTCCCAGACTTCAAAGACTTTATAGGAGCCTGGGAGGGCAAAAAGAACCTTCCCCCCCCCCCCAGAGGCCCTCTGGAGGCTTCATGAGCTTCCCTGAAGCCTCCGGAGCGCAAAAAACCAGCCCTACGGGCAAACCGGAAGTTCAGATACGGACTTCTGGTTTGCTCGGAGGTTCGTTTTGACTGCTCCGGAGACTTCAGGGAAGTATCCTGTGGGTCCCTGAAGCATTCGGAGCGCTCAAAACGACCCTCCGAGCAAACCGGAAGTGACTTCCGGTTTGCTCAGTGGTTCATTTTGATTGCTCTGGAGGCTTCAGGGAAGCACTCAAAACGACCCTCTGAGCAAACCGGATGTCATTTCTGGTTTTCTCCGAGGGTCGTTTTGACTGCTCCAGAGGCTTCAGGGAAGCGTCCTGAAGGTCCCTGAAGCCTCCGGAGGGCTTCCGGGTGGGCGTGGGAGGTTGTTTTCGCCCTCCCCAGGCTCCTATAAAGCCTCTGGAGCCTGGGGAGGGCGAAAAAAGCATGCAAAAAATGGGGGGGTCACACATTGCATTATAGGCATGGCACACCCAGACACGACCCCCCCCTGTGCTCCCCCCACTTATGGCACGCGAGCCAAAAAAGGTTCGCCATCGCTGTCATATACCAGTTAGGCCTAAAATCCATTTTGTGAATTAGTAATTGAAGGAACATAATCACATTTAGTTAGGGCAAAAGAATTGTAAAAGCAGATCATATGCAGATTATACTTCCTAGTCTAGATCATATAAAATAAGGATGAAAATATCTGAAATGTTATTTATTGGCCAGATTTGTTAGGTTTTTTTATGCTTTCCACTGCTTTTAAAAACATTTAATGAAAAGTTAAATTAATAAGCTATCATCATATGCAGATTTTTTGGAGGGAAATTAATGATATGGTTAGAGCTACCATTTTTAATAAATAGATAATTCAAAAGAAATAGAGCCAACAAACATATACAATATGATGAATACAAAAATAAATAAATATTCACAACAGGGGTGGGTTGCTCCTGATTTGGCCCGGTTTCGCCCGGTTTCGCACAGTTTGGCCGAACCGGTAGCTTCTGTGCATGCACGCGAGCATAGGCGCAAGTACAAGCGAACTGGTAGTAAA
Organism: Natrix helvetica; assembly: GCF_964273705.1. Classification (NCBI taxonomy): domain Eukaryota; kingdom Metazoa; phylum Chordata; class Lepidosauria; order Squamata; family Natricidae; genus Natrix; species Natrix helvetica. Next base: position 84,887,635 of record NC_138552.1, read on the forward strand.
CTGGTTAGCAAACCACCACTGGAGGGAAGCTATATGCCTAGACTAAAATAGATGAAATAATCCAAACTACCAATTTTATTTGAAGTTAGCATTTTAATAGAGAGACTTCTTGAATGTTATAACATAGCAATGAAGACTAGGATAGTATAAATATATAGCATAAATAAATAGATAAATAATGTAAATAAATGAATAATAAATAAATTTTGGCCAGCATACATTGTTATACTGTATACATTGTTTTGTTACAAAGACAAAACATAAATAAATAAATAAATAAATAAATAAATAAATAAATAACGCTGTAATTCTTTAGTGAAATTAATATTTTTTTAAAAAGAATATAGATAGTTTGTAAAATAGGTTCACCAGTACTATTTCTATGACTCTTCAACATCTGTACTCAGTAGTTATATTGGATCGCATCTATTCCGTTTGAGTATTTTCTACCTAATTTTATCCCTAGAAAAATATTCCCACATAATTTGTCTCCAAAGAAAGCAAAGTTAGCAATATTGGCTTGTTATCTCTCCTGAAATTGCTTCTCTTTATTGGCTTCGTGGTTCAAGTGGTCTCGTAGAGTCAAATGAATCACCGAACTTTCCGTAGTCATTGAATCAGTTCTGCAGGTGCATTGCGGCATCGTTTGCTGTGGTTCAATGCAAAATATAGTGGAAACATCGTCCATCTGGTTGGTGTGATTTCCCTGGGTTACAATGGTGATAAATTTTCCAGTACGTCTCTCGTGTCATGTCAACTGTCCCTGTTAGTTAACTGAAACCTCCTTGTATCATTGAGTCCAGTTAGGCACAATTTAAACTCTACTGGTTTCATTAGATTTTAAGATCATGTATTTTTACCCTGCATATAACACCATAGAAACATGCATTATATTTAAGGGAATTGGGTGAACGAAAGAACACAACTTTATCTTTTCGTGCAGAATTCTTGGATAAAGTCCACATTGGAATCTGTGGAAGTGAAGCCAGACAAATTTTGCAGAAAATCTTTCCTTTTGTTTCGGGAGGACTTTTTCTATGGATTTTCCTCTTTTTGGTCCTTTTTTTTTTTTTGAATAAGGCAATTTTTTGATTTTGCTTTTCAGTTCATAACTGAATTGTTTGATTTTGCTTTTCAGTTCATAACATGGTGAAGCAATGCAGTCAAAGAGAAAGTAGAAAGAGGAAATGTCAGACGCTTTCTAGGAATAAGTGAAAGGCACTGAGTGAAAGCTGAATGGCTTCATATTGCTGCTTTTCATATTGCATCATAGGGAGCAAGTCAAGCTAGAAGGAAAAGGAAAAACAGTTAGAAATTCCTATTCATGTTAACAATTAAACTATTAAGGATTTTAATTCAAATTAATAAACATTTGTGTAACCTTGCGTGGAATACAAATGTACTATATTTCTCCACCTAGCCTAATTTAAACCAAGGAATTCCTAAAATGTTGGATACATGAAAATTGTATGACTTTACTTATTAGAGCTATACAAATTGTTCAATGGTGAACGATCAGGACACACCTTGACCTAACTGCTTCTAGTTTACCCTTTGAGAAGTAGATCCAGAGAGGAATTTCCCTCATGAACAAATTGTGTTATGCAATTATTTGTGTAGCCCTATTATTCTTATAGTGGATTGAGTTGCCATTCAATTTTGCCCTTTTGTAACATTCAAAGGTCCAAGATTGTAGTAATTTAATCAAAAGAAGTAGTCTAAATGCTAAAGATTTAGGTCAAGGTATATATTAAAGCTGTAATCACCACGTCTGCATCTTTTTTAGATGCAAAATTGCTAGACAGAGGCCTTTTTAAAGAAACCATACAATACAGGGAGGAAAAAAATCACCATTGAGTTGGGCCCTCACTTGTCGAAAAAAGTTGATTCTTCATAGTTGCTTATATTAGGGATCTAAAGGTAACTTGAAGGAAAATTCAGAGGTGAAACAGAAAATTCCTAGCATAACATATTCAGTGGGAACTACTATAGTTAATGTGGGCAAAGAGTGTAGCAATTATTCCTATATAAGATTACAGAAAAATCTCAATGTAGGTTGTTAACAAAAATATTGTCAATGATATTGACAATGACATCAAACATAATAGTCAGGTAATTCATACATTGTTTCCCAAAAGAATCATCAATTTTTCGGGGGAAGACAGAATTTTGATGTACATCATATCATAAGAAGTAACTTTCCTAATTTTCCCATTTCCCTTTCAATTCTAATGAAAAATAATGTTTAAGAAGTACTTGATACCTTGAGTTGGAATCCTTTGGATAAGTTGATGAATCAATAGGAAACATTCTCTGAGTTGGATCTGGACAATCTCCCAGGCGCACGAGCTGTGTTTCTTATCTGTCAGGAAATCATTCAGCCCTTGAAAATACCTCTTCACTCTTAATCTGGTGAGCTGCTGTTTCTGATCCCTTGGACTCGATACGGTGCCAGTGCCTAACTCTGCATTTTGGCATGTTTCCAGAGTCTTAATCTGCTGATCCAATCCATTATGGAAATTTCTTAGAGAATTCTCATCCCAAAACAATTCAGCATGAACTTGCTTGAAGATGAGGTTCGTTTGTTGGAGCATTTCTTGTATTGCTATTTTGGCATCCTCTTCTTGGGGTGCTTCATTCATGCTCATTAAATGTTCTTCATTGAGAGGTGAGAAGTCTACAATATCTCCAATACATTGGAAGGGAATGGTGGCTCCCATATGACTTCCCAAGAGTTCCAGGTTTCCTTTGTTGGCTTCTTGTAGTCTGCTGTGAAGTTGATCGCAGTGCTGAGATGAGACTTTGGTGAAGAACATCACTAGACAGATTTGCAGAAACCAAAATTGCGTCTTCATAATGAAGATGAAGGAAAGTGACCTCTTTTCAAAAGTGGAATGTGCAAGATTGGTTCTTTTGAAAGATGCTCCTCGGTCTGCTGCATCTTTGTATTTATACCACTAGGATATTGAAATTTCTTTTTTCTGTTTCTTTACTGATTCTCTGTATTCTGATTTTCACTTTTTTTTCTTTATGTATACCCCCAAACCATTCTGAAAGATGGTCATACTTGGAAAACGGAATGTTGAATGTGTACACTTCCCCCCAAAATTAAATTAAATCAAAACTGTTAACTGAAAGTTAATAATCCGATGAAACTTTCTTTCATCGTCCCTAATTATTTTAAAAATGAATTTAGAATAGGGTTTTTTTCTGTGTTGTAATAGATATTATGGCTTCAGTATTTACTTGTTCCGTGTAAAATAATTTCTGATAATCTAGAATTCTCCACTGATAAATCTTGTAGGATCTTTTTACTAACCTGATTGCACAAAGCAGATCATATATAGATGATATTCCAAAAAAGAGGATAAATCAATTATGAATAACAATACAGATAGTCCTCAACTTACAACCGCAATGTAGCCTGACAATTATGGTCATAAGTCATGATGAGAGTGTTGGGAGAATTTCTTTGGGTCCCTTTTCTTTTCAGTCAGAAAAAGAGAGCAAGGAATCAAAACACAAGACTAGCTGCTGTAAAGGAGGTCTCTCTTTTTATTTCCAAAAGCAATATAAAGTTGTTTTGGGGGCAGCTGGCAACTGACTGGCACATCGGCAAGATTTTTATAAGAATTTGAGGCCTCCGTGAAACAAATCTGAGCGTGATGCATAATTTTATGACCAGAGGAATTTAGAGGAAATATTTTGTTTGTTATCTCCTTTATCAGAAAAGATGTTCCTGGTTAGGCAGATGGTTTTTGTCATTGGCTTTTATGGGTGTAAGAATCATGGGCATAAGTGTTAAATTCCCATGCCTTTTAAATGTAGATTGGCTGCAACGATAGATTCCTGCTTTCTGTGCTTTTTCTACTGCCACCTACTAGAGCACACGTGCCCATACCAATAATTTAATCACCCCCATGCCGTGCCCCCTGTGCATGTGCGCATGAGGCCCCCAGCAGCCCCATGCATGCGTGCACAGCTTTTTGGAGGCTGGGAAAGGCGAAAACGCCCCCAGGCCCCCATCGGAACCCCCATGGAGGCTGAAAACGCCCTCCCAGAGCCTCTGCGCGAGCCCTGAACTTACCTGGCATCTCGTGGAGACTCCTGGGAAGGGAAGGGCAGTGTGGTTGGGCCAGCTGAAAATCAGCTGGCCAGCACAGGTATGCACGCTGGAGCCAAGCTAGGGTAACAGCACGCATGCCCGCTGATCTGGCTCTGTGTGCCACCTGTGGCATGCGTGCCATAGGTTCGCCATCACGGTACTAGAGCGTCATATTATTACTTTCTTTGGTTTATCTAAGGTCACTTGAGACAACATATCTCCACTATTTTGTCAATTGACGGTTAAAGCTTTGATTTCTGTAGTCTATCTCCGTCTGTCAGGGATCTTAGTACCGTGAGCAATCTTCAGTGCCTCTAGTTTATTACTTTCCTGGCTTTCGGAAATTATGAGATCTATATTATATCTCCGTCTTAATGTTATTGTATTTTATGAATGGAGGAAAACTTTCTCCATCTTAATAAGTGGTGCTGACAGATGGCATAAGCGGTTTAAAGGAAAATAAAGAGACCAGGGTGCTTTCTTATGGGGATTTCTCCTTACTCCTTCAGGAAGATTTTTCCTTGGGGGAGTGTCTCCTGATTGGTGGGGAGGGAATTCAAAATAAACTATATAAGAGAATAGACAAAACAGACTTGGAAGGGACTTGTAGGTCTTCTAGGCAATCCCTGCCCAAGTAGGAGACTAACTCAGTTAATGGGAGTGGTACAACATCTAGAGTTGACCACCAATGTGCTCCAGATTCAGAGAATCTTCAAATTCATAGTCATGCAGTCTTGCTAGGGTTGAGTTGGACCTATTCCTTCCATCCACACATAGAAGATGCTCAATATAAATACTTATGCTGCATGTTCTGTTACAACCCTAGTTGACAAATCACAGTAACATGGTCTCATTTTGTTCCAAGGGCAACCAAACAAATCATTTTTCTCCTGAAAATTTATTTTACAGAATTTATTATTCCGCACACACAAAAAGGAATGAAAGATTAAAATACAGAATATTGGAGATCAAAAAGCTTGTTCACAAGAGGAGCTAAATAAACACAGGCAAGATTAGACATTTTACCATCAATAATACTGTGCATCTCTCTCTCTCTCTCTCTCCCTCCCCCCTCCCCCTCTCTCCCCCCTAATCTCTCCAGAAGGTTGAGTCCAAGAATCAACTCCACCAGAAGGCCAAGACTACTTATATTGAGACTAATTATTACTTTGCAGTTCAGAATATCGAGACGTTCTATGTATCAGCCTTGGAAGACATGGTTAATCTCTTCTCTAATCACAGAATCATTTCTTACAGACATTTTAATCTCCTTTATTAATCAAACAAGGACACAAAAGATCAATGAAGATGGCTGAATTTAGTGCCGTAGCAATGGTAGTCTCAGAAAAGGTCAGCTATGAACATAATATTTACAAAATACAATGTACAGGATAGCAAAGCTGGAAAGGACCTTGGAAGACGTCTAGCTCCTGTTCAAGCAGGAGACCTTACAACATTTCAGACAAATAGTTATCCAATCTTTTCTTAAAAACCTCCAATGTTGGAGCACCCACAGTTTCTGATGGCAAGCTGTTCTCCTGACTAATTGTTCTCACTGTTGTATGATATTGTATTGTAGTTGACATATTGTATAGCACATTACAGTAATCCAACTGGGAAGTCTGAATTAGTGTAAGTAAATTAATGGGGGCAACTAGTGCACAACCCAAACCTATACAAAAACCCTTCTAGCCAAAATTGCCACTGTCTTTGAGAAGGAGACATTCATCCAGAAGGACCTCTTAATTGCTCTCTTTGGGAAAGTGTTGCCCCAGTCATAGAGGAAGATAGAAAATTTCTGTGGGGCCCTCAAGGCTTAGCAGGGATGAGCTAAAACCTTTCTTCCCCATCCAAGATCCCCAGGCTCCAGACACTGGAATAGAAACATGAACCAAAGTCCAGGCTTTGTCATAATTGGGTGTCATCAACATATCATGTGTTAGTACCACTTTATAATACCTTGGTAACAACACACTTGTGTTGTTTTGGTCACCATGATATAAAAATGATGTTGAGACTCTAGAAAGAGTGCAGGGAACAGGAACAAAGATAATCAGGAGTTTAGAGGCCAAAACATATGAAGAATGACTGCAGGAATTGTGTATGTCTAGTTTAATGAAAAGAAAGACTGGGGGTGACCTGACAGCAGTGTTCCAATCTCTAAGGGGCTGCCATAAAGAAGAGGGGGATCAAAGCATTTGAAGGCAGGACAAGAAGCAATGGATGGAGAAATTTCTTGACAGAACAATTAATCAATGGAACAACTTGCCTCCAGAAGTTGTGGGTGCTCCAACAGTGGAGGTTTTTAAGAAGAGATTGGACAACCATTTGTCTGAAATGGTACCGGATTTCCTGCCTGAGCAGCGGGTCAGAATCAGAGGTGGGTTGCTGCCGGTTCGGTCCCATTTGGCCGAACCGGTAGTGGAATTCAGGCCTGGATCACAGAACTGGCAGTGACCCAGGCCTGCCATGCCCCCGAACCGGTTCCCTCACTGCTGCTTGGTCGCTGCCATTTTGGATTTTAGTGACTGTCCATGCGCAGTTCACTTTAAATTGTTCTGCACATGCGCACAAAACAATTTACATTGAACAGTGTGCATCTGGTGCACGAGTGCACACATTGTGCATGGGTTGTGAACCAACAGCAACGCCGGCAGCAACCCACCCCTGGTCGGAATAGAAGATCTCCAAGATCCCTTTCAAGTCTGTTATTCTGTTATATTGGTCTTGTTGGCACACTCTTTCTCTGTTTTTGGATTAAATGCAGTGGTGGCATTAAGCCAGTTTGCACTGGTTCACTGGTTCATTTTTCTGCAGTTCAGCAAACTGACGATCCCACCACTAGCTGGCCCCTCCCCTCACAGCCACTCCTTGCCTGGCCTGAGAAGGAAAGGCTGAAGACACAGGAGACAAGCTACAGACCCACCGTGCTTGTTTGAAGGGCCACCTTGTGGGGGGAACTCAGTCAATGTTCAGTCATCTTTTGGGCCCTCCTCAGGGCTGGGCAGTGGTTCGGCTTTCCCGGCTGGCCATGACCCCCAATCCTCGCCTGCCCTTCCCTTCCTTCTGTGGCTGGTGGCAGAGAGGAAGGCGAGCCAGGACCTCCCCCCTGCTCAGGGCTGGATTTAGATGAAAAGAGGCCTTAGGCTATTCCACTTATGGGGCCCTTTTACCTCCCATTTTTAAGTTTGTAAATTACACGAGAGATAATAAAATACATCATTACTGTGATATATATATCAATATATTAAATGAAACATGTTGTAATTGGTACTAATCTTTATAAAAAATGTGGCACGGATAATAAATAAAAATAAAAGGCCCCTCTTGATCTTGAGGCCCTAGGCTGAAGCCTAGTTAGCCTATAGGAAAATCTGGCCCTGCCCCTGTCACTCGCCCACCCCCAGCCTACATCTCATCCCCCACCCGGGCTCTCCGCAGCTGCTGGGCCTCACCTGTTGTGGAGGCCAGTGGCCAGGGAATGGCCAGAGACTGCATGGCTACACCACCCACATTGGCCCTCTGCCAGCATTGCCCCTCTGCCAGCTGGTCCACCCTCATGTGGCTCACACCTCTTTGATCACCATGGCTGCCTGTGAAAGTAAGGCAGATGGTGACCCATGCCCGGAACATCTCCTCAGCCTAGGAAGGAGTAAAACGGCCCTAATCTTTACACTGGAGAAAGGGACGGGAAGATTTTTTGGCACAGGAGCATCACTCAGGCACCCCCTTCACTGCCTGTCTCTGCCTGTTCATGGCAGAGCAGCTCCTCCCTTGCTGGGCGTTAGCCAAGGGAAAGCAGCCAGAGCAGGGCATGGTGGGGAAGCCATGTGCAAAAAGGCACTGGCTGGGGAGATGAGTTGAAGATGGAAGACCTCAGGAGGGTTCTCTCTCTTTCCGATCCCTGGTTTATTGGGGAGATGGAAGAGGCAAGAAGTGGAGCAGAGAAGGGAGCAGGGCAGCTGGTCTCCTCTTCTGTGGTTTGAAGGAGCCAAAATCTGCTTCCTCTCCTCCACGTCTGCATCCTGCCTATATTGCAACACCCGAGAGAGCTGAGCCTGAGAGAGCTTGGCAGCACCCTGGAGCGCAAAATGGGTTTTCATTTATTTCTGCGAAGGGGGGGAGGGAGAGCGCACATGATGCAGGCATACTAATGTGTGATCCCCAAAGCAGCCAGATTGTGGGGTGTCTAAGCCAAAATGGCTGGTTTCCTAACTTTTTTTGAGCTTAGCCTAATACACAAATGGAAGCACAAAGCTGGACCAGCTGCATATCAGCCTGGCTGCAGTTAGGATCCCAGCCAGGGCTAGCTGTCTGTCCCCAACAGGATGCTGGCTACAGTGCCCATCACTCTCTCCCAGCAAGTCAGTTAACTAGCGTACAATACATAGGTCTGGCTTAGGGAGGTCTCAGGATTAATGGTGCTTTGCTGGGACAGCTCCAGGTTTTCCAACTGGGTCACTCCCCCCTTTTTTTTTATTAAAAGAGTTTTATACAAACAAATTTTCCCCCTTTTCACCCCCCCCTGCCATGCAATGTAAATCTCATACAAATGCTATACCCCCCCAACCCCCCCGCAAAAATTCTCATTCAAATATTATACCAAATACTTTGCCCCCTCCCCTCCCCCCGTCTTAAAGTAAATTACTCGTTCATATATTGTACCCCTTCTCCTCCCAACAATCACAATATAAATTTCTCTTAGAGTAACAATAGCACATTAATCCCATCTTCTAAGCTAATTTAACATATATAACTCATAATATAAATTTCTCCTAAAATAACAATATTTCAATAATCCCATCTTCTAGTTTATTTATACATATATATTGCCCCGCCCTCCACCCTAACCCTCCCCCACCTCCCACTCAAACCCACCCCCCTGACTTCCGCTGTATACCACTCTAACAATTCCAAGCATCCCATATATTATTTACTCTGATCATCTATCAATCTAAACATTCTTACCTAAAGGCTACATAATACTTGCTAGTCTGGTATTTATTCTGTATGTAATCAATCCATTTTACCCATTCCTGTGTATAATTCTCCTGCTTCTGACCTTTTAAAAAAGCTGAGAATTTTGCCATTTCAGCGAACCCCGCCACCTTCTGAGTCCATTGACCAATTGTCGGTAAAAAATCTTTCTTCCAATGTTGCACAATCAACAACCTAGCTGCTGTGACCATATGCAAGACCAATTTTGTTTCCCCTTTGGTAAAATCCTTAGCTATACCCAATAAAAACATTTGCGGAGTGAATTGTATTCTTTTCTTAAATACATTCTGCATAACCCACCATATTTTTATCCAAAAAGCTTTAACCTTGTTACAAGTTCACCATACATGAAAAAAGGTAGCATCTAGGCACCCACATCTCCAACATTTTGGTTGAACATTTGGGTACATGCATGATAATTTTTTAGGATCTAAATACCATCTGTAAAACATTTTATAAAAGTTCTCCCTTAAATTCTGTGACTGTGTAAATTTAACATTCTGAACCCATATTTTTTCCCAGGTTTCCAACATAACCACTTCACCAAAATTCTGAGCCCATTTAATCATACAATCCTTAACCAATTCACTTTCTGAGTCTCTTTTTAACAGTACATTATATATTCTTTTAACTTGTTTTGGGCCAGTCTCTTTTATCTGCTTAATCAGTTCCATTTCTTTATCCATAAAACCGACCCTACGATCTTCTTCTCATCTCTTCTGTAGCTGTATATAATGTAACCAATTTAAAGTAATTCCTTCTTCCAACAGCTGTTCCAAAGTTTTTAACTTCCATTCGTCCCCATCAGCGATAAGCACATCTTTATATAAACAACCCCCGAGTGACTTAATATTCATAATCCCCATGGTGTCTGCAAGATCCAACCAAAGCAGTATTTTATAATCCCAATTGGGCCGGTGCTTCTTCCATATTCTCATCAAGGCACTTCGGAGAACATGATTATTAAACACTTTATCCACCCTATCTTCATAAAAAAGACATGCATGCCATCCCAGAACAAGATCATGGCCTTCTATATTCAGCAAATCCATTTTTGTTTTCCCAAACCAATCTGCTACGTGCGTTAGTACCGCAGCTTCATAGTACAATCGAAGGTTTGGGAATCTAAGGCCGCCTCTTTCACGAGTATCTTGCATAATCTTCATCTTTACTCTCGGTTTTTTCGCCTTCCAAACAAATTTATTTAATGTTGTTTGCCAGTTTAACAAAGTTTTATCTGATTTAAGCACCGGTATCATCTGGAATAAAAAGATAAATCTAGGTAGAATGTTCATTTTAATTGCTGAGATCCTTCCAAGCAAAGACAATTGTAACTTTTTCCACACTTCAAGATCTTTCTGTATCTTTTGCCACAACACTTCATAGTTATTTAAAAAAAGTTTTGTGTTTGATTCTGTTATTTGTATTCCTAAATATTTGACTTTGGAAACTATTTCAAAACCTGCTAAACTTACAAGTCTCTTTCTTTGAGTCTCTGTCATGTTTTTAACCATCATTTTCATTTTGTTTTGATTTAGTCTAAACCCAGACACCATGCCAAAATCTACTATGATATTTTTCATCTGGATTATTGATTTCAAAGGATGTGAAAGGGTAACAACCAGATCATCGGCAAATGCTCTAGTTCTGTATTCCTTTTGCCTGATAGCTATGCCATCTAAGGATTTTGAGTCCCGAATTGCGTTCAACAAGACTTCCAAAGTTAAAATAAATAACAATGGGGATAATGGGCAACCTTGTCTTGTGCCTTTTTGTATCTCGAAAGTTGTTGACAAATTTCCATTAATAATAAGTTGTGCATTTTGTTGCTGATAAATTGCTCCAATCGCTTGCCGAAATCGTGGTTCCATATCCATCTTTTCCAAAGTCTTGGTTAGAAAATTCCAATTCACTCGATCGAAGGCCTTCTCTGCATCCAAGAAGACCAGCACTGCAGAGATCTGTTTATTTTTATCAAGATAGTCAATTAAATCTATGAGTTGCCTTACATTCTCCTTCATATGTCTACCTTCAATAAATCCTGCTTGATCATGATGAATAATCTCTTGAATAACCGGCATCAATCTGTTGGCTAGTACCTTAGCAAATATTTTATAATCTGTGTTCAGAAGAGATATCGGCCTGTAATCCTCTGGTTTCTTAGGGCCCTCTTTGTCTTTAGGTATCAATGAGATAAAAGCCGCTTTCCATGAGGAGGGTATTTTACCTCCTTGTTGTATATTACAAAATAGTTGTGTAAGATATTCAATCATTTCCAGTTGTAAAGTTTTATAGTACATTGCAGTCAAACCGTCAGTCCCTGGAGCCTTAGCTAATTTAAGTTGATTTATAACTAAAGTAATCTTGTCAGCAGTTATCAGACGTTCCAGATTTGCCTTTTGAAGCACAGAAATTTTAGCAACCCTTTTTCCTTCCAAAAAATCATCTATTGACTTGTTCTGTATATTATCCTGTACATATAGCTTAGCATAGTAGTCCACAAATGATTTTTTAATCAAATCTTGTTGATATACCGTCTTCCCTCCATACTCAATTCTATCAATAATTCTGTCATTTGTATTCCTTCTCAAAGTATAAGCCAACCACCTACCAGGTTTATTAGCGTTAGCAAAGGTGTTATGTTTAGCAAATTGTAAGTTAGTTGCTGTTTGTTCTGCTATAAGCATTTGAAATTGATCTTTCAACAGCTTTAGTGCCATCTGGAGCGCCTGGTCGTTCGGGTTTGCTATAAGCAGCTGTTCCTTGCTCTTTATTTCATCTTCCAATTCCATTCTCCCTTTCTTTCTAATTTGTTTATGTTTAAAGTTCATATGTATCAGGACCCCACGCATGTAAGCTTTACTTGCATCCCAAACTGTTTCAATGGGAGTACCCTTATTCATGTTAAAACTGAAAAATTCCTTCATGTGTTTTTTAAGTTCATCAACTCTCTTTTTTGATAGACGCCTCTAAGAAAGGGGTTTTTCCAAGGAGCAGAGAAGTCCCTCTCATCATTTTTAGCCACAGTGATGTCGAGTTGGCCATGCCAACCCAGTCACATGACCACCCAGCCACGCCTAACCAGCCAGTCATTAGGGCAGACAACCGATTGTTAAATTTGAATCCCACCACTGATTAAATGTGTGTGTGTGCGTGTGCGTGTGCGCATGTCTGTGTTTGTGTGTATATTAGTATAAACTAGAAATAAATCAAATGATAGTAGCAGAGCAAAACAAGAATGCAAGAAAAGAAACACTCAAAAGGATTTTAGAATTAATTGGCAGTATATTTTTATTCTCCTCCCTTGGATAGTAATAATTTGCCTTGATTCCATGAATGCTTAACAAACAATAAAATGGGAGGTCCTTTAAAATTTTCTATTCTTTTTTTTTGGGGGGGGGGGAGTCATTTTTTGTGTGCATTAGTTCATCAGACAGAATTTCCAACCCTGTCTCCAGAAAACCTCATGTTTTTTTAAAAAAATTTACTGAAGTTTTACTGGCTTTGCAGCAGATTGAGAAAACCAGCTACTTCTATTTTCAATGCCTCATTATGTAAATAAACAAAGGAGAGCAAAGAACATTTATAATTTTGAATGAAAATATATAATAAATAACACAGAAAACATCATATAAGTCAGTGGTGGGTTTCAAATTTTTTTAGAACCTCTTCTGTAGGTGTAGCCTGCTTTGTGGGAGTGGCTTGCCAGCTATGTCACTGGGTGGGAGTGGCTTGATGGTCATGTGACTGGGTGGGAGTAGCTTGCCAGCCATGGGACTGGGTGGGCGTGGCCAACTTGTAAAATGTGGCGAAACTCACTTAACAACGCTCTTGCTTAGCAACCAAAATGTTGACTCAGAAACTCTGGCATTTGAAGCACGCAAGTCTTAAAGCTGACAAGTTACAAGACCGTTGCACCCCTAAGTCTTTAGAAAAAAAACCCAGGGGTGTTCAAACTTGACAGCTTTAAGACTTGTGGACTTCAATTCCCAGAATTCCTCCTCTCGCTCTTCATCTTGATGATGTACAGACGGGCGGTGGGAGGGAGCTGGAACCGGTTCTAAACGGCACTGTAGATTTGTGGAACCTCTTCTATAGAAGAGGTTAGAACTGGCAGGATCCCACCCCTGATATAAGTAAATAATAAGAAAGTAAGTAACCACGTATACTAATTGACTAGCAAAAGAACATAAATTTAGCCCCTCCAAAATATATCTGCAAATTTTCTGACTTCAAAAGTTCTCTGATCTTTTAACATATAACCTATTAGTAAATTGTGACATTCAGACTATTGAGAAACAAACATGTTAAGTGACGCTTGTCGCAAATTTATATCTACCTTACTCAAATCTAAGGTTGCAAATAAGTCTCTTTACTTATTAACATGCCACAGGCAAGAAGCTCTTAACATAAATTTTCCGGAACATTCAGAAAGGGGAATGATAATTTCTGCCATGATTTTTTGACTGGATTTTTTAAAATCCCTGTTTGCAATTTTAAAAATGTGTATAAAGTTGACCAAGAATAAATTACTCTGTACTTTATAGTCCAGTGGTAGGTTTCAATTTATTTTACTACTGGCTTGCTTGTGCACGGACCGCTTCTGTGCATGCCTTGGGAAGAATGTGTTGGGAAGAGTTCAGGGCCACTGGCAGTAGCTAATCCTTGCTGGATTCAGCTATGACAGTGGAGCTTATTGCAATAAATTGCTAATCTAAATAATGCTGTGTTTTCTATTCATGTTCAAAATTGTTCATGAAACAATAAACCTCTGATCTTAAAGTAAGATTTATTGCTTGTGGTTGCTTGTGGTTTCCCTTTGTTTTTTATATAGGGAAATTTTTATGACAGATGGCGTGTGCAGAAGTGTCCGGGAAGGTGGGCAGAGCCTCTGGCTGCTGCCACTACCGTTTGCCTGATCCGGGCTGAACTGGCAGAAACCCACCTCTGCTATAGTCATATACTAGTGATGGCGAACCTATGGCACATGTGCCACAGGTGGCAGGTGGAGTCATTTGTCAGGGTACGCAAGGCGCTGCCCTGTCAGCTGGCCAGTGCGCATGTGCACGCTGGCCAGCTGTGTTCACCCTTTATAAAGCCATTTTTCACCCGCCCCAGGCTTCAGAGGCTTTATAGGAGCCTGGGAGGGCAAAAATAACCTCCCCCAACCCCCCAGAGGCCCTCCGGAGGCTTCATGAGCTTCCCTGAAACCTCCGGAGCGCAAAAAACCAGCCCTACGGGCAAACCGGAAGTTCAGGAACGGACTTCCGGTTTGCTCGGAGGTTCATTTTGACTGCTCTGGAGGCTTCAGGGAAGCATCCTGAAGGTCCCTGAAGCCTTCAGAGCGCTCAAAACGACCCTCCGAGCAAACCGGAAGTCACTTCTGGTTTTCTCGGAAGGTCATTTTGACTGCTCCAGAGGCTTCAGGGAAGTGTCCTGAAGGTCCCTGAAGCCTCCGGAGGGCTTCCCGGTGGGTGCAGGAGGTTGTTTTCGCCCTCCCCAGGCTCCTATAAAGCCTCTGTAGCCTGGGGAGGGCGAAAAAAGCATGCAAAAAATGGGGTGTCACGCATTGCATTATAGGCATGGCACACCCGCACACGACCCCCCTGCCCTCCCCCCACTTATGGCACGTGAGCCAAAAAAGGTTCGCCATCGCTTTCATATACCGTTTAGGCCTAAAATCCATTTTGTGAATTAGTAATTGCAGGAACATAATCACATTTAGTTAGGGCAAAAGAATTGTAAAAGCAGATCATATGCAGATTATACTTCCTAGTCTAGATCATATAGAATAAGGATGAAAATATCTGAAATGTTATTTATTGGCCAGATTTGTTAGTTTTTTTATGCTTTCCACTGCTTTTAAAAACATTTAATGAAAAGTTACATTAATATGCTATCATCATATGCAGATTTTTTGGAGGGAAATTAATGATATGGTTAGAGCTCCCATTTTTAATAAATAGATAATTCAAAAGAAATAGAGCCGACAAACATATACAATATGATGAATACAAAAATAAATAAATATTCACAACAGGGGTGGGTTGCTCCTGATTTGGCCCGGTTTGGCTGAACCGGTAGCTTCTGCACATGCACGCGAGTACAAGCGAACTGGTAGTAAACCGGTTAGCAAACCACCACTGGAGGGAAGCTATATGCCTAGACTAAAATAGATGAAATAATCCAAACTACCAATTTTATTTGAAGTTAGCATTTTAATAGAGATACTTCTTGAATTTTATAATATAGCAATGAAGACTAGGATAGTATAAATATATAGCATACGTAAATAGATAAATAATGTAAATAAATGAATAATAAATAAATTTTGGCCAGCGTACATTGTTATACAGTATACATTGTTTTGTTACAAAGACAAAACATAAATAAATAAATAAATAAATAAATAAATAAATAAATAAATAAATAAATAACGCTGTAATTCTCTAGTGAAATTAATATTTTTTTAAAAAAGAATATAGTTTGTAAAATAGGTTCACCAGTACTATTTCTATGACTGTTAGATCTGGGCAACGAGAGACAGACTGCGGACACGAAGTAACTCAACAGCTCATTTTATTAGTAGTAGTAGTGATCCAGCTTAACCTGTGGTCGGAGGGTTCCCCTTTTATAGGGATGAGGCACGCCCATTGACCAATCAGATGAATACCTGTTTCCCGCTGTAGGAGCGGACCTGAGGGAAGACTTATCTCGATATATGCTAATATCTAACAATGACCCTTCAACATCTGTACTCAGTAGTTATATTGGATCGCATCTATTCCGTTGGAGTATTTTCTACCTAATTTTATCCCTAGAAAAATATTCCCACATAATTTGTCTCCAAAGAAAGCAAAGTTAGCAATATTGGCTTGTTATCTCTCCTGAAATTGCTCCTCTTTATTGGCTTCGTGGTTCAAGTGGTCTCGTAGAGTCAAATGAATCACCGAACTTTCCCTAGTCATTGAATCAGTTCCGCAGGTGCATTGAGGCATCGTTTGCTGTGGTTCAATGCAAAATATAGTGGAAACCACTTCCATCTGGTTGGTGTGATTTCCCTGGGTTACAATGATGATAAATTTTCCAGTACGTCTCTCGTGTCATGTCAACTGTCCCTGTTAGTTAACTGAAACCTCCTTGTATCATTGAGTCCAGTTAGGCACAATTTAAATTCTACTGGTTTCATTAGATTTTAAGATCATGTATTTTTACCCTGCATATAACACCATAGAAACATGCATTACATTTAAGGGAATTGGGTGAACGAAAGAACACAACTTTATCTTTGCGTGCAGAATTCTTGGATAAAATCCACATTGGAATCTGTGGAAGTGAAGCCAGACAAATTTTGCAGAAAATCTTTCCTTTTGTTTCGGGAGGACTTTTTCTATGGATTTTCATGTTTTTGGTCCTTTTTTCTTTTGAATAAGGCAATTGTTTGATTTTGCTTTTCAGTTCATAACTGAATTGTTTGATTTTGCTTTTCAGTTCATAACATGGTGAAGCAATGCAGTCAAAGAGAAAGTAGAAAGAGGAAATGTCAGACGCTTTCTAGGAATAAGTGAAAGGCACTGAGTGAAAGCTGAATGGCTTCATATTGCTGCTTTTCATATTGCATCATAGGGAGCAAGTCAAGCTAGAAGGAAAAGGAAAAACAGTTAGAAATTCCTATTCATGTTAACAATTAAACTATTAAGGATTTTAATTCAAATTAATAAACATTGGTGTATCCTTGCATGGAATAAAAATGTACTATATTTCTCCACCTAGCCTAATTTAAACCAAGGAATTCCTAAAATGTTGGATTCATGAAAATTGTATGACTTTACTTATTAGAGCTATACAAATTGTTCAATGATGCTCAGATGATCAGGACATACCTTGACATAACTGCTTCTAGTTTACCCTTTGAGAAGTAGATCCAGAGAGGCGTTTCCCTCATGAACAAATTGTGTTATGCAATTATTTGCGTAGCCCTATTATTCTTATAGTGGATTGAGTTGCCATTCAATTTTACCCTCTTGTAACATTCAAAGGTCCAAGATTGTAGTAATTTAATCAAAAGAAGTAGTCTAAATGCTAAAGATTTAGGTCAAGCTATATTTTAAAGCTGTAATCACCACGTCTGCATCTTTTTTAGATGCAAAATCACCAGTCAGAGGCCTTTTAAAAGAAACCATACAATACAGGGGGAAAACAATTCACAATTGAGTTGGGCCATCACTTGTTGAAAAAAGTTGATTCTTCATAGTTGCTTGTATTAGGGATCTAAAGGTAACTTGAAGGAAAATTCAGAGGTGAAACAGAAAATTCCTAGCATAACATATTCAGTGGGAACTACTATAGTTAATGTGGGCAAAGAGTATAGAAATTAATCCTATATAAGATTACAGAAAAATCTCAATGTAGGTTGTTAACAAAAATATTGACAATGATATTGACAATGACATCAAACACAATAGTCAGGTAATTCATAGATTGTTACCCAAAAGAATCATCAATTTTTCGGGGGAAGACAGAATTTTGATGTACAATCATATCATAAGAAGTAACTGCAAATTTTCCTAATTTCTCCATTTCCCTTTCAATTCTAATGAAAAATAATGTTTAAGAAGTACTTGATACCTTGAGTTGGAATCCTTTGGATAAGTTGATGAATCAATAGGAAACATTCTCTGAGTTGGATCTGGACAATCTCCCAGGCGCACGAGCTATGTTTCTTATGTGTCAGGAAATCATTCAGCCCTTGAAAATACCTCTTCACTCTTAATCTGGTGAGCTGTTGTTTCTGATCCCTTGGACTCGATACGGTGTCAGTGCCTAACTCTGCATTTTGGCATGTTTCCAGAGTCTTAATCTGCTGATCCAATCCATTATGGAAATTTCTTAGAGAATTCTCATCCCAAAACAATTCAGCATGAACTTGCTTGAAGATGAGGTTCGTTTGTTGGAGCATTTCTTGTATTGCTATTTTGGCATCCTCTTCTTGGGGTGCTTCATTCATGCTCATTAAATGTTCTTCATTGAGAGGTGAGAAGTCTACGATATCTCCAATACATTGGAAGGGAATGGTGGCTCCCATATGACTTCCCAAGAGTTCCAGGTTTCCTTTGTTGGCTTCTTGTAGTCTGCTGTGAAGTTGATCGCAGTGCTGAGATGAGACTTTGGTGAAGAACATCACTAGACAGATTTGCAGAAGCCAAAATTGTGTCTTCATAATGAAGATGAAGGAATGTGATCTCTTTTCAAAAGTAGAATCTGGAAGATTGGTTCTTTTGAAAGATGCTCCTCGGTCTGCTGCATCTTTGTATTTATACCACTAGGATATTGAAATTTCTTTTTTCTGTTTCTTTACTGATTCTCTGTATTCTGATTTTCACTTTTTTTTCCTTATGTATACCCCCAAACTATTCTGAAAGGTGGTCATACTTGGAAAACAGAATGTTGAATGTGTACACTTCCCCCAAAATTAAATTAAATCAAAACTGTTAACTGAAAGTTAACAATCCGATGAAACTTTCTTTCATCATCCCTAATTATTTTAAAAATGAATTTAAAATAGGGGTTTTTTTGTGTTGTAATAGATATTATGGCTTCAGTATTTACTTGTTCCGTGTAAAATAATTTCTGATAATCTAGAATTCTCCACTGATAAATCTTGTAGGATCTTTTTACTAACCTGATTGCACAAAGCAGATCATATATAGATGATATTCCAAAAAAGAGGATAAATCAATTATGAATAACAATACAGATAGTCCTCAACTTACAACCGCAATGTAGCCTGACAATTATGGTCATAAGTCATGATGAGAGTGTTGGGAGAATTTCTTTGGGTCCCTTTTCTTTTCAGTCAGAAAAAGAGAGCAAGGAATCAAAACACAAGACTAGCTGCTGTAAAGGAGGTCTCTCTTTTCATTTCCAAAAGCAATATAAAGTTGTTTTGGGGGCAGCTGGCAACTGACTGGCACATGGGCAAGATTTTTATAAGAATTTGAGGCCTCCGTGAAACAAATGTGAGCGTGATGTATAATTTTATGACCAGAGGAATTTAGAGGAAATATTTTGTTTGTTATCTCCTTTATCAGAAAAGATGTTCCTGGTTAGGCAGATGTTTTTTGTCATTGGCTTTTATGGGTGTAAGAATCATGGGCATAAGTGTTAAATTCCCATGCCTTTTAAATGTAGATTGGCTGCAACGATAGATTCCTGCTTTCTGTGCTTTTTCTACTGCCACCTACTAGAGCACGTGTGCCCACACCAATAATTTAATCACCCCCCATGCCGTGCTCCCTGTGCATGTGCGCATGACCCCCCCAGCTGCCCCACGCATGCATGCACAGCTTTTTTGGAGCCTGGGGAAGGTGAAAACGCCCCCACGCCCCCACCAGACCCCCCTGGAGGCTGAAAATGCCCTCCCAGAGCCTCTGCGCGAGCCCTGAACTTACTTGGCATCTTGTGGAGACTCCTGGGAAGGGAAGGGCAGTGTGGTTGGGCCAGCTGAAAATCAGCTGGACAGCGCAGGCATGCACGCTGGAGCCAAGCTAGGGTAACGGCACGCATGCCCGCTGATCTGGCTCTGTGTGCCACCTGTGGCATGCGTGCCATTGGTTCGCCATCACGGTACTAGAGCTTCATATTATTACTTTCTTTGGTTTATCTAAGGTCGCATGAGACAACATATCTCCACTATTTTGTCAATCAACGGTTAAAGGTTTGATTTCTGTAGTCTATCTCGGTCTGTCAGGGATCTTAGTACCGTGAGCGATCTTCAGCGCCTCTAGTTTATTACTTTCCTGGCTTTCGGAAATTATGAGATATATATTATATCTCCGTCTTAATTTATTTAAGGAAACATTTTCTTTTATTAATGGAGGTAAACTTTCTCCATCTTAATAAGTGGTGCTGACAGATGGCATAAGCGATTTAAAGGAAAATAAAGAGACCAGGGTGCTTTCTTATGGGGATTTCTCCTTACTCCTTCAGGAAGATTTTTCCTTGGGGGAGTGTCTCCTGATTGGTGGGGAGGGAATTCAAAAAAAACTATATAAGAAAATAGATAAAACAGACTTGGAAGGGACTTGCAGGTCTTCTAGGCCAATCCCTGCCCAAGTAGGAGACTAACTCAGTTAATGGGAGTGGTACAACATCTAGAGTTGACCACCAATGTGCTCCAGATTCAGAGAATCTTCAAATTCATAGTCATCCAGTCTTGCTAGGGCTGAGTTGGACCTACTCCTTCCATCAACACATAAAAGATGCTCAATATAAATACTTATGCTGCACGTTCTGTCACAACCCTAGTTGACAAATCACAGGAACATTGTCACATTTCGTTCCATGAGCAACCAAACAAATCATTTTTCTCCTGAAAATTTATTTTACAGAATTTATTATTCCGCACACACAAAAAGGAATGAAAGATTAAAATATAGAATATTGGAGATCAAAAAGCTTGTTCACAAGAGGAGCTAAATAAACACAGGCAAGATTAGACATTTTACCATCAATAATATTGTGCATCTCTCTCTCTCTCTCTCTCTCTCTCTCTCTCTCTCTCTCTCTCTCTCTCTCTCTCTCTCTCTCCCTCCCTCCCTCCCTCCCCCCTCCCCCTCTCTCCCCCCTCCTCTCTCCAGAAGGTTGAGTCCAAGAATCAACTCCACCAGAAGGCTAAGACTACTTATATTGAGACTAATTATTACTTTGCAGTTCAGAATATCGAGACGTTCTATGTATCAACCTTGGAAGACATAGTTAATCTCTTCTCTAATCACAGAATCATTTCTTACAGACATTTTAATGTCCTTTATTAATAAAAGAAGGACACAAAAGCTCAATGAAGATGGCTGAATTTAGTGCCGTAGCAATAGTAGTCTCAGAAAAGGTCATCTATGAACATAATATTTACGAAATACAGAGTGCAGGATAGCAAAGCTGGAAAGGACCTTGGAAGTCGTCTAGCTCGTGTTCAAGCAGGAGACCTTACAACATTTCAGACAAATAGTTATCCAGTCTTTTCTTAAAAACCTCCAATGATGGAGCACCCACAGTTTCTGAAGGCAAGCTGTTCTCCTGACTAATTGTTCTCACTGTTGTATGATATTGTATTGTAGTTGACATATTGTATAGCACATTACAGTAATCCAACTGGGAAGTCTGAATTAGTGTAAGTAAAAAAAACCTTCTAGCCAAAATTGCCACTGTCTTTGAGAAGGAGACATTCATCCAGAAGGACCTCTCAATTGCTCTCTTTGGGAAAGTGTTGCCCCAGTCATAGAGGAAGATAGAAAATTTCTGTGGGGCCCTCAAGGCTTAGCAGGGATGAGCTAAAACCTTTCTTCCCCATCCAAGATCCCCAGGCTCCGGACACTGGAATAGAAACATGAACCAAAGTCCAGGCTTGGTCATAATTGGGTGTCATCAACATATCATGTGTTAGTACCACTTTATAATACCTTGGTAACAACACACTTGTTGTGTTGTTTTGGTCACCATGATATAAAAATGATGTTGAGACTCTAGAAAGAGTGCAGGGAACAGGAACAAAGATAATCAGGAGTTTAGAGGCCAAAACATATGAAGAATGACTGCAGGAATTGTGTATGTCTAGTTTAATGAAAAGAAAGACTGGGAGTGACCTGACAGCAGTGTTCCAATCTCTAATGGGCTGCCATAAAGAAGCAGGGGATCAAAGCATTTGAAGGCAGGACAAGAAGCAATGGATGGAGAAATTTCTTGACAGAACAATTAATCAATGGAACAACTTGCCTCTAGAAGTTGTGGGTGCTCCAACAGTGGAGGTTTTTAAGAAGAGATTGGACAACCATTTGTCTGAAATGGTACCGGATTTCCTGCCTGAGCAGCGGGTCAGAATCAGAGGTGGGTTGCTGCCGGTTCGGTCCCATTTGGCCGAACCGGTAGTGGAATTCAGGCCTGGATCACAGAACTGGCAGTGACCCAGGCCTGCCATGCCCCCGAACCGGTTCCCTCACTGCTGCTTGGTCGCTGCCATTTTGGATTTTAGTGACTGTCCATGCGCAGTTCACTTTAAATTGTTCTGCACATGCGCACAAAACAATTTGCATTGAACAGCATGCATCTGGTGCATGAGTGCACACATTGTGCGTGGGTTGTGAACCAGCAGCAACCCCGGCAGCAGCCCACCCCTGGTCGGAATAGAAGATCTCCAAGATCCCTTTCAAGTCTGTTATTCTGTTATATTGGTCTTGTTGGCACACTCTTTCTCTGTTTTTGGATTAAATGCAGTGGTGGTATTAAGCCAGTTTGCACTGGTTCACTGGTTCATTTTTCTGCAGTTCAGCGAACTGACGATCCCACCACTTGCTGGCCCCTCCCCTCACAGCCACTCCTTGCCTGGCCTGGGAAGGAAAGGCTGACGACACTGGAGGGAGACAAGCTACAGGCCCACTGTGCTTGTCCAAAGGGCCACCTTAGGGGGGGGGGTAACTCAGTCAATGTTCAGTCATCTTTTGGGCCCTCTTCGGGGCTGGGCAGTGGTTCGGCTTTCCCGGCTGGCCATGACCCCCAATCCTCACCTGCCCTTCCCTTCCTCCTGTGGCTGGTGTCAGAGAGGAAGGCGAACGAGGACCTCCCCCCTGCCACTCGCCCACCCCCACCCCAGGCCTGCATTTCATCCCCCACCCGGGCTCTCCGCAGCTGCTTGGCCTCACCTGTTGTGGAGGCCAGTGGCCAGGGAATGGCCAGAGACTGCAAGGCTACACCACCCACATTGGCCCTCCGCCAGCATTGCCCCTCTGCCAGCTGGCCCCCATTTAGGGGGCTCACACTACTTTGATTACCATGGCTGGCTGTGAAAGTAAGGCAGATGGTGACCCATGCCCAGAACATCTCCTCAGCCTAGGAAGGAGTAAAATGGCCCTGATCTTTACACTGGAGAAAGGGAAGGGAAGATTTTTCGGTACAGGAGCATCACTCAGGCACCCCCCTCACTGCTTGTTTCTGCCTGTTCATGGCAGAGCAACTCCTCCCTTGCTGGGCATTAGCCAAGGAAAAGCAGCCAGAGCAGGGCATGGTGGGGAAGCCATGTGCAAAAACGCACTGGCTGGGGAGATGAGTTGAAGATGGGAGACCTCGGGAAGGTTCACTCCCTGAAAGTCCCTGAAGCCTTCAGAGCGCTCAAAACGACCTTCCGAGCAAACCGGAAGTCACTTCCGGTTTGCTCGGAAGTTCATTTTGACTGCTCTGGAGGCTTCAGGGAAGCGTCCTAAAGGTCCCGGAAGCCTTCGGAGCGCTCAAAACGACCCGCCAAGCAAACTGGAAGTCACTTCTGGTTCGCTCGTAGGGTTGTTTTGATTGCTCCAGAGGCTTCAGGGAAGCGTCCTGAAGGTCCCTGAAGCCTCCGGAGGGCTTCTGGGGGGGAGAGGTTGTTTTCACCCTCCCCAAGCTCCTATAAAGCCTCTGGAGCCTGGGGAGGGCGAAAAAAGCATGCAAAAAATGGGGGGTCGTGCCTGTAGTGTGCGCATGCGCACTGGGGGGGGGTCATGAATTGCGTTATAGGTGCAGCACGCCAACACACAACCCCCCCTGCGCTCCCCCCACTCATGGCAGGCGAGCCAAAAAAGGTTCGCTATTGCTGTCATATACCATTTAGGCCTAAAATCCATTTTGTGAATTAGTAATTGCGGGAACATAATCACATTTAGTTAGGACAAAAGAATTGTAAAAGCAGATCATATGCAGATTATACGTCCTAGTCTAGATCATATACAATAAGGATGAAAATATCTGAAATGTTATTTATTGGCCAGATTTGTTAGTTTTTTTATGCTTTCCACTGCTTTTAAAAACATTTAATGAAAAGTTAAATTAATATGCTATCATCATAGGCAGATTTTTGGAGGGAAAGTCTGATTGATCAAGAGACATCAACTTCATATAAATGTGCACCAAGTTAAAGTATAAATGCTGTAATTGCAATCCAAAAATAACTATAAGTGTCACAACATAATATTTCCCAAATGTATGGAATAATACAAATTAATGATATGGTTAGAGCTACCATTTTTAATAAATAGATAATTCAAAAGAAATAGAGCCAACAAACATATACAATATGACGAATACAAAAATAAATAAATATTCACAACAGGGGTGGGTTGCTCCTGATTTGGCTCGGTTTGGCCGAACCGGTGGCTTCTGCGCATGTACGCGAGCATAGGCGCAAGTACAAGCGAACTGGTAGTAAACCGGTTAGCAAACCACCACTAGAGGGAAGCTATATGCCTAGACTAAAATAGATGAAATAATCCAAACTACCAATTTTAGGTAATTCAAAAGAAATAGAGCCAACAAACATACAATATGACGAATACAAAAATAAATGTTCACACAACAGGGGTGGGTTACTGCTGGCATTGCTGCCAGTTTGCTTTGGGCCCATGTGCTCAGTTGACTATAAATGAAAATAAATAAATGAAAAAATTAGAAAAAAAACACCGGAGAACCAGTTCACGGGCATGGCCAGCCTGGGTTGTTGCTAGTTCTGCGACCCAGGCCACAATACCACTACCAGTTCACCAGAATTGGTGCGAACTGGTAGCAACCCATCTCTGATTCATAAGCAATGTATGTATGTATGTATGTATGTATGTATGTATGTATGTATGTATGTTCGTACGTACAAATTTCAGGTTATACAATGTTCATAATATTTTATGATGTTTTAGGAGGATTGCTGTTAACAATGGAAAAATACAGCAACATTATATTGAGCTCTTTTTAGATATGCACGCATGGTGATACTTCATAAGTACTACAGTCACTGATCTTTGAATATCAAAAAATCTTATGCTTCCATGGGAAGATGGATGTCTAGCTAAACCTAAGTTAGAATGTTTTTCATCGACTGTTAATTTTATTTCCAGAAGATCTGTTTGGTGGGGATTTCTTGCCAAGGAAAGAAAATTCTCGAGGCATTTAGAGAATGTTCTAAGCCAGGGTTGTCCATCTGTGGCAACTTTAAGATTTTTGGACGTCAACTCCCATAATTTCCCAGCATGGGGAATTAAAGCCCCAAAGTCTTAAAATCTGGTTTCAATATATATCTTGATCATCACAACATAAAACATAAGTTAATTAATTGGAAAGAAACATATTTCATGATGGAAATCTTATAAGCATGGGATATTCGTCCAATGAAGCTTCAGAAGGTTTCAGAAGATGGAAATAATGTTTTTCAATATCTGCTAGGTGGATATTTTATAGAGATTCTTCAGTGGGTAAAACAAAACAAAAAAAGAATAATTTTATATTTTCTAAAGACATATCAAAGGCATCAATGAAAGATGAATTTCATTTCATTTTCCTGCTTTTGTTGCATCACTGAGAGCACATCAACCTAGAACTAAAAAGAGAAATAGTTAAAAATCCTTCCTGAGTTTTACAATTATTGTAATTATAAAACATTTTCCGTTTTTGAACTAACATTTTTAACATATGCATACCACTCACAAAAATAAAAGGTTATATTCCAGTTAGTAACCTATTTTAAATTACAGAACTAACATTCTGATCTGGATATATCTCTATTTTTTAAAAAAAAATGAGGTAGCAAAATGGAGTAGCATTAAATTTTGTCTTCGATAAAAGACTTTTACTGAGTTTATTAAAAGAACTGCATTTTATGCTAGAAATATTCCAAAAATACGAAAGCCTTTTGCTGAGTTTATTAAAAGAACTGCACTAAATGCTAGAAATATTCAACTGTATGCTAGAAATATTCAATTTGAAGTGATTATCTAAGTACCTTCATTTGGAATCCTGTGATTGAGTTGGCTAATCCACTGAAAACATTCTTTGATTTGGATCTGGATAATCTTCCAGGCACATAGATTGTAGTCTTTATTTCTCAAGAAGTCTCTGAGCCTCTGAAAATATCTTTTCACTCTCAGCCTGGTGAGCTTTAGTTTCTGACCTCTTGGAGATCTGGTGCCATGTTCCACCTTGGTATTCCAGCAAGCTGCTGTTTTCTTTATCTCCTGATCCAGTCCAATGTGGAATTCTCTTAGTGAGTTCTCATCCCAAACCAATTCACTATGGCTTTCCTTGAAGATGAGGTCTATCTGTTGGAGAAGTTCTTTGATAGCTACTTTGGCATTCTCCCCCTGTAATTCATTTACCATGTTCATCAAATTTTCTTCACTGGCATAGAGTGAGAAATCTATTATGTCCCTGATACATTGTTGGGGAATGGTTGACCCCATATTTCTTGTTAGGAGATTCAGGTTGCCCAGGTTGGCTTCATGTAGCCTGCTGCGAAGTTGGTTACAGTCCTGGGATGAAATTTCAGTGAAGATCCCTAGGCAAATGAACAGACACCAATATCTTGTGGTCATAGTAGACATGTTGAATGAGAGTTTCAAGGTTTATTCCCCAGAAAGGCTAAATAATGTCTCAGTATTTATACACTGAAGTATTCAACTTTTTTTTCAGTTTATAATGTGAAGATACCTTGACTTTCAGTTTTCTGCTTCAATATATATATATTTAAAAACTTACAGAAAAGTGCTAATTAGAGAAGTGGCTACTATTTAGAAAACAGCATGCATTTCTTGGGGAAAAAATCAATTATAAGAAAAGTACCTTTTCTTTATTATAAACATTTAAATCCCTCGCTTCTAATTTAACTCCATTTCAGGGTATTTTGCAGGAAGAGGTATATGGACTGGGTCTTTTTTTCGCGTTGGGTTTCAATCAGCTTTTTGAGATCCAGGAGAAGATTTCTTACTTTTTCCATTGCCCTCTCACATTTAAAAAAAACATGTAGACAAAACCTACTACTTGTCATGATTTACTTTTTAGAAGACTGATCTTCTGAAGATAATGAACGAGGCAAGGTGGGAGTTCAGCTTTCTCTCCGGAGTACTGTAAAGGTTGTCTTTTGAAGGCCAGCTCTCAAGAACATCTTATCTGCTCTTTGATAAGAGACTGCCAAGCCACATCTGGCAAAATTCTATGTTGAGCGACTGGACAACGAGAGACCATTACCCGAATATTTGTGTGGGTTTTTCCTTTTGTCCAGTTTCCTTTGACACAAGTGCAAATCAAGGTGAAAACTCCATAAGTTTATTTATCTCTTCCCTCTCCCAGTCAGATAAAAAATTCTAATCTGTCTAAACTGTTTTTGGAAACTATTTCACCAAGACCTAATTAAGTGAAAATAACTCTTTTTTCCTTAATAAAGCCTGAAGTCAGTGCTCCATCACTGCAGATATTCAAGAGGAGACTGGACACCATTTGTCTGGAATAGTATAGGATCTCCTGCCATAGACAGGAGGTTGGACTAGAAGAGCTCCAAGGTACCTCCCAACCCTATTATTTTATGTTATACACTCTATGTTGTGAGATTAAATGAAATAAACTTTGCTGAAAGCTTATTTAATGTACAGTTTTAATTGCCTTGAAATACAAGCATTAGGTTTTTAGGCATCTAAAATTAATGAGGTTGAATGATGACAATTTGCATGCAAGTTTATGAAACATACTAGTCTTTGTTGAAGTTCACAGTTGGAGTTTAGGTAGTTTGCTCTCCAAGGTTATGAGGTTAAATGATCTAAACCTTGGTGAAGATTTATAAAACATACTAGCCTGCATTTCTATTACAAGTTGAACTTCGGATAGTTTGCCCTCCAAAATTGATGAGATTGAATGAATACATTTTTATGACAGCTTTTGAAACATACTATTCTTCATGGCAATTAAAAGATGAAGCTTAAATAGTCTATGAAAATTATGAGGTAAAATGATCTAAAATTTGATGCTTGTTTAGGTAATATTCTAGTTTTCATTTTGTGAAAATGTGAAACAGGTCCTTAGTCATCTAAAATTTATGAGGTTGAATGATCAAAATTTTCATAAAAGCTTACACAAAGTTTTAACAATTTAGATTATCCAAAATTTTAGTCATCCAAAATTTATCAGATTGAATGACCAACATTTTCAAAAAAGCTTACTAACTTACCAGTCTTTATTTCCATTAATAGTTGAAAGTTAGCTGGTTAGTAATCCAAAATTTATGAGGTTGAATGACCAAAATTTTCACAAAAGCTTACACAACAGTTACTCTTCATTGCAATTAGCAGTTAAAATGTAGATCATCCAAAATTTTAGAGATCCAAAATTTATAAGGCTGAATGACTATAATTTTCATAAAAGCTTATACAATTTTGTATTGTTTACCGTTGAAACTTAGGTCATCCAAAATTTTAGTCATTCAACATTTATGAGGTTAAATGACCAAAATTTTCACAAAAGTGTATACAATTTTGCATTGTTCATTGTAATTAAAAGCTGAAACTTAGGTCATCCAAAAATTTTAGTCATCCAAAATTTATGAGCTTGAATGACCAAAATTTTCATCGAAGCTTAACTTGCTAGTTTTCATTGCCATTAATAATTGAAAGTTAGCTAGATAGTTATCCAAAATTTATGAGCTTGAATGATCCAAATTTTCATGACAGCTTAAGAAATATGCTAGTCTTCATTGGAATTAAAAGTTGAAGCTTAGGTAGTTAGTTTTCCAAAGTTATGAGGTTAAATGATCTGAACTTTGATGAAGGCTTAGATAACGTTCTATTTTTTTATTTCATGAAAATGTGAAACTTAATTCTTTAGTCATCCAAGATTTATGAGGTTTAGTGACTCAAATTTTTATGAAAGCCTGTGGAACATACTAGTCTTTGTTACAATTAATTGTTAAAGCTTAGACAGTTAGTCCTCCAAAGTTATGAGTTTAAATGAATTAAGTTTTGATAAAGGCTTATGTATCATACTAGTCTTCATGCCTATAAGGAGTCGTAGTTTAGATAGTTTGCCCCACAAAAATTGGGAGGTCAAAAAACAAATGTTTAATGAGAGATACATAATACATGAGTTTTTATTAAAATTGAAAGTTAATCTCAGGTTAGTTAGTTATCAGAATTTATGAGAATATTAGTAACCACAGGGAAGTTTCATCCCCAATGATATAAATACCACAACTAAATGAAAGAAGCAACAGATCTCAGAAAATCTTTTCAAAGAGCTAATCAACAGTTACTATCTCATTCATCTTCACCATGATTATGAACAGTTGCTGTCTCTATCTTTGCGTAGGAATAATCTTTGGTGAAATCTCATGTGAGAATTGTAACCAACTTCAGAGGAAACTACTAAAAGCCAACCAGGTCAACTTCAAACTTCTAAGCAGTAATATAAGATCAACCATTCCTCTACAATGTATCAGAGACATCACAGATTCATCACTTGAAGGAACTGAAAAAATATTGATTGATATGAATGATGAATCCCAGGTGGACGTTTCAAAAACAACTATTAAAGAAATCCTCCAACAGATAGACCTTATCTTTAGACAAAACCATCCTGAATCGATTTGGCATCAGGGCTCCTTAAGAGATTTCCACATTGGACTGGATCTGCAGATTAAGATGTTGGAAACTTGTGGGAATGCAAAGATGGAACAAGTCATCACATCTCCAAGGAATCTGAAATTGCAGCTGACCAGGCTGAGAGTAAAAAGACACTTCCAAAAGCTCAGGGACTTCTTGGAAAAGAAGAAATACAGTTTGTGTGCTTGGAAAATTGTCCAGATCAAGATGAAGCAATCTTTTGAACAGATTAATTACTACATCCAACGGACCCCCTCTAAACCTATTGATTTCTGAAAATCGTTGTTTTCAGCTAAAAAGCCGGGGAAGGGGGAAGCTTCTCATGTATCTCTACTGTGCAATTTATTTAATAAAATAATTAAATGCTACCATTATTCTGATTTTTACAGCTGACACAATCAAAGTTCAAAGTTTGAGCAAGCTGTCTGCCTAAATGATTTATATCACGGGTATCAGACTCAATTGATGGGCCCAACCCTCTGGAATGACCTCCCCCCAGACATTCGAACTACCACCGACCTCCGTTCCTTCCGGCAAAAGTTAAAGACTCACCTATTTCAATCAGCTGGCCTGGCACTTTCTTAGTTTTACCTCCCGGGGATTTATTCATTTTAATTGGGTTTGGGGTTTTAATAAGCTTTTAATGTACTATATTTATTATTCTATATACAGTCTTGCAACCTCCTCCACCTACGTATTTAATTATTTAACTGTTATATGTATGTATTTTATAACGCATTTTAGTGACTGTACACAGCCCCGAGTCCCTTTCGGGAGAAGGGGCGGTCTATAAATACGAATAATAATAATAATAATAATAATAATAATAATAATAATAATAATAATAATAATAATAATAATAATAATAATAATAATAATAATAATTTTATTGAGGGCCACATCAGGGTTGAGTTTGACCTTGCGGGGCTGGGGGGCATGGCCAGGGGGGCATGACCAGCTCAGTGTCACTCGTGTTGGAGGCGCCTGTGGTGGGCCGAGTGCTCTGCCAGCGAAAATGGGCTCCTGAGCTCTGTTTTTGCCTGTGATGGCCTCCTGCAACCCACTGCCAGCGAAAATGGAGCTTGCAAGGGCCACTTGCCCTCACAAAATTTATGAAGTTGAATGACCGAATTTTTTTTACAAAATCTTATGAACTTACTATTCTTTATTGCAATTAACAGTTGAACCTTAGATGGTAAATCTTCCAAAGTTATGAGGATAAATGATCTAAACCAGGAGTGTCAAACTGGTGGCCCGCGGGCTGGATGTGTCACAGATAGGCCATGCCCACCACAGCTCTGCAAAGGGAAAATGTCACAATACATCATGTGATGTCAATGTAACACCGCAAGTTTGACACCATGATCTAAACTGTGACGAAGACTTACCTAAAGCGTGTCTTCCTTTCATTGAGACAAGAACTTTAGATAATTTATCTTCCAATATTTATGAAGTTCAATGACTGAAATTTTCATGAAGGTTTATGAAACATACTAGTCTTTGTTGCAATTAACAATTGAATGTTAGATAGTATATCAAAGTTATATGGTTATTGTATCATCTGACATAAATGTAAAATATTAAATGCTATTTTAATTTAACCTTTGGTGTCTTTGATATTTTTAGGATTGCATTAGGTAAAGTGCTAATAATAATGCGCATCCCCTGCCAATCCTCTGCACAAACTGCCTGCACTGTTTCTGCAAAGGCAGAGTCACCCCCCATGCCGCAGGGTGATCCAAAGCAGGGAGGGGGATGCTTCAGAAAAGGCTGCTTTCCATGCGGGCCAGCGTGCTTCCCACCCAGCCACTTGCCTGCTCTCTTTGCAGATTGGCCTAGCCGACCACCAGCGCCCCTCAGGGAACTCGGCCCGCAGAGTCTAGCGCTCCAGGGCAAGAAGACTCAGCTGTGGCACCACTTCCCGTCACCAAAGAAGCAGAGCAAGAGGCATGGAAGCTGCTGTCTGGCGGGTGGGTGACAGTCCCCCCATGCAGGGAGAGGGTCAGGCCCAGCTGCATCACCATGGAGCCCACAGCACTTTTCCTTCACCAGGCGGAGCCCATGGCTCTTTCCCTTTCCTTGGGTGATGGCGCTTCATCTTAGTGAAGACCAGGTCATCAGACTTATAGTTGCGCAGCCAGCCGGAGTGGGATATGGCACAGGCAGAGAGGTTGATGCAGCCCCCTTCAAGGCAGCTCTGGCTGAGTGATCAGCGTGCCTCCCCAGCAACAGGCACTCCAGGGTTGCCTTGCTCACCTTGCCCACTGTCTCTGTGTGCTGGGCTTGGAAGGGGATGCCACCCCCACTCTCAGTGCCCTCCCTCCCTGCCTGGCTGCAGACTTCTGCCTGCCCTCATGGAGCACCACTGCAGAACTGCTGTTCGCTTTCTTCCTTCTCCCGCCGCAAAATAAAAGCAAACTGTTGGATCTGGGCAACGAGAGACAGACTACGGACACGAATTGACTTATCAGCTCATTTATTAGTAGTAGTAGTGATCCAGCTTACTCTGTGGTCGGAGGGTTCCCCTTTTATAGGGATTGGGCACGCCCCTCGACCAATCAGAGGAATACCTGTTTCCCGCTGTAGGAGCGGACCAGAGGGAAGACTTATCCCGATATATGTTAATATCTAACACCCCTCCCCTCCTAGATGGGACGTTACGGTAGGTGACATAGTCCTTTAGGTAGGTGGGTGTTTGTCTTGCTCGGGAGGAACGTCGTAGTTCGGGTTGGGTTGAAGTGCTTGCAGGACTGGGTGCGTGTTGGTTCAAAGTAGTTGCAGGATCGGGTGCTTTTCCTATTTCCCGTTCTGGAGGTCTTGCGTTTTCGTTGCTCGTGCATTCAGGAGCTTGTTCGGCTGCGTTGACTGGGGGTTGCTCAGCTGCGTGCGTGTTGTCCTGTTCCACGCTTAGCTCGCCGGTGTCGTTGTTCCCTGCGATGGAGTTTTCCTGCGGTTGGCTCTCTGTAGACAGGAAACTTTCGTCCTCATTCCTCATGTTGGAGTGTGCAAGGCGACCTCGAAGTTGATCGATGTGCCTTTTCCAATTCCGCCCATCTTCTAGCTCCAACAAATACGATCGAGGACCCATGATGCCAATGACCTTTGCCGGCATCCACAATGTCCCCCCTGTGTAGTTATGAGCATATACTGAGTCCCCTACTCTGAAAGACCGGACCTTACTTGTAGAGTCTGGGGGAGCCGTGGCAGAGTAATTCGGGTGGAGCCGGTCCAGGTGAGACCGTAGGCGGCGACCCATGAGTAGTTCAGCGGGGCTCCTACCCGTCGTTGCGCTCGGGGTAATGTGTTGAATGAGGAGGTAATGGTCAATGCGTGTTTGCCAATCCCCTGGACCCATCCTAGCGAGGGCCTCTTTCGCGAATCGCACCATTCTTTCTGCCTGACCGTTGGACGCTGGATGGAATGGCGCGATGAGGGCATGCCTGATTCCCAACCCCGCTAAAAATGTTTCAAACTGCATGGCCGTGAATTGGGGCCCGTTATCGGATACTAAAAGATCTGGTAGACCATGGGTGGCGAAAAGCCGCCGAAGAACCTTTATGACTGCCTCTGCCGTGGTTGACGTCATTAGGACTACATCTAGCCATTTAGAATAAGCATCTACAACTATGAGGAAGGTTTGACCCTGGAATGGCCCTGCAAAATCAATATGTATACGTGACCAGGGTGCCTTGGGTTTCTCCCATTCTGTGGCGGGCGCTTCCGGGGGTGCTGGTCTCGACTCCTGGCATGGGTCGCAAGTGGCCACCCACTCCTCTATTTCTTTGTCCATGTTTGGCCACCACACATAACTTCTCGCTAACGCTTTCATTCTCACGATCCCCGGATGACCCATATGCAAAGCATCTAATACATTTTTTCGTAGAGCATAAGGAATAACAACTCAATCCCCCCACAACAAACATCCCTGTAATACGGAGAGTTCGTCCCGTTTTGACCAAAACATTTTGAATTCCGGGCCCACATTTCCCTTTGGCCACCCTCCATACCCAAGTTTGCACTTGCTTTATTAAATTGTCTTTAGAGGAGAACCTTGCAACATCGTAGGAAGAAACCGGTCCCGAATCCAAACAGTCAATGAGCAATACCGGTACTTCTGGAGTGGGGTCTGGCAAAATGTCTGGTAATGGGCAACGGCTGAGCGCGTCTGCGTGTCCTAGAGTGGAGCCCGGTCGATGAATTAACTTGTAGGAGTACGCAGCCAGGAAAACAGTCCACCTGGTCATGCGTGGAGAAAGGGAGACCGGAGTGGGGCGGTTTCCCGCCAAAAGTCCTAACAGCGGTTTGTGATCTGTGATGAGTTCAAAATCGCGGCCGTAGAGGTATTCATGGAAACGTTTCACACCAGCTACGGCAGCCAGCGCTTCTCTGTCCATTTGGCTGTAGTTCCTTTCGGCCGATGAAAGAGTTCTGGAGTAGAAAGCAATGGGTGCTTCTTTTCCGTCGGGCATCCTGTGGCTGAGGACTGCTCCAACCCCGAAAGGCGATGCGTCGCAGGTCAATACCAGCGGTAGGGTCTGACTGTATTGAACAAGTAGTGAGTCAGTGGTGAGCAGGCGCTTTACCCCGGCGAATGCTGCAGCTTCGGCTCGTCCCCATCTCCATGGTGCGTTCCTCTGGAGTAGACGGTGTAGTGGCTCAGCAACGGTCGCCTTCTGTCTCAGAAAAACGCTGTAGAAGTTAAGTAGTCCGAGGAAGGCCTGCAACTCGGTTTGATTTCGTGGTGTGGGGGCGTCCTGGATCGCCTTAATTTTCTTTGAAGTGGGGTGAATTCCCTGACCATCAATTCTATAACCCAGGAATTCTACACTAGGCACATTAATTTGGCATTTTTCCTTTTTAAGGCGGAGGCCCTTTTCTCTGATTCTGGCCAAAACAGATCTGACTCTTTTGTTTAGTTGCTCCTCGTTTGCAGCGGACACCAAGATGTCGTCAAAATATGGGACGACTCCCGGTATCCCTTGCAACAGTAGTTCCATGACGCTCTGGAACAATCCTGGAGCAATACTTACGCCAAATTGTAGCCGGTTACATTTAAAAGCTCCTCTATGCGTCACTATAGTCTGGGCCTCCGCTGTGGCGCTATCAACTGGCAGTTGCTGGTAAGCTTGTGCCATGTCTAACTTAGCGAAAACTTTTCCCGGCCCCAATGAGTGCAATAGGTGCTGTACTACGGGCACAGGATATGCGCTCTGTTGTAGCGCGACATTAATTGTGCATTTATAGTCTGCGCAGATGCGGACTGATCCGTCTGGTTTGACTGGGGTCACGATAGGTGTTTCCCAACGCGCGTGATCTACCGGCTCAAGGATCCCTTGTTCCACTAACTTATCTATCTCCTTATCTATTTTTGGGCGGAGTGCAAAAGGCACTCATCTTGGTTTAAGTCGGATTGGCGCCACATTGGGGTCTAAATTAAAGGATATTGGTTTGCCCACATACTTACCAAGACCGGGGCTGAACACATCCTCGAACTCCTTAAAAATCTGTTCAGCGCTGCTGTTTCTCACGGCGTTGATTCCGGTGACTTCTAATCCCAGGGCTTCAAACCAGTCAAGCCCCAGAAGGTTCTGCAACGGCGCGCTGGCGATGGTCACGGGCAGCTGGGCTTCGATGTCCTTGAAACGGATGTGGAATGTGCCTTGGCCCACGATGGGGACTTGGTTCCCCTGGTAGTCTCGTAGCAGGACGTCTGGAGCACGCAGTTGGCTCTTTCGGAGGCTAGGGATAGCCTGTTTCATGGATGCCCATGAAATGATCATCAGGGTTGATCCTGTGTCAACTTCTAGCTCGCAGGGTGAGCCTTCCAAAAGGACTGTGACTTTCAGCCTTTTGGGCCGCTTAGGGCGGACCTGATGTATCGTGGTGAGATACGTTCGCAACTCCTCTCTCTGGGTCAACTCTATCTCATCGTCAACATCCTGAAAATACTCTCGTTGAGCGTCTTGGTAGAACGCTCTTTCGGCTCTCTGTGTGAATTCTCTCTGGGGATACGCTCGCTCACTTCCTTGTGAGTAATCTCTCTGGGAATACGCTCGTTCAGCTCTTTGGAAATTTTCTCTCTGGGTAAACACTTGTGGATTTCTCTCTGGGCGCCCTTTTTGATTTCGCCAAGCCCCTGGGTTGGGCTTCTGTTGGCGGTACATGGGTGGCTGCCGTGAGGCAGGGACTCCGCTCCGGCACACTCGTGCGATGTGCCCAAGTTTGTTGCAGTGCGAACAAACAACGTTCCTGAACCTGCAAGTAGACCTGGGGTGATTCCCTCCGCAGCTTGCGCAGGGCGGCAAACGGGATCCGGGTCTCCCCCCAGGCCTCAAGTGACTGCTCTGCATCAGGTGACTGTCCTCGAACTCGGGATCCTCGTAGTCGGGGCTTGTGTCCTCGTAGTGGACTCTGGTTTGTCTCGGTGCTGGCTGGCTTACGCTGGCCCCTCGTTGTATGGTCACCGATGATTTCTCCGCTGATTCTGACGCTCTTGCTTCGTTCAACGCTGATTGTAGGGTTAAATTCGGGTTTGCTAACAGCTTCTTTTGCAAAGAAATGTCTCTTATCCCACAGATGAGTTGCTCTAAGATATGCTCTTCCAAATCCCTGTATTCGCAGTGGGCTGCTATTTTTCGTAGGGCTGCAACATATTGATTAATGGATTCTCCCGCCTTCTGAGTCCTCATGTTGAATTCTTTCCGGCAGACATGGCGGGAAGGTTTTGGCGCGTAATGCGTTTGTAAGGTCTGTTGCAGCGTCGCCCATGATACTGCTTGTATTGGAGTAGGTGCGGTGAGGTCTCTGGCCGTATTGAAGACTTCCTTTCCGCAGTAGCCGAGGAAGATGTTTTTCTTCCTTGCATCGGTGATCCCCGTGTACTCGTTAGCTTCGAGAAAGCACTCGAAACGAATCATGAAGGCTTCCCATTCGTCGTTTTCTGGGTCGAAAGGAGCGGGGGGAGCATGCATCGCCATCTTCTCGGTTTGAATTTGACGCGCTGCGGTGATCTGAGATGGCTGCCGGAATTACTGCCGAATTCCTGGGCTGGATCAAATCCGGAGATTCTTGAGGTAGCGTTCTTCGTCCTATCTGTCTCTCAATCCCATCCTCGTCGCCAATGTTGGATCTGGGCAACGAGAGACAGACTACGGACACGAATTGACTTATCAGCTCATTTATTAGTAGTAGTAGTGATCCAGCTTACTCTGTGGTCGGAGGGTTCCCCTTTTATAGGGATTGGGCACGCCCCTCGACCAATCAGAGGAATACCTGTTTCCCGCTGTAGGAGCGGACCAGAGGGAAGACTTATCCCGATATATGTTAATATCTAACACAAACGATCCGCACTACAAGTGCAGCAACCTTGTGTTCACCAAGATGAAGCATCACCACCCAGGCTGAAAGGAAAGCGCTGCGGGCTTTGCGGTTGTGCAGCCAGGCCTGGTCTTCTCCCTGCATGGGGGGACTGCCATTAATAAAGAAATCCACTCGCCTGCCGGTGGCTTCCACACCTCTCCCTCCGCTTCTTCTCCAACGGGAAGCAGTCCCGTGACCAAGTCTCCTTCGCCTGCAGTGCCGAACTCTGTGGGCCAAGTTCCCAGCATGGCACCAGTGGTCGGCCAGGCTGATCTGTAAAGAGAGTAGGCAGGTGGCTGGGTGGGTGGGAAGCCAGTGGGCTGCTTCGGAGCGCAAAGCCCTGTGGAGCCGGCACAGGAGGCACGCGGGCCCAGGTGGAAAGCAGCCTTTTCTCCAGCCTCCCCCTCCCCTCTTTGGATTGCCATGCAAGAGGGGGGGCTCTGCCTTCGCAGAAATGGGGCAGGCATATGTGCAGCAGCTCCGGGATTTCTGTTTGCTCTCCCGGAGCATCGCCGCTGCCCTTCTCAGCCCCAGCGCAGCATCTGCATTTCCACCAAGGGCCACCCACCCATCCCCTGACCAGGCCGGGCTGGAGCCAATCTTGGGAGGCAGCGCAGCATCTGCATTTCCACCAAGGGCCACCCACCCATCCCCTGACCAGGCCGGGCTGGAGCCAATCTTGGGAGGCAAGTTGCCATGGGGGACTGCTGAGAAGGCTATGTTTTTTTTAAACAAAGTTTTATTGGTTTTTTGGTGTTTTACAAAAGGAAAAGGTATGGGGAAAGTTACAAATTGTGGCAGCCGCAAACTGCAGTAGGTATACCCCCCCCTCCAGACTCATGGTGTACATTTGCATAGCATTCAAATATTATATAATAACATATAGTCAGTGTGGTAGATTCATTAGTAATTTCAATCAATTTATGTCATGTGGATTTTCACTTATTTGTGTGATCTGAGCTTTCTTGATGTCGCCCCATCTCCCCCTGTTGGCAGTGCTCCGGCCCCTCCCGTGTCTTGTGCATCTACTGGGATGTCTTCTGGTTTTTCTAGGAGTAATTTATTTTTTTCCATAAAGGCCTGCGCCTCTATGGGTGTATTAATTCTGACCCTTGTCTCCTCCCAGAATATTAACATACCTTCAGGCAGCAACCAATGAAACCACACCCCCTTCTGGTATAATTTATTCGCCAATTGCGAATAATATTTTCTTTTCTCCCTCACTTTCTTGGGGATCTGTTTCAGTATGGTTATCTCCTTATCTTTGTGTATCAGGGCTTGTCCCCTTTGTGTATTCAGAATTTCATCTCTTGTGCTTTTCCTAAGAAATTTAATGTGTACCTCCCTGGGGACATTGTGTGTTCTAGCATATGCGGAGTTCACTCTATAAACCAGGTCTATTTCCCACCCCATCTGTTGTTTTTCTTTCTGAGTATACTCAGCCAAGATAGTTGTCATGATGTCCCTAATGTTTTCATCATCTGTCTCCATCACATTCTGAAACCTAAGATAAAAGGACATTCTCTCAAACTCTATTTTCATTTGTTGGGTGTCAAGCTCTTTGTTTCCCTTTTGCATGCCCTCCACCCCCCCCCCTCATCTCAGCTGCCCCCTGCTCCAAGAGATCCAGTCTCTGTGAGTTCTTATTAATTTTTTCCTGGTTCCCTCTAATTTCTTCTTTCATGTCCTTCAGTTGTTTCTTTATTTCCTCTTGTCCCTGTAGAATTTGCTGAAACATTTGGTGAAACTCCAAGTCCATAGTTTTAACTTGTTTAAAGGCTGTCAATGTTGATTGTGTGCTCGGACTTGAGGTTGCAGATGTCGGGGCAGAGGCAGCAAAGCCAGACTTTCCAGGAGGTGGTCTTTTAGATGTCATTGTTAGTAATAAAGAGTCCAGTCAGTATAGAGAAGAATCAGTCAGAGTGGGACTTCCGGTTCCGGCGGCTACGGCGACGGGCAAGTCTTTGCCCGCTCCCGCTCTCCCGGTGGGCTTCCCCCGCTTCTGGGGGGGCACAGGACGCCCCGAAGAGGCATCCTGCCGAGGGAGCGGCTCGCGGAGGGCCCTGGCATCGGCAGCGGCTGGTGGGGGCTTCTCCGCTTTGCTCTAGGCACCGGGGAGCAGTTTCGGAGGGCGCGCCTGCGTCTCGCCCCATGCCGATCGGGAAGCGTAAAATTGAAGGAAGCAGCGGCGGTATGGTGAGGTGCTTCCTTTCTCCATTCCTTTTTTGTTGAATTGATGGACTTTTCAGCAAGGTTATAAGTTAAACTTTTGGAGCTTCGTTGGAGGTGCGGTTAGAGGGGGGGATTTCCCCCCCCCTTGGACAAGCGGCTTGAAAAAATTCTGCTTTTGCCCCTAGGAGGAAGGAGGAGGGGGGAGAGCCAACTAATGATGCCTCACCCCTGTAAAAGTGATTTTCACTGGACTTAGTTTTATAATTTGTTGATGACCTGAGAACTTTGTGAACTTTTGAAATTTTACTATGCCTCTGAGCCCAAAGCTGGCAGGGCAAGATGGCACACTTCCGTTGTCTTCATGAACTGTGAAACCTGACTCCACCTTTAAAACTCAGGCTTCCGGTCTTTGTCTCCGTACTACCCAGAGGAATCTCTTGTGGATTGCTATTTCCTGAACCTTCTGGAGAGGAAACCTTTTCTTAACGCTAGATTGACCAAAGAAACTCTCACTTGTTTGGATTTTCTGCCTCCTGGACTCATCTGCCTGCTCTACCTCTCCAGCTGTCCAGTCTCTACACTGACTGACTTCTCTGTTTTATAAACTATGTCTCCAAAAAGACCACCACCTGGAAAACCTGGCTTTGCTACTTCTGCACCGACATCTGCAACATCCAGCCCTGCCACACAGTCAAAGATTACAGAAATGATGCAACCTAAGAGTACAGAGTTGGATTTGCTGCAAATGCTTCAACAACTCATACAGGGCCAGGAAGAAATTAAGAAACAACTAAAGGAAATGAAGGAAGAAATTAGTTGGTCCAGAACGCAGTTGGTCCAGAACGCAGCCGCGCGGGTGATTATGGGGAGTACTAGGTACTCCCATGTGACACCGCTCCTGCGCGAGCTGCACTGGCTTCCTGTGGTCTATCGGGTGCGTTTCAAGGTTTTGATAACTATCTTTAAAGCGCTCCATGGCTTAGGACCTAGTTACTTGCGGGATCGTATTTTGCCCCATACATCCCTGCGACCAATTCGCTCGCACAGAGAGGGGCTCCTCCAGGTGCCGTCCGCTAGACAATGTCGTGGGGCGGCGCCTAGGAGTAGAGCCTTCTCTGTGGCGGGCCCAGCCCTGTGGAATGACCTCCCTCCGGATATTAGGAATACCTCTGACCTCCGCTCCTTCCGTATTAAGCTGAAGACCCACCTATTTCAAGCAGCTGGCCTGGCTCAACTCTGATCTAACCATATCGCTCCTGACGGGTTTTTAACTGGGTATTTTAATTATATTTAATTTCTAGGGGTTTTAAATACTGTATTTTAATTGTTTTATCAATCGACCTCCTCCTTGTGTATGTTTCAGTGTATGTCTTTGTTATATGTTTGTTTTGTTTACATATTTATTTCGTATGTTTCATTGTACGCCGCCCCAAGTCCTTCGGGAGAGGGTGCGGCTAAGAAATAAATATATTATTATTATTATTATTATTAAAGAGAATCAAGTCCAAATTTATAAGAACTCACAGAGACTGGACCTTGTGGAGGGTGGGGTGGTGGAGGCAAGGGTGGTGGTGGAAGTTTTACAGAAGAGTAACAAAGAACTTGATATTCAACAAATGAAAACAGAGTTTGAGAGAATGTCCTTTTATCTTAGATTTCAAAATGTTATAGAAACAGATGGGGAAAATATAAGGGACATTATGACCATCATCTTAGCTGAATACATACACAAAGACAAACAACAGATGGAGTGGGAGATAGACTTGGCCTATAGAGTGAATTCAGCATACGCTAGGACACACAATGTACCCAGGGAGGTTCATATTAAATTCCTTAGGAAAAGCACAAGAGACGCAATTCTGGGTGTACAAAGGGGGCAAACATTGACATACCATGATAGGGAGATAACCATCTTGAAGCAGATCCCAAAAAAAATTAGGGAGAAAAGGAAAAGCTATTCGCAATTGGCGAATAAATTATACCAGAAAGGGGTGTGGTTTAGATGGTTGATGCCTGAAGGGATGTTGATATTCTGGGAGGAGACAAGAATTAGAATTAATACACCCATAGAGGCTCAGGCCTTTATGGAAAAAAATAAAGCAAACCTAGAAAAAACAGAAGATTCTACAACGGTTATACAGGACACGGGAGGGGCCGGAGCTCTGCCAGCGGGGGGGGGGGGGGGGAAGGGGCAATACCAAGAAAGCTCAGATCACAAAAATGAATAAGAAAACCACATTGCTATAAACATACCGAAAGTAATAGTGAAATTATATTTAGAAAATATGTTATAATATATAAGTTGATTGAAAACTTTTATTTCTATATGCTGATTTTACATGATTACGTATTAATGTTTTACATCTAGATGTATACTATGAGTTTGGAGGGAGGGGGCGTCTGCCATACTTGCAACTGCCAAAATTTGTATATTATTCCACATACCCTTTTCCTAGTAAATGTTTTAAAAAAACCAATAAAATTTTTTGGAAAAAAAAAAAAAGAATCAGTCAGAGTGGTAGAGCAGCCAAGGGAGTCCGGGGGGTAGAGAGACCAGGCAGTGCCTGGAGCGAAGCGGGAGCCCCCCGACGGCCGCTGCCGATACAGGGGTCCTCCCGCCGCGCCGCTCCTCCGGCAGAACGCCTCTCTGGGGCGTCCTGTACCCCCCAGGGAGTGGGGAGCCCACCAGGGATCTGAGAAGGCTATGTTGAAGGCAGGCAATCATGGCAGGGCTGCAGGGAATGGTGTAAGCTGCTAGCTCCCTTCCCCATGGCCCATGACCCCGACATGCTTGCCTGCCTTCCACATGGCCTTCCACTTGCCTGCCACTTGCAAGCTGGCCACAGGCTCACTGGGAAGGCCACTTGGAAAGCAGGGAAGCATGGCTGGGCTGCAGGCCATGGGGAAGGGAGTAGGGAGGCAGGTTGGGATGGTAGGGGGGGCAGGGGCAGCTAGCTAAGCTGCAACTCGCAGACTTACCTGGCAAGCAGGTCAGGGGCACAGCACTTCAGGCAGACAAGCTACAGAGCAGAGACTGGACGGGGCAGGGTGAACGGGGAACCAGTTTGGGGGCAGGGCCAGCCAGCAGTCACTACCAGTTTGGTGACCCATGCCAAATGTCCGCTACCAGGTCTCCTGAAGCATTTCACCCCTGCCTTTGCGGTATTCCAAATATGGAAGCATTACTGTGGAAATATATTTGGAAGTACATCATTACAAACACTTTTCACAAAAGATGCAGTGCCATACTTTGGTCAGTTGCCGGAAATGTTTCTCTGGTGAATTAATAAAGAAATCCATAGTGCATTGTTCAGCAATTTTTAGTGAAACCTTTGAAAGATTACAAGGAAAAACTAGGCATATACTTATATAAGCATATCTTACATACAGTATGTCTGAAATGGTGTAGGGCCTCCTGCTTGAGTAGGGATTTGAACTAGAAAACCTTCAAAGTCCCTTCCAACTCTGTTATTCTGTTATTTCCCCGCCTACACACTCAATTGCTTCAGGTGAGGAGGAAAAACCCAGCCTCTAGCCAAGTTTTTTTAGTGCCATCATTTCTAAAGAAAATTCATTTCCAGTATAGTTTTTTAATGGACACTATTTTCTACTACTTTGCTGAATGATATAATTTAGAATTCAGAGCTAGAGTTTAATTTACAAGATACAGCATAACAGAGTTTAAAGGGACCTTGGAGGTCTTCTAGTCCAACCCCCTGTACTAGCAGGGGATCCTATACTTGTGATGGTGAACCTATGACACACATGCCACAGTTGACACGCAGAGCCCTCTCTGCGGTCATGCCAGCCGTCACCCCAGCCAGCTCCACTGCGCATGCATGCTTGTCTCCCACCAGCCAGCTTGTCTTTGGGTCTCTGCTGTGCATGCGTGGTGAGCCTGGCGCATGCATGTGGGGTTGCAGGTTGGTGCAGGAGGCTTTCCAGGCTCAAAATGGGGCACAAAGGGGGGCAGGTACATGCATGGGGGATGCTCGCATTGCATTTTGGGTGTTCGGGCATGCCCATGTGCATTCATGTACACGCACGCATGGGCTTTGGGCACTCGGCACCAAAAAGGTTAACTATCACTGTCCTATACTATTCCCGACAAATAGTTCTCCAGTCTCTTCTTCAAAACCTCCAGTGAACTTCTGGAGGCAAGCTGTCTCACTGATTAATTGTTCTCACTGTCAGGAAATTTGTCCTTAGTACTAGGTTGGTTCACTCCTTAGTTTCCATCTCTTGTGTCATGCCCTGCCCTCAAGTGCTTGTTGCATTACTTCACTTTACCTCCTAGCAAGAACACATCAATTAAGAGCTTAGTTTTGTAAAGCAGGAGGAAACTTCATTTTCACGCATCCCGTGATATTTTAACAATAGTGGAAACTATTTTTGTGTGCGCGCGTCAATTTGGAATCCTTAAAGGCAAATCAATCGACTAAAAAAAAAGATTCTTGTGTTCGGTTAGAAATTACAAAATATAATTCCATGAGTGTAACCAAATGTCCATTCCTCCCTTATTCGGCAGTTTCTTGTTTCATTTTGTCACTTCCTGGTATTTTCCCTGATTAAAACAAGAGAGCTGCAGAGTGAAAATGAAACCAGCAATCACTGCATCGAATTGAATTTGTGAAGGTGCACAGCTGTGAGGATTAGAAGAGATCTGAACAAAGGGAAAAGGGGAAGTGTGATGAAACAATAGGAAAATTAACAAATACGTAGAGAAAACACTTAGTGGGGGATTACTTTGTTTAGTCAGCCCCATAATTAGCATTGCATCACTGTATGGCTTCTTTCCACATCTGACTCAAAGAGGAAAGGCAGAAATTAAGTTTAGCTCTTCTCTAGATGAGGAAGCTTCACGAATTAACCTCGTGATTTCACTTTGTAATACTTATGCCACCCCCAAGCTTATGGACTTCACAGTCCAACTGCAATAATAAGACTAAAACATGTATGCCTTAATATATGGCGTGAACAATTATGGTTTATTTTTAAAAAATCATAGCTTACCACGCATGAATCAACTCAGAAAATCAGAGATTTTTTCCCCTTGTTTTCTGAAATATCAGTGACTTTTCTTTTATAGGGCAGGTGATTGTTTAACAAGTAATATTATGATTTGATTAGATATCTCATCTAGTTAGTTATAAAGGTGATGACGATGTACTGCCTTGAGGTTATTTTAGGCCAGGGGTCTCCAACCTTGGCAACTTTAAGCCTGGCAGACTTCAACTCTCAGAATTCCCCAG
This sequence comes from Natrix helvetica, assembly GCF_964273705.1. Taxonomy (NCBI): domain Eukaryota; kingdom Metazoa; phylum Chordata; class Lepidosauria; order Squamata; family Natricidae; genus Natrix; species Natrix helvetica. The sequence continues at coordinate 84,931,950 of NC_138552.1, forward strand.
CCAGCTTGGCTCCAGGCTTAAAGTTGCCAAGGTTGGTGACCCCCGTTTTAGGCAACATAAATATTAACTAGCTTCCTTTCTTGAACATCACCTCTCCCACACAGTTCCTATTGATTTTGCTAATCAACAGCTGTACTGTTTACCTTCCTCAAGAAAACTGAGCCAACATGGCCACGCAACAATTCCCTTCTGTTAATAACTCACCTGTCTAATTGATTAGGGACTTACTTACCTTTTCCTTTTAAAAATGTTTGCTTCTAAGTTTCATGCTCCTCTTAAACTCCTCTTAATGTTATCCCATATATCTGCATACAACTAGTTCTCATAAACCCGCTCATCATATTCCAGGGGTGGACTGCTGGGGGCTCACACAGGTTCAGGCTATCCTCTAGCTAGGATTCTACCCAGTTCAGCGAACCCCCAAATGCCACCCCTGGCTGGCCCCTCACACCTCACCCTATCCCTCCCAGGAGTCTCCACACAACCCATTCATCATTCCAGGTAAGTGCAGGGCTCACAAGGAGGCTCGGGGTGGGTGGGGGGGAAACAGCCCTCCCAGATATTCGAAGAAACCCTCCAGAATTTGGAGATGGCAAAAAATGGGCCTACGGAAGTTCCGGAAACAAGCCTGTTTCTGGCCCCCAGAGGGCCTCCGGAGCCCGGGGGAAGCAGTTTTCGCCCTCCCAGAGGCTCAAGAAAGGGGTGAAAAATCCCCCCCACACAATGTGATGCAGAAGGCCAACTGGGCCACGCCCACCATAGCCATGTCCACCCAGCAATGGGGCAGTGAACCTGTTGCCACAATTTTTGAAGCCCACCCCTGCATATTTCCATCTTTTCTTTCACATGTGCACAAATGAAATAGCTTTGAAAATACCAGGATTACATTCTTGAGCAAAGTCTGATGTCAATACTTCAAACTTTAACAGGGGAAAAATTAAGAGACCGAAAAAATCCTGTGTTATTCATTTTGTATCATGAATTTATTTTCTAAAGTGACTCTATGCGTTGACTTGAATTTGCAGCTACCATTACCCAAAAATAGTTGGCAGGTTAAAAGACATGCATTGTCACTTGATTTGCTATTCTAGTTGGATGGATGAATTGCTGACCTGACTTTGTTCATAACAAGAGGATAAGCAGCATTTGTGCCTGGTGCTGAAATAAAGCATGACTATGTCCACATATTACAAAATTCCCATCAAGCAATGGCTGTTAATTGATGAAACAGCCTTATCGATTGGCAATTTTATGCAGGACATCAATTTAGTAGGGAGTAGCAATAGTAACTCTCTACAAAAATAATCCAAATATTTATACATTGGTACCTCCGTACTCAAATGCTTCAAAACTCATTGAATTTGGTACTCAACACATTTTGATGTGAAAAATGTTGTCCTAGTACTCATTGTTTGTTTGGTACTTGATGTGCTGCAATAGGAAGAGGGGGACAACTGTGGAGAACGGACAGGAAATTGGCCATGCCAGGAAGCTTGCTAAAAAGGAAGTGGGGGTGGTGGCTGCAGAGGGCGGACAGGAAGTCGACCATGCTAGGAAGATTGCTGACATAGGAAAAAGGACAGACAGGAAGTCCTTCCTGGCATAAATGAAGGGTCATGTGGTAAATCACGTGGTTTATTTAATACTCATTTTTAGTACTCATAGCAATTAATGATGGAAGCAATTAATGATGCATACCAAGGTACCACTGATGACTCTGATGTTTCTTCTCAGCATCTTACTTCCGTATTATATAACCCAATTAATTTTTTCTTTTTAGAAACAGCCAACGGGCATCTTTGGACTTATCCCATAGAACACTCTATATACAATTCACACAGTACCTTTGAGACACATGTTTCCTACATTGTGTGAAAAATAGTTTTAATGCATTTAGCAGAATGCAAAGGCTGAGGAGCAACATATTTTGTTTTATTCAAGCAGCAAGGCACTTAAGGACAAGCCATTTCTTGTTTTATTCTTGAACAGACAAAGCATAGCTTCCCACAATTTTTTTCTATAAAGGAAATACACTCTATGAAAATATTGCATGGACAAATGAAACAGGACAACATAATATACAGTATCCTTCATAATGCTTTCAGCAACATGCCAGACTCTCTCTCTCTCTCTCTCTCAAAAAAAAAAAAAAAAGTCATAGAGTTCTTTTTCATTTTTTTTATTTTACTGACAAATCAATAGCTATACAAAAATGGCAAAACCTAAAGTAATAGGTATTAAAAATTAAAACAATATTCCAGTATTTGTGTATTAATTTTTTAAAAGTTAAGATTAAATGTCTGCCAGAAAAGACCATCTTAGTTCAGTATTTAAATATATGGAACAGAAGTAGGCTTCTTAGCACCCTGAAAAGGCATTGTGTGTCAACTCATACCGGATCCAAACGCTTAAAACGACCCTCCGAGCAAACTGGAAGTGACTTCCGGTTTGCTCGGAGGGTCGTTTTTACTGCTCTCGAGGCTTCAGGGAAGGGCTTCCGGGGGGGCGGGGAGGTCTGTTTTCGCCCTCCCCAGGCTCCTATAAAGCCTCTGGAGCCTGGGGAGGGTGAAAAAAGCATGCAAAAATGGGGGGGGTTGCACCTGTAGTGAGTGCATGTGCACTGGGAGGGTCGCGCATTGCATTATGGGTGCGGCACACCTGCACACGATCCCCTGCGCTCCCCCACTTATGGCACATGAGCCAAAAAAGGTTTGCCATTGCTGCCTTATACCATCTATTTATGCAATTAAGGTTAATATGGAACAAACACAGCAGTAAAAGGGCAGGCAGCAGCTGTGGTCCGGCCTCCTCTAAGTTGCTGGTGGCTTTCTCAGAGTGAAGGGACTCAAAGGACTGCTTCTACCTGACCTTACTGGACAAGTACAAAAAAATGGAGAAAGGTGTTCCAGAGGACTTTAAAGATAACAGCTACGTAATTCTTGGTGGTTTCTAGTATCATCATTTTAGCATGATGATGATGTTATCCATTCAGTCATGTCTGACTCTCGCCACATATTCTGATCTTGCACCACTTTTTTTAGTTTTTCTATGCTCTGATTAATATCCTTGGCATAACCATGAGCAAACTGTGATGCATCTGTAAGTATTCAAGCCTTTGTATTCTGGCTGAGTTTGAGAACTATCAGACAGCAACACAAAGTTGTCTTACATATGATAAACAATTTGATTTTATTTCCATTTTCTGGCCAGATCAAGGAAAATTGCCCAGAAGAGGCATTTGAGGACAATTTATCTACATTATCTGGAATCATTGGAAAATTATAACAATCGTATATTAGAACTCTGTAACATGAGGATCTGACCACAGAGACATCTTAGTATTAGTGCGGCAGCAAGCAAAAAAACTACGGTAATTAACCTTCAAAATATATTGGCTCACTCACGGTCAGTACAATCTGTAATGGAAAGGATCCTTTTCTATAGCAGTAAAATCCATAAATATTTTAAAGGTAACATTGTATGAGTTGTTGTTTTCTTCTTCTTCTTCTTTTCTTTACAAGCTATCATTCTGCCCCTGGAACCATGCCCAATTCCATTTACTTTACTTTCTTGTCAACCAAAATTGTAATTTCAAAGTCTCCCCTTTCCCAAGTCTGATGCGAAGCAACATGAGAGCTTTATTATTATGGCTAAGAATAGTCTCCCAGCTGTTCCTCAAACTTGGGCTGGAAGTATTTCCCTTCTTCTTTAGAAGTTTGCATTCCGGGCAGGTATTAAAACAACAAGCATCCTTAAAACTGTAAGTAACTGGATTTAAGTTATTGTCTGGAGCTGCCTTAATTTTCCAATATCAGATTATAAGAATTGGTGATCTCCACCACTATCACCCATTTCCCTCTCTTAGAGCAAGCTATTATTAGCAAATGATAAAGTTGAACTCAATATTAGATGACTTCTGTAAATGATTTGAAACCAGGCCAAGGAATAATGGGTTTGGGAGAAATGCAATGGAGCACCACTGATATGATTAGAACTAGGGAGAGAAAGAGCTTTTTTTTTTTTTGCAAAAGACCTCTTGTTGCATAGATTAATCAAAAGTTATGACCCTTTCTAGATGTACCAGATATCTGACCTTCTTCTTTTCCTCCAGCCGAGCAGCAGGATAAGACAAAAGCAACTGAAATTTTAGCTCCTCAGTCAGACAATTCCAAAATGCTTTTTGTGACTTCTTTGTATTTGGAAAAATCTTTGCTGTTCAGTCAAAAATTCCTCAGTTTGTACTGATGATTGTTTTCATTCCAACTTTCCAAATTCCTCGGTTACAGGGGTGAAATCCAGCAGATTCTGACAGGTTCTCGAGAACCAGTAGCAGAAATTTTGAGTAGTAGTTTGGAGAACCTGCAAATAGCACCTCTGATTGGCCCAAGTGAGGTGAGAATGGAGATTTTGCAATATTTTTCCCTCAGGAATGGGGAGGGAATGGGGATTTTGCAGTATCCTTCCCTTGCCATGCCCACCAAGCCACACCCACAGAACCGGTAGTAAAGATTTTTGAATTTCACCACTGCTGTTAAACGAATGAACAAAACAATAACAGGGCAATATAATGAAAAGACAATTGTCTTTCTTCAATGCTTTATTTAATCCCTTGTGTTTTCAGACAGTCCTTTCATATATTTACATTTAGCTCATCCTTGACTTATGACCACAACTGAGCCTAAACTTTCTGCTGCTAAGCGAGATATTTGTTCTGTTAAGTTGTGAAGTGAATCACTGCAGTTGTTAAGTTAGTGACACGATTGTTAAGTGAATCTGGCTTCCCTTGTCCGAAAGTCACAAAAGATGATCAAAGGACCCCAGGGCACTGCAACCATCATTAAATATGAGTCAGTTGTCAAGTGTTTGAATTTTGATCGTGTGACCATGAGAACACTGCCACTGTTGTGTGAAAAATGCTCATAAATCGCTTTTTCCCAGCGCTGTTGTCACAACGAACAGTCACTAAGCGAACTGTTGTAAGTTGCATAGTTGAACATGTAGAAAAAGGAAGGGTTTTGGAGGAAGGAGTAACATCCTAGTGCCGTGATAGTGAACCTATGGCACACGTGCCAGAAGTGGCTGTCACGTTCCGGCGTTCACGTTGCAATCAGAGACTCAGTTTGTTTGGTGAAAAACTTTTATCTCTATCTAACAAACTACGTGATAACCAGCACTAAATGACAATGATACAAAGGTAATCAAATCCAAGTCAGTTCTAACCAAGTTAACACCATCACCCATATATATATATACCATTACCCCACCCAGCTCCACCCACAACTCCACCCAGATGACACCCACCCACCATCACCAATCACGATGGCCCACACCTCCAGCCACACACCCCACTCAGTGTCATCATAGCCTCTTTCCTGGTTAGCCGCATCCGAGCAAAGAGTTACATCAGAGGAGGCAGTTGCACCCGGGTAGAGGAGTTACATCAGAGGAGGCAGTTGCGCCTGGGTAGAAGAGCCACATGCAGCTACAGGCTCAATCGACATCAGAGAGGCAACATCAACGTGGCAGCATTGCATGGTGGGCATGGTGATGGACAGGGTCCCCCTGGATGGCAGCCTGAGGGCTGACAGTGGGATGCAGAGCCCTCTCTGTTGGCAGGGGCACTTCTGGGTTCCATTGCACCCATGCACACCGGACAGCTGCTCTCTTTTGGATTCCAGGGCATGAAGACCCGCTGGCCACCGCGCATGCGCGCAACAGAACCCGGAATAGCAGCTGGCCACCATGCACAAGCACACAGGCTAGCTACTCTCTTCCAGGTTCTGGCACTCTGGCGCACGCTCCCATTTCGGCACTCGGCCGCGAAAAGGTTAACCATCACTGTCCTAGTGGATCTGCAGCAAGCAGAGATGAAAGAGGGCAATATGTAGGCATAGCAGGTTTTCAGTTCATCAGCTATGCCAACATCTTGCCTCCTCTCCTGCTCTGAGGATAGAGATGCCTCCTCAATCTTTTCCATAGTGAAGTCCTGAGATCATTTCCTGAGGGGTCTCTGGCCTAGAAAGAAAAAGAAAGAAAGAAAAAGTTACCATAAATAAAGCATAAAGGAGAATATTTGTAGCTGAGGGTGAAATGAGAGGCATTTGGTGCTCTTTGAACTTGGCTGCTTTTTTGCAGACGTTTCATTACCAAACTAGGTAATGTCATCAGTGCTAACCTAGTTTGGGTAACCAAACGTCTGCAAGAAAACCACCAAGCTCAGAGAGTACCAAGTACTCCTCATAACTAGACATGAGAGCAAAGAGATAGCTTATGTCCAAATGCTTTTATTTGGTGTATAACATGAACGGACTCAGCTGCCTTTTGTGGCCTATGTCTCCTCATTATGCCGAAGCTGGAATATTGACAATTCTACCTGGATCTCTTCATTTATAGAAGATGGGTTTATAAGTAATCTCTTCAATACAAGTAATGGAATTCTACTTTTGAACCAAGAGCTTAAAACAGATCTGTGGAGACAGCCGTAAAAACGCAAGTTAAGCATTATTAGAATAAAGCTTCACTCTTCACATTCTTTTACCTGCCACAAAAGGCAAACATCGTTTGCCTGAACAAGACTTTTAACATTATAAAATTACACAAGTTATCAAACCCCTAAATATGGAATATGGAACATAACACACATTTGAGTAGTTTTGAGTCAATAGCCTCCTGGCTATTTGCAGCATTTTTTAACCCATTTTAGATGGGACGGGCCATTCAGACCTGGTCTGTCCCATTCAAAATCCCATATATCAGGGGCGTCCAACCTTGGCAACTTTAAGACTGATGGATGTCACTCTCAGAATTCCCAAGCCAGATGTGCTGGTTGGACAATTCTGGGAATTGAAGTTTGCAAATCTTAAAGTTGCCAAAGTTGGATACCCCTGTTCTATAGACTTAGTCATATACTATTCAGTCATACTGCAAAAGAAGGAGCATCAAAAGTGCCATATTATGATTTTGAGGGAGGTGAAGATCTGGATTTAATGATTGACAGAATGCTGCTTGGGGTCAGACCATCCTCAATCTCCCCACTCCTAACCTTTAATAAAAGTGATTAACAATCAATAGAAATTGATCATTTGCACTTAATACCCTGCCTCAATGCTGCTCGTGTCCAAAATTCCTGTGTTGAAATAGTTCTCCCTTCTGTTTTGCAGGGGGATTTTGACAGAATTATTTTCCCAGAATTAAAATTCCCATTATTACTTAGCACACATCAACTTTCTTTCCATTTCAGTTCTTTTCATTCTTTTCTTTCCCATTCCTTCTTTCCTGCTTTCGTCTACTATTAATTTTGTTTAAAGTATTTTATACTGTTTCCCTTTGTCTTGTCATTGGCTGTGGTAACACAATGGTTAGAATTCATTATTGCAGGCTGACTTTGCCTATTGCCAGCAGTTTGATCGTGACTGGCTCAAGCTTTCCATTCTTCCGAGGTGGGTAAAATGAGGACCCAGATTGTTGGGGGCAATATGCTGAGTCTGTAAACCGCTTAGAGAGGGCTGTAAAGCACTGTGAAGTGGTATATAAGTCTAAATTCTACTGCTATTACCATAATTACATTTTTATGCATGCCTTGAAGATATCCTTGACTCCTGCATGATAAGACCACCAGATTTTCTTGGCGGCATTTTCAGAAGTAGCATCCTATAGTCTTCTTCCTAGGATGGGTAATAGTGATTAGTCCAAACTTCCCAAGTTGGCTTAGGGCCTAAAGCAGGCCTCGCACTCCCAATCTCTGATTCCAAGACCGGTTCTTTTAACCTTTATACCAATTTGCCCCTCACACTTTATTTTCTTTAATAATTATTTAAAAAAAAATAAGTTATGTGTATGTGTATTTTCTTCCTTTGGCACTTAATAAACAAGAGGGGTGAAACCAAACTCTTATAGACAAATAGTATTTTAAAACTGCTTTTTAAACTTACCCACACCAGCCTTATGTCTGAATTCAGTATTTTCAGTATTGAGGAATGAGACTACTGTCCAAGGTAGCAAGAGGATAAGTCAACTTGGGAACTTTGAGACTGACTAACCTACATAATCCAAGTAAGTTTCTCTTTTCTTTCTTTTGAATGACAGAACAGAATACTCTGCTACCTGGCATGGATTGGAGGTGGGGGGGAATGAAGAATTCAGAAACTGCATTTACTAAGGTTTACATAGAAGAGCAGGTAGCCATTTATTTAAATCAAGTAAGAAAGTAGCCATTTTCACTTATTTGCCTCTAGATGGCACCACCTATGAAAAAAATTCCATAGGACTCATTTTTTTTTTACATGTACATTTTTATTAAAACGCTTCATCAAGAAGATAAAAAAAACAACACAAACTAGCAGGAAAAAGAAAAGAAAAGAAAAAGATGCAAGAAAATACAAAAATGAAGAAAAACAGAAAAGAAAATATAAAGAAATGATTTTTAACATTCTTCAAGCAGCTGTAAGTACTGATATGTTTTGACCTCTCTAAAGTTAACATCATATTGCTCATCTTTCTATAATAGATCCTGTCTAATCATCAAATATCACAAGTCCCCCCCCCCCATTTTTAAACAAAACGCCGTTAAGAGGTTTCCAATCACCACATAAGACTATCATTTTCCTGGGGAATGAACTGTCCTATCATAAGCAACACATAATAAATAATAATAAGTATGTCTAAACAAAGAAATAATGAAAGAGAAAGCTTGATCTCTGCTCTTTTCATGTTCAAGAAAAGAATTTATGGCTGTGTTTCCTGCCTGAAGGACAGCTGTGTGGGAGGGAGGGAGCAGTGAATCTACCAATTGCTGTTCTGAAACTATTCTGCAGTAAATTGAATGGAAGCAGAAATCCTGTCTGGATTTTGTTGTTGAAGGGAAGGAAAAATTGACTGTGTGGGCCAACACAATGAGGTATAATTTTGCTTCTGTTGTCCAAAATCAAGAATAACATGAGATGATTCTTCCAAGAGGAGTTCTTTATTGTTTCACAACTAAAGACAAAATTTTGTCAGACTGAATACTGGATACGATCTGCATCTACAGTATATCAACCTACAAATACAATTGACCCCCAAATTTCTGTTGCCCCATTTTATGACTTTCTTGCCACCATTGTTAAGTCAACCACTGCAGCTGTTTAGTTAGGAATGCAGGAGTTGAGTGAATCTGGCTTCCCCATTGACTTTGCTTGTCAGAAGGTCGCCAAAGGAGAATCACATGACACTGGGACACTGCAACTGTCGTAAATATCAGTCAGTTGCCAAGAGTCTGAATTTTGATCACGTGACCACAGGAAAGCTGCAACGGTCATAAGTGCCAAAAATGGTTGTAGGGCATTTTTTTCGATGCTGCTGTAACATTGAACGGTCACTAAACAAATTGTTGTATGTCAAGGACTACCTGTACTCTGTGAACTCTTAGGGAGGTGCTGTCTTCACTCTGTTTCTCTCATAAGATCTGGAGTGAGTTGCCTGTTATTCCTCTCAGAATCCAACTCCTTAGTACATTTGATCACAGCTCCTGACTCAAGGAAGGAAAGCATGTAGCATGGCCAGGAGGAAGAGTGCTTAGGCCACCTGTATCACTAGCTAAACTTAACATGCGATGTGGCCAAGTGTCAACGCAACCTTTTAATCGCCACTTCTAAACTGCAAAAATGTTATATGGCAGGGGTGTCAAACTCAAGGCCTGTGGGACAGATTCAGCCCATGGGATGCTTATAGGTCTGGCCCACGGTGCTGCCATGGAAACAATGAAGGACTGGCCCATGGTGCCTCTGCCAGCAAAAACAGAGCTTGGGGGAGTCGTAGGCAGCCCTCCTTTTTATGTTCTGAGGTAATAAGGACGAGGAGGCTGCTGAACCATTAACTATTTATTAACACAACTCCTGACAGGAACAGAACAGCAACTGACCGGCTGACAGCTATTTATACTGACAGCTGTCAGACCGGTAACCAATAGAATAACCAGGATTAGCCCACCAAGAATTTAGACCAGCTGGACCAATCAGGGGGAAGTGGTACAGCGCCACCTGCTGGTGGACACTCTCGGTACACAACACTCCTGAGCTTCATTTTCACGGGCAGAGGTTTGCAGGAGGCTGTAGCAGCTGAAAATGGAGCTCAGGAGGGCTCTGGGTGGCCCTCCTGAGCTCCGTTTTCACTGGCAGAGGGTTGCAGGAGACCAACACAGCTGAAAGTGAAGCTCAGGAGCCTGTTTTCACTGGCAGAGCACTCGAGCCACCAAAGGCGCCCCCGACACGAGTGATGTTGAGCTGGCCATGCCCCCCTGACCACAACCATCCTGCCCCCCCCAAGGTCAAACAGAACCCTGATGCGACCCTCAATGAAATCGAGTTTGACACCCCTGTTATATGCTGATGGAGAAAGTAGCAGATAGAACATCTGAGATTAGATTATTGCTAATCCAGTCTCTGGAGCCTAGTCAATTTTGGAGAGTTAAGTCCATGCCTCTGCAGGGTTGGATTTTTCCCCCCATTTTTAAATTATTTATTTTTAAATTTAATTCTAAATTTTTATTTGAATAATGCATTTTTTAAAAGCCCTTCCATTTGACAAGAATCCAATAAAACGTGTAAGATAATAATGTTATATGGTTGGCTGACTTACTTTTTTAAAAAAAGGACAAGAACATATTTTGGAAACGGTAGAAGCAATTTGAAGGTCCACTGAAAAATAACGGGAGCCGAGAATGTCAAGGTTCTTCTGATAACAACACAGGAGATAAAGAAATTAAGCAAGGAGGGAATTCTGTGGGAGTCAACCAGATTAAGCCTGCAAAATATACTTTCTCAGACTGTTTTGTTTTGAGAATGTCAGCTGCAAAAATAGGAAGGATCAGATTAGGAGTATGTTGAAAGTTTAAAAATCAAACAAAACCCTAACCTGAATTTTATGAACATCTTTTTTAGTGTTTGATGTCAGAATCTTTTGTTTGTAGTAATGCAGATCTAAATTATGTATTGGAGTACAGCTTGTCCCAGCGAATCTGCAATTTTGGGATGTTTGCCGTTGTCACTAGACACTGAGACTCTTTCAAAAGAAAAACATCTGATAAACTGACAAACTCTAGATACATTAACCTTGGACAGGAACTCCCTTTTTTATTGCCGTTTGTGCTATCTGCTTTTTTTCTCTCTTCACGACTTAGTAAAGACGAATTGCAGTAGTTATATTGGGGTAGGCAGTGGTGTATATAATATCTTTCAAAAAAGAGTTTGCTGAAAATAATCTGAAATCTCAATGTAAATACAGGTACTCCTCGACTTATGACCACAATTGACCCCAACATTTCTGTTGCTAAGTGAAACATTTGTTAAGTGAGTTTTGTCCCATTTGAGGATCTTTCTAGCCACAGTTGTTAAGTGAATCACTGCAGTTGTTAAGTTAGTAACACCATTGTTAAGTGAATTTGGCTTCCCTATTGACTTTGCTTGTCAGGAGGTTACAAAAGGGGATCACTTGACCCTGGGACAATATAACCGTCATAAATATGAGTCAGTTGCCAAGCGTCTGAATTTTGATCACGTGACCTTAGGGTGCTGCAATGGTCGTAAGTGTGGAAAACGGTCATAAGTCGCTTTTTTTCAGTGCTGTTGTAACTTCGAGTAATCACTAAGAGAACTGTTGTAAGTTGAGGAGTACCTGTATGCACAGAGGCTTTTCAGTCACTATTTACAGAATCTCATATTCTAAACCAGGAATGTCAAACTGGTGGCCTGCGGGTCGGATGCGTCACGCGCAGGCCATACCCAATCCAGCTCCGCGAATGGGAAAAACCTCATGAAAGATTATGTGACGGCAACATGACATGGCGAGTTTGACACCTGCGTTCTAGAGAGGCTAAACTTTTGATCCTATGTAGTTATTTATAGCCTTTACATTATATAATGCAATGTAAGTGCGCATGTGGTCTTAGATATCTGTGAAATGTAAGTGGAAAAATAAATAGGTGATAGAGGACAAAAGGAAAAGGCAGCTGTCTTACAGTATGCATAAAATAAGATCAACTTTTAAAACTGTAAATTTTAAGACCCAAGATATTTTTGAATAATAAAGTGAATTCTAGGAATAGGAGTAGAAATGTTAGAGAGATACCTCCTAGAAACAAAATATTTATGAGAGTTCAAATTCTAATGAAGTTCACCTATATTCCAAAAATCAAAGCACAGAATGCCATTTTTATGATACATTACCTATTTGGGACCCCCAAATCTTTTGGGTGCCAGAGACCAGTTCCGTGGAGGTTGATTTTTCTGTGGACAGGTATGTGTGGTTCAGTGGTGGGATTCAAATTTTTTTACCACTGGTTCTGTGAGCGTGGCTTGGTGGACGTGGCAGGGGAAAGATACTGTAAAATCTCCATTTCCTCTCCGCTCCAGGGGAAGGTTATTGTGAAATCCCCATTTCCTCCAATCAGCTGGGACTCGGGAGGCAGAGAATAGATGGGGGCAGGGCCAGTCAGAGGTGGTATTTACCGGTTCTCCAAACTACTCAAAACTTTTGCTACCGGTTCTCCAGAACTGGTCAGAACGTGCTGAATACCACCTCTGGTGTGGTTTCCCAGGCTGTCTGGAACCCACATGTGCGTGGATGGGATTTTGCTTCCTTGCATAGCCCAGCTCCTTGTAAGCCACAGACCACTGCCTGTCTGCAGCCTGGGGATTGGGGATTCCTGTTTTAAAGGACTTTTTAAGAATTAACTATAAGCCCAAGGCAAAAAGAGTGGGGACACTGTTGGAAATGTGTTTCTCAATATTAAAAGCGCTTAGTTCAGCAAAGTTATGTCAATTCTATTTAAAAGATATGAAATGATTTGCCTGTCACGAAGAATAACCACTCTACAGTGGACAACTTCAATGAAATCAGTGCATAACGAAATACAGAGATCTCTCACTAGCTAGGATCATTCTGTGACTCACTCAAGAACCCTTGCCTATATTCAGGATAGGATTTGTTTTCCCTTATTAAAAACTAGTTGCCTGTGGCAATGTATATACCTGTGATGGCGAACCGATGGCACGTATGTCAGAGGTGGCATGCAGTGCCCTCTCTGATGGCACATGAGCTGTCGCCCCGGTTCACCTCCGTTGCACATGCTGGTCTTCAGGTCTCTACCGGTCTCATGCGTGTGGGGAGCTGTGCGCACCAGCACAGGCGCATTCATGGGGGACAGGGAAACTGCAGGGGGCATGTGCGTGCATGCATGGGATAGGGCGCATGTGGGGGGCCTGTGTGCGCATGTGCAGGGGTGGGCCGCATGTGTGGGGTACTTGCTCATGCATGGGGGCAGGACACATGCGTGAGGGCCACGTGTGCATTGCATTTTAAAGGTCCAGGTGGGCAGGCGGCCACACATTCGCGCACACACATGCATTGGGCACTCGGTCCAGAAAAGGTTAGCCAACGCTGGTATATACAATTCACATTAGCAAATTAGCAGTGTAATATCACATCATTCTAACTTCCATTGTACGATTCACAACTGACTAGGTTCATATGGGAGAAAGCAAATGTTTAAGCAGGAAAGGACAGCAACAGAGATAGATTTGAGTTGATGGCTCAAAGCCAAAGGTGGTTTTTCAAAAGGCAACTGAATTGTTTTTTTTTTCCCCTGGAGGAAGAAAAAGAAGAAAAAGCACTTTTGAGACAACTCTGACCTGGGTGGCTGAGAATCTACACAGACAATGAGCTGATGGATTTTTAGGGGCTCATATTCACATGATGGGGAAAAATGATGCTACATGACGGGGAAAAATGAATTAAAGGAATAGATGTAAGTAGCCTTCATACGACAGTTTTACCATCTTTTCAAGAACCTGGGATGTGTTTGTGTGCATTTCTGTATTTATATATCCATCACACTTTCATAAAAACATTTACAATGCATTAATAGCAAAATCATAAAGCATAGCACAACATTCTCTAAGATATGTCATTAGCAATTAACTGAAATTAGTAGTTAATTAATGTCATTGAAGAAAAAAAAGAATGTAAGGGCAGATCACATCAGTCAAGTCAGCAATTTCTCAAATAATTATTCTGTAATTAGAAGAATATATATAAACTGTTTAGTAAATGGTGTGCTTATGAAAATCATTGGCATAAAACAAGCTAGAATATTGCAACAATGAAAAGCCATGTCCTTAATGTACATCTTCTAAAGGCTTTTATTTTGTTTTCAAAAATCTTAAATTGTAAGTGCACTTGCATTCTACAAAAGTACTCTTGAGGTTTTATGTTTATGGCCTGCATACTATTAGATAATAATGCAAGTGCATAATAGATAGTAATAGAATTGAAACTTTGTTAATCAAAATAGCAAACTTTCACTCCGTATGGTCAACACGCATTAGATTTATCTCTAAAATATCAAAAGTTACTCTTAGAGTAAAAAGACTGAATGTGACGAACATACAACATACATGACGCGTTGGAAGATTTAAAGTGGCATCCGCCTTCACATCCAAATGTTTTGTTTGGCGAAATTAAATTTAGAAGTAGTAAAATAGATTTTGTAAGCAGCATCAAGATATATACTGTACAGGAAAGAGATTTAAAATTTCAAACAAGGGTTGAGCTGTACTTTGTTTCTTTTGCAACTGGTGAGGCCAGCATTATCCCATTGATTAAATAATTTATACAGTCAATGTATTTTTTTCATCTGTCTTTTCCATTTTTCGCGGGTTGTATACCTTGTCAGGTAACTTTGGCTAAAACATGTTTTGGAGTTGCTCAGTGAGCATCCGTGGCAGATGAAATGCTCAAACTTAGTTCTCCTTGATCCTAGTCTAACACTTTAACCCAGGGGTAGGCAACTACTGTATGGCAACCTTACACCCTGTGGACTTCAACTCCCAGAATTCCTGAGCCAGCATTGACGCCCATTGAGCATGGCTTTCTGGCGTTGCTATATTGCCCACCCCTGCTTTTAGCCACTAAACTGAATTTAGTGGGATTCAGTCAGTATATAATCCAGTGTGCTTCCCTCCACAAGTGTTGGTTCTACAGTTCCTTTCATCTTCCACTAAGACAGTGATTCTCAACCTTCCCAATGCCACGACCCTTTAATCCTCATGTTGTGGTGAACCCCCCAACCATAAAATTGGTGTCTCAGTTCCTAAGACCATCAAAAATATGTGTTTTCCAATGGTCTTAGGCGGCCCCTGTGAAAGGGTTGTTTGACCCCCAAAAGGGGTCCCGACCCACAGGTTGAGAACCATTGCACTAAGACATGGGGATTGAGAACAAGGAGGTTGAAAATGTATCTGGAAAGAAGGCTATTTTAGCAAACCTGATTCCCAGGGAACTAATGGACCCATCCAGTGGGGGGTATTCAGCAGGTTCAGACCGGTTCAGGCGAACCAGTACTGAAAACCTTTGGGTGGGGATGGGTCCGCCCCCCTGCCCCCGCACTATGTTGTCCTATTTAGCCAGGTTTTCTAAGCCATGCACATGCATGCAAGCCGCGTGTGTGAACAAAGCACATTTTTTGTGTGCGGCACCAAATTTACCAGTGGTAAAATTCTGTGAAACCTACTTCTGGACCCATCCATGTAGCTTTCCTGACAAAAGGCAGAAATGTTTTGCATTGTTTTCCTGGTTTTCTGGTTTTACTTTTCAGATTAGGCAACAGCCCCCGTTTTCTCTGGTAGTCACACATCCAAATGATAACCAAGCCTCATCTTGTGAAACATCCAAGCTTGGGAAGGATCAGTCTGTTGCTGCCACCTGCTGAATTTTTCCCCATCCTGTTTGACTGTAAGAAATATATTCTACCACTGACAAACAAGCATTGATGGCAGTCAATAATTTATTTTCATTACTTAAAACTGCTAACGTTATATTTGCAAGAAATAAATTTCCTTCTTCTGCGTTCTTTGGAGAAAATTACAATTATTCCACGTTAGAGTTGTTGCACAGTCAGTCAAATACTTAGACTGGATTTGGCATTTTTGTCCACCGATCCATTCCTTCCCCAGCAACTGCAGATGTTGTTGTCTGATGTTAAAGGTACTGTCACAGGATGAAAGCTATTATGAGTAAAGCTACCTTTTGCAATTGACTGATGGCGATTTTATCAATGCTGATGGTGTTCAAATGATGCTCCCAAATATTAAATATTATTATTTTTTCTGCATCGGGTGCACAATCCTAATTTTCCGAGTGTAAAGACCAGAAAAAGTATCCAACTAAAATCAGATCCATCATATGAGCAAAGATTGTTGAATTCCACAAAAAATAGTTTTCCTACAGCTATGACTGTACCCAGATTGACTCTCCAGCTGGAATCCCCCCCCCCCCGCAAAACCTCATTTCAGTATTATAGATGGTGGAAGCTTTGAGCATCTTCAAGTCTGTAAATGTGCCACTGTTAAAACCTGCTTGAAAGAAAATTGTACTAGGTGATAATTAAAAATAAAGTGGGCAGGAAGATAAGAGAGAATACTCAACATTTTCTCCTGGTGACTTCATGCTATTTTCTTCACAACGGTACAAAATAGATTGGCATTATCTGTTGCCATGATATTATTCAACTAACCATTCTAGCCTACAGCCTTGGTATAATTTTCCATTCAAGTACTAACTCGGTATGCTTCTTTTCGGCTTTTGAGGTCAAATATTCAATGATGACAGAAAAATATTGAAATACCCACAACGGAGGAATGGATTGTAAAGATGGCAGAAATGTCAAGACAGACCCGTTGGCCGAGGGACAAAATAATAAGTACTTTTATAAAAAGACTTGAAACATTTTATGAATTTTTTTGCTGAAACTGGAAAAGAGTGAAATGTTAATTTCTGGATTTGAAGAATTGAAAAACAATTGAATAAAAGGGCTGAAGTGACACTTGTAAGAGGGAAGAAGACAGTTAGCAACAACAGAAAAGGTCAGTAGTTGGTAATTTTTTGGTTCTTGTTTCTTTATTTCTTTTTCTTACTTTTACGCTGTTTCTGCACCTTCTTTTTTCTTTCTTTTTCATCTTTAAATATTTTTAAATTTCTCTTTTATCTATGTAAAAACTCTTAATTGTATAAATTACTTACAACCACAATTGAGCCCAAAATTTCGGTTACTGAGACAGTTGTGAATTTTGCCCCACTTTACAATCTTAATAAACATATATATGTTTAGTTTAATTTAATAATAAATTAAATTAAGCATATATATGTACACACACACATACATGTTGTCAGCTATTGAAGCTAGGAAGAAGAGGGATTTTTTTCTATTTTTGCCTGTTGATTTTTTTCTTTCTCTATATCAACCAATGCAGAGCTGTTTTTGCTTGCTGAACTTAATCACATCTATTGAAATGTGGTGTATAGTGTAGCAAAACGAAAAGAAAAGATTATTCCTAATCATATTTACTAGATAGAACATCGAGACCATCTTGAAAAATAGTTTAGTTTAGCCTTCCAAAATTCTATCAGACCATTTTCCCCCCAATGTCAGAAGCATCAAAATGCTTCCGTGGTGAAAGGATTTGCCGGTGACATCACTGTTGCCTGGGGGGGCATGCAGCTGGGGGCTCCTGTCCTCATGAAGTTGCCCATAGAAATGGCACCCATTAATCTATTCAGTCTCCCACTTTCAAACTGCTGGGTCAGTAGGAGCTAGAGCATGTGATGGGAGCTCACCCTGCTCTGTGGAAGCAACAGGTCATGTGCTCCGTTTTCACTGGCAGAGGGCTGCGGGAGGATGTCGCGGTGAAAAGCGGAGCCTCGACGAGCAATGTCAAGCTGGCCATGCCCACCTTGGCCAACCCATTCCTGAGATCAAACACAACCCTGATGAGCAGAGCTGGCGTGAAACTTGGACGATGAAGGAACTTCATAGTGCCAGGGGAGGAATTTGGGCAAAGTCAGACACAGAATTAGAGCCAGGGCTGTCTGATATTTCCCAGCCACTGGAGAGTCTGCTGCCTTTGGAGGCTAAGTGGGGAAGAACAGTTGGGGCCTGTTCCAGATGTGTGTATGCGCAGAGCTGTTAGGAGAGGAGAACAACTGAGGACAAGGAGCCGACTCAGGAAGCAAGGCACATGTGGATGCTGAATGGGCCCTCCCTGACTGGGGAATAAACAGAAGGAAAGGGGAGTGGTGGTCATAGGAGACAACAGTTGGATCATGTTTCACGTCTCAGAGACTGCTTGCCAGAACTTAATTTGCAGCTTTGAGGCTGGGAGTTCATGGCCTTGCAATTATCGCCAGTAACTGATAAAGTCTGTACCTAAACTCCTTGAAAGAGTATTGCCTGGACTTTTCAGTGTGTGAATTCACAGGAGATAAATAAATAAAGAGGGGGGGGGTGTTGTGACAAGGAGTCTCTTTCTTGTTTCTGCTAAGGCTGGGTCAGAACAGATTTATATTCTAATACAGAAAATTCTTAAGTGAATATAAAGATAAAACCAGAGATTTTTCTTTTAGGCTTAATGGAAAGAGACTTGGGGGTGGATGGAACTTTGATGCTATACATTTGGCGGGAGCTAGATTCCTTTACATTCAAAAACAGGACACTTTGATCCCAACAATGGACAAATGACTGTGAAAGTCGATAAGAGTTAGCAGAGATGGCTAAACTGACTACTTTGATCAAAAAAACCCCACAAATACCTTCTTTATTTCTAAGTGGAAACTGCTTCTGGACTTTGTGCTTGAGGTGAGAAAAAATGAAACTTTGATTTTGGGATTGACTTGTTGTTATAGAAATAGCGAGTTTAAACTATTATGTAAAAATAAAAGTTGAGGTTTGATTTTAATGCCTTATTCTACTGCATCAAAAGTCAATGCCTTTTCTTTCTCCCCCTCCTCCCTTCTTCTCTGCACTGTTCCCTTCCCCTTTCCCTTCCCTATTTCTCCTTATTTTTGCTTTTTTTGTGTGCTATATCATGCATTAATAAAATTGTTATAAAAACACACAAAAAAGGCACCTCAGGTCCTTCCGACGCGCCCTAAAAAGTTGGCTTTTCCAGCAAGCCGGCCTGGCCTGTTAATTTTATTTAATTTTTAAAATGCGAGTGTTATATAAATTGGGTTTGTTTTTTGGACTGTTTCTAATTTCCTTTTAACTTTTGTACTATGTGTTTTTTAATGCTGTACGCCGCCCTGAGTCCTTGGGAGAAGGGCGGCATATAAATCCAATAAATCCAATCCAATCCAATCCACTGAAGAAAGTGACTTATCATCGTTTTTCATACTTCCACAAAACTATGAAACCTTTGCAGCATTCCCAAGGTCATGTGATCAAAATTCAGATGTTGGCAAATGGCTCATATTTATGACCTTTGCTGTGTCCCAAGGTCATGTGATCACCTTTTGTGTCCTTCTGACAAGCAAAGTCAGTGGGGATGCCAGATTCACTTAACAACCAGGTTACTAACTTATCAACTGCAGTGATTCATTTAACAACTGTGACAAGAAAGGTCGTAAAATGGGGCAAAACTTACTTAACAAATGTCTCACTTAAGAACAGAAATGTTGGGTTCAATTGTAGTCGTAAGATGAGGACTACCTTTACAGACAATGGATTCACTTAATCACCCTGGTGTTTGCTTAATGACCATGGTGTTCATTTTATTTCAACTGAATTCACTTAAAAACAACTACAAAAAAGTTTTTTAAAAATCTGACGTGTGGTGACCCACTTAACAATAGACACAACTTAAGACCAAAATTCCAGTCAATTCAATTACAGTTGTAAGACGAGGACCACCTGTGCTTTCTGTTTGAAAAAAAAACATATACAAATAACATTTGAGATCAAGCTCTAGTGAGTAGAAACTGGGGATGTGTTATTGCTTTCAAAAGATTGTCATGATGCATACACTCGTAGAAATAGAGAAAACTGCCTTTACATCAAAACATTGGCCAATCTAGCTCAATACTTACTATTGCTGCTGAGAAAGGCTTACGTTGTCCAAAACAAAACCATTTCCCACTTTTATTTGAATATCCAAAAACTGAACTAGGGATTTTCCAGCCAATATTCTCTTCAAACATTTTTAGAACTGAAAAGAAGGATTGAAAGATGGATGGATGGATGGATGGATGGAAGGAAGGGATTTTCAACTGTTAAAAGACTTCCATAAGCACCCATAAATAAAATTCACATACATAGGAATATACCGATATGATTGCATAGAAAGAGTGCAATAGATATTTTCATACAAGCCTTCATAATATTTTCCTCAAATGTAATCTATTATATTTGTGCTATTTTTAGCAAAGGTAGTTAGAGAATTATGTTGATTTTATGTAAACATTTACTAAGAAATGACATGCTTTGAAAGAGCAATCCAATATTAAAATTTGAAAGGAAGTTTGCTTTTTATTAGAGTGTTTCTTAAACCAGATTCTTCCATTACTACTTCTAATATAGCTTTACTCTGAATAAAGCCCTATTGACTTCATAATACTTTCCCAATAAAGCATATTGGGTCCCCCCACACCCCAAAAAAAAGAACAAGGGAAAAATTATTCTAAAAGAAAAGTAAATAAAAAATAAATATCCACATTAGAAGATCAGTTATATAAAACAGCTTTATAAATATAATAGTGTGGGTTTTAGGATGGCTTGAGCTAAACATATTTTTACCCCTTGGCAGCTTTTATGAGTTATTCTAAGCCAGTATTTTTAATGTGACTTCTCCCCTGCACCAAGCCTGTTTAAAAATTTGCAAATATTTTAGGAATTCTTGAATAAATGAAAGATTTGACCAAGGCTACAACAGAGTGTATACCATATTCCTATTCTGCTGGCAATAGAGGAATTTTAATTTTTTTCTTCTCAAGCAAAGTGTCAACATCAAAATGGCAGGCATAACCAAGCAACTGAAGCCCCATTTCCTTTTTACTTACGGTATGTTTCATGTGTGTGATGCCCATTAAAAATAGACACAGCTTCAACTGCCTAATTACACCCCGTTTTGACATTTTTGATCCTTCCCCACTCTCTCTCTCTCTCTTTTTTTTTACCAAATTAATGATTCTACTAAATTTTTATTATACATCTCAAACCCAAAGAAGTGAAATGTACCAGCTGGTTAAATTTCATCGTTCTAATAAAGGTTAAAGAACTGAGTTATGTCCATTCTAAACATGTTAACGGTATAGACAATTTGATACATTTTTATCTATAGAAATTTTAAAAGATTCAAAACATGCACTAGGCTGTTAGTTTTCAATCAGCTGTTAGCATGTCAAAGTTATAATTGAAAATATGCTTATTTAGAAGTCCCATCAAAGATATAATTTACAGAGATTTCTGGTTGTTGTTTAGTTGCTGCTCTTACTAAAAAGTATCCCTACGCTCATGTTACTGTAATATGACTATCTGTTGCATTAATAATATATGTTTCATTATGAATATCAACATAAATATTCAAATACGGTAGTAAACTGGGCATTTATTCTAAAGCTTGTTTTCCCCAAATATTGTCCCTTATCCCAGTGTGGAAAATATTATAAAAAAAATACTTATAGCACAGGGGCATTTTTTTTCCAGTGTAGTAATGTTGGCAAATGTTTCGCTAACATGTTCTCTTAGAAGCACCAAGAAATTATGGTAAAATACCACAGCATCAGCTCAAACTCAAATTGTACCTTAGATTTATATTTTACCTTTTCAATATAAAGCTGAAAGTAATGTAGATTGCGTAGTCACATAACTATAAAGTAGCTCGACTGAGAAATAGCTGGCCCGAAGTCACTAGGAGGGACTCCATGACTAAGGGTAATATGGATGTTCCCTCTCTAACTCCTTAATCTAAAGATTCTTAAACAGCGGGGAAAGAAAATTCAAGCAATTTAGAGGCCAATAAAAAATGTCATCATGCTTCCACAGCCAAAGTATAGTCAAAACTTCAAAACTTGTTCAGCGCTTTGCTAGTCAATTTGGTTGCACAAACTTGAATTGGCAGTTGCTATACCACAAAGTCTGTGATACGCATATTAAATGTTAATTCTTAAAATTAAAATTTCTTGCCCAATTGTATAGTTTTATTCATTCAATGTGGGTGGGGTACATTAATTCATTCACCATTTTAGGCAGTTGTTCCATCAAATGTTTGACAAACCCAAGATTACACCATACCCCACAATGCATAATTGGGCGTCTCTGAAATATTGGGATTATAATTCATAATTTTCAAGCCAAGATTGATACAAAGGAAGGGGAAGTATTTTCTCTTTAATCTGCAGTTGACAGATGCTAGTTTTTCATGGATAAAAGCAGCTGGATAACCCTGACTGGCTAAGCCCCAACACAGGGGAGACCACCTGGGAGTTCTAGTCCTGTAGGCTAAATTGGGGAAGTGAAGGCAAGAATCCCAGAAGGTGGTAATAAAACTTTCCCCAAATCTGCATGGATGTGGCCATCAGAAGTTCAACTCAAGGGTGTCTTTACTGATTGCAAATTTTTTCCTACTGATATCTTTATATACACTTTCCTTAAAAGTTTGCCCATGATACCAATGAACAAACCAACCTTTAGCCATCATCCCTGCTAAAGTCTAGTTTCCGTCGCACTGTCCTTCTTGAGGTTGAAAAGCTGTCTTTTTACTTGAAAGTGACTTAGAACAGCTACTTCATGCTTTACATTCTGATGCAAGGGATTCCCTTTTTTCCTTCCTCCATTTTCAAGGGCAACATCTGGAGGGACATTTTTCCTTTTTCCAGAAAAGGCCAATATCATACTTTGCCCCTGAAACAGTTCCTGACAAATGTTGCAATGCAGGCAGGGAATACGAAGTGCAAAGAGGAAGAAAGAGACAACATGGTAATTTTTCCTAAAGGCCAAATGATCAGAAAACATTATCTCTCTCTCCCTCTTAAGATGTACATCCTATTCATTTTACCTTGGGCTGTGACACCTAATTCAACAATTAATTGGGGGATTATTGGAGTGGAGTGAAATATTTCTAAATTTAAGATTATGCTTAATTGTGCAATCATGCTTATCATGCTTAAATAAATTAATTGCATTTTATGATGCCATTGAGTTGAGATTTACTCCCAAGCACGCATGATTATGGCTGTTTGTCGCCTATATTTCTGAAATAAAAGGTGCAGAATTCAAACAACATAAAGAACTTTTCAGTTTAAATCATAAATTATTAAACTTCAGTGAACATTAAACTTTATAATGCTGAATTTTCAAACTTGAACTTTCTTTCTGAATTCATTTGGGGGGAAAATGAAGTTTAATTTTCTAGTTAGATATGAAAACTCAATTTCTTTTGCCGTAAAATCATATGTAATCTAAATTTTGTAGTTTTAAAAAATACGTATAGATTAACGCTCAAAAAGGCTCATGTTTATGTAATGTGCTAAACAAGATCCACTCGTAATTCTACTCGTAATTCTAAACAAGAGTGATAGTCAGAGAATAAGTTTAGCTGTTGATATTTTTTTTGTTTCTCGAAAAAAGAAGAGGGGGGAAAATCAATGGACTTTGCATGTAGAGATCCCTGGAAATTGTTTTGTCAAAGGTGGAAATCAATTCCTTTCTGATTGGATTCTCACTAACTTCCACAAATTATGGGCAGGAAAGAGCCAGAAATTCAAAGTGCAGAACAATGATTTACATTACAAGCTTCTAAACTAATAGTACATTCAAAAGTATTCAAGGGCCCTTTTTAAAAAAAAATGCATGAGAAGAAAGTCCTGTTCTCAATGGGCAGAAGTCATCACATCTAAATGACACAGTTGTAACTGGATCAGTGGGTTCCTTCTCTTTCAGTCTGACTTCCCAGAATACACAACAAAGGGCCACAACTTTTCTTGCATGAGTGTTTGAACAAAAATTTAATCTCCCCCCCCCACTTTCTGCTGCATCTTTGTCTTATCCCACAACACTTCATTCCCCATCACCCCATCACCCAGCATGCAAATATTTGAGACCATAAGCATCCAAATTCTTTTCCAGAATACCTTTCTGCATTGGCTCAAGCGCCCCACAAACCTGTGGGCGGCTTAGATTGGAAAAGCCAGGGCACCAAACGGATGGTGCCTCGGAGGCCAGAGTTATAAGAGGCAGAACCGCATCATGGAAAGAAAGAAAAAAAACGATCTACTGTGGCCAACTCAAAGTAACCTACAACAAGAGAAACCTTTTAAGAACCCCGAAAAAGAGTGAGGCAAAACTAATGCACAGAACTATCGAATTCCGAGATAAAAAAAGGGGGAGATTTGGGAGCTGGTCAGATTAAAGAAAGCGAAAGAAAGAAAGAAAGAAAGAAAGAAAGAAAGAAAGAAAGAAAGAAAGAAAGAAAGAAAGAAAGAAAGAAAGAAAGAAAAGAGAAAGAAAGAGAAAGAGAAAGAAAGAAAGAGAAAGAGAGAGAGAGAGAGAGAGAGAGAGAAAGAAAGAAAGAAAGAAAGAAAGAAAGAAAGAAAGAAAGAAAGAAAGAAAGAAAGAAAGAAAGAAAGGAGAGGGAGGTAGTGAGGGAATGGGATGGAGAGAGAGAGAAATTTGTACTTGTAACTTAAACCAAAACATTTCTTTTTAAGAGTGAAAGTTGGCCAGCCCTGGAACGACGTCCTTAGTATTTACCTACCAACCATTAAAAAGAACAAGAGATTCTCGGATAAACGTCTCGTATTTAAAACATACAGACTCCCAAGAGAAAAGCGGGCATTATATTTTTTTTAATTCACCTTCCACAAGGCCGCGTTCAGAAGTTTTATTTGGTCAGCCGGAGCTTAGTTGCAGCTGTGGCTAGGGCTAGGAGATTTAGCCACCCTCCACGACGGGAGGCCTAAACGCGGATTCAGACGATCCCGACGCGAGTCTGGCCGGGCGAAAACAGGGTGGGGAGGGGGGTGTCCTCGGGTTCTGACAAGCGGTTAAATATCCGTCTCCGTCCTGGGAGAAATCCACTTGAGGGGTCAGGTTGGCGCCCACTGCTTGCCTCCCGCCCCCCCCCCCACCTTCGCGGTCTCTTGACCGTCGGCCAGCCAGGGGGCGGACCCAAGCGCTTGATGCGCAGACTGGCCGGCTCCCCCAGGCGCACTGCGTAACTCGAGGACGGAGTCGGCGCGCAGAAATACTCCACGTCCTTCCCCGGAGAGCGAAGAAGGCGCCCGCGATCCTTACCTGGCCGCCTGTCCCAGATCTGGGGAGGGGATTCCCCCCTCCCCAAGTGATGCAGAGGGAGAAGTGAAGTCTTTCTTTCTTTCCAGCCGCTTTTCTTTCTTACCCCCCCCCCCCGCCCCGCTCGCCCGCACGTAGCCGATCCGTCTCCAACTGCAGCAACCTCGGGACCGCGCCTGCTTTCCGCCTTCACCCGAGCGGGCCGCCTCCTCTCCCCCGCCTTCTCCTCCTCGCCTTTGCGCCTCAAATGTCTGCGGCGAGCAGGCAGAAGGACTTGCGTGAGGATAGCGGCGGCGGCCTCTGCCGGTCTCCCGCGCCGCAAGGAGAGCGCGCGTAATCCGGCGCGGCTCTGCGCTCCAGCGCCTTAAGACCTGTCCCAGGTAAAACCTCCGGGCGGGAGGAGGAGGAGGAGGAGGGGAAGCGACTTTTAGCAAACCGCAAAAAAAAAAAAAAAAGGGTGTGTGTGTGTGTGTGTGTGTGAGTGGAGTGGAGGCTGGAAAGTCAGCCTGGTGTCTGCTTGCCCTGGCTGCAACCCTCCGCCTCCCCCGCCAGACTTGACTTCCGAGCAAATCTTGGTTAGGATCCCAAGGAACGCTGCGGCGGCGGCTCTCGCGACCTGAACACCTGCTGCACGGGAGAGGGGGAGGGGGGAAAAGAACTGCTCGGGACCCAGCCACTAAACAAAAGGGATCCTCGCGGCTGGTTGCCACGCATCCCCGCGGGCGGGCACGCCCAAATCCAGAGAGACGGGAGGGCGTGATCCGCGCACTCACACACACTTTTCCTGAGCTTTTCAAGACTTGGTTGACGGTCCCTCGGCACGGTACGGAGCGGGGCGGGAGGGGAGGGTAGA
Organism: Natrix helvetica; assembly: GCF_964273705.1. NCBI lineage: Eukaryota > Metazoa > Chordata > Lepidosauria > Squamata > Natricidae > Natrix > Natrix helvetica. The sequence goes on from NC_138552.1 coordinate 84,957,896, forward strand.
TCGAAGGATGCCCTATCCTCCCCCATCCTCCTTAACCTATTCATCATCATCCTCACCACCGCCATCATATTGTCATCATCACCCCCATTACTTGTATGACCAAAGATAAATTCCTTGTGTGTCCAATCACACTTGGCCATAAATAATTCTATTCTGTTGTGTTGTGTTGTGTTCTTTTCTTTTCTACCCTACCATACCCTACCCTACCCTATCCTATTCTAACTATCCTATCGTATCCTACCCTACCATATCCTATTCTAGCTATCCTATCCTACCCTACTCTTTTCTAGCTATTCTATCCTACCCTACCCTACCTTACCTTATCCTCTCCTCTCCTAGCTATCCTATCCTATATCATATCATATCATCATCATCGCAAGGAATCGGACCGTCCTGGTGGAGCCACGACCCCTTTATTTCTTGCCACGGCGGGTCCGAAAAGTTAGTGGGGGATTTAATTTTCAACTTTGCTTCGTCTCCCCGGCGCGCAAAGTGAGACGCTGCGGGCTTCGCAGAGTCCCCTCCCCCAGTTTTAAGGGGGGGAAACGCCCGCGAGTGTCCGGCGCTGGATCCCCCGCGCGCAAACCCGACGGCTAGCTGGAATGAGATCTTAAGAGAAGGCGGCGCGAATCTATGCTGCGCCTTGACGGTGGGAGGGTTGGTTGGTTGGTGGGAGAAGGGATGTGTTTCAGTTAAGTCGGATTTGACGGCTTTGATTTTCCGGTGAACGGGAAAGAAAAAGAGTGGGACGGCTTGAGACCCGATTAAAGTCAAATAAACCCTTAATGCCCTTCTTGGTCTTCATTTTGGGCTAAGGCGGGAACGAACGAAGAATAACCATTTTCACTGCTGCCGATCAATTTTGTATGGATTAAAGAAAGGGGTATGTATGTAGATGAAAAGCAAGTTAAATTTTAAGCAAAGATCTTTCCCTGCTCCGCCTTACTACACACGATGAGACAAACGGATTTGGTGCTGACGTTTGAACAAAGTACCTTTTTGAAACAATTGGATTTACACAAATAATTTTAAAATCCTGATGCATTCTAAAGCTTCCCTTATGGTTTTGGAATGAACCTGATTGGGAACCCAATTTGGGAATGCTGGTTTTCTGGGGGGTGGGGTGGAGGATAAATGCCAACTGAATGCATTTGTTCCACATTTGGGATGTTCAAATAGTATGTTCAGCCCAGTTGTAACCAGACTCTTCTCTAAGGACAGCAATAATGTTAAATTAGCTTAGTGGGACAAATGTGAAGGAAGAAATTTGATAACAATAAGCAGTTATGTCTGGGTGAGATAGACAGTGCATTTGAACGTTTATCGGACATTCAATTCCAATGTTAAATAAAGTGAATTGATTACTTGTGTATTTTTATATGTTTTTGAAAATTAATTAGTCCTGTAAAAGTGTACATCAATACCACAATATTCCCAAAGGAGGAAAAAGGAGGAAAAAATATTCTTGGTTTTTAGGCAGTGCACACAAGACCTCTTCTGTGTTTCAAGCAAGGGAAATTCTAATCTGCAGTTGTAAGGAGTGTAAAGGAGTATGTCAAATAATCAGGCTTTTCTTATCAAACAGTTTAAATTGGTTAAGCTTGATATTCTGATTTTACCAGCCCTCCACCAATTTTTTTTTAAAAAACATTTGTGTTTGGGGTTTTCACTTTCCTTTCCAAGACCTAGTGGGTTTTTAAAAAAACTTTCAATTTGAGATTTAAAAAAATGAAAGTCTAGAAAGCACTAGCACATGTAACACAAAGGTGAAAATAGGTAAAGGACACTAACTAGTAAAAATAAAATGGGAGAAAACACCGAGCAGCCTTTGGTATGTATTGAGATTTTGTAGGTACAGAGATGAGTCAAACGTTAACAGCTCTCACACATCTAGGCTGCAAGCCTGTATGAATTCCACAGAGCCATGCAAATGTAATCTTTAGCCTGCTCTGAGCTGACTTTTTCAATTTGACTATGTAAAACCCCGACAACTTCCTATTTCAAATGTAGTTTTGAAACAGTGTAAAATAGCATAGCAATTTGTGGTGATCTTCTTTTTTCAATGAAAATGCTTGACTTCTCAGACCATCACTGACCATCACTGAGACTTTCTTACAAGACTTTCTAGATTCCCTCAGCGAAACAAAAGATGTTTTCTCTGCTAATAACCATGTTTCCTTTGTGCTGTTACATTAAAAACATGATGCTATATGTACCAGAATAACAGATTTGGAAGTTATCTTGGAGGTCTTCTAGTTCAATCCCCTGCTCAGACAGGAAACCCTGTAGCATTTCAGACAAATGGTTATCCAGCATCTTCTATAAAAACATCCAGTGTTGGAGCATTCACAACTTCTGGAGACAAGTCGTTCCACTGATTAATTGTTCTAACTATCACGAACTCGCTCCTTAATTCTAATTTGCGTCTCTCCTTGATTAGTTTCCATCCATTTCTTCTTGTTCTACCCTCAGGTGCTTTGGAGAATAGATTGACACCCCCCCCCCCTCTTCTGCAATCCTGATTGCAAAATGGAAAAATCAGCAACACTCCCAATGGATTTAGAAGGGACAATATGAAAAATTGAAAAATATCTGCAGCTAAAATACTGTGTTCAGCTCCTGTATTCGGTATTCTAAATTTCAGCCTAAAGGTCTAATTTTCAATCTCATCCTTCAGTTTTTCAGCAGTCTAGAGAGATCTCCAAACAAATAAGCTGGACAGTTTGTTTGGCAAGCTGAAAAATGAATGTTAGCAATGACTATTGTGTCATACATATATTATTTGAGAATACAGTTTAAGACTTTACCAATTGAAATTCATTTTGAGTTTTGTTCAAAATGAGAAACAATGATTGTGCTCTCACTTTTTATGAAGTAGATTATACATCATTGTGTGTTTCTATAAATTCTACCCTAATAATTGAATTGTATCCCATACTTTTGAGGGGTACTTCACTTGCATTTGTTTTTTCGTTAGTTTCTTCAGTAATTGGCATATAATTATGTTGGGGTTACTTATTACTATATTAATAGTTTACGTAGGTACCTCTTGGTCATTTGGTAAGATGCATTTCAAAAATATTGATTGTTAAAAGTGATATTTTTAACATTCTTTCTTTAAAGGCTAAAGGGATGTATTTTTAAGCCATAAAATGGGTTTTTTTATAACTTCTAAAAGGCACTGAAGATCATGAATGTTTAATTTTCTGCTAGAAGAAGCTTGTACTGTTGTTGTTGTTTTACTTATATCGCTTATGCTATTGTAGGGGCTTAATCTGTTTGGTTTTAGGTTTAATGTTTTATGATTTTACATTTTTATAAACCATCCAGAGAAAAAATAATGTGCTACATTAAATATTTTGATAAATATATTATAAAAGAGACAAAAAGGCACATCCTACTATGCTCATACACAGCCTACAGAAACCAAAAGGATTTTCAATAAATTTTTCTCTTGTCAGGAAGCTACTACGGTATGATAATTATGAATATTGGGCTCTCTGAATAGGATAAATTAAAAAGGAGCTTGATTACTGGCCTTGCTTCTTTTCTTTGCTATAGAATTTCCTATAGTTGAAAAATATTATATGTCTGCATATTGAGTCTTTGCATGTAGGGAGCTAACACTGTGGGAAACTGTGGAGAAAGTTTCTAGGTGAAGTGGAACAGTGTTAAATACGGAGTTACTGAAAAAAGAAATTAATTTTAAGTGTTTCCTTAGTACCAGCAAGAATTTACTATAGTTCTTATGCCAAACTGCCGATTATTTTGATCAGAAATTTTCTGGAGATCTGCAGTTTTCAAAGTCCATCATTTTATCCTTGCTTTCAGTCTTTTGATAGAATGTCCGCACTAGTTTATAAACCTTACTGAGAAAAAGACAATAATGGGGTAGATCTAATAAATCTTACATGAGTAGATTCAAGAACAGAAAGGCAAACTTGGCACTGTAAGACAACTTTGAGCCCAAGATGGAATATTATGCTTTACAAATATTCTGTTTCGAACAAGCTAGTCTTGGATACCATCCACCATTCAATTATAGTTGGAGAAAAGATATAGAATCCTAGCATTAGGTTTCATGCATATCAGTTATAACAGTTCTCTTGTTATTGAACACCGTATTCAATTTACTTTTATTAGTGTAATTTTAATTCAGTTATTTGGTTCTGTTTTAAATTCTGTCCTTGCATCTGCTTTCAGATACATAATGCATTCAGTTCACCTTGGTGGTAAGGAAGGGGGTAAACTTGATAACTATCTCCAACGGAAGGAAAAATGACAAATTGGATTTCCTTCCTCCCTTCCTTCTTTCCTTCCCTCCCTCCCTCGCTCCCTTCCCTTTTCCTTTTTTCCACTCCTTCCTCACTCACTCCCTTCCTCCCTCTCCTTTTTTTCCTTCCTCCCTTCCTCCCTTCCCTTTTCCTTTTTTCCACTCCTCCCTCCCTCCCTCTCCTTTTTTCCTTCCTTCCTTCCTTGCTTCCTATCCTTCCTTTTTTCCATTCCATCCATCCATCTAGCCATCTGTCCATCCTTCCTCTAAACATCTGCTCTGATGTTTTCACCACATTTAGTAACTTCAGGTTTGCAGCAACAAAATATTGACATTGCTGATATTGACATGGCCAGCATGACATGGAAAATGCCCACTCTTTGTACCCAGTACTAACTGTTCAGTTAATGACTTGATACTGTTGATACCACCTCCCTACGGAGATAGGAAGAGTTCCATCAGTTGACTTGCCTGTTCTCTCTTACGGACCATCCAAGGAAGACCAGGACTAATTGTTAGCTCCAAAACTACAAAAAATGTAAGAGGATCAAGGGGATGTAACAGGGGAAAACTGGTATGCCTTAATGTAAAACCCCAGTGATGAGATGACCTTTTATTCTAGAAGAATAAAGAATGATATTTTATTCTAGAAGAAAAGGAAATCGGGAATCTTCCTCTCTCTGGTTAAAAAGGCTATGAAAGTTAAAATATTAGGGAGGCTTGTTGTAGGAGGATGCTATGTTTGTTGATGGTGGCAAAAAATAATCACCTTGGAAGCATCTTTTATGACTAGCAAGTTTTATTAAAAGTGTAAGCTTTCAAAAGCTGCTGTGAATTTTGTTAGAAGCATTGAGTATATATTCCTCAAAGCTTCCATCTCTAAACTTTATTAAAGCAGGAAGCCATCACGGAGAAGCACGTTGCTTCCTTCAGTTAGAATTTAATTATAATTTTAGGCACTGCCAATAACAAAATGAAAGGATATTTATCCTGGACTGCCTTACATTTGGATGGAATGGATAGTAAATCCTGCCTGATGTTTAATTTATCCAGACTTAAGATGTTCAGGATACGTATCTACATGAAAACTATAAACAAACTTTTATAATCCACTAACTTGACTTGATTAACTCTCAATAATATTGGAATTTAAAAAGTCTTAAATTGTACATTTTTCCTTTGGGGAAGCATCATTGTTATTATTAATTCTTTAATTCACTCGAAGTCTATATTGTCCTCTTTTCTGTTCTCAAAATTGAGAGTTTTCTCAGTTCTAAAAATCAGCACTTTTGCTAACTGAATACAAAAATCCTCCTCTTTTTCTTTCTTGCTATGATTCCTATAAATAGACATTTTAATTATGAGCTAATTTTTTTACTGTCTGGGCTTGAATAGAAAGATACTTTTTATAAGATGGGAGGACAGGAAGGCGAGTTCCTAAAGATGTAAACATTTTCATTTAAGAAATTATTTTAGTAATCATTTTTGCCAATCAAACAAAAGTACTGTAACATAAAATGAAAACGCAAACCCAGTTAAATAAAGATCTAAAACAACTGATTCAGCAACATTTCTTGCAATAAAATACATGATTTAATTTGGGAATCATAGAACAGCATATCTTTTTATTTGCTCATTTATCTTGATGGTTCGAGACAACCAACACATTGTGGAAAATAAATCCTTCACTTTTCATTAGCATGTCTTATTGTGCATATGTTGTGCATATATTTTTGTGAACAGTCATGGAATGGATTTTTTTAATTGCAAAAAAGGTTCATCATGCAAAACCTCAGACAATTACATTTTACTTTCCTGATTTTTTAATTGTTATATAAATGTAGGGAGGAGATTTTGGTTTCACAGCAATTTTATTAGAATGTACTTGGAATTTCAATCCTAAATATATAAATACTCAGAAGAACGGATCTGTCTGCTCTATATGGATTCTCTTTCTCTCTCTTTTTTTTTTTTCAGACATGAAATTTTTGGATCTGGCAATCTTGCTTCAGAATTCATTTCAAAAAATCAAATAAAGTTTTGAGTTACAGACACAGCAGTGCTAAATCTATGCTGATTCCAGTTACCAGACTACTACTTAGTCTTAGCTTTGCCACATGCAGAAGCCACTTCTGAAATAAGGAAATATACATTTCTGCCTTCTGGGTGATGTGGTTTTCTGTCTTTCAGGTTGAAGGCTCCTGTGTTTAGCTGTAGATCTGTACTGAGCATCTATTCTAAGGGCCAGTTCTTACATGCACGTAGTGCCATCATTTGATGATTCATAGATGGCTTGCCAACTGATTTCGCTGACACTTTTTGCCACAGGGATCGAGTGAAGATACTTTTAATTTAAGGAAAGCGTTATCGGTCAGTAGTTATTCACTTGAAAAGCGTAGGAGTGGTGTTGCCTTGCAGTGAGGCCATATGGCGTGAGTTTATTTTCTTTTACTTTATTTTAATCAACTGCCCAACTCCAAATGTGGCACCTCACAATATAAAAAATAAATTCAAAATGAAAAATACAATAAGGGAACTAGGTCAGCAGTGATCAGTTTTCTTTTGCCAAGCAAGCTAACAAACTAGGTTCAAAATTTGAGATTGGGTTAATGTTGTGTACATGATAACACATATGATCTTCCATCCATTCTTGTCTGTTTTGTCCATCAGTGCAGGAAACAATAGAAAAACATGTGCATGTATGCCTGTCTGAACATACATGTAACTGCTGTGTGTATATGATAATGATGAGTATAAACATCTATTGAAATGAACGACCTGAAGCCTTCATACATGAAACTTTTGAGACTCCTTTTGATGGCCCTCAAAAATTCAATTTTGATGAAAACCATTACTCCTTCTTGCCCTGTTAAGGTTGAGAATGAGAGAACCTCTCATTCCATAAAACAGAATGAAAAAAAGAAACTGTTTTAAAAAAAGAAACAGCTTCCAATCCCCTAAATCTACAACTGCCTATATGTAGAAGAGGGCTCTACTCTTTTAGTCCATGTGCCGATGTCAGCCCCAGGAATCATAGTATCAGTTGAAAAAATCAGCTCCATACATTGCAAACCTGATTATGTTTTACCTGCTCCCTCTCTTATACTCATGTATGTTAGGGGGATTTCCCATCTGAACCATTTTTCCACATTTCTCCATGGTTTGGGCAAATATTAAGCAATGTTTCCTTCCTTGTTGCTTTGGCAACAGAGTAGGACGGACCCTTCCTTTCTCTTTAAGGTCATCTTCCTTATTATCAAAATGCCCTCAAAAAGATTAAGTGCAATTTTGAAGCAGCATCTTGTCTCTGGTAGACATGGATGCATGGTTGTTCAACACCATGTACAGAGAAAAGTGTCGCTAAGAAACACTTAGTGAAAGTTGGAGTTGCACCCACAACTGGCCAGTGTTCCACTTTGTATAGAATGCATTCAGTCCTTGAACTGATACAGATTCCTTGTTTTATCTCTAAGCCAACATATAAACTGTAAGCAAACTCCTTAATGCCACAAGTGATTCATTTATAAAGTCAAAGATGACAAGCTGATGGGTTTACATGGATTATGAATATATTCCCAGGCCAGCAAGTGGCCTTAATCAGCAAACATAGTAATTTATTGACAGTAGTTTATTTCCCTGATTCCCTAGCAGGGAAATGAGTCCTTGTCCTGCAAATAGTTAACTGTATTTTTGCCAGTTTACATATTTTATCTCTTCCTTGTATGCAGTGTTTTGCATCTGATCAACATTATATAGATGGATCTATTTATTTATTTATTTATTGGAATTTGTCAAACAAAAAACAAGAACAAAGAACAAGAGAATAAAAATACAGTGACAGGGACAATAGGCACGTTACTGGACCTATGCACGCCCCCTTCTACTGACCACTTAAGAATGAATTGTTTGTCAGTTTGTGCAACACTATAAAATGTGACACTAGTCCCATTCCTATTGATGGTAGCCTTTTTGCAACTCACCCTAAAATTTTCAGGAAATAAAAAAAAATGCTTAACATAACAAATACTACCCTGTTTCCCCAAAAATAAGACCTTCCTGGATAATAAGCCCAATCAGGCTTTTGAGTGCATGCACTAAAATAAGCCCTCTCCCAAAAATAAACCCTCCCCAAAAATATTGCAACCCAGCAGCAGCCATGAGGTGACCATGTTCGCCCCCTCCTGCACCTCAAAAATAGTAAGGCCAAGCGCTTATTTTGGGGGTAAAAAAAATAAGACACTGTCTTATTTTGGGGGAAATACAATATTTGAGTTGGACTAGTGTAGTCCTGTCACTTTCTCTGAGCTAATCTCCTCTAGATATGTTAGAAGAAGCAATGTTTCCAATCAGGGTGGACAAAATTGACTTGTTGAATGGATGAGTTGGGCAAAATATAAGGGGAGGAGGAGAAGAAGAAATGTAATCTCACCCTAAGAAAGTCATCATCTTTAAATGTTTTTTTAATATCTTCTTTATATCTTTTAAGTCCTCACAAACTTTTTTTTTCTGGAGGAGTGAAAAATGGCCTTTAAAGAGGATCTAATAGAAAATTCCAGCAGGTATAATTAGTCATGCAGGCAAGCCTTCATTAACAGGGTGGTGTGTTCAGCATCTCTTGGGAGGGATGTAATCCATGATCATGTGATAGTAACTTTGAGCTCCGGCCCCACATTGTGAGTTTCTCATGCTACATCTGCCCCTGCCTGTTAAAATATCTGCCTGGATATCCTGCCCACCTGGCAGTTCTAAAGTATGTAAATGCAAGTAGATAAGTAGGTACCATTTCAGTGGGAAGGCAGCAACATTATGTTTGTCTTTGGTGTATAGTCATGCTGGCCACAATGGACAATGCTGGCTCCCTTGGTCAAGTAATGGTGATGAGCTCATTTGGACATGACTGGACAGGGAAACCTTTAACTTTATATCTAGCTGGCTTTGTATTAACCTCAAAGAGTTTCCTCTTGCCTGCTTCACTGGACTAGAAAAAAAAAGGCATGGGTAGGTTTTTTTATTTCACACATGGCTTGCCAAGTTATATAGATAGAACAGCCTGAGCCTGGTCATCTTATTTCATAACAAAGCTATGCTACCAAATCCATTCAAGAGAATACAAACGCAATGCCACTATTTCCTGTAATTTCGGAGGCTGTCAAACCCTTGTTGCTAAATACATCATAGATCTTTAAGATACTGGAATATACGTGTTGATCTCCTAGATCAGATCCAACTAGTGCAACAAACCAAGGCATTGCATTTACGCTAAGGGAGACAAACTTGGTATCTGGCATCTGCAGGGAAACTCCCAGATTGAAGATTAAGCTTTACAAGTGGTAACTTCTCCATAGCTGGTCATGCAGGTTTTATGATCCCTTTGCAGAAAATCTAAATATACTACGATGTATAACAACACCTTTAGTTGTCTTCACTTATATCTCCTATAATTCCTATATAGAGTAAAATTTATAGGGAGCTATATTCCAATATAGTTGGGGGAAACTGAGTTATAAATGAAGCAGTGAGGTTTACATCAATCACAGCTCAATAATCTATGTCATACGTACATTTATGAACAAATAATGGTTGCCACTATCCTTTTAATTATAGTGTGATATGTTTGCAATATTCCACCCTTTCTCATTAAACTGCCCAAGTTAGTTAAGACCATAAAATACTAATTAGAGTATCAAATACCTGATGCAACTGTCCAAAATGAAGTAAGACTGTGAAAAATAAACCTCTAAAATTGTAGCCAGATTGTTGCATTCAAAATGCAAATTTGAACTCAGGATAGCTGAGAGCAAATCAGAATTCTGGTAGACAACCACTTAATTGTTTTTTTAATGCCTCCTATTGAAAAGTCACCACTAAGAAACAAGCCCACATTGCCCTTTTGATATGAACACATACAAGTATATGAGTTCAGAATTTAACCCGGAGTTGATAGCAGAACTATTTGGGAGGATTTAAGTGCGGTTCATAAATAATCATTTATTTTCAACATAAACCTTTATAAAGTTCATCATTTCCAAAAGTACAAAAGATATTAAAAGATAAATAGTCCCTTGTTCAATTCTTGCTGACTACATGGACACATACCAGTAAGTACATGTATTTTTCTGAACACCCATCTACTGTATGTAATTTTTTCCCCCAACTTCCCAGTCTAGCCTACAAGTCTGAGGTTTCCTGGTGTTCAGCTCTCCATGCATTAACCAGGTATAATGCAATCAAAGTTGGATAGGTGCTGTTTTTAGACTTCAAGTTGTCGTAAGTCATAACCTCATAGGGAAACTCAAATGACCTTCATTTTGGAGCTGCATAAAAATCTGATATCATGATAAGTTAAGTAAAGAGAAGATTATTCCAAACTCAAGACTGCAGACAGGATCTTTTTTCTTTTTTGGCATGTCTGGAGTTCAGCTATTTGTGGATTCATTTGTTTTGGAATGTGATTGCAAGAACCGAACATGCAAAAGCTATAAATCTACCTGTGCATTTTAAATGAAAAGTAATTTTCAAATATTTTCAATTAAAGCAGACACACACACATACGTTCATATACTTCCTAACATTTTAGACACTTTCTGAAAACATAGCCATAAATAATTGCGTGCTGGCTACATGAATCATGTTTTTGGGTATGCAATCAACCATTTGTCAGAATTGATGGAGATTAGCATTTTACCCCTTCTGAACACAGCATTCCTGCTTGGTACAGTGGTGAAATTCATTTTTTTTACTACCGGTTCTGGTAGTACATGGTTTGGTGGACGTGGCAGGGGAAGGATACTGCAAAATCTCCATTCCCACCCCACTCCAGGGGAAGGATACTGCAAAATCTCCATTCCCTCCCCACTCCAGGGGAAGGATACTGCAAAATCTCCATTCCCTCCCTACTCCAGGGGAAGGATACTGCAAAATCTCCATTCCCACCCCACTCTGAGGCCAGCCAGAGGTGGCATTTGCTGGTTCCCTGAACTACTCAAAATTTCCATTACTGGTTCTCCAGAACCTGTCAGAACCTGCTGGATTTAACCCCTGGTTTGGTACCACATGGGAAGCTGATAGAGAAACCGGACTGAGCTGAGAGCCAGATGAATCCCCCTTGGCCCTCCCTCCCCATATCTCTGGATTAAGTGAAATCACTGAAAAAAAGTTCAGATTGTTTCCTTGCTCTAAGATCCCATCTGATTTGTTGCACTCTATTTACTGGAGAACTTGGAAGTAGATCTAGTCCAACCCCTGAGGGTTAGGGATCCTCTCAACTGAAAATACGGTAGCCCTCAACTTACAAAAAATCATTTAGTGACCATTCAGTTACAACATCACTGAAAAAGGTGACTTACGTATGACCATTTTGCGTACCTATGATTTTTGCAGCATCGCCATAGTCATGTGATCAAAATTCGGGTGCTTGGCAACTGATTCATATTTATGATTATCACTGCATCCCATGGTCATGTGATCTCCTTTTTGACCTTCTGACAACCAAAGTCAACGAGGAGGTCAGATTCACCTAACAACTTTGCTACTAACTGAACAACTGCCATAACTCACTTTCACTCAAAGTTTCTAAAATGAGGCAAAACTCACTTAACAGCTGTCTTGCTTAGCAACAGAATACTTTTAGCTCAATGTGGTCGTACGTCAAGGACTACCTGTACCTTTAAAGAATTCTTGGGGGCAGTTTTGCCTAAGCATAGGGTACCTGAAAGAGAGCAGTATACATTTTGGTCATTTATATAAAATAAATATATGGATGCAAAACCATTTGATTCGGATGTCTTGCAGTCCCAGTCTGTTCTTCAACATTCTGTCTTCTCTCTCACAATGAAAATGTTTGAAATATTGAAAAGCACTAGCAAAAGGTCAGGTTCTCCAGTAGGCTTGTGAATCAGCTAGGGGCAACCTGTATAAAATAATACTAATATCTGTCGGTTAACTATTGCTTGCATATAAAAAGAAAATGTTTTTCGTTAATTGTTGCCTTGCTGCTAAGTCTTTTGGGGATTGGATTTTATTAGCTGTTATGCTAAAAAAATTGGAGTATGTCACATCCAACAAATGTTTGATGGGGAAACAAAAAAGAATCACAAAACACTCAGTTTGTGGGAAAGGGTCTTGAAAAGCAAAACTTTGACAAGTGAACAGTTATCCTATTTACAGCAGTTCGACAAATACTGTAAATAACTACATAGGTTTCAGTTCAGCAATGCTGAACTTCCAACTTCTTTCTTTTTAAATTAAAGCACAACAGCAATCCAAAACTGCAGGCAGAGGTTAAAGATTAAAATATATATTATTTTATAAATCAAATATTTTTATGTATTTATTTTTCATTGGTTTTCTTTAGATCTTCCTCCTCGTTCAGGGCAGCAACAGGCATACATAAAGACAGAGAGAAATGCCAAGGAGAACACAAGAGAGAGAGAAAGAATAGAGAGGCAGAGATGGAGAATGAGTGGGAGAGAATGAAGGAGAGAGAAAGAGAGAGAATTTGTGATAATTATCTATGAAAATGTACATAATGTAGATAAACATGGATGATAATCCATATTTTCTCAGAAGTAAGCCGCCTTTCGGTGGGATTCATTCCCAAGGAATCATGTAGAAGCATGTTACAAGGATGTGGAATATTACTATGGGTAAAATTAGAACCCGCATTCTCCAGAAGTATATTTGATGTTTCCATATCTATCTAATTAATTAATTGATTGCTAAGCTAATTAATATAGCAGTGAGATACTAGAAATCAGTCTAATCTCTTTATCCTAAATGCATAGAAACGTAAAGACTGATAAAACAAAATTCAGCTATTGAACAGTTGTGCTTTTGTTTTAGAATGTCTCTGGAGGAGATTGGCAACTCTTAGCTCAATAAGGGAATCTCCTGAAAGGTGGAAAAGTTCTCCACCAGTTTCAGAATGTCATCTCTTAGAGTTACAATTGATATCCGATTTCATTATAGGAACCTCTGGGTTCAATGCTCCTGTAGAGGGGCTCCAAAGAGGTCAGATTGTAAAATCATGATTGAAGTATGTGGGCTGCAATACAAAGCTTTAACTGCAATATGACATATTGCCTTTTTTGCATGGGCACGCACGCACGCGCGCACACACACACGAGGTGGATTTCTGCCGGTTTGGCCCGGATTGGGCGAACTGGTAGTGGCAGCGGCGAAAGGCTCCTCCCACCCGCCTAAATGCTTCTGCGTATGCACAGAAGCATCGCGTACGCGAGCATGAGCGAACCAGTAGTAAAAAAAATGGAAACCCACAACTCTCACTCTCTCTCTCTCTCTCACACACACACACACAATGTTGCTATCTCCATTAATTGGTCAAATCACCTTGAAATATAATTGAAATTAGAAGTGAGTATTACTTCTGGTGAAAACCAATTCCACAATTTGTTGTTTTGTGCCAAAGCACAAAATCTTCTTGAATCTTCTACTACTGAAATATATTGGGAGATTCTGAATTTTAATATTGGTAGAACGTTTTCTACCTAAATAGTTTTTCTGCACCATCCACCAATTTATTAACCTCTTTCAAGTGTATCTTCTTTTATTTGCCTTTTTACTAAGCTAAATCACACCCAAGTACTTTTGGCTGAGCTTTTGTTGACTCTGTATCCTTTTTAAAGTATTTGTTGATATTCATTGCATAGAATTGTCAAGCAAGGTAGATTTGGTTAAAGACAGCATCACATGGACAATTTTGCTACCCATTTCTTTACTAATTATAATGAAAAGGCATTTTCTCTTTGCTCCCCAAAAGTATACACCAAATTTATACATCTATTCAACTTTATGCTAAAATTGGAAATTATTTTCTGTAAATAGTCAAAAGATGTATCATATCCCATCAGCCTACAGATAAAATAAATATCTTTTTACAACTCCATAATCCCTTAATTCGGGGCAGAGTTGGGGCAACTGGATGGAGCTGATCATTTACTGGCCACATGCTCTTCCTGATGCCACGTGGAGTTCGCAGCAGAGCAGATATATATTTTTTGCACCCCAGGAGAGGAATATCTGCCACTACCTGGGATTGAATTTTTAACCATCCAAGTGGGAGGTGAGTGTTTTCACCACTAGTCCACCACACCATTTCCCATCAGCATACAGAACAAGTTAGGATTTTTGTCTCCATGTGTACAGTATCATTTTACATTTGTTTGTGTTGAATCACATGTACTCATTTAATGCTCATTCATTTCCTAGGGAAAGCCTTTTTGAAGTCCCCGGCTCTTGTTTTACATTTAACCATCCTAGATAATTTGGTATCATTGACAAAACCATCTCAGCATCCAGCATTAATGCCACCTCTTTTATTATTCAATGAGTCTTAAGTTAATCATGACCAAGTGATTAACTTCCAATGATTCCACTCTAAACATAGTATGTTTATTCATACTAGCTAGGTTATATTGGATGATAATGTCTTGCTATATTGATGCCTTTATCAATATACTCGATGTTTTTACTGCTATTCATTAGACTATGTTGATAGCAAAAGGTCAAATAAACTGTTAAATCCCTACAATTAAACACAGTTTTCATAAGTAAAAACCAACATACTGTAATACATTCTTAAGGTTTTTATTAACAAATGTAACAATTCTATTTTTAGGAGCTGAAATATCTTTTTCATGTAATGATAGTTACTAAGGTGTCCTAATTAGATTAATATAATAATTAATATAAAAAGACACATATATACACCTTCTTGCATATGCCCTGTATTAAACTAAATTCCACATTGTCATATATCCATAGGAGTATTAATTCAACAACTTGCGGGTCAATAAACAGATTTATAACTATTTATTCAAAATCGCTTTCACTGAATAAGATTTAAAATATGGTCTACAATTTAATTATTAAGCAAGCTCTTACTTGCCACTGCATTTCACCATCTTCAATTATATTCAGTGGTTCAAATAAATAAGCTAAAATGAAAGCAAGAGAAAAAGAAAAATCCATTCTTCTCCTTCCAAATAAATCATAAAAATAATTAGAAGAGGTATATCCATATGCAGAAGTAAAAGAAGTGTTTAGTTTTGCAGCTGTATAAGAGTTGCTGTTTGTATTAGTATAAATTTGCTTATTCATTCCAGGTATTTTGAATAATTACAGAAATATATATAATAATAAACATTTGTTCTGATTTGTAGCACATAACTGTTTTCCCACATGTCATCTAGGAATTTAGCCAATGATCCTGCAAAGAAATGTTACTAATCATTTAGATTTCTTACAAATTATTGTCTACCGTAACTGTGAATGATTAGAAAACAGAAGCAAAAAGATGGAGTACAGAAAACTTATTACTGCTGTACTATCATCTGGATTTTTGAAGTCTGGATTATATAGTAGTACTTAAAGTGGTTTACATTAAAACGATGGCTTTGAAATTGTATTTTAAAATTGAAATGTTTAATTTCTGGAGATGACAAACTAGGAATGTCTTATACATCCCTTTGTATTATTTTAGTAATCATTTAAAGCATTAAAAATTAAAATTAATGATTTCCTGCAGAATTCTATGGAATACATAATTTGAGGTAGAATTGTAAAGTTATCTTCAGATTTAACGTTAGATAACTATGAATTAAGGTTCCCAATTTGTATGGTACATGAGTAAAATTTCTACCCCTTTAAAGAGACTGTAGATTTTTTGCATTTGTGAAAATGAGGTTTTACATAAAAATATGTTCCTGCAATATTCATTATTTAATTATGTGCAATTAAATGTCACACATATTAGAGAGAAATTCCATTGTGTTCAATGGACAACTCCCAAGTAAATAAGACATCTCAATTAAACATCCTGTAGAATTATTTAGCTTTTTTTTTGAGCCTGTTACAGCCATGATTTGAATAGGATTAAATTAATTTCTATCACAGCCTGTCTTCTTTGCCATTATTACAGATGATAAGTAAATACCACTGAAGCCTGAAGCAATTCCATCAACGATGCTTCGACCTACAAGCAGCCTACGAACCTCTCAGAATTCAAATCAACCGCACAACCAACCAGCGACGGCAATGGACCTCAACCAACCTATACATCCCCTCTCCAACCAGCACTTCACTTCGTAGTGACCCTCACCTGACCCAACCTCCCCACACAAGACCCATTGCAAGACCCTCACTGGACACATCCACAACTGACCCATCACAAGACCTACTGACCACACAGAGCCTTCCTTGGCATCCCCTAAACTCCACTGAAGATGTTACCTAGCTTGATAATGACATGTTCAGAAACTAACCCACAAACTCGGAGAATGAACCTCCACCCTCAAATACCACCGAGTTTGAAACTTGATCCTATATAAGAATCACAGCTTCTGATTCCTGACATTTTAACATAAATGCTTAGATTTATGTGGTCCCTGTGGAAATGCAGGCATTCTTGTGTGCATCAGAGGTTTTTTGCATAAGCAGATATGGAAACAGACACATAAGTAGGCACACAAGAGAAGCAAAGTATAAATGTAACCGGTGGATCCCCTGCTCACGCTTGGACTATATACGTAAATATTGCCAGAATATTTTCTATTTTTTGCATATACTGAGACATATATACATTCCAAAAGTTATTTTTTAAGCTTTTAACTCTTTCCATATCCTTCTAAATAGGTGTTTCCCAATCTGCTAGAGATACAACTCCTACAGTTTCCTCAGATCAGATTGGGAAAGTGTTTGAAATAATCCTGAGAAGTCTCATGCATTGGCTATAGCAAAGATCACTTTAAAAAAAACGTGATAGAAAGCTACACAATGACAAGCTGATGCACGAGAAATTATTTTTCATTCTGAGCCTCTTTAGGCAAGAGTCTCAGCCGGTTTACTTCCAACAAGGGTAGTACCTAAAGTGGTTTAAATTAAGAGGATGGTTTTAAAATTGTTTTTTAAAATTGAAATGTTTTAATTTCCGGAGAACCAAGTGACAATGTAGCGATATTTTATATACCCCTTTATACTATTTTGCTAATCCTGTATACAATTGCACTTTTTCTGTTTATTTCAAAGTAATATTTATGGTGTGGCTTAAATTAAAAGGATGGTTTTAAAATTGTGCTTTAAAATTGAAATGCTTTAATTTTTGGATAATTCGATGGCAAGTTAGGAATACTTTAT
Organism: Natrix helvetica; assembly: GCF_964273705.1. Lineage (NCBI taxonomy): Eukaryota > Metazoa > Chordata > Lepidosauria > Squamata > Natricidae > Natrix > Natrix helvetica. Next base: position 84,975,321 of record NC_138552.1, read on the forward strand.
GTACCACCCTTAGGCTATTTTGCTAAACCTGTACACAATTGCTTATCTCAAAGTGATATTTATGGTGTATCAATCTGAGGCTGTAACTAAGAGTCGGACCCCTGAAAACAGACAAAATTTACCTCAGCTTTTAATAAATTGTGATAAAATATATAACTGATGCTGCAAGACGTTAAAATATGTAGCTTCCCAATAAACTGTGTCTGAAAAAATCATGTAAGCACAACTTCTCATACTGAATTAATTGGATATCTCTGTTTCAGAAGCGTTGTCTCTAAGCTCTTTCTGTGGAATCTTGCTCCTTAGGATAAAATAACAACAACAGCAACTTAAATTTGAAAGCCAAACCTTGCCAAATAATACCTCTCCTCTGTTTCTTAGCCTCTGAAAAGGATGCAATATCTGATGTATTGTTTGTCTACTACAATTATGAACAAGGAGAATCGTATTTATCCAAGAATTCACCATGTAGCTTTTTGTAAAGATGCTATTTTGTAAAGATGCTATATCCCCCAATAGGGACTGATTTCTAGTTCTCTGCATAGATTTCAAGCTGTGGTTAGTAAACGCTGTTATTGGCTAAAATGAGGAACTGGGAAAGAACAGTCATGGATGAGAGTCTTCTGGGACAATGGACCAGGGGCAAACTTCCAAATTTCCAGTAATGCTTGAGGCCAGCAGGTTGAGACATGGCACCATCCTTTTGGAAAAGGAGGGATTAATCACTCTGGGAGTGGCTGTGTGTTCTTTTTTTTTCCCTCCAAAAGCAACTGGAAATTATTAATATGATGCCAGTTTGGGTGATGACACCTTCTTCTCCCTTTTGACATTTGGGTGATGACATTTCTTCTCCTTTCTGCCTTTGCACCCCATAATTGCTGCAGTAGGACTTTGAAAAGCCAGAAAATACACCTTTGGGACAACCATGACCCGCTAACTGAGAATCAGAATCAGAATCGAATGGAATAGAATAGAATAGAATAGAATAGAATAGAATAGAATAGAATAGAATAGAATAGAATAGAATTCTTTATTGGCCAAGTGTGATTGGACACACAAGAAATTTGTCTTGGGTGCATATGCTCTCAGTGTACATAAAAAATACATTCATCAAGAATCATAAGATACAACACTTAGTAATAATCACGGGATACTAAATAAGGAATCAAATCATACTAGGAAACTAAATAAAACAATATAAATCATAAAGATACAAGCAACAAGGTTATAGTCATAACTAGAAGGACATAGGTAATAGGAAGGATGAGAAGAATAACACTAATACAGTCTTAGTAAATAGTTTGACAGTGTGACAGATAGACAGGAACATACAGCATCTATAAAATCAATGAACCACTTCCTGGTTTTTTCTGTCTGCTTCAGCCTAGAAAGAAATGTGGGAGCTGTTGAATATCTGCTGCACTGCCACAAGATTTTATTGATGATTTGATGGTAGATTATAAATATGGCTCTGCTCCGAGCCATCAAACAAGTCTTAGTTTATCACTAGAGCTCTGAGAGTATAAAATCTTTCATGTAAAATACAATGTACGCAAATATTGCTTATACCACTTTTCACATGCTGGAGCAGTTCGGCTTGGATCACAACCAAACAAATTAATACAGTATTCACAGAATTCCTACATTCCACAGTAAACTGAGCTTCGGTGTAAATCTGACTTTCTTGTGCCCACAATAAATAATTTAATCTAGTTGAGCCAAGTCCTTGAAGATCCTGTTGGAAGCCAGAGTCAGAGGGTGAAGATCTGTTACGAAATCTGATACTCCACCTTATTCCCATCTCACTGCATTGTACTGTATGTCAATGCACAATATTCACTATCCATTGAAACCATTGGTCCCATAAGTGGAAACATATCGGAAAACACTGATATTGCTCTTGGAAATGTATTTACAATACAATACAATAGCAGAGTTGGAAGGGACCTTGGAGGTCTTCTAGTCCAACCCCTTGCCTAGGCAGGAAACCCTATACTGTTTCAGACAAATGGCTATCCAACATCTTCTTAAAGACTTCCAGTGTTGAGCCATTCACAACTTCTGGAGGCAAGCTGTCCCACTGATTAATTGTTCTAACTGTCAGGAATTTTCTCTTCAGTTCTAAGTTGCTTCTCTCCTTGATTAGTTTCCACCCATTGCTTCTTGTTCTACACTCATGTGGAAAATAGTTTGACTCCCTCTTCTTTGTGGCAACCCCTGAGATATTGGAACACTGCTATCATGTCTCCCCTAGTCCTTCTTTCTATTAAACTAGACATACCCAGTTCCTGCAACCGTTCTTCATATGTTTTAGTCTCCAGTTCCCTAATCATCTTTGTTGCTCTTCTCTGCACTCTTTCTAGAGACTCCACATCTTTTCTACATCATGGCGACCAAAACTGAATGCAGTATTCCAAGTGTGGCCTTACCAAGGCATTATAAAGTGGTATTAACACTTCACGTGATCTTGATTCTATCCCTCTGTTTATGTACCCTAGAACTGTGTTGGCTTTTTTGGCAGCTGCTGCACACTGCTGGCTCATATTTAAATGGTTGTCCACTAGGACTCCAAGATCCCTCTCACAGTTACTAATATTGAGCAAGGTACCACCTATACTGTACCTGTGCATTTCGTTTTTCTTGCCTAAATGTAAAACCTTACTCTTTTCACCATTGAATTTCATTTTATTAGATAGTGCCCAATGTTCAAGTTTGTCAAGATCCTCCTGTATCTTAAGCCTGTCTTCTGGAGTGTTGCCTATTCCTGCCAGCTCGGTGTCATCTGCAAATTTGATGAGTTCCCCCATTTATTCCCTCATCCAAATCATTGATGAAGATGTTGAAGAGTACTGGGCTTAAAACAGAGCCTTGGGGTACTCCACTGCATACCTTCCTCCATGTAGATGCAGTTCCATTGAGGACAGTTCCATTTTACTTGACTAGGTTTACTTCCTTAACATTATCCATCTGTGAGTTTTGAATACTGAACTATATCTCTAAGAGGGATACCCAAAATAGCATTCCCATTTTTTTCAGCTATGCTTTTCTTGCCTGACCCTCTCCACCATGCAGACACATCTATAATATTTCATAATGAAAATCCAGAGATCTGTCATTTAAACAATCATTTAGAAAAAAAAAGATCTGTTCCGCTTCCTGAGGAAGAGGAGTAGTACAGACTGTAAACATGATCATTTTTACCTGCTGCAAAACATTGCCCCAAATACCTCTCCCTATAGGTCAGGGGTCATCGATCCACGGCTCTGGAGCTGCATGTGGCTCTTTCATCCCTCTGCTGCAGCTCCCTGTCGCCAGTCGGCTCCACAATTGACAGGGCTTTCAGTTAGGACAGGTAGAGGAAAAAGGACGCCGCACTAGGAGGAGACTCTATGGTGGGGGACCCGGACTTCCAGTCAGCTCCAGCATTGAATGGAGGCTTCCAGTTAGGACCTTTGTGGCTCTTTGAGTGTTTAAGGTTGCCGACCCCCTGCTATAGGTATTCGTTGTGTAGGTACTCAGCGGAGAATCTCTTAAAGTTATTTTGGCATTCCAGGTGAAGCAGAGAGGCTTTCTCGGTAGTTGTCCCTTGCCCCAATTCTGAAATCTTTTCCTAGGGAAATTCAGATAGTGCTGGACAAAGGGCTTTACTTTTAGATATAAGATTAGTATCACTGATTTTATCCTGTTTTTATGCATTTGGGCTCATTATGTTTTGTATCTGCATAATAGACTGGATGCTACTCTTTTTTGATGTTCTGACTTTCAATTGGGTGTTTTTATTCGTGTTTGTTACAGAATATTTACATTGCTTTGTAAAATCATTTAAGAAATGGTGTGAAAGTGCATTCCATTTTTTTTAATTAAAGAAAGTATCCCCAAACTCCCAGCGCAACGAATATACACACATTGGAAGCCAAACAGAAATCTTATTTCCCCATGGCAAGACTCAAAATTGGGCTCATCCCTGCAGATAGATGTTGAAGGCAACGTGCCAAATGCTGAACTACTGTAAGGCATTTTTTAATCACAAGCTTCTCTTCTCTATGTTGAAAGAAGTAGGGCTATGCCTTATTCCACATAGTCACTACATAGAAATGGAATTCTTGATGTACTCACGTGGGAGTAAGTGCCAATAAATACCATAGGGGTTCATTTTTGAGGAGTGATGTGTAAGATTATGAAACAAAGCTGCTTGCTGTTTACTTTGTAATTATAACTTATTTCCAGCCTTTCTTTTCACATAAATCTTTAGATCGGGAGATATTTCATTCTTATTTCAATGCACAGGAAAAGTGACCCAAAGAGCAAGTAAAGAGAATTTTTATTCAGGAGTAAAAGAAAGAGAAAAAGAAGGGAAGGGAAGGAACAGAAAAGAGGAAGGGAAGCGTGAGGGTGAAGAGAGGCGAGGAGAAGGGAAGGGAAAGGAAGGGAAGGGAAGAGAAGAGAAGAGAAGAGAAGAGAAGAGAAGAGAAGAGAAGAGAAGAGAAGAGAAGAGAAGAGAAGAGAAGAGCACGTTCATGTCTATAAATTCACTGCACCATTTAGGCAAAATGGGTGGATTGCTTCTACCGTAGCTATTGTGCTGGCAAATGTTAAAAGATGCAAAAAGAGGCCTTTCCTTCTGTGTCAGTTTAATTGCTGCATTTGGTCACAACTTCCCAAGGCAAGGAGGTCAAATGAAGATCCAGCTATTCCCAGTGAGGGATAATATGTCCTGCTTGATTGGGTTTTGGGTTTCTCCTTGGCTCCTTGAGCAAAATAATCAACGCTGCTTTCGAGGGATTGAAATCATTAATCACCCTGTGTTTATTTCCTTTGGAAGTGAGATCCCAGAGGAAAAAGACACTTTATTTAAGTTTCCTTTGATTATATTTTATTATGAATGAATATTTATCATATCAAATGTTTTAGGAACTCAGGCCCCCACCCAACAATGCCACTCCTGTGTCCATTTTCATCATTGTCCAAATCTGGGGTCGGGAAGGTCATCTTAAAAAATCAAGATGGCAGCTGTTGTTTTTAACTGCATAGTTGCGGCCATCTTGAGAGTTGGACCTGCACTGTGGATTTCTCCAAGTTAAAGGATAGTTTATGTTTTTCATACAGGGAATATTGTGGCTCATTGAAGAAAATACAATCCTTGAAAATGTTAGCAATTTAGGTGATATATTAACATTTTAATTGTAAACTTCTTTTTGGGCATCTGCATTGTTTTTTCACATAGCCTCTCAGAAAATGTTTATAAGATATAAGGGAAAGATGGTAAGTTTAATTAAGATGAATGCAATATACAGAATAAGATGCAACTGATACTCATAGTAAATGCCACAAATCACAACTGAACCAGATTCCAAAACCTCTGAGCAAGAAGCCAACATCAAATTTACTTGAGAAATACTAGAGCTGTAACATATCACAGGAAAAAGTCCTAAAAACTCAGACAAGCAACAGACTGTTTCTTTTCTGGGTAAGCAATGTAATAGAAAAAAGAAGAAAATGGGGAAAAACAGAGATAGGAAAAAGAAAGAGTTATCTAGTGAAATTATTTTCTCTTTGCTCTACTTCTTCATATCTTCATATCATTATATTTGTATATTATCTTTTATCTTATCTCCTTATTGTGAAATTTTCAAATCTGGTCTATGAAGAAAAGCGTGAAAATAAAATGCAAGCGATGAAAAATCTGGGATTCTTGATTTCCTTCCTAATTATTGACTGTCAGATATTATTGCTTAATAGAATATGTCTGTCAAATTTATTCTAACAAGAAGTAGAAAAGGATTTTAAAAATGTAATTGAATATAATTATAATCAAACTTTTTTACAAACTCATTTAATCACCAAATACTAGAATTCATTTTACTGAATCTATTCATTTGATTGATTACATTTATTTTATTTGTCTCAATAAATTATAATTTATTCAGGATTATTACAGTTCAATTATTAGATTTTATACAAAATATATAGATCATATTCATGCAAGTATATTATAGAATGGATATAAATATAACTTGGCTGCTATTTTACTTTGCATTTTGCGTTTTGCATTTTGCATTTTGTATCTTGCATTTTGCATTTTATTTATTTATTATTTATTTTATTTTATTTTACTATTTTAATTGTTTTTATGACTGTTTGCTGCCCAGAATCACTAATTTCAGATGAGCAGCTATACAAATTGAATTATATAAATAAATAAAGAGCACGATCCAAATCAAGTTAAGAACCTCCAAGCTTCTGATTACTGATTTTAATGAAGGAATTTGCAGCACAAGCCGAAGCCTGCTGATTGAAACATAACTCCTATTGTTTATAATAAGATTATTACCGACTCATTATTTGGTTAGTAAAATAATTTATTGGATGTTACCCTGAACCAGTTACAGCCGATCATTTTTCTAAATGGAAACAGAAAATGCTTTGAAAAACATGCGTGGCACAAAATCGATGAAATGAAAGTTAAAGTCTCGAAAGTTGATTTTTAAAGTCAACTGTGTAACCCCAGTCAAAATATTTAGAATTATTTCTCTATAAATTAGCTTTTAGGCTAAATAATTTTTATTTCATTATTCTCTACTCAATGAAAGAAATTGCTTTGGGCTTATTTATATTGCATATCTTTATTAGTTGTAGTCTACTATATATACTGTAGTTTCCCGTCAGTGGCATCTACCCATGTACAAAAGGATTACGGTTAGGGACATACTTTTAACATTCCATCTGCCAGATTTGTTGATTTTGACCCACAAATACAGGCACAGACACACTTCTGTGGATGCTGCTATTTCCCACAAATAATTTGTTTGGTTCTCCAGAACCTGTCAGAACTGGCTGAATACCACCTCTGCTATATATCCAGTACTATATCCAATTCTGAACAAAAGAAAGAATAAGCGGGAGAAAGGAGTGGAAGAAGAAATGGAAGCTAATGCTGAAGAGACGGTAATACAATCATCTTCACATTTTAGGGACAAAAAAGTCTCATGGCACAAGCCACTGTACACAGCCCTGCCTTCGAAAGCAGTGAGGGTGTTTTAATGAAAGAAATGTGTACACTGATTTCACCCCAAAGGCCTTTTTATAGAGATGGCCAGTTGGGTGTTCAGACACTAGGCTGAAAACCGGGAGACTATGAGTTCTAGTCCCATTTTAGGCACAAAGCCATATGGGTGAGCTTGAGCCAATCCCTCTCCTCTCAGCCCTAGGAAGGCGACAATGCCAAACCACTTCTTAAAATTTTGCCAAGACATGTCCAGGCAGTCAACACCAGAGGTGGTATTCAGCCAGTTCTGACAGGTTCTGGAGAACCAATAGCGGAAATTTTGAGTACTAAGGAGAATTGGCAAACAGGCTGGACCTCCACCACTTATTTATATTTCTGCCTCCCAGCTGACCCCAGCCTCCCAGCTGATCTTCTTTTGTTGCCCTGAACAGGAGAACGGAGCTGGAAAGGAGGTTAGTGGGGTGGGAAGGGAATGGGGATTTTGCAATAACCTTCCCCCAGGAGTGAGAAGGGAATGGGGATTTTGCAGTATCCTTCCCCTGCCACACCCACCAAGCCATGCCCACCAAGCCACACCATGCCCACCAAGCCATGCCCACAGAACTGGTAGTAAAAATGTTTCAATCCCACCACTGGTCAACATCAACTCAAAGGTAGAAAAACCTATAAAGTTTCTACAATACAGATACTGGGGGGGGGAGAGGGAGGAACAGACAAATATTTCTTTTCAGTAAAGTCACAGCTTGACTGAAGACAATGCTCATTTCTGAGGATATGCATGGTGAGTTCTGCACTTTGATAGGATTAATAATAATAATAATAATAATAATAATAATAATAATAATAATAATAATAATAATAATAATAATAATAATAGTAATAATACTTTAATTTATAGACTGCACCCTTTCCTAAACAGGACTCGGGGCGGTGTACAGTCATATTAAAAACAATGTGAATACAAAAATATAGATATACATAGATAAATAGACGGAGGAGGTAGGATATGCACTGTACAATAATAGATTAAGATTCGAATAAAAAATTAAAAATACCCTTAAAAACTACCCCAAAATAAGATGTTTGCCAGGATCTCTGTTTCGCATCTTAACATCTCCCTGCAAAACCAACAGCTGGCTCCAAAATTTAACAAAAAGAAGCAACTCTTGGAGGGAACCCAACTGCAAAACAATTTAATCCTAAAGCATTGCAAGACTTTCCCATTAATACAATTTATGAAAGGGGAGCAAAAAGTTACCTCTGTGTCAGATGTGGGTTGCTGCCAGTTCAGCCCGGTTCAGCTGAACCAGTAGTGGTGGCGGCGGGAGGCTTCAGTCATTCGCCCGGATGCTTCTGCACATACGCAGAAGCGTTGCACGTGTGCAAGCATGAGTGAACCGGTAGTAAACTGGTTAGCAACCCACCACTGCTCTATGTGTGAAGACTAAAAAAGTTACCTCTGTGTCAGATGTGGGTTCCTGCCGGTTCAGTCTGGTTCAGCCGAACCAGTAGTGGTGGCGGCGGGAGGCTTCAGTCACTCGCCTGGATGCTTCTGCACATACACAGAAGCGTTGCACATGTGCAAGCATGAATGAACCGGTAGTAAACTGGTTAGCAACCCACCACTGCTCTATGTGTGATAGACTAAAAAACATCTTGGATTAAAAATGAAACAAAGGTGCCGAAGCTACTAGCCCAGCCTGGGCTGTTCTCGGACTTGATTCTAGAGTGAGACATCATTTGCCATTCTGCTTAAAGCAACAAAGTTTTAGTCTTTTGTGTATTTGGAAATACTTTTAAACAGTGTTAATTGTACTAACATTTATACTCAAGGAGATTTTGATTGGTAGCTTGTACTAAGATTCTAGTATATGTTTCATATGTTAATTTAGTTTGTCTGCATGCTGCTACATGTCTTAATCAAGAAATGGAGAATAGAGATTAGCAATCTTTTGTGATCCATTTTACCAAAGGACTTGGGTCGTTAATTGTGTTGCGATGGGAATTCAAAAAGAGAGCTTTTCCCTGGCACGAAGACCCAGTTGGGGGAGAAAAGGCTCACCATTATGTCATGCCTGGATATTACATGCAGCACAAAACCCTTCATAGGTGTCTTGGGAAAACACGGTTAGTCAAATATTTATTTTTATTTATAAAATTTATTGGCTGCCAATCTTACCATAGGGGAACTCTGGGCGGCTTATAGTTTACATCTTAGTTAAAACAAAAATGTTAAAATCAAACCTTAAAACAAAGACACATGGGGAGGGCAGGGACAGAATGGGAGGGAAGGTGGATTGGTTATTACTCAATCAACCACCTCCATTGCACTGATCCCCCACTAGGGCTCCAAGCCAACTGGCAAAACCACATCTTTAGGCCCTTACCAAAAGTTAGGAAGGCTTGGGTCAACCTCGCATGGGGAGGTGGGGGAGGGCAAGATGCTCAAGAGGGCAGGAACAAGAGCAGAGAAGGCCCTCCGCCTTTCATTTTCTAAAAATGTGTGTGTGTGTGTGCCAAGAGAAAAAGAGAGAGAGATTTTAGTGGGTCTTCTACACTGGATATGCTAATACCTCTTTCGTTTAGTGACTCATTTCCATTCAGTTTCACCCTTCCCTTTGCTGTTGGAGGGAATGACAATGACCACTTCTATATATATATATATTAAAGAAATGGAATAATATGACAATAGGCCTTGAAATCCTGGTTTTTTGCCCAGTTGCCATGGCAAATGTGTTTATTGGTTGTATTACACTTTCTTCCAGGAAGTGAGATGAGTAGCTGGATTGCCCAGCTTCTATCACTTTAAAACTGCTAATAACATTAGTGGCACATTCATATAGTCTCTCAATTAAGTTTGCAACAAGATCTGAAAAAAACCGTCAGGCTCCATGGACAATATTTGGTTAGAGTGCTAGTTCCTTTACTTCTGTATAGACTTCAAGATTAAATACATTTGTTTTCAACTTACAACTATTTAGCGATCATTTGAAATTACGATGGCACCAAAGAGTTATGACTGGTCCTTGCACTCATGACTGTCACAACATCTCCATAGTCATGTGATCAAAATTCAGGCACCTGGCACTTGGCATGTATTTATAACATTGCCCCAGCCTGCAATGATCAGCATTTGTGACTTTCTCAGCTACTTTCTGATAAGCAAAGTCAATGGGCAGAATTGCATCTATTTAATGACCACAGCAAAAATGTTATAAAATTGCGTGCAACTCACATAATGACTGACTTACTTAAAGGTGAAAATTCCCAGTTGTGGTCACAAATCCAGGACTATATATATTACATTAACGTTCTTTTGAACGTTAGCAAACTTTAAATCCTAGATACTTCTTCCCATATATTTTTGTAGCTGGTTGCTTATTTGATGGATATTTGGGTTTGATATAGTTAGAAAAGGACTTGATTTAATTGAAGTTGAGATGCCTGGGCTTGTTTTAATTTCTGCTCAATGTTACTAGGGATTCAAGTTATTCTAATCAAGAATACCTTCTTTGTGAGCTTAAGCAAATGTTTTCAATAAGAATGCCAACTTCCCCCTCATGAAAATGTAAAAGGCATTTTGACAAGCATTCAGATTTTGTACGGGATACAAATGTATATATTTTTTTTAGTTTCATCAACTCCAGCTTCATTAGAGTCATGAAAACATGTAGCTGCTGCTTTCATTGAGGTCAAGTAAAACGTATAGTTAAAAGAATGGTAAAATGGCCTTCTTTTAAAAAAATCTTCAACAGCAGGGCTATTTACCTTAAACAGCAAAGTTAGTTTATTTAGCATATGGCAAAAATGTTTAAAAGCATATCACAATTACATTCTCAATGAGAAAATATGAAACTGTTGACTCTATTAACAAATTCACAGGTTGACTATTTATATGGTCCATGCATATGAGCAGGGTTATTGCTTGGCACATTGCCAATGGGCATGTCCTATTACATCTAATTCAGTGGTGGGATTCAATTTTTTTTACTACCGGTTCTGTGGGTGTGGCTTGGTGGGCATGGCAGGGGAAGGATACTGTAAAATCTCCATTTCCTCCCAATCAGCTGGGACTCAGAAGGCAGAGAATAGATGGGAGTGGGGCCAGTCAGAGGTGGTATTTACCGGTTCTCCAAACTACTCAAAATTTCCGCTACCAGTTCTCCAGAACTGGTCAGAACCTGCTGAATACCATCTCTGATCTAATTTCAACAAAATATTTAAAAACTTGATTCCTGGCAAATCTCATTTATAGAAGCCCGTCTTTCTTTTTCAAACAAAGCAGCATTTTGGGGTGGGTGGGTGTAGATTTAATCAACTGAGCTAAACCCCCCAGAAAATAGAGCTGGTGGCTCTTGTGTTTTAAAGTGGTTTGGATTCTAACTTTAAACAACATTGATTTATTTTCTTTGCAGAAGGAGAACGTTTTATCTTAAAAAGGGTGGGGTTGCTTTTTGAAACAATCATATGATCTTGGGCTTAATTTATCCAGAGCTGTCTGTTTTATGCCTACTTAGTTTCCAGTCAAGAGGGAGGATCCCACAGATGTGATGGGAAGACAGGTATAATCTATCTCCCCATCCCACCCCACCCCCCTGGGAATGAAGCAATCTGGACTGCAGAAATATGTGATTAATCAAAAAAATCTTTGGCCATTGAGTACATTCTGATTAGAGGTAATGAAGGAGCTACTGAGTAATAGAATCAAAGTAGAATCATATTCCGTGTTTGCAATGGAATGCCTATTTTGGGTTTGAATGGAGTTTTGAGCAGGGCACTTTCAGGAACATAGTTCCCCCACCATTTGCTAAATAAATACATATCGGCAGGACAATTATTTAATGAAGCAACAAAAATCAGTCTTGCACTTCAGTGCATGCTATTCACAGATTCACTTACATTTTGCTTACGTTCATAACGTGCAGACACAAAGCTTAACAGATAGCTGAAACAGTTATCTACCCATCGAATAGTTCTCTGGTCACTGCTATAAGCCCATCTTGATTCTATCATGAAGCCACTTGTGTTCCAAGAAGGCCTTCATCTTCTGAAAGAGTTCTTTGATATTTCATCTATTTTAAACCAGTTCCTAAGAAAATTCTTTGCAATTAACCAATTTATTCTACTATTACTACTACTACTACTACTACTACTACTACTACTACTACTACTACTACTACTGCAACTACTACATCTATTCCTACTACTGTTCTTATTTCCTATTTTTAATTCTGGGAATTCAAGCCTACCCAATGAACTTCATAACTGAGTGAAGATTTCAACAATTCTTAGTTCTTTTATTCAGATTTTCTCTGCAAAGTCAAAATCAGAATCAGCCTGGAAGGGACCTTGGCTCATGCAGGAGACCCTATACCCATGATGGCGAACCTATGGCATGCGTGCCACAAGTGGCACGCGGAGCCATTTGTCAGGGCACGCGAGGCGCTGCCCTGTCAGCTAAGTTCACCTTTTTAAAAGCTATTTTTCGCCTTCCCCAGGCTCCAGAGGCTTTATAAGAGCCTGGGGAGGGCGAAAAGAGCCTCCCCTGCCCCCCCCAGAGGCTTCAGGGACCGTCCCTGAAGCCTTCGGAGCGCTTAAAACGACCCTCCGAGCAAACCGGAAGTGACTTCCAGGTTGCTCGGAGGGTCGTTTTAAGCGCTCCGAAGGCTTCAGGGACCGTCCGAGGCTTCCGTGATGCCTTCGGAGCGCTTAAAACGACCCTCCGAGCAACCCAGAAGTCACTTCCGTTTTGCTCGGAGGGTCGTTTTAAGTGCTCCGAAGGCTTCAGGGAAGCCTCTGGATGAAGAAGTGTGGGGAAAGATGAGGCTTGACAACTGAGGAACGTCCAACTCTATTTTATTGCGATTTAAACAACAGCAAGCAATACAGGAGAGAAGCACCTTTCCTTAGCCTGACAGCTATTTATACGAAGAGCTGTCAGGCCAAGGATCCAATCAGGAGCGCCAGTCAGCCCGCCTTCAGCCATGCCGCGCCTGATTGGCTAAGGCGCAGCATGGCTGTTGCTGGCTGACAACAGGGGAATCCCCAATCGGAAGTCAGGGAGGAAGGGAATATAACACTCCTTCCCCCCTAGCGAGGACGCATGCGCAATATTGGAGCATGCGTAGTCGCTAAGATAGGCTGGGCGGCGCCGGACACGCCCAGAACGTCTCAGAACTGGGCAGATCGTCGGAGGAGGAGGTGGTGTCCGTGGGAGCTCCTCCCTGGAGGGAGTGGAGCTCCGGGCGCCATCTTGAAGGCCTATCCCAGGCGGAGGAGGAGGCGGAGATTCAGGAGCAGGTAGGCAGGGCCGAGGTGGCGCGGTCGCTGGCGGGCTTGAGACAGGGATTTTTGAAATACAACTAGGGAGAGGCTGGCCTGATTGAGGGAAGGCCAATGTCGGTTGCAATGGCGGAGCTGGTAGCCCAACGGGGGCTGGAACGATGGAGGGCTGTGGAAGGCGGAAGGCGCCTGGAACAGTCTCTGCCGAAACTTCTTGCGGCCTGGGCAATTGCCACGGCGGGGGTATCGGGTGCGGCGCCAACCCCAGGGCCTCGGGTGAAAATGGCAAGGCCGACCCTGCGGGGTTGTTGTGTGGATCCAAAGGTTCGCGACGCCTTAATTGATCCACGTGGCGGCGCCAGTCTGCACCGTCGGCGGTCCGTACCCTGTAAGAGCAGGGGCCGGTTACAAAAGTGACGGTGGCAGGCACCCACTTAATATCCCCGGAGAAAGCCCTAGCCCACACTGGATCGCCCTCACGGAAGGAACGGGGAGGGGGCCCCAGGTTGCTCGGCTGTGCCTCAGAATAGGTTGGGTGCAACCTATCTAAGGTGGTCCGCAGGCGCCGGCCCATCAGCAGCTCCGCGGGAGTTTTTCCGGACAGGGGACACGGGGTGGAATGCTGAACCAGGAGGTAAGCAGCCACCCTCGTGGGCCAGTCGCCCTTGTCCATTCGTCCAAGGGCGTCTTTGGCCGAGCGGACAGCGCGTTCCGCCCGGCCATTGCTGGCCGGATGATAGGGAGCGACGAGGGCATGCCGGATGCCTTGGGTGGCCAGGAAACCCTGGAACACGGTGGACGCAAACTGAGGACCATTGTCCGACACAACGACGTCCGGCAAGCCGTGGGTGGCAAACAGGCGCGTTAGTGCTCGGACAGTGGCCTCGGCTGTGGTGGAGGTCATGAGCATGAGCTCCACCCAGCGTGAGTAAGCGTCCACCACAACCAGGAAAACCTGGCCCCGGAAAGGCCCAGCGAAATCCAGGTGGAGGCGTGACCACGGGCCGCGGGGAATCTCCCACTCCCGCGGCGGGGCCGCCGGAGGCGCTGGACGGGAGACCTGGCAGGTCGAGCACCTGGCAACCCAGGTAGCTATCTCGTCGTCCAGCCGGGGCCACCAGACATAGCTGCGCGCCAATGCCTTCATGCGCGCTATGCCAGGGTGGCCCTCATGGAGGCGAGACAGCACCTGGTCACGCAGTGTGGGTGGAATGATCACCCTGTCCCCCCACAGGAGGCACCCACTGTGAAGGGACAGCTCTAACTGCCTGGCCTTGTAGGGGCGGTGGTCGTCGGACACCGGCCCCCCAGGCCACCCCCGCAGAACCCAGGTCATCACCTGGGAGAGGGTGGGGTCGGCCAGAGACGCTGCCGCCACATCGCCCGCAGAGAGCGGCAAGGCGAGGTCTGCAATGGCCAAAACAGACAGGCAAGGCACTGTCTGAGGGTTGGAGACGGGCAAGGGGCAGCGGCTGAGGGCATCCGCATGCCCTAGCTTCTTGCCAGGGCGGTAGACCAGGGCATACGAGTATGCCGCTAGGAACTCCACCCAACGTGTCATCCGGGGTGACAGAATGGGAGGGGTCGGACGGTCACCGGCCAGAAGCCCAAGGAGCGGCTTGTGGTCAGTGAAGAGCGTGAAATGCCGTCCGTAGAGGTATTCGTGGAACTTTTTAACCCCGGACACGGCAGCCAGAGCCTCCTTGTCGATCTGGCTGTAGTTCCTCTCCGCTGGAGAGAGTGTCCGGGAATAAAAAGCTATGGGGGCTTCTGAGCCGTTGGGAAGGACGTGGCTCAGGACAGCCCCCAAACCCACGGGGGAGGCGTCACACGCTAGAGTCAGGGGCATCCTGTCACTATATTGGACTAGGACTGCCTCTGACGTCAGCATGTCTTTGACAGCCGCGAACGCATGCGCTTCGCGGCTGCCCCAGCGCCAGGCTGCCGATCGGTCGAGCAACCGATGCAGCGGCTCGGCTAGTGACGCCTTGTGTGGCAAAAATGGCGCGTAGAAATTTAAAAGCCCCAAGAACGACTGCAGCTCCACCTTAGTGGTGGGGGTGGGGGCGTTCTTGATGGCTGCGACTTTTGCAGGGGTGGGGTGGATTCCGTGGGCATCAATGGAGAAACCGAGGAAGTCCACTTTAGGCACAGCAAATGAGCATTTGCTGCGCTTTAATTTGAGACCCACGCCCCTAAAACGGTCGAGGACCTTCCCCAGTACTTCGAGGAGTCCTGAGCGGCTGGATGCAGCGATCAGGACGTCGTCGAAATAGGGTACAACGCCAGGGAGCCCATGGAGCAATCGCTCCATGAGGCTCTGGAAGATCCCCGGGGCCACGGAAACGCCGAATTGGAGGCGGCGGCAACGGAAAGCCCCTCGGTGGGTGACGATAGTCTGCGCCGCCGCCGCTTCGTCATCCACCGGGAGCTGCTGGTAGGCCTGCGCCATATCCAGTTTCGCGAAAATACAGCCCTGCCCCAGGGAGTGGAGCAGGTGCTGTACTACAGGGACTGGATAGGGGTTTGCCTGAAGGGCCAAATTGATGGTGGATTTGAAATCGGCGCAGAGGCGTATGGAGCCGTCGGCCTTCACAGGGACCACTATAGGGGTCTCCCAACGTGAGTAGTCAACAGGCTCCAGTACGCCCTGCGCCAGCAAGCGGTCAATCTCCTCATCAACTTTGGCCCTTAAGGCAAAAGGCACCCTGCGGGCCTTCAGCCTAATGGGAGCAACCTGGGGATCTAAATTAAGAGAGATGGGGGTGCCCTTGTATAGTCCCAGCTGGCCGTCAAAGACGTCCGCGTAGGCGGAGATGACAGCAGCTACGTCAGGGGGTGTGTCTGAGATGGAGTGCACCCCCTGCACGGAGAGACCAAGGGCGGGGAACCAATCTAGCCCCAATAGAGCGGGGAGGGGCTTTTCAACCACTAGGATTGGCAGGCACCCCGAAAACCCCCCGTATTCAACCCTGACTGTATGGCAGCCCAGGGTTGGGATAAGTGACCCCTGATAGTCCCTTAAGGCCACGGGGCTAGCAGACAGCTGGCGTTTAAGGACGCCGGGGCACAGTTTCTGGAAGTCAGCCCAGGCAATTAAGGAGCGGGACGAGCCGGAGTCCACCTCCATTACACAAGGCGTGCCCTCAATGAGGACTGACGCCTTGATTCTGTCCGCACCTGCGGAGGCCTGGTAGATCGCCTCTGCAGGGGCGGCTGCTGTAGGGCCTGGCTCCACGGTGTAACAGCTGGCCTTCGAGCGCGGCTGGCGGCGGGGCTGCTGCTGCGGTCCGGCTGTCATCTGCTGGCCTGTGACTCCCTGGGATGGCGGCGGTGGTAGCACAGCTCGGCAAACTTGGGCCAGGTGCCCTTTTTTCGAACACCGGCGGCAGATGGATGCCCGGAATGGGCAGGCTGACCGGTCGTGGCTGCCCCCGCAGCCCAGGCAGGCTGTCACAGTCTGGCGCGGAGGTCGCGGAGTGCGGCGTCTCTGTAGTTCTGCCAGGCGAGCCACAAGTTCTTCCTCTTCCTCAGCCGGGCTCGGAATGGGCACCAGCTGATCAATGAGGCAGGTCTGCGCTGGGGAAGGGTGAAACGGGTGGCGGTCCATCTCAGCGACGGATTGCTCCGACAACTCCGCCGCCCGTGCATCAGCGACCGCCTCTGACAGGGTGATTTCTGGCCGGGCCAGGAGACGCCTCCTCAGCCGTCGGTCCCTGATGCCGCTGACGAATTGTTCAACCAGATTGTCCTCCAAGTCAGGGAACTCGCAGGGTATGGCTGTGGTCCGCAAGGACTGGAGGAACTGGCTGACGTCTTCGTGTGGCTTCTGGACGCACTGACAGAAAGCGTATCGCCTGGTGATCTTCGATGGGGTCGGGGCGTAATGTCCCTTCAGCTTGGCCATCAGCGTGTCCCAGTCGAGGTCGTGGACTGGCACAGGGGCTGCCAACGCCCGGGCGGCGTTGAACATCGGGGTTCCGCAGCTACTGAGGAAGAAGCTGCACTTCTCCTCCATCGGAATACCCCGTTTTCCGTTGGCTCGCAGGAAGCACTCAAAACGCTCCAAAAACCCCGTCCATCCTTCTCCGTCGGTGCCGAAGGGAGCGAACGGGGGAAGTGAAGACATAGCGGCTTGGAGTTGTGCGGCTCGGGGAGCTAAACTCAAGCGGCTGTGTAACAGAGGTCGGGTTCCGTCAGGGTCGTCGCCTCAGCAGTATCCCATCCTCGTCGCCAGTGAAGAAGTGTGGGGAAAGATGAGGCTTGACAACTGAGGAACGTCCAACTCTATTTTATTGCGATTTAAACAACAGCAAGCAATACAGGAGAGAAGCACCTTTCCTTAGCCTGACAGCTATTTATACGAAGAGCTGTCAGGCCAAGGATCCAATCAGGAGCGCCAGTCAGCCCGCCTTCAGCCATGCCGCGCCTGATTGGCTAAGGCGCAGCATGGCTGTTGCTGGCTGACAACAGGGGAATCCCCAATCGGAAGTCAGGGAGGAAGGGAAT
Source organism: Natrix helvetica (assembly GCF_964273705.1). Taxonomy (NCBI): domain Eukaryota; kingdom Metazoa; phylum Chordata; class Lepidosauria; order Squamata; family Natricidae; genus Natrix; species Natrix helvetica. The sequence continues at coordinate 84,993,118 of NC_138552.1, forward strand.
ATAACACTGGACAGTCCCTGAAGCCTCCGGAGGGCCTCTGGGGCGTCGGGAGAGGCTCTTTTCACCCTCCCCAGGCTCCTATAAAGCCCCTGGAGCATGGGGAGGGCAAAAAAACCATGTAAAAATGGGGGGGTCGCACGTTTTGCGCGCATGCGACTGGGGGGGTCGCACGTTGCATTATGGGTGCGGCACGCCCGCACTCGACCCCCCTGCACTCCCCCCTCTTGTGGCACACGAGCCAAAAATGGTTCGCCATCACTGCCCTATACCATTTCAGACAAGTGACTGTCCAGTCTCATCTTAAAAACCTCCAGTGATGAAGCACCCACAACCTCTGAATGCAAGCTGTTCCACTGGTTAATTGTCCTCGGTTTTAGGAAGTTTCTCCTTAATTCCAGGCTGCTTCTCTCCTTGATTAGTTTCCAGCCATTGTTTTTTGTTCTGCCCTCTGGTGCTTTGGAAAATAAATTGAACCCTACTTTTTGTGGCAGCCTTTCAAATACTGGAATACTGCTATCACATCCTCCGTAGTCCTTCTTTTCTCTAGACTAGCCAAGCCCAAATCCTACAACCATTATTCATATGTTTTAGTCTCCAGGCCTTTAATAATCATAGTTGCTATTCTTTGCACTTTTTCCAAAGTGTCAGCATCTTTTTTGTAATGTGGTAACCAAAACTGGATGCAGTATTCCAGTGTGGTCTTACTAAGGCTTTATAAAGCAGTACTAATACTTCAACGTGATTTTGATTCTATTTCCCTGTTTATATAATCAAGGATTTTATTAGCTTTTTTGGCTGTCATCACACACTGCTGATTCATGTTTAAATGATCATCCACTAGAACTCCAAGGTCCCTCTCACAGTTATTGTTTTTAAGTCAGGTTTCACTTAAACTGTACTTGCACCTTTGGCTTTTCCTGTAAAATTTTGCTTTTCTTCACATTAAATTTCATTTTGTTGAATAAGGCCTATTGTTCAAGTCTGTCAAGATCTTTTTGGATCCTGACCATTATCTATTCCTGCCAGCTTAGTGTCATCTGCAAATTTGATGAGTTCCCCTCTATTTCCTCATCTAAGTAATTTATTAAGATATTGAAGAGTTCTGGGCCTAAGACTGAACCTTGTGGTACCCTACTGCTCACTTCCCTCCCTGTAGATGTACTACCATTAAGGACCACTCATTGAGTATGGTTTGTCAGCCACTTACAAATCCATCTCGTGGTGATGCTGTCTAGCTCACATTTTTCTAGCTTCCCAAGAAGTAGGTTGTGGTCTACTTTGTCAAATGCCTTACTGAAATCTAAGTATACTATGTCTAGCATTTCGCTGGTCTACTGTTTCAAAGAATGAATAAGAGGGGTGGGGGTTGATTTTATTATGTTAATTTATTATATGACTTCTTTTACTAGTTTTATTGTTTTTATGAGGTTTTATATTCTGTAAGCTTCATTGAGTCACCAAATGCAAATAGGTGGCAATATAAATTCTGTAAATAAATAAATAAATAAATAAATTTGTATGATCTGTTCTTAATAAACCTGTGCTGGCTACTAGTTATAATTTTATTCATTTCTAGATGTTCACAGATATGTTTATTGATTGCTTTTTCCAGTATCTTCCCAGGTATTGATTCAGTTGGTATTGAGATACATTGGCATGTATTGACAATGCCAATACCTCATTGATATTGAGTCAGTTGGCAATGCCACATTTTTTTTTTGCTAATTAATTTCTATACCATCATGCTAAGTACACCGAAATGTTACTGAACTGAGATTAAACACTTTAATCACTGTAAACAGAGATGTTGTTAGTACACAGTACTTTCAAACATCAGAACCACTTTGGAGAATTAACATACACTTGGAAGTGAAAACATTGGCATTGTTCCTCTTGCCATCAGGCATTACGTCTACACTAAACCATGAAGGAAATGGATCAAATTTCTTTCTTTTGTTTTATACGCATATGACCAAAAAAAGAGAAAAGCCTGCGACTCTGAACTAACTTCCTTTATGTGCAAAGTTTCAAAGAGCAATTTGATACTACATTGTGGTACAAAAAATAAATGCATACAAAACCAAACACCAAAATGCATTTTCTGTTCAAGATTTAAGCCAGCCTTCCAGAAGTCACCTACATAATGATTTTTGGAGAAATGTATAGCATTCTAAAAGGAAACCAAATAGTAAGATTACAATTTGCAGTATGTTTCTTTGTAGTTGATATTTAAAACATAATTCCACATTCGAGTGTAACATTTTCAAGATAGGGATAGGGGAGGGCTCAACATAGTCAATACGATAACCACAATCACCCAATCAAAGCCATGCCTCCTTTCTTACACATGCTGTAGTACAAGTTTTTTTTAAGGATCTTGAATGCTGGGTTGTGGCCAACATCTTGATTTTTTTTAATCTTCTCCTTACAGGACCCTGATTCAAACCCTTGTTTCATTTTGAAATGCCCAGTGGATTGCACTACTGCAGACTCGGAAGCAATAACTAGATTCTGCTACTAACTCTCATTTTTACCTGTGTAGAGTTAATTGAGTAGAAAACATTCCATGCAGAGTTGGCTTAATTGCACAGAATGGCTGCATTGGCAGAGCCACAGAAGTAGCTCAGAATAGACCTTGTGTCTTTTGTGATGCATATATGTGTAAGTTAGATATAAGTATAGATAAATATATAGATGAGAGGGGGGAGGAGAAAGGGGACGGAAGGAGGGAGAGATGGGGGGGAGATAAGGTGCGATAACAGTTAAAGACACAGAGCTGACAGCCCAGGTTCGAGACCCGAGCAAGCACAATGTGTGAGCTCCCATTTTTTGCCTAAGCTTCTGCCCAGCTAGCAGTTTGAAAGCATGCCAATATAAGTTGATTATTAATACCATTTTGGTGGGAAGATAACAGTGTTCTGTGTGCCTTTGGCATATAGCTATGCTTGCCACATGACCATGAAAATGTCTTCAGACAACGCTGGCTCCCTCAAAATGGAGATGAGCACAGCACCCTAGAGTTGGATATGGCTGGACAGGGAAATCGTTACAAACTATCTCCCTCTGCCTCTGCCTCTGCCTCTGCCTCTGCCTCTGCCTCTGCCTCTGCCTCTGCCTCTGCCTCTGCCTCTGCCTCTGCCTCTGCCTCTGCCTCTGCCTCTCTCTCTCTCTCTCTCTCTCTCTCTCTCTCTCTCTCTCTCTCTCTCTCTCTCTCTCTCTCTCTCTCTCTCTCACACACACACACACACACACACACACACAAATATATATCTATAGCTATCTTTATATTTATAAGAAAAAATTATAAGAAATCTTTTTATGGCATATATGTCTGGCAGGTGTTCCTATAGTCATCATCTAATTTAAACATGTAGCTTCTAACTTTTTCTCCCTGTTACCCAAAGGTGCTACAAAAGAATTTTGTCACTTTACGTTGTTCTGGTTGAACTCTCGTGGCCCACCAAAAATAAATAAATTCCTGGATTGTGTGATAGTATAACAGGTCTTCTTTTACTCCAGTGATTCAAATGTTTCCACTAGTGTAGCTAAGAAAAATACTAAAAAAAAAAAAACGTTTTATGAAATGCGAAAAGAAAAGAAAGGAGAGGAGGAGAAGTGAGAGGAGAAGAAAAGAGAAAAAGAAAAGAAAAAGAAAAGGGAAGAAATAAGAAAAAGGTAAGGAAAAAAAGGAAAAGAAAAAAGAAAAGAAGAGAAGAGAGGAGACGAGGAGAAGAAAAGAAGAAAAGAAAGAAGAGGGGAAGAGAGGAGAGGGGATGTGAGAGGTGAGAGGAGAGGCGAAGAAAAAATAAAAAAAGAAAAGAAAAAGAAAGGACAAGAAAAAATAAGGAAAAGAAAGGAAAAGAAAAAAGAAAAGAAGGGAGGAGATGAGGAAAAGAAAAGAAGAAAAGAAATGGGAGGGGAGGAGAAGAGAGGATAGGAAAGGGGATGGGAGGGGAGAGGTGAGAGGAGAAGAAAAGAAAAGAAAAAAAGAAAAAGAGAAGGGGAAAAAAGAAAAAGAAAAAAGAAAAGAAAAGCAAATTTACTGGACTGTACAAGGACTGTGGCTAAGATCCAAAGAACTACTTTAAGCATTTCTAAGAGATTTAACTAGCCCAATGGAATGGTAAATGCTTTTGTCTGAACTACAAAAACTTCCATAAATCGTGTCACTTTTGAAAATGTCATATCTATTAGTTGCTATTTAGCAGGGAGGATTAAGTTTTGAGAAGCAGAAGCCTAAATCTCTTCTTGGCTCGGGTTCTTCTTTGGAAGTTGAGCATTTGGTATATAGGCATCTCTGTGGTTTTTAACCAATTGAAATCCTTTAAATTCCGAACTGGCAATGTTTTCAGGATGCTTAATGAAAGAGTTTTAGTTTCATGTTTGAATGATCCAATCCTCAATTTATATGACAAATCTTTCAGACATTAGATTAGTTAACTCACACCAAGATCAAATCTATCTAGGAAACACGTAGTTGTATAGATTTGGTACATTTACCAAATCCTCTATATGTATAGAGGATTTAGTAAATGTAAAATCACTCTGCAAGTACCACAGTATTGATCACAATCTAGGTAGCATTATAAAGTGACTAGTTGCAAGATGATCCCTCTCTTTGAAATAAACATTTTTTGGTATTTGATTCCAGCGCATGCAGCTGAAATAGCACAGATGAACACAGGACAGTCCCATTGTCATCCCATATGATAATTATTTAGGAAGAGTATATATCATAAATCCAAAAATAATTACAGTGTCAAATGTCTATGAAGATTCTCAGTCATCCAAGTCATGGTTGTCCCAAAGGTGCTTTTTCAAGAGGAAACTGGACTTTTTGAAAAAGCTCTGAGCTGAAAAAGCAACATAGTGCCAAATAAACTTCCATAATAAGTCATTATTTATTTTCCTAAGCATATAAACAGAATGACCGTAGCTGGCAAATAAGCAGTGGGACTAGAAGTTACTTCTGACTTCCTACTGGCTTCCCTATAGACTTTCCTTACAGGAAGCTGGCATTGGAAATCACAATCGCATGACTGTGGGGATACTCTAATGGACCCAAATTTGTGAGTAAAACAGGACTGAACATCATGGAAATTTCAGTTCCACAGGCGTAATGGCCCCCAATTTTTAAAAATGCATTATTTAAGGATCTCAAGTACCCTGCTTCAAAAAATGTTGCGATATAGTACATTGTTTGGGATAACTTGAGGATCCAAATAGATAAACAAAATGAGAGTTTTAGTAATATATAGATATGCAGCTTTTTAAAGGAAAGGCATATTTTCCTCAAGATTGTGTAGCAGCTGTGGAGGGCTCTGGAGCATTTTTGGAAATTCCCCCAAAGATGTAAATATTCCATTTGAAAATGTTCAAGGATATTTTGTAAGTACTGTACATGGCACAAGAGCTCCAGTTGAAGTGGATTGGGCTCTTAAACTGTGCCATTGCTCAGTCACTTTACAGTGAAATTGGAAGCAGACTAGTTTGTATAATTCATGCTTTGATTGACTGAAGTTCAAATTTGACTTTTTCAAGCTGATCCTGTTTTAAATTCCTGCGCTTGCTGAATCTAATGTTTCATAAGTGACCTGCATTTTATATTTATGATCCTATTGATTTTAATATTTGTGTTTATACAGGCCATAAGCTACTCTAGCAGATGTTCTAGCAAAATGAAAATAAATAAAAGAAAGAGAAATATGGAACAAATGTAAGGCTTTTTAACAAGTAAGTATGTAACTGTGTTTATAATTCAGGAAATCCCATTGAATACCAATGATCCAGCCTCATGGAGATTTTAAGCAAAGTAGCAAATGTAGATCAGTGGTATTGAATTGGAACTAAGAAGAAGGGGAAGGAATTTATTTATATTTTTCTTTTTCTTCAGGATTTTATACAAAAAAAATCCCTCATTCATTTTTATCTGTAATAACATAGATAGGCTGGCTGAGAGATACTGTTAGTGTCAGATCAGTACGTGAATATCCATGGCTACGATTGGACTTGAACCTGTTTTTTTCTAATTCTAATGTGGTAGTTCAAACACAAAGTCCTCATGATTCTGCCTGTATGCTGAAGGTTATGATATATTTGTGGTAAAGATGAACATCTAAATAAATACAGATACAAAATTTCAAGCATGCATTGATTATTGTGCTTAGGAATATCTATTTTCTATATATGATCAATTCAAACGATGAACAGATAGCTATGATAAATAACAGGATTTCAGTTGCCTTATCTCTGGTGTACTTTACCATAAAAATTGGAAAGTTTTACTGATAAAATGTGTCTAAATTGATTTTTGTTGAAAAAGGAATGCAGTAAAAAAAACAGGATAGGTGAACAACAAGAAAAGTTCTTTCATCATGCATGACAAATGTATAAAAATCTAGAAACCTGGACTCAAATACATACAGATTCAGAGGATCTTTAAGATTAATATTGAAATGAAAATAGAATTTTCTCCTTGGGTTGATGGAAAAACCCGAAGAAAAGAGCATCTATGACTTTTTAAAATATGTGTTCTCAAGAGAGATTATTATATGTAGAAAGATGGAAAGATTTGGCAAAACCTAAACGTAGGAACAGTTGATGAAGATGAGAAAAATTGCTGAAATGGCCAAATAAGCTTATGAGTTATGAGTTTGATCATTACACAGGATAGATTATAGACAGAAGAGAGTCACAATGTACCTTTAGAGAGAGAAGTTAAAATATAATTGCACTTATACAATAACTATTATGAAGTAGATCAGAAGCCTTTAAATCAGAAGATTTATATCATTCTCCTTTTTTCTACCTTTATTCTTTCTTTCTTTCTTTCTGAACTTTTAGCTTTTTTCTTTTATTTCTCCCTTTCTTTTTCACATTCTTTATTCTATTTTAGTTTCCATTAGTTTTTATTATTGTTATTAAAACTTTTCAATAAAAAGTAACAGTAAAATAAAATAATAATAAGATCAATTAATAAATATATATAAAAGAACTAAATGAGATACATTTATCCAGAATTTTAAAACTATGAAATAAAAATTAGGGACATACTATCTTTGATCAGAGGATAACTGGTTGAACCATTAATGTTTTTCACAGTGCATTTTCCATAATTTCTACACTGCAATACTATATATATATATATATATATATATATATATTCATAGTGAGAGAAAACTAATTCTTACAAATTTTAATTCAAATGTATAGAATTGCAGGCTTAAATGAACATGATTTCTTGAACAGAGGCACAGCTTTCTGGTTATACACTTAAAAAGTAAGTAGAAATATTGATGCACATTGGATACTCTAATTACTTGGTAGTGCTTTTAAACATTTTAATATAATAGAGAAATCTTTGCTACCCAAAATTAAAGTGATTTATTGGACGCTATAGTACCATTGTTTCCATTACTTAAAATAATAAAATAACGAACAAGTATACTCTGCATAGGCTTTCAAAAACTAACTTCATCCATAATAAATACAATAATGCTTTTTAGTTTTGTTTTAAAGTGAAGGATTGATTGGCACTAATATTCCCCTTAAAACATTTAAGCTATTTTACCTAAAGAGTTTTAAAATTGAGAGTGAAAATACATTAAAAGCTTAAATTAAATGTTGTATATTTGATTGCTACAATGTGCCCAATTCTTTATATGATAACACTGAGACTTAGAAAACTAATTTATTTTAACTCCATCAAACTCTTGCCACTTACCAGTTTTCATTTTCTATTTTATTTGTTTTTCACTAATTAGTATACACTACAATCACTTTAAAGAAAATCCGATTTCAGCTGATTTTCAAGAAATATAAAATTTTAAACAACAGTTCTGGAAATGGAAAGACTTTTGAGAAAAGATGAATAATAAAAAGAGCATCTTTAAAATAAAATAAAACAAAACACTACATTATAATATAAAATTATATCGCATAGATATAAACATTTGAAGTGGCACGCCAGCCTCTTTAGCAAAAGAAATTTTGCTGTATGTTCTTATTTTTATTTACAACACAGGGAATTATTATTACTGATTGGGATGTAGACACGGCTGCAGTTTTCTCTGTTCCAACCTATGATATCTAAAAAACAGCAGAGACATTTTCCTACTGATTCTGAACATAATTAATATGCCATAGTATCCCTCTCCCAATGTAAGTTTCATAAACAAAAGGTTCATTTTCCTTATTGTTGACACTTTCTAGCCACAGGAAATACATAGTTTTAATTATAATTTGTGACATCAATAAAGTTCCAGTAAAAGTAAGACCTTATAAACAGCAAAACATAGCTCTCCCCCCCCCATGTATTTCAGCATAGCTACTTATATTAAAGAAAAATGGCAGCCAAAATAATCTGTGTAAGTGAATTGTTATGACATGATCCTCTTTAATATTTTGCATATATGCAAAGCAACCTATCCTCACATTAAAATCCACTGCACTTTTGCGTGCTACGTTGCTAACTGACTATGATCATTTAAATAAAAACACATTTAAGAAGGTTGAGCAAATTTTAATTAATTGATCATCATAACCTTGTAGTTCTTAGCATGTTCAAGAGAGTGTACGTCTTAGGACAAATGACTATATATAAATAATTAAAATATAATTGGGTGCAATAAAGATGTATCAAATCTGCTCTTCAAATATTCCCAGCCCCAATAGAGAAAAAGAATGAAGGCTCTTTCCCCTGGTCCTATTACTGATCTTGTTGGCTGTCCAAATTAAAAACATGGCAGGGTCATGACTTAACATGTCGTCAAATTCCATAAGGAACAATTGGGGAACATTTTAGAAAACTTCCAAATCACAGTCAAGCCGACGAGATGGTGGTCTATTTTTCAGTTAAACATTTCTTACAATAATGTCTCTCACAAGATGGGCTTCATGCCTGGTGACTACATTGAAACCCAACAGTGGTTATGTTCATAGCAGAAGCATCCATAACAAGGAGGTGAAAAAATGATTGCAGCCACAATGTCAGGCATGAAAAACCAGGTCCTCACATAAGGTTCAATGAAACTGTTTTATTGGTAAAAGTTTATGAACAGGAATCTTCTCAACTAGTGGTCAGCACTTGGTTAAAGTTAGGTGATGATGAACGGGACTTAACGGGGATTGAACTTAATTTACTTGTGGCTAAAAGGGAGATCAAGGCCCAGTTCTTATCCTATACACAACCATACACTCAAAGGCATCCCTTTTTTTTAAGGCATCCCTTTTTAAATATGTATTGCAATGCACATTAAAAGGGAGCAGAGCAGTTTGAACACATGGTTGTGGGTGCCATCTTGATTTTGCTGAATCCCTTATGGGCATCCCTGGCTCTTAGTAATTAATCAGAAACGATATTTCTCACAACACTGGAGGTTTTTAAGAAGAGATTGGACGACCATTTGTCTGAAATGGTACAGGGTTTCCTGCTTGATCAGGGGGTTGGATTAGAAAACTTTTGAAGTCCCATCCAACTCTGTTATTCATTTAACCTAAAATATAGAATTAAGAGACCCTGATAAATCTGAGGAAGATACAGTCATATCTTTAACTTTTAAACCTGTATCTGTTGTACTGAGTCTTCCTCAGATTTGTCAGGGGCTTTATAATTTTATGTAGCTAACATAAAAACAGTCAGTGGGTAACGCTGATGGAAAGCCATTTCCTAGTCAAACAAGTTCAATTGCTCTTAATTATTATTCTGGAATGATTCAAATGCCACCACCCAAAATCTGGAAATCTTCTAGGTAATATCAGAAAGTAAGAATTGCTTGCACTGCTGATCACTATATCTTGTTTCACTAGCCAGGAATGGGGCAAGGCTGGCTATTTGAAGAAAAAAAAAACCCACAAGCTTGCATTCAAGGGCACAGACTCTATGATTATCATCTCTCGTCTCTTAATTCTTCACCTTTTGCAGAAGGAGGAATCAAGGTGTAAACACAAATGCCTGCTCAACTCGACAGAGCAGACCCGGCTGCAATGCGGTTTCATTCACACAAGACTGTGCCTGCAGCAAGGAACACAATGCCGGTGTTGCAATGCTATATCACAGCTGATAATGGAGAGGACAAAGACAGGTGTATTATGTTATCCTAACATTTTCGTTTCCTCCAGCACAAACCAGTATGCGGTCCCTGTGCAGCCTTCAACTGAATCAACACAAGGCAAAAAAAAAAAAAAAGCCAACAACCCAGAGGCAAAGAAGGCTAGGAAATGTTATCCTTACCTTTCTGCTGATTTGAGATAGTATATTGCTCTGTGAGAGGCTCTGCCATAACTTTTCTCACACGGAGCTCCCTAGCTATTAAATAAAATAGGAATTGGCTTCAGCAGCTCACCTGGCTTTGAAGTTCAAGATAGTGGATCCTCCCAAGCACCCCCACTCCCCCCCCCCCACATGCAAGTCTTAGTCATAGCCATTGTCATCACAGTCCAATTGGCAATGGATCGAGAATTCACTTTCATTCTAAATTTGTTCTGGGATTTTTCTAAAGTAATTGATTCAGAGTACATAATGGACAGGGGAAACCCCAAGCCTAGATAATACGTTTCCTCCCCTTTTCCCCCCCTCTTTTTTTCTCTCTCTCCTCCATAGAAATTGCCATGTAAGAAGAACACAATGGAAAGTATCACCGACAGTGAGTCATATCCTGGGCTGGTGAGGCACACCTCACTTTTGTAATCTTTTACATGCACAGCTAAGTACATTAACAAGGTCAAATTCTATAATAGATTCTGGGCATTTGATTCTTGAGAAGGGAAAACTGAGGGATTCTATGTCACCACGAAAGAAGGTCAAGCGTTTTGAGGAAGAGAAAACCTAAAGTTTTGGGAACGTTTCTGTTTCTTGTTTGAACAAGTGTGAGAGGTAGTGTCAACCCTGGCTAAGGCCATCTTGAATGCTTCAGGGTTGCCACAAGGGAGAAGAGGGGACAGGGAGGGGAAAAATAGATAGCTGGGGGTTTGTAGTCAAAACAAAAAGTCTTGCCCTGGGAACCAAGGACATTCCAACAGCACACGTGAAGCGAACTGGCAGTAATGCCAGCAGCAACCCATCTCTGAACTGTACCTACCAGCGTATCTGCCGAAAATTAGAATACAAGAATACAATAGCAGAGTTGGAAGGGACCTTGGAGGTCTTCTAGTCCAACCCCCTGCCTAAGCAGGAAACCCTATGCCACTTCAGACAAATGGCTATCCAACATCTTCTTAAAGACTTCCAGTGTTGGGGCATTCACAACTTCTGGAGGCAAGCTGTTCCACTGATTAATTGTTCTAACTGTCAGGAAATTTCTCCTCAGTTCTAAGTTGCTTCTCTCCTTGATTAGTTTCCACCCATTGCTTCTTGTTCTACCCTCAGGTGCCTTGGAGAATAGTTTGACTCCCTCTTCTTTGTGGCAACTCCTGAGATATTGGAACACTGCTATCATGTCTCCCCTAGTCCTTTTTTCTCTTAAGCTAAACATACCCAGTTCCTGCAACCGTTCTTCATATGTTTTAATCTCCAGTCCCCTAATCATCTTTGTTGCTCTTCTCTGCACTCTTTCTAGAGTCTCCACATCTTTTTTACATCGTGGCGACCAGAACTGAATGCAGTACTGTCTTCAGGACATGACAATTACTGTCTTCAGGACATGACAAAACATCTTACAGTCCTATTCCTGGGTTCCCAGCTGATGCTCATTCTTGCTGACCAGCCCTGAAAACAGGACAAGATACTCCTGTTGTTGGTTGCTGCCACATCTAATTATTGTGTAGAGAAATTGAAGGAATTACAATCTGCCAAGAGTAGAGGTTGAGAAGAGATTCCCTTCTACCATCAATGGTAATAATGTGAGGTGAAGGAGGGGATTTTCTTTTATGTACCACAAAGAAAGTTTGGAAATCTTGAAATCTCATGTTTATATCAAGGAGGATTAGTTTCCACCCACTGCTTCTTGTTCTACCCTCAGGTGCTTTGGAGAATAGTTTGACTCCCTCTTCTTTGTGGCAACCCCTGAGATATTGGAACACTGCTATCATGTCTCCCCTAGTCTTTCTTTTCATTAAACTAGACATAGACAATTCATTTTAAGCTTCAAAGCTTGTTTAAACAATACTTTCCTTTAAAACAAAAAGCAAAAAAACTGCTCTTAATGATTGCATCCTAATTTAAGAAATCTGGCCTTTTCTTCCTACTAATACCTGATAATTAATTATACCTGTTCCTTCCAGAAAAGCTAAGGCTCTATATTTATACCCAATCTGTACAAGGAAAAAACACAGGCAAAGCTCCAGAACAATAATGTAGCCCTCGGTCTAGACTTCTAAAATGATCTGCGGCTGAAGAAAATTGCATAAATATAAGACTGCAGATGATAATCACTCCCTTTCCCTCCTTGCTTGGGCAGAAAGCAATTTCAAGATGGCAACTCTTGGTAAGTTATAGCGTCTTATAATAATAAGTCCAGCGCTGTGAGGTTTAATATTATGGTAAGTGGTATCTGGTCAGGGCCTGTCTCATCTTCTGTAAATAAATAGTATCGAGCGAGCGAGAGACAATATTATGTCTTTTTTTCTTTTTGGAAATGATGTCTCCTAAATATGGTATTCTAACTAAGCAGTTAAAACAATCTCCAGTTTGCTCCTATAAATATACCTATGCTCTGAACTGAAAAGATTCAGAACACATGTAGCCTTGTACATTTTATAAAAAGATATCCTGAAAAAGTGCTAATCTTAAATTGAAACGTTTATACACCCCAACAGATTTTGAGCATACATCTATGTCTGGCCACATGTGGTTTTTTTTTAATTTGTTTTGTTGTTGCTTGTTTTATTTATTACAAAAATCAGTAGATAAGTGCTTTTAATGAAGATGACTTTGAAAGGTTTCAGGGTATAGGTAGTCCTTGACGTACAGCCACCATTGAGCCCAAAATTTCTGTTGCTAAGTAAGGCATTCGTTCAGTGAGTTTTATTCCCTTTTACAGCCTTCCTTGCCGCAGTTGATAAGTGAATGAATGCAGTGGTTCAGTTAGCAACATGGTTGTTAAGTGAATCCGGCTTCCCCATTGACTTTGCTTGTCAGAAGTTTGCAAAAGGTGATCACATGACCCCGGGATACTGCAACCATCATAAATACCCTGTTTCCCCAAAAATAAGACCTCCCCTGATAATAAGCCCAATCAGGCTTTTGCGCGCATAAGCTAAAATAAGCCCTCCCCCCAAAATATTGCAACACAGCAGCAGCCATGAGGTGACCATGCCGCCTCCTGCACCTCAACAATAATAAGACCTCCCTAAAAATAAGGCCAAGCACTTATTTCGGGGGTCAAAAGAAAATAAGAACCTGTCTTATTTTGGGGGAAAACATGGTATGAGTGAGTTGAATAAGTCATTCAAGTGTCTGAATTTTGATCAATGCTGCATGGGCAAGTTTCCAAATGCATCTGAATCCAATGGTAAAAACCACAGCTGGAACATGAAAGATGCCAGTTTTGGACACATTAATATGTAATGAACTCATTGCAGATATAAATGCAGCACATCAAGAGGAAGATTTCTAGTTTTCTTCCTGTTGGTAAATGCTTTTGTTTGTTTGCTTGCTTGCTTGCTTGCTTGTTTTCCAGGTGCAAGATGGTGTAGTTTTCCATTCACCTTACAAGAACATTCCTTTATTGTGCATGGAGACACAGCTTTAATTTACTTAGAGATAATTTACTAGATAATAAGCACATCAGTCATTTATGGTTTTTATACACTACTGTCCCCCATGAAGACTCCCACAGTTCACACCATCAAAATGTGAATAAAGTACCCTGTTTCCCCCAAAATAAGTCATCCCCAGATAATAAGCCCTACAAAGCTTTTGAGCGAATTCACTAAAATAAGCCCTCCCCGAAAATAAGCCCTCCCCAAAAATATTGCAACAGAGCAGCAGCCATGAGGTCACCATGCTCACCGCCTCCTGCACCTCAAAAATAAAAAGATCTCCCTGAAAATAAGACCAAGTGCTTATTTCGGGGGTCAAAAGAAAATAAGACCCTGTCTTATTTTGGGGGAAACATGGCAAGTAAATAAAAGGAACATTCTCCAAAACCTGTTTCTATAATCCAGAGCGACAATCCTTATACACAAATCATTTATGAAGTATATCCATTTTAGCTGTCTTCTTATTCCTCATCACAGAGGCCGCCATCTGAGCTGACCAAGGGGATGGATCAACAATAGAAGAACCTGTCTCTGGCCCTCATCTATGAGGGGAACCCTCAATATTCCAATTTAAGATGAAAAGACTAGATGGATTGGGTCTACTTGAAGAATATTTATTTATTTATTTCAGGGGTCCCCAACCCCTGGTCTGTGAAAAAAACTGTCTCTATGGAACCGGTCCCTGGTGCCAAAAAGGTTGGAGACCGGTGACTTATTTCATTTATATGCCATCTACCTCACCAATATAGAAACTTCGGGAGGTTGAGATTACATCTGAAGATTCCTGGGAGCTAATGGGATTAAAACTAGCACTTTCAATTGTATTTGCAAACATATTGTGATACAACACCCACAAAACTGGTATGCCATATCTGAGCAACTACATTTTTAATCGATTAGTGCTTCGAGCTAGTTTTCAAGGACAACCCTAAATAGAGCTCCCTGCAATAGTCTATGAGGTGGCCATGGCAGGATTTACTGTTGCCAAGATTGGTCCAGATTAACATCTTTCAACAAACAACAAGATTTATAAAACAGTTGGGTAAGAATCCAAAAGTGTTGGCTTCCTCTGCCAACCAACAGGTCTGCAATAGTGTAGTCCCTGAGCAGACTTCACTGTATAAATTTTGCGTAAGTAAATTTGACTAACAAATTTAAGGGAGAAATCCCCAACTTTCTTCCCTCTTCTTCTGTTCTGCTGCCCAATTCAGGAACTACATAATTAGATGAGCAAACACATAAATCTTTTGATGCCTAAAACTCCTTTTTGGCTTTCCTCCAAGGAAGGGTGCTGTCTTTTCATTCTGAGCACAGCACGGAAGATTTGTAAAAAGCCAGTCTAAATGTCAGCAAAAGGGAGACCTCGTTAAAGTTGTGTGACTCATCAGAGGAAAAAATTAGGTTTACATTGAGTAATTAATTTCTCTTTGTCCCAGTTTCTGATCTCCGAAATGTTGGCACTTGGCTATAAAGAGGGAAGAAAGCAAAGATTAAAAAAATATATCCTGCCACCACAGTTTTTACAAACAACTTATTTCTACAAAAAAATGAATTGCAATTTCCTTGTAGCTGGATAATTGGAATGCATGTATTTATTTAATACATTTTAGGTAAAGATTCCCCTCGCACATATGTGCTAGCCGTTTCTGGCTCTAGGGGCGGTGCTCATCTCCGTTTCTAAGCTGAAGAGTCAGCGCTGTCTGAAGACATCTCCATGGTCATGTGGCCGGCATGACTAAATTCTTAAAGCACATGGAATGCTGTTACCTTCCCAATAAAGATGGTTCCTATTTTTCAACTTGCATTTTTTACATGCTTTCAAACTGCTAGGTTGGCAGAAGCTGTGACAAGTAATGGGAGCTCACTCCATTACGCCGTGCTAGAGATTTGAAAATCGAAAAGTGAATCAGACCTTTCTGATTGACAAGCTCAGCATCTTAGCCACTGAGCCACTACATCCCTTAATACATTTTACAATTTGTAATACATTTTACAAATACATAAATAAATAATGTATTTGTTACAAAGGTGAAAATGTTTCTGCTTCAAGGGTTGCATGCAACAGTGAGAGTACCTCTTGTCCAAAATGGGCAGTTCCCCCCCCCACACACACACACCTGACACAAATAAACATGAGATTTCAAGATTTCCAAACTTTCTTTGTGGTACATAAAAGAAAATCCCCTCCTTCACCTCACATTATTACCATTGATGGTAGAAGGGAATCTCTTCTCAACCTCTACTCTTGGCAGATTGTAATTCCTTCAATTTCTCTACACAATAATTAGATGTGGCAGCAACCAACAACAGGAGTATCTTGTCCTGTTTTCAGGGCTGGTCAGCAAGAATGAGCATCAGCTGGGAACCCAGGAATAGGACTGTAAGATGTTTTGTCATGTCCTGAAGACAGTAATTGTCATGTCCTGAAGACAGTACTGCATTCAGTTCTGGTCGCCACGATGTAAAAAAGATGTGGAGACTCTAGAAAGAGTGCAGAGAAGAGCAACAAAGATGATTAGGGGACTGGAGATTAAAACATATGAAGAACGGTTGCAGGAACTGGGTATGTTTAGCTTAAGAGAAAAAAGGACTAGGGGAGACATGATAGCAGTGTTCCAATATCTCAGGAGTTGCCACAAAGAAGAGGGAGTCAAACTATTCTCCAAGGCACCTGAGGGTAGAACAAGAAGCAATGGGTGGAAACTAATCAAGGAGAGAAGCAACTTAGAACTGAGGAGAAATTTCCTGACAGTTAGAACAATTAATCAATGGAACAGCTTGCCTCCAGAAGTTGTGAATGCCCCAACACTGGAAGTCTTTAAGAAGATGTTGGATAGCCATTTGTCTGAAGTGGCATAGGGTTTCCTGCCTAGGCAGGGGGTTGGACTAGAAGACCTCCAAGGTCCCTTCCAACTCTACTATTGTATTATTGTAATCTGCTCATTTTGTTCAAATATACAATCATAGGGCTAAAAGGGACCTTGGAGGTCTTCTAGTCCAACCCTTGCCCAAGAAAGGAGTCCTCATACCATCTAAAACAAATGGTTGTCCAATTTTTTTTCTTGAAAACATCCAGCAATGGAAAATATATTCTAATGACGTATAAGGCAACACAACAAATTCAGGTATGAAATCCTCTTACATTTGCTACCAGTTCGGAACCAGGAGCGCTCGCGTGTGGTGCTTCTGTGCATGCGCAAAACGTTCTGCACATGTGCAGAGCATCCGTGATGATGTCTGGGTAGATGGACAGACCCTCCCGCTGTCGCCACTAGCAGTTCTTCTGAACTGGGGCAAACCGCCAGAATACCACCTCTGAACAAATTAGACTCTTGTACAAGAAAATTAAAAGATTTAAAAGCAGACCATACCTTGCCTGTCAAACTCTTAGTGGAACACTCCAGTGGTGGGTTCCGGATCCTGTTGCAACCGGTACAGTACAACAGGGCCGGGCATCCACCACATGCACGTGCACAGCACATGCAAAGTGTGCACGCATGCGTACACTGCCCGTGATGCTCCAACTGCTCGACGGAGCATAGAATAGAAGAATAGAATATTTAATTTGTTACCCGCTCCCTCTCCGCAAGGGACTCGGGGCGGCGTACAATAAAAATATACATACATATAAACATATAGATACACACATATACATACATATACATACATGCATGGAGGAGGTGATAATTAACTATACATTACATTAATAATAATAAAAATTAGCCATTAAAAAATACCCCAAAATAATATAATTTAAAAAGGACTGTCAGGAGGAATACGATAAATTACGGTTGAGCCAGGCCAGATAATTGAAAGAGGTGGGTCTTGAGCTTTACACGGAAGGAGCGGAGATCGGAAATAATCCTGATGTCAGGGGGGAGGTCATTCCACAGGGCTGGGCCCATCACAAAGAAGGCCCTGCCCCTGGGTGTCGCCCCCCGACACTGTTTAGCGGACGGCACCCGGAGCAGTCCCTCTCTGTGTGAGCGGATTGGTCGTAGGGATGTATGGGGCAGGATGCGATCCCGCAAGTAACTAGGTCCTGTGCCATGGAACGCTTTAAAGATCATGATCAAAACCTTGAAACGCACCCGATAGACCACAGGAAGCCAGTGCAGCTCACGCAGGAGAGGTGTTACATGGGAGTGCCTAGTCCTCCCCATAATCACCCGCGCGGCCGCATTCTGGACCAACTGTAGTCTCCGAGTGCATCTCAAGGGAAGCCCCATGTAGAGAGCATTGCAGTAGTCCAGGCGAGACGTCACCAGCGCATGGGTGACTGTGTGCAAGGCATCCCGGTCCAATAAGGGGCGCAATTGGCGCACCAGGCGGACCTGGTGGAACGCCCCCCTCGCCACGGCTGTTACATGTTCATCCATGGACAGCCGGGCAACCAGGAGGATGCCCAAATTGTGCGCCCGATCCATGGGGGCCAGTTGCTCGCCCCCAATGGCCAGAGATGGAACCAACTGGTTGAACCGGGGGGCCAGAACTCACAGCCACTCCGTCTTGGAGGGGTTGAGCTTGAGTCGGTTGTCATCCATCCAGATCCGTACGGCTTCCAAGCACCGGGACATCATTTCGACGGCCTCGTTGGGGTGGTTCGGGGTGGAGATGTATAGCTGAGTATCATCAGCATACAGATGATATCCCACCCCAAAGCCACGGATGATCTCGCCTAGCGGTTTCATGTATGTGTTGAACAGGAGTGGCGAGAGAACCGACCCCTGTGGCACCCCACAAGTGAGGGGCCTCAGGGTCGATCTCTGCTCCCCTGCCAACACACGTTGCATCCGGCCAGAGAGGTAGGAGCCGAACCACCGTAAAATGGTGCCCCTTACTCCCAACCCCCCCAGTCGGTGCAACAGGATACCATGGTCGATGGTATCGAAAGCCGCCGAGAGATCTAATAGGACCAGGATAGAGGAACAACCCCTATCTCTGGCCCTCCAGAGATCATCAACCAATGCGACCAAGGCCGTCTCCGTGCTGTGCCCGGGTCGAAAGCCAGACTGGCACGGGTCTAGATAATCATCTTCCTCCAGGTGACGTGGAAACTGTTGGGCCACCACACTCTCTACAACCTTCGCTAAAAAGGGAAGGTTGGAGACCGGACAATAATTAGCTAGCTCCGTTGGGTCCAGGGAAGGCCTCTTGAGTAGGGGTCTCACAACCACCTCTTTCAAGGTGGCCGGCAGAGACCCCCCACCCAATGAAGCGTTCACTAGGCCCAGGAGCCAGTCACGTGTAACCTCCCAGGATGCCAGTACAAGCCAGGAGGGACACGGGTCCAATAAACATGTGGTAGGTCGCAGACGTCCACGTAACCTGTCCAAATCCTCGATGACAACCGAGTCAAACTCCTCCCAGAATGGTCTCTCAAGACTCGCCTCAGGCGTCTCCACTGGACCACTGAAAGGGACCCATCCCCTCCGGATTTGAGCGACTTTGTCCTGCAGATATTTCCCAAATTCCTCTGCTCTGCCCTGTAGAGGGGCTTCCCACGGCCTCTGAGACAGGAGGGAGCGGGTCACCCGGAACAGGGCAGCAGGGCGGTTATCTGCGGACGCAATAAGAGTGGCACAATGTTATCATTTGGCCGCTCTTAATGCCACAAGGTACGTCCTTAAATAGGTTCGTGCCTGTGCTCGGTCAAATTCGGAGCGGGAGGATCTCCAATGACTCTCTAGGCGTCTCTTGTGGCGTTTCATCTCCCTTAGCTCCTCGGTAAACCAAGGAGCCAGGGTGGTACGTTGCCGCAAGAGAGGCCGCAAAGGCGCCACTCGGTCTAGGGCCCTGGCAGTCGCACTATTCCATGCGGCTACCAGGTCCTCCACCCGGGGGCGGGTCAGGTCTACAGGAGGTGGCCCAAGTTCCGTCTGGAACTTATCTGGTTCCATCAGGCGCTTGGGGCGGAACCATCTAATGCCTTCCGGTTCCGCCTCCCTGCAGCGGGGGGTAGCACCAGGGAAGTCAAGTCGGAGAAGTGAGTGATCTGACCATGACAGGGGAGTGATAGTTAGATCCCCTATTCCCAGATCACTCGTCCACTGGCCAGAGACAAAAACAAAGTCCAACGTGTGGCCCCCTTCGTGGGTAGGGCCCTGAATTAGTTGGGTCAGGTCCATGGCTGTCATGGAAGCCATGAACTCCCGAACCCCCTCAGACGCTTCTCCCATCGACGGCAGGTTGAAATCCCCCATCACTAAAAGTTTGGGGGTCTCAACCGCCACCGATGCGATCAGCTCGAGGAGTTCAGGCAGGGCCGCTGATGTACAGCGAGGAGCCAGGTATACTATCAGCAGGCCCAACTGCCTCCCTGGGCCCCATCTCACGACAAGGGACTCACACCCGGATGTCTGTGGCACAGTGAATTCTCTCGGCTCTAAGTCTTCCCGGATAATCACTGCTACCCCACCGCCCCTTCCCTGGGCCCGAGGCTGGTGAAATGCTCGATAACCTGGTGGGCACATTTCCACGAGGGGTAAACCTCCCTCGTGACCCAACCAAGTCTCAGTTATTCCTGCGAGGTCCGGCTCCCCCTCTAGAATTAGATCATTGATGAGGGGGGCCTTGTTGACAACGGACCTCGCATTGCATAACAACAGCCTCAGGCCTTGGGTCTGTAGATCCTGACCACCTAGTATGCGGGGGTTGGTACAAGTGACCGGGTATAACCAATAACCCCGGTCTCCCAACCGACTATGTGTTCTTAATCTGTCCTCGCACCTGCCCCTCCCTACGACCGTTGGTATCACAGAGCCCTGTAATGGAATGTTGTCTTCCCTCTCCTACCCCCCTCCGCTCCCTCCTCTTTTGACTGCACCTAATCGCCTGGCTCTACCATCCCTCCTGACCTGGTCCATCCCCCCCCCCATCCCTGGAACCCCTTACAATTTTTAAAAAACGGTTAATTAAAAAACCCCTCAGTGTACGCTTCCTCCACCTCTCTGGGTTAATCAACCCGTCCTCAAGGTGGGCCCTTGAAAGGGCTGGAGGCCATAGCTGCGAGAGGGGGGACTCTCGCAGCCGCAGTAGGTCTAACCTCAAATATAACATGTTCAACAGGGCCAAAGCTCGTCCAGTGGGTGCTGTTGATGTTAATATGAGTTAGCTAACCATAATTTCCCACTAAGGGGATAGTCCTGGCTAAGGGGATAGGTAGATGGAAATAGTCCACATCTTGGTGGAGATGATGGGCTGATGGAATAATGAAAATAATGAGAAAGCCAGCTGGTAAATAAAAAGGACTGGGAGATGGTTCGTAGTGGGCGGTAGGGGCAGGTAGTCCGAGGTAAATGAGTGGTAAATGAGGTGGGGGGGGCGGGTTGTGATAAGCACGGCGGGGGTGCAGAGTCAAACCTTCTGCTTAGGCCTCTGCTGTTCCAACACCTCTGTCCATGGCCCGTGCTCCAGCGACTCTGGCCCCATGGCCTGCCTTCATACAGATAGTCCTCAGTCTGTTCGTCAACCCAAAGCCGTTGTAGTTGTTGTTTCCGAGCCAGGAAGACCGCTCCGGCTCCCCACGGCCTCCCTGCGGCCTTCCTGCTGATATTTCAATTCCCTCCGGCGCCTCAGGTCTCACTCTCCTTCCCTTCTTCCCTCCGGTGCCTCGGGCCTCTCTCGGGCCTCGCTCTTCTTCCCGCGGCCCTCCCGCTGGTCTGGGCTCACAGCTGGTCGCTGTTCGAGCCGCTCGGACCTCTCGGGCCGCTCGGCTCTCAAGAGTCGCTGCCATCCAGCTATGTTTCTTCCTTCTGCTTCAGACCAACGCCGTCCTCCAGCCCCCTCTGCTCGGAGTCCTCACCGCTTCGCCGCTCCATACCGCTCCGCTCAGAAAACGCCAGTCACCACGCCAACTGGCGCGCTATCCCCCCTTTGTCCTCCCTTTGCCCAGCGGGTCAGCCTGGGTCCAGGACGAAAGCCAGCATGGTCAGCAGCAAAAATCCCGACCCTCAAGTTGGAAACGAGGGTCGGCAGCATCCCTGCCCGTCAGAGAGCCCTCCGCATCAAGCGGAGCTCAGAGGCAGCCCTCCATTCCTCCCGGAAGCTCCTCCTTTTACCGCTCCGTGCACGTAAGCCCCAATCGGCTCAAATACAGGTAAGGAGGACGGGTGGGCAGGTGGGCCCTTCGGAGCACCTTACCGGAACGGTACTTGGTGCTCCCAGCAGGCACCGGTATGCCCATACCGGGGTGTAATGGTCATATCCCACCACTGCAACACACTGAAAACAATACGCAAACTGAAAATAAAGACAAAGAAAGGTTGCATTTATTTTTTGAGAGATTCAGAATCAAGTTAGTTGTATCAGTGGCACCAAGTTAGCTGATCACCGCTTACCGTTCACTGATTCACTGAAAAGTCTAATGCTTTTCATATGTAAACAAAGGCTTTTTGTGGAAAACAGAAAAAAATAAATTATGATTTATGGTTTTGATGATTAGGCAGGATGGATTATAGAAAGGAGACATGTTGTAAGTTTAAAGAAAGAGATTAATGGATAATTGTAATTACAACTGCTGTGAAGAGAATCAGAAGCTCCTTCTTCACGTCCTTTCTTTTCTATTTTTCTTATTCTTGTTTCTTTTCTTTCTTTTTGCACTTTAGTTTTCTCTTTTATTTCTTCCTTTTTCTTTTTTCCTTATTCTATTTTAATTTGTATTCCTTTTTACTCTTGTCAAAACTTCCCAAAAAAAAGTCATATGAGAAATAAATAAGAATTCCGGTGGAGGGACGTTTGACCTCCAGTTGTTGTTGAATGGGAAGTCACAACCACCCCAGCCTCCACGAATGAAAGAATGGGATGATAGAAGCTGTAGCTCAGCCATTATTGCCTAGATTGTTAAAGCCATATTAAAGAAAACAGGGTATTTTCATACTAAAAAAAAAAAAACTACTCCCATGAATTCACATATTTGAAGATGAATGCTGTGGATCTTTGCTCCACCAAAGTAAATGGTAGGAGAAAGATTGCATTCTTAAAAATTATAGAAAATCTACTACAGTATGTTATCTTATAAGGAGGTTTCATTCTGTATTGTATGCTGAAAATAAAGCAATAATATCATCAAATCATAGATTACTTTCACTTCAAAAAAGTGTTTTTGTCCATTTCAAGGAATTCTTTTTAAGAGAGAGAGAGAGAGAGAGAGAGACAGAGAGAGGGAGAGGGAGAGGGAGAGGGAGAGAGGGAGAGGGAGAGGAAGAGATTGGCCCCAAATCCCATTGTTATTACAGGGTAAAAAAAGATTTCTCAAAGGTTAGCACCTGGCTGAAAAACTGTCCCCATCTTTACTTTATGCATTGCTGACATAAAAGTCCAACCATGTTAAGTTTGTATGACATGGAGGATAGTTGTAGCAAAAGAGAAAAAAAAGGGACCCTTGAAAGGTAAAAGATTACCAGTGCATAAAATGTCACAAGGCAACTGTTACTTCACCAGAGGCATATAAGAAAATAGAAAGTATACTGTACAAAAGTTTGTTCTGTAATAAATATTGCCCCACATTATCAAGTAGACTTTCATGATTGAAGCTGGACTAAAGCCTCGTTTCTCCACATTCAACACTTCGACCATAATTTCCTTTCTTCCTTCCTTCCTTCCTTCCCTCCTTCCTTCCTTCTTTCCTTCTTTCCTTGGAAGAAAGCATGAAGATCAACCTATTTTAAAAAGATCTTCAAATTGTAGATATGTAGTCTTAAATAAAAGACTTTCCTGATTCATTGTTTATGAAGAATGCAGAATATCGATAAAACGTTCAATGATTGCCAACCAAAAAAAAAAAAAAACCCATATTTGCTTTCTGTCTGTCAGTGCCTGGTATTTTTCTTCAGTGTCAAGTCACTACATTAGTGATGTTGGTGAACTTTGGACCTTTTCATCCTATTGACAAAGTACCTTTGAGGAATGATTTCTTGGATACTGTACTTATTGTGTGTTCCATAGAATCTCTCTGAGAAAAAGGAGTTGGATTAGTGACTCAGTAGAAATAAGATAAATATTCTGGCGACGAATGCATTGATTTTAGCCTGCAAACCAATTCCTTGGCTAGACCTTAGATTTCAGATATATGTTTCTCAACATAAGGCTCATTTTATTTCTACGTCGGAAATAAAAACAATCATTTATTAACTTTTTGTTGGTGAATGAAATATTAGAAATGTGAGCTTGGATTAAAGATGAAGAAATATTATTTATTTATTCATCTGTATTTATTTGATTTATATTTCACCTTTCTGCACAAAAAAAACCCTGGAGGAATTTAATGATTAAAATACCAAAAGGTAAAGTAAAAATCTTGACTAAAAATATCTATAAAATATCTATATTTTCATATTATTATAAAATATTCTATTTTTATACAAGTATACAAAGCCACATGTTGTTGATTGGGTTTGACTTCCTTTCCACCCCACCCTACCCCCAAATAAGAACTGACTATACAATATTTATCATCTATCCTTCTGAATAGAATTCTCAAGAAAAGTTAAGATTTATTGTAGTTCTCATAATTGATCTACTGTTTCACCTTCATTGAAAGTACATGTCAATGTTCTTTTGACTGTTAATCTCTCCTATTGTTGAGAATTTCATACGCTCTGAACTAAAACCTCTTAATTGCTCTGCATGTGCCTACCATAGGTCATCTCAATATTTTTGTTAAATAACTTTGTTAATAATTTTGTTACAGTATTAATCACTTTATTGATAGCTAATCTAACCACATTTAACAATAAAGAATTAATTCTGGGGGAAATGAACAATAAACATCTGCTAAACCAAGCAGCTAAGCTCAGATCAGACTCCCACAATTTTATGATTATATATGAATTGAGCAATGTGTGGTTGAAGAAATATGGCTTGTGCCATTAAAGTCAAAATCATTTCGTTTTTCAATTTCAGGAGGAAATGTCATTCTCGCATAAATCATGTGCTCATTAATCTTAGCACCAACACCCTATCTTCTATAATTCCACTCAAGGGAGAAAAGCAAATATTGAAGGAGTATTACAATGTTCATGCTGATCAGGGCAGAAGGAACAGCTGTGTTAAGGCACCATAGTGCGAGACGCCAATCTTCACATATAGCTTCCTTGCTAACATTTTGACAGGCTAAATCTATAGAAAAACAATTCCCTTTCTTAAATTGGTTCCTCTGGTTCAGCATTGTATGTAACTGGAAGAGGTGCTTGGAGTTGAGTGTGTCTACCTCAGCTCTAAATTCTATTTGAAGGAAGGATAGATGCCTCTTAACTATAGCCAGCCTGTCTTCCATTGATGATCTGTATTCTGCATGAATCCAAAAGAGGGATGAGAAAAATATCTACAGACCCTTCACATCCTGGACATTAACTGTTTCAGCTTCTCTCCTCAGGATGGCAAGGTAGGGCATTGCATGCCAAAACAACTAGACTCAAAGATAGGTTTCCCCCTCCCTGTGCCATCACTCTGCTGAACACCTAATTCCCACAGCAGTGTCTTAGGCCTAAAGACATTTACCCATGTAGTAGGCTATATTGCTATTATCCTTCTCATCTTCTCATCTTTCCTACTACCTTCTCAGGTGGGGAGGGGGAGTAGAACATCCAGTGGCGTGCAGTGAGGTTTATGGCTGGTGAGGCTGGTGATGTCATCAGGAAGGCAGGGAATTCTTAACAAGGCGCTGGCCATGACTCGGTTTCCAGGGTCCTTTTCGCGAGCGAGCTGGCAGGGAAACGGTAGCCGATGGTCCGAAAAGTCCGTCGCACTTTCTGCTTTCACGAGCAACTTTCCATAAACCTACCGTTGCTCAGTGCAAGGAAGGGAGCCGCTCGCGCCTGCGCATTCGCCCTGGAACATGAGCTCCGGCGTCAGAACACAACAGAAGGTGGGGAATGGGACCACATGTGCAGGAGGGAGGCTGAGGCTAGAGGAGCCTCCTGCACCTCCCTCTGTCCTGCACACGTGGTCCCATTCCCCGCCTTCCTGAGTCAACATGAAGGGGACGAGGCTCACGCAGTCCCATTCCCCGAGGCTCCTCAGCGCCTTTTCCCTTTTTTTTTTCATGATGAGAGCGGTGAGGCTCTGCCTCCCTTGCCTCCCCTGACCGCAAGTCCCTGAGAACATCTAACTTCTTAGCATCGACGTGTGTTAATATAATACGATATATTATACAGTGATCTGATGGTCATTTCGACAAATCCTTTTTTACCGAGCCCCTAGAAGACAAGAAGAACATACGTGCCAAATTTCAAGTTTGTATGCTTTACAATTCTGGAGATTATGAGTAAGTGGTATTTGGCTTTTATATATATAGATTCTATAAGACATATATGTATCGAAAGTAAATGTGCCATGTTAAGAGTAGCTTAACGGTACCAATTGACTTGGCAGTAAGTCCAGCTAATATATAGGATTTTACTTCTGAGTAAATCTAGAGAGAGGATTGTACTGTAATGCACATGCCTTGTTGCTATGCAATTTTCTAGTGATGATCTTAAACTGCTAAGATATTAAGCAGTACTTAATTAGGCTAGTTTTAAAGAGTAAGCACCTAGCATCCAGTGAGCAACAAAAGATCAGTTTGTGCTGCAGTTAATAACAGGGGATTAAGTTGTGACTCATGGTATAAAGCAAGGCTGTTGAAAGCAGACTACAGTTGCCAGTTTTCATCTCTCAAGCCCTCAACGAGGGATTTTTATCATTTTCGGTGACTCAGTACAGACTCGTGGGACTAGTAATTAAAATGCTTCTAATTGGCGCCTTAATTTTTTTTTAAAAGGGTAACTCGTTGCAACATTTTATTTGTATAATTACTTCTCTGTCTTTTGTCTTTTTAAGCTAGGTGGATTGAAATAAAACTGAACATGGGATGGGAAAGTTTTACCTCCTTTTAACTTGAAACATATTTTCCATGTGCAATTTTTTAGTACAGCAACACGTAAGTTAATTGCAGGCTTTTGCTTTTCTTGGTGGTGGGTATTGTGACCTCGCTGGAAGATGTCATCCTTCAGAGGTGACATAATTGCCATGTTGTTGTTGTTTGGACCGCACTTTCACCACAGTTGAAAGAATCACTTAAATAATAGGAAGCAGAGTTTAGGAGAGCAATGCCTCCTTCAAAAAAATTAAACTTTATTTTTATTTTGGGTGTTTTTATTATTGACTAATAACTGTAGCAAAATGACCTCAATGGAATGAGCAAATCAGCTTGCTTTGAAAAGAGTCCCGTTGCTATTTTCTAAATCTGTAAGATTTAAAACTAGGTATCACTGATAACAGCATGGAAAGGGTGATGAATACTTTGAAAGCAATTGAAAATTTTCTATATTGTATTATCAGTGAGGCGAACATTTTCGGCACCGAGTGTCCAAAGAGGAACATATGTGCATGTGTGTGCACCGGACCCCCAGAAACCTGAATACCAGCTGGTCAGTGTGCACATGCCTGTTTTTATGGCTGTTTGTGGGGCCATTTGTGGGGCATTTTCAGGCCGTTTTTGTACTGGTCTTTGTGAATGCAAGCTGGTCAAATTTTTGGCCGCTTTCAGGCCATTTTCTGGTGCTCTGGCACCCGCAAAGACCAGTTGGCCAGCGCACATGTGCATGCTGGAAACCAGAAGAGCAGCTGGCGAAGGTGCGCATGCCCACAGAGACGATTCTGCATGCCACCTCTGGCACGCATGCCATACGTTCGCCATCATAGCTGTATATGCTATGTACATAGCACACACACACACACACACGTGTGTGTGTGTGTGTGTGTGTGTGTGTGTGTGTGTGTGTGTGTGTCCGTACTTATACATATGCTTGAAATGGTTCTGGAGAAGTGTTTTGGAACTAATAAAGGAGAATATTTGTGGCTCAGTGTTCAAATGAGTCTAGCAATGTCTAGAACTGATGATGTTATCTAGTTTGGGTAATGAAACATCTGTAGTAAAACAACCAAGCTCAGAGAACACCTGATTTGGAACGTGTGAATGGGTATTTCTTTACTACTCATTAAAACCTCCATATGCTTTTCTCAGTCTTTGGTGCAAAAACCCTCCAAGAGTACTTCAATGAATTGATTTGTAAGTACCCTATGACCTTTACTGGTACTGCTGTTGCATAGGAATCAACCAATACATATAAGCAAATAGCACTCTTTTTGTGTTACCTTCGGTTATCTGGAGTTTTGCAGTCCAGATGTAGTAAGACTCATTTTGTTTCCATATTCATTCATCCCTCCCTCCATCTATTCATCCATCCATCCATTCATTTTTGCCTGAATACTGAGTAGTTATTTTGTGGCTAAACTTCACTGTTCTTTTAATTTCCCCAAATGCTTCTCTCCTAGGTTAACTCTTAATCATTTTGGGAACTCTAAAAGGTAGCCAGACCCAAAACCCCAAACTGTTATAAACGCTGCTATAACTAGGTAAATCCAGCACAATTTATGAAGACTGGAGAGACCACACCCCCCAATAAAACTTTTCTCACATTCCTGAAGTCTGAAATTGTCAGTCTTCTAAGCCTTTAGAAGACATGAAGTACTGTAGCATATTAAGCAGCAGATAAGCCTAAGATGCTTCATAATTATTTTCACCTCGGATATTAAGAGTGTTTGTCTATTGCTTGTATGAGTTGGGTGGAGAATGCACAACAGAAGCCAACAAAATATTTCACACATAGCTTTCCGAGAAGTAGAGAAGGAAGTTGTGACCGTATATTATTACTAAAGTCCCAAGACTTGCAAAGAGATGTGCTATACAGTAGTAACTAGTATGACTTGTGCAACCTATTGCTTAGGTCTCATCTCAGTCACCAACTTGTAGGCAAGTCTTATTACTCAGCCTCAGTCATTTATCTCTACAATGAATATAAAACTATTGGCCAATCTTAACTACCTTATGTTTCGGAGTATAAGGTGCACCTTTCTCCCTCAAAAAAAGAGGCTGAAAATCTGGGTGCGTCTTATACACTGAATACAGCGTTTTTGCCACCCGAAAGCCCGCCCCCTTCACCAAAATGGCCATGCATAGCCTTTAGGAGGCTTTCAGAGTGCTCCTGGGGGTTAGGGAGGGAAGAAATGAGCAAAAAACAGTCAATTTTTTGCTCAATTTTGCCCCCCCCAGCCCCCAGGAGCACTCTATGAGCCATTACAAGAAACGCATTTCCTCTCCTGTAGATCTCGTTAGTCATCTCCAAAGCATTAAATACTGTTAAAAACTCATCGTTCCAATACCTGCAAGTACAAATTGTTGATTAGTATTGAATTTATGCTGAAAGCCATGGCATCTTTATCACTTACATTTTTTTTAGTAGTTCTGGAAATTTAGGTGACAACTTTGATCAGGTGTGTTTAGTTTTAATGTTTGAGATTATAATGTGATCCAATTATATAAATCTCTCTATGTGTAAAATACATCCTTAGCAAAAATGTTTGTTTTGAAGTTAACCTTTCCAAGGGTTAAGTTCAGATATATAAGTAAAACTGCCTTATGTGTCACTATAAGCAATCATTTGCTCCTTCCACAGAACTTCTAAAGAACAGTTTACTCATAAAACAAACAAATCCATTTAAAGCATGTGACTAATATTACAATATCTTTGTTCAATATCCTAATTATTTTATCACTGACTTCAGCAAGATGCAGATTGTAGCCCATCAAGCATACCAATTACATATAGTTCCAGATGGATGAGATTTTTCCTTCTTAATTTATTTTTTTTATTTGTGTTAAGATAAAGAGGCAGAAAAGTAGTAGGAAATATAGAAAGATAATGACATCTGGACCTACTGTAAAATTCAAGGAATGCATAACTCCATTATTAAATGCACTTTTGGAAACACCTGAAAACTTTAGTGTGAAATACTGATATCTTAATATTTATGCTGTGATGGAATTTTAAAATTAATTTTCTTCCTGCTTATGTTAGGTTTTCCAGCTGCTGCTTTCACTTTGCTTTAAATTATAATAGTAGACCGAAAAACATCCAGTCTTTGTTCATAGCAACACGTATGCTAGGCTTGCTATAGCCTATGCACCCCATTGTAAGAGAAGGCCATTAACATTTAATGTTAAAGGTGTATGCCTTTTAATAAAATGTCAGAAAAAGTGCTAACAGACTCCTTTCTTCTTTTAAAAAAAAATCCATTTTATTAAAGAGTTTTGCAATATCAAAGGACAATATAAACTGAAATCAGAAAAAAGGGCAAAAAATAGAAAAAATGCAAAAAAGAAACTACTAAAAAGTGTAAAAAAAAGGAAAGAAAAAAGAAAAAAAGAAGAAGAGAGATAGTAAATGAATATTTGAAAAAATAACTCCAAACTTCCTTGCAACAAGTTTAGTCAAATTAATAATTGTAGGATCCAATCTGGGTCAGTCATCGGGACCAGAGGTTTTGTCTTCTGAACTTTCAGACTTGTCCATCCTCAGTCCATCCTCAGGACTCAGAACTCTCTAGCAGAGTTTTTTGTGTTAACGGCACGCAATCTGCTAGACAAAAGTTTCCTGAAAATGGGCTCCAGCACAAGTCTGAAAGTTTAGAAGACAAAACCTCTGGTCCAGGTGACTGTCCCAGATTGGCTCCTACAATATTATCCTGGGACACGTATATTCATTTTTATTCATGACATTAATAATTCTCTATACTCATGACATACATGGCTCACTTCTTCCTATAACCCCCAGCCACTCAGAAATCCAAAAATGGTCATTTCTGTCCAAATGTCAGCAAAAGGTCCACAGAGGTTTTCTAGAATTTTATAAATGCATTTCTTATTTTAGCTCCGATCAAGTAAGCCAACTTTGTATTCCTTTTTTTTTTTTTTTTTTGCTTTAATTTATCAAGTTGCTATCACAGGCTTGAATCTCCACTGAGACTCCTGATCCTTTGCAGCTCAGACATCTGGACCTGACCCATAGTTCAGAGACAATGCTCATTTAGAAAATAAGTTGTAGTTCCATTCATAGTTAACCATAGAAGAGTGATATTTGGGAAATTCTAATAACTAGACTATAACATGAAAAAAGCAGAAAGAGTCCATTGCTACCACTTGTTTTAGGGTTCCATAAATCCTAATCCTCCAGATATAAGGCAGTCCATTTAACCATAGGTAGAGCTGGACAACCATAACTTTAGCAGTTCTAGGCAGCTAAACTTAAAGGGAGAAAAAGAGTTTAGTTTGCTTTAGTTTTTATTGCTATAATCAAGCACCTGTCAGGGTTCCGACCAATGCCCTAATTAAAACATGAATCTCAAGCCAAGGTTCAAAAGAAATCCAGTTATTTATTAGGAGCCTCATGTTGGCACATACCAAGTGAAGCCAACTCTGACCTTACTTAATTCACACCTTGGCTCTGACCCTGTTTCCCCTTCCGCCCAAGGTGTGTCATCAGTCACATTCCCCAACAAAGCCTCCAGCCACTGTGGATCTTCGTGGACATGGCCTTGAGATTTGCTGGCTGGAATGTGCTTTCTTTTGACTGAGGTGCAAACTCCTCAATACAGCTGCAAGGCTTGATTCCCCATCCCCCAGCCTATGGCAACTGGAGAGCAGATTGGGAAGGCTTCACAAATTGACAACACCTTAATGAACATTTTATGCCAAAAAAGTCCAATTCCTATAAAAAAATTTGAAGATATTACTATGAGTTGTTGATTAACATTATCTAATTTAAATCAAATTTACAATTTTTCTTCTGAGCCCTAGGTGACAACGTTTATTAGATGGATGGATGTGCATGAATCTACTGTTCATCATATTCTTATTATAAATCAGTTTGCCTGACAACTAATCTTACCCAAAGGGCACAAACCTCTGGGAAATTTCTTTCATAAACCCCATTGTGAAAGCAAGGGGATTTAAGCCCATGCCTTTAAAAAGCATTTAGCAGAAAGTCCCAAAGTATTGCTCCATAACCCAAGAAAAACCCAGACATGTTGCCGTCAAAACTATACTTAAGCAGAAAACAAAACAAAAACAAAAACAAAACACCTTAAATATTAAATAATGACAATGCTGCATTTATGAACAGCAATGCCAGATATAATTGTATTGTATTAACAATGTTTATAGTTTTATTACCCTGCAATTATGTTACATCTCAGTTTCTTTTCATGCCAGTCTCCACTATACTGTTGCCTGAACTTGTTTGAGAAATATGAAGTAGGCAGAATGATCTTCTTTGCTGTCCAAGCTGGTAGTTTAACATTTTAAGAATCTTTCTAACAAGATTATTTGCTTAGTTGTCTGCTTTGGACAGGGATTGCCAGAAAAAAAGAAATAATAGAATGCACGCATCATGAAATCCTTCTCCCACGTGTTAATGAAAAAAATGAACCATTGCTTACTTTTCTACATTTCTATTGAAACAAATCAAAGTCGTCTTAAAACCCTTTATCTGCTTTCATTTCATTCTTTAGCAAGGTAACTGATAAAGCAAAACAAAGGTTCTGTTGTCCAGACTTATACTAAAGAACAAGCAGAAAACTGCTGCACCCCACTTAAATTTGTCTTTGTGTAGTTTGATACATGTCCTGTTTGGTGGTTAGGTTGCTCTGATAGATTCTTATATGTTCTTTCTTCTTCTGTTAATTAAATCTAAACACAAACATAGACAAAATAAACCTTTTTTTAAAAAAAACACGTTATTCCAATGTATTTGCTTGCAAGAGTGCACCAAGAGACATTTGTGCAATCGGAAGTAATTATTCTAATATAAAGATTAAAATTCTTTGGGTTCAGCTTTGACCCCTCTGTATAGTTTTCTTGGGAGCCGGGCAGAAATGTTTTGCTATTGTCACTTTCCAATAAGTTTTTCAATTTGCCATCCAGCTTACATCTGGCTCCAGTATTTCCAGTAGATCTATGATCTAAGTACTAACTAGGCCTATCTTTTTGCCGCCAAGTGCCGAAAGCGTAGGCGTGCATACTCATAATGCAATGTGCTCCCAGTGCGCCTCCCCATACATGCATGCTCGACCCCCCACGTGCACCCCGTACATGTGTGGCAGAGATCCCAACATCATTGGCCAGCAGGAGGCATGCACGCATGCACGGAAGAAGTGAGGTGGGGCAATGGCTCGCATGCCCGCAGAAAGGACTCTGCATGCCACCTGTGGCACGCATATTAAAGGATTGTCATCACGGAACTAGGCCCAACCCTGTTGAGCCACTGAACCCAAATAAAATTGACCAGGTACTCCTACTATTAAGACGAATTATCCTTTCTCCTGTATGACATTGAGCAGAAACTCATTTCTAATTCCCTCCAAAAGGTTCTTTGGAAAGCAGATTATGCCAGTCAAGAAATAAATCTCAGTGAACTCTAAAATATCAAAGTTTGGACTGGAAGCCAAACGCATAAAGAATGGTTGCTGGGATTGGATATGTCTAATTTAGTGAAAAGAAGGTCTGGAATGACATGACAGCAGTGTTCCAATTGCTAAGAGGTTGCCATAAAGAAGACGGGGGTCAACCTAATCATGAAAGCACCTGAAGGCAGGACAAGAAGCAATGGATGGAAACTAATTAAGGAGAGAACCGACCCAGAACCAAGGAGAAATTTCCTGACAGTTAAAATAATTAATCAGTGGAACGACTTGTCTCCAGAAGTTGCTCCAACATTGGATGCTTCAACATTGAAGGTTTTTAAGAAGAGATTGGACAACTATTTGTCTGAAATGGTATAGAGTTTCCTACCTGAGCAAGGGGATGGACTAGAAGACCTCCAAGGTCCCTTCCAACTCTGTTATTCTGTTAAATATAGGACTGTGATCTTAATAAATTCAGTCGTCTTTTAATTCATGTTCTGCTTTACTTGATGCCTTACCTAGCAATCGCATTATCCAGACGGATATGTTGGAAGTCCGGGCAAAATTCTTTTAAGAATCATCCTTATACAAAATGCATGATATTAGGTAAGAGATCTCTGCCAGTTTCCTGTCTGGGCATATACAGCGCATGAGTCACCTGAAATGCTTTTGCCTGTAGTCAGAAATGTGACTGAGAACTTTGGAATGTTCACCCACCTTATCTTGAGTCCTGTCATTGATCAACTGCTTTATGCTTTCTTCCTAGGGATAAGAGATTCTCTGTAAAAGTAGCTGCAGGAAAGCCCAATGTGGATCAAAGCTGCATTAGTGCCAAAAGGCAAGCCTACCCTTTCTTCTCAAGACATAGCCATATTTCAGATCACTTCCAAAAACTGCTGTGACTGCAAAGAACACTGGAGATCTCTCTCTTTCAATGGCTAATAGAAGCATCAGGGATATTAATGTTATTGCCTATGGAAGGAAGAATTTACCTCCCTCTATGACAGGGGTGTCAAACTCAAGGCCCAGGAGCCGGAGCTGGCCCACGGGTTGTTTAGATCTGGCCCATGGGGCCACCCTAGAAATAGCGAAAGACTGGCCCGCGGTGCCTCTTCCAGCAAAAATGAAGCTCAGGGGGCGCATGTGGCCCTCCCGAGCTCCGTTCTCACTGGCAGAGAGTTGCAGGAGGCTGTCCCAGCCAAAAACAGAGCTCATGAGGGCCGCACGTGTCCCACCAAGCTTTGTTTTCACTGGCAGAGGTTGCAGGAAGCTGTCCCAGCCAAAAGCAGAGCTCGTGAGGGCCGTACGTGCCCCCCCCCAGCTTCGTTTTTGCTGGCAGAGGGTTGCAGGAGGCCGTTGCAGTTGACAATGAAGCTCAGGAGCCCGTTTTCCCTGGCAGATCGTTCGGGCCACCACGGGCACACACACCCCGACACAAGTGATGTTATGCTGGCCACACCCACCCTGGGCTCTCAAGGTCAAACAAACCTTGATGCAGTCCTCAATGAAATTGAGTTTGACGCCCCTGTTCTATGACTACCAATCTATATTGGTCAGGTGCATATCTTCCTTCTAACACATGTACACACCAACAGGCAGCTCATTAAGTACCTTTACATCTCCCTTGCTCTTCTAGGAAGTATGCTTAAGGACTGCAGCAATTGACCTTTGAGCTAGGCTGTCTTCCATGGTATCTGTACACAATTTGAAGCCAATCAAAGACACATCTTAAGGAGCAAGGTATATAATTTGATATCACACCAAAGCATTAAAGCAAGATGACAAAAGGTAAGTCAACAAACCATTGTAATGGTTATTCATTGCTTTTTGCTATGATAAATGGGTACAATTGGTTGATAAATTAAGAGCCATGACCAATGTTGTGAAGGTAAGTAATAAATGCATAAGATGCTGCTTGATAATGCTGCATGAGTTTGAGAGATGGTTGTTAATATATGGATCTAATTATACAAGATGTTCTCCAAGCAGTTGAGAACATCTGAACCTGAAGCCTTTGGACCAGGCAATTAGGATCATTCCTCAGCACTTAGGCTAAATCTCAGTTTGAAGCTGTAAGAGTTGGAACAATCCAAAAAGATTTGCTAATAGGATTGCCTGAGTCTGAAGGAAATTTGGATGTTGTCATTATTTTGGAGATTATGACATTAGATGAGTGAATGGATTGATAGATGGAAAAATACAAGTACAGATTAATGCAGTCTAATTCAAACTCAACTGAATTCTCTAAGCTTGTGTCTTGTACAATAGACCGGAAGAGTCTTGTTCACTTAATTGAACTTCTACTCTACAGTACATCTCAGAATGGCTTTCATCAACTTGCTGCCTCCCATTCAAAACTTTGGGGACTTATGAGGGTGATAGCTTAGTAGATCTTCAGAATGACTTTTTAGGAAGCTCCCATTTTTGTTGTGAATCATCCTTTCCACGGGAAAGATCCTATGAATAAGAGGCCATCTTCAGGTTTGAGCCTGTTCTTCAGTGCAGATTTTCTGGAGATTGGCAGACCTTGGTAGCCTAAATCTCCTAAAGCTGTTCTAGGTCTACTCACTGCTGTTTGGCAAGGCGGGGGGCAGCTAATGACTAGAAAAAGAAAACTTTGACTAATCCATCAAGAAGTCAAAGGAACCGCCCAGTGGCAAATCTCCACATTCATTTTGTGACTTTTGGTTTGGAACATTCAAAAATTAGCAGATAAATTTATCACGCTGTTCAAACAAGAGGCCACTTCCCGAATCTTGAAACTTTGCTCAAAAGTACTTGTTGGGAAATGATCCCATATATCTTACATATCACAACCTTTTCATCTCACAAGAGTTTTTGCCAACGTAAAGCAGATGAAATAAAGGTATTGAAAGAGTAATTGATTTGGAAAGTAACAAAAATGCAACAAATTCTAATGAGTTTAATAGGAGAGAATAATATTCCAGGGCTAAATGCAAAATATAGAATTAAGGAAACATAAAATAAGTATCCATGTTATAGAACGCCAACAGAAATAAGAACACTTTGCAACTGAAGGTAGCTAGCAAATTTGAAGAGTGTTTAATAGAACGGTCAATTTGACCATTAAATTAAGTAATTCCTTTTTTCTAGGAAGTGTCTTCATAGCATTAATTTAGGATAACTGAAATAATTTTAAAAAACCATCCTGACTTTTTCTCTAGGATGGCTGTAGAACTGTGAAAAATACTACCAGTTGCTAATAGGAAAATGACATTGACTCCTGACCAGAAACCCTCTACCATCTCAGAACAGACAGTTTGTCAAGGGTGGTTTTGCAGGATAAATAAAAATTACTACTATTGCTACTAATTGAAACTCCCATCAATATAATCTTCCTTCAAAACAATTGAGTCTTTGTGTTTGGAGTCTTGTATAGATATATATTTAATTTACATTGTTCTATCTGGAATCTTCAAAAGCCTAGAATAAGATTTGTGTGATAAATCACTGGTTTTAAACCAAACCAATGGTGAGAAATGGAATTGCAAGTTTGAGAATTAAGGGAAAGTGAGAGAAGGTGTCTTTAAGCAACTATGATTTTACTGAGGAATATACACATATATGAACATTGCTCAAAAGGCTTTCCCCGTTGGTTGACTTGCTCTATACTACTTTACTTTTTCACTGTCTTTTTCAATAATCAAGATAAAAAGGAATAGGATTCTTGGTGCCCCCCTCGCCCCCCCCCCCGCTTGGTGATTTTAACAGAATAACAGAGTTGGAAGGAACCTTGGAGGTCTTCCAGTCCAACGTCCTGCTCAAGCCGGAAACCTTATATCATTTCAGATAAAAGCCTGTCCAGTTTCTTCTTAAAAGCCTCCAGTAATGGAGCACTCACAACTTTTGGAGACAAATCATTCCACTGATTAATTGTTGTAATTGTCAAGAAATTTTTCCTTTGTTCTAGATTGGTTCTCTCCTTGATTAGTTTCCATCCATTGCAGTGGTGGGTTACGACCAGTACGCCCAGGTACGGACATACCGGTGCCTGCCGGGAGCACCAGGTACCGTTCCGGTACGGTGCTCCGGAGGGCCCGCCCGCCCCCGCTCCTTACCGGTATTTGAAGTTTTTGGGGCTTCAGCGCAGGCGCACGGAGCGCACAATGCCTGTATGCGTTCATGTGGTGGGCGCCCCGCCTTGTTGCACCGTACCGGTTGCAACAAGATCTGAAACCCACCAACTGATCCATTGCTTCTTTTCCTGCTTTCAGGTGCTTTGGAAAATAGGCCGACCCCCTCTTCTTTTTCTGCAGATGTTTCATTACCAAACAAGGTAGCATTATCAGTTCTAGAAGGGAGCAGGGTTTCTAGCATTGATGATATTACCTAGTTTGGTAAGGAAACATCTGCTAGAAAATGACCAACCTCAGAAAGGAACAAGGACCCTGCATTTCACCTTGAGTTACAAATATTTTCTTCTATCAGTAGAAAAATTAATATTTAAATCCAACTCTCATTCCCCTCAATATTTTATACTTATATTCAATATGGTCTTCTTGAAAGGGCTGTTCTTAACATGAACAATAATCTGAGCAGTGACGTGCGGTCAGGGGATGCAATTTCGAAATCATTGTTTATTCCAAAT
Source organism: Natrix helvetica (assembly GCF_964273705.1). Lineage (NCBI taxonomy): Eukaryota > Metazoa > Chordata > Lepidosauria > Squamata > Natricidae > Natrix > Natrix helvetica. The sequence continues at coordinate 85,030,706 of NC_138552.1, forward strand.
GCGCACGAAAAGCGTGCGCGATCGGTGGAAAAGAGCACTAGGTAGCTGGAAAAGACAGCTGGGTAGATGCGTGTTTGTGTTCCAGCTACCTAGCACTCTTTTCCACCGATCGCGCACGCTTTTCGTGCGCATTTGGAATAAACAATGATTTCGAAATTGGTTTGGCAAGGCGGGCGGAGTTGCGGTTCTCAGTCAAAGCTGCGGGCGGCCGAGGCTCCGACAAGAGCGAGGCGCGCATGGCAGGGCCGGAAGTTAACCCGCAGCTACCCCCTCCTCTCCTCCCTGTTGCTCTCGGCTGGAGCCAACCTCGCCAGCCCTTCCAGAGCCGGAGCGGGATGGAGCGAAGAAAAAGGGGCGGAAGCACAAACAAGAGCTCGGGGCGACAAGGGCTTCGCCGCAGACTTTTCCTTGTTGCGCGCAAAATGCCGCTTTGGTGGGAAGCCGCTCACCGTTCTTGCGCGCCTCTCCAGCCACCGCCTTGGAAGTGAGTCACGCGGATGGAGCTTTGGGGCTGAGGAGAGAGGCAGGGATGGAGGGAGTGGGGGGAGAGGAGCTGGCCCCCTCACCCCCCAGGTAATGGGGAAAGCTTTCCCGAAATGGGGGGGGGTATCGCGGGAAATAAAAAGGGTGCGCGCTGTGGGGGACGAAGGAGGCTTTGGGGCGCATTAGAGGTGGGCGGGAAAGCAACGAAAGGGGCAGCGAGGGCAGGCGGTGGCAGCAGGCGGCAAGGCTTGAGCAGGGTGAAAGCGCAGCCCTTTCGTTGCTTTCCCATTCACCCAGCTCAAGCCTTGCCCGAGGGAGCTGGGGATCGGGCTTTGGGTTGGTGGGAGACCTTGAAGGAGTGGGGGGGAAGGGACTGGCGCCAGTGGAGGAAGCAATGCTACGCGGATCAGTGCACTCCGCGATCCTCTTAATGTTCACTCAGGAAGGCGGAGAATGGGACCACATGTGCTGCACACGTGGTCCCATTCCCTGCCTTCCTGATGACGTCACCAGCCTCCCCAGCCATAACCCTCACCGCACGTCACTGAATCTGAGACATGGAAGAATTGACATATGGCTATTACAACACACATCCCTTAATGTGAGTTCAAACACTTAATTCTATATTTTTAGGAATTTATAAGAAATTATTAGTTTTAATAGGCCAAATCTATTAATTGTTCTCAGATGTAGTTTGAACATTGAAAGCCTATAAGGATAGATATGCTGTTTCTTATGTTCATGGCAAAAAAGCAAAGCAATTTTATTTTTGTTATACTCTCCCTATAAAACAGTATCCATAAAACTTTCCTTTTACATCTCCTGTTTTAATTATTGCTGTAAAATAAATAACTGTATTTGCTTACATAAGGGTGATCTTTTGTTTGGATAACAAAATTGCTTTCTGTTTCAGCTTTCTGTTTAATTAAGCATAGTATATGAGACTGTACTAGGGAGAAAGTAAGTGAAACTGTTTTAGTCTTTGCTTCTGGTGCATTTGCTTAATTGCTATGGATTCTGATGTTTCTCCATTGTGCATATATATAACTGTAAAATATCATTTGAAGCAGCCCATTGTAGATTTAAAAACTAACAATCCTTTGTACTGTGGAATTTTATATTAACACTTCACCTTCAGTCTTCATTGAATTAGATTTCTTTTGGTTTGATAAACCAAATTTTATATCATTTTCATTTTTAAGGGGAAAATGAAACTTTGGGTGGAATGTTGCAACGAAGAATCAGGAGTTCTCCAGCTTCCAGTAAGAACAGGATCACAGGTTGGGTGGATTTTGCCATACTGAGAACATTTATCTAGTGCCATGGTGTTCAATTGACTTCCACAAATGGGAACTTGGGCTTTCAGAATTCCCCAGCTAGTTCAGAACTGCAATTTGCCTTTGTAAATTTGCCAGGATTGGGTAACGGCGAACAATTCCTTGCCAAATTATTGTTCATAGGCTTTCATTTACCACACAGAACTTGGAAACATTCATTGGAGTTTATTGCAAGCTTGGTCAACAAAATGATCTCAGATGGTATGATGTACAAATCACAAGGGTGCATTTCATGGAACATCAGTTCCAGGGCATTCAGTGCTTCTTCTAATTTGATAATTCCAGTTATACACAATTCAAGGCCAGCCAAAGAAACAGGATCTCTATATTTTTTAAAAAATAATTAGAACTGCCCTCAAAATACAATGGGTTCAGTGGTAGGATTAGGGTAAAATCTCCATTCCCTTCCCTCCTCACTCCAGGGCAAGGATACTGTAAAATCTCCATTCCCCTCCCACCCAAATCCAGGGTAAGGATATTGTAAAATCCCCATTCCCTCCCCACTCCGGGGCAAGGATACTGCAAAATCTCATTCCCTCCTCACTCCGGGGCAAGGATACTGTAAAATCTCCCTTCCCTTCCCACCCCAATCCAGGATAAGGATACTGTAAAATTCCCATTCCCTCCCCACTCCAGGGCAAGGATACTGTAAAATCTCATTCCTTCCCACTCCAGGACAAGGATACTGTAAAATCTCCATTCCCTCCCCACCCCAGGGCAAGGATACTGTAAAATTCCCATTCCATCCCCACTCCATGGCAAGGATACTGTAAAATCCCCATTCCATCCCCACCCCACTCCAGGGCAAGGACACTGTAAAATCTCCATTCGCTTCCCATCCCAATCCAGGGAAAGTATACTGTAAAATTCTCATTCGCTTCCCACTCCAAGGCAAGGATACTGTAAAATCCCCATTCCATCCCCACTCCATGGCAAGGATACTGTAAAATCCCCATTCCCTCCCCACCCCACTCCAGGGCAAGGACACTGTAAAATCTCCATTCGCTTCCCATCCCAATCCAGGGAAAGTATACTGTAAAATTCCCATTCGCTTCCCACTCCAAGGCAAGGATACTGTAAAATCCCCATTCGCTCCCCACTCCAGGGCAAGGATACTGTAAAATCCCCATTCGCTCCCCACTCCAGGGCAAGGACACTGTAAAATCTCATTTCTTCCCACTCCAGGGCAAGGATACTGGAAAATCTCCATTCCTTCCCCACCCCAGGGCAAGGATACTGTAAAATTCCCATTCCATCCCCACTCCATGGCAAGGATACTGTAAAATCCCCATTCCCTCCCCACCCCACTCCAGGGCAAGGACACTGTAAAATCTCCATTCGCTTCCCATCCCACTCCAGGGCAAGGACACTGTAAAATCTCCATTCGCTTCCCATCCCAATCCAGGGAAAGTATACTGTAAAATTCCCATTCGCTTCCCACTCCAAGGCAAGGATACTGTAAAATCCCCATTCGCTCCCCACTCCAGGGCAAGGATACTGTAAAATCCCCATTCGCTCCCCACTCCAGGGCAAGGACACTGTAAAATCTCATTTCTTCCCACTCCAGGGCAAGGATACTGGAAAATCTCCATTCCTTCCCCACCCCAGGGCAAGGATACTGTAAAATTCCCATTCCATCCCCACTCCATGGCAAGGATACTGTAAAATCCCCATTCCCTCCCCACCCCACTCCAGGGCAAGGACACTGTAAAATCTCCATTCGCTTCCCATCCCAATCCAGGGAAAGTATACTGTAAAATTCCCATTCGCTTCCCACTCCAAGGCAAGGATACTGTAAAATCCCCACTCCCTCCCCACCCCACTCCAGGGCAAGGACACTGTAAAATCTCCATTCGCTTCCCATCCCAATCCAGGAAAAGTATACTGTAAAATTCCCATTCGCTTCCCACTCCAAGGCAAGAAAACTGTAAAATCCCCATTCGCTCCCCACTCTAGGGCAAGGATACTGTAAAATCCCCATTCGCTCCCCACTCCAGGGCAAGGACACTGTAAAATCTCCATTCGCTTCCCATTCCAATCCAGGGAAAGTATACTGTAAAATTCCCATTTGCTTTCCACTCCAAGGCAAGGATACTGTAAAATCCCCATTCGCTCCCCACTCCAGGGCAAGGATACTGTAAAATCCCCATTCCATCCCCACTCCATGGCAATGATACTGTAAAATCCCCATTCCCTCCCCACCCCACTCCAGGGCAAGGACACTGTAAAATCTCCATTCGCTTCCCATCCCAATCCAGGAAAAGTATACTGTAAAATTCCCATTCGCTTCCCACTCCAAGGCAAGAAAACTGTAAAATCCCCATTCGCTCCCCACTCCAGGGCAAGGATACTGTAAAATCCCCATTCGCTCCCCACTCCAGGGCAAGGACACTGTAAAATCTCCATTCGCTTCCCATTCCAATCCAGGGAAAGTATACTGTAAAATTCCCATTCGCTTCCCACTCCAAGGCAAGGATACTGTAAAATCCCCATTCGCTCCCCACTCCAGGGCAAGGATACTGTAAAATCCCCATTCGCTCCCCACTCCAGGGCAAGGACACTGTAAAATCTCATTTCTTCCCACTCCAGGGCAAGGATACTGGAAAATCTCCATTCCTTCCCCACCCCAGGGCAAGGATACTGTAAAATTCCCATTCCATCCCCACTCCATGGCAAGGATACTGTAAAATCCCCATTCCCTCCCCACCCCACTCCAGGGCAAGGACACTGTAAAATCCCCATTCGCTCCCCACTCCAGGGCAAGGATACTGTAAAATCCCCATTCGCTCCCCACTCCAGGGCAAGGATACTGTAAAATCCGCATTCCCTCCCCACCCCACTAACCTGCTTCCCAGCTCCGTTCTCCTGTGCAGAGCAACAGAAGAACACCTAGCTGATCAGCTAGGACGCCAATCAGCTGGGACTCGGGAAGCAACAACTAGATGGGGGCAGGTCCAGCTAGAGGTGGTATTTGCTGGTTCTCCTAAGTACTCAAAATTTCCACTACCGGTTCTGCTGAACTGGTCAGAACTGGCTGAAAACCACCTCTGAATGAGTTGTGTCAAAGTCAATCATATGTGAAACATGCTTCTGCTGGTTTTCAGGACTCCAGCCTTCCCTAACCCCCCCCAAAAAAAGTGGTATAATTCAGGGTCAGATTATTCAGGAATGATGTTCATATGCTGAACAAATACCTAGCCAGAGGTCAGGGCTGTGCCAACTAATTAACATCTCATCTCATCTCATCAGGTTGGCCTGCTCATTAATGTGCAATACCTGTAGCTTGACTCTTATCATTGACAGATTCTAGAGCTTTCTGAACTTTCAATTAAACTTGTCTTTACTCCTTTACTCATAGCCTGCCCTACTAACATTATGTGACCTGCCAACCATTAGATAATCCTCTTATTTTGTAGTCCCCAGGATACACCCTATAGCCTTAGGACTTTATCTTGCTAGTCTATGGTGATACTTTTTCTCCAGTTTCAGAAGCCAAATCCTATTAAATATCAACAGGTGTCAAGTAAATCAGCTTCTCTGATCATTCACTCCTTTTCCACTTTGCCAAACTCTCTGTTTATTCTATTGCCAAACCTCTGACTCATGCAGATTTCCCTTTTCAAAGTTTGCATATTTACCTACTGTACTCTGTTAGATTCTTGGAAATGGGAATATTTATTGTATGTAGACTTTTGTATTATATGCATATGAAAAAGGGAGGGAGGGAAAAAGTAAGCAAGCAAGCAAGCAATGGTGGGATTCAAATAATTTAACAACCAGTTCTCTGCCCTAATTATTTCTCCCAACAGCCAGCTCAGAAAGTTAACAACCCGTTCTCCCAAAGTGCATCAACAGAGGGATAGAATCAAGATCACGTGAAGTGTTAATACCACTTTATAATGCCTTGGTAAGGCCACACTTGGAATACTGCATTCAGTTTGGTCACCACGATGTAGAAAAGATGTGGAGACTCTAGAAAGAGTGCAAAGAAGAGCAACAAAGATGATTAGGGGACTGGAGGATAAAACATATGAAGAACGGTTGCAGGAACTGGTTATGTCTAGTTTAATGAAAAGAAGGACTAGGGGAGACATGGTAGCAGTGTTCCAATATCTCAGGGGTTGCCACAAAGAAGAGGAAGTCAAGCTATTCTCCAAAGCACCTGAGGGTAGAACAAGAAGCAATGGGTGGAAACTAATCCAGGAGAGAAGCAACTTAGAACTGAGGAGAAAATTCCTGACAGTTAGAACAATTAATCAGTGGAACAGCTTGCCTCCAGAAGTTGTGAATGCCCCAACACTGGAAGTCTTTAAGAAGATGTTGGATAGCCATTTGTCTGAAATGGTATAGGGTTTCCTGCCTAGGTAGGGGGTTGGACTAGAAGACCTCCAAGGTCCCTTCCAACTCTGCTATTGTATTGTATTGGTGCGAATTGGCTGAATCCCACCACCTGAAGGAAGGAAGGAAGGAAATAAGGAAGGAAGGAAATCTGTACACTTTCCTTTCCTCAACATGCAGCTAATATGCTGACTTTTTTCCAAAATATCTTGCAGCCACTGACTGTGGTTGTGGAAAAAATGGCATGTATAATAATAATTTAATACTTAACTCGATGGCATCCCACAGGAGCCTACTTTCAGAGCTCTTGGAGATAAACCGTTGTAGCCTTTCATACCATTTGCATTAATTTCTTAGATACAAGCAAGGGAATGGTTGCAAAATAAACACAGACAAGCTCTGTCTCATTAAGAGTTCATTATGAAATATTTCTCCTCTCTGTTAAATGACTAATGCTTTATTAAAGCATGGCTAATGGCAGAAGCCCAAACATTGGGCTTCAGCCAGTCAAATCTTATCAAAGAAATAAAGTCACCTGCTCAGGAGAACACAGCAAGACATGATTTATTGTGTGGTCTTGGTTGATTGGCCCACTATATGTGGCTTTGAGAGGGGGGAGAAAAAAGTAGGCATTTCATGACTTGCCTTCCTCCAGCTGTGTGACAAAATCAGAAAGGTTACACATCGTTTAGGCATTCACAAAGGCAGTGCAAGTCAATCTTTAGTTTCAGGATATTGAAGGACATTGGGGTCAGTAGAGATCTTCTTAGAGAGGATGGTGTCTCCCATACTGGATTGACAATCAGCAAGTAGATAGATAGGTATCACTTTGGTGGGCACCATCTGGCTATCCTCTGCCCAATGGTTACCAGCTAATCCTTTCAACCAGATGCACCTTGGTGCTTCTACACAAATGTGAGCAAATGGCGTACTCTTCTCATTGTAAATAGAAACAAAGCAGTGACAGCCTCAAAGCTGTGAAGGAGGAAGGGAGGATATGCATCATCTATTTTTCTCAATTCTTCTCCATCTGGCACTGGGGGATTAACACTAACATAACTTAATAAGGCTGGGAAGCACAGCTTTGAAGTTCCTCAAAGTCTTGGCTGCAGCTCCCAATGTTCTGCCTACTAGTTTTTAATTCAACACAATAATATTTAAGTACCTTAAAATTAAATTGATATACAGGTATTCCTCGACCATAATTTAGCCCAAAATTTCTTTTTTTTTTAATACAATTTTTATTTCCAAACAAACATAAACACGCAAAACATATAACATAAAAACCTCTTCAACTACATACAGTGTGTCGATTGGTTATAAAATATTTCTCCGTCCTTTCCATAGTCATCACTTGAGCTTTATCAAAAACCACTTATTGTCAATCAAATATCTTTGTATACTTTATTATTGTACTTCATTTGTTTAATTATCACTATTATTACTTTATCTTATACATAGTACTCAAAGTTTAATTACATTTAACTAAATTTTATTGTGACATTTCCTTTCATCATCCTGTATCCTTCCAGAAATAGTGCAGTCCAATATTTATTTATTTATTTATTTTATTGAACTTATTAGTCGCCCCCTCTCCCCACAGGGACTCGGGGCGACGTACAGAGCAATAATCAAGATAGCACCATATATCGTACAGAGGAGGTAAAAATAAGTCCATAAATAAACATACTTACAAAATTTAAAACCCCAAAAATATTAAACTCTAAAAACTTTAAAACGCAAAATTTCCCGTTATAAAATGACCTGGGGTGGCAAGATTGTAACGTTATGCCAGGCCGGCTTGACAAAACAGGTAGGTCTTCAACTTCATACGGAAGGAGCGAAGGTCGGTTGTTGTCCGGATGTCTGGGGGGGGGGTCATTCCAAAGGGTAGGGCCCACCACAGAGAAGGCCCTACTCCTGGGCATCGCCCTCTGGCGCTCTCTAGAGGACGGCACCCGGAGTAGCCCCACTCTGTGTGAGCGAATGGGTCGCAGGGATGTATGGGGCAGGACGCGATCCCGCAGGTAACTGGGCCCTGTGCCATGGAGCGCTTTGAAGATGGTAACCAGTACCTTGAAGCGCACCCGGTAGGCCACAGGAAGCCAGTGCAGCTCGCGCAGGATAGGTGTTATATGGGAGAATCTCGATCTCCCCATAATAACCCGCGCGGCTGCATTCTGGACCAACCGCAGTCTCCGGGCGCACCTCAAGGGGAGCCCCATGTAGAGAGCGTTACAGTAGTCCAGGCGGGACGTCACCAGCGCATGAGTGACTGTGCGCAAGGCCTCCCGGTCCAAAAGGGGCCGCAACTGGCGCACGTGATCTTCTAAGGTCAGCCGATCATCAAGGAGGACGCCCAAGTTGCGCGCCCCTTCCACCGGGGCTAATTGCTCATCCCCGATGGTCAGCGATGGAGTATGCTGATTGAATCGGGAAGCCGGGAACCACAGCCACTCTGTCTTGGAGGGGTTGAGCCTGAGCCTGTTGTCATCCATCCAGACCCAATATCTCTTTCCATTTGTAGAATCTGTATTCTAAGTGTTTTCTTGGTAAGTCTTATGTGGACTTCTCTTGACAACTTGTTGTTCATTGGCTATCTTAAAAGAATTTGAAACCCTCCATCTGTTCCTTTCATCTGCTTGACTTTTGTTATCACTGGTGCTTCTCCCGAAATTACTCTCATTGTTTCTGCCAAATTTTCTCCCCTTTCTTCATCTATGTTTTGACATCTGAGATAGAGTTCCAGTTAATTGAACTCTCCTTTCCCTCCACACTCGATTTGCTGTAAATGTCAACAATTTTCTTATCACTTTCATATGTCTTTGTTTCATACTTTGTTTCAAAAAAAGAAAAAAACCAAGTTCTGGCTTCCGAATGGCAGATTCAACTTTCTCTTATTCGTATCAAACTTTTTGAACTCTGTCCTCAAATTTCATCGTTGTTTTATAAGTATTCTCAACTCTTCCCTCCGTACTTTCTGTGTTTTGATATTTTGTATTTTGATCTATAAATTCAAGACTCTTTTCAATTCTCTCTGTAGTTATTAAGAGTTTTTGAATTTCTAACATATTTTTTGCAATGTTAGTTCCTTTTCTTCTTCATATTGTGCCATTTTTCCAAGTTATAAACACTGCCAAAACATCCAAGGCTTTTGCTAGGTTTCAAACAAATTCAGTGAAATTTTTTCCACTGACCCTTTCAGTAAACCAAGCCAATAGCTTTGTAATATCAGATGTTGCCAAGCCTCTAGCCACTAGATGGCAGTGTTACATCTTTTTCCTCTGTTCTTTGCCTCTCTTTTCTAAGGTCCGAACTCCGGAGAGAGTTTTTCTCTGGAAAGAGAAAATAAATTGTTTAAAGATTACGATCCGGCTGAGCCTTGCGAGGAAAGAGGCTTTTAATCCACTACTACAAAAAAATGAGAAAAGTATAGAGGAAGTAGGGGGGAAAAAGACCAGTCCAGTTTAAAAGTAAGAGGCATTTGTAAAAAGTCCGTCCATAGAAAACAAACAAATTTAAAGTGGAAAAGATAACACGATAGTTTTAAACCAGGGTAAATTCGCTGCTTATTTCCTTCTGTCTTCAATTTTATTTTAACTCTGAGTCTTTTGGGTTTTCTTCTCTAATAATAAAGATTTTTCTCACCATTTCGGCACACTGTCTCTCTTGTACTGCTTCCGTTTCAGGGGCTTGTCCCAACCTTCTGCAGCCATATTGGCTGCTTCTCGTGTAGCTGGCAAAAAGAGCTTTTTCCTGGATCAATCAGGGGCTTTGCGATGCCCCTGAGATCAGCAGGACATGCCCTTCTCTATCACCATTCCTTCAGAACGGTTTAGATCCAAAAAGGATCATCCAGCAACAGAGATATCGACAGCAATCCTGGAACTCCAAGATTGCATGTTGTGTCATAGCGACGTCAAGCCCTGCCTCCCAGCCTAAAATTTTTATTGTTAAGTGAGACAGTTGTTAAGTGAACTTTTTTCTGCCTCGGTTGTTAAGTAAATCACTGCAGTTGTTAAGTTAGTAACATGATTGTTAAGTTAATCTGATTCTCCATTGCTTGTCAGAAGGTCACAAAAAGTGATCACATGATCCTGGGACACTACAACTGTCATAAATATAAGTCAGTTGTCAAACGTCTGAATTTTGGTCACATGAGATGCTGCAATAGTCAGAACTGAAAAATGGCCATACGTCTCTTTTTCAGTGCCATTGCAACTTCACACAGTCACTAAATAAGCAGTTGTAAGTTGAGGGCTACCAGTAATTATTTTTCCAAGCTCAACCTTGAAAAGCAACTGTGCCCCTTAACATCCCAAATTTGAAAACTACTGAGTGCAAGTAAAACTTAAATAATGATGGGTGTTTGGAGGAACTCCCATAACCTAGTTGTTGGATCTGGGCAACGAGAGACAGACTGCGGACACGAAGTGACTTAACAGCTCTTTATTAGTAGTAATAGTGATCCAGCTTGCTCTGTGGTCGGAGGGTTCCCCTTTTATAGGGATTGGGCATGGCTCTTGACCAATCAGAGGAATACCTGTTTCCCGCTGAAGGAGCGGACCAGAGGGAAGACTTCTCCCGATATATGTTAATATCTAACACCCCTCCCCTCCTAGATGGGACGTTACGGTAGGTGACATAGTCCTTTAGGTAGGTTGGTGTTTGTCTTGCTCGGGAGGAACGTCGTAATTCAGGTTGGGTTGAAGTGTTTGCAGGACTGGGTGCGTGTTGGTTTGAAGTAGTTGCAGGATCGGGTGCTTTTCTTATTTCCTGTTCTGGAGGTCTTTCGCTTTCGTTGCTTGGGCATTCCGGAGTTTGTTCGGCTGCGTTGACTGGGGGTTTCTCAGCTGTGTGCGTGTTGTCCTGTTCCGCGCTTTGCTTGCCGGTGTCGTTGTTTCCTGCGATGGAGTTTTCCTGCGGTTGGCTCTCTGTAGACAGGAAACTTTCGTCTTCATCCCTAATGTTGGAGTGTGCAAGGCGACCCCGAAGTTGATCGATGTGCCTTTTCCAATTCCGCCCATCTTCTAGCTCCAGCAAGTACGATCGAGGACCCGTGATACCAATGACCTTTGCCGGCATCCATAATGTTCCCCCCGTGTAGTTGTGAGCGTATACTGAATCCCCTACTCTGAAAGACCGGACCTTACTTGTAGCGTCTGGGGGAGCCGTGGCAGAGTAATTCGGGTGGAGCCGGTCTAGGTGAGACCGTAGGCGACGGCCCATGAGTAGTTCAGCGGGGCTCCTACCCGTCGTTGCGCTCGGGGTAATGTGTTGAATGAGGAGGTAATGGTCAATGCGTGTTTGCCAATCACCTGGACCCATCCTGGCGAGGGCTTCTTTTGCGAATCGCACCATTCTCTCTGCCTGCCCGTTGGATGCTGGATGGAATGGCGCGATGAGGGCATGCCTGATTCCCAACCCCGCTAAAAATGTTTCAAACTGCATGGCCGTGAATTGGGGCCCGTTATCGGATACTAACAGATCTGGTAGACCATGGGTGGCGAAAAGCCGCCGAAGAACCTTTATGACTGCCTCTGCCGTGGTTGACGTCATTAGGACCACATCTAGCCATTTAGAATAAGCATCTACAACTATGAGGAAGGTTTGGCCCTGGAATGGCCCTGCAAAATCAATGTGTATACGTGACCAGGGTGCCTTGGGTTTCTCCCATTCTGTGGCGGGCGCTTCCGGGGGTGCTGGTCTCGACTCCTGGCATGGGTCGCAAGTGGCCACCCACTCCTCTATTTCTTTGTCCATGTTAGGCCACCACACGTAACTTCTTGCTAACGCTTTCATTCTCACGATCCCCGGGTGACCCATATGCAAAGCATCTAATATATTTTTTCGTAGAACATAAGGAATAACAACTCGATCCCCCCACAACAAACATCCTTGTAATACTGAGAGTTCGTCCTGTTTTGACCAAAACATTTTGAATTCCGGGCCCACATTTTCCTTCGGCCACCCCCTCCATACCCAAGTTTGCACTTGCTTTATTACATTGTCTTTAGAGGAGAACCTTGCAACATCGTAGGACGAAACCGGTCCCGAATCCAAACAGTCAATGAGCAATACCGGTACTTCTGGAGTGGGGTCTGGCAAAATGTCTGGTAATGGGCAACAGCTGAGCACGTCTGCGTGTCCTAGAGTGGAGCCCGGTCGATGAATTAACTTGTAGGAGTACGCAGCCAGGAAAACAGTCCACCTGGTCATGCGTGGAGAAAGGGAGACTGGAGTGGGGCGGTTTCCCGCCAAAAGTCCCAACAGCGGTTTGTGATCTGTGATCAGTTCAAAGTCGCGGCCGTAGAGGTATTCATGGAAACGTTTTACACCAGCTACGGCAGCCAGCGCTTCTCTGTCCATTTGGCTGTAGTTCCTTTCGGCCGATGAAAGAGTTCTAGAGTAGAACGCAATGGGTGCTTCTTTTCCGTCGGGCATCCTGTGGCTGAGGACTGCTCCAACTCCGAAGGGCGATGCGTCGCAGGTCAATACCAGCGGTAGGGTCTGACTGTATTGAACCAGCAGTGAGTCAGCGGTGAGCAGGCGCTTTACCCCGGCGAAAGCTGCAGCTTCGGCTCGTCCCCATCTCCATGGTGCGTTCCTCTGGAGTAGACGGTGTAGTGGCTCAGCAACGGTCGCCTTCTGTCTCAGAAAAACGCTGTAGAAATTAAGTAATCCGAGGAAGGCCTGCAACTCGGTCTGATTTCGTGGTGTGGGGGCGTCCTGGATCGCCTTAATTTTCTTTGAAGTGGGGTGTATTCCCTGACCATCTATTCTATAACCCAGGAATTCTACGCTAGGCACGTTAATTTGGCATTTTTCTTTTTTAAGGCGGAGACCCTTCTCTCTGATTCTGGCCAAAACAGTTCTGACTCTTTTGTTTAATTGCTCCTCATTTGCAGCGGACACCAAGATGTCGTCAAAATAGGGGACGACTCCTGGTATCCCTTGCAACAGTCGTTCCATGACGCTCTGGAACAATCCTGGGGCAATGCTTACGCCAAATTGTAGCCGGTTGCATCTGAATGCTCCTCTATGCGTCACTATAGTTTGGGCCTCCGCTGTGGCGCTATCAACTGGCAGTTGCTGGTAAGCTTGTGCCATGTCTAACTTTGCAAATACCTTTCCTGGTCCCAACGAGTGCAATAAGTGCTGTACTACTGGCACAGGATATGCGCTCTGTTGTAGCGCGACATTAATTGTACACTTATAGTCCGCGCAGATGCGGACTGATCCATCTGGCTTGACTGGGGTCACGATGGGCGTTTCCCAGCGCACGTGATCTACCGGCTCAAGGATTCCTTGCTCCACTAACTTATCTATCTCTTTGTCTATTTTAGGGCGGAGTGCAAAAGGCACTCGTCTCGGTTTAAGTCGGATTGGCGCCACTTTAGGGTCTAAATTGAATGATATTGGTTTACCCACATACTTACCAAGACCGGGGCTGAACACATCCTCGAATTCCTTAAAAATCTGTTCAGCGCTGCTGTTTCTTACGGCGTTGATCCCGGTGACTTCTAACCCCAGGGCTTCAAACCAATCAAGCCCCAGAAGGTTCTGCAATGGCGCGCTGGCGATGGTCACGGGCAGCTGGGCTTCGATGTCCTTGAAACGGATGTGGAATGTGCCTTGGCCCACGATGGGGACTTGGTTCCCCTGGTAGTCTCGTAGCAGGACGTCTGGAGCGTGTAGTTGGCTCTTTCTGAGGCTAGGGATAGCCTGTTTCATGGATGCCCATGAAATGATCGTCAGGGTCGATCCTGTGTCGACTTCTAGCTCGCAGGGTGAGCCCTCCAAGAGGACTGTGACTCTCAGCCTTTTGGGCCGCTTAGGGCGGACTTGATGTATTGTGGTGAGATACGTTCGCAACTCCTCTCTCTGGGTCAACTCTATCTCATCATCTCCATCCTGAAAATACTCTTGTTGAGCGTCTTGATAGAACGCTCTTTCAGCTCTCTGTGTGTATTCTCTCTGGGGATACGCTCGCTCACTTCCTTGTGAGTAATCTCTCTGGGAATACGCTCGTTCAGCTCTTTGGAAATTTTCTCTCTGGGTAAACACTTGTGGATTTCTCTCTGGGCGCCCTTTTTGATTTCGCCAAGCCCCTGGGTTGGGCTTCTGTTGGCGGTACATGGGTGGCTGCCGTGAGGCAGGGACTCCGCTCCGGCACACTCGTGCGATGTGCCCAAGTTTGTTGCAGTGCGAACAAACAACGTTCCTGAACCTGCAAGTAGACCTGGGGTGATTTCCTCCGCAGCTTGCGCAGGGCGGCAAACGGGATCCGGGTCTCCCCCCAGGCCTCAAGTGACTGCTCTGCATCAGGTGACTGTCCTCGAACTCGGGATTTTCGTAGTCGGGGCTTGTGTCCTCGTAGTGAACTCTGGTTTGTCTCGGTGCTGGCTGGCTTGCGCTGGCCCCTCGTTGTATGGTCACCGATGATTTCTCCGCTGATTCTGACGCTCTTGCTTCGTTTAACGCTGATTGTAGGGTTAAATTCGGGTTTGCCAACAGCTTCTTTTGCACAGACATGTCTCTTATTCCACAGATGAGCTGGTCTAAGATGTGCTCATCCAAATCCCTGTATTCACAGTGGGCTGCTGCTTTTCGTAGGGCTGCAACATATTGATTAATGGATTCTCCCGCCCTCTGAGTCCTCATGTTGAATTCCTTTCGGCAGACATGGCGGGAAGGTTTTGGCGCATAATGCGTTTGCAGAGCCTGTTGCAGCGTCGCCCATGAAACTGCTTGTATTGGAGTAGGTGCGGTGAGGTCTCTGGCCGTATTGAAGACTTCTTTTCCGCAGTAGCCGAGGAAGATGTTTTTCTTCCTTGCATCGGTGATCCCCGTGTACTCGTTTGCTTCGAGAAAACACTCGAAGCGAATCATGAAGGCTTCCCATTCGTCGTTTGCTGGGTCGAAAGGAGCGGGGGGAGCGTGCATCGCCATCTTCTCGGTTTGAATTTGCCGCGCTGCGGTGATCTGAGATGGCTGTCGGAATTGCTGCCGAATTCCTGGGCTGGATCAAATCCGGAGATTCTGGAGGTAGCGTTCTTCGTCCTATCTGTCTCTCGATCCCACCTTCGTCGCCAATGTTGGATCTGGGCAACGAGAGACAGACTGCGGACACGAAGTGACTTAACAGCTCTTTATTAGTAGTAATAGTGATCCAGCTTGCTCTGTGGTCGGAGGGTTCCCCTTTTATAGGGATTGGGCATGGCTCTTGACCAATCAGAGGAATACCTGTTTCCCGCTGTAGGAGCGGACCAGAGGGAAGACTTCTCCCGATATATGTTAATATCTAACACTAGTTGGACTACCCAACTTTGTTGGCCTACCCAACTTCATATGTCTTCCTGACTTGCAGTGGCCCACCTAGTCCTAACTGGATATTCTGAAGATTGGGACTGAAGTCTTCTGCTCCACCACCATCCATAAGGTGATAACTTCACTGGAATCCCAAATAATTGTTTCCTGTAAATATGTATGGGGAGCATGATGAGACAGAGCTTGATTCTATGAAATTACACCCAAAAAGATGGTGGCTCCCCCCCCAAAAAAACAACAACATCTTAATGCAGTGTTTCTCACCCTTGGCAACTTTAAGAGTGTGGACTGCAACTCCCAGAATTCCCCAGCCAGAAAATGGAATTCTAGGAGTTAAAGTCCTCATGTCTTAAAGTTGCCAAGATTGAGAAACACTGACTTAACTGCATTAGGGCGAAACTGCACAATAGGAAAAACATAGAAAAAAAGTTATTTCTTGCCTGATATGATATTAAATTAATCCTAAATTTCATTATTCAGAAGGGAGCCCAATGAGAGTCACTTTGCACTTTATTGGAAGTCTGCATTTTGATCCTTCAGGAGAACTAGTTTTCTGCTGCAGTTCTGTCAGAGGCTATTTCTTCTGGAAATTTCTGCCAATTTATGTCTGTGATTTCCTCACCCTTTATTCTGTTTTTTTACCATTATTTTAGAACTGCGGCTTGCTTAAAGAATCAGGGTCTCTTTAGATTATTTTTCATAATAGCATAGGGTGGGGAGAACTGTGTTAATTTGTTCCAGATGTTGCATATGTTGATTTCAGATTGAGATCCAGCTATATTGCCATTTCAAAGTATTTAATTAATGAAGAAAAAGACAGCCAACTTAATTATACCTGAGAATGCAGTGGAGCGTGTATTTTAGTCTTACACTGCTAAGAACGGTAGCTAAAAGTGAGTTGAACTCAAAGAATTATCAGCTGTGAGTCAGAGGTCCTAATTAGTTAAAGGCAATTCAAATAACTGATACCAGAACGACATTTTGTAAATATAATTAAAAGAAAATGTCTGTTTTTGCTTAACACCTCTTGTAAATTAATTATATTATGTTATTTACTCTTTTTCTTTCACTTTTTCACTTTGCAGACAGAGAATGCAATTTATTTACTTGTGTATCAAAATACATTCTTTTAAAAGTATATTTAATTTTGCTTTTATTAAGAAAAATCCAATGTCTTATAAAGTATCTTTTTTATACAAAGTTTTATTGGTTTTTTTATATTTTACAAAGGGGAAAGGTAAGGGAAAAGTTACAAATTTTGGCAGCTGCGAAATACGGTAGATGCACCCCCCCTCCAAACTCATAGTAGACATTTGCATAAAATTCAATATTAAGTAATAACATGTAGTCAGTGTGGTAAATTCAATTGATAATTTCGATCAGTTTATATCAGATGGCTTTTCTTACTCATTTGTGTGATCTGAGCTTTCTTGTTGTCACCCCATCTCCCCCCGCTGGCAGAGCTCCGGCCCCTCCCGTGTCTTGTATGTCTGTTGAAGAGTCATCTGGTTTTTCTAGGAGCAGTTTATTTTTCTCCATAAAGGCCTGCGCCTCTATGGGTGTATAAATCCTAACTCTTGTCTCCTCCCAGAATATTAACATACCTTCAGGCATCAACCATCTAAACCACACCCCCTTCTGGTATAATTTATTCGCCAATTGCGAATAGTGTTTTCTTTTTTCCCTCACTTTCTTGGGGATCTGTTTCAGGATGGTTATCTCCTTATCTTTATATGTCAAGGCTTGCCCCCTTTGTGCATTCAGGATTTCATCTCTTGTACTTTTCCTAAGAAATTTAATGTGTACCTCCCTGGGAACATTGTGTGTTCTAGCATAAGCTGAGTTTACTCTATAAGCCAGGTCTATTTCCCACCCCATCTGTTGTTTCTCCTTCTGAATATACTCAGCCAAAATGTTTGTCATGATGTCCCTTATGTTTTCATCATCTGTCTCCATCACGTTTTGAAATCTAAGATAAAAAGACATTCTCTCAAACTCTATTTTCATTTGTTGGGTGTCAAGTTCTTTGTTTCCCTTCTGCACACCCTCTATCCCCCCCCTCATCTCAGCCGCCCCATCCTCCAAAAGATCCAGTCTCTGTGAGTTCTTATTAATTTTATCCTGGTTCTCTTTAATTTCTTCTTTCATCTCCTTCAGTTGTCTCTTTATTTCCTCTTGTCCCTGTAGAATTTGTTGAAACATTTGATGAAACTCCAGGTCCGTAGATTTAGGTTGCTTGAAGGCTGTTAACGTTGATTGTGTGCTAGGACTGGAGGTTGCAGATGTTGGGGCAGAGGCAGCAAAGCCTGACTTTCCAGGAGGTGGTCTTTTAGATGCCATTGTTTATGAAGTAGAGAGTCCAGTCAGTATAAAGAAGGATCAGTCAGAGGGGTAGAACAGCCAAGAGAGTCCAGGAGACAGAGAGTCCAGGCAGAGGGGGATTTTCTAATCACCCTGGCAGATGAGCAAAAGTTTTTCACTCCAAGGAGCTCAAAGGCAAACAATCAACAAGAGAGTTATCCAGGTAGCACGGAGACAAAGACCGGAAGCCTGAAGTTTGGAAGGTGGAGTCAAGTTTCACATTTCATAAAGACAACGGAAGTGTGCCATCTTGCCCTGCCAGCTTCGGGTTTCGAGGCAACAAATAAAGTTTTCAAAGTTCAAAAATCCCAAAGCTTCCAGGTCTCATTATTTTATAGGTTTAAGTCCGAAAATCCACTTAGTTAGGGTGTGGCATGTCTTATAAAGTATCTTAACATGATGGCAGCTTAATACCATTTTAAATGGCTCAAATGTCATCTTGCATGTTTACACAAAAGTAATTACAATCTTTAATACACAGTTATATATAAATATATTTATATACATGTTTAAATTAAAATGTATGTCAGAAGCAATACTGAAATTCTAAAAACTGGTCTCCTTACTCTTTGTATCCTATGTCTATTTATTTAGCAGTTGATTTTAAATAAGATATAACTTATTTCCTTATATAATAACATATTTAGGATTGCATGGTTTAAATGCAGTTTTTGGATGCACGTTTTCCTAATTTTATTGAATCTATAACCATATTGTGTTTAGTTTCCCTGGAAGACAAAAACATATGGGCTTTTTAAATATTTCTTTCTTTGAGGTGTTAACTAACATAGGTCCGTGTTTATCTTTCCCTAATAGGTAGTTATTTAAGATCAAAATGTGGATTACACTGATGCATGTGTTTAGACTGGTTAAATTCAGTAGAAATATTTTTTTTTCCAAAATGCATGTAGGTATTTTGTGTTTTTCTATCTCTTTTAGGGGTTAAGGGAAAAGCAATAAGTGGTTAATAATGCTATAACAAGAACGAGGAAATGCTGGAAAACCTGGCCACATTTTTTAAAAATAAAATATTTGCCTGGTGCCAGAAAGATATTAGATTTGGTGCCATGTGAGCTTCTGGGAGGAAAATCCAGATAAATGATTCAGCCTCCCAAGTGGTATAGTTCAGTGTGGCTTTAAAATGGGAAGCTGAATGGAGATAAACTGAACAATATTTGAATTCATCTTTCAAGCTGATAAGACATACAGGCTGTCATACAGTAAAGGAAACTGTTCGTGCTTTCACTTGGTGGATTAGTGCTTATTCAAAAATCATTTCATATTTTATAAAATAATGGATAGATGACAATAAAGTCCTAGATCTATCCCAGATGTTTACATTGTATAGTGCAGGAATTGGGTGTGTCTAGTCTAATGGAGGGACATGGGTGGCTCAGTGCTAAGACGCTGAGCTTGTCAATCAGAAAGGTCGGCGGTTTGGCAGTTTGAATCCCTAGGGCCACAAAATGGGATGAGCTCCCATTACTTGTCCCAGCTTCTGCCAACCTAGCAATTCGAAAGCATATAAAAATGCAAGTAGAAAAATAGGAACCACCTTTGGTGGGAAGGTAACAGTGTTCCGTGCACCTTCAGCATTTAGTCATGCCACTCACATGACCATGGAGACATCTTCGGACAGCGCTGGCTCTTCGGCTTTGAAACGGAAATGAGCACAGTCCCCTAGAGTCGGGAACGACTAGCACATATGTGTGAGGGGAACCTTTACCTTTTAGTCTAATGGAAAGAAGGACTAAAGGTGACATGATAACATGTTCCAATATTTGAAGGGCTCCTACAATGACGAGGGGGTCAAACTATTTTCCAAAGCACCAAAAGGTAAGATGAGAAACAATGGTTTTTCATCCAAGGAGAGAAACAATGTAGAACTAAGGAGAAATTTCCTAACAGTGAGAGCAATTAACCATAGAATAGGTTGCCTTCAGAATTTGTGAGTGTTCCATCACTGGAGGCTTTCAAAAAGAGACTGGACAACCATTTGTCTGAAATGGTATAGGGTCTTCTGTTTGAGCAGGGGTTTGGACTAAAAAACTTCTGAGGTCCCTTCCAAGTCTATTATTCTATGTTATTATTCTATGAATCCTTTTGGCTTTAGAGAAGCAAAACTGATTCATTGACATCCTCAATGTAAACATCCTAAATATCCTCACCATCTTTATCATCACCATCACTATCTAATAGAAGATTTCCAGTGCCTAATAAACTCAGAAGCCAATATAATAAATTAGAGAATTCTGTTTGGATTATAGGTGAGATGTTAGGAATTCCTTCAGAACAGTATAACAAAATCAGTGTCTTGCAGACAAATTATAATGATGCCCAAAGGCAAGCAATATAATAAGATAGAAAGTAGCCAGAGCTTTTTTTTTAGCAATCACTTATGAATCAAGGTCCATTTCATCTCTGGACAAGACATTTAAAACAGCTTTTCTCAGTGATGAACTGTACTGGATTTTGCTTGTCAGAACTCTAAGCAATGGTTTAGTGTTCAGCAGATTTGGGAGAACCAAAATTATTTGATGTGACCAAACTTGTTCTCCCATTTTAGCTCATGATTAAAGCATTTTTAAAAACCACACTTAAAAAAACCAACTAAAAAAATTCATAATCCTCTATCCGGCTGACTCATACCAGCTGTTAAATAACTAGATATTTAAGTAAAGCTGAACACCACCTATAATCAAAACCTATAATATAAAATAACCGTTCCCTTCCTGCACTGATTGTTGTGTCTACCATAATTTGATGGATGCTGACAAATTTATTGGATGTTCCTGGATGGTTTTGAGTAATGGTAGACAATGGTTTTAATGATGGCCTTATTCGGCATGGAAATGAATACTTTATTTGAAATCAATATCATTTATTCATTGGATAAATCACCTTTGTACCAAGTGTTCCACATGAACAGCCTACTGAGATAGGCTGAGGGAGTGACCCAAACCAGAGTTTCCATGGCTGAAAGTAGATTTGAATCAGTACATAAATGGTGGACTGTACTAGTTGTTCCTTAGAATCATTGTTCCCAACTCTAGGGGGCGGTGCTCATCTCCATTTCAAAGCCAAAGAGCCAGTACTGTCCGAAAATGTCTCTGTGGTCATGTGGCCAGCATGACTAAATGCCAAAAGCGCAAGAACTCTGTTACCTTCCCACCAAAGATGGTTCCTATTTTTCTACTTGCATTTTTACATGCTTTCAAATTGCTAGGTTAGCAGAAGCTGGGACAGATAACAGGAGCTCACTCCATTACATGAGGCTAGGGATTCGAACCGCTGAATTGCCAATTGATCGACAAGCTCAGCGTCTTAGCCAGTGGTGGAATTCAGCCGGTTCTATCCAGTTCGGGCGAACCAGAGGCAATGGTGGCGGGAGGCTCTGCCCATCCACCTAGACATCATCATGTCCCGTTTTTGACGCTCTCCGCATGCACGGAAGGTCCTGCGCATGCATGGAGGTGGTGTGTGCATGCGAGCAAAGCGAGTGCACATGCACGAGCGCCAGTGACGTGCGGTGAGGTTTATGGCTGATGAGGCACTGACATAGTGGTGGGTTTCAAATTTTTTTAGACTTGTGGACTTCAACTCCCAGAATTCCACAGCCAGGCATGCTCAGTTCCGATTTAAAGTGACAGCATTTGTTTTTCTCCTTTGCGAAAGAAGTTTCCTTCTTTCTTTTTCTTTTTCTTCTCCCTTACCCTCCTTCCTCCCTCTCTCCCTCCCTCCCCTCTCTCTCAAACACACACACACACACACACACACAAAGTTGGATTGGAAGGAAGAGCACCAGTGAGGAGACCACAGGAGGAGGTAGGAAGTCAGCCAAAGAGCCATACTGGAGCACACACACTTCCTCCAGCCCCGCAAGGATCCAGCCCAGCTTCACTGATTACAGGTTTGAAAAGGCAACGTGGCTCTGCTTGCAATCAAACTACACTCTAGGGAGAGCACAAGCGAGCCAGAGTCCTTCCCTCCAGCCTTTGCCCAAAGCCCCGCACCAGGAGGATGAAGTTTGAATTCCTCCCCCTCCCTCCAACCCACACATACCTTTTCCAGATGTTTCAGAGAGGATTTCAACTCTGCTCTTGCCTCAGGTCCTCTGAAGAAGCCCCGCCAAATGAGCACTCTCTACTATGAGGCAGGAGAACTGCATGCCTCACCTACGTCAGGAATTTTTAGGCTTTAACTCTTGCTTAACTCTGCTCGAGTGATCATAAAACGCCTAAAGTCAGACTAGGTGGCATGCAGTTCTCCTGCCTCATAGTAGAGGGCACTTTTTTAGAGGATTTTTTAAACATTTAAGCAGAGTCATCCACGGTGTGGCAGCAACTAACTCAGCCTGACCTCAGCTCTCGCCTTTTTCCTTTTACATTTTTTTTTCTTTTCATGATGACAGTGGTGAGGCTGTGCCTCCCCTGCCTCCCCTGACTGCACGTCACTGGCGAGCGCTCACATTTATGAACCAGTAGCGAAGGTAAGTTGATTTCATCCCTGGTCTTAGCCACTGAGCCACCGCATCCCATATCTAATATTTAAAACACTGTCATACACTGGCTGTCTATAATATTTCATATACTCACAGGATGTGTATATAAAATATAAAATAAATGTCAGGTGCTTCTTTTCTACAGAATCATCAATCTTGTTCAGACATTACCAATGTGCACTAGTTTTACATGCATACTGAATTAATCATAGGATCCAATCTCAGCTGATCACTGGGACCAAAGGTTTATTCTTCCAAGATTTGGGGCTTGTGCTGGAGCCCATCATCAGAGAACTTCTGTCTCTCCAGAACATTTCAGGCACGAGCCCAAAAGCTTGGAAGAATAAAGCTTTGGTCCCAGTGACCAACTAAGATTGAATCCTGCGACATTATCCTGGGACTTGAATATTTTCCTTTACTTGTGAATTAGTATATGGATCTAGGACTGGGACAATGCCCATCACTGACACAACCTAACTGACATTTCCTAAGTGTCTTCCCCCCCTATTTTTCTACCTCATTCTTAGGCTGTTTGACAATTTTGGGGTGTGAATTTGAACTAACTTTGTTTCATACAGAACTTTAAATATAAGCCTTTCAAGGTGGGCCAGACCAGGAAATTGGTTCCATCACATATTTGACTGGGACTCAATTGATTTAGGTTATATTAATGCAATCTTTAAAAACCTGGCTGCGTTTTCCCTTCTCCTCTAGCTTATTACCCAGGTAAAGCCAATCTGAGTTTCTTCCTAATGTTTTCTTTGTTTAAAACATGCTTGTTAGATGTTGTTGGCGCTCTCCGCCCCACTGTACAGTTTCTTCATGGCCAACTCTATGGTTCTCTACATGAAAGTTAACAAACAGCATTTTGAATTGGGCATGCTTCTTACGGTATGACATCATTACAAGTAGGATTCTTCCTGTCTGATCATCAATGTAGCTGCAGCATTTTCTGACCAGCTGAGCTTCATGGAGTGTGTTTATTTGTAGGGGAGGATTGTGTATGGTGGCCATGATTAAACCAGTCCCCCTAAAGCTCAGGGCTTGGAACTTGTTTCCCATTCTTCACAGTCACTGGCTCTGACTCACCTTCTATGGCCTCTGGTGATTCACCTTACTGGAGGCATGGGCAATTCAGTGCACGGCTGGCAGAGGGATCTTTTGGCAGCCTTGCAATGGGTATAAAAGCAAATTAAGTCTCTGTGCAGCAGACTTCTTGTTCCTTTCTTCATTTCCTCCACTTTGCTTGCATCTAGTCTCTATTGCAGTTTTCTCCATTGCAGCAAATCACCCAGATTCTACTCTCATTTTCAAATTCCTTCTTCTCCTCCCACTCTTCCTCCTCACTTATACTTCTGCTATCAATAAACCTGTCCTCTTTCTTCCCTCTATCCCCCTACATAAAAATGCACAACATTTCTAACCAAATCATTGGTGCTAATGCTAAACAACCACACTAGGAACCTTCCTTCCTTCCTTCCTTCCCTCCCTCCTTCCTTTCTTCCTTCCCTTCAGTTGCCAAAGTGATCCTAGGTGGTGCACAAGCATTAAAAGGATAAAGCGAGCACAAAACCAAAATAAAAAAGCATATTAAACTACCATATTGGGAAAGTAAAACACCATTAAAATCAAGTGGCAGTGAGGCTGACCAATCACCCTGACTCTAGGACTTGCTGAAAAAGCTACATTTTGAGCCCTTTCCTAAATGATGGCCGAGTTGAGCTATGCATGCTTTAGGAGGGATGCTTTTCCAAACAGTGGGAGTAGCTGCAGAAAAGGCATTGCCCCAAAGCCACACAAAAGTGACATATTGTGAGCCAGCATGTTCCAGGTGCTGTCTGGAACAGATGGCCAGATAGACAAACATGACTGGAGAAACATAGTCATGGAGATATTAGGAACCTGAGCCAGCATCTTGAACTGTACTATTTCTGAACTGTAAACCACCAAGAGTCATTGACTGAGATGGGCAGCTATAGAAAATGAATGAATGAATCAAGAATGAATGAACCCTGGCTGCATTATGGACCAGTTGTACCTCCTGAGTGATCTTCAGTGTAGAACACCTTGCAAAAATCCCAACATGAGGGAACAAAGACATGAGTGACTTGAGTAGAGCATAAGGGGCACACACAACATGGTTCTGGACAAAAGCCCTCCAGGTCATGGATGCCATTTCCTACTAGTCCAGGAGGACTCCCAAATTGCATTTAAGATCTATCTGTGGAAATGCAATGCCATCAATGTTAAGAAATTTCCAGACTTGAAGGTCCTTTGAATCTACAGCCTCTCAGTCCTGCTAGGATCTTTCGTTTCCATTTATGCTGGTCTGGGGTAATTTAGAGTTCACAAAGGATGAATTTTGCATATATATTGGCTTCTGTGTTTTATTGCTCTCCCTAGGGAAGGTTTTCTTCCTACTTCATTTCTTAATAAACTTGTTTTTGAAACACATGATTTTACATTTTCTGGTCACCTGAGGCCATTTTGGAGAAGCCAAGTTTGTTTAGAAATCATCCACCCATCACTCCAAGTGTTGAAATTTTAATTCTTTGATTCCCAGAGGGGATGGGTGGAGAAAATACCATCAGATAATTTCCCATATCTTGATCATATGTAGAACACACAAAAGGTCCGAGTAGCATAAAGCTCCATTTCCCTGTTACTTTAGAATGCTACATTTGATGGGGAGGCTCAACTAGATGGATGTACCTAAAGAACTGTCAAGCATGGGAAATCAGGAGTCCAGGCAGTTCAAATGAATATAAAGGTTTATTGCAAGTTTAAGCTTTCTACAAGAATCTGAACTACTAACAGTCAAAGCAAATTGATGTAGATAAGAGTCAGCCAAATTCAAGGTGGGCTAGACTTAGATATCTTGTGGACTCAAGACTGATGTTGCATTTGACCCCTCCCTCAAGGCTCAGCCTGGTCATCTCCTATAAGAACACAAAACTAGTGTTCTGGCTCAAGTTAAAGTCCAGCTTGGTTTGCCATTTTGCTTCTCACAGTGGCTGATCATATATTACTAAGTAGCTTGGAAGAAGCAGCTGGAGATACACCTTCTGTTGTTCACCTGCTCCTGGTTTAGTGGCATCCTGCCCCCAATCAAAGCTGATACTAATCCTTCAGACTAATAGAATGTGATAGACGTGTAATCAATGAATGTATTCAATCTTTTTAAAAGCCGTGGTTTGTGGCATGAATTTTGCATGCTATTATGTACTTTGTGAAGAAGTATCTATTTATTTGTTCTAAATCTCCACCCAACCAGCTTCATTGGATCATGTCTGATCCAAAGGTGGTATACTGCTGGTTCACACCAGTTTGCTTGAACCGGTAGTGGTAGAGGCGAGAGGATGGCTGGATTATATAAGGATTATTATATAAATCATCATAGTCAGTTTCATTTTATTCTCTTTATACAAAAATAAAGGTGAGGGAGGTACAAACTGAGACAATGAGATAACTACAAAGATTGGGTGGCATATAAATTTAATCAAACAACAACAACAACAACAACAACAACAACAACAACAACAACAACGTGAAAAAAGTTACCGAAAATGAGAAGGTGAAAATCTTGTGGGATTTTCTAATACAGACAGATCATCATTTGGAACGCAACAGATCAGATATCATGGTTGTAGAGGGCCAAAACATATAATTTATTGACATTGAGGTACCAGGAGATGCCAGAGTCGAAGAAAAAGAACTGGGAAAAAATCATGAAATACTGTGACCTGGCCATCGAAACTACCCGATGAAACATGTAACAGGGATACCCATTGTCATCAGGGCACTTGGTACCATGCCCAAGAATTTTATAAGATACATCAACAAATTGTAGCTTCCTGCAAAAACACCAGCAGAACTGCAAAAAACTGTGCTACTCAGAACATTGTATATTTTAATAAGGTACTTGGTTGATACCTAGGATGCTGGCAGCAACCAGTATCAACCATTAGCACCAGTAAATGATATTTATGACACATTTTTGAATGTTCAGTTGACTGAGTTTCATGTTTAATGAATAAAGTATATAATAAGAATAACAACAACAACAACAACAACAACAACTTTGGACTTGCAAATTAAAGTTGAGAGACTGTGGAAAAAGAAATCATGTGTTCTCCTGATTATAATTGGAGCCCTTGGAGCAATACATAAAGGGCTACCTCAATATTTGGAAATTCTAAAGTTATCGGACTTGAACATTCTGACTCTACAAAAACCACCCTACTTGGAACAGCTTATATCCTCCGTTGTTACCGTAGCAGTTCCTAGGTCCTTGGTAAGGACTTGAGCTGTTGAGCTACCAACCAGCCCCAAAGGCTGTGAATCTTACCAAAGATTTAATAATAATAATAATAATAATAATAATAATAATAATAGACCTCTTGAAGACAACCAAGTCGAAAGCTGAATACAAGAAAGAAGTAACTGAGAAGCAAGCTGAAAATTGGAAAAGCAAAGCCATGCATGGCCAATACTTGAAAAGTGTTGAAGGCAAAGCTGACCAAAAGTTAACTTGAAACGGGTTAAGATCAGGAGTACTGAAAAAAGAAACAGAAGGCTTTATTTTGGCAGCTTAAGAACAAGCCAGCCACAAATTGCATGAAGGCAAAAATTCAATGTGTTACCACCAACAGCAAATGCCGCCTCTGTAATGAGAAAAATGAGACAGTTGACCATTTGATCAGTGGGTGCAGCAAAATTTCACAAACTCACTACCTACAAACACTATGACCGAGTTGCTAAAATCATTCACTGGAAATTGTGCCAGAAGTTTGGATTTGAGTTCAGCAAAAACCACTGGGAACATCAGGTTGAGAAGGTTCTAGAGAATGAAAAAGTCAAGATCTTGTGGTATTTCAGAATTCAGACTGATAAGTCACTTGGCCTACAACACACCTGACATAACAATAGTTGAAAAGAAAAAAGTATGGTTCATTGACATTGCAATACCTGGTGATGCGCGAATTGAAGATAAGCAGCAAGAAAAAATCACAAAGTACCGGGAGTTGCAAATTGAAGTTGAGAGACTGTGGGGAAAAAAATCATGTGTTGTCCCAATTGTAATTGGAGCCCTTGGAGCAATACCTAAAGGGCTACCTCGCTATTTGGAAATTCTAAAGTTATCGGACTTGAACATTCTGATTCTACAAAAAACCACCCTACTTGGAACAACTTATATCCTCCAACGTTACTTTAACAGTTCCTAGGTCCTTGGTTAGAACTCGAGCTGTTGAGCTACCAACCATCCCCAAAGGCTGTGAATCTCACCAAAGATTAAATAATAATAATAAACCAAGTAATATCCAGAACGGCTGCAGTTATAACTGAAGATCTTGGATCAGAAAAAAACAAACAGTTGTGTCATCAATATGGTAGATTAGGTTGGAAAATATGATCGGCATGCTAAGATCAGATGCTAGCAAGATAAAACAGATAAAAGAAAAGAAGCTGAAGAACAAGATCAAAGAAAACCTGATCAAGACATATCATCTAGAAACCAGGAAGATCAAGGAAGCCCTAGAAATAAAAAAAAATCTGCAAACCGTAGCCAAGAAAATCAGCAGAAATGAAGCTCAAATTGTAGTCTACAAGCAGAATCTCCAATCAAAAGTGTTTCTACCAATTCATCAATGAAGAAATTGGAATGAACCGATCAGCATTTAACAAAGAAAAAACAGTACAGTTCTGGGTGCAACTAAGGAACAACTCCAAGAAATACAAGAATGCAGCTTGGAAAAGGAAAAATAAAGTAGAAATGAAAGAATTTGTAATAACAGCAGAAACGATGGAGAAAGGGACAAAGAAGATCAAGAACTGGTCAGCCTAGGTGCAGGTAAACTGCACGGTTTTTGTATAAAACCTCAGAATCCACTCACTGCCAAATAATTTCACCTATTGCAAGGAAGTGAAATGAAAGATTGATTAACATCTGGGGGGGAAAACTCTACCTAACAATGAAAGAGCCAACAAAATGGGCATCTCCAGGCAACTATAAACTAATTATCTGCCTACCAACAACTTTCAATTGCTAACTGGTGTTGTAGGTAATGCAGTCCAACAGCATTTATGTAGTTGAAAACTAGCAAGCAAAGCAGATAACACTAAGCCCTGGCAAAGGCTAAGAAAAGGAAAGTTGAAAAAGAGACAGAGGGGCTAATTCTGGCTGCACAAGAGCTTGCAAAGAAGTTGAAAG
Organism: Natrix helvetica; assembly: GCF_964273705.1. NCBI lineage: Eukaryota > Metazoa > Chordata > Lepidosauria > Squamata > Natricidae > Natrix > Natrix helvetica. The sequence goes on from NC_138552.1 coordinate 85,059,267, forward strand.
AAACAATGCAACAGAGGTGAGTTTCTGCCAGTTCGCAGATTGGGTGAACCAGTAATGGCAGTGGTGGAAGGCTCCGCCTACCCGCCCGGATGCTTCTGTGCAGAAGCTTCTGCGTGAGCACACGAACTGGTAGTAAAATAAATTGAAACCCACCACTGCAGTGGACCATCCAATTAGCTGCTGCAAGAAGTTTGCACAGACTGAATACAAACAACAGCATGACAAAACAGCAACAATGGTGCATTGGAATATCTACAAGAAACACCACTTGCCTGCAAGCAAAAACTGGTGGGACCAGAAAATATATAAGGTAATAGATAGACAAGCAAATGATAAACAAGTATTGTTACCACCACACGCACACACCAGACTTAAGAATTGTTGATAAAAAAAAGAGAGAAAAAAGTCTGAGAGTGAACACTGCAATACTTGCAAACAGTAAAACAGAAAAAAAAAAAACCTGGAGAAAATCACAAAAGACAAAGACCTTCAAATAGAAGCAGAACAACAGTGGTAAAAGAAAACAATGAGAGTACCAACAGAAATAGGCATCTTGGTTACAATCCCAGAATAACTGCAGCAGCACCACTTGAACATCATCGGCATTGACAAAATAACCATCATTCCATTGCAAACGGCATTTTTATTTGGAACCGCTCCCAATACCTTTAGTATTATCAAATCACAACATCTGCCTATCCCAGATCCTTGTGAAAGCCTCAATAGCTGGACAAAAACGCCAAATCCAGTCTCGACATCTGGTCGACTAGGCTACCAACCATAATAATAATGCCAAATCTCTTAGGTTCTGTCACCAGCCCCTTAGAACCGTGATGGTGAACTTATGACACAGGTGGCACACGGAGCCCTCTCTGCGGGCATGCAAGGGGTCGGCCAGCTCAGCTCCATCGCGCATGCATGTGCGTCTCCCGCTGGCCAGCTGAGTTTCGGATCTGTGCCGTGCATGCAGGAGGTGTGCGCACATGCAGGGGGGGCAGTCCAGAACCCCCCGGACCTGTTTTTGGTTCCAGAAGGCTTCAGGGAGGTCTGCTAGGCCCAAAATGGGCCGCAAGGGGGGTATTTCATGCTCATGCACAGGGGAGTGGGTGGTGTCGCATGTGCTGGGGTGGGGGCGATGGGGGGTGTCACCCACACATTGCATTATGTGTTCTTTCGGTACACGAGGACAAAAAGGTTAGCCATCACTGCCTTATAAATACTTCGGATGGCTACAGTGACCTGTCCCTGAAGCAAAAAAACCAGATAGCAAATATCAAACCAGGTTTTTTTTCCCTGCCAGCTCATAAGTAGGTGGAGAGATCTTCGGTCCTATCTAACATACAGGGTCATTGTGTGGACAACAATGGGAGGAAGAGTTCCTTGAAACCAGGTGAAATACAACTACCTTCAGTGTATTGGTGAGGCCACACTTGGAATACTGCATTCAGTTCTGGTCGCCACAATGTAAAAAAGATGTGGAGACTCTGGAGAGAGTGCAGAGAAGAGCAACAAAGATGATTAGGGGACTTGAGACTAAAACATATGAGGAACGGTTGCAGGAACTCGGTATATTCAGCTTAAGAGAAAGAAGGACTAGGGGAGACATGATAGCAGTGTTCCAATATCTCAGGGGTTGCCACAAAGAAGAGGGAGTCAAACTATTCTCCAAGGCACCTGAGGGTAGAACAAGAAGCAATGGGTGGAAACTAATCAAGGAGAGAAGCAACTTAGAACTGAGGAGAAAGTTCCTGACAGTTAGAACAATTAATCAGTGGAACAGCTTGCCTCCAGAAGTTGTGAATGCCCCAACACTGGAAGTCTTTAAGAAGATGTTGGATAGCCATTTGTCTGAAACGGTATAGGGTTTCCTGCCTAGACAGGGGGTTGGACTAGAAGACCTCCAAGGTCCCTTCCAACTCTACTATTGTATTGTATTGTATAGTATTAATAAATCCTATATACCAGCAACAACTCTTAAACCTTTTTTCATTTCTCAGGACAGCATTAAATTCTCTATCCACAAATTGGGGAAGTTCTCTCATTTTCCAATTGCTTTCATTCACATCCAGACCCTCTTATCTAAACTTGCTCCCTTGTACATTCCATCTGCTTTGATCTATTGTGGCTTTCACTTAGCTTTGGAAAATGGTCCTCCCATAACTAAATGGCTTATTACTTTCACATTTTAAGACCAGAGAGAGACAAACTTTTTAAAAGAAAGGGGGGGTTAGAGTGCTACACCTCTGCACAAAACAAAAAGATAGGCATCTACTGTAGCTAGAGATGGATTCATTGAAAATGCTTGCAGATTTAAGAATTCCTTAGAACTTTGCAGTACACAGGCCTGCTCAGTTTTATGAAGACAAAGGATTTACCAAAGGAGGATCCAGTTTCTTAATGTTAAGTGACTGCTGTAATAATTGACAAAAGAAATGCGGGTAAGAGCTGCCTTCAAGCTAGGTAGCTTCTCCTGCAATAAACTACTGCAGATATTTAGGATGCAACCATTGTAAACTCTCTTAGCAGAGAGCTGCTCCCTTTAAAAGCAGTGAATTGCACGGCCTATATTGACACTGCTGTCAGGCCTGTAGTTATGTTCCTTTTAGGATCTTTGGCCTGCCACACTTTTTAAATAAATTCTTATGCTGTTTCATTGGTATAGTAGTTGGGAGGAGGGAATAGAAAGGAGTAGGATTGTGGAATGTATTGTTATGGATTTTCTTAGAAGCTCAAGGTCGTCTTTTGTCTCCGCACCTCGACACCTGGCCGGAAGAAGAGGGGTGTAGATGCCAGCGTGGAAGATGAAGATTGGACCATGTGATGAATTATGGGGTGTGGGGATAGATGATGAACTTTCATCTGGGTGAACCCACAGGATGTACATTAGAGTTGAAATTTCATAGCATAATGCCAACATGTCTGTCTTATTAAATTGGAGCTTTAAGGATAACTTTGCCTTGGAAAATGATTTAATTCTGCATGATATTTGGAACGCTGACAACTGCCTTTACTCACAAACCTACTTATATATCTATTGAAGAAAAAAAAGATGCCTTACTAATCACAGGTGGATGTTCTATGAGTTGAGGTTGTTGGCTTCAATCTACTCCAGGGGTGTCAAACTGAAGGCCCACGGGCCAGATCCAACCCATGGGGTGCTTAAATCTGACTGGTGGGGCCACCCTGGAAACAGTGAAGGACTGACCCACGGTGCTTTTGCCAGCGAAAATAGACCTCGGGAGGACCCCATGCAGAGCTCCCTTTTCGGTTGTGATGGCCTCCTAGAGCTCCGATTTCGCTGGCAGAGGGCTGCAGGACATCGAGCTGGCCACGCCCACTGCAGCCATGCCTACCTCAACCACGTCCACTATGGCCATGCCCACTTGGCTCCACGAGGTCAAACACAACCCTGATGTGGCCCTCAATGAAATCGAGTTTAACACCCCTGATCTATTCCTTCATTATAAGGATTTTTTTTAATGTTTTTTTTCTGCAGTTGTTTATATCATTCTGTCTATGTCATCCCTTTCCATTGTTTCTGGTCTCAGTCTAGCAAAACAGCCAAAATTCTGTTGTGGGTTATTCATATTCATTTAGAACACTGATAATACTACAATGCTAACAATAGCAGCAGTAGTTGCAATTGTAATAGAAGCAATAACTATATATGACTTCATCAAAACTCATCACCAAGAGAGACTACGGGAGAATATCTGGATGAAATAGGAGTGCTAATCTGGATTTACTAGCCACCTGACATCCTTCCTGGTGACATAGTTTAAGAGATTTTGCATTATTATGGTTCATAGCAGAATAACAGAGTTGAAATGGACTTTGGAGATCTTCTATCTAGTCCAACCCCCTGCTCAGACAGGAAACCCTATAACATTTTAAACAAATGGTTTTCCGATCTCTTCTTTAAAATTTCCAGTGTTGGAGCATCCACAACTTCTGGAGGCAAGTCATTCCACCGATTAAGTGCTCTAACTCTCTGAAAATTTATCCTTAGTTCTAGGTTGCTTCTCTCCTTGATTAGTTTCCATCCATTGCTTCTTGTCTTGTCTTCAAGTGCTTTGAAGAAAAGGTAGACTGCTACTACTTTTGAAAAGACTCTTTGTAGAAGCAGGATGTGCCTTCAGGCTGAAAAGGACATTTTATGCATCAGAATAGTCTCTAGGCTGAAGAAGATTTTTGTCCTAATAAATATGCTAAAGTCTGAGGCCTTTGCTTGCTACTATGTTATAGCACTCTGGGCCTGTCCTTATGCAGGCAGAAAGCAATGCCAGCATGAATTTCTAATACACACACCCCTGCCGCCTCCATGGTCTACGTGTATCTTGTCTCCACTGTCTACTCTCCGTCCTGATCAGTCATCTGACTTCCTTCCAAGTGAGCTTCATGGGTTTTCCATACCTTGAGGCTTCCTTGGACAGCATCGAAATAAGGCAGAACTGATGACTGTAAGCTGGCACAGGTAAAAATGACTTAACCCTGTGTTACGTATGGGCTGGGGATGAGATGAAGGCAATAACACGGGGACCCGGCGGGAAAGATACATGTTGCCAGGGCATGTTCATGTTGCGGTTAGATGCAAGTGAGGGCACAACTTTTCATAAAATGCGGTAAGGCTTTTTGGTTGTTGTTGTTTTGTTAAGCATTTGATTCACAGGCAGTTTCCACAGAGAAGTAAACTTTTGGGAGCTCTCTGAAAAAATTAACTTGACATCTCATCTGATGGAGTCTATGATTTTGTTGCCTTGCACCAGAGGCGGTATTCAGCAAGTTCTGACCAGTTCTGGAAAACCGGTAGCAGAAATTTTGAGTAGTTCAGAGAACCGGTAAATACCACCTCTGACTGGCCCTGCCTCCATCTATTCTCTGCCTCCCGAGTCCCAGCTGATTGGGAGGGAATGGGGATTTTGCAGTAACCTTCCCCTGTGACACCCACCAAGCCACGCCCACCAAACCACACCATGCACACCAAGCCACGCCCACAGAACCGGTAGTAAAAAATTTTGAATCCCACCACTGCCTTGCATCTAGGCAAAGAGGCAGAGATTCATATGGCTTTCCCCAACCAGGACCCTTTCAAATAGAATCATAACAACCCTTTATTTTATTTATTTATTTCTTAGATTTTTAGACCGCCCCTCTCCCAGAAAGGGACTCGGGGCGGTGTACAGTCAATACAAATAAAATCAGTCATAATAATAAAATACATTTAAGATACATTTGGAGGGGGAGATAGGCTGTACTAAGAAATAAATATATTCTAATCCTAAAAACATCACAATTAAAACCCCAAACCCAATTAAAATAAAGTAAATCCCCGGGAGGTAAAACTAAGAAAGTGCCAGGCCAGCTGATTGAAATAGGTGAGTCTTTAACTTTTGCCGGAAGGAACGGAGGTCGGTGGTAGTTCGAATGTCTGGGGGGAGGTCATTCCAGAGGGTTGGGCCCATCACAGAGAAGGATCTACTCCTAGGTGTCGCCCGCTGGCATTGCCTAGCAGACGGCACCAGGAGGAGCCCCTCCCTGTGTGAGCGGATAGGTCGCAGGGACGTGTGTGGTAGGATGCGATCCTGCAGATAACTAGGTCCTATGCCATGGAGCGCTTTAAAGATGGTGATCAATACCTTGAAACGCACCCGAAAGGCCACAGGTAGCCAGTGCAGCTCGCGCAGGAGAGGTGTTACGTGGGAGTAACGTGTACTTCCCATAATAACCCGCGCGGCTGCGTTCTGAACTAGCTGCAGTCTCCGGATGCGTCCCAAGGGAAGCCCCATGTAGAGGGCATTGCAGTAGTCCAGGCGAGACGTCACCAGCGCATGAGTGACCGTGCGCAGGGCACTCCGGTCCAGTAGGGGGCGCAATTGGCGCACCAGGCGGATCTGGTGGAACGCCCCCCTTGCCACGGCTGCCACATGGTCCTCCATTGACAGCCGGGCATCGAGGAGGACGCCCAAATTGCGCGCCCGCTCCACGGGGGACAGTTGTTCGCCCCCTATGGCCAGTGATGGAGTCAGCTGGCTGAACCGAGGTGCCGGTACCCACAGCCACTCGGTCTTGGAGGGGTTGAGTTTGAGTCTGTTGTCCCCCATCCAGACCCCGACGGCTTCCAAACACCGGGACATCACTTCGACAGCCTCGTTGGGGTGGTTTGGGGTTGAAATGTACAGCTGAGTATCATCAGCGTAAAGATGGTACTCAACCCCAAAACCACGGATGATCTCACCCAGCGGCTTCACATATGCGTTGAACAGGAGAGGCAAGAGGACCGACCCCTGTGGCACCCCACAAGTGAGTGGCCTCAGGGACGACCTCTGCCCCCCTGTCAACACACATTGCTTCCGGTCGGAGAGGTAGGAGCCGAACCACCGCAAAACGGTGCCTCCGACTCCCATCCCCTCCAACCGGCGCAATAGGATACCATGGTCGATGGTATCAAAAGCCGCCAAGAGGTCTAATAGGACCAGGATAGAGGAACAACCCCTATCTCTGGCCCTCCAGAGATCATCTACCAACGCGACCAAGGCTGTCTCAGTGCTGTGCCCGGGTCGGAAGCCGGACTGGCGTGGGTCTAGATAGTCGGATTCGTCTAGGTGTCGTGGAAATTGCTGCGCCACCACATTCTCAACAACCTTCGCCAAGAAGGGGAGGTTGGAGACTGGATGATAATTAGCTAGCTCCATTGGGTCGAGCGAAGGTCTCTTGAGCAAGGGTCTCACCACCGCCTCTTTCAAGGCGGTTGGTAAGTATCCCTCACCCAATGAGGCATTCACCAGGCCCAGGAGCCAGCCTCGTGTCACCTCCCAGGCTGCCAGTACCAGCCAGGAGGGGCACGGGTCCGTTAAACATGTGGTGGGTCGCAGCCGTCCACACAACCTGTCCAAATCCTCGGGGGCAACAGAGTCAAACTCCTCCCAGAATGGTCTCTCAAGACTCGCTGTTGGCGGCTCATCTGGTCCACTGACGGAGGTCCACCCGCTCCGGATCTGATCGATTTTGTCCTGAAGATATTCCCCAAACTCCTCTGCTCTACCCTGTAAGGGTGTCTCCCACGCCCCCTGCGATAAAAGGGAGCGGGTCACCCTAAACAGGGCGGCAGGGCGGTTATCCGCGGACACAATAAGAGCAGCACAATGTCTACGTTTGGCCGCTCTTATTGCCACAAGGTAAGTCCGCAAATAGGCTCTTACCTGTGTTCGGTCAGATTCGGAGCGTGAGGACCTCCACCTGCTCTCTAGACGTCTCCTGTGGCGCTTCATCACCCTAAGCTCCTCAGTAAACCAAGGAGCCCGGGTGGGTCGATGCCGCAGGAGAGGTCGCAAAGGCGCAACCCGGTCCAAGGCCCCAGTCGTCGCCCTATTCCAGGCAGTCGCCCTATTCCAGGCAGTCACTAGGTCCTCGGAGCGGGAGCGGGACAAGGCTACAGGTATTGGCCCAAGCTCCGTCTGGAATCTATCAGATTCCATCAGGTGCCTGGGGCGGTACCAGTTTATCGAGTCTGGTTCCGCCTCCTCGCGGTGGGGGATAGCGCCAGGGAAGTCCAGCCGGAGGGATGAGTGGTCTGACCATTTATTTTATTTATTTATTTATTATTCGTATTTATAGACCGCCCCCTCTCCCGAAAGGGACTCGGGGCGGTGTACAGTCACTAAAATGCGTTATAAAATACATAAAACAGTTAAATAATTAAATACGTAGGTGGAGGAGGTTACAAGACTGTATATAGAATAATAAATATAGTACATTAAAAACTCTAATAACCCAAAAGTTAAAATATTACCCAAAATTACCCATTAAAATATATCCATCGGGAGGTAAAAACTAAGAATGTGCCAGGCCAGCTAATCGAAACAGGTGAGTCTTTAATTTTTGACGGAAGGAACGGAAGTCAGTGGTAGTTCTAATGTCGGGGGGAGGTCATTCCAGAGGGTTGGGCCCATCACAGAGAAGGTCCTACCCCTAGGCGTCGCCCGCTGGCACTGCCTAGTGGACGGCACCAGTAGTAGTCCCTCCCTGTGAGAGCGGATTGGTCGTAGGGATGTGTGCGGGAGGATACGATCCCGCAGGTAACTGGGTCCTGTGCCATGGAGCGCTTTAAAGATGGTAATCAATACCTTGAAACGCACCCGAAAAACCACAGGTAGCCAGTGCATGACCATGACAGGGGCGTGATGACTAAATCCCCTATTCCCAGGTCACTCGTCCACTGTTCAGATACAAAAATGAGGTCCAGTGTGTGGCCCCCTTCGTGAGTGGGGCCCTGCACTAATTGGGTCAGGTCCATGGCCGTCATGGAAGCCATGAACTCCCGAGCCACCTCGGAAGCCGCTCCCGTTGACGGCAAGTTGAAGTCCCCCATGACCAAAAGTCTGGGAGTCTCAACTGCCGTCGCTGAGATTAGCTCGAGGAGCTCGGGCAGGGCTGCTGATGCATAGCGAGGAGCCAAGTATACAATCAGCAAGCCCCACTGCCTCCCTGGGCCCCAGTTCACACCAAGGGACTCACACCCGGGTATCTGAGGGACAGTGAACTCCCTCGGCTCTAAACATTCCCGCATAACCACCACCACCCCACCACCCTTACCCAGGGCCCGAGGCTGATGGAATGCACGGAAACCCGGTGGGCACATTTCCACGAGGGGTAAACCACCCTCGTGGCCCAGCCAGGTCTCCGTTATCCCTGCAAGGTCTAGCTCCCCCTCTGAAACCCTGTTTTCCAACCAGTAAGATACCAGGAATTTTAATCCCAACACATTGGAGGGTAATGAGATTGGATAGAGCTGCTCTAATATCCTGCTTCCAAGAACATTTGCATACTTCAAATATCTGATTAAAACTGAAATAGGCTTCAGTAGGATTACAACACCTGTCTTTCTCTCTAATTCTTTCCTGCTTTCCTTGCTGCCAAATGGATAAATTAGATGAAGAATTGCTAATTTAAAGTATTTTTTTAAGTTAGCTTAAAAAAAAAAACCTTGGTCTGTGCGATCTCCAAAACCCTCACAATAATTATGTGGTTTGAAGCAAGGGAAATGCGTTAAAATTTTGAACTGATTAGAAGTAGGAATTGGAGAAATTTATTTGGCATTTTGCTATTCTCTTAAAAACAATTTTATTTTGGAAATGAACCTATGAAGTTTATTCTGAACATGAACAGAAGCATTCTCACCTTCCGTATTTGAAGACCTGCTGTTCCCTACCCAGCAGGAAAAAAAATTAGGACGATTGCAAGCTAATTTGGGTTTTTTTAGTAGCTGAAATTTGGAACTCACTCATTCTGTGATCTATTTATCATCAGCTCATCTTATCTTTCTTACAAATCTTTGCCAGTATCACCATATGGTGGCCCCAAATAAGCATCCCGTATATGCGTAAATTTCAATGGCAAAAGGCCACAAAATGCAATTGAATGACATGCTGACATATACTATGACTAGCCATAAAGGGAGGGATGGGCTTTGTTGTGTGTAGGATTTTTTTTAACATTTATTTTTGATTACACATTTTTTCTTTACATATCTCCATCACATATTTAACAGATCTGCGGCATTATTCATATAACTAGAATCAATATTTGACAGATTATATACATTATGTTTTCAAATGTTCTAACCCTATGTACATTTTCAATTCTTATTTCTATTGTCTATCCATTCATACCATTTCTCCCATACCGCATAGTATTCCAAATCATCCTTTCCCTTTAACTCTAATGTGAGTTTGTCCATTTCTGCACAATCAAATATTTTTTGGATTGCTAATCCCTCTTCTTCCAATATTGAGCAAAAGCAATCCTTGCTGCTATTATTATGTGTAATATGAAGTACTTTAACTTTCTATTGTATGTCACCCTAATTATCCTCAGGAGAATCATTTCCGGTTTGAATTCTATTTGACATTGTAGTTAAATCCTGCAGCCAATTCTGTATATTCAGCCAATATCTTTTTGCTTTGGGGCATGACCACCATGACTGAAAGAAGGTATCTTGTTCTTGTTTGCATTTCCAGCATTTTGGGTTTAAATTTGGACACATCGTGGCCAGTCTCGTTGGCGCCAAATGTCAACAGTAAAAGATCTAATATTGATTTTTCCTTATAAGCTACAGATTTCGTGATTGTATTATTTTTGTTCCAAAAATTTTCCCAATCTTGTAATTTTATGTTATGTCCCAAATTTTTGGCCCAGGCAACCATGGGTTCTGTTACAGCGTCCTCTGCCCTAGCAAATTTTAGTAGGTAATTATATAATTTAGTTATTAATTTTCCCTCTGGGCCTACCAACAGTTTATCTAATTGTTGTGGTTGAATATCAAATCCATATTCTTCTGCATCCTTTTCATATCTAGATTGTAACTGTAAATATGGCCACCAGTCAATACATATTCCTTGTTCTTTTAACTCCTGATTGTTTTTGAGTTTCCCTTGGCTATCTAAAATTTCATTGTATCTAAACATTCTACCTATATCTAATGTATTGGAGTAGATCATTGTTTCCATGGTGGATAGACACCCCAGGATCTTAATATAGTGTTTTCTCTTTATGTCCTCCCAAGTTTGTATCAACGCAAACTAGGATTTAATACATGTAGTCCTTGCCGTACGGCCACAATTAAGCTCAATATTTCTATCCCTAAGTAAGAGAGTTGTCAAGTGAAATTTATCCCATTTTACAAACTTTCTTGCCACAGTTGTTAAGTGAGTAACTGCAATTGTTAAGTTAGTAACATGGTTATTAAGTGAAGCTGGCTTCCCCATTGATTCTGCTTGTCAGAAGACTGCAAAGATGATCACATAACTCAGTGGTGGGATTCAGCCAGTTCGCACCATTTTAGGAGAACCGGTTATTAGGTTTCTGAGCAATTTGGTGAACTGGTTGTTGCGAGAAATCATTAGGGCAGAGAATCGGTTGTTAAATTATTTGAATCCTACACTGACATGACCCCAGGAGACTGCAACCATCATAAATATGAGTCAGTTGCCAAATGTCTGAATTTTGATCATGAGTCCTTGGGGATGCTTCAATGGTTGCAAGCGTGAAAAACTGTAATAAGTCACTTTTTCGGTGCTGTTGTAACTTTCAATCAGTCACTAATTGAACTGTTGTAAGTCAACCTGTAATCTAAATGTCTGGACATGCACATAATTACAAGAGCTCCATTTATTGTTCTGACTTTGAAAATGTGTCCTTTTCTTTTCTACAACAAAATGCTCAGCATAGTCATGTCAAAGCAGGGAAGGGGATATCCATAGGATAAGGACTAGACCTAAAATGATATATTTGCGCCATTAATTTCAGTTTCCCCACCCCCCCTTTTGAGGTATTTTAATCCATCAACAGGTAAGGCTCATTCACTCATTTTCTATACTAAACAGTTGACCTAAATACTTTCATAAAACTCCTGCAAGAAAAAAAAAACCCTACCAAACAGGAAAAATTACTGTACCGTGTTTCTGGACATGAAAGGAGCGAATTATTTTACTTCTCTGATGTTGGTTTTCTTTTTAATCTCCATTATGTTCTTCAATCTTTTTGAAATCCTAAATGTTTTCCTTTTCATCTTTCCTCTTTCTCACAAGGTGGGATTTTGTCGTCATTGTTTGGAAGGAGGTTGGTTCATTTTCTTTGTTTTTTGCCTTCTTGGCTGCTCCTGATAGCAGACACACCAAGATAATGCTGTTTTGTCTGACATTACTTTCCAAACCATTGATGACTTAAATAGCCTGACATCTGGGACTACAGTTCGTCTTTATGATACTGTTAGTCTGTTATATTTGTTTTTTAATCTGAATGCTGTATGGAGGAACTATAAGCCCTTCAGAGCTGGGCCAGCAGGATTGGCATATAAACTGAAGTATATAAACAATGTAGAATCATTTTCCTTTGTTCTGGGTGGATTTTGTTTCTTCAAATGGAAATTAGACTCTGGGTAAACCTGAAGTGGTGAGTGTGTGCCCAAGAAATCAGGCAGACAAAAGTAGCAGAATGGTAGAAATCTCAGCGCCATATCTATTTTCTGTCTAGAGGCCACCTAAGCAATATTAACCTCAAAGCACGGGGAAAAAAAACTGATGACAAAGCAAGTTCACGTTAGAATTATTGTTATTATTACATTGACGTAGGGGAAATGTTCTTTAGGCATCATCATACTTCATTCACGGCAATGCCAGCGTTTGCCAATTGGCTCTTTATCCCAATTAATTAAATAAAAAGGATTGCATCTGAGGGTTTTAAGGCTTCGGGAGCAACTTCCTATATATTTTTTATCTGATTAAAGTTACAGGAATGCATCTCAACGGCTGTATGGAGATGTTTGCCTGACCATAATATTTCTGTTAGCAGGCGTAGTTAATGAAGGTCATAAATCTGCACGACGACTACACAAATTGTTAGCTAGCTCGATCAAAGCCTTCTCTTAGTTCTTCACTTATAACATGGATTGTCAAAGATCAGAGGAAGTATCACAGATAATCATGGATACTATCAAGCTGCAGCTCACCATCTTTACCTAACACTGCGATGGCGAACTTATGGCATGCATGCCGGAGAGCCATTTCAACAGGCACATGAAGCCATCACCTGTTGGGTACCATATGGTACCAGAAACTGGCTCCTCTTCTTGTTTCCAGCATGCGGACGTGTGTATGTGAGCATGTGCTCCCCTTTCAGCACGCGGTGCCTAAAGGTTTGCCAACACTGACCTAGCTGGTTCGAGAAACATTTGATACATAATCTTCCGTATCTATGTTCCTTCAGATTTTTTGATAGGACTCATAATGAATACAATTGATAAAAAGTATCTATAGGTAATCCTTGACTTACAACCATTGGTTTAGTGACGGTTTGAAGTTACAGTAGCACTGAAAAAATAGCAATAGCACTTAGACATATATCGCTTCATAGTACTTTACAGCCTCTCTAAGCAGTTTACAGAGTCAGTATATTGCCCCCAACAATTTGGGTCCTCATTTCACCGACTTGGAAGGATGCAAGGCTAAATCAACTTTGAGCTGGGGGCACTCAAACTGCCAAATTGCAGGCAGTCAGTAGTCAACAGAAGTAGCCTGCAGTACTGTGTTCTAACCACTGAGCCACCACAGCTTGTGACCATTTTTCACACTTGCAACTATTGCAGAATCCCCATTGTTACATGATCAAAATTCAGATGCTTGGCAACTGGTTCATATTCATGAAGGCTGCAGTGTCCCAAAGTCATGTGATTGCCTTTTGCAACCTTCTGACAAGCAAGCCCAATGGAGAAGCCAGATTCATTTTACAGCTGTATTATTAATTTAAGAACTGCAGTGATTCACTTAACAACTGTGGCAAGAAACGTCCTAAAATGGGGCAAAACTCACTTAACAGCAGAAATTTTGGCCTCAATTGTCAGCGTAAGTTGAAGATTACCTGTATTAGGAGAATGTATGCATGAAAATGTGCATATGGAAAGAGGAAAAATGTGTTATATGAAGAGAACGTGTTATAATAAAGAAATTACTGGGGAAAGTATGCACAAAAATGCATACAAATGCACTTTTTAAAAAAAATTCAAATTAATGCAGGAAGTTTGGCTTGCTGCCCAGGAAATAGGGGGAATTAGAGTTCATTGCATCTAAAAGCTACGATCAAATCATGGAAGGCTGGGATAGAGGTTCAGGAACTATGGGGTGAGTCATCCTGAGTAGTGAACTGAATTCATTATGAGCAACCTGGTTTCCCATTCTTGACGATGTCTTCTCCCTTCCTCTCCTAAAAGAAACAAGACTTCAGTCTGCTCCGCTATACATATCCAGGCATGTTCTATATATTTATGCAGCAGGGAAGAATCATCATCAGGTTTATAATATTGCTATATAGGGAAGGCTGCAAAGTTGGGATCTGCAAGAATGAGAGTTTGGCCCAAGTTCCGTTTCTCATCCTCTGGTGATATAAATTTTTGACTAGGCACAATTCTGCTTTGAACTGTCTCATAAGCAACCTACTCTGATGTTTAGGGCAATTACATATTTCCTCTGTGTTTTTGTTATTATAACAAATAATAATAATAATGTAAAAAAATATCTGGCTCTTTTCATCTTCAAAGAGATTTGGGAACATTTGGCTTGCTAATCCACATGCTTTTGAAATGTACATGCACAGTATTATTATCCTCATTACATTACCAATGACAAAAGCCAAGGGAGAAAGAGATTTGCCTAAAGACACGCCGTCAAAGGAAATCACGATCAGCTGGGGGATCAAAACATTTGCCAGTTGTTGTAGCTGCTTTGCAGACAGCGGCCTTGTCTGCAACACTTCCTGGGGCTCAAGCTAGAGCCTGAGTCTCAATATGTAACATGGAAGTCTCAGAACAAGAAGTTGCAATCAACTGGCATCAGTTGTCTCAACTTCAAACTCCCAGCTGTCCCAACTTGGCTGGTGGCAAGATCTACAAGATCTGAAAGGAACTAAGCTATCTACTCCAGTGGTGGGTTCCTACCGGTTTCGACTGGTTCGCCCAAACTGGTAGTAGCTTGGCGGTCTGGGTCGCTAGATCCATGTCTACCATGCCTCCGAAGCGGTTTTCCCAGCAGCACTGTAAGTGCTGCCATCTTGTTTTTTTCTTCTGCTTATGTCCACAGCAATTTTACTTGTACTGCGCTTGCACGCCCAGCACGCATCAAGCGTTGCACGTCCCTGAGTGAACCGGCAGTAGACTCTGCCGGAACCCACCCCTAATAAGCTCCTATTTGTAGACACAAGGCTCCTTCTGATAAATCTTTCATGGGCTGTGCAGAACACACATGCATAGTTCTTGCCAAGCTAAACTAACCCATCAGCTAAATCCAATGACTTCCCTAGTGCCTAGTCCACACTTCTGCCGCTTTGAAGTTCCAGATAGGTAGCAAAAGAGGAAAATGATGGAGAAATCGATGAGATATCACATGTGGTCTAATAGACTTGTTTTATCATAAGTTGTGCAGAATTGGGACAGAGCATTACAGTAGAAGACATTCAGATGCACGCAGCCAAATGTAAGACCTTCTCCCTAGAACAAGCAAGATGTAGGCTTCCTGTGACTGATACTTTTCTTATGTAGACTTCACTTGGGATTATAAAATCTGCCTGAAGAATAAAAACAAGACTTCATTTGACGTCATCATGCATTCTCAATATCTCAATATCCAATATCTCAGGGGTTGCCACAAAGAAAATGGAGTCAAACGATTCTCCAAAGCACCCGAAGGTAGGACAAGAAGCAATATAACAGATATAACATAAAACATACACATCATTACATCTTCACTCTTAAGATAAAACATCTAATATGATACAAAGTCTTTCCATATTTTTGGTTTAATAGCTCAACCATAGCGAGAGAAAGTAACTGCTGTCTCATCAGCAGTAGGATTGCTGCCCAAGTTGAGAGTTACTCCCAGCATTGTCACATGCTGATGTGCTTACATTATCCTTGGTGTCCTCGGTAGACTGTATATCCATGTTCAGGTGTTTTGTGTCATCATGCATTTACGCTTCATTTTCCTTGTTATTTGCTTCTTCTGATGAAGTATCAGCGGCAGTGTCTGGACGAAGATGACGCCTGTTTCTTCTCAGTTGCTGTCCACACTTGGTTTCAACTACATATGATTTTGGTGAATTGGCTTCACTGACAATTCGATCAGGTTCCCATGTTCTCCCAGTGACTCTGTGTCTCACAACTTGCCCAGCATACAGTGGACAAAGAGACTTGGTAGATTTATCAAAATACTGTTTTTGCTTTCTCATGTTTATGATCCTCTGAGCCGTTACCCACTCATGTGGGATAGAATAAGGCGGCAGTTTATGCGGTGCAATAGGCACTGTGGTCCTCAGTATTCTCCCCATTAGCAGCTGTGCAGGTGAGTATAAACCCTCAATGGGTGTTGCACGATAATTTAACAGGCTTAAGTACACATCCTGCCCTGGTGATTGTGCTTTCTGTATAATGAATATGGCTATGCCAACATACGTCTCTGCTAGGCCATAGGCCTGTGGGTTTGGGTTTGTGCCTGATTCCCCATTCACGCAGGAAGCATTGGAATTTAGCACATGAGAATTGTGGCCCTTTGTCAGACACAAGTTCTTCACACACTCCATGTCTTGAAAGTATTGTCTTAAAAGCCCATATTAGTGTTGATGCTTTTAGACTTCCCAGCTGCACTAGTTCAAAGTATTTGCTGTAGTAGTCTACTACCACCAGGGAGTGGATGTCTTCAAAATGAAAAATATCTGTAGCCAGCCTCTGCCACGCCCGTGAAGGAGCATTTCATGGTGTAAGAGGTTTTTTCGCATTGTTTTTTTGAAATGTCTGGCAGGTGTCACACTTCTTCACAAGTATCTCAATATCAGAGTCCAAATTAGGCCAATAAACCACCTCCCGTGCTCTGCGCTTACACAGAGTAATGCCCAAATGTCCCTGGTAAATTTGTTCCATTACTTCTGCCTGCTGTGACTTAGGAATAAGAATACAGTCACCCATTAATATGATATCCTCATGAATGGATAGTTCATCTTTCACAGGCCAGAATTCCTGCAGCTCAGCAAACAGCTTCTTGCATTTTTCTGGCCAGCCATTGCACATGACACGAGTTAGTTTCACTAGTACTTTATCCTGTTTGGTATCTTGTCTTACCTTCTCCAGCCATACATCTGCTATTGGCATGTTCACTAGTACTGTATGTACCTGCTGTTCCAACTCCGGTTCATCCCTGGCTTCATATCCTTCTGGAAACACCCTTGACAGGCTATCAGCCATTGGAATTTCCTTTCCAGGCTTATACTTCACTGTGAGATCATACTGCTGTAATTTCATAATCATTTGTTGCAAGAGTGGAGGTGTAGAAGCTAGCGGTTTTTGTAGTATGTACTCTAACGGCTTGTGGTCGGTTTCCACAACTACTGGGCGACCATATATGTATTGGTGAAATTTCTCACATCCATTCACAATGGCCAGCATCTCTTTCTCAATTTGAGCATAATTGGCTTGTGTCATGGTCAGTGCACGTGAAGCATATGCCACAAGATGTCCTTGTTGAGTCAGCAACGCACCTAACCCAAACTGGGATGCATCCACTTGAAGCACAGTGTCAGCATTTACGTCAAAATATTTCAGTATTAGTCATGGATGTTTAGTGATCAGCTTCTTCACTTTGTCAAAAGTCTTTTCCATGTTTGCATCCCAACACCAAATAGCATCCTTCTGGAGCAATGCACGTAGCAGTGCTGTCTGTTGAGCGAGGCTCTGAGAGAATTTGGATAGATAATTGAAAATGCCCAGTGATGTCTCCAGCTCCTTTCTGGAGGTTGGGGCCTTCATGTTAAGAACTGCTGTAATATTCTTTGGATCAGGCTTCAAGCCCTCTTTGGTTAGTAGGTGTCCAAAATATGTGACTTCTTCTTTGCATTTTGTTTGGATTGAGTTTAAGATTTTTCTCACGACATCGATTGAGCAAAGCAGTAAGGTTTCTGTCATGCTCTATGCAATCCTTTCCAAAGACCAACAAATCATCAACTATTACTTCAACAGACCAGCAATTAGTTCGTGTGATTTCTTTTGAAATATTTCTTGTGCAGACACTATACCGAAAGGTACCCTTATGAAGCACCATCGACCCGCAGGGGAGTTGAAAGTGGTGAGGTAACTGCTGGCTTCATCAAGACACAATTGCCAATAACCAGACTAGGCATCTAGTACACTGAACACTGTTGCTCCTGCAAGCTTGTGTGCTATGTCTTCCATGGTGGGGAGTTTGTAGTGTTCTCTCATTATCACTTTGTTCAAATCTCGTGGGTCAATGCATATGCAAATTGCACCTGTGTTCTTCTTCTCCACCACAACCATAGAACTGACCCATTCCAATGGTTCAGTGACCTTCTTTACTACTCTCAGCTTCTCCATCCTAGTGAATTCCTGTCTAACTTTATCCACAAGAGTTAGAGGTATTTTCCTTGGGGCATGAATGACAGGCTGTGCACCCTCTTTTATAGATATGTGGCTTATACCTGGAAGGCACCCCAGGCCCTTGAATAGATCACAGTACTCACGTTTAATGTCAGCCTCCGTCAGACCTCTATGCCCACCATCCACAGTCATTATGATCTTCACAAGTCCAATCTCTTTACTTGTTTTGAGACCTAGTATGGATGGGGCTTGCGTTTCTGTCACAAACAATTGTAAAACTTTTTCAGATCCATTGTAAGGGCATTTTGCATGACAGCGACCCATTACTTTCAGCTTTTCTCCACCATATCCCATTAGTTTCGGTAGGCCCAGAGTCTCTAAGGGGGATTCATTTCTGAGGTGTTCCAAGTATATGTGGCTTGGCACACAATTTACTTGTGCTCCAGTATCTATTTTGAATCTGGCTGGAGTTTTGTTAGCCCCTATCTGTAATGTTACATTTGCTTCATCTGCAAACTGATGTGCTTTCTGTACCGCTGCAAGATATATCGGGGAGCAGCCCGAGTCTGAACTGGCATTGTCATCATTGTCCTCTATGGTGTGTACAGCCTGTGTTTGTGACCTTCCAGTTTGTGAAAACAGTTTATACACCCTAGCAAAGTGTCCTCTTTTCTTGCATTTATTGCATATCTGCCCCCTTGCAGGACAGACACTATTTTTATGGTGCATGTTTCCACAATATCCACAAGCTGCTTCTCTGTTACTTGTCCCAGTGCCATAGGTGCCTTTTGTTTCTTTGTGTGCCCTTTCTTGACTGTATCTACTGCTTTAAGTTTCTATAGCATTGATCTGGTGCTGTGTTCCTTCCAGCACCTGCATGTCCTTTCTTGACATTTCATATGCTCTGGCAATCCTTATGGCTTTCTCAAGATTTAAGTCTTCTTCCTGCAGCAGTTTTTTCCTGAACTTCCTTAAACTTACTGCCCATCAGAATACGGTCTTTAATCATATCTCCAGCATCATAAAAAGCAGAGTCTTTGGCAAGCAAGCGCAGCTGTGTCACCCATTCATCCACAGATTCACCTCCACACTGGTTCCTCTCAAAAACAGTTTTCTTTGCACTATGGAATTTTTCCTTGGGTTGCAATATGCTTCAAACTTTGCAAACAGTACCTCTGTTTTCTTTTTGTCCTCTGCAGTGATCTCCCCACTTGCGTGCCAGGCTCTGCACACATGACGTCCTTTCTGTCTCACACATATCAGAAAGTGTGCTGCTTTCTGCTGATTAGTCCATTTGTCTGCATCAGGTCCTGCAAACACAAGCTCTATCAGCTCCCTCCACTTTGACCAGTTTTCAGATATGTTCCCTGACTCCAAATCCAGGGAAGGAATGTTCTTTGTGTTGCTGTTTGCTGCCATGACTCTTCTCACCCCACTCCTGGTACCATTCTGGTTGTCATCAAAGGTTACCTCAGAATATACGGTCATCTTCAGAGTGAATCTTGATGTGTCAGTGTGATGACTTAACACAATATAAAAGCAGACAGCAAGGAGCTTGAACCAAAGCTTGTCTTTACTCAGCTGCAGCTATCTTACAACAACCTCCTGCCCCCAGATCACATGACTAGAAATGTTAACTGTTTCCTAACCTGCATAAAGAACTGTGCATAACAATTGAACATGAGATATAACATAAAACATACACATCATTACAGTCAGTAATGTTAACTGCTGATTTACAGCTCATTAGAAATCCAAGTTGCTGCAGAAAAGATGAGCAAGCTCTTAACATGCACTGTGAAAATACAGCAGCTGCAGCTCTGAAAACTGGAAGCTGAAGCTCCTGGTAATCATTTTCCAAAGAATGATTCTTTTCAAGCTCAAAATAAAAAAATTTAATATCTCGGGCAGGTTCTTAATATCAACTGTAGAGACTGATAAGAGATGCACACTCATATCAGAGGTGGAATTCACAAAAGAAGGATGTATGTAAAGTTATTAATATGAAAGATGTTTATTGGAATGTAACTATTAATATCATCAATATTAAATGGAGTTTGCTCAGACACTGAAATACACCATGTAAGCTAAGTGGAGAAAGTGGAAGAGAGAAAGGGAGAGGAAAGGAGGGAGAGAGGGTTAGGAGAGAGGGAAGCAGAAGGGAGGAAAAGAGTAGGAGAGAGAGAAGGAGTGGAAAGAGGAGAGAGGAGAAGGAGAGAGGAATGGGAAGTAGAGAAGAGAGGGATGGTAGAGGGAAGAAAGGCAGTATGGAGGAGGAGAGAGGGAGAGGAGGTTGAATAATCATTTATATATTATATAATATGCTGTATGGAAAGCAGAAGAGCAAATGATAATTGTTGTGGGTTGATATTAAGAGGAATTGATATAATATTGGATAATATAAAATAGTCTTGGTTAAGATGTAATGGTATACTTGTGATTACTTGTATGAAAATGAAAAAAAAACTTTTCACAAAAGAAAAAGAGGTGGGATTCACTTACCTTCCCTACTGGTTCACAAATGTGAGTGCGCTCGCTTGTGCCACACATGCACATTGTCTTATGTGTATGTGCAGTGCTTGCGCATTACATCGGGCAAGTGGACAAAGTCTCCTGCAGTCACCGCTTCTGGTTCGCCTGAACCATCTGAACCGTCTGAATTCCAACTCTGACTCATATACTGTACACCCGGACTGTCCAGGTCTTGTCTCAGTATCTTGGGACCTTGATCAAGTACAACTGTAGCAAGGTTGACTGGCCTCTTCCACCCGCAGCTTGGGGGATTTGACACATTTGGTCCTGAATGATGGGACTGTTTGTGGCTAGTGCCGAAGTTGGGAGTCTTTCTGAATTTTAGTTCCTGCTTGAGGAGCAGGTGGCAGCTGTGGTCAGACCCACCCTTTGCACAGACCCACCTTGTCTACCAGTTACT
The DNA here is from genome assembly GCF_964273705.1 of Natrix helvetica. Lineage (NCBI taxonomy): Eukaryota > Metazoa > Chordata > Lepidosauria > Squamata > Natricidae > Natrix > Natrix helvetica. The sequence continues at coordinate 85,080,125 of NC_138552.1, forward strand.
CCATTCTTGCACAGGAAGCCTTTCTTATAGACACTTACCTCTAGGTCATCCTGCCCAGTGGTGGGATGCTGCTGGTTTAACAACCAGTTTGGTGAAGCACATGTGCTTTGCGCATGCGGCCAAAGCACTTGTGCACAGTGCTGAAAATGGAGCATTTAGAAGCTTATCTGCTTACCTTCCAAGTCAGCAATGGTAAGTAGAACAGCGGGGCGGGGGAGAGAATCAGCTGTTCTATGTGATTGAGATGAGCTAGAAAGCAGGAAATAAAGGACAGGGGTGGGTAGGCAGGGCCAACTGATTGTCTGCATTATCGGTTCGCTTAAACCGGTCCAAACCACCTGAATACCACCTCTGATCCTGCCTATGTACTACTGCAGTGGTTCTCAACCTTTCTTTCACCACAGACCACCTTTGAATGCCTTTTATGGCCATGGATCACCAAGATTTAACTCAAGATTTAAATCATAACATTTCTTCAGGCCTTTGTGGGCCCCTTGTGATGATATCACGGCCCCCTGGGGGTCTGTGGACCACAGGTTGAGAGTCAATGGACCATTTTATTGCAATGCATTCTACATGGGGATGTTCTTGAAGGCCACTCAAGTTGGAGTTGATTCATAATAAGGCAGGATGAGCAGTTGAGTGCTCCTGTTTTGCCCAAGTAATATCTCTGCTCCATGAGTTGCATTTATTACTACTTAGGCTTTCAGGTGCAATTCAAGATGGTGGTTATCACCTATAAAGATCTACATGCTAAAAGCCTAGTTAGCAGAAGGATCTTTTGCCTCTTGTGGTTTCTACCCATCCTGTACAATCGAGAGAATTGGCATAATCAATGAGACCAGTGGTAGGATTCAAAAATTTTACTACCGGTTCTGTGGGCATGGCTTGGTGGGCGTGGTGTAACTTGATGGGCTTGGCAGGGGAAGGATGCTGTAAAATCTCCATTTTCACCCCACTCCAGAGGAAGGATGCTATAAAATCTCCATTTTCACCCCACTCCAGGGGAAGGATTCCGTAAAATCTCCATTCCCTCCCCACTCCAGGGGAAGGTTACTGTAAAATCTCCATTCCCTCCTGATGAGCTGGGACTCGGGAGGCAGAGAATAGATGGGGGCAGGGTCAGTCAGAGGTGGTATTTACTGGTTCTCCAAACTACTCAAAATTTCCGCTACTGGTTCCCCAGAACTGGTCAGAACCTGCTGAATACCACCTCCGACTGTTGCCCTGGGATGCCAGTTCTGTCTGATTGTATAGGATACACAGAAACCATGAGAGACAGAAAGTCGTCACTCTCATCTAGCAAGACTCAGAAAGTGCAGCTTCTCTATCACAACACTCACCCTCTGGAACGGCATCTGCCCAGAGATTGGGATCTATCCTTCTCTTAGTGTTATCCCTGGATGATTATTTTCTTTCCTGATGCGGGCAAGTTTCTTGCTAATGTGTAAGCATATAAGCATTTATGTATACTTATAAACACCTACCGTGTACATTAGTATCAGTCTGTTTTCCAAGAACTGCTCCTTTCATTGCCTATAAATCTATAAACAAGCATCGGCAGTCTCAATAAAACTCCAAAGAGTGAACAAATATCTTCCCGCTCCAAATATATTTAAAACAACAACACTTTACTCACTACAGGAAAAACCCTTCTCAAGGAAAATTGAGTATGCTTAGAAAATGTGGAATGACGGATGCTGGAAGTGGAGCAAAAGGGAATGGAGTGCCCCAAACAAAGTCAGACTCACTTTCAACATTTTTTCTAGCCATCCTTTTTGTTGATCCCTTGCATCCAACTAATTCTATTTTTTCGCTCTAAAGAAGCACTCTGTCTGATAGAACTCCCTTTATCTACTATTTCTTTTATGAAAAGATGAAAAAAAATGTGAAAACTATTTGGAGAAACAATTGTAGAATGACGAAGGCTCCATTTACTCATCAAGCAAATTTGCTCCACGTTGCAATCTATGACAAAATTTATGATGCCTCCAAACAGAGATGGAATACAGAGAACAAACTGTACCTGCCAAATCTCATCTTCTGTTAATACTACAGAGTATCAAATAAACAACAAAGAGTCTCATGGCTCCTTAAAGTCTAAGAAATTTATTAAGACTTAATTTTCATGGATTGCAGCCCATTTCACAACTGTTCTTTAAGTTAAGTTATATAATATTTGGGGGGTTCAAATCTCAGTGCAGTATGCCTGCGTTTATTACAAAATCTGCAATAAACTCTATAGATCCATGATAGCGAACCTATGGCATGTGTCCCAGAGGTGGCATGCAGAGCTCTCTCTGTGGACACATGCACCATCGCCACCTGCTGTTTGAGGGCAATGGAGTGCCAGAAAATGGCCCGAAAAATGGTCAGAAAGAAGGCCATTTTCTGGGCCATTTTTGGGGTTGTTTGGGGGGCATTTTGGGAGGCATTTTTCAGGCCATATTCAGACCAAATGTGGTTTGAAAATGGCCCCAGAAATGGCCTGAAAACGGCCCCAAAAACGGCCAAAAACCTGTCATGCGCATGCCGGCCAGCTGGTATTTAGGTTTCCGGTGCTCTGTCATATGTAAATACCAGCTGGCCAGCGATGTGCGTGCCAGAAACCCAAAGACCAGCTGGCTGGTACGTACATTGTGGTCCGGCCAGATAGTCTTTGGGTTCCCAGCCCTCTGGCGCATGCACGGCTTAGTTTAGAAGAACACCTGATGGCCGTGACCAGGGGGGCCTTTTACCAGGTTCGCCTGGTACGTCAGTTGCGCCCCTTCCTGGATCGGGATGCTCTGTGCATAGTCACTCATGGCCTCGTCCTTTCTCGCCTGGACTACTGCAATGCTCTCTACATGGGGCTGCCCTTGAAGAGCACCAGGAGGCTTCAGCTGGTCCAGAATGCGGCCGCGCGGGTTGTCATGGGGGTACCTAGGTGCTCCCATGTTACACCCCTTTTAGGCGGCCTGCACTGGTTGCTGGTTGTTTTCCGGGTGTGATTCAAGGTATTAATTATGACCTTTAAAGCGCTCCATGGCTTAGGCCCAGGGTACCTGCGAGACCACCTACTGCCACCAGTGCGATCCCACAGAGTTGGCCTCCTCAGGGTGCTGTCGGCCAAACAGTGTTGGCTAGCGACCCCCAGGGGGAGAGCCTTCTCTGTGGGAGCGCCTTCCCTCTGGAATGAGCTGCCCCCGGAGCTTCGCATAATCCCTGACCTCCGGTCCTTCCGACGCGCCCTAAAAAGTTGGCTTTTCCAGCAAGCCGGCCTGGCCTGTTAATTTCAACTTATTTTAAATGTATTGTCTTTTAAATTCGGTTTGTTTTTTCGGATATGTATTTAATTTTTTTTTTAACTTTTGGGATGTATGTTTTTTTTAATGTTGTACGCCGCCCTGAGTCCTTTTGGAGAAGGGCGGCATATAAATCCAAATAAACAAACAAACAAACGTATTCCGGTTTGGACACTCAATGCCAAAAAGATTCATCATCACTGCTATAGATGGTGGTAACAAGGTGAGGTAGCTAAGTTTCAACAAAAGACATACACTATATTGTCAAAAGTATTCACTCACCTACCTTTACTCGCATATGGACTTACTGTAAGTGACATCCCATTCCTAATCCATAGGGTTCATATATGACATTGGTCCACCCTTTGCAGCTATAATACCTTCAACTCTTCTGGGAAGGCTGTCCACAAGGTTTAGGAGTGTGTTTATGGGAATTTTTGACCATTCTTCCAGAAGCGCATTTGTGAGGTCACACACTGATGTTGGACGAGTTTACATGGCCTTCCACTTTGTGGCTGAGTTGCTGTCGTTCCCAAACACTTCCACGTTCTTATAATACAGCTAACAGTTGACTGTGGAATATTTAGGAGGGAGGGAATTTCACGACTGGATTTGTTGCACAGGTGGCATCCTATCACAGTTCCACGCTGGAATTCACTGAGCTCCTGGGAGCGACCCATTCTTTCACAAATGTTTGTAAAAACAGTCTGCATGCCTAGGTACTTGATTTTATACACCTGTGGCCATGGAAGTGATTGTTCCAACACCTGATTCTGATTATTTGGATGGGTGAGAGAATGCTTTTGGCAATATAGTGTATTTTGTATCCGCTAAGCATGATAAATTAAGGTTCTAAGAAATCTTTGGAACTGAGATACATATTGTAAGCAGGCTTTCTTCCAATAGATTTTAGAGACAAACTAGTAAATTGCCAATACATTTATAATCAGAGTGCCAAGAAATTCATCATCAGAGTGCTGAAATCAATGAGAAATTTTGAGGAAGTATATTTAAGATATCTCATAACTTCATAGCAGGTCCTGGGACCCCTTTTGCTGATATAGTATCAAAGAAAAAAGAAATGTAATTTGAAACAAAATGTTTAGAGGAGAAGTTCACAGTTCTGCAGACTTTTACTCCAAAGTAATAATAATTTATTAAATTGATATGGCTTCTGATCCCAGATATTCAGAGCAGAAGTAAGTCCCACTATGTTTGGTCTCATTTATTTCCAAAAGTACATATGAGTACATTTATGAACTACAACAATTTACCCTAGTGTACTGACTTCCAGTCAGTTGGGATTACAATTTCCAGAATTTTTTGCCATATATTTAGAGGTCTTCTGGCTGGAGAAAACTATAGAATTATATATTCTAGGAGAATCTAGACAAAGATATGAAAAATAAATTGCTTAAAAAACCCTAAACGATATTATCTAGTCAAGTAAACTAAAGACAAATTATTATACTGCCTTCATTTGTAATACAATGATATGTAAATTCAGTGCCACCTTCAGGAAAATAAACTTATTTATATACAGAGATACATAGCGGATAGTCTTCTGTCCCTGCAAGTTACTGTATTTAAATGTGGCTGCAGGTTGCACTTTCATTCACAAAGTTAATACTTCCAGAATGTTAAAAAGACAGATAATTTTGCATGCATTATGATCTACTGGTTGTAGGAGCAGGGGTGAAATTCAGCAGGTTCTGACAGGTTTGAGAGAACCAGCAGCGGAAACTTTGAGTAGTTCGGAGAACTGGCAAATACCACCTCCAACTGGCCCCAGAGTGGGGTGGGAATGGAGATTTTGCAATATCCTTCTCCCAGGAGTGGGGAAGGAATGGGGATTTTGCAGTATCCTTTCCCTACCACACCCACCAAGCCACACCCACAGAACCAGGTTGTAAAATGTTTTGAATTTCACACTGAGTAGGAGTAGGTAGTAGGAACCTGTTTCATTGGAAACCTGTGATTGTAAAATGCGCAAACATCTACAAGCGTCTGAAAAAGAAAATTGTAGTTTGTAGATCCCTGCAAGCATTGCAAATGTGGCTCTCATTAAAAATATTCTGTTTGGTATGTAAGTCCCACGCAAATTCACAAATCCCTTAGCACTAACCCCTTTGTGTTATATATTGTACCAAAACAATGCAATATATATGCTATTTTTTTAAAAAATGGTTATATGCCAAATCCTATATATGCAGCATACTAGTGGCAAAATCAAGCCCTTTGAAAATGTTCATGAAAGCTTTGATCCATTTTTTAGACTGGAAGCATAAAGGCTGCTAACATGTAGACACATCTTTTAGGAACTACAAATGCATTTTTAAAAAAGTTTGCTATGACAAGCTCCCATAATTTGTTATTTCTTTGTTGAAGAAATTCAAAGCAATATACATTTATGTTTAGTTATTTATCTAGATTTCCCATTTTTAAACTGTTTCTCTCCCTCAGAGATATTCCTTCTTCTCATTAATTCTCATTAAAATAATTTGAGGCAGTAACTGATGAAAGTTACGCAGGGAGCATCCATAGTTTACTTTGGATTTGAACCTGACACCCCCAGAAATCAAACTCTGCTGCATATTTTGCACTGCAATGCCTGGAATCTCTCACTAATAGCAATGCTGCTGAAACTTTCAGTGATGTCTAATGGGTGTTCCTTATTTCTTTGTTAAGCTTCTGAAAACCAATGAATGAGGAAGCTGAATTATTCAAATTTGATCCAATAGAAAATGTCCTCAGATTAAAAGTTGCTCAACATTGACTAGCATATTTTAATTTTTTAGGTTGTGGGAGGGAGGAGTTGCTCTTAATTGAAGTAAAATGTATTTTATTCAGAGCTTATTGAAGGAGGAAATCTTCATTGGCTTGTGCGAAAAAATAATAGAAATAATAGCTGACACCAGGGTCCAGTCCACTCAGCCACAATATCTCACTGGATGATTTGGGGTACATATTTGTCTCCCAGCCCAGCCAATTTTATGGGATGGTGATTGCAGAGAAGAAATGGGAGAGTAATAATCAGTTAAATGCATTTCTAATTGATTATGTGCCATCAAGTCTTTGCCAACTCTTAGTGCTGGCACAGATAGCTTTTACCAGAGGTTTGAATATCACCCAGGTTTTTCTGTCCTATTAAAATCTTTGCCTGCAGGCCGGTCAGCATTTACAGAAATCAGTTTCATTCTGAAGTTTGAATACAGCCAATATGCCAGGACTTGCAGAGGGAACCATCTAGTGGAGTTTGGAGGCAATGCCTATTTCTTTAATAATATGGGAGAACAGGATCTCCCAAAGTCTGAGATGCTATAGAGCAGCGATGGCTAAACGTTTTGTAAAGACATGCCAAAATTGTGTGCCCACACCCACAAATCAATGCTCCCCGCCCACCTGTATATGCTCATGTGACCAGCCCATGCAGTGGGGGAGTTTTCACCTTCCCCAGGCTCCCAAAGCCTGGGGAGGGCGAAAATGGCCTCCCACGGCCCCCTGGAGGCCCTCTGGAAGCCGGAAACAGAAAGTTTCTGAACTTCTGGTTGGCTCCTTGGGTCTGGTTTTTGCCCTCCGCAGTCTCCGGAGGGTTTCCTGAAGCCTGGGGAGGGTGAAAATGTCCCCCCCGGCCCTCCAGAAGGCTGAAAATCAGCTGACCGGTGCCAGAGTTGACAGCTCGTGTGCCCGCAAATATGGCTCCGCATGCCACCTGTGGCACGCATGCCCTAGGTTCACCATCACGGCTATAGAGGTAGTCGACTTACATTTGTTTAGTGATTGTTTAAAGTTACAACAGCACTGGAAAAAAGTGACTTATAACCGTTTTTCACACTTATAACCGTTGTGGCATCCCCACAATCATGTGATCTAAATGTAGATGCTTGGCATGTATTTATGACAGTTGCAGTCATGTGATCCCCTTTTGCAACCTTCGGACAAGCGAAGTTCATGGGGAAGTCAGATTCACTTAACAACCATGTTATTAACTTAATAACTGCAATGACGCACTTAAAAACTGTGGCAAGGAAAGTTATAAAGTGGGGCAAAACTTAATAGCTGTCTTGCTTGGTGTTAGATATTCACACAAGCTACAGTGGTTTCCACTCCAGTCCTCCATTTAGGCGGGAGCCTAGGTTTAAGCTGATTGGTTGAGAGGCCTGACAGCTCCCTATAAAAAGGGAGCTGTCAGACCTCACAGTTGCTGGATTGTACATACTTGTCTGATAATAAAGAGCTGTTGTTGCCTTCAGTCTGGAGTCTGTCCTCTCATTGCCCTGATCCAACACTGGCGACGAAGGTGGGATTGAGAGGCAGATAGGACGAAGAACGAACAACCAGACAATCCAGCAAGTAATCCAGCCCGGAGCATCGGCGCAGCTTCGAGCAGCCATTTTAAAGTGGCAAATTCAAACCACAAAACAAAATGGCCATGCACGCTCCGCCAACTCCGTACGACCCAGTGGCCGAACATTGGGAATCCTACATTCTGAGGTTCGAATGCTTCCTCAAGGCAAACGACCTCATGGGAGTACCGGACTCCCGAAAGAAAAACATGTTCCTGGGCTACTGCGGCCGGGAAGTCTTCGAAACGGCCAAAGACCTGTCAGAGCCAACACCGATCCAGGCAGTAAAATGGACGGCCTTGCAGCAGACACTACAGACGTACTACGTGCCCAAGCCTTCCTGACAGGTCTGCTGACATGAATTTTACATGCGTAACCAAAAAGAAGAAGAATCCATCAATCAATATGTCGCAGCCTTGCGAAAGGCGGCCACATATTGTGACTTCTGTAACCTAGATGACCAGATCCTGGACCGCCTGATCTGTGGAGTGCGGGACATTTCTCTGCAGAAACGCCTGCTAGCAAAATCAAATTTAACTCTGCAGATCGCACTCGACGAGGCCAGAGCATTGGAGTCAGCCGACAGGTCCACGGAAAAACTGCAACGCCAGCACTACGCGCCCCAGACCGCCACCAAACAGGCGCGCGTCCACCATGAAGCCGCAGACCAGGAGACAGATGACAGGGAGTGCGATGACAGCTACTGCATGCGCAGCAGCCGCACGAAGCCGGCGCGAAAATTCGACTCCCATTTGCCGCCGTGCGCAAGCTGCAGAGGGAACCATCCCTGGTCTACCTGCAAATTCCGGGACGCAACCTGCCAGCATTGCGAGAAGGGGCACATCGCAAAAGTGTGCCAGAGCGAAGTCCCTGCCACCACTTGGCAGCCTCAAACACAACGCCAACAGAGGCCCACCCCAGGGGCCTGGCAAAAATACAAAGGGTGCCCATAAAGAGAACCAAGGGAGACAGCCCAGAGAGAGTATTCCCAGAGAGAGTACACCCAGAGAGAACCATTTAGAACCTATCTCACGACAACAGGTCAAGTCCACACACGGCGGCCCAAAAAGCTGAAGCTCACGGTCCTCATTGAGGATGCACCATGCGAGCTAGAAGTCGACACGGGATCGTCATTAACGATCATCTCCTGGCCAACCCTCAAAAAGGCTATTCCTAGCCTCAAGAAGAACCAGCTTCGTACGCCAGACTTCATGCTGCGCGACTACCAGGGGAACTGAGTCCCCATTGTGGGCCAGGGCACCTTCCGGGTCCAATTTAAGAACATCACAGCCCAGCTTCCCGTGACCGTGGCCAGCGCACCGCTGCAAAGCCTCCTAGGGCTTGACTGGTTCGAAGCCCTGGGTCTGGAAGTCACCAGCATCAACGCCATCGCGAACTGCAGTGCCGAGGCAATATTTAAGGAGTTTGAGGATGTCTTCAGTTCCGGCCTTGGTAAGTATGTGGGGACACCAATTTCTTTTAATTTGGACCCCAACATCGCGCCTATCAGGCTGAAACCCAGGAGAGTGCCTTTTGCCCTCCGCCCTAAAATTGATAGGGAAATTGACAAGCTGGTGAGCCAGAGGATCCTAGAACCAGTCGACCATGCTCACTGGGAGACCCCAATAGTGACCCCGGACAAGCCAGATGGGTCAGTTCATATCTGCGCAGACTATAAATGCACAATAAACGTCGCAGTGCAACAAAGTGCCTACCCTGTGCCCATTGTACAGCACCTACTACATTCGCTAGGGCCAGGAAATTTTTTTGCGAAATTAGATATGGCGCAGGCATACCAGCAGTTGCCTGTAGATGGCACCACAGCAGAGGCCCAAACCATCATGACACATAGGGGTGCATTCAAATGCAACTGCCTACAATTCGGAGTTAGTATCGCCCCTGGACTGTTCCAAAGCATCATGGAACAGCTTTTGCAGGGGATACCAAGAGTCGTCCCCTATTTCGACGACATCTTGGTATCGTTTGCAAATGAGGCGCAACTTTTAAAACGTGTTAGGGCCGTTTTGACTAGAATTAGAGAAAAGGTCTCCACCTCAAAAAAGAAAAATGTCAAATTAATGTGCCCAGGGTAGAATTCCTAGGGTACATGATCGATGGTTCTGGGATCCACCCAACATCCCAAAAAGTCAAAGCAATCCAGGACGCCCCTACACCTCGCAATCAGACCGAGTTGCAAGCTTTCCTCGGGCTCCTTAACTTCTACAGCCTCTTTCTCAGACAGAAAGCGACCATCGCTGAACCTCTGCACAGACTTCTAGCGAAAAACACCAAATGGACCTGCGGACGAGCTGAGGCCGCCGCCTTCGCCGGTGTCAAGCGCCTTCTTACTACAGACTCCCTGCTGGTCCAGTACAGCCAAACCCTGCCGCTGGTTTTGACGTGCGACGCTTCACCATTCGGCGTCGGCGCAGTCCACAGCCACAGAATGCCAAATGGCACTGAAGCCCCCATTGCCTTCTACATGCGAACCTTGTCTCCCGCTGAATGGAACTATAGCCAACTGGACAGAGAAGTCTTGGCTGCTGTGGCAGGAGTCAAGCGTTTCCACGAGTACCTCTAAGGCCGCGATTTTGAACTTGTGACGGACCACAAGCTGCTGCTGGGGCTGCTGGCTGGGGACCGACCCACCCCAATGTCATTCTCCCCACACATGACCAGGTGGACTGTTTTCCTGGCTGCCTACACTTACAAATTGGTTCACAGACCTGGCTCCACGCTTGGACACGCTGACGCGTTGAGCCATTGTCCCCTGCCTGAACTGTTGGCCAACCCCACTCCAGAGACCCCGGTCCTCCTAATTGACTGCTTGGACACTGGACCGGTCTCCTCTGTTGATGTTGCCCGCTTTTCAGCGAAGGACAATGCAATTAAGCAAGTGCTTAACTGGGTATAGAGGGGGTGGCCCAAGGGGCCTGTTGGGGCGGAATTTAAAATGTTTTTTTACCAAGCGTGACAAACTGTCGGTCTTAAAAGGTTGTCTACTGTGGGGGGACTGAGTGGTTGTTCCTAACAAACTGCGACGTGCAGTATTAGAGTCATTGCATTGGCTAGGAGCTACGTCTGGTGGCCTAACATGGACAGGGAAATTGAAGAGTGGGTGGCCACTTGCACTCCTTGTCAGGAATCCAGACCAGCTCCCCCAGAGGCGCCCGCTAAGGAGTGGGAGCGCCCTCAGGCACCCTGGTCTAGGGTGCACATAGATTTCGCAGGCCCCGTTCATGGCCAAACATTCCTCATAATTGTGGACGCATATTCGAAATGGTAGAGGCGGTCATCAAGGTGCTACGGAGACTTTTCTCCATGCACAGCCTGCCTGACGTCTTGGTCTCTGACAATGGGCCCCAATTCATGGCCATGCAATTCGAGACCTATCTAGCTAGCCAGGGAATTCGGCATGCCCTAGTCACGCCATTCCATCCGGCCTCGAATGGACAGGCGGAACGAATGGTGCGCTCAGCAAAAGAGGCCCTCGCCAGGATGGGCCCGGGTGATTGGCAAACACGGGTTGATCACTATTTACTAATACAACATATTACTCCTAGCACCACCACCGGGTGAAGCCCCGCTGAGCTTCTTATGGGTCGCCGGCTAAGGTCTCACCTAGACCGGCTACACCCAAATACTTTGCCACATCGCCCCCAGACTCTACCAGCAAGATCAGAAACTTTAGCATAGGGGATTCAGTATACGCCCACAACTATGCAGGGGAAACTCTGTGGATTCCTGCCACGGTGATAGGTATCACCGGGCCTCGCTCTTACCTCTTAGAGCTAGAGGACGATCGAAATTGGAGAAGGCACATTGACCAACTCCGCGGTCGCCTAACCCACTCCAACCTTAGAGCACCAGATGAAACTCTGACGCCAACAGACCAAGGCCCTACCCAAAAAGAGCAACCAGTCACTCCTTCCACAGACTTCTCAAACCCGAAAGAACCGGCAGACTTACCTGAGTTTGTTGCAAGCCCACAGCGAGCCCCGAGCGAGCGAGCTCAAAGGACTCCAGCCGCAGCCTGGGGTAAGTTCCAGCAGTTTCCATCAGAAGGAGCTGAGGAGCACAAGGGTCCCTCCGACCTGCTCCAAGAACCGGTTCAAAGTGAACTGCGCAGGTCTGCCAGAGCTAAGCAAAGACCCGCCTACCTAAAAGACTATGTAACCAATTGGAACGCTCCTACTAATAGGGGAGGGGTGTTAGATATTCACACAAGCTACAGTGGTTTCCACTCCAGTCCTCCATTTAGGCGGGAGCCTAGGTTTAAGCTGATTGGTTGAGAGGCCTGACAGCTCCCTATAAAAGGGGAGCTGTCAGACCTCACAGTTGCTGGATTGTACATACTTGTCTGATAATAAAGAGCTGTTGTTGCCTTCAGTCTAGAGCAGGGGTATCCAAACTTGGGAACTTTAAGACTTGTGGTCTTCAACTCCCAGAATTCCCCAGCCAGGCTGGCTGGGGAATTCTGGGAGTTGAAGTCCACAAGTCTTAAAGTTCCCAAGTTTGGACACCCCTGCTCTAGAGTCTGTCCTCTCATTGCCCTGATCCAACACTTAGCAACAAAAAATTTGGGCTCAGTGTGTTCATATGTCCCTTGACTACTGCACATTTTGGGGGTGGGTGGGAAATAGGCAACAGTTTGTTTTTAAATTACTTAAAAATAGGTGTGGGAGATCTATTTCTATCAATTGGTCAGTAGTACGGGGAGCTCATATGAGAGGTCTAAACTTCAATTCCTTATCCCACTACAGATTAGGGCTGTGATGGCGAACCTATGGCATGTGGGCCACAGCTGGCACGCATAGCTATTTGTCAGGGCACGCAAGGCGTTGTCCTGTAAGCTGGCCAGCATGCATGCATGCGCTGGCCAGCTGACTTTGGCCTTCTTTTGAGGCCATTTTTTGCCCTCTGGAGGCTTCATTGAAGCCTCCAGAGTGTAAAAAACCAGCCCTATGGACAAAGCAGAAATTCAGGAATGGATTTCCAGTTTGCTCGAAGGGCTGTTTTCGCCCTCCAGAGCCTTCAGGGATCTTCAGGAGGCTTCCCTGAAGACTCCAGAGGGCTAAAAACAGCCCTACAAGCAAACAGGAAGTCCATCCCTAAACTTCCGGTTTGTCTGCAGGGCCGGTTTTTCACACTCCGGAGGCTGAAGGGAAGCTCCTGAAGCCTCCAGGAGGCCGGGGGAAGATGTTTTCGCCCTCCACAGGCTCCTATAAAGCCTCTGGAGCCTGGGGAGGGTGAAAAAAGCATGGCAAAAATGGGGGGAGCGCTGATCGTGCGCGCATGCACGCTGGGGTTGTGTGCATAGCATTATGGGTGTGGCATACCCGCGCACAACTCCCCTGAGCTCCTCCCACTTTTGGCACGCGAGCCAAAAAAGGTTCGCCACCACTGGATTAGGGCCTCTAAATGAGTTTTTATTGTACCATGTTCTTCCAATGTTCAGACAGTTGAATAGAAATGGCATTTGTAGATAGAAGCAGCAGTTCCAGAGTTTGACATTCCTTTGAAAAAATCAGATATAATATAATAAAATGCTCTACAAGTAGTCCTCAACTTACAATGGTTTGTTTAGTGACCATTCAAAGTTCCAACAGCACTGAAAAAGGTGCCATATGACCATTTTTCATACAACCGTTGCAACATCCCTATAGACATGTGATAAAAATTCAGATGCTTGGCAACTGGTTCATATTAATGACCAGTGACGTGCGGTGAGGTTTATGACTGGTGAGGCACTGACACAGTGCTGAGTTTCAAATATTTTTAGACTTGTGGACTTCAACTCCCAGAATTCCACAGCCAGGCATGCTCAGTTCCAATTTCTTCTCCTTCCTCCCTCTCTCCCTTCCTCCCCCTCTCTCAAACACACACACACACACACACACACACAAGTTGGATTGGACTATCTCTCCTACCCCTTCCCTCTCTCACTCACTCTCAAACAAACCCCCCCACACACAAAAGTTGGATTGGATATCTTTTCCAGTGGCTTGAAAGCAGCTCCTCTGCCATCCCCCCCATTCCCCTGCTGCCTTTCCCAAACACCTCCACCATTGCAAATGCAGCCTGCTGTCTGGGTGGGAAATGCCTGGAACACAATAAAGCCCACCCACCACCTCCTGCTGGCAGGCTGGGGTGAGAGGAGAGGCAGAGAAGCCGTAGGGGAGCCGATCTGAGCCTTCCAAAAGAAAGAGGCTGGGGGGAAGTGTGTGTACTACAGCATGGCTCTTTGCCTGGCTTCCTGCCTCCTCCTGTGGTCTCCTCAGTGCTCACTTGTGCTCTCCCTCCCCAAGTGTAGTTTGATTGCAGGCGGAGCCACGTTGCCTTTTCAAACTTGTAATCAGTGAAGCTGGGCTAGATTTTTATATAGTTTTATCCAGCTGTGTGTGTGAGAGAGAGAAATGAATGGGGGCTTGGGGAGGAAGTCACTACACTTGGGGAGGGAGAGCACCAGTGAGGAGACCACAGGAGGAGGCAGGAAGCCAGGCAAAGAGCCATGCTGTAGCACACACACTGGCCCCACAACGTGGCTCTGCCTGCAATCAAACTACTCTTGGGGAGGGAGAGCACAAGCGAGCCAGGGTCCTTCCCTCCAGCCTTTGCCCAAAGCCCTGCACAGCACCAGGAGAATGAAGTTTGAATTCCTCCCCCTCCCTCCAACCCACACGTACCTTTTCCAGCTTTTTTTAACAGTTAAGCAGAGTCATCCACGGTGAGGCAGTAACTAGCTCAGCTTTTTCCTTTTACTTTTTTTTCATGATGAGAGTGGTGAGGCTGTGCCTCACTTGCCTCACCTGACTGCACGTCACTGTTAATGACCATTGCTGTGTCCTGGGGTCATGTGACCACGTTTTGTGGCCTTTTGACAAGCAAAGTCAACAGGAAAACCAGATTCACTTAATAACCATGTTACTAATTTAACAACTGCAGTGATTCACTTAACAAATGTAACAAGAAAAGTCCTAAAATGGGGCTAAATTCACATAACAAATGTCTTGCTTAGCCACAGAAATTGTAAGTTAAAGAATACCTGTATTCCATCCCTTTTTTGGGTGGAGACTGGCAGGAAAAGGACATAACGTCTCAAACTGATATTCTGCCTTTTACAGTCACTATGGAAATGTTGAAAGCATGGGCAGCAAAGACACTAATTTTGAGGAAGACAGACACACATGAAGGGAGGATATTATTATTTTTAGTTGTGAAGCATTCTCATATTATAACATTTCCCACTAGGGAGATACGGTTGAAGTGGAGAAGATAGTGATGACACCAGGTAAGATCAGAGATAACTGGATAAGTCCTTTATGTCATAAGGAGTTGAAACAAAAAAATGATTCACTTTAAGACAGCTATTAAAGATAGAGAAGAGGACTTGGAATCAGAAAACCAGCTCCCTTTGGATGATCTTTGGCCAACTCACTTCTTCATACTTTTCCTTTCCTTGAAAGGTTGTCAGAAGACCGTGGCTGGGAGAAGACTGAAAAAAATATTCATGTGAAGAAAGGGACAAGGTATTACAGTGAGTTACAGTTTATCCCTTAACAGAGAAGTTCAAAAAGATAGTGGTACCCAAAAAATACATGAAGAAAATTCTCCAGTTGGCCCTTGACAATCCCTTGAATGGACATATAGACAGGGATTAGATTCTTTATCTAGCCGAGGAAAGATTCTACTGACGGGTCTTAGCTAGAAATAATGCTATTGATGACTACTGATGACAACTGATGTAACAAAAAGGATTATAAAATAAGCCACCCCAAAAATTCCTCTGGTCCTTTCACCATTTACAAAAATGGCATGGATATAGTCATGTCATTTCTGAAAGTGAACAAAGCACATTGATGTATTCCATTTGTATATAACAACAAAATTCAGTATCCTAAGGCAGACAAGCTTGCCAAATTAAATAACTGGTAAACTATCCAAAGTCTTCAGGATGGAAATCCCTGAATTATATTGATAGATCAGGAGACAAGCTTTGGTCATCAATATTAAAACATTTCTAAATTATGTGGGATTAAGAATGTAGGCACTAGTCCACAGGTGTCAAATTTGCCACGTCATGTTGCCATCACATGTTTTGTGACATTTTTCCCATTTGCGGAGCTGGGGGTGGCCGTGGCCTGCGTGTGACGGATACAGCCCATGGCCGCCAATTTGACACCCCTGTACTAGTCCACATCATCCTGAGTTTCCTGCTGCCTACCCTCTGCTTGAATACCTACAGTGAAGATCTTATTATCTATGGAGATTCTCAGTCATCCAGGTCATGGTTGTCTCAAAGGTGATTTTTCAAGAGGCAACGGACATTCTTTATTTTTCCTTGAAGAAAGGAAAGAAACTTCATTCAAGAAACTTCTTCATTTCTTCTTCAGTCTTATCACTTCTCTGGATAATCAGTTCCACTGCCAAGCTGTTCTTGCCATAGGTTTTTGTAATATTTAATGAAAAATTGCCTTCCTGCAGTCTATATCCTTTATTTCATGTACTGTATTTTGAGAGTGATGGGCAACACATATCGTTCAGTTGTTTTGGTCGATACAGTTTCTACGTAAAAAATAGGCTGCTCATACATTGTTGAATAATTTCCTAGTAAACTCCTATCTAAATACTAACCAGATCCAATCCTTTTCAGTATCTCACATCAGTCAAGGTTAGCGATGCCACCTAGCTGTTCCATCCAAAAGCCACATACAATTTTAAATAATTATCTTCCAACAATATGATCATAGGTTGCTATTGCCATCTTCTGGAATTTTTCTGAGTTCCTGCTACAACCATGAGATTTTTGATTCTCCTATTCAAATTCAAATTGTCTGTTTTAATGCTTCTTCCCCCGCCCCGCCCCCAAGAACATAAATAATGTATCAGTGATAAAACAAACTTTATTCAAGAACAGGCTTCCACACCACCAAATTAAAACATTATATTAGATTATCCGAGATGCCCATAAACACTGTACAACGTCCCAACTTCTGTTTGCTTATAAGCTTTCCCTTCATTTTATTCCTGAAATGAATAAAATTCATTGGTCAAAGAAGACACCCTAAAGAAGTCTTGATTAAACCACCCCGAATCTTCGTCGCATATTTGTGAGAGAATTTCTTTCTTTTCCTCTGGAACCGATTTGATCAGAGCCCCAACTGAGCTCAGCAGAAAATCAAAGCCAGGATACGTCCACTGGATTCCTTTTTTCCCCTCCTTTTTCCAAATCGATTTCCCCCACTTGGGCGGCTTTCAACGTGTGCTGGGGTTGGAAATCGGCTCGGCCCGACGAGGACCTCTAATGCAAAGCAAAGAGAGCTCCGTCAAATAATAATAATCATCATCTTTTTATAAAGCGCTGCAAAACCTCCGCCCATTCCCCGCCACCGAAGAAAGAAAACCGGGAAGCGGGGAGGACGGGGGACGGACTCGCGCAACGATATCGGCGCAAGGCGAGACGCTGGGATTTTTTCCCAGATTTTCAGGCTCCCGGCACGAGGGACCATCCCTGGGCGGAGAAGTCGGCACCGCCTCCTTCCTCTTTCTTCAGGCGAACATGGCTGCAGCCGCTGTCTGCTCGGCCGTGAAGGTAAGGCGCCTTTTGCCGTCGTTTTCGTCAAGCGGGGAAAGCCGGATTCGCGCTCCTTCGGCTTTCCCCGTTTGGGGAGGAGGTGGGGGGGGCCTTCAACACCCCCCACCGCGGGGGGGGGGGGATTTCCTCGGGGCTCCCGCGCCGCTGCAAAGAGGCGCCGGCGGGGCCTCGGCACGCGGGAGAAGCTCCGAAAACCGACTCCCCGCACCTTTTGGCCGGCCTAAGAATCAGCGCTTATCTCCGGCGGCGGCGGTGCCTGGCGGCGCGGGAGGAGGTGGGAGGGGGGTACTGTAAAGCTTCCGCTGTCCCGTGCTGCAAACGGGGGAAGCCCGGCTGGACGCTGGAAGATTTACTGCAGAGCAAAGGCGCGCAGGTGTGAGTTGTGTAAACGTTTGTTGCTGCTGCGGGCTGGAAAAGGGGGAAGAGAGCGCGCCTCGATCCCGGGGAGTGAGATTGTGGCAAGAAATCCGGTTTTCGAAAAGGGTTTGTAAGCTTGCCACTGTTGATCTCCTACTCCTGTAATCTCTTTTTTCTCTCCGCTTGTGCTGGACTTTATTCGACCTCTTTCCCCACCCGCTTTGATCCTTCTGCGGCCATTAGGCTGGATTTTCTCCAAATTTTCAGATGAAAGGGCAGGAGATAGATAGATCGTAGGGCTGCCTGCTTGCCTGCCTCCTTCAAGCAAAATGCAACGGGCAGAGAGCTCCTTACCCCCCCCCCCTCCAACCTCTGAAACGGGATCACCCCCAGCGTTGAACTGGAGGCTTTTTGGAAACCTTGGAAAGCAATACGGGTAGTTCTCCACTTACAATAGTTCACTTAATGACCAAAGTTACAACGGCCATGAAAAAAATGACTTGCAACCATTTTTCACACTTAAATGATTGTTGTGGTCACATTCCTGAAAACTGATTCATGTTTATGATGGTTGGATTGTCCCCCACTCATGGGACCCCCTTTTGGTGACCTTCTGACATGCAAAGTCAACAAGGAAACCAGATTCACTTAACAACCATGTTACTAATTTAACAACTGCAGTGATTCGCTTAACAAAGGTGGCGAGACAAGTCGTGGAATGGGGCAGAACTCCCTTAACAAATTTCTTGCTTGGCAATTTTGGGCCTCGATTGTGGTTGTAAGTCGTGGGCTACCTACCTGTACAATGGAAACAAAGCCCTACCTTTGCGATTGAATTCTTTTCCTGCCATTCTGCTAATGCAGAAAGCAGATCTGAATAAAAACAAATCGCTATACAAATACATAAAAACTTATGGTAACAAAAACTAGCACCTATACCTGAACGTGCCTAAACCCGAGTAATTTTCTTGGGTACATACCCTCATGGAAATCTGTTGGCTATTTTGACATATGTATATGATGGCTCTACTGATATTTCCCTATCTTAACCAGGTTCAACCCTGACTAGCTTTTCATAATGTGCAAGATTGCTACCAGCAAAAATTCATTTTTCTATCAATCAGAATAGAGTTGGAAGGGACCTTGGAAGTCTTCTAGTCCATCCTCCTTATACCATTTCAGACAACTGACTGTTCAGTCTCTTCTTAAAAACCTTTAGTGATGAAGCACCCACAACTTCTGAAGGCAAGCTGTTCTGCTGGTTAATTGTCCTCACTGTTAGGAAGTTTCTTCTCACATTTACCAAGGAAGCCGATAGTCTCTTCCTGTTGTTCTTTGTGATCAGACAAAAATGTACTTAGTTAGGCAAGTATGTGGTTTATAGTAGTGAAATCCGCTAGCCTGTCTTATATTACAAGGAAGTCAAAAGACACGTTGTAGAGAGCATTGTCCACCTTGCCAAACTGTAGCTTGATCAGTTAAAGAATCCATAGTTTGATGTTTGGATGGAAGAACATAGATTAAACAAATTTGTCAACCCATGTTCATTCAATAGCAGAGTTGGAAGGGACCTTGGAGGTCTTCTAGTCCAAACCCCTGCCTAGGCAGGAAACCCCATACCGTTCCATACAAATGGCTATCCAACATCTTCTTAAAGACTTCCAGTGTTGGGGCATTCACAACTTCTGGAGGCAAGCTGTTCCACTGATTAATTGTTCTAACTGTCAGGAAATTTCTCCTCAGTTCTAAGTTGCTTCTCTCCTTGATTAGTTTCCACCCATTGCTTCTTGTTCTACACTCATGTGCCTTGGAGAATAGTTTGACTCCCTCTTCTTTGTGGCAACCCCTGAGATATTGGAATACTGCTATCATGTCTCCCCTAATCCTTCTTTTCATTAAACTAGACACACCCAGTTCCTGCAACCATTCTTCATATGTTTTAATCTCCAGTCCCCCTAATCATTTTTGTTGCTCTTCTCTGTACTCTTTCTAGAGTCTCCACATCTTTTCTACATTGTGGCAACCAAAACTGAATGCAGTATTCCAAGTGTGGCCTTACCAAGGCATTATAAAGTGGTATTAACACTTCGCGTGATCTTGATTCTATCCCTCTGTTTATGTAGCCTAGAACTGTGTTAGCTTTTTTTGGCAGCTGCTGCACACTGCTGGCTCATATTTAAATGGTTGTCTCCTAGGACTCCAAGATCCCTCTCACAGTTACTACTATTGAGGAAGGTACCACCTATACTGTACCTGTGCATTTTGTTTTTCTTGCCTAAATGTAGAACCTTACTCTTTTCACCATTGAATTTCATTTTATTAGATAGTGCCCAATGTTCATGTTTGTCAAGATCCTTCTGTATCTTAAGCCTGTCTTCTGTTGGCCATTCCTGCCAGCTTGGTGTCATCTGCAAATTTGATGAGTTCCCCATTTATTCCCTCATCCAAATCATTGATGAAGATGTTGAAGAGTACTGGGCCTAAAACAGAATTTGGGGTACTCCACTGCATACTTCCCTCCATGTAGATGCAGTTCCAATGAGGACTATACGTTGAGTGCGGTTGATCAGCCAATTATGAATCCATCTGGTGGTGATGCTGTCCAACCCACATTCTTCTACTTTATCTAGTAGTAGGTTATGGTCTACCTTATCAAATGCCTTACTGAAGTCCAAGTAAACTATATCGACGACATTCCACTGGTCCACTAATTTTGTCACTGTCAAAGAATGCAATAAGATTAGTCTGGCATGATCTGTTTTTGACAAATCCATGTTAGCTTTTGGCTATTACTTTGTTTAATTCTAGGTGTTTGCTAATTCGTTGCTTGATTATCTTTTCCAGAATCTTTCCTGGCATTGAGGTCAGGCTGATAGGTCTATAGTTTCCTGGATCTATTTTTTTTCCTTTTTTGAAGATGGGAACCACATCAGCTCTTTTCCAGTTCTCTGGCAGTTTCCCGGTGCTCCAGGATCTCTGAAAGATATAGTTCAGTGGTTCTGAGATCTCATCTGCCAGTTCCTTCAGAACCCTGGGGTGTAATCTGTCCGGTCCTGGTGATTTGAACTCGTCTAGGGTAGACAAATGCTCACTTACCATTTTCTTCCCTATTTCAAATTGTGTTCCTAATCTGATATTTGTGGTGCTGTTTTTGATAGGTTGGACTGTTTTATCCCTTTGTTTAAAGACAGATGCAAAAAATGAGTTAAATAGTTATGCTTTCTCCCTGTTGCTTATCATCGTCTTGCCACTTTCTCCCAACAATGGACCAATTGTTTCCTTAACCTTTTCCTTGTTTTTAACGTTGGAAGAAGCTTTTTTTGTTATTTTTTACTTTTGTGGCAAGACTTTCTTCATTGTGAGCCTTGGCCTTCCTCACTTCATCTTTACAGGCTCGGGCTATTTGCTGATATTCTGCCTTAGTTATGTCCCCCTCCTTCCACTTTTTATACTTAACTTTTTTGTCTTTTAATTTATCAGAGAGTTCTTTATGCAGCCATGCTGGTTTCTTTTGGGAGCTGTTATTTTTCTTCTTCATTGGTGTTGTGCTAGACTGAGCTTTTGTAATCTCATTTTTCAAAATTTCCCAAGCTTCTTGAGATGTTTTCCCCCTGAGGATTCTCATCCATGGAATTCCTCCCAAAGCTCTCTCTTAAGTTTATTGAAATTAGCTCTCCTAAAGTATGACTTTGTTCTACTACTTGTGTATGCATAATGTTGAATTCCAATATTGCATGGTCACTTGCCCCCAGGGTTCCTGTGACTTCAACACCTTCTATCATTTCCTGTCTCTTAGTAAGAATTAAGTCTAATATGGCCTCTCCCCTTGTTTCCTTCTCTACTTTTTGGGAAACAAAGTTGTCTGCTAGGTTTGTTAGGAACCTGTTGGATCTTCCACTTGGTGCAGAGTTTGTTTCCCAGTTGATGCCAGGGTAGTTAAAATCCCCCATTACTATTGTGGTGTGCTTCCTACATACCTTGGTTAGCTGACTAGCAAAAAGTTCATATATTTCCTCTGCTTGGTTGGGTGGCCTGTAGTATAGATCTATGGCAATGTCATCCCCGCCCCCCAACCTTTAATATTGACCCAAATGCATTCAAGATAATTCTCATCATTATTGTGCTCTATTTCTGTAGAGATGTGGTTATTTGTTATATATAGTGCAACTCCACCTCCTCTTTTATTTGGTCTATTTCTTTTAAATAATTTAAATCCTTCTAGCTGTATGTTCCATTTGTGGGTTTCATCCCACCAAGTTTCTGTATCTGCCTTCATTTACTTGAATTTCTAATTCACCCTGTTTATTCCTCATACTCTGTGCATTGGTGTATAGATATTTGAGTCCATTTTGATTGACCCCGTGTTTACTGTCTACATAACCTGTGTTATGCCTGACTGCCCCTATTTTCTTGCCATTTGTATGATTCATGCACATGGTATGGCACTCACTATTACATGCTTGGTTTTGCATGACAGCAGGAGTGATAACCTTACCCGCACAAACATCTATGTTACATGCACTGATAACCCTATGAGTTTTAGATTGCTGGGGGCAGAAATGTTCTGTATCAATTAATTCTCTGTCCCCGCTGTTCAGTTTAAATGTTTATCCAGAAAATCTGTGAATTTAATGCCAAGTAACTCAGTCCCTTTCATGGATGGGTGCAAACCATCTCTTTTGTACAGTTTTTCATTAGACCAGCTGCAGGCATCATGACTAATAAAACCAAAGCCTTCTCTTTTACACCACTCCTTTAGCCACATTAAACTCTGCTACACGCTGGCCCTTCCCTTTTTGTTCCTTATATACTGGTAAAACCTCTGAAAAGATAAGCCTACAACCTACACTACTAAGTTCATATCCCAAGCTCTGGAAATCATTCTTCACAGAAAGTACATCTTTTTGGGACAGATCATTTGTGCCAAGATGTATAATAGCATCAACGTCACAGTCTTTACTTACATTCTTGACCATCTTAAGAATACGCCTCTTGTCTCTGCTGGCAGTAGCACCCGGCAGACACCTGACCTCTTTTAAAACCTCCATATCCTTTTCTAAATTTACATCCCTTACGATTGAATCACCAACCAGAAGGTGACTTCTCTTTTTACATACCTTGATCTTCTTATGCGAATGATGTGTGATACCTGGGTCCCCATTTCGCCTTTCCAAAGAAAGTTCTTCATTTTGGACCATGATCCCCTGCTTATTTGAGCCATCATTATCACAACTACCTTGACCTGTCTCTTTAGTGTCCCTATTAAGGTCAGCAAAGGCTCTATATCTGTTATGCTGGGTCACAGCAAAAGCTTTGTGTTTATGGTTCACAGCTCTCACCCAGCCAGATCCCACGGTTGTCCAACTGCTCTTCTCCTGCAGGATCTTTGCAGTAGTTTTTATAACATGAAGTTGCCATGGACTAAAATAGGGCTTCATGGCTTATCTCCCTTTATTGTACAAGTAGTCCTTACTTTACGATCACAATTGAGCCACAAATTTCCATTGCTAAGCAAAGTAGTTGTTAAGTGAACTTTGCCTCATTTTATGACCATTTTGCCACAGTTGTTGATTGAATCTTTGAAGTTGTTAAGTGAATCACACAGTTGTTAAGCAAATATGGAGTCCCTCGTTGACATTGCTTGTTGAAAGCCAGCTGGGAAAGTTAACAAATGGTGATCATTTGACCATGGGGATGCTGCAGTGGTTGTGAAAAGGTTAAAAATGGTCATAAGTCACCTTTTTCAGTAGGTCACTGAACAAATGCCTGTAAGTGGAGGACTACCTGGGATCAAAATGCAGAGTGTCTTATATGGTATTATCTATTTACCGGGAGCAATTAAGTCAGTGATGTTAGAAAATATTTTTGAGGGTAAGACTGCATAATAAAGTTGGTTATATCTGGTTCACCCTTAAAAAACAGAAAAACAATTACTTTGCCAAGCTCATGTCATAAACATTAACTACTGCATGGAAATTTTGAATCAGAGTTTACATAATTCTTATCCCCTCTGCCTATTGCTTTGTGGATTTCTTGTTAAATCAGCACATTAACTATCAAATTCCCATTATGCGATAAGATGTTACACAGAATCCATGGCAAATATCAAAAGACCTTGCCTTCTGTGCTAATGAAAGAAATTATATATAATGTCATAAAAACTATATAGTTAAAAATAGAACAGGGTATTTTTAAAAACTTCTGTAGGATCAATCTCAAATAGGGCTTTGCTTTTTTTAAAAAAAATATGTGTATCACAATCAATGGCCTCTTTACTAATTTGATTTTCAAGCAATGTTTCAGGGAATCTTGCCATTCTTAGACTTCTGCACAGGGACTAGAAAAAAGTAGCCTATCCTCCTTTAAACATACTGTATTTTTCGCCCTATAAGACGCTCCGGAATATAAGACGCACCCAATTTTAAAGGAGGAAAATCTAGAAAAAAAAGATTCTGAACCAAATATTGTAGTAAAATATTTTATATCAACTGTATAAAGTTAACAGCAGTTTAAGAACAATTTTATGCCTGCCCCATTTTTAGATGACCCAGGTGGCTACATTCGGCGTATAAGACGCACCCAGATTTTCACCCTCTTTTTTGGAGTAAAAAAGTGCGTCTTGTAGGGCAAAAAATACGGTAGTTTATTTACTGCTCTTATGTTCTAAGTAAATTTGCAAGTGGGAATTAGGTGCTATAGGATTACTGCACTTCCCTGGAGAAGCATGGGTGGTGGAGAATCCCAGTAATATACAGAGTCAATGATGAGACAACGTGATAGAGTGGTGTTGGCGAATCTTTTCGGCACCGAGTGCCAAACCAGAAGAGCAGCCCCCCAGTGCACATGTGCGCGCCGGGAAAATGATGTTCCAGTTTCCAGCACACGCGCACCCACCCCGGCTACCTGATCTTCCAATTTCTGGCATGCATGCGCGCTAAGACCAGCTAGCCGGCATGCCGGAAACCGGAAGAGCAACGGGTGACAGCTTGCGTGCCCGGAGAGATGGCTCTGGGTGCCACTTCCAGCACGTGTGCCATAGGTTCGCCATCACAGTGATAGAGGATAATTTCCATACCACATGAGTGGGCAATCTTTGGTTTGGAAGTTGGAGCCATGTGCCAGTGATTTGATCCTGAGGGGGTTGCAGGCATGTCGGTCAACCCTACCCACCTCACAAGGTTGTGGATGTAGGGAAAATAGGAGAAGGAAGATATGTTGGTTATGTTCGCCATCTTGAGATATTTCTAAAAATAATAAAGGTGGTATATAAATAAATATTTTGGCCTAGATTTTTAAAAGTTTTATTTTAAGTTGAGTTTTTAGCTTTCTTGAGGGGCAGTTAAGAGACAAGATTTATTGAAATACTCTCATTGTATTCCTTTTCACTGTTTACTTTATTCTTTTACTTTCTTCTGTTTACACACCTTTCATTTTCTTCCTAATTTATTGTAAGCCGCTGAGAGCAACACCATAGTGAGGTAGGCAGCAAATAAATTTAAGAAATTAATAAGGTTTAAGACATCAACTTGCCAAAAGAGCTAGTTGAGTTACGGGTGAAATGCTGTGGACTGGGATTGCCCATTCTATCTCATGTAGTAGAACGATCCAGAAGCTACTTCACTAATATTACATTGGAGCTTTCTCCAGCCTTGGTGCTTCTGGGATGTGTAGATGTTTGACGAATTGAAGTCTACATATCTAGCATGTGTCTGGTTTAGGGAAGACTGCATTAGAGACTTCTAGAAGTTTTTCAGTTTTTAAGAGTAGAGATTTCCTGTTCATTCAACGAAAACATTACCAGCGTTGCTAACTGTATGGCTTCATTGAGCAATCTAGAACCAAGAAAAGAAATAAGGAGGCAGGCCTGTTCCTCTCAGTGTTGTTGTTGAATTATTTGTTCTTCTGGGCTTCTGGCAGCTTACAAAGGAAGTGAGGTTTGCTACCGTGCCTGTTTGGACAAGAATGGCCTACAGAAACTCTTGATGGCCATCTGTTTCTAGTACTTTTCCCATCTGTCCTGCATTGTGATTAAGGGAGTCGCTTAAGGCTAAAGCAGGGTGGGTTTGATTTAAATCACAATTTAAATCACTCGTAAAAAGGCTTGATTTAAATCAACTCGATTTAAATCATAATTTTTAAAAATCAACTCTCATCTCTGTCCCGCAGCAGCTCCTCCTCTGACTTGCTGTTGACTCACTGACAGTTCCAATATTGCAGAATATACAGCCTCATGCTACATAACTAAGCTCCATTTCATGCTGAATGAACTAAATTATTAATGTATCTTAAATAGAAAACTAGATAGATTTTTACTCCAAACGCATTTATTAAAATAAATGTAATAAAAAAAATTTAAAAACTTTTTTTAAAAAAAAACTCATCAATTTTTATCCACCCTGGGCTAAAGAGATGTGTTAGCTAGCCATATCAAAATAAATAAAGCAATAAAGAAATTGTGATGTTAGTGGTACATTCCTGAAGAATTTATCCTTTTATATTGTCTTCTAATCTGTATTTCTTCTTTGGAAGATTGGAATTATCGGAGGGACAGGTCTGGATGATCCTGAGATATTAGAAGGTCGAACAGAGAAATACATTGATACACCATTCGGAAAGGTGTGTATAGCTAACAAAGCCATTTTTGTTTTGTGTGTGTGTATAGTATGCTAAGGGAAAACACCTGAAATAGAGCTATATTTCCAAGAATTCCTCATAGGTTTCTATGAAAAAAAACATCCAGTACCAGTTTGACTGGATTTTTAATACAGCGTGATTAACATTTTCAAGGGTTGAATGAAGAAAGATAAGGAAGTCCTCATAAAACATTATAGTTCTCTGAATGATATCCACCATGTGTTTTTCGGGTGCCCATATTATTTATACTCTCCTGGCAAATGGCTGTGATTTCATGGCAGCTGGCTATGGGTCCACAAATTCAGCTCTCCTTATGTACACGTGAAAAAGGCTTGTACATATTGGGTCTATTTAGTGGAGCAGGTGTATTCACAAAGTGTGACTTCATATAAGTTTCAGATTTATTAGATTTACTCCTCATAGAATATTTCTCATAGAATCAGAGCTCATCCTGCTGTTTAAGGATGATGCAAAATTGTC
This sequence comes from Natrix helvetica, assembly GCF_964273705.1. Classification (NCBI taxonomy): domain Eukaryota; kingdom Metazoa; phylum Chordata; class Lepidosauria; order Squamata; family Natricidae; genus Natrix; species Natrix helvetica. The sequence goes on from NC_138552.1 coordinate 85,106,821, forward strand.
TTTCCGGAATGTTCTGTACTTTGAATTAGTCCCATACCATTCACTAAGAAACCCAAGCAGTCAGGTCCCAGAATAGCCATTACTGGTTGGTGGCCTGTTGCTATTGATCCTGTAATTCTGCTGTCTCCAACCTTTCTAGCTCGGCAGAGATGGTGGCGTGGCGGGGAGAGGGGATGGTTTCGTGTGCATGTTACTTCTACAAATGCAGCTTTGTGCGTGCGTGCGTGCGTGCTTACCCACCAGTTCTATGGCCCAATTACAAATGGGCTACTGCCCTGCACCAGGATGTGGACCGGGGGGTTGGGGAACCCTGCTGTAATTGTAATATTCTGAAGAATGTACGACATAACTTTGCAGTTGTTTTTTGTACATCAAAGTCTGTCAACCTATTGAGATGTATTTCTGCATATGATTTAATGTGTAGGATTGTAGTGCATAATGGATTTCCACTTCGATTCTGCATTAGTGGCAGTTCAGATTTTTTAAAATTTGTTGGTGGGGTTTTATGATGCTTCTGAAGTATATGTTTGAATGTGTGTTGTTTTTAATTCCAGCCATCAGATGCACTGATTTCAGGAAAGATAAAAAACGTAGACTGTGTGCTTCTATCCAGGTATGTGAAATCCCTTTAAAACACATGAATTAGAGTTGCATTAGAAAATGTGATGTGCCATTTATCATAATCAAGCCAAACCTTGAAGCTTGCTAACTATGCAAATTGGATTGAGAGCTGTTTGGCAGCTAACCGAGGAGCTCTGCAAGAGTTTCCATGTGCCATCATCTCTTCTTGCTTCCTAGAGCAGTGATGGCTAATCTTTTTGTCGTCGCATGCCGAAAGCGCCCGCACCCATAATGCAATGCAACCTGCGCGTGCGTGCACAACCCGCCGCCCCCCACATGCACACATGACGTCTTTGCCCTCCCACATGTGTGCGCATCTCCTGCATGCACCCTGACCCCTTCACATGCACGACACAGACCCAAAAATCAGCTGGACGGCAGGAGGTGTACATGCATGCGTGGTGGAGCTGAGCTGGGGCGACAGCTCGCATGCCCACATAGAGGGCTCTGCGTGCCACCTGCCATAGGTTCGCCATCACAGTCCTAGAGGCTCACCAATCAGGCAGTTGATAGAAGGCATAGTATGGGTGGTGGGAAGTAGCAACTTTCACAATAAATTACATAATCACACAAATTGCCCATCTCGAGGTTGAGGATTATATCAATTACTCATGAAATTCTTCCAAATATAGGATTATATACTTTATTGCACTGAGGACACGATGGTTCCGTGGTTAATGACATTGAGCTTATCAGCTGGAAAGCTGACAATCCAAGACTTGAGCGCCACGTGAAGGGTGAGCTCCCATTCTTTGCCCCAGCTGTGGCCAACTTAGCAGTTTGAGAAGGTGCAATTAGATAAATAGGTACCACTTTGGTGGGAAGGTAACAGTGTTCCCTGCCTCTCAGCGTATAATCATGCTGGCCTCAGGACCATGGAAATTGTCTTCAGATAACAGTGGCTCCCTTGGTTGAGGAACAGAGAGGAATACCACCCCCTAAAGTCGGACATGACTGGATAGGGGAGACCTTTGCTTTACTTTATTGAATGGATTAAGTTTCTTAACTTATTCTTTTTCATTTTCTTATGAGCTTCCTTGTCAAATGAACTGTGATTTGGGATAGAGAAACCTAAGGACTGAAAAAAAAAGTCCCTTATGGGTATAAGCATGATAAAGGCTCTTAGTCCAAACACATTTTTTAAACAAAATCTAATATATGAACCAAGAACCTCATGACCTGCAGCTGATGTCTGCTCATCTGGCCTACAAGGTGAGTAATATAGATAATCTGGACGATTCTGGATTGACCAATCTAGAAGCTTTTCCTTTTTGCTTACTCAAAAAGCTGCTTTTTCCCCCTGTGCTTCAAATTGTAGCTGTAGCATCAAGCACTAATAAGATAGTTGAGGGATTCTGAGAAGGGGCCACCATGTTTAGATCACAGTTTGACTTCTTGTCACCCTGGTCTTGGTGTCCAGTATTCTCCTCAACTCACATTTGAATAAGGTTGGGATAAATTATCCATAGCTCCAATGAAACTCAAAGCCCCCTAAGAAAAGTGCTCTGGGGTATCATTTCAATAAATGATCATTTTCATTGCAATTGTAATGAAGTGGATTGTAATTTTTCTAGCCCACCTCACTTTTTGAATGTGCCTATTGTCCTGTTGCTCAAAAAGGCCAGTTATGAACCTTCAACCTGAAAAAAACCTTCAGCATCTTTAGCTGAAATGCGTCAGAGCAAATCACAATTTGCCATATCGCTTCCTGATTGCAGTGCAGATTTAACTGCCCAAGTAGCTTGTCCCATTTATTATTCTCCATTATTCTATTATGTTTTTAGGTTTAACCAGATTCCTTCTCTCTTTTTTTTTTCCCTAGGCATGGGAGGCATCATTCTATCATGCCAACAAACATCAATTTCCGTGCCAATATGTGGGCACTAAAAGAAGAAGGTTGCACTCATCTATTAGTGACTACTGCCTGTGGCTCATTACGAGAAGAGATTCAGCCTGGAGATCTTGTTATAATTGACCAGTTCATAGACCGGTAAGGAGAGTGGGGGGGTGGAATCTGGTTCTGTATAGAGTTAGAACTAACAGAAATAGAATCAAGTCAAATTTGGCAAGAGATTCTGCTACTTTGATATAATTCCAAAAATCCACTTCTGTCAAATGCATTAAGCACTATTTTTAATCAGTAATGGCAAGCGCATTGTTTTATTCCAATAAGAGAGCCAACCTCTCATGCAGAAGTACATACAGGAAGAGGAGGAGAGATCTCAGGGGATTAAGAAACTGCCATACATTATACCATATCACCACCATATGATGATACTTCACCCCAGAAAAACAATCATCATGCTGCCTGCTTTATTGAAAGACTTCTTGTCCTTTGGCGGTGTTGAAAAAAGATTGCACTATTTGTCTTTCTCCATTGTGGTGGAGATGGCATCCAATTGTCTTTTTCTCCTTCTTAGAGAACAAAATGTCTTGGATAAGTCTATTCTGCTGAGATTTCCCCAGCTCATCTGCCAAGTTTGCAGAAAAGGAAAGTACAAGGGTGGAGAAGCAAGAGATATCTATGGTTAGGAGGAGAGAGTAGGTGGACAACAGAGGGAGAGAGGTTGGAAGCTTTAAAGGCATCAAGATGTTTTGAATTACTTTTTAAAGTAATTGGGAAATTGACCCCTCTTTTTGCACTGTTCTACACTGACTCTTTAATTTACAGTTGTTCATAGATGCAATTTATTTTTAAAAACCCAGACTTTTCTTAATTTACTACTTTTCATAGATGTAATTGATAAAAAATATGAATTATTATTAAGCCAATCACAAGGAAAATGTGTCATATGTCTCTTTAAGGTTTATCCGTTTAGCTTTTAATATATCTGATGCACAGGAAAGATTTCTGCGGTTTTTTTAGCCTAGTTTTCTAAGCTAGGTTAGACCAGCATTCAAGTCACAATACAGACTGTGTATTTTGGTGTTTTAAAGCACATTGATACCATCGCTTGGTCTCTTTTTCCTTCCTTTACTTCTGCACAAAAGGAATTACTGTTGGAGGAGACAGCATGAAGAAGGGGGGGAAATAAAATGAAAAGTGCAATTGACTTATCAGATTTCATTTATTATTAGGTAGAAACAATTACGGTATTTATTAAAGAAACTGGAATGGATCTTGAATGTTTTTATAAAGTGAGCTATTCTATTCTAAAAGCCCAGCTCTACAGACAGTCCTTAGTGCCTGATTTCTTCCACCATTGCCATGGACCCAATTCATGCTTCCTGCAATTCACATACCCAAACCCATCTGTGTCAGGCTCAGCCCAGGAATGACATAGTCATAGAACAATCCAACCAAACGTCAGGTCTTTATTTTCTTACATCATATAGACAGAATCTTACCAGACTAAAGGTATAGTGATGGATTGTGTCTGTGAAGGGAGAGGTGTTGTGATGGACTACAGTGAAGCGGTAGGTTCCCAAGAAGGAGGAGACACATTCTGGAGGGGGAGGGGGAGCGAGGCCAGAGAACAACATAGGTCTGGAACTGCATTGAAGAAAGAAGAGATTTAGGACAGCCATTCCCTAGCTTCTCCTCAATGGAGCTACCCTGGGAGAGTCTAGGCCAGTGATGGCTAACCTTTTTGTCATTGCATGCCGAAAGCATGTGCACACACCCATAATACAATGCACGCGGGCCCCACACACCGAACCCTCCCCCCACATGCATGTGCAACCCACCCGCACACAACCAGATCCCCACGTATGCGCATGTGACCCCTGCACATGTGCCCTGCACATATGCGGCAGAGACATGAAAACCAGCTGGCTGGCGGGAGGTGCATGCGCGGTGGAGCTGAGTTGGATGACAGCGTGTGTGCTCATAGAGAGTGCCATAGGTTTGCCATCACAGGTCTAGGCTGTGGCTGTCTTAAATCTCTTCCTCTTTTTTTCAATCCGAATCCAGACTGTGTTGTCTCTGGTCTCTGCCCCTCCTTGGAATGTGGTCTCTCCTTCCTGGGAACGCACTGTGCTTCACTTTAGTCCATTACTACACCTTCCCCTTCATAGTATCAGGCCTACAGTTATATTCCTTTTTAGGATCTTTGGCCTGGCACACACTCTATTATTTCATTATGCTGTTTCATTAGTGTAGTAATTGGGAGGGGAAATAGAAAGGAGTAGAATTGTGGAATGTGGTGTTGTCATTCTTTTCTAGAAGCCCAAGGTCATCTTTTGTCTCCGCACCTCTGCTTCTGACCGGAACTAGATGGGTGGAAATGCCAGCATGGCCGAAGAAAATTGGACCATGTGATGGATTTACGGGTGTGGGGATAAGATCATGAACTTTCAACTGGGTGGAATCCTAGGAAGCTTTTAGATTTTGGATTTTCCACAGATGTGCCAACATGTCTGTCTTGTTAAATTGGAACTTTAAGGATAGTTCTGCCTTAGACTCTGATTTAATTCTGCATGATATTTGGAACGCTGACACATAGAGCTTTCCATCACCATCTGTCATATTTTCTGCATCCTCTCTTCTGAAAGCCACTGAGTCAACTGGCATCTTATATCCCCAAAACAATCCTATCTCCTTATCCTACTAATATAGATAGTCCTCGACTTACGGCAACAGAGCCCAGAGTTTTTGTTGCTACACGAGGTCCACTTTATAGCCGTTTGCCACAGTTGTTAAGCAAATCGCTGCAGTTGTTTAGTGAATCTGTCCCATTCTCCCCCCCCCCCCAAAAAATTGATTTTAGATGTCAACTTGGCTGAGATTTCGGCTGGAAGAAATGAATTGAATAAATTTCCCAGTATTAAAATACAGGTAATCCTCAATTTACAACAGTTTATTTAGTGAACATTTGAAGTTACAAAGGCACTGAAAAAAGTGACATATTGTTTTTCACACTTACAACCATTGCAGCATCTCCATGTTCATGTGCTTAAAATTCAGATGTTTACCAATTGACTCACATTTATGACCATTGCAGTGTCCCGGGGGTCATGTGATCACCTTTTACGACCTTCTGACAAAGTCAACAGGAAGGACAGATTCACTTAACAACTGTTGTTACTAAATTAACAACTACAGTGATTCACTCAACATCTGTGGCAAGAAAGGCAGTAAAATGGGGCAAAACTCACTTAACAACGGTCTCACTTAGCAACAGAAATTTTGGGCTCAGTTGTGGTCGGAAGTCAAAGGCTACCTATAGCTGGCAGAACTGTTTATAATAGCTAGACTTCATAATATCCAATTTTAAAATCCTGTTTCTAAAAGTTTAACATTTGTGATAGTTTTCTTTTTTCAACTGCTCCTCCAAAGGCTACATTTTGAAGGGAAGTTGATGGGATTCTAGTTTAAAAGTACACATCCCATCACAAGAAATCCAAGCAGAGTTCTTGAGCCACACGCGAGCAACTGATTTAAACATAACTTTGGCTTCTTGAAAATCAAACCATGAGCTGAAATAATTGATTTCCAGGGTAAATGCTAGTTGCTGAAGAAGACTGTAATCCAAGAGTAGCTGTAATCGAATTCGTTTATTGTCACAGCAAGATTTATGCAGCTTTATTAATAAAATAGGCACTGCATCACATTAGTTTTTTGTTGCATGAAGTAGGGTGGTATCTTCATTCCCCCGTCCCACAGTCAATGCTGCAGCTGTACATTGTGCCCCCTCCCTGATGCCCACCGCATGTTAGAACTGCAATTCCCAGAATCCTAGTCATCACGGCCATTGCCAGAGAATTCTGGGAGTTTTAATCCCATTGGAGTGGTCTATCGTTCTATTGCAAGCCTGCATATTTCTCATGTGCCTCATAGTTGCTCAGAACTTTGCAGCAAAGCTATTGAAATGTGTTTCTTACTCATTTAGCAGAGTCATTTGTCAAGAGGCCATATCTTATTGGCAGGAGTGGCAGATGTTCCTGTTCATTCCCTACACATTGCATTATGAGCGGCCATCTGATCCCTTCCAGATGTTTGGATTTAGCAACTATTCCCATTCTTTGCCCTTGGTAGCGCTGACAGGGTTGGTTTGAGTTGAAATTCTGAAGTCTTGGCAGGAGTGCATTGAGGCTATTTTTAGCTACACTCTCCCTTCCCCCCCCCCCCGGGTCCATTTGCTATGTATGTTCACAAATGTATTCAGCTGAATTTTGCTGACCGAACAACATTCTTTGTGCATTTTAGGGCATGACACAGTCTTCATGTTTTTCTTGCTGGTTTTGTTTTACAAATTGAGAAGCATTTTGTTTCTTTCCATCTTTTTTTTTTTTGCTTCTGGTCTACTAATCATCCGTTAAGATGATGGTCTCTTTTCTGTTTAAGGCCTCTTTCTAATTGTGTGTCCGAATATGTTTCACTTTTTTCCCCTAGAAGAAACTATAATTCTGTTACTGTGGTTGTTCAATATAATTTAGGGAGGAAGAATACCTGCTATTACAATCTTCCCAACTGGAAGGATGTGGGTATGTTTTGTTTCCATAATGTCTGGTTTCAGTTGGAAAGTACTGTGTGCCCTGCTTCGCATTCATTTGCCTATGACAATATTATTTCTTCTAACCTTAAGGATACAGGTAGACCCTGACTTAGAACAGTTCGTTTAGTGATTGTTTGAAGCAACAAAAAGTGACTTATGACTGTTTTTCACACTTACGGCCATTGTAGCATCCCCATGGTCACATGATTAAAATTCAGATGCTTGGCAACTGGTTCCTATTTATGACAGTTGCAGTGTCCCATTTTGCAACCTTCTAAAAAGCCAAATCTAGTGGGGAAGCCACAAGATCCTAAACTCTTAACATTATTACCATGTTTCCCCGAAAATAAGACAGGGTCTTGTTTTCTTTTGACCCCTGAAATAAGCGCTTGGCCTTATTTTCGGGGAGGTCTTATTATTTTTGAGGTGCAGGAGGCTGCGAGCGTGGTTACCTCATGGCTGCTGTTGGGTTGCAATATTTTCAGGGAGGGCTTATTTTAGCGCATGAGCTCAAAAGCCCAATTGGGCTTTTTATGCAGGGGGGGGGTCTTATTTTCAGGGAAACAGGGTATGTGATTTATATCATCCTACATTAGCTATATTATATATTTGAGATGCAGCCCAAGACAATTCCTGTTCAATCAAGGCAAGCCAAAAGGATGGACATGCATGATTTACATTATCTTTACTGATTAGTGTTGTTTTTCCTTTGCAGGACAACAAAAAGGCATCTCACTTTCTATGACGGGTCTAATTCCTGCCTCCCAGGAGTGTGCCATGTTTCTATGGCAGAACCTTTCTGTGCCAAAACAAGAGAAGTTAGTAAATCTTATCTTATGGATGTTAGCCCAGGTCGTCCTCAACTTACCACCATTTGTTTAGTAACCGTTCAAACCATTCTAAGTTAAAACAGCACGAGTGACCTATGATTATTTTTCATACTTAGGACCGTTGCAACATCGCCATGGTCACGCCATCAACATTCAAATGCTTGTCAACTGAGTCATGTATATGACGGTTGCAGTGTCCCAAGGTCATGTGATCACCTTTTGCAGCCTTCTTGACAACCAAAGTCAATGGGGAAGCTGGATTCACTGTACGACAGTGTTACTAACTTAACAGCTACAGAGATTCATTTAGTGGCAAGGAAGGTTGTAAAATGAGGGAAATTACCTAAGCAGCTGTCTCACAATAAAAATGTTGGGCTCAATTGTGGTCGTAAGTTGAGGACTACCTGCATAGGATCCAATCTGTGATTGAGCAATGAATATTTTCCCACCATTTTCCTACCAGTCTGTTACTAATACCGTGTTTCCCCGAAAATACGCCAGGGGCTTATTTTCTTTTGCCCCACGAAATATGCCCTTGGGTTTATTATCAGGGAGGGCTTATTGTTTTGGGGCTGCCGGGCGGCTGCTCCCTTGTGAACTGGCTCCCGAAGTGCCGGGCACAGCCTCAGGGGCAAAGCAGCCATGAGATAACCATGCTCACGAGCTGCCGCCCGGCAAATCCCCTCTCCAGCCGGGAAGAGCGCCATTCACTGACCTAGGAGGTAATCCCTAGGGTGCCAATCCATGTGGCGCTCTGCCCGCTCCCCAGCTCCTGCGGCTTTGCACATTCGGGATACCACCTAGGTCAGTGCATGGAGCTCTGCCTGGCTGGAGAAGGGGGTTGCGCGAGCGCCTGTTCCGCTCGCAGCTTCACCAAGCCCTTGCCAGGCTCTCCCAGGCCACCGCCGCTGGCTGCTGCTGCCCGCCGCCCCGCTCCGCTCCGCGCAACTTCAAAACTCGGGGCCGAGTCTTTCAGCATCGGCCGCTCTAGGAGTGCTCTCTATGGTGGGCTGGCTGCCGGACAGGGAATCTTCCAGCAGCCGGCCCACCATAGAGAGCACTCCTAGAGCGGCCGATGCTGAAAGACTCGGCCCCGAGTTTTGAAGTTGCGCGGAGCGGGGCGGCGGCGGGCAGCAGCAGCCAGCGGCGGTGGCCTGGGAGAGCCTGGCAAGGGCTTGGTGAAGCTGCGAGCGGAACAGGCGCTCGCGCAACCCCCTTCTCCAGCCGGGCAGAGCTCCATGCACTGACCTAGGGGGTATCCCGAATGTGCCAAGCCGCAGGAGCTGGGGGATGGGCAGAGCGCCACATGGCTTGGCACCTTAGGGATTACCCCCTAGGTCAGTGAATGGCGCTCTTCCCGGCTGGAGAGGGGATTTGCCGGGCGGCTGCTCGTGGGCATGATTACCTCATGGCTGCTTCGCCCCTGAGGCTGTGCCCGGCTCTTCGGGAGCCAATTCACAAGGGAGCAGCCGCCCGGCAACTCTCCCCTTCGGCCAGGCAGAACGCCACTCCCCAACCTAGCGGTATCCCGAAGGCAGCAAGCAACGTGAGCGCTCCCCCCCCCCGGCTCCTGCGACTTGGTGCTTTCGGAATAACGCTAGGTCAGTGAGCGGTGCTCTGCCTGGCCGGAGGGGGGGTTTATTTTCGGGGGTGGGCTTATATTTTTGCCCACGCGAAAAATGTGGCATGGGTTTAGTTTCGGGACAGGTTGTATTTTCGGGGAAACACGGTATATGCAGTTAGATGGATATTAAATAACACATATAGCCCCCCCTTCTTTGCTGTACACAATCGTGCTAGATGAATTATCTTATTATTTTTCATATGATTGAAAATTGCACTAAAGCTGGTTCTCCCCTTAGTTATTTGTCATCAGAAATTATAGCAGTGAGATAGCTGGGCAGTCAGTAATCTCTAGGTCAGTGTTTCTCAACCTCGACACCTTTAAGATGTGTGGACTTCAGCTCCCAGAACTCCCTCGCTAACCTGCTCTCCAGGGAATTCTGGGAGTTGAACTTCACACATCTTAAAGGTGTCGAGGTTAAGAAACACTGACCTAGAGATTACTGACTGTCCAACTATCTCACTTATGGTTGAGAAATATTGCAGTAAGTAATGTAAGGTTCCCCAAGGTCTTTATGACTATAGTTCTCCCTGTCTCTTCCCCATTTGCCTACCTTGGTTGATTGATTTGGAAAATGTATATTGCCGCCTTCTCACTCATTGTGACAAAAGACGGCTTACAGGAAATAAAAACACAATATAAAAGAAAATAATAATAAGAAATAAAAATAATAAAGTAACCCTCACTCTGGCGTCAACACACACTCACTCATATCAACTATTTAATGGGCTTCATCCCGCTCTGGGTTCCCCAGGCCTCTTCAGGGCCTTCCAAAAGAATGTCAGAGTGGGGGCTAGTCTAATTTCCAGAGGGATCATGTTCCAGAGGGAGGGGGACAGCACGGAGAAGTTCTTCTGGGTCCCACCAGATGTACCTCCTTAGGGAATGGGACTCACAATATTCCTTGCCTCCCCACTCTAGGAGGTCGGGGGGGATGTGATCGGCAAGAGACAGTCCCTCAGATAACCTGGTCCCAAGCTATGAAGGGCTTTAAAGGTGACAACTAGCACCTTGAATTGCACCCAGAAGCAAATCAGCAAGCAGTGCAGCTCCCACAGGATAGGTGGCACATGTGCATACTGAGATCTCCACAAAACCATGTGGGCTGCTGCATTTTGCACCAGCTGGAGCTTCCGGATGCTTTTCAAGGGCAGCCCCATGAAGAGCGCAGTAGTCAAGATGGGAGGTGACTAAGTAGGGATTTGCCAACATTGTAGGTGCTGCCTTTTTTCTGCAAAATCCAGAAGTCTCTTGGAACGACATAGAAAATGCTTTGGGATAGAAGCCAAAGCATTGAATTTGCTATCCTGTACTAAAAGGAGTCTGTGGTCTTAAGCCTTGCAAGAATGAGTCTTAGGAAATGAAAGGCAGGTTAGCCATAGGACATTTTCCATACAGAAATCAGAGCTTCCAAAATAAGGCCTTAAGCACTGAGAGCAAGCTGATCCTCGGCCTTGAAGAAATAGCCTTGCAGAAAAATCAATGGCCATGATATAAGTCAAGAGAGAAGGAAGCAAATAGGGAGAGAACAGATATTTTAATCTTCCCTCTTTCAGAATCCAAATTTTGTCAGAATTGCAAGGTGGGGACAGGGTTGCCTTAACTGCTATAAAGCAAACAATGGATATATCCATCCATGTTTAGATTTTCAGCATGTGGCAATATGATTTACAAACATTTTTGAGCTAGGAAATGAAAATAACGTGAGAATTGCATTTCCTTGAAGAAATCTATGAAGTGATATATATATATATATTGATGATTTAGATCTGGGGTTATGTTACCTGAGCCTTCATGCCTACAAGGGGCCCTAACTGCCTTCCGTGTGTGCCCAGCATCCTTCCAAACAATTTGATCAACCTCAAATTCTCAGAGCAGCAGAAATAGAAGTATGGGGAATAATGCTCACATTTCAATTAAATATCAACTTCCCTTTTTTTTCTTAGCCTCAGCCACTGGATTATTCTATTTCCTAGCGTATCATTTCCAGGTCAGATGAGGCTGCTATTAGCTTGATCGAAAACCAAGTATGTTCCTAGGAGAAATAAAGCAATAACTTCTTTTTAAAGCATTAATCTATTAAGTTAATGTATTTTTGGTTGTTGTTCTCAAGCTGTACTTTGATACTTGAACTTCATCACAGGTCCAGGAAAAAATTGAGATAATAGAGATGACCTTGATATGCCTCATGAGATATTAGTTAATATTTGGAGGGGACTCAAATGACACACACGAACACACACCAGGGGAATAAAGTAGTGGTGGCTTTTTATCTCCCTTGATGATTTCAGGTTCTTCTGGATGTTGCCAAAAAGCTTGGAATCAAGTGCCACTCAAAGGGAACAGTAATTACAGTCGAGGGACCACGTTTTAGTTCTCGGGCTGAAAGCTTGATGTTTCGCAGCTGGGGAGCTGATGTTATCAATATGACGACAGTCCCGGAAGTCATTCTGGCAAAGGAGGCGGGAATCTGCTATGCGAGTATCGCCATGGCAACAGATTACGACTGCTGGAAAGAACATGAGGAAACGGTGAGTGAAAGTTGCTGTTTTCCTTGGGGATATGCGCTTAGCATAGACAAGAAAATTGGAACGATGCTACTTGCCAAATAGCTTGGCTGAGCTGTTCATTTTCTGTATATCTTTCTCCTAAGTTGGTGGAGACAGCGGTCATCCATGGGTTAACTCAGCCAGTAAGCAATAGAACTGAGTCTACCAAAGTGATGTCATCGCCTCTGAGGAGTGTCCTCCCGCTTTTTTAGACTCAGTTCAATCGGAACTGCCTGTGCTAATTGCTCTCTCCCCAACTTTTCTCTCAAGTATTTCTAATTAACTAAACTAAATTGATTTCATTGGCTTAATCTACAAAAGATTGACTTCTAAATTCCTAGGAAAGGACACATCATCATCCATAGCTCCTCTTGGAGCCTGGGTCTCAATTAGCCCCAGGGCTTCTTGGAAGGGACTGCCAGGGTTTATTTGGAGGATTTTAGTCTCCTGACCTCATCGAGGCTTTGCAAGGCTTTCCTGGATACAGTGCTGCCTAGCACTGGCTGTTGGAGGCCCCGCTGAGCGCTGCAGCCTCCGCTGGCTCTCCCTCGCCGCCAGACACCGCCAAACACCGCCGCCATCACCAGGAATGCACCGCTGCTGCCACTACGCACCAACGCTGCTGGCAAGCGCTCCCACCGCCACTAGATCACCGCTGCTGCCCCCAGCATCTTCACAGCTTCTCACCGCCCTCGCTCCTTCTGCAGCCTCGGCTGCCTCGTGGTGCCCGGCCCATAGGCTCTGTAACCTCAGTGGCCATTTTGTTTTGGCGCGAAGAAGCTCCGGTGGCCATTTTGAATCCCTTCTTCAGAACTTCACAATCGTGAGTACAGGCCATGGCCTCCTCTCCTGCCCAGGACCCACAAGTGCCACCAACCACCTTGGCTCCTGCTCCCACCACCGAGCCGCCCTCATCTGGGGCCCATAGGCGCAGGTCTGCTCCGGAGGCTTCCCCCACTGGACCCCCTTCCAAGACTCCCAGGCCTAATCGCAGGAACGCAGCCAATCCATCTTCTCAGGAAGATGGCAATGCCACTCAGGTTCCTCCTAGAAAGGCCAGAGGCAAGTCCAAAAACACAGAATCCCATCTGTTTCAGCCTCAGAGGCCTGTCCGACCTAGCCCTCCTCCTGACCTATCTTCTGATTCGGAGGATGATCTCTTCCCTGCAGCTTCCATTATCCAGCCTGAGGAAGCCAGGGGCGCAGGCCATCTGAGCTATAGTGGGGAGGAATCCGAAGGTGACAGGAGCATCACTCCAGATGGGGAGCCCTTGTACCAGGAGGACATCTACCACCCCATTCCGCCGCCACCGTTCTTACACACCTAGCACAGATGATATCTCTGAGGCCATTGAGCGGGGCATAGCAGCAGACCTTAAGTGCATGACTTCTAACCATTCTACTCCACGCAGGTCTGCTTCTTCTTCTAGCTCCAGGCACAGGAATGGTGATCTCTCGGCCTCTTCATCACACAAGTTACCAGGCACATCCAGCCAGCCATCTGTTTTCGGAGAGGAGGAATGCCCTGCATGGGATTCAGATCTTTTGAAAGACGAGGGCTTCCCCCCGACCCACCTACCTTTATCGGTCTCTTTAAGCCTGCTGTCCTTCGTTCTCTTTTCTTTAAGGCCAAAAAGATCGCTGGCATCCTTTTTCGCCCAGACTCTTCATAGACGTGGTCCAGAACCAATGGGCATTAACAGGTACAGGTCCTCTCCCCAATACCCAATATAGGCACGAAAGGGACGGACGCCCTAAGGTGCAGGTGCCTCAGGGTCTCCTGTATGCCTTCCCTCCCTTCCCCCTGATACAGAGGGTGATCCGGAAAATGATAGAGGAAGAGGCCGAACTCATTCTAATCGCCCCTCATTGGCCGCGCCGACCCTGGTACGCTGACCTGGTCAATCTCTCAGTAGGTCCAGCATGGTGTCTCCCAATGATACCGTTCCTTTTCCATTAGGGCTCCATTCACCATCCCGACCTGCCCTGGCTCTGCCTGACCGCATGTAGGCTGAGCGGGCGGTCTTGAGGGCAGCTAACCTCTCTGAGACTGTAATTCGGACTATTCAGGCTTCTCGCCACCCAGCCACTAACAGAATCCATGAATCAACATGGCAGACTTTTATTACTTGGTGCCTTTCTCGGGATACCAACCCCCTGGGCGCTGCAGTCCCCCAGGTTTTGGAATTTTTACACCAGGGGCTTGATAAGGGACTCTCGCCAAACACTCTGCAGTGACAGGTGTCAACTCCCTCTTCGGAACTCTCACTTCACCAGGATGAGCCTCTTTCCTTGCACCCTCATGTTTGCCGATTCATTAAGGGCGTGTCTAATCTCTGCCCGCCTGTCATACACCAGTTCCCCTCATGGGATCTTGCCAAAGTCCTTGACTTTCTCACGGAATCAGCCTTCGAACTCTCAGGTCTGCCTCTTTGCATCACCTTACACTGAAGAAAACCTTTCTGGTGGCCATCATGTCTGCACGGCGGGTCTAGGAATTGGCGGCTCTTTCCATCTGATCTGACCTGTGTGTATTTCACCCGGACCGTGTGGTCCTTCGCCTTGATCCCACCTTTGTCCCAAAGGTAAATTCGGCCTTTCATCGATCTCTAGACCTCACTCTTCCGAATTTCTGCCCTAATCCCTCCCACAGACTTGAACGCAAATGGCACAAGTTAGACGTGAGACGGGCTCTTAAGATCTATATCGCCAAGACGGCTGCCTTCTGGCGCACCGAAGCTCTCTTCATATCTTTCCATCCCACAAACAAGGGGATTAAGGCTTCTCCCTCTATGATTTGGGGGCTAGATCCGATCTGCCATTTCAAGAGTGTACCTGGCACATCACATCACTCCTCCATCCAACCTCACGGTGCATTCCACACGCAGTGCGGCCACGTCAGCGGTGTGGGCAAGACAGGCCTCGGGGGAGGAGATTTGTAAGGCGGCCACCTGGACTACTCCTACTCCCTTTATCCGCCATTATAAGGCGGGCTTCGGCGGATGCGGCATTTGGAAGGCGTGTCCTGCAACACGTTCTGTCCTCTTCAAGCTCCTAGCTCAGTCTCACTCACTCCCTGGGACAGGCCTAGCTTTGGTACGTCCCATGCATGACCGCTGTCTCCATCAACTTAGGAGAATGGGGCGTTGGTTCTTACCTGATATGCCCCTTCTCTGGGCAGGTGGAGACAGCGGTCATCCCCACCCTTCAGACTCTGACATAGTTCGCAGAGGGACATCCGGGAGGTAGGCTGGAGCATCAGGGGATTGAGAGCAATCGAATAGCGCACAGCAGTCTACTTATCTCCTTCGTCAAGAAAAGCGGGAGGACACTCCTCAGAGGCGATGACATCACTTTGGTAGACTCAGTTCTTTGGTTACTGGCTGAGTTAACCCATGCATGACCACTGTCTCCAGCTGCCCAGAGAAGGGGCGTATCAGGTAAGAACCAACACCCCATTTTTTATATGAGTCCCTCTCAAAAAATACAGATGGAAAAATTACAAATTCTGACAATCTCTGTGGGGTGCAGTTTTTCCCCCACATGTCAACCTTCAGCTTTCCAGATGTGAGAAGAAATTAGTGCATATGACATACTTGTAAATATGTACGCATGTCTTGTACATTGTGGTCGTGTATGTATGCTTGCTACAAACCACACAGCCGGAAAAGAGTAGTGTGCATGTGTGAATTTTTTGACACGGTAAAAGTATAAATAAAGATAGTAAGAAAAAAAAAGGGAACGAAAAGAGAAGAAAACATTTAATTATGTCTTCCACCCTTCTTTTTATAAGTCATTACCATCTTACGCTTGTCCCCATTCTGTTTGGCCTTTTTTTTTAAATTAAAAAGTTTTAGTAGAATTTACAGATATTTCTCCTTCCCTCCCTCCACCCCAACCCTGCCACCCCTCCAACCCTCCCTCCCCCCAACTTCCCAGAGCAAAATACAGGGTATAAACATTTAACAATCATACACTAACATAAGCTAACTAACTATAACATCTTACCTCCCTCTTGTACTTTAACTCTCCTTTTATTAAGCTAAATTTGGATAAACTATAACATTCCTTATTCATTTATAAGCTAATTGAAGTTCCTTAGTCCAATGTTTATTTGAATATAGTCAATCCATCTTCTCCATTCCAACTTGTGTTTCTCCTCTGAATAGTCTTTCCAATATGCTGAAATTTTAGCCGTCTCTGCTAAATTAACTACTTTTAACTTCCAATCTTGAATAGTAAACAATTCTTCCTTCTTCCAGCAATCTTGTTGCCATTATCATATTCAGAATCAAATTAGTCTCTATAATTGTAGTCTGTAATTATACCTAGCAAAAACAACTGAAGAGTGAACTTTATCCTCTTTTTGAAAATATTTTTAAAAATCCACCATACATAATAATACATAGCATCAACACAATCACATTTCCAACATTTAAATTATAAATTGGGATACACACAAACTAACTTTTTAAGATCTAAAGACCGTCTATAAAACATCTTATAAAAACTGTCAAGTTTTAATCTTGCATAAATTTTTCATTTCTTACCCAAATCTTTTCCCATATTCCCATCATTATTAGACAAAATTATCAATACCTTTCTATCATTCTTCCATATTTGCATCTTTTTTTCCTTTTTTAAAAAATCTTGGTATCATTTAAAGAAAAAATAAAAACAAGACTTTCATTTTACTACTATTATCCTTCACAGCAAAAACTATTGTAAATTCTCCCATTTATCCATCTCTATCTATATTTTCTGCCATAAGTCCCTTTTTGGGAGAGGGGCGGTCTAAAAATCTAAGAAATAAATAAATAAATAAATAATGGTCATAATTATACTTATGTAATCTCCCATTTAAAATTGTAATATAGAGTCCTAAGTGGATAACCTTTTTTACTATCTCACATCCTGTTTTTTTCTGATTCTTCTTTGGGATTTATCCTGGGGTTGGTGGATATCCAGCCTTTAGTACATTACTGTAAAAATCTTTTGCCTTCCAAACTGAATTAAGACGATATCTTTCTTCTAAATAATTCACCACCAATCCGGCTGGGGCCTCCCATCTATACTGTATCTGGCGATTTCTAAGTTCATCAACTAGGAATGCATAATCCTTTCTGGATCTTAATATTTTAAAAGGAATTTCCTTTAGTACTGCCACCTCCTGTCCTGCCACCCGTAGTTTGCTTTAGTAAGTCGCTTGTAATATTCCATTCCTTGTTTTCCTGGTAACAAAGTAGATTACAATATCTCTTGGTAGTTGTCTCTGTCTGGCAATCCTTGAATTAACACGATAATTTTTTTCAATCTGCCAATCATATTCTGCTTTTGGTTCACCAATTAACTGAGCGAAAGCTTCTGCAAAGATTTCTTTCAAATTTTCTTGGTTATCTTCTTTCAGGCCTCTTATTCTCAAAGCAAATTCTATCGCTCTGTATTGTATCATTGTAACTTCTGCCTCTGATTTTTCAATCTTGATTTGAATCTCATCAATTTTATTCTCCAAATTCACATTAGACTGAGTAATTTCTTCCACCCTGTCGTCCAATGCTGTTACAAAAGCAAACAAACCCTTAAACGCATCCACTATATCCTCTCTTATTTGTTGATTACGGGTTTGAATTAAGTCCTTAATTTCAGACATTTCATCAGACATATCTTTAAGGGCAGATGTAATTTTTTCTTGCAGAAACAAGGGTTGTGCCTTTAAAGCGCCTTGGAGAGCTTCAAATGTCACTGTTTGTGTATCCGCTAAAGATAATAAAGACTGCAATTTAGGTGGCTGGACCGGGTGACTTCCAGCACTCTTAGAGGCACTTATTTTGATTTGTTTTGAAGGCATTTCCAAATATTCAAATCACACTTTCCAACAACCAAATTATTGAGTCCAAAAAATCCACTTAATCCCCAAACTTGTTAAATCTTATAGCTCATTAGTAAACCAAAACTGTTTTCTTTAATCTTGAGCTCTTAAGTCTTTTAACAACGTTAACAAACACTTAACAAATACTTTCCTTTTAAGTTTCGCTTTGATCACACCCTTTGACTTGCAGACACCATCTTTATTACCCTTTGTTCTCCTCAATCTTCACAGAAGGAAGTGATACTGCATCGGAGTTAAAGTTTATTCTTGCAATTATAATCGCTCCTGTCTTTACTCTGCCTGCTTATTCAATTGTAGATTAAAACATTGATTGCAGGGGTAGTCGTGGCGTTTTGTTTCTGCTGCAGCAGAAGCGTCCCGAGATGCGGAGCCTTGTCAGGCTGCTGGGGGGCTCTCATCCTTCGAGCCCCAGAATTGCTCCTGGGGGTTTATGGGGAGCTCTACCCTTGCCCGACTGCTCTTCTCCCCCTCTTTTCCCGAGGGGAGAGTTTTCAAGCCGCTTGACAGCTGATTTACACTGTTCTAGCAGCTTAAACACGATCACGAGGCTGGCGTTCCCTACGGTGCCACCGGAAGTCACTGTTTGGCCCTTTTTAATTCCCAAACTACCAGTTCAGTTTTTTCCTCCTTCAACAAAAAGACAATGAAGGTTATGCTGTTTTTTCCCTGATTGGTCAGATTCACCATAGATTTGCCATTTCTGTATGTTCAGTTAATTTTATAATTCAGTCTGTGTATGCAATAAGCTTGCTGCTTTGACTGGAGGCCTTCTCAATAGCTGCTCCCTTGATGTGAAACAACTTGTCATCTGAAGCCTGTATGGCTCCATCCTCATGTTCTTTTACAAGTAGATGAAAACATGGTTGTTCCAGAAGGCCTTTGTAATTATTCTTATTTACTGTTTGACTTCTTACACCATATTTTTTGTGTTCTGCTTTTAGTAATGTGCTATTTATTTAACACATTGTGTGTGTGTTGTATTGTGTATAGTTCATACATTCTGGATGCTGCCTAGAATCCAGTTGGTTTCAGGCCATCAGATAAATTTCATAAATAATATACAGGTTGCTTTCGTACATTTAAATAAACAAGCACATTAGAAAAACATAGTCAAAATGGGGGGGGGGGGGAGAGAATTGCACCATTGCACTAAGGTTAATTGCACCAAGGAAGGAAGGAACAAGTCTGGAGGGAAATGAGATGAGAGAATAACAGAAAAGGCAAGAGTATGAGGTCTTTATTAAATAAGGGATTATTAAATAGCATACAAATCCGCCAGGGGAACAGCACCTTCAACAGCTTCTGTTTTTATCCAAAGCTTTACTCCAGCAAGTGTAAGACTAGCTCACTTGCCAATCCACTCTAATTAGTGGATGGGGAAAACCTTAGCTTTCTTTTATTTATGGTAAATTCAGCAAAATAGGTAGTCCTCACCCAAAATCTCTGTTGCTAAGCAAGATGGTTGTAAAGTGAATTTGGCCCCATTTTACGACCTTTCTTGCCACACTTGTTAAGTGAATCACTGCAGTTTTCATATACAGTCTATTTTCCCTTTCCATGTAGACATTTTCATGCATACTTTCTCCTAATACAGGTAGCCCTCCATGGGCAAGTGAAACCAAAAACTGTTGCTAAGTGAGACAGTTGTTAAGTGAGTTTTGCTCCCTTTTATGACCTTTCTTGCCATAGTTGTTAAATCGCTGCAGTTGTTAAGTTAGTATTAACTGTAAAGGGAATCTGGCTTCCCCGTTGACTTTGCTTGTCAGGAGGTCACAAAAGGTGATCACATGACCCCGGGACACAGCAAAGGTCATAAATTTGAGTCAGTTGTTGCCAAATCTCTGGATTTCCAAATCACTAAATGAACTATTGCAACTCAAGGGCTACTTCTGTGCCTTCACTCAATAACCTAGGAGATACGTTGGGATAAGAGATAATAAATAACCTGGATATTACTCAGTGAGCTTCTATGGTTGGGTGTGGACGCATGCACGCTCCCTTTTCGGCACTCGCTGGCAAAAAGATTCGCCATCACTGGCCTATAGCAAGTCTCCAACCTTTCCAGCTCAGTGGTCTGGTGAAGACACCGGAGGAGGAGAGGGGGTGGAGTGTGCACTCTGCCTTCACAAATGCAACTTTGCACACTTGCATGCTCACCCACTACTTCCGCAGCCCAGTTCCAAATGGACCGCAGCCCAGCATTGGGCTGTGGACCAAGGGTTGGGGACCCCTGGTCTATAGAATGTTAGATGTTTTACATACAGTGGTGATGGATGTTGGGAATTGTAGTTCAGCATTATTTGGAATACCTTAGGTGTGCTAGTTAGGTGCAGTTGCAGCCAAGTAAGGTTTGCCCACACCACATACAGGAAGTTACTTGATATTAACAGAATCCTTCTGTTCACAAAAGTACAAATAATCCAGAAAGAAAAATACTTGTGAGTGGGAGGATGATTTTTTTTAAAAAAACAACAACAACAAATATCCAAGGAAAAATTGGCTGCAGAATACACACCTTCTGTTAGGGGAACAGAAATGAAAAATCAATGGAAATGGAACTACAAACTGACTAGGAGTATTCCGAACTTTAAAACTTTGTGTCACTCTCAGCTCTCTCAAACAGTTGTGGATAATTTTAGGCAATCAGTCTTTTTCACAGCTGAAATTAAATTTGGAGGAGAGTATGAAAGTGCTGAACTGCAACTTGGAAAGCAGTTTAATTTTATCTCCTCAGTACTCAGTGCCAGGAAATTTGAGTGGTCTACATACACTGTTTTGGTCATGTCCAGAGTTAATACCGTAATATGATGATCACTGCCTGTATTTTCTACACTTTGTTTTCCTGTGATCATCTTGTGGGTGCATGTATCTGCAGATCACTGGTGAAGTCTAATTTTTTTTTTTAAAAAAAAAAAATCTTCTCATGTAAATCTGTCAGCCTTTAAGAGTCCACATGGGTGAGGATGGAGTCCTTACCATACTAATATTTTTGCTAACACAAGCTAACTATTTATTTTGAAATAATTTCACTGGTAAAGTGACATGGGCAAGTTATTGTCAACCTCATACTTGTAATATAATGATAACATGGACTTTTTTGTAGGGTTCTTTGTAGAATATAGTAAAGAGCTTAAATGTGCTAAAATTGTAACTGGGTTC
This sequence comes from Natrix helvetica, assembly GCF_964273705.1. Classification (NCBI taxonomy): domain Eukaryota; kingdom Metazoa; phylum Chordata; class Lepidosauria; order Squamata; family Natricidae; genus Natrix; species Natrix helvetica. Next base: position 85,127,931 of record NC_138552.1, read on the forward strand.
CATGTTGAGTTCCATTTAAGAAATCTATAATTGAAAAATCGTAAATTACAGCCCTCTCTAAAGGGTTTACAGAGTCAGCATATTGCCCCCAACAATCTGGATCCTCAATTTACCAACCTCGGAAGGATAGAAAACTGAGGCAACCTTGAGCTGGTCTGGATCAAACTCCTGGCAGTGAGCAGTGAGTTAGCCTGCAATATTGCATTCTAACCACTGCATCACTAGAGCTTTATGGAGTATGTGGCGTTCCTTTCTATTTTATCCCCATTTCAATGGCCCTTTGAGGTAGGCTGGGCTCAGAGAGAGTGACTGGCACAAAGTCTCCTAGAAAACTTTTGTACTTGGGGGTACATTTGAATTTGAATTTGCCTGGTCCATGGCCATGCTAACCACTATATGCTGCTTGTCTGAGTTTGTTGCAGAAATCAACTCCAGAAAGCACACACAGGTAACTGATGCAGCAGGATTCATTAATTCCTCTTTATATGTAATATAACACACGAGACATATATACAATATCGAGTGGTTCTTTCAGCGTGGTAGAGAGGAAAGTTGGTTTCAGCGTGGTAGAGAGGAAAGATTGGTTTCAGTTCCAGCAGCAGCCTAGTTTTTAGCTTTAGCACAGACTCAGATCTATAGTACTAAGCCATACCCAAGCTCCCATTGGCTGATTGTTGCTATGGCCTATTCCAGTTCATGAATATATCTACTCTTGACAGTGCTGACTACTATTTATTAGTTACTGGTATACGTGTTTGTGCACAGAACTACATTTTGCCTAACCTTAATCCTATTTAGGTTTTGTTTTTTTACTGTGGCTATTGACTTTTTAAAATAAAATTCTCTTAAATGTGCTTAATATATTAGGCAGGGGTTTTTTTTCCTTTAGAAGGAACTTGCTGAGGATGTTCATAATAAAGTTACTTGTCATTGTGATAAAGAACATTCGCCTGCATCTATCTGAAAACTTTTCTGAATTGCTTTGGTTGAAATTATACTAGAGCATACCTAATGTTTGGCATTATTGTCCTGCATCTCTACACTCTATATTTTGTTTATTGGGATTTATTCTAATGTAAATGGGAATAAGATCAAATCATGAGTGTTCCTGTTGGTGCAAATCAAACACACACACAGGGGTGGGTTCCTGCCGGCATTACTACCGGTTCAGCACACAAAAAAATTTGTTCTGTGCACATGCGTATTTGCACCTTAAAAGGTCTGCGCATGCGCACATTAGAAAAGGAAAAAATATATAACATTTTTCCAATGAAGATTGTTCTGCGCATGTGCAGAACAGAAAATCATGATGGCGTCGCCGAGCATAGAACTGGCTCGAGCAAGTGTCCGGCTGAGTTACTATCTACTCGACCTCTGCTTGCATGCGCGCACACACACAGAGGGATTGATTGATTGATTGATTGATTAGTTGGCTAGTTTAATTTCAATTTCTATGGTAATCCACTCATAAAGGATATGTATGTATGTATGTATGTATGTATGTATGTATTGTTAGGGTGTAACCAACAAGTTGGGTAGACAATATATTGCACCAAGCATGTTATGTATCTTTAAGAGAGGAGCTCTGCTAATTAGTAGATTACAGCATTTAAATTGCAGCTGATGTTGTTGCTCTCTCTCTCTCTCTCTCTTGATTGATGTATGATAACTGCTGTCTAACTGTTACTACTGTTGCTACTACTTACTGTGTGTAAGTTATTTGCTACTTGTATCCAAGTTATCTTGGTAGTATTGGACTGTTTTTTCTGTGTATGACTTTTTGGCTGTGTTTATGGATTTTGCTATATTCTTCAAAAAGTAAAGTTTATTTTGTTACTTTACTATCCATTATTCAGTGTGGTTGCTTTATCTATCGCACGCTGCGTATACTTTACAGGGTTGCTCTGTTATAACCTCGACCTGGGGTTCATTGCTAGTGCTTAATCGCACCAGTACCTAACATGTATGTATGTATGTATGTAATGAATGAATGAATGAATGAATGAATGAATGAATGAATGAATGAATGAATGAATGAAGAAAGCCTAATGATTGTCTTGTTCTTGTAGGTCTCAGTGGACAGAGTTCTAAAGACACTGAAGGAGAACGCAAATAAAGCAACTAGTTTGCTACTCACTGCCATACCTCAGATTGGATCCATGGAATGGTCAGAAACCCATCAGAACTTGAAAGTAATGTGATGTTTCTATTTAATTTATTATTTAAATATATGTGTTTCTTATTTTTAAAAAAGTTTCCAGGATACTCTTAATGAGGGAAGCCCCAGTCCCACTCACCCCCCCAGTGGAAGTAGAATTTATATTGAAAAGCTCTAATGCCATAAAAACTAACTACGGTTGGTACAATACAGGCAGTCCTCAACTTATAACCACAATGGAGCCCAACGTTCTTGTTGCTAAGTGAGGTAGCTGTTAAGTGCACTTTTCCCCATTTTATGACCTTTCTTGCCACAGTTGCTAAGTGAATCATTGCAGTTGTTAGTAACACAGTTAATCTGGCTTGTCCATTGACTTCGCTTGTCAGAAGGCCACAAAAGGTGATCACATGACCCCAAGACAATGCAACCATCATAAATATGAACCAGTTGCCAAGTATCACATGACATTTTTATCACATGACTATGGGGATGTTGCAATGGTCATGAGTGTGGAAAAATGGTCATAGATCACATGTTTCAATACCATAAATTTCAGACAGTCACTAAATGAATGGTTGTAAGCCATAAATTACCTACAATATTAAAACATTGCAGCAGTAACATAGGTAAGATTGATAAAATCTAGAAAATCTAACATTTAGAACATGCTATAGAGTTCTAGTTACACAGTTAAAATCCAGAACAGCCCAATTAAATCTTTAAGAGCAAAACGTCATTCAAATTATTAATTTGGAGGCAGGTATATACAGTTTTTTTTTTTAATGAACTTGAACCTTTACATTAAATAGAGCTCATCAGCTCACCCATCAACGGTGCACTTCCTTGCATTATCAATAAGAAGCTGCCCTAACATATTCAGATGACCTAGACGTCAACTTTAAAAAAAATAAGTTGTGTGATCCAGACATCCACTCCCACCTATTCTTGGACTTGTGGTTTTTGCAATTGCCAAACAGTTTGAAATATATTGATGTTCTAACTCCCTAGAAAACGTTTTAAAAATCCTGGACATTTTGCAGTAGATACAAGTTATAATCCATGCTTACATGCATGCACCTCCATGTGTCCACATCATAATTAAGAACTTTTGTTTAAACACTGAAACAGACAGCTGAAGAATTTCAGAGCCACAGTAGTAAGAGTCTGGGTAAGTAAATACTGATTCCTGAAGCATACAACTAGGCACCAGATCTGTACTGTAGGCCCAAGAAGGACATTCCATGAATTAGTTCAGGGGTCTCAAAACTTAGCAACTTGTAGACTTTAACTCTCAGAATTCCTTAGCTAGCTATGCTGGCTGGCCAGTTCTAGGAGTTGAAGTCCACAAGTCTTAAAGTTGCCAAGTTTGAAAGTCCCTGAAATAGACGGTCTTTAGAACAGAGCTTCCCAACTCTTCTGGCTTTGCGGACCAGTGGGGGGGAGTAGAGGGGATGGTTCCACATAAGAAACAGGCACATGCACCTGCTGCTCGCATAAGTTGGGATGCATGCGTACATTCGCCCACCACTTCCACGGCCTGGTTCTGAACGACTCACAGTCCAGTAGTGGGCTACAGCCCAGGGTTTGGGGACCCATCTTCTAGAAGGTGATAGCTACAAAAGTTTGATATCTCTTATGATGGTACTTGCAACACTGAAGGAATCACCTGGAGAATTTGTATCATGACAAAGGCTATAAAAACTGGAATCAATCCATATCTTATAGATGGCGAATCTACAGTAAAATTGGTGAGGTGACTTCCAAAACATCTAAGCCCTTCTTTGGGCCGTTATTCTTCAACCTGGCTTTATTTGCAGCAAATGTCCAAACAATCAACTATATTTAAATACAAGAGTAAAGTTGTGTAAATCTTAAACTGTACATTCTTTAGCCCAAAAACAAGGAAACTATGTCTCTTACATGTTAAAAGGTAAAGGTTCCCCTTGCACATATGTGCTAGTCGTTCCCGATACTCATCTCCGTTTCAAAGCTGAAGAGCCAGTGCTGTCCGAAGATATCTCCATGGTCATGTGGCTGGCATGACTGAACACCGAAGGCGCACGGAGCGCTGTTATCTTGCCACCAAAGGTGGTCCCTATTTTTCTACTTGCATTTTTACATGTTTTCAAACTGCTGGGTTGGCAGAAGCTGGGACAAGTAATGGGAGCTTACTCCGTTATATGGCACTAGGGATTTGAACCGCCAAACTGCCAACCTGTCTTAGCCACTGAGCCACTGCGTTCCTGGCTTACATGTTGTTAATGTTTTAATCCCAGGTTGTTAACCAGTGGTAAGACATGCCAAGATGTTCTTCAGCAACACTTGGTAAATCTCAAGTTTCCTTTCTGTATTCTAGAAAAAAGAGAGAGTGGCAAGTGTGATTAATATTTATCTCCTCCCCTGGATAAGAAGAAATGTTGTAGATTTGGAACACAAAATATGATATTTTGTAGAGAGAAAACACACTTTAATTGACCTCTTTCCTTACAGATAGTCCTCGAGGTACAACCACAGTTGAGCCCAAAATTCCTTTAAAAAAACATTTTAGATTATAGAATAAAATACAAAAATACAAAATCAAATAGTAAGACGGGGGGGGGGAGAAGGGGGAAGAAAAGGGAGGAGTGGAAGAAAAGGGGGGGAAAGCATTGACGTCCAACTCTCTCTGTTGCAGTAGAACAAAGCATTAACATTGAACCTCAACTTTTTACTTTCCATAATAAACTAGCCATTTCTATAACAACAACAATCCAATCAGTAAAACCCAAAATCAAACTTTCATTTTTTTCCACACCTCAAGCACAAAGTCCAGAAGCGGTTTCCCTGTAGCAACAAAAGTACTTACATTCTTTTATTTGATCAAAATGGTCAATTTAGCCATCTCTGCCAACTTCATCAACTTCTGTAGTCATTCATCCATGGTGGGAGTCACAATGTCTTTCCATTTTTGTGCATACAGTAGTCTTGCTGCCGTCAACATATCTAAGACCAAAAATGTCTATTGCTGAACACTTAACTTCAATCGGTCACTAAATGAATTGTTATAAGTCGAGGTCTGCTTGTATTAGTTTCTGACTCATAGCAATAATGACGTAAAGCACTAATATTGTTGTGTATAAAGCAGGATTCAAGCAACAAAGCCTTCAGATTCTGGGTTAAAGTGAGTTAAGGCTCCTAATTGGCACCCCATAACTTCTGTGCATATTTTGAATGTTATCTTTTACCAAAAATCTGTTGCTGTTTTGTAGTGCTTTTATTTACCTAGATCGTAACTTTGTATAAAACAGTAATTACAAACCTTAAAGAATTGTTTCTTAATGCAGCATTTCCCGCCCCCCTACACCCTTGTTCTGATTCTTGTATTTCAGAATACTGTGCAGTTATCTGTTATGCTACCAAAACATTGAAAACCTAGCAAGCTACAGTACTTGAAGATGAGAAGTTATCCGTCTTTCCTTTTAAAGAATGCCTTGGATGGATGCAGCATTTTTCATTACCATCTGCTAATATGCTTCTTTTGGAATAAGATTTTGCAAAGGCTGAAAAACAGAACATTCAGAGCAGATTTGAAAAGTAATTAATTCTTAAAACTGACATTTCAGACTGTGAACACAATAGCTGATACTTGATAATCATGTTCCACTGATGTGAAAAAGGTTTTTTAAAAAGGGTTATTAGCTCTAATATTCAAATATTCGATCATAACTCAATTCAAAAATGGCAAAATCCATAAAGAGGTATGTTTATATGCCCTTGCTCACCCATCCCAAATGATCACTCCCCAGAGGGGTTATAGTGGTGCATTGCCATTCAGTAGCATTTTTATAATGCAAAGAAATGGTTTTGAATGGGGATTAAATGCATTTTTATTATGCTTTTTAATAGAAAATTACTGACTTTTAAAAAATAAGGGCAATTAGCAGATTGCACTTTTTTGTTTTTAAAGATTTCTTGGCTAAGATTTTCCAAAGTGACATGATACGGTTTTTATGTATTTAGCCCATTGTTAAGAAAATATTTGGTGTTATTACGAATGTCAAATCCGTTTTCTTTTGTGTCTTCAATTTAATATGCTGGACTTCATGAATCAGAATAGAGTAACAGAGTTGGAAGGGACCTTGGAGGTCTTCTAATCCAACCCCCTGCTCAGGCAAGAAATCCTACATAAATTGCTGGATTTATTTTCTTTTTCTACGTTTGTTTTGTTTTAAAGATCTGTGTGGTGGATGGGTAGACATGGTTGATTTATTATGTTTTTAATTGAATGGCTTTGAGGAGGTTTTTGGACAGCAAAACAGCAGGATATGTGGCTTTTGTGTGGAAAAGAAAAAAGACATTTTAAGACCACAAAGGACTCAATCATGAATCCCCCCAGTTGCTAATAGTGAGTGTTGAGTAACTCCATTTCCGTTAGAAGTTTTCTGGTGCCCTTATGGCTGTAGTAGCTCCTCCAAACCAAGTCCACAATGTCACTTCAGAAAAAAATATCCTCTCAGTTTTGCAACTCACTTTTTATTGAAGACTCCAATACACCATTTACTTCTAGCAAAAGCAGCAGAGTAACAGAGTCTAGGTTGGTGATGTTTCTGAGTGTTTGAAGGCATCACAAACCTGTTTGAACAGGCTGCGTACGGCCTCCGATACAATTCTGTCTACCAAGTCATTTGGGACTTGTTTTTTGCTAAATATTTTGAATATTGTGAAGAACAACTACCATGTCTCTGAACAACATATTCACATTATTTGGAATGCTGCTGATGAATGTTTACAATACACACTGTACTGTTGTATCCTTGCAAATTATGCCTTAGTTACGTATGTTAAATATCCCCTTTTCTTTTCTTTTTTTTAAAAAAAAGGATCCAATGCTGCTTTTCTGAAATAAAACTTAATGTAACCTCTTCTGTGTTTTATTGATTTGAAACTAGGCATACCTACTCCTAGGTATTCTTTAGGTTGGTCTGGATGAGCAGAAAAACGATCAGGGTTTTAAAAAAAAAATGGATTCTTGAATTATATAATCATCCTTTCTTCCCATAAATGTCCCCATCAAACAGTTTGAGAGATGTTTCTTAGCCTTCCAATCTTTGGAAATGGAAGTATGACATTTTAAGACTTAAATAGCAATAGCATTTAGACCTTTCTACCACTCCAATAGCGCATATCTTTAGCATCCCTGACAAAACATTCCAGAAAGTTCTCATTTCCTATACCCCAAGAAGCAGAGTAGCAATTGAAAAATGAGAATATTTGTAGTTCAGGGTTGAAATGACTTCAGCTTCACAATTTCTGAAGGCAATACCGTTGCACTGGTTAATTGTCCTCACTGTTAGGAAGTTTCTCCTTCATTCCAGGATGCTTCTCTCCTTGTAGTTTCCATTCATTGTTTCTTGTCTTGCCTTCTGGTGATTTTGGTGGACACCCAAGTAGAGGTAGTTTCCAATTGGGAGATAGCAAGCTGAAGTTGGACAGACGTATCCCCTTTATTACCATATCTCTACTATAGTTAAGGAACTATACCATATCTCTACTATAGTTAAGGAACTATCCCATCCAGTTTGTTGGGGTTTCAACAATAGTAATCGGCATGATAGGGTGGCCTGGGTGACTGATGAGAACATGCCCAACACTTGGGTTATTACTAATAAAAGGTAAACGTTCCCCTTGCATATATGTGCTAGTCGTTCCCGACTCTAGTGGGCGGTGGTCATCTCCATTTCAAAGCCGAAGAGCCAGTGCTGTCCAAAGACGTCTCCGTGGTCATGTGGCCAGTATGACTAAACCCTGAAGGCACGCGAAACGCCGTTACCTTCCCACCAAAGGTGGTCCCTATTTTTCTACTTGCATTTTTACATGCTTTCGAACTGCTAGGTTGGCAGAAGCTGGGACAAGAAACGAGCTCACTCCGTTATGTGGTACTAGGGATTCGAACCACTGAACTGCCGACCTTCTGATTGACAAGCTCAGCGTCTTAGCCGCTGAGCCACCACATCCCTCTAATTACTAATATTACTAATAGCTGTGGTTATATTTAAAGATGCTAACCACAAATTCATTTCCCACCCCGCCTCCAAAATCTCAACACTGGTGCTGCACGATCAAATCAGTCACAACACATCCTGTCCAGCTCATTTTAGAAATTAATTCAACAGCCATGAATGCCAAAAGATAGTTGGATTTGCTAGTCTTTCATCAGCAAAGCTTTCCTTTACCTGGGAAAGATAGTTAAAGAGGGGAACATTTTTTTTAGACTGGTGGATTCACCATTTAAGGGCAGGATACTTAAAAATTTGTTGATGTAGTCAGTAACACCTAATAAAAACCTCTTCACCTAGGATTTAAAAAAAGTTTTCCACTGGTGTATTTTAATAATCTCCACTTCCTTTATTGAGACTTTGTATATAGCTTCGGTATTTTTATTCTGCTGATGGATAGAAATTAAAGCTTGCAATAAGGAAAAAATTCAATATCCACAAAACTGAATCTGGTTTTATTACTGAAACACTCAGTGGAGTGTGTATACATTATCCCATAATGACCTCATGGAGTGGAAGCCCTACTGTTCCACTTGGTTAATTACAAGTACTCATTAAGGCTAATGACTGGGCACTTAGCCAGGACAGATTGCAGTCTTGGGTGACTAGCCCATTTGTTTTTCAAGACCCTGCTTGTTCCATCAGAAGAGTGGACTGTGCAGAAAGCTCACAGAACATTAAGATCTAAATTCAAGGATTTTCCTAAAGCAGAAGTGGCATTATTGATGAAGAGGGTTCCACAGCCAAAGGATAGGTGGAAGATCCCATACTTAAAAGACCAAATGATGTAATAAGACTTTAGCCACTGCCATGGCATTAGTCTTCCGTGTAGGAAAGTCTTCCATTCCTTCAGAAAGCGCACACATGGAAACATTTTGTTTGCATCTTGATAAGGGCAATTCCATAAATCTAATTATAGGTCCTCAAAGAGCCAAGCAGGATAGCCCAATCCCTGTGGAGTAAGTGCCACTGTCTGCATTAGTTGCTAGGCATAGAGTACAAATAATAAGGTAAAGGTTTCCCTCATACATATGTGCTAATCGATCACTAACTCTAGAGGGCGGTGCTCATCTTCGTTTCAAAGCCAAAGAACCAGGGTTATCTGAAGATGTCTGTGATCATGTGGCCGGCATGACTAAATAATGAAGGCACAAGGAATGCTGTTACCTTCCTACCAAAAATGGTCCCTATTTTCCTACTTGCATTTTACATGTTTTCAAACTGCTGGGTTGGCAGAAGCTGGAACAAGTAACAGGAGCTCACTCTGTTATGTGGCACTGGGGATTTGAACCTCCGAACTGCCAACCTTTCTGATTGACAAGCTCAGTGTCTTAGCCACTGAGCCCTGTCTCACATGTTAATGTTTTAATCCCAGGTTGTTAACCAATGGTAAGACATGCCAAGATGTTCTTCAGCAACACTTGGTAAACCTCAAGTTTCTTTTCTGTATTCTAGAAAAAAGAGAGAGTGGCAAGTGTGATTAATATTTATCTCCTCCCCTGGATAAGAAGAAATGTTGTAGATTTGGAACACAAAATATGATATTTTGTAGAGAGAAAACACACTTTAATTGACCTCTTTCCTTACAGATAGTCCTCGAGGTACAACCACAGTTGAGCCCAAAATTCCTTTAAAAAAGCATTTTAGATAATAGAATAAAATACAAAAATACAAAATCAAATAGTAAGATGGGGGGCGAGAAGGGGGAAGAAAAGGGAGGAGGGGAAGAAAAGGGGGGGGGGGAAGCATTGACGTCCAACTCTCTCTGTTGCAGTAGAACAAAGCATTAACATTGAACCTCAACTTTTTACTTTTCCATAATAAACTAGCCATTTCTATAACAACAAATCAATCCAATCAGTAAAACCCAAAATCAAACTTTCATTTTTTTCCACACCTCAAGCACAAAGTCCAGAAGCGGTTTCCCTGTAGCAACAAAAGTACTTACATTCTTTTATTTGATCAAAATGATCAATTTAGCCATCTCTGCCAACTTCATCAACTTCTGTAGTCATTCATCCATGGTGGGAGTCACAATGTCTTTCCATTTTTGTGCATACAGTAGTCTTGCTGCCGTCAACATATCTAAGACCAAAAATGTCTATTGCTGAACACTTAACTTCAATCGGTCACTGAATGAATTCTTGTAAGTCGAGGTCTACCTGTATTGGTTTCTGACTCATAGTAATAATGACGTAAAACACTAATATTGTTGTGTATAAAGCAGGACTCATGCAACAAAGCCTTCAGGTTCTGGTTAAAGTGAATTAAGGCTCCTAATTGGCACCCCATCACTTCTGTGCATATTTTGAATGTTATCTTTTACCAAAAATCTGTTGCTGTTTTGTAGTGCTTTTATTTACCTAGATCCTAACTTTGTATAAAACAGTAATTACAAACCTTAAAGAATTGTTTCTTAATGCAGCATTTCCCCCCACACACACCCTTGTTCTGATTCTTGTATTTCAGAATACTGTGCAGTTATCTGTTATGCTACCAAAACATTGAAAACCTAGCAAGCTACAGTACTTGAAGATGAGAAGTTATCCGTCTTTCCTTTTAAAGAATGCCTTGGATGGATGCAGCATTTTTCATTACCATCTGCTAATATGCTTCTTTTGGAATAAGATTTTGCAAAGGCTGAAAAACAGAACATTCACAGCAGATTTGAAAAGTAATTAATTCTTAAAACTGACATTTCAGACTATTGGTATCCTATTGCGCCGGATGGAGGGGATGGGAGTCGGAGGCACCGTTTTGCGGTGGTTCGGCTCCTACCTCTCCGACCGGAAGCAATGTGTGTTGACAGGGGGACAGAGGTCGTCCCTGAGGCCACTCACTTGTGGGGTGCCACAGGGGTCGGTCCTCTCGCCTCTCCTGTTCAACGCATATGTGAAGCCGCTGGGTGAGATCATCCGTGGTTTTGGGGTTGAGTATCATCTGTACGCTGACGATACCCAGCTGTACATTTCTTTTTTTTTTTTTTTTTTTTTTTTTTATTAAAAGAGTTTTGTACAAACAAATTTTCCCCCTTTTCACCCCCCCCCTCCATACAATATAAATCTCATACAAATGCTATACCCCCCCGCAAAAATTCACATTCAAATATTATACCAAACACTTTACCCCCTCCCCACCCCCCATCTTAAAATAGATTACTCATAACCCCTCTCCTCCCAACAAAAACTATAGAGATTAGTCTTAAATTAATAATAACACATTGATCATTTTCTAAGCTAATTTAACATCTATAACCCTTAATATAAATTTCTCCTAGCCTAACAATGTTTCATTAGTCCCATCTTCTAATTTATTCATACATATATATTGCCCCACCCTCCACCCTAACCCTCCCCCACCTCCCGCACAAACCCACCCCCCTGACTTCCGCTGTATACCACTCTAATAATTCCAAACATCCCATATACTATTTACTCTGATCATCTACGGTCAAAACATTCTTACCTAAAGGCTAGATAATAACTCCTAGTCTGATATTTATTCTGTATATAATCAATCCATTTTGCCCATTCCTGTGTGTAATCCTCCTGTTTCTGAGCTTTTAAGAAAGCTGAAATTTTTGCCATTTCAGCGGACCCCGCCACCTTCTGAATCCATTGATCAATTGTTGGCAAAAAATCTTTTTTCCAATGTTGCGCAATCAACAACCTAGCTGCTGTAACCATATACAAGGCCAATTTTGTTTCCCCTTTGGTAAAATCCTTAACTATACCCAATAAAAACATTTGTGGAGTGAATTGTATTCTTTTCTTAAATACATTCTGCATAACCCACCATATTTTTATCCAAAAAGCTTTAACCTTGTTGCAGGTCCACCATACATGAAAAAAGGTAGCATCTAGACACCCGCATCTCCAACATTTTGGTTGAACATTTGGGTACATGCATGATAATTTTTTAGGATCTAAATACCATCTGTAAAACATTTTATAAAAATTCTCCCTTAAATTCTGTGACTGTGTAAATTTAACATTCTGAACCCATATTTTTTCCCACGTTTCCAACATAACCACTTCCCCAAAATTCTGAGCCCATTTAATCATACAATCCTTAACCAATTCACTTTCTGAGTCTCTTTCTAACAGTACATTATATATTCTTTTAACTTGTTTTGGACCAGTCTCTTTTATCTGCTTAATCAGTTCCACTTCTTTATCCATAAAGCCGACCCTGCGATCTTCTTCCCATCTCTTCTGAAGCTGTATGTAATGTAACCAATTTAAAGTAATTCCTTCTTCCAACAGCTGTTCCAGAGTTTTTAACTTCCATTCGCCCCCATCAGCAATAAGCACATCTTTATATAAACAACCCCCGAGTGACTTAATATTCATAATCCCCATGGTGTCTGCAAGATCCAACCAAAGCGGTATTTTATAATCCCAATTGGGCCGGTGCTTCTTCCATATTCTCATCAAGGCACTACGGAGAACATGGTTGTTGAACACTTTATCCACCCTGTCTTCATAAAAAAGATATGCATGCCATCCCAGAACAAGATCATGGCCTTCTATATTGAGCAATTCCATTTTTGTTTTCCCAAACCAATCTGCTACATGCGTTAATACCGCAGCTTCATAATACAATCGAAGGTTTGGGAGTCTGAGGCCACCTCTTTCACGTGTATCTTGCATAATCTTCATCTTTACTCTCGGTTTTTTCTCCTTCCAAACAAATTTATTTAATGTTGTTTGCCAATTTAACAAGGTTTTATCTGACTTGAGCACCGGAATCATCTGGAATAGAAAGATAAATCTAGGTAGAATGTTCATTTTAATTGCTGAGATCCTTCCAAGCAAAGACAATTGTAACTTTTTCCACGCTTCAAGATCTTTCTGTATCTTTTGCCACAACACTTCATAGTTATTTGAGAAAAGTTTTGTGTTTGATTCTGAAATTTGTATTCCTAAATATTTAACTTTAGAAACTATTTCAAAACCTGCTAAACTTACAAGTCTCTTTCTTTGAGTCTCTGTCATGTTTTTAACCATCATTTTCGTTTTGTTTTGATTTAGTCTAAACCCAGACACCATGCCAAATTCTATTATGATATTTTTCATCTGGATTATTGATTTCAAAGGATGTGAAAGGGTAACAACCAGATCATCGGCGAATGCTCTAGTTCTGTATTCCTTTTGCCTGATAGCTATGCCATCTAAGGATTTTGAGTCGCGAATTGCGTTCAACAAGACTTCCAAAGTTAAAATAAATAACAATGGGGATAATGGGCAACCTTGTCTTGTGCCTTTTTGTATCTCGAAAGTTGTTGACAAATTTCCATTAATAATAAGTTGTGCATTTTGTTGCTGATAAATTGCTCCAATCGCCTGCCGCAATCGTGGTCCCATATCCATCTTTTCCAAAGTCTTGGTTAGAAAGTTCCAATTCACTCGATCGAAGGCCTTCTCTGCATCCAAGAAAACCAGCACTGCAGAGATCTGCTTATTCTTATCAAGATAGTCAATTAAATCTATGAGTTGCCTTACATTCTCCTTCATATGTCTGCCTTCAATAAATCCTGCTTGATCATGATGAATAATCTCTTGAATAACCGGCATCAATCTGTTGGCTAATACTTTAGCAAATATTTTATAATCTGTGTTCAGAAGAGATATCGGCCTGTAATCCTCTGGTTTCTTAGGGCCCTCTTTATCTTTAGGTATCAATGAGATAAAAGCCGCTTTCCATGAGAGAGGTATTTTACCTCCTTGTTGTATATTACAAAATAGTTGTGTAAGATATTCAATCATTTCCATTTGTAAAGTTTTATAATACATTGCAGTCAAACCATCAGTCCCTGGAGCCTTAGCTAATTTAAGTTGATTTATAACTAAAGTGATCTCATCAGCGGTTATAAGACGTTCCAAATTTGCCTTTTGAAGCACAGAAATTTTTGCAACCCTTTTTCCTTCCAAAAAATCAGCTGTACATTTCAACCCCAAACCACCCCAACGAGGCTGTCGAAGTGATGTCCCGGTGTTTAAAAGCCGTCGGGGTCTGGATGGGGGACAACAGACTCAAACTCAACCCCTCCAAGACTGAGTGGCTGTGGCTACCGGCACCTCGGTTCAGCCAGCTGACCCCATCGCTGGCCATAGGGGGCGAGCAATTGCCCCCCGTGGAATGGGCACGCAATTTGGGCGTCCTCCTAGATGCCCGGCTGTCAATGGACGACCATGTGACAGCTGTGGCAAGGGGGGCGTTCCACCAGGTTCGCCTGGTGCGCCAATTGCGCCCCCTACTGGACCGGGATGCCATACGCACGGTCACTCACGCACTGGTGACATCTCGCCTGGACTACTGCAATGCTCTCTACATGGGGCTTCCCTTGGGACGCGCCCGAAGACTGCAGCTAGTCCAGAGCGCAGCCGCGCGGGCTGTCATGGGGAGTACTAGGTACTCCCACGTAACACCTCTCCTGCGCGAGCTGCACTGGCTGCCTGTGGTTTTTCGGGTGCGTTTCAAGGTTTTGATTACCATCTTCAAAGCGCTCCATGGCACAGGACCTAGCTACTTGCGGGATCGCATCCTGCCACACACATCCCTGCGGCCAATCCGCTCTCACAGGGAGGGACTTCTCCTGGTGCCGTACACTAGGCAATGCCAGCGGGCGACGCCAAGGAGCAGGGCCTTCTCTGTGATGGGCCCAACCCTCTGGAATGACCTCCCCCCCGACATTAGAACCACCACCGACTTCCCCTCCTTCTGACAAAAATTGAAGACTCACCTATTCCGATTAGCTGGCTGGCACATTCATAACTTCTACCTCCTGGCAGATACATTTTTAACTGGTTTTTTAGGGGAACTGTTTTTAAATTTAATCTATGGGATACTTTTTAGGGGTTTTTTAAAACTATATTTTAGATACTTTACTTAGTTGTACAGTTCTTTTTAACCTCCTCCATATCTATATATCTATTTATCTTTTTAACAATTTAACTATTTATCATTTAATTATTCATGTGATGTATTTCTGTATGGACTGTACACCGCCCCGAGTCCCTTTTGGGAGAGGGGGCGGTCTATAAGCGCAAATAAAAGTAAAGTAAAGTAAAAAGACTGTGAACACAATAGCTGATACTTGATAATCATGTTCCACTGATGTGAAAAAGGTTTTTAAAAAAGGGTTATTAGCTCTAGTTCAAATATTTGATCATAACTCAATTCAAAAATGGCAAAATCCATAAAGAGGTATGTTTATATGCCCGTGCTCACCCACCCCAAATGATCACTCCCCAGAGCGGTTATAGTGGTGCATTGCCATTCAGTAGCATTTTTATAATGCAAAGAAATGGTTTTGAATGGGGATTAAATGCATTTTTATTATGCTTTTTAATAGAAAATTACTGACTTTTAAAAAATAAGGGCAATTAGCAGATTGCACTTTTTTGTTTTTAAAGATTTCTTGGCTAAGATTTTCCAAAGTAACATGATACGGTTTTTGTGTATTTAGCCTATTGTTAAGAAAATATTTGCTTTTATTATGAATGTCAAATCCGTTTTCTTTTGTGTCTTCAATTTAATATGCTTAACTTCATGAATCAGAATAGAGTAACAGAGTTGGAAGGGACCTTGGAGGTCTTCTAATCCAACCCCCCGCTCAGGCAGGAAACCCTACATAATTGCTGGATTTATTTTCTTTTTATACGTTTGTTTTGTTTTAAAGATCTGTGTGGCGGATGGGTAGACTTGGTTGATTTATTATTTTTTTAATTCAATGGCGTTGAGGAGGTTTTTGGACAGCAAAACAGCAGGATATGTGGCTTTTGTGTGGAAAAGAAAAAAGACATTTTAAGACCACAAAGGACTCAATCATGAATCCCCTCAGTTGCTAATAGTGAGTGTTGAGTAACTCCATTTCCGTTAGAAGTTTTCTGGTGCCCTTATGGCTGTAGTAGCTCCTCCAAACCAAGGCCACAATGTCACTTCAGAAAAAATATCCTCTCAGTTTTGCAACTCACTTTTTATTGAAGACTCCAATACACCATTTACTTCTAGCAAAAGCAGCAGAGTAACAGAGTCTAGGTTGGTGATGTTTCAGAGTGTTTGAAGGCATCACAAACCTGTTTGAACGGGCTGCGTACGGCCTCCGATACAATTCTGTCTACCAAGTCATTTGGGACTTGTTTTTTGCTTCTGCTGAATGTTTACAATACACACTGTACTGTTGTATCCTTGCAAATTATGCTTTAGTTACGTATGTTAAATATCCTCTTTTCTTTTCTTTTTTTAAAAAAAGGATCCAATGCTGCTTTTCTGAAATAAAACTCAATGTAACCTCTTCTGTGTTTTACTGATTTGAAACTAGGCATACCTACTCCTAGGTATTCTTTAGGTTGGTCTGGATGAGCAGAAAAACGACCAAGCTTTTAAAAAAATGGATTCTTGAATAATATAATCATCCTTTCTTCCCATAAATATCTCCATCAAACATTTTGAGAGATGTTTCTTAGCCTTCCAATCTTTGGAAATGGAAGTATGACATTTTAAGACTTTAATTTTGGTGGACACCCAAGTAGAGGTAGTTTCAAATTGGGAGGTAGCAAGCTGAAGTTGGACAGACGTATCCCCTTTTTACCATATTTCTTCTATAGTTAAGGAACTATCCCATCCAAATTGTTGGGGTTTCATGATAGGGTGGCCTGGGTGACTGATGAGAACATGCCCAACAGTTGGGTTATTACTAATAAAAGATAAAGGTTCCCCTTGCATATATGTGCTAGTCGTTTCTGACTCTAGTGGACGGTGCTCATCTCCATTTCAAAGCTGAAGAGCCAGTGCTGTCCGAAGACGTCTCTGTGGTCATGTTTGCCAGCTTGACTAAACACCGAAGGCACGCGGAACGCTGTTACCTTCCCACCAAATGTGGTCCCTATTTTTCTACTTGCATTTTTACATGCTTTCGAACTGCTAGGTTGGCAGAAGCTGGGACATGTAACGGGACCAAATGATGTAATAAGAATGTAGCCACTGCCATGGCATTAGTCTTCCGTGTAGGAAGAAAGGGCACTCATGCAAACATTTTGTTTGCATCTTGATGATGGCAATTCCATAAATCTAATTATAGGTCCCCAAAGAGCCAAGCAGGATAGCCCAATCCCTGTGGAGTAAGTGCCACTGCCTGCATTAGTTGCTAGGCATAGAGTACAAATAATAAGGTAAACACATATGTGCTAATCAAACACTAACTCTAGAGGGCAGTGCTCATCTTTGTTTCAAAGCCAAAGAGCCAGGGTTATCCAAAGATGTCTGTGATCATGTGGCCGGCATGACTAAACAACAAAGGCGCACGGAATGCTCTTACCTTCCCACCAACGGTGGTGCCTCTTAAACTATTTATAGCTTAACACTGTATGTGTTAATCCTGCCAAAAGAGACAGCCATCTAGAGGCATCCACAGGCCTTCTATTTGTGAGTATCCACCCCACAGGCAAATGCTTTGTCTTCCTTTTCCACTAGTGACTGAAATTCTCTGATTTTGGTTTTATGCAATAAAGAGGGGAAAAGCACAAAATAATTAATGGCTCTGCCAGGGCTGCTTGCTTAGTTCCTGCATCATTGCTAGAATGTCCTATTACCCTAACAATTGATAGCAAAGGCAGATATAAATAATCCTGAAATGCTTATACTACTGTTGTGGCCAGCAAAGCTGGCAGCAGATTTGGACAGTGAGGAGGTTGGGGAGGAACATGGGCCAGTCCTGGAGTCTGGGACAGACAGGAAGTTCCGTGGCAGTAAACCACCACGACAAAGCTCACAAATACAAGACACGAAAGCAGCTATCCAGCCTGCTACGTTTCAAGATCAAAACTTCTTGCAGGAGTCCTTTGTTGACTGCTGCAAAGTGCGTATGCACAGTCAACCCTTTTATAGCCAGAAGAGGAGTCTCCTGATCAACAGCTGAGAGCCCTTAACGCTGATAATTATGCCCTCGCTCCTTGCGTCTATGGGCGCGGCGATAACGGGCGTCCAGGAACTCCCTGTTAATCTCTGACTCACTGTCTCGTGACTCCTCCCCACTGCTCCAAGGCATGACATCAGGAGCCCTCCTCCTCTGGCTCTCACCGCTACTCCATGCCTCAGGCGCCTCCTGGTGGCCGACCAGACTCTCCTATCCCTGCTAAGAGTCGGAACCCTGTCCAGGGTCCTCCACATCCTCCTGAGCCGACTCATAGGGACCCTCACTCTCGGAGTCTGGTGGCAACGGCAACGGCTCCTGCTGGGCCACAACAGGTTAGCATGGGAAAATGTCTACTTAAGTGAAGATCTCAAGCATTTGGACAGAGATGCAACAAATCAACTTTAATTGGCGTGTCACTGATAATGAATTACCTGGCTACTTGTTAAAAATAACAGGAGAGTCCAAAACCATACGGTTATAGGCTATATACCCATGATGGCGAACCTATGGCACGCATGCCACAGGTGACATGCAAAGCCCTCACTGCGGGCATGAAAGCTGTCACCTCACCTCAGCTCCACTGCGCATGCGCCTCCCGCCGGCTAGCTGATTTTCAGGTCTCTGCTGCACTTGCACAGGGGACAGGGGGCATGCAGGTGATGTGCGTACATGCAAGGGGGCGGGGCAGCGTGCCCCCCTCGGCCCATTTTTGCTTCCGAGAGGTTGCAGGGAGGCCTACTAGGCCCAAAATGGGGTGTGTGGGGGGGTCATGCGTGGGGTAATGGGGGTTGTGTGTGCATGCGCAGGGGGTGAGGTGGGGGTGTCACGTGCACATTGCATTATGTGCTTTCGGCATGCAACAACAAAAAAGGTTATTCATCACTGCTATTCTGAAAGGATTCATTGGATTTTCAAAGCAGTGTACACTACACGACCTTTATTCCAGGAATACAGGCAATCCATAACTTACACAATTGAAACCAACATGTCTGTTGCTAAGTGAGACAGTTAAGTCCCATTTTACGACTTTTCTTGCCACAGCTTTTAAGTGAACTGTTAAATGTTAAGTGAATCACTGCAGTGGTTAAGTAAATCTGGATTTCCCCGTTGATTTTGCTTGTCAGAAGGTGACAAAAGGTGATCCCCTGACCTCAGGAGACTGCAAATGTCATCTTTTTGAAGATGATTCCAAGTCACTCTATCCATTGATATTAGCAGTTTCTAACACGAAAAGTGCCCTTTCCCATGCCAAGGGAAAGGCAACAAACTGGTTTTTATTGTAGTCTGTCCCTTCAGGATCATTAAGTTATGCCAATTTGCCTGCTCTTTCTAAGATGCACTTCAGAATCATATACGTATGTAAGAACAGGTTATTATTTGTCCCTCGGGTATTCTTCTAAATTTTAGATTCTTTTAGAATCTAAAAAAATTTTTTTTTCCATAAATATGAATATGCATGTCTCATTCTTGCAAGCCATTGGTAGAGAATCAAGACCAAAACCATAAAGTAATGTTATAGGACAGTGTTGGCGAACCTGTGGGAGCATGCGCATGGGGGGAGCCCCGGAAACCGGAAGAGCAGTTCCCCAACGCTGAGCTTCCAGTTTCACGGCATGCACATGCACGCTGGTCACCTGCTCTTCCAGTTTCTGGCACACATGCAAAGTGGATGCCCTGAGTGTTCAAATTTGGCAACTTTAAGACTTGTGTCCTTAATGTCAAAATTTTAAGACATTAATATCCCAAACTTTAGTTGTCCAATATCCAAATTTAAATGTCTTACATCCTTAAGGCTTACATCTTTAATGTCCAAATTCGGGGCATTGAAGTTGGTTGATTGGTCAGTAATTGTGGGGTCCTCGGTGCAGTCTGAGGTTGGTAATTTTCTTAGACATTTCATTACCAGAATAAGTAACACCATCAGTGCACCAAACACCAAACTCAGAAAGCACCAAAGACCCCACATTTCAACCCTGAGCTACAAATATTCTCTTCTATTGATCCATAAGGGTTAATTATTACAGCTATTAAAATTCTCTAGGCAAGAAATTAAGAGGTTGTGTATGTGTGTGTACTCTGTGTGTGTGTGTGTACTGTGTGTGTGTGTATACATACATGCATACATACGTATGTACGTATGTATGTATATCATACACCATTACAATGTGACATTTAGTCATAAGGCTAAAACAATATTGCTGAATTAATCAGAAATCTTAACCTGAAGGGATCTCTGCACTGATTTCCTTTGCCACTTGGGGTCACCATTCTGTTGATAATATATCTATTTTTTAAACTATGACACACAAGTACATTTGAAAAAAGCTTTTAACAAAACGTAACATTCTCCGGTCAAACCGCTTACAAACGCCAATTTTTTTTTCTTCCTATGGGAGGAGGGGGTGTTAAATTAATCTTCTTTAAACTCCAGAGCTCATGCCCATTAGAAGGGTTAGCTCTGGGTTTTCCCCTAACGTATTGTTTTTGTTGCTCTTTGATGAAAGGAAGGTTGCTCAATGTACTGGAACTTGTGAATCCCCTGTTGACATCATTCCTATAAATATGAGAGATTTTTTGCACCCTCTAAAAGTTAACTATTTTCAGTACGGTGGAAGAAGAGAGTGGAAATAAATATATAACTTTTCTTGCTCATGAATAGGAAGGCTCTCCCCATACTGATCATGTATCGTTTATTACATAGATGCGATTTATCGCAAGAGGAAGGAATGGATGAGACCGATGTTTTTTGAAGAAGGAAATGCAAGGAATCCTCAACCTATGACAATTGACCCCCCCCCAAAAAAAATTCTTTTGCTAAGTGAGACATTTGTTAAGTGCCCCATTTTGTGCCCATTCTTGCCACACTTGTCAAGTGAATCACTGCAGTCGTTAAATTAGTAACACGGTTGTTAAGTGAACCTGGCTTCCCCATTGACTTCGCATGTTGGAATGGGGTTGGCATGTTCGTAGGATGCCGTGGCCATAAATATGAGTCAGTTATGACGTTTCTGAATTTTGATCACGTGGGGATACTGCAATGGTTGTAAGTGTGAAAAACTGGCATAGATTACTTTTTTCAGTGCCGTTATAACTCCAAACAATCACTAAATGAACAGTTGTAAGTCAAGGTCTACCTGCATATCATTTGAGATTCTAGAGAGCACAAAGATCTTTTTCAATGTTTAAGGAGCAGTTTGTGGATAACTTTATTTAAATACATTTTGTCCATGATTATTAATCTTGGACAATGAATCACCTATAATGCAATGCATGTGGAATTCCCATGTGCCCTGTCCCCCTGTGCATGTGCGCACCCCTCTGCACCCTCCGCCCCGATGCATATGCATGCAACCCCCACGCATGTGCATGCTAGCCCCCATATGTGCGCCCCCATGCATGCACGCGCAACCCCCTGCCCCTCCCCCTCACATGCATGGCAGAGCCAAAAGCCAGCTGGGTGGCGGGCGTACATGCACGGTGGAGCTGAGCTGGGGCGATGGCTTGCATGCCCACAGAGAGGGCTCTACGTGCCACCTGTGGCATGCCTAAGTTTGCCATCACAGGCTTAGAACATGTCCCAGAATTCTCAGGAAAGGGCCATGTTTATTGATTTATGGATTAATATTATGGAAATTAACCAATTCTGATTTATTCAATAAATCATGATAAAACAAGCCATGTTTTCATATTATATGAATTAGACTAAAATGAATTTTATTTCTTGAAAGTACAATTTGTGAACATTACTGTTTTCAAGGTGTACATTTTAAATTAATTTATAATTAACTCCAGATCATTAATTCATCATTAAATTGTTCATGGTAAATACAAGTCCTTTTTATGATGACCCTGTAGACTCCGCAAAGCTCATTCTGTATAATATGTTCACATGCTAAACTAATCCATAATATTATCAGCCCAATTTTACCTATTACTTTAGGAAAGGAGGGTCCAACCTTTGCAACTTGTAAGACTTGTGGACTTCAATTCCCAGAATTCACCAGCCAGCAGGGGAATTCTGGGAGATAATACAAAACAATACAATAGTAGAGTTGGAAGGGACCTTGGAGGTCTTCTAGTCCAACCCCCTGCCTAGGCAGGAAACCCTATACCAGTGATGGCGAACCTATGGCACACGTGCCACAAGTGGCACGCGGAGCCATTTGTCAGGGCACGCGAAGCGCTGCCCTGTCAGATGGCCAGCGTGCATGCGCGCGCTGGTCAGCTGAGTTCACCTTTTTAAAAGCTATTTTTCGCCTTCCCCAGGCTCCAGAGGCTTTATAGGAGCCAGGGGAGGGCGAAAAGAGCCTCCCCCGCCCCCCCGGAGGCTTCAGGAACCGTCCCTGAAGGCTTCGGAATGCTTAAAACCACCCTCCGAGCAAACCGGAAGTGACTTCCGGTTTGCTCGGAGGGTGGTTTTAAGCGCTCCGAAGGCTTCAGGGAAGCCTCGGACGGTCCCTGATGCCTTCGGAACGCTTAAAACGACCCTCCGAGCAAACCGGGAGTGACTTCCGGTTTGCTCGGAGGGTAGTTTTAAGCACTCCGATGGCTTCAGGGAAGCCTCGGACGGTCCCTGATGCCTTCGGAACGCTTAAAATGACCCTCCGAGCAAACCGGAAGTGACTTCCGGTTTGCTCGGAGGGTGGTTTTAAGCGCTCCGAAGGCTTCAGGGAAGCCTCGGACGGTCCCTGAAGCCTTCGGAGGGCCTCCGGGGGGGGCGGGGAAGGCTCTTTTCACCTCCCCAGGCTCCTATAAAGCCACTGGAGCCTGGGGAGGGCGAAAAAACTATGTAAAAATGGGGGGGTCGCGCGTTGTGCGCGCATGCGCACTGGGGGGGGTCGCGCATTGCATTATGGGTGCAGCACGCCCGCACATGACCCCCCTGCGCTCCCCCCGCTTGTGGCATGCAAGCCAAAAAAGGTTCGCCATCACTGCCCTATACCGTTTCAGACAGATGACTATCCAACATCTTCTTAAAAGACTTCCAGTGTTGCGCCATTCACAACTTCTGGAGGCAAGCTGTTCCGCTGATTAATTGTTCTAACTGTCAGGAAATTTCTCCTCAGTTCTAAGTTGCTTCTCTCCTTGATTAGTTTCCACCCATTGCTTCTTGTTCTACACTCAGGTGCCTTGGAGAATAGTTTGACTCCCTCTTCTTTGTGGCAAACCCTGAGATATTGGAACACTGCTATCATATCTCCCCTAGTCCTTCTTTCTATTAAACTAGACATACCCAGTTCCTGCAATATATTTTAGTATTAAACTAGACATACCCAGTTCCTGCAATATGTTTTAGTCTCCAGTCCCCCTAATCATCTTTGTTGCTCTTCTCTGCACTCTAGAGTCTCCACATCTTTTCTACATCGTGGCGACCAAAACTGAATGTAGTATTCCAAGTGTGGCCTTACCATGGCATTATAAAGTGGCACTAACACTTAATGTGATTTTGATTCTATCCCTCTGTTTATGTAGCCTAGAACTGTGTTGGCTTTTTTGGCAGCTGCTGCACACTGCTGGCTCATATTTAAATGGTTGTCTACTAGCACTCCAAGATCCCTCTCACAGTTACTACTATTGAGGAAGGTACCACCTATACTGTACCTGTGCATTTTGTTCTTCTTGCCTAAATGTAGAACCTTACTCTTTTCACCATTGAATTTCGTTTTATTAGATAGTGCCCAATGTTCAAGTCTGTCAAGATCCTTCTGTATCTTAAGCCTGTCTTCTGGAGTGTTGGCTATTCCTGCCAGCTTGGTGTCATCTGCAAATTTGATGAGTTCCCCATTTATCCCCTCATCCAAATGATTGATGAAAATGTTGAAGAGTACTGGGCCTAAAACAGAGCCTTGGAGTACTCTACTGCATACCTCCCTCCATGTAGATGCAGTTCCATTGAGGACTACACATTGAATACGGTTGGTCAGCCAGTTACAAATCCATCTGGTGGTGATGCTGTCCAACCCACATTCTTCTACTTTATCTAGTAGTAGGTTATGGTCTACCTTATCAAACTCCTTACTGAAGTCCAAGTAAACTATATCGACGGCATTCCTCTGGTCCATTAATTTTGTCACTTTGTCAAATAATGCAATAAGATTAGTCTGGCATGATCTGTTTTTGACAAACCCATGTTGGCTTTTGGCTATTACTTTGTTTACTTCTAGGTGTTCGTCAATTCGTTGCTTGATTATCTTTTCCAGAATCTTTCCTGGTATTGAGGTCAGGCTGATAGGTCTGTAGTTTCTGGGATCTATTTTTTTTCCCTTTTTTTGAAGATGGGAACCACATCAGCTCTTTTCCAGTCCTCTGGCAGTTCCCTGGTGCTCCAGGATCTCTGAAAGATATAGTTCAGTGGTTCTGAGATCTCGTCTGCCAGTTCCTTCAGAACCCTGGGGTGTAATCTGGTCCTGGTGATATTAACTCATCTAGGGTAGACAGGTGCTCACTTACCATTTTCTTCCCTATTTCAACTTGTGTTCCTAATCTGAAGTTTGTGGTGCTGTTTTTAATAGGTTGGACTGTTTTATCCCTTTGTGTAAAGACAGATGCAAAACATGAGTTAAATAGTTATGCTTTCTCCCTGTTGCTTGTCAACTTCTTGCCACTTTCTCCCAGCAATGGACCAATTGTTTCCTTAACTTTTTTTCCCTTGTTTTTAACATGTTGGAAGAAGCTTCTTTTTGTTATTTTTTACTTTTGTGGCAAGCCTTTCTTCATTATGAGCATTAGCTTTCCTCACTTCATCTGTACAGGCTCGGGCTATTTGCTGATATTCTGCTTAGTTATGTCCCCCTCTTTCCACTTTTTATACTTAACTTTTTTGTCTTTCAATTTGTCAGAGAGTTCTTTATGCAGCCATGCTGGTTTTTGGGGGGGGGAGCTGTTATTTTTCTTCTTCATTGGTGTTGTGCTAGACTGAGCTTTTGTAATCTCATTTTTCAAAATTTCCCAAGCTTCTTGAGTTGTTTTCCCCTTGAGGATTCTCATCCATGGAATTCTTCCCAAGCTCTCTCTAAGTTTATTGAAATTAGCTCTCCTAAAGTCCAAGACTCTAGTTTGACTTTGTTCTACTACTTGTGTATGCATAATGTTGAATTCCAATATTGCATGGTCACTTGCCCCCAGGATTCCCACGGCTTCAATACCTTCTATCATTTCCTCTCTCTTAGCGAGAATTAAGTCTAATATGGCCGATCCCCTTGTTCCCTTCTATACTTTTTGGGAAAGAAAGTTCTCTGCTAGGTTCGTTAGGAACCTGTTGGATCTTCCACTTGGTGCAGAGTTTGTTTCCCAGTTGATGTCAGGGTAGTTAAAATCCCCCATTACTATTGTGGTGTGCTTCCTACATACCTTAGTTAGCTGACTAGCAAAAAGTTAATCTACTTCCTCTGCTTGGTTGGGTGGCCTGTAGTATAAACCTATGCCAATGTCATTCCCCCTCCACAACCTTTAATATTGACCCAAATGCATTCAAGATAGTTCTCATCATTATTGTGCTCTATTTCTGTAGAGATGTAGTTAGTTCTTATATATAGTGCAACTCCACCTCTTTTATTTGGTCTATTTCTTTTAAATAATTTAAATCCTTCTAGCTGTATGTTCCATTTGTGGGTTTCATCCCACCAAGTTTCTGTATCTGCCCTCACTTACTTGAATTTCTAATTCACCCTGTTTATTCCTCATACTCTGTGCATTGGTGTATAGATATTTGAGTCCATTTTGATCGACCCTGTGTTTATTGTCTACATAACCTGTGTTATGCCTGGCTGTCCCTATTTTCTTGCCACTTGTATGATTCATGCACATGGTATGGCACTCACTATTAAATGCTTGGTTTTGCTTGACAGCAGGAGTAATAATCTTACCCGCACAAACATGCACTGATAACCCTATGAGTTTTAGATTGCTGGGGACAGAAATGTTCTCAAAAGCCCTTTCAGCTTAAATGCCTTCTATTCCCGAGGGAAAAGGAAGACATCAAGAATGTGGTTACAACTCACAGCAGCTAGGTTGTTGATCGCGCAACATTGGAAAAAAGATTTTTTACCGACAATTGATCAATGGATTCAGAAGGTGGCGGGGTTCGCCGAAATGGCAAAAATTTCAGCTTTCTTAAAAGCTCAGAAGCAGGAGAATTATACACAGGAATGGGTAAAATGGATTGATTACATACAGAATAAATACCAGACTAGGAGGTATTATGTAGCCTTTAGGTAAGAATGTTTAGACTGATAGATGATTCGAGTAAATAATACATGGGCTGCTTGGAATTGTTAGAGTGGTGTATAGCGGAAGTCAGGGGGGGGGCTTGAGTGGGAGGTGGGGGTGGGTTAGGGTGGAGGGTGGGGTAATATATATGCATAATTAAACTAGAAGATGGGATTAATGAAATATTGTTATTCTAAGAGAAATTTATATTATGATTTATATATGTTTAATTAACTTAGAAGATGGGATTAATGGGCTATTGTTACTTTAAGAGAAACTTATATTATGTTTGTTGGGAGGTGAGGGGGTATAATATGTGAATGAGTAATCTATTTTAAGATGGGGAAGGGGAGGGGGTAAAGTATTTAGTATAATATTTGAATGAGAAATTTTTGGGGGGTTGGGGGAGGGGAGGGGGCATAGCATCTGTATGAGATTTACATTGTATGGTGGGGGTTTAAAAGGGGGAAAATTTGTTTGTATAAAACTTTTTCAATAAAAAAAAAAGAATGTGGTTACAACAAGAAATATTTCTTCCATCTGGGAGCAATTCACTTACAATCCTGGTTTCTTTGCTTTTCTACCCATGCATCACTTTGCTCCAGCCTATCTCTGCTATACTTGGGGGTCTCCCAGTTTTTATAAATTACAGCAATAAAATAGAACACTTCGAAGAAGGGCTCCAATATTTTATTTGAGGCGGCAAAGGGCCCTTTTGCACAATTTTGCTTTAAAACTAATGGGGGGAGGGAGCTTCCCCTTAAGCTTTTACCTGCCCCAGCTTTCTACGTTGCAGAAGATAAGCAGAAATACCCAACTAGATTTGAGTTGATATATGCCATTTTAGAGATATCTGTCAATCATTCTTCATGCCCCCCCCCCCCTATTTTTCCAGCAGCTAATCAGTTTCACTGCTGCTCTGGAGATGTTTGATAGGTGGCAATTCTTCAATCATTTTCTCATGAAAGAATACTATCATCTCCTCCTCCTCCTCTATTTTGCTTCCTCCTCCTATTTTGCTTCCTCCCCCTCCCCCTCCTCTATTTTGCTTCCTCCTCCTCCTCTATTTTGCTTTCTTCCCAAGCCACTGTATAAAACTGTTGCAAAACAGAGAAGCTTTTAAAGTAGAGTTTAAACTGGTATTTTTAAGAATTAAAAGTATTTGAAGTATTTTTCAATCTTGGCAATGGAAAGATGTATGGACTTCAATTCCCAGTCTGGCTGGGGAATTCTGGGAGTTGAAGTCCTCACATCATTAAGCTCCCAAGTTTGAAAAACATAGTTTAAACAATTTCTTGGAGTTGAACTGTCCATGGCAGCACGCATTCCTGTTCCTGTGTACCTCTCAAACCTCTGCATTTGTATGAAGCAAAGTTTCTTCTCCAGACTATAGCAGAGGGTTTGAAATAATTCAAGAAGGCAATTCTACAGGTCTTTTCTATTTCCCTATTGCTCTCCAACAAAACTACAAGATAAAGCCAGGCTCTTACATTTTAGAAAAATACATGAATGCCAAGTTTAGAACATTTTATAATAGTTAGTCTTTGGGACCCAGAAACTATGACTTTTCTTTTTTATGCAGCTTAAACTTGTATAGTAATAGAATATATGGGACCAATGGTAATATTGGTTACAATTAATTAATTCTTCAAAATTTCCTTTTCTGTTATTTATTTGTCAATATTCCTAAACTGCTGGTACTCCAATCACTAAGAGTACAGCAGTATCCACAGGAAGAAGTTTTTAAAAAGCCAGGATTGCAAAAGCAGTTTCACAGTGCAAGCTCCACCCCTTTTGTGTGTCACATTCAAAAGTGCAATACAATCTACATTTCTGCCATTTTGGTTTTTTTGAGCCTCCAGATTTTATTAACACAGTATGTTATTTTTTCCCGTTTCTTTATGGCCCAGCATCTTCAGGGCCCTCTGGAACCCCCACCCCCAATTATAACTTTCTTAAGCCCCTTGACTCTCAACACAACATTTCTTTTGCAAAGTTCCACACTGTAAAGTTTTTCGGTCAATCAAGGGACTCATTTGCTGGTTTAACATTGGGGGCAGAGGTGAAATTCAGCAGGTTCCGACCAGTTCTAGAGAACCAGTAGCAGAAATTTTGAGTAGTTCGGAGAACTGGTAAATACCACCTCTGACTGGCCCTGCCTCCAACTATTCTCTGCCTCCCGAGTCCCAGCTGATCTGAAGAAAATGGGGATTTTGCAGTATCCTTCCCCTGGAGTGGGGAGATAATGGAGATTTTACAGTATCCTTCCCCTGCCACGCCCACTAAGCCACACACCCCAAGCCATACCCACAGAACCAGTAGTAAAAAAAAATTGAATCCCACCACTGATTGGGGGGAGGATTGTTCCCTCTCAAGTCAGGGTCTTTTGCATCAGGAGTGGCTGAATCATCCAATCACACACATTGAAAAGATGAGAAGACTTATCTTCCCTCTGCAGAGACTGAAAGAGTTCTGAAAAGCCAGATTGAACTGTGACCACCAAGAGTTGGAGAGAGGGATAAGCAACCTTAGATTCTCAGACTACACTTGGAAAGATTTAAACAAAATAGCAAATTTAAATCTCTGGAAAGACTTATTTGTCCATATCCCAAACTCTTAACAGAAGAGGCAGAAATAGAAGGGATAAAACAAATGGGGGGGGGGGGACTGCTATCTATTTGTGGTTCTAGCTTTAGTCAATGGCAAAATTGTATCCTCCAATATTATACCTCTAAATAAGAGACTGGCCATATTTCTGGACCTGAAGGGTAGATTGTCAGCGTTTGCAGTAGAAATCACATCCAGAAAGCACACACTGATAACTGATTCAGCAGGATTCATTAACTTTATATGCAGAATAACACATGAAGAAAATTTACAATACCAACAGCAGATTCTTCCAACGTGGTAGAGAGGAGAGATTATAAGCAGGTTCAAACACAGGCAGGCTATGCAGAGAATGAATTTCTTTTAGTTTCAGTTCAGAACTAAGGCACACTAAGACTCCAAATTATTTCAGCTCCCATTGGCTGCCCTTGTTATCTCTGTGTTCATGAATATTCTAACACAGATTGGTAGTCTGCCTGGGTGCTGGGTGACAACGATTAACCTGTTGTGATAGGTGGGGAAATGGGACCAATGACCTTATAAACCATTATTGCCAGCTTCAAATGGCCATGGAAAATGAGATACATTGAGCAATCATGTGCAGATTGCTATTTTTTCTACTGAATAGAATTTGGTGAGGTGGTTAAGACATCAGGCTGGAAACAGCTGGACCGTGAGTTCTATATCTAGAAATTTAATATATTATTATTATTATTATTATTATTATTATTATTATTATTATTATTATTATTATTATTATTATTATTATTATTATTATTATTATTATTATTATATGCTCCCATCTTAGGCACAAAGTCAGTTTGCTGACCTTGGGCCTGTCACTTTCTTTCTGCCCCAGGAAGGAAGCAAATGGCAGTGCACATCTGAAAATCTTTGCCAAGAAAACTGCAGGTAATTTGTGAGAATTAGACACAATTGAAGGGAAAGAAAAAAAGGAGATAGAGAAGAACCAGTCACTGGGAAGAGGGGAAAGTAAAGTATCAGTAAAAGCAGGCAGGTGCACCAACATCTGTACCTAGGCCTACTAAGAAGATTCCCCGGATTGATTTAAGCAACAGAGATTTGAGGACTTCTGCCTCAATGAATGCAGAACAATTTAATTTTTTTAGTAGGCATATCTGAATGCTGCTTATTTCACTGATCTTTGACCTTTTTTGTATACTTTGGGGGGAGGTCTGTATTATCCTTGCTATGCATATTTTTATTGCTATATTTTTTCTATTAATACTTTTCTAAAACCACTTTTTCTAGTACTGATACAATAAGACACTAAAATAGAATATTTCCTGGTATAGTTTCACATCATCTTTGCAAACCACTATGTTTTTGTGTGCCTGGAACTAATTAGCATTCTCGGTAGCCTGGGAAGAGAAAAGGAAGTTGGAGGGAAATGTCGCATTTTACAGAATCTGCTATTTTAATTTCATCTCCAATATTCATCATCAATATTCCAACAAATCTTATCTCCCTTCCCAACATATATTTTTAAACACTGCTTGCACCCTTTCCCTACTTAAGTCAAAATCCAGGCTGCAACTTCAGGAGGGCCGTAACTTTGATTGAGGATTTACTCTCTAGGAAACAGAGAGGTGAAATGTAACCAATTCACTTACCAGGAAGCCTTAGTGGAGGCGGTGCAATTTAATTTTTTAGTAAGCGTTTTTGAGCTGTGCAAGCCCTTTCACAAGACCATGATCCACGAAGGGGTCTAATTTTAACATGGTTTAAGGTTCTCCTATCAGTATGTTTTGGAGATGGAAGTATATTCCATTTGATCTTCTGAAACTTCTGAAACCTTCCTACTTTCCTGTACCGTTTTAATGCTGACCTCCGCCCTCAGCTTAATTACGGTAAACCTCCCCCCTAACCCAAATTCCCCGGTTATTTTCTTTGCAGCGATTATTGTCGGACTCAAAACGATTCTCCTCCTTGACAAGTGAACCAATTCAGGCACGGCGCACTATGCAAGCTGCCCAAACTGTTGGGTCGAGATGCTTATCTAAGTGAATGAATACATTTTGCATTTTTGCCTTGTCGTCGATTACATGAAACTATGAAAAAAGGCGCGGGATAAACCAGCTTTGGTGACTCTGGTTTGAAAGAACTTCCTGCCTGCCACACCTGTGCCGTCGTCGTCCGCCTCCCAATTTTTACTGACCGAAAAAGGTGCACGTATCGCCCATCCCATTCCGGAAATCTTCTCTCTCCTTTTATGGAGAAGACGCACGCCCCGCTCCCCGCCTTTTCTCAAGGGAGTGAATCCTCCAACTATAAATAGAGCGAAAAAGCGCCGGATAGAGAAATGTACGCTAACAAGTACGCCTCCCCACAAGCGATGGACTTACAAACAAGCCGAATCTTAAAGCCTGAAGTTGCTAGTAAATGTACGACGCCTCCTTTTTCCTAATTTTTAGGGAGAGTGTTGCACTTTCCCCTCGCCCCTTGTCTTGCTGTTGAATGGGCTCCTCCCCTCCGTTATCGGGGAAGAAGCGGAGCAATTATGGAAACGAGATCGGTGCTATTGTTTTCTCCCCTTCCCCCCTTTGGTAAATCTTGTTGATTCGGGGAAGCCAAACTAAAAATGCGCTTAAAAATTAAAGCGAGATAAAGAATTGAGGGGAGGAATCCGCACCGAACGATTTCAAGGACTCAGCGGTGCTTAGAAAAAGAGAAAACATGTCAGGAGTGCATCAGATTAAACCGAGATAAATCTTTTCCCCAGAAGCGTGGAGGATTTATGGCACTATTAGTGCAGTATGTATGTATGTATGTATGTATGTATGTATGTATGTATGCATGCATGCATGCATGCATGCATGCATGCATGTACGTATGTGTATACACACACATATGCCATGTCTTAGTTTGAATTACCTTGGTGCGTGAGTGAACCTCAAGTTACTGCAGTTTTTAAGATCCCTTTTAAAAGATGGTGGATTTTTAAAACAGCCCTGGAGAGTGTCACTAATTTAGAAACTTGTTACGGGAAGTGAGAAAACTCGTTTAACTTGGTAAAGTTTCACCTTATTCACAAACTAGCTTTTGTACAAATCAACCCAATACGATTAGTTTAGGATTTACCATAGGGTGGCAACACCTAACAAGGCAAATTACGGTAGGTAAATTGTAGTTAAATGAATGCAGATGAGAACATGGTGTTTCCCCCCCTCCCCTTGGCACTGTCTCTGGTAAGAGACAGTCTAAGCCTAGGTAAGAGACATGTCTTGACAACTAATTTTCTCCCTTGCCTCAGCAAATGCCCTGCTGATTTAAGCACTCTGCTTTTGAGCAGTGGAGAAAGGCATTTAGAATCATAATGTTCATTAAAGAAATTGTTAAAAGAGTAAAAGCAATATAACTCTTGAAAGTGAAAAGTAAGGAAAGTGGAAAAATGTAAGTGAAGAAAAAATGCAAAGAAATAAGATAAAGGGGAAATGAAAGATTATAAAGGAGTAGATTCCCATCTTCTTAACATCAGTTAAAAGTATATTTATTTTTATCCACTCTAAAGGTATATAATTTCTTTCCATAATGTATAAGTTTTAATCATCAGCTCCATAAATCATGAGTTCATTTTTATTTTTTATTTTTTATTTTAGCAATAAGTATATAAGGAGTTGCTATTCACTGTATGTAGTTATTGTCCTTTCTCTAAACTGATTTTTGCTAATTCTGTCATCTTCACCAGCCATTCCTCTGATTTATTTCAGGGACTTTAGAATAGCACTTTGGTGACATGAAGTTCTGACATCTCTATAGCTAATGCCACTAATAACGTTTACACCTTCAGCCCAAAGCTGAGATAGACTTAAAAGCATCCTTTCAGGTACTTGAGTTAAAATGGAATTGTCTGTCCAAAGGCAACCTGAAGATCTTTACAGTTTCTGAGGCTTTATTGACTATTACGTTGGTGTTGTTTTTGCTGACACAAAGATGCTGAGGAAAGGGCTTAAGAGGACTCATCACTTTTAAGAAGAGACCAGCGCAACATCTTGCTGCTACCAGTATATCTGCCTGATATATTGCTAGTAACAAGAATTTACTTTCAAATCTTTTTCACTTCTCAGTGTGTTGTTGTTAGTTGCAAAGTCATGTCTGACACATCGCAACCCCATGGACAATGTTCCTCCAGGCTTTCCTGTCCTTTACCACCTTCTGGAGTCCATTTAAACTCACAGCACCACCTCATTCTCTGTCCTCTCCATCCTCAATCTTTCCCAGCATTAGGCTCTTCTCCAGTGAGTCCTTCCTTCTCATTAGGTGACCAAAGTATTTGAGTTTCATCTTCAGGACTGAACACCTCTCATGCTGCTCATGTATAATTCTCACCATACATAGAGGATGTATTCATCCCCCCCCCCCCATTATATGTAGGTGAGATTGAAACTCAGCTAAATGAAGGTCATGTTGAGAACACATTATATGGTAGTTTTTTTTTACTGTAAAGGAGAAAGAGCACCTGTAGGGAGGTCAAAAAAATCAAGATGGCAACTATGATCATGCAAATGGAGCCCCAGTATTTGTTTTCCTAGATTGCATGCAACACATCTAAACAAGGGATTGTTTAACCCCCACTCCAATCCCCGAGAATGCCTTTGAAAAATTACTTTCAGGGGTTTTTCCCTCTTAAGGGCTGCAGAGAGCCAAATGTAAACAACACACATGCATCCACACAAAACACACATTTTTGCTTTATAGGCAGTTGGTGTCTTGAACAGCTGTTATTGTGGAATCAGACTCAGCAGCCTGATTGTTCTTCATGTGAGGGGTTTGTCCATTGATAGCAATCAGCTGATATCCACATCTGTATGTTGCTGGTTTAATGTGCCAAGGTTCCTTTCAAGAAGGAGACTTTCAAGAAGACATTTCAATGAGATTATATTTTAATCCTGCCTATTTTTATATAAATAAATACTTGGGTCACATCCTATTTGATAGTTGCTTGTAGAGTATAAGGAGGTGAGAGACAGGTACCTTGGTCCATATACCAAATAAATGACCCTTTTGGATCTCCATACCAAAGCAACTTACCTTACCTGCGGCCAGAACCTGAAAATAACATTTAACCCAGCACAGTACTTAAAACAAAATGGTTCTGTTGAGATCTGCATATGTGGGACTGACTGGGGTAGATTGCAGGGGTGACACCAAAATATAATTTTATCATATTTTATCTATATCTTAAATTATTGTATTTTATTCTAATGTCATTTTAAACTGTGTTTTATTCCAATTCTATCTTAAATCATATTTTATTCCAATTCCATTTTAAATTGGATTTTATTCCAATTCCATTTTAAATTGCTTTTATCAAATTTTAGTAATAATTTGTTTCTGGAACTTTGCACTTTGATCTGGCCCAAGGACTAATCAATAAAGATTCAATGTCAATATATAAATAACTCAAGATGGAAAACATACCAAACATTTCCTCCTTTTATTCCCTACAACAACAATCTTGTGAGAGAAAGTGACTGGCTTTCATGCCTAAGACTGGAACCCACAACCTATTCTTACCCAAGTTAAAGAATGGTGCATTATGTTATTTTAGAATATTTAAATTATCTCATCTGTTCTGTATTAATTATCAGTGTACCTGTGCAAGAACTTTTCAAAAGTGTGTATAGTACTTTGTGACATCAGTTTAGCCCCCAGCTTGCTATGCTTTATGTAAAATCCAGCATACCTAGATTAGATAGATGTACTAGTTTGTTACACTCTATGTTGGTTGAAATCTCTTCCCCATCCTTGCTTGATTCAGCTGAAAACTATCCTAACATGAAAGTTACTGTTTCCGTATTCTGCCAGGGCGGCTGGTGGATTCTTAACATTTTCATGGGAATGAATTACAAAGTTTAACACATTTTATACTGTATATCCTGTGGGTGTTCTATGGAATACAAGGAAAATCTTAACATCAATACAAGTAATGCAAATTAAGGCCGGGGCATTTATTTGTTAAGCATGCTTCTATGAAAAGCAGTCAAAAGATCTCAAAGCATAAGAATACATAAGAATACATAAGAAAAAATAGAGTTGAAAACATAAAGGCAATGCCATTGGAATACAACAACAGTAATATATGGTTTGTTAGCACATGCTTTGAGTCCAAATAGTTAAGGTATGCAGTAATATGGGTAGCAATTTTTGTTATTAGATTATCACTTGGGGAAAAACCTAGCATTTCCTAATTTAGTAATATAGAAGTATTACTACTTATCACATGACATTTTCGAATACCTTTTTGTGTGTTAAGTCTCAATGGGTAAATCATCCCACTTCAGCCAAAACAAAACATCATATTAGGGCTTTGCAAGATATATTTTATTGCTACAGTTTTATGAAGATGTGCTGGGATATAATTATTTTTTTGTTATATTAATTGACTGAACTATAAACTTGGCCACCAATTTAGTTTCTGCCTTGTGTT
The DNA here is from genome assembly GCF_964273705.1 of Natrix helvetica. Lineage (NCBI taxonomy): Eukaryota > Metazoa > Chordata > Lepidosauria > Squamata > Natricidae > Natrix > Natrix helvetica. Next base: position 85,163,309 of record NC_138552.1, read on the forward strand.
GCACAAACTCATTTTAACTCATTAAGTTAAAGTCTGAGAAAGTCAGACATTGTTTCCAGTGAGGCTTAAGCCTATGTAGGATTGCCCTTCAATGTTATATTTGTAAGAGAATGCGCCAGATTTTGGAATTTCAGCACTGAGATATTGATCAGGTGGGGTTTTTTTTTTGTTAGATTTTAATATCTTTGCACACAAAAATTAATCCTACCCTTAAAGTCCACGCCCTAATAGATTTTAGTGGAGTTTCTTTCAGAGTTACACAGAATAAAAGTGTTACAATCTGTCTGGGAGTTATCTAAAGGGCCAGATAAATAGTTACTGTGCTAGGATACAATCCCCACACTTGTTTTGTGCTCTGAAACTCTCTTTATTCTGCCCAAGAAAATCAAGTTTATAGACTGGGCATGCTTCACTTTTAATCCAAATTTCTTTTAAAATCATGTGCAGTCAACAGAGGAATGTATGGTCAGACGGAAGAAGGAAGAAAACAGTGGAAGTGGAAATGAAAGGCTTGTTGGATAAGAAAGAGGGTTTTTTAAAATCCAAGTCCACTGGCAGCAATCTCGGGATAGAGCCTCTTCTTCAGCTGGGACTATCTTGCGGTTGACTATTTTATAACTAAACTAACCTGCAATTAAGCTTGGTTTAATTATTCCCTCTAGCAAGCGGAACTAATTGAAGTGACCCCACTCGAGTTTTTTTAAGCTGTCTCGCAGAGGCGGCCAACCCCCTCCCTCAAATGTTGCTCCAGCTAAACTAGCGAACGCAAAGGAGCCAGCGCAGTGCAGCGCTGCGGAAAAGCGCATCGGCTGGAATGGTGAGAAGGCCAAAGTCCTCGACCAGCAGCGCCCCGAGCCCTCCGCTTCTAAGCATTGTCCCCCTGTCGCTGGGTGAGGAAATGGACCACGTGGTTCTGCCCATTTTCTGCAGCCTCGCCAAGAGGAAGACGGCCGTAGTAGTTCAGCAGGTCCAGACGAGCTCCGCCGGCGATCAGTACCTGCAAAGTATCCAGAAACCCCTCGCGGGCCGCGTCATGGACCGGCAGGGACCCGGTGGAAAGGTCCGGCACGTTGGGATTTGCTCCTCTCTCCAGCAACAGCTCAGCCACTTGTGGGTTGCTCAGTTTCATGACCTGGAGGGGGAAAGAAAGGAAAGGCATTGTTAGGCGAGCCCTGGGGCAACTCTCCTCTCATGGTTTGGGCTTGTCCTCGGGAGCCGATTTTGGCCTTAAGTAGGCAAAAAAAAAGTATGGATTTAACCGGGACAGCTGCGAATTGACCTCTTTCCTGACTCAGCCCTTCATTTTGAAGTTACGGCATCTCTATTGGGGGAGGGAGGGAAAGAATCCATAGTTTTGGCCGAATGATCTTTGGAATAACAAGAAAATCCAGGAGCTTGACAAGCAGGAGCTTGACAAGAAGATGCTCTCACACACTGACTCACACTCACGTAGCCCTTACCGCAGGGATCACAACACAAAGACATCATCGCACCAATCTTGGCCGACTTCCAAAAGCTAAGTAGGAATGAACTAATTAATACATGGATGGGAGACCACCAGGGAAAAAAGCAAACAAACCCTAGGGCTATGGGCCAAACTAAAGCTGTGGCTGCATGTGACAGTGGGGAAAAAGCCACTAGGCATTACGATTTGCATTACCTATACTGTTACTTGTTCAAGAAGGCAATAAAAATATAAAGACAATTTATACTTCCGCAGTGATCCAAACGAGGAAGTCTTACTTCTCAGCCAACAGATAGAGCATTGGGGCTCTATTACTTTGTTGGCATTTTGGATTACAACTCAATGTTTTTATAGTCATGGATTAAGGGACTGTGGCCCATCCCCCAATAGGCACAGGTTAGCTATTCGAAGCAATAGTTTGTAGTGCTAAACTAAAGTAATCCTGATCGTCCCATCATAAACCTCCAAGGATGTTCAAGAAGGCCTTTGCACCCGTTTGGGACTTGATTGACAGTTTCTCTATTCAAATCCAGGCATTCCCTCTAAATAGCAGTTATGAGGCACACATCATTTTCAAATATTGTATGTACTTTATAAAGGGGGAAATTGCCGTGAAAAAAACACAAAAGAATGCCAGAACAAGTAGTTGACTGGAAAGACCTCCTAGACGTGGGCGCATGACCACACAAGCATACCTACACGTGTTCCTCGCGACGGTAAACTGATATCTATCTACGTATATCTATAAGATATCCACTGGCTTACATTTGAAGGCTTTTACTCCAAAAGTACCAGGAAATTAAATTGGGTTAAACTCCTCGGGTTTCTCCACACCATCCTGACTTTCATGACAAATTCGAAAAAATATATATCCTGAATTTTGGGAAGGACGCTGCTCAAAAGAAAAAATAGAACTTGGGCCAAAGTAGAACTGTCAACAACCGGGGGTGGGGGGATAAATATGGAACGAAGATTAAGATGCAGGTATGCAGCACTGTAAGGAAAATCAGTCATTTTTCACTGTTTTTTTTTTTTTTTCTTTTGAGGACTAAGATTTTTAATTTTTGGAAAACTCTGGTTCCCCACTCATTTTAAATCCCCCAAACGTAACCAAGCTCACGTTTTGTTGAGCTTCCTATCCCATATCCCCATGTAGAAAGTTACTGGAAGTTCAGCAAATAACGAAAAAAACCCTGCAAGGAATCCAGCCACTTTGTTGGAGGTGCAGCGAAGCAGAGTTCGCCACTGTAGGACCCCCGCAACTTCGCAGTTTTAAATCCCAAATCCGCGAGGAAAACGCACGAGGAAAACGCACGCAAAGTGGAAGTACTTGAGAACCATGCTCGCATACAAAAGGAAAGGAAAGGAAAGAAAGAAAAAAAGGAAGAGGAAAAGAAAAAGAAAAAGAAAAAAAAGTTGGGGGCATGGATAGATGGAATTGCTTCAGAGAAATAGTGGCGTTGAAATCTTCTAGGATCGCTTTTCTTCCCTCTGGTCTTCCAAACTTGGAAGCAGGGGCAAAAAGCCCGAGCGTGGAATGAAATAGATCGTTCAAAACCTAACGTCGTTCAGACGATGGTTCCTTACCAGCTTTTAAGTGTAGCTACCTTCCTCCTCATCTATCATCATTTCTCATTGCCAAGAAATCTATCCTCATTTCTCAAGTCCCGTCCAAGTTCCGATCTAGGTGCGCTCAGGGGTTCTAGAGCGAGAGGGTTGCGCAACTGCCCTTGGCAGACATTACTCCCAAACTCCCAGGGGCGGATTAAGGCTCCCTGGTGCCCTAAGCAATGACAAATTTTGGTGACTCACTACCTCCTTTGTACACCTGTATATACTTCATTGGTTTGCTTTTTTTCTTTCTCAACTTTGTGGTGCCCCCTTTGGACCTGGTGCCCTAAGAACGCGCTTAATCTGCTTAATGGTTAATACACCACTGCAAGCCCCGTTAACAGCCTGGTATCCATTTTCTCTCGCCCCACCGACGTTTCCCAAAGCTTTCCCTTCGATGCTCACTCGAGCTCCCCTCCCTTCGGAGATGACACCCTCCGGAGGAAACGGGAAGTGCCCCCTCCCCCCAGCATACCGCCGAGCCCCGTCCACGCTGCGCGCATTTCTACCTGAATCGCGGTCCTGCCATACACGTTTAGCCCGTTCGGGTCGACGCCCTCGTCCAGCAGCTTTCGCAGTTCGGCTACGTTCCCTTCCGCGGCTGCTCGGCTTAGCCGTTCGGACGGAGCATTTCTGCACGTTGGCTCCATCGGGCGATCTACTGCTCACCCCTCCTCTGCGGGCTTGGTATTTTGAACACGGCGGATCTGATTGGCTGAACTCTTACATCCACCCCCCCCCATAGGCACGCCTTTAGAAACAGCAGCAGAGGGACACTAACTGGCTTCCCCCCCCCCCCGGAGGGGTTGTAACGGAGTAAGTTGAAAAGTACCCTCTCTCCCGCTATCCACGCCCACCCCCGGGTTTTATTCTGCACTCAGGAAACCGCAGCAGGGCTGCTCTTTTTCAAATCCATATGCCCTCTTGCACGAAGATCTGTAAAAACTAAGCTCCCCATCACCAGCCGCAGGTGAATTCTGATTCTTATAAGTCCCCCTTCTTCCCAATTCCATAAATATGGAGGTTTTTTTTTTTTTTTTGCTTGCTACCTGTTCAACCAACAAAGAAACAATTTGATTTGTTAAAGCATTTGGACCGGTGGGGGTCCAGGAAGAGAGGAGCACCCAGCCATGGGGCTGATTATTTGAGTAGCTCCTTGAACATCCCCTTTTTAACTTCAAATTTTAACTACTCTTGTTTTAATTACCTTTTAACATATTATTTATACACAGCTTTTATGTTTTGATATTTTACTTAAACGCCACCCAGATTTGCTCTGTGAGGGAGATGGACAAATGTGTAAAGTAGATAAACAAATAGTTACAGTCATATGAAAAAGTAAGTAGATCCTCTTTGGGTTCAGAACATAATAAAAATCATCTGGTCCTTAGCAGTTCTTAAAAGCAGGTTAAATATAATCTCGGATAAACAACAACAGGTGACATATTGCACCATGTATTTTACAAAACAAAATCCAAAATGGAGAAGCTGTGTGTGAAAAAGTACACCTTTACTTCCATAGATATGCTTCCATAGGTATGAAGAGGTGCTGCTAATCAAGTGCCCTTCATCAATTCATCATCATGACCTCCTCTATAAAAGCCAAATTTTAGGAGTTAGCTGGTCTCCAGCATTGAGGTTGTGTTAACAATAGGGTTTCCTGCCTGGGCAGGGAGTTGGATTAGAAGACTCCCAAGGTCCCTTCCAACTCTGTTACTGTGTTGAAATATTGGCAATGATCTTAGAGAAGCAACTGTTGCCGCCCATCAATCTGGGAAGAGTTATAAGGCCATTTCCAAACAATTTAAGTCCATTATTCCACAGTCACTAAGATTATTCAGAAGTGGAAAACATTCAAGACAGTTGCAATCATCCCAGGTGTGGATGTCCCAGAAAATTTACCCCAAGATCAGACTGTGCAATGTTCAGAGAAATTGCAAAAAATCCAAGAGTTACATCTCAGACCCTATAATTGGCATGCTAAATATTCAAATTCATGACAGTACAATTAGAAAAAGGCTGAACAAGTATGGTTTTTGTTTGGAGGGGTTGCCAGGAGAAAGCCTCTTCTCTGGAAAAACAGCAAGGCAGCACGGCTCAGGTTGCATCCGAACAAATCACAAGACTTCTGCAACACTGACCTTTGGACAGATGAGACCAAAGTGGAGATGTTTGGCCATAATGCAGTGCCACGTTTGGTGAAAACCAAGTATAACATTGTCAGCTGCTGTTGTTCATCTGTTACCTCATTTTAAAAACTGCTAAGGACCAGATGATTTTTTTTTACTATGTCCTGATGTGTAAAGCCATAGAACTCAAAGAGGGTGTGCTTTCTTTTTCACATGACCGTAGATGTACTGAGCAACTACATGTGTCTGTTTGCACAACACACTTCCCTGAGAATGAACACACATCCCTGTGTTCACATGACATAGGGGATTAAACTAACTACATTGGCTGGGCTACTGTAAACCTGTGAGCCATCCCTCTGTTAGCGTGGTGCTTGATAGGAATAGGGCTAATCTGATCTTTTCTGAGAGCCAGGGGGATTCCAGGGCTAAAAACTATTGATCCACTTTCATCAAAGTTTCTTGCAAGAGCAATGTGTCTAAACTGAGGCTCAGAAGGAAATTAGTCAAATTCAAGGGTGCTTCTTTTCACAGAAGTCAGGAATTTTTAAAAGTTGGTACTATGACTAACTCCAGAGCCCAAGGGTGGGGGATGTGGGCAAATGACTTCCTCCTATATTTATATTTATCTCCACTGCTGGGGGGGCAGGGAGCTGCTCTAAGGTGAAGATTCCCAGATAATGCAAGTTCCTAACTGCAGAGCAAATCTGATCTATTTCTTTCACCTCCAAAACAGGTCTGGTTATAGTAGTTACAGGCTTCCCAAGACATCTCACTCATGAGATCCCAAAGCCAGCTTCCATCCTTCACATGTCCTCTTCTGAGAAGCTTTTCTCTTCTGCTTCCAGATAGGAAATCTAAGACTTGCTGGGCTGGATCAGACCCAAGGCAAATCCACTAAATCCACCAGTCTGAGTGAGCGAAGAATCAAGTGTCTCTAGAAGGAGCAGCAAATGAGCTCAGTAGCCACTCTTACACTAATATAATTGGCTCAGCAAATAATGTATGTTTCTGTGAAGCAGGAGGACAAACAGTCCTGATCACAATTGCTAATTTAAAAAAAACTGTTTGAGCTCCTGTGTTAGCATTGTAGAAAAAGAGCCATATTAGTCTGTTATGGCTAAAAATCAGGAGTCTGGTAGCATCTTTTCTCACGAGTCAATGCTATTAAAAGCTTTGATGAATGTTCCAAATCTTTTGCTTTTTAATAAAAGTGGTTAGTCTTGATGTATTGTTAGCCGTCAGAAAATCAACTAATGGAAATTAATAGGTGAAATTTTTATGGGAAGAAGAGGGAGAAATAGTTTTTCCTGTGTTTCCACCCTTGTTTCAACAGTATGGTAAGATACTGTTACAATAGAAGAGAAATAAGATACTCTATCTGGTGGTGGAAAATAGTAACAACATGGCTGTTGTGTTTTCTAAATATTCAGCCATTTTGAAATATTAAGAGGAAGTTCATTAAAAGCTGCAAGAGTGATAATCCAAACCAATTGGAGTATGTTGCCTTGAACTCAGTGGCCCTGTTCATGTAATACATCCGAGTGTACTTTGCTTAACCATGATTTATATGCTTTTCACATATGTATATGTCAAAATTCGCTAGGTTTATACATATGAAACTATCAGCCATGGTTCACAAACCATAACAACAGCTTTCAACTTAACCACAAAGTCACAGATTTAGCATGTGGAATGAACCCAACGGTGAGACAGATTTTCAAGTCAATTTTGGTGATTATAACATGACTTTGTCACAACTCCAGCTCTTAAAGTTTTCTTCAGAGCTCTGTCTTAATGATGAAGTACTAAGGCTGACTTAAATTTTTTCTCAGAACACACATACCGTATGATGAAATAGGCTGCAATCCATAGAATTCTATAATCAGAATCATAAATGGGTCAGTCTCTAAGATTCAAGACTCCTGTTTTTGAATGAACTAGTGCAGTTTCTGAGAACATTTTAGTAATACTAGCAACTTTACTAGTAATTAGTGCTCATTTTATTAATTCTGAAATACTTTACTAAGTACTTTTTAATTTTTAATTTTTTTATTATGCAAACGTAAGTACAGATGCAAAACAATATGGGCTTTTGTATGCCTTTGAATTGACCTTTTGATCTAGCTAGTATGCATATGCTAAGCCATAACATGATTCTTTTGTTTGGCTCTAAAGTGGTGTGTTTATTTCATCAGTTGTGTTTATTCAAGAAAGCTGGGTCCTCTGCACCTTGTGTACCTGGTCGGCAGTTTTGGCTCGATGAGATCAAAGCATCCTCACTTTCCAGGCAGGCTCCTAACAACTGATTGAAACAGAATGGAATCAGCCTGAAACGATTAACTGCAGGATATTTGAACATTATGGACTATAATCTACTTCACTGGTTCAGGATAGGTTGGTGAATAAATATTTTCTGACTTCCCAGAATAAGGCTGATAGACAGCTATCCAGCCAGCTTCAATGCTAAAGGACAACTAGAACTTGGATCTCCCTGTTCCTACCCAGCATCTTAATCACACCAGTTTTCATTAATTAAAATAGAGTTACAGAAATGCTGGGACTTTTAATGTCAGAGATCCAGAAATTCTGGTCCTATGAGAAACTGCAACAGTGAGATGGGCAGCATATACATTTAATTTAATAAAAACCATAACTTTCAAATTAAGTTAGGAGTTACACTGATGTGTCATACTGCAACTCTGACATCTCGTATGGGAATGATAGGTTTCGCAGTTCAATATCACTAGAGGTACAAGGGGAATGCCCTTAGGAACTTGGAAAGAAGGGAATGGGTGTGTGTCTTACACACCAATCCAGAGGTGGTATTCAGCAGGTTCTGACCAGTTCTGGAGAGCCGGTAGCAGAAGTTTTGAATAGTTCGGAGAACCAGTAAATACCACCTCTAACTGGCCCCACCTCCATCTATTCTCTGCCTCCCAAGTCCCAGCTGATTGGGAGGAAATGAGGATTTTCTGGTAACCTTCCCCTGGAGTGGTGAGGGAATGGGGATTTTACAGTATCCTTCCCCTGCCACACCCACTAAGCCATGCCCACAGAATCACTAGTAAAAAAAAATTGAATCCCACCAGTGCACCAATCTAATGCTTGTCTCCTTAAAGGAAAAGCCCACTGAATCCATTATGAGCTGTGGTGGCACAGTGGTTAGAATGCAGCATTGTGGGATTTCTGGTTGATGTCACAGTATGTCACGGTATCTCTCAGACGCAGGATGGAGCTCCATCTCGTGCTGAACTCTTCCTGTTTGTGGGCTCCATGAGGGGCTAAGACCACCTTGGAGGGGTGGTGAAGCAAAGAGGGACACCCTGTGAGGTCGAGGAGAGGCACAGCTCTCCTGGAACCCTGGGGTTTATTTTCCCTCTCAACCATGGCAAGAAGAGGCAGCTAAAGATGGCTGCCACAAAACTGTGACAACCAATGACCATCTAAGACTGGTGCTGGAGCGAAGCAGGTGAATAGTGGCTGGTTCGGGGGTGGGGGGGGGAGAGGATTTTTCTTTAAAGTTAACTCCAAGGAACAATTTAGAACTATTTTCTCAGAACTATCTTTAAAAGTGGCTGCCAAGCATTCTGAGAATTTACCAGACTGGAAGTGAGGGACGTGGGAGAGAAAAATAATAAATTTGGAAAGATACAGAAAACTAGACTCTTAAATTGGGAGAAATGGTACTGGTAAGACATTTTAAAATGCTGGAATCGTTTACTTACCAAACTTATTCTGCTTTAATGATCGTGCTATAATCAAAAGAAAAGAACGATTGATTAGTGGCAATATTGAAATTTAAGTTGAGAGTGCCACCTACTGACGAAAGGGAAAATCACCTCAGGGACTCCTGTGGGATCGTCGTTATCATGGCCGTCGGTGGCGGTGGTTTCTTTTTAGACTGAAACCATCCCGTAGAGACGGTGAACAAGAGAGGCAGAAGCCAGTGAGCACAGGGAAAGCGCAAATTCCCTGGTTTGGCTGGAAGAAGCCTCTCAACCTGGCGACTGTGAAAACAGCCATTGGGAGCCGTTGAGAAGCTGGCTTGGCCACAAGGGAAAAGAGGAAGTAATGAGAGTGTGACTCATCTGGGTGAAAGACTTGTTATACTTTAAAATAAATGTTTCCTTTTTAAAACTCCTTGAATTAAGTAAGAGAGGAGAAAACGGCACAAAGAGAGGAGGTGGGAGTGGATGTGTGCTCCCTCCTCTGTAATATAATGGCGAGATAGCAGTCGACACTTTTGCTGCTGGACAGTCCATCTGGACCTAAACAAAGAGACTGTGACAGGGTCTGGATGGGAAGTAACAGACTCAAGCTCAACCCCTCCAAGACGGAGTGGCTGTGGTTACCGGTGCCCCGGTTCAACCAGTGGGTTCCATCACTGGCCATCGGGGGCGAACCACTGGCCCCCGTGGAGCGGGCACGCAATTTGGGCGTCCTCCTGGATGCCCGGCTGTCAATGGATGACCAAGTGACAGCCGTGGCAAAGGGGGCGTTCCACCAGGTTTGCCTGGTGCACCAATTGCGTCCCCTATTGGACCGGGACGCCCTTCACACAGTCACCCATGCGCTAGTGACGTCCCGACTGGACTATTGCAATGCTCTCTACATGGGGCTTCCCTTGAGATGCACCCGAAGGCTGCAGCTGGTCCAGAATGCGGCCGCGCGGGCAATCATGGGAGGTACTAGGTACTCCCATGTAACACCTCTCCTGCGCGGGCTGCACTGACTACCTGTGGCTTTTCGGGTGCGTTTCAAGGTGTTGACTATCATCTTTAAAGCGCTCCATGGCACAGGACCTAGGTATCTGCGGGATCGCATCCTACCCCATACATCCCTGCGGCCGATTCGCTCTCACAGAGAGGGACTCCTCCGGGTGCCGTCCACTAGGCAGTGCCAGCGGGCGACACCCAGGAGTAGGGCCTTCTCTGTGATGGGCCCGACCCTCTGGAATGACCTCCCCACCGACATCAGAATAACCACCGATCTCCGCTCCTTCTGCAAGAAACTTAAGACCCACCTGTTCCACTTAGCTGGCCTGGCCTAACCGTAGCTTTAATCTTTAATCTTTCTAGCCTGTATTTTAAATTTTTAGGGGTAGGTTTTTTAGGTTGCTTTTTAATTTTTATTATTGTACAGCCTAACATTTAATCTGTTTTTAGGGGTATTTAAGATTATTTATTGTGTACATGGTTTTTAGCTGCTGTCTGTACACCGCCCTGAGTCCCTTCGGTGAGAGGGGGCGGTCTATAAATTGAAAAAAAAAAAAGAGTACGTGTTGCTGATCTCAGGGACATCGCAAAGTACCTGATTGATCCAAGATAATATCTTACGTTAAACATTAAAACAATTATAGTCATATGAAGGATGAGGTATGAGGATAGCAATATATGGAGGATGATTTTGTTTGTTTTTATTCAAAAAATTAAAAAAATGTCTGAGTGAATCCAGGAAGAGGGAAGAGGCAGAGGGCCTGGAAGATATTATAGGAACACACTCTTCCAGCCCCTCTGCCTCTTCATGGATTCACTCAGATGTTTTCAAAACTCACAGCCTGTACACAGCACACACACTTCCCCCCCGCCTCTTCCCTCTTCCTGGATTCACTCAGATGTTTTTAAAAGTCACAGCCTGTGCACACACAAGACATTTTTAAAACTCACAGCCTGTGCACACGCACATACTTCCATCTTCTCTGCCTCTTTCCTCTTCCTGAATTCACTCCGACGTTTTTAAAACTCACAACCTGTGTACTCTTCCACTCTTTCAAAAGTGTCTGAGTGAATCCAGGAAGAGGGAAGAGGCAGAGGGGCTAGAAGAGTGTGTGCTGTACACAGGCTGTGAGCTTTAAAAACATCTGAGTGAATCCAGGAAGAGGGAAGAGGCAGAGGGGCTGGAAGAGTGTGTGCTGTACACAGGCTGTGAGCTTTAAAAACGTCTGAGTGAATCCAGGAAGAGGCAGAGGGGCTGGAAGTGTATGTGTAAGAGGGTCAGTAATGTTAAAGACCGGCAAGGACAGCCATATTTCCTCTGTAAGTAGCCGTTTTATTGTTTTGTGTACTTATTTTATTCTTATTAAGTAGTAAGTGCACAAAATAATAAATTTCCTTTTTTATATCTTCTTTTTGTAGGTCATTCTTTGGGGCAAAGAATTCAATGACATCAACTTGGCCATTCCCACCCAGTCAAATGACTGCCAAGCTACTCCCACCCGGTCACATAACTGCCAAGCCACTCCCACTCAGTCACTCGACTGCCAAATTACTCCCACCTGGTCACATTACCACCAAGCCACTCCCACCTGGTCACATGACCACCAAGTCACTCCCACAAAACAGGCCACACCTACAGAATAGGTTCTAAAAATTTTTGAAATTCACCACTGTGTTAAAGGAGCAAAACAAACAACAAATACAAAAGGTGGAAGAAAAGGCAGAGTCAACAGAGAAAAGAGTGGAAGAGTTAGATTACAGACTAACAATAGCAGACAAAATAAAGGAAAAATAATTATTTCTTTAGAAATGGATAGAGCAATTTATTATCTGAGATTTCAAAATACGGAAGAAGAGAAAGGGGAGAACCTAGCTGAAATAATGGCAGAGCGGTTGGTGGAGGCTTTGGAAGAAAACAAAGATAAGATGTTAAAAGGTATTGATGAAATATTTAGAGTGCATACTAGATATGCAATGAGATATAATTTATCCAGGTAGGTCCATGTAAGATTAATCAAGAAAGAAACAAGAACAGAGATTTTGCAGACAGTAAGAAACAATCCAATAAAATATAAGGGCAAAGGGCTACCGTGCATTTCACCAGCCCCGGGCCCAGGGAAGGGGCGGTGGGGTAGCAGCGATTATTCGGGAGGATTTGGAGCCGAGGGAGTGCACTGTGCCACAGACGTCCGGATGAGAATCCCTTGTTGTGAAATGGGGCCCTGGGAGACAGTTGGGCCTGCTGATCGTATACCTGGCTCCTCGCTATACATCAGCGGCCCTGCCTGAACTCCTCGAGCTGATCGCATCGGTGGCGGTTGAGACCCCCAAACTTTTAGTGATGGGGGATTTTAACCTGCCATCGGTGGGAGAGGCATCCGAGGGGGTTCGGGAGTTCATGGCTTCCATGACAGCCATGGACCTGACTCAATTGATTCAGGGCCCGACACACGAGGGAGGACACAGCCTGGACCTTGTTTTTGTCTCTGGCCAGTGGTTGAGTGATCTGGGAGGAGGGGACTTAACCATCACTCCCCTGTCATGGTCAGATCACACACTCCTTCGACTTGACTTCCCTGGTGCTACCTCCCGCTGCGGGGAGGCGGAACTGGAAAGCACTAGATGGTTCCGCCCCAGGCGCCTGATGGAACCAGATATGTAACCCTGACCCGCCCCCGGGTAGAGGACCTGGTGGTCGCGTGGAATAATGCGACTACTGGGGCCTTGAACCGGGTGGCGCCTTTGCAGCCTCTCCGGCGGCAACGATCCACCCTGGCCCCTTGGTTTACCGAGGAGCTAAGGGTGATGAAATGCCGCAAGAGACGCCTAGAGAGTCGTTGGAAATCCTCCCATTCCGAATTTGACCGAACACAGGCACGAGCCCATTTAAGGACGTACCTTGTGGCATTGAGAGTGGCCAAACGTCAATATTGTGCCACTCTCATTGCATCCGCAGAGAACCGCCCTGCCACCCTGTTTTGGGTGTCCCGCTCCCTCTTATTTCAGAGGCCGCGGGAGGCCCCTTTACAGGGCAGGGCAGAGGAATTTGGGAAATATCTGCAGGATAAAATCGCTCAAATCCGGAAGGATTGGGTCCCTGTCCGTGGTCCAATGGAGATGTCCGTGGCGAGTCTTGAGGAATCGATCTGGGAGGAGTTTGACTTGGTTGCCATCGAGGATTTGGACAGAATGCATGGACGACTGCGACCCACCACATGTTTATTGGACCCGTGCCCCTCCTGGCTTGTACTGGCATCCTGGGAGGTTACACGAGACTGGCTCCTGGGCCTAGTGAACGCTTCGTTGAGTGAGGGGTCTCTTCCGGCCGCCTTGAAAGAGGCGGTGGTGAGACCCTTGCTCAAGAAGCCTTCCCTGGACCCTATGGAGCTGGCCAATTATCGTCCGGTCTCCAACCTTCCCTTTTTGGCAAAGGTTGTAGAGAGTGTGGTGGCTTACCAGTTTCCACGACATCTGGAGGAAGATGATTATCTAGACCCGCGCCAGTCCGGCTTCCGCCCCGGGCACAGCACGGAGACGGCCTTGGTCGCGTTGGTGGATGATCTCTGGAGGGCCAGAGATAGGGGTTGTTCCTCTATCCTGGTCCTATTAGACCTCTCGGCGGCTTTTGATACCATCGACCATGGTATCCTGTTGCGCCGGCTGGAGGGGTTGGGGGTCCGGGGCACCGTTCTGCGGTGGTTCGGCTCCTACCTTTCCGGCCGGACGCAACGCGTGTTGGCAGGGGAAGAGAGGTCGACCCTAAGCCCCCTTACTTGTGGGGTACCACAGGGGTCGGTCCTCTCGCCACTCCTGTTCAACACATATATGAAGCCGCTGGGTGAGATCATCCGTGGTTTCGGGGTGGGATATCATCTGTACGCTGATGATACTCAGCTGTACATTTCCACCCCGAACCACCCCAACGAGGCCGTTGAAGTGATGTCCCGGTGTGTGGAAGCCGTACGGGTCTGGATGGATGGCAACCGACTCAAACTCAACCCCTCCAAGACTGAGTGGCTGTGGGTACCGGCTCCCCGGTTCAGCCAATTAATTCCATCTTTGGCCATCGGGGGCGTTCAACTTGCCCCCGTGGAGCGGGTGCGCAATTTGGGCGTCCTCCTGGATGCCCGGCTGTCCATGGATGACCATGTGACAGCCGTGGCAAGGGGGGCGTTCCACCAGGTTCGCCTGGTGCGCCAATTGCGCCACCTACTGGACCGGGACGCCTTATGCACAGTCACTCATGCGCTGGTGACATCTCGCCTGGACTACTGTAACGCTCTCTACATGGGGCTTCCCTTGAAATGCACCCGGAGACTACAGTTGGTCCAGAATGCAGCCGCGCGGGTAATTATGGGGAGTACTAGGTACTCCCATGTGACACCTTTCCTGCGCGAGCTGCACTGGCTTCCTGTGGTCTATCGGGTGCGTTTCAAGGTTTTGATAACGATCTTTAAAGCGCTCCATGGCTCAGGACCTAGTTACTTGCGGGATCGTATTCTGCCCCATACATCCCTGCGACCAATTCGCTCGCACAGAGAGGGACTCCTCCAGGTGCCATCCACCAGACAGTGTCGAGGGGCGGCGCCTAGGAGTAGAGCCTTCTCTGTGGCGGGCCCAGCCCTGTGGAATGACCTCCCCCTGGATATTAGGACTACTTCTGACCTCCGCTCCTTCCGAATAAAGCTCAAGACCCACCTATTCCAAGCAGCCGGCCTGGCTCAATCATGATATAACTATATCGCTCCTGACGGGTTTTTTATTAGTGTAATTTAATTGAATTTTATTGGGGTTTTTAAATATTGTGATTTTAATTGTTTTTATCTATCAGCTTACCTCCTCCTTGTACACGTCTTATATACGTCTTTGTTATATATATGTCTTGTCCAGATATGTATTTTATATGTTTTGTTGTACGCCGCCCCGAGTCCTTCGGGAGAAGGTGCGGCTAAGAAATAAATATTTATTATTATTATTTATTATTATTATTATTAAAGAAATACTGTTGTTGAAGCAGATTCCAAGAAGAGTTAGAGACTTAAGAAAAGAGTATCAATTTTTGACAAAATGCTTGATCAAAAAAGGAGTGAGTTTCAGATGGTTGACACCGGAAGGAATACTAGTAAACTGGCAGGAACAAAGACACAGATTAGACAAAATGGAATTATTCTATGATCAATACTTTGGACTTCAGGAGGAGGAGAGACTGAGAGAAGAAAGAGAGGTTAGAAGACAGGAGGACACCACAGGAGGGAAAGATAAACAAATAAGAGAGACATCAAAGGAACGAGAAGAGCGAGCAATAAGAGAGGGGGCCAGAGCAAAAAAGATTAAAGAACAAAGAGAGACAAGAGTGACTAGATCAGCCAAACCCACTAATAAGTAAATCATGGAAGAAGAACTAAAAATCATATCGATAAATATAAATGGACTAAACTCGGTAATAAAAAGGAAAAGATTTTTTTCTAATTTAGATAAATTTAAAAAAAGGATATAATATGCTTACAAGAAGTACACATTAGAAAACAACATAAATGGAATATGAGAACATTTATATCATTGGTGACTTTAATGCAATAATAGATGTGGATCTTGATTACAAAACCACAAAGAAAAATAAGAAAGTAAGAAAAACTCTTCCAAAGGCGCTTTTTTTTTTTGCAATGGCTGAGAAATTAAGTCTCCAAGATGCTTGGAGCGGAAGATACCTGAAAAAACAGTAGTATACGTTCTATTCAAATAGGCATATGTCATGGCCCAGAATAGATATGATGTGGATGTCAACAGATATAGTAGCTAATATACAAGATAAAAATATTGAAGTAGGTACATGGGCAGACCATAATCCACTTACAATGACTTGGAAGGGAAGGAAAAAAGATCAAGATGGGCATTAAACCAAACAATATTAAATGAAAAGGAATTTCAACAATATATGGAAAAGGAAATGATTTTCTTTTTTAGAGAAAATAAAAAATAAGATACTTCATTACAAAATGTGTGGGATACAGCAATAGCATATATTCAAGGGTTGGCAATGACATAGGTGGGAAAAAGGAACAGAAAGAAAACACAAAACCAGAAGGAACTGGAAGAAGAGTGCAAGAAATTAGAGGAAGAATTTCAGAAAGATATACAAAACAAAGGAATCAAAAATCAAATGGACTTGATTAAACATAAATTGAACTTAATTGAAGAAGAGAATCTGACACTTAAAATAAAGACTTCTAGACAAAACTTTTTTTTTGAGAATGCAAATAAACCTGGAAGATGGTTGGCATATAAAATGAAAAAAAGAGAGAGAAAAAGCTAATCAATCAACTGAGTGATGAGAAAGTAATATTATGCTGTCGGAACAAGGAAAAGAATTGTGCAGAAATATTATGAAAAACTATATAAACAAGAAGTTCCAGAAGAAAAGATAAAACAATATTTAGAAAAAGCTGAATTACCTAAAATACCAGAGAAATTTAAAAAGGCATTTGAAGAAAGGAGAACAATGATGGAAATAACAGAGGGAATTAAAAAACAAGAAAATGGGAAAACACCAGGACCAGATGGACTCTCAACAGAACTATATAAAACACTACAAGATGTGATAAGTAATATATTGTTAGAAGTATTTAATGCTCTTTTGATAGAAGCAAAGATACCAGACTCATGGAGTGAGGCATATATTCCGCTGATACTGAAAGAAAATACAGAGCTACAACAAATTAAAAATTACAGACCGATCTCTTTGTTGAATGTGGATGATAAAATATTTGCATCAATAATGGCAAAAAGACTAAAGAGACTCTTGAATGAATTTATAGATACAGACCAAAATGGTTTCCTACCGAACAAGCGGATCAGAGATAACATGAGAATAGTCTTGAACACTTTGGAATATTACAAATCACATCCTGGAAAACAAATGGCGTTGATGTTCTTAGATGCGCAGAAGGCGTTTGACAATGTGAACTGGCATATTATAATAATGCAATTACAAGCTATGGATTTTGGGGACAGATTTATAAATATGATTAAAACAATTTACAAAAAACAAGTAGCAAAGGTAATAGTAAATGGAGACATGTCAGAGAAGGTTAATATTATGAAAGCTACAAGATAGGGATGTCCGTTAAGGGATGAGAATTAAGAAAGAAGAATACAAATTACAGGCATTTGCAGATGATTTAGTGTTTATTTTGGAAGATCCACTAGAATCTGGACCGAAACTAGTAGAATAAATAGAAGAATGTGGAAAAGTGGCAGGACTTAAAATAAAGAAAGATAAATTGAAACTACTGGTAAAAAATATTACAGAAAAACAGAAAAGAGAGTTGACACAAAAGTTAGACATTCAGACAGTTAAGAAGGTAAATATTTAGGAATTCAATTAACAGTAAGATGCACAATTAAAGAAGATAATTATTTTAAATTGAAAAGGCAAATTGAGTTAGACTTGGAGAAATGGAAAAATCTACAATTATCATTAATGGGTAAAATAGTGACAATTAAGATATTAATATTAACAATTAATATTCCCAAGATTGTTGTTTCAATTTCAAACAATATCGATAAAGTTAGAGAAAAAATATTTTGAAACTCTTAATAAAATAATAGTGAAATTTATATAGCAAGGGAAAAAAGTAAGAATTAATATCAAAATGCTACAAGATGGAAGAATTAGAGGAGGGTTTGGACTCCCAAATTGGGAAACATATTATCAAGCAGCAGCACTGTCATGGATGAAAGACTGGATTACATTGAGGAAAACAAGTTTATTGACACTGGAGGGACATGATCTACAACTAGGTTGGCATGCGTTTTTGTGGTATGGAAAAAACAAGATACATAGTTATTTTCAAAGGCATTACGTAAGAAATGCTCTATTGTTAGTTTGGGAAAGAGTGAGATGAAAACATTATTTAAAGATTCCAATGTGACTTTTGACAATGGAAGCATTGATACATCCAAACTTTATTAAGATGGAAAATATCATTAAAGATATTTTATCAGAAAAAGGAGAATTAAAAAGGAAACAAGAGTTAGAAAACAAGGGATAGATATGGTTTGGTTTACAAAGTTGAAAATACAATTGAGATATGAAAAAGATGCAAAGCCTTATGGTTTTTATTTGGAGTTGACAGAATTGGATGAAATACTCACAGGAACAGAAGAGAGAATGATTAAAAATTATATAATTATTTACTTTGTGTTAAGTTAGAAGAAGAAGTAAAAGAAACAATGATAGCATGGGCAATTTTTTTTGGATATACAATAGAACTTGAGAAGTGGCAGCAATTATGGGAAAGGAATTATAAATTAACAATGGTAACAGCATATAAAGAGAATTTGTATAAAATGTTTTATAGATGAGGTATGCCACTGGAAAGATTGGCAAAAAGATTTAAAGACAAATCAATCAAGTGTTGGAAGTGTCACCAGACACCGGGATCATATTATCACATCATGTGGACATGTGCAGAGGAATAAAAATATTGGGCAAAAATTCGGATGATACAGCACTATATTTTTAAAGCTGGAACTGTTTTTGTTGGGTATTTTACCAGAGAAATATAGTAAAGAAAATATATATTTAATTATTCATGTAATAACTGCAGCTAGAATTGTATTTGCACAAAATTGGAAAATGGAAAAAATTCCCTCAGAGAAAGAGATAATTAAAAAAATATTAGACTACGGAAATGAACAGATTAACGCTGGCAATTAAAGAGAAGGAAGAATCAGAGTATTATAAGATATCTGAATGTTTTTATCACTGGATAGAAAATCAATACAGACAAAAAGAAACAGAAAATTGAATAATTTGGGAAAGAATGCAGAATAACAGGGGAGGAGTTGAATCAAAAGGCAATTGAAATATAAAGGTAAAGGTAAGCTAAAAATAGATTTAAAATGATGTAACTGTTAAATATGATGACACAAAGATTGAACCCAGATGACACACTGTAAGATTAATGATGTAAGAGTGGTTATGGAAAATTTTAAAAAAAAGTTTAAGAAAAGAATATTATATTAGAGCCATGATGGCAAACCTATAGCATGTGTCGCACAGGTGGCACACAGAGCCGTCTCTGCAGGCACGCCAGCTGTCGCCCCAGCCAAGCTCCACCATGCATATGTGTGCATTTCCCGCTGGCCAGTTGGTTTTTCAGGTCTCTGCCATGAATGCGCTGGGGAGGTATGCATGTGTGGGGGCGCTCACATTGAGAGCACCCATCGTACCCCATTTGAGCCTGGAAGGCCTCCTGCACCAACTTGGAAGCCAAAACGGGACCCTGGGGTGCCGCGCAAGTTCCCCCACCCCATGCCCAGTTTTGGGCCTGGAATGCCTCCTGCACCAACCTGGAAACCAATAATGGGTGAGGGGCGGAGCACATCTGTATGGGGAGGGGAGGGGTGCATGCACAGGGGGTGCTCACATTGTATTTTGAGGTTGTGCGCACGCTTTGGGCACTTGACACCAAAAAGGTGAGCCATTACTGTAGTAGAGGATTGAACTTGTAAAGAGGACACAAAGGAGCTTTTGATAACCTCTGGGATTACTTAAATGGAACTGATTGTTAATTTATGAGACATAAAGAAATGGGACTAGTGTACTCCTCGAAGGGTAATTGAAAGACTGAATAAATAGTTCTTGGACTGTTGAATAAAAATCAATTTTTCTCTTTTTAAAAAAACAAAAACAAAATAAGAATGAGTGGAATTGTACAAGAGATGGACTTATTCTTTCAAAATATAAAAGACATTATGGACAAAGGATTTAAGGAGATTATAGGAAAAAAGGAAAATTGTGGCTTGCAAAGCAACCCTTTTCATGTGTGAAACTAGATGTTCTCTTCCATCTTATTACACCCCAGAAGTCCACAAGTAAAAATATAGCACGGCTTACCACTTCATCAAACATGGATAGGTCAATCTGCTGGAAGCTAGGAGGCTCTTCTGAGGTGTTGCAAGGAGCCTGCAGTTGAAATGCCCCTCTGGCTGTGGGTTCCAGTGGGTATTTATCAAGTGGAGACATTTCGATGACCTCTTCAGCATCCTAGAAATAGTGGAATTGTGTTGATGAAGATAATGGTGATAATGATGATAATAATAAAAAGATAAGTTTCTTTGATGAGATTTGCCTAATTGCAACCTCAGAGCATGGAAGCCCCTCAACCAGATCAGGGTGAGATGTAATTTATAGAAACCCATATTGGATCAGTCATTGCCAGGTCAAGAAGAATCACATCAGATGTTGGAGTTCTGGACATCTGGTGACAATTAGGCTATGGAACTGAGGCCTGTTGGCTGAGCAAATGAGGTCAGCAACAGCAGAACTATCAGTAGAAAAGTTACTTTCCCATCCCAAATACACAAAGATTGGGAGGGGTGGGGGAACAATGATTTACAAATCAAGTCTAGTGATAAAGGATACTGCAAAAAAATGTACCAGTTCTAAGAAGAACAATATTCTGAATAAAAAAGATAATAGAGGATAGCATATCAATGGCAATTTATAATATGAAACAAAGTATTCACAGAAGCAGAATTGGAAGAACTACAAAGATCTACCCAGGGTACATAAATCCAAACCTTACCAAAAGTAATTCAGACTGTATACGTGACGTATTGTGATATATCGCAACATTTTTTTGCCTTTGCGGAGCTGGCATGGGCATGACCTGTGTATGACTCATCTGGCACTGTGGGCCACCAGTTTGTCAGGCCTGCTTAAAGGTAAACTACGGGGGAGTCAGCAGTAGAGGAAGCCAGCATTGCTACTGACTCATTTTTATTCTCAAACCAGGCATCTCTTCTCTGCCTACTCAGAAAAAACAAAGCCTTCTAACTAATAAACAAGAGGAATTGAAACAAAGAATAAATGAGCACCTAGCACAACACAAAGACAACAAAATAAGAAACTTGCATGCATAGAAACTTGTTCCAAAGAAATAGCTAGCACAAATATTAAAAGAAGCCTGCATGTAATATCAAATATAAATACCAGCTCATTGCAAGAAAAAAATCAATTAATGTACAGCATGGCTCCAGTTACAGTTCCTGCTTGGTAACCAATGAAGTTATAACAGACCTCCTCAGCGCTACTTATGACCCATTTTGAAGTTCCAATGGCTGCATCATACATCTCCTGTGGTCATATGATTGCATTTTAAGTGATTTACAACTACTTGTATTTTACAGCTGTTTGCAGAGAATCCCTCCATCACATGACTTTGAAACTGGCATTTTTTTGCCAATTTCTGGCATTTACTTTGTTTCTAGCAAAATTGCCATTGGAGAAAACTGACACATTTAATGACTGCCAGAAATAAGGTCATAAAATCAGGCCTGGTCACAAGGTGACCCGCTAAATGACAACTATGACTTATGACCATAATTCTGGGCTCAATTACAGGTAGTGCTCGACTTACAGCCACTTACTTACTGACTGTTCAAAATTACAATGGCACTGAAAAAAGTGACTTATGACCATTTTCACACTTATAACCATTGCAGCATTCCTGTGGCCACATGATCAAATTTGGTGGCTTGGCAACTTTCCTGTATTTATGAAGGTTGTGGGGTCCAGGAGTTGTTCGTATACTACCATCCTATTAGAACCTATCCTTCCATCCACCCCTACCATCCAGTCTCAACTATCTTTTCATCCCCCACCATCAGAACTGATGAAGCTTCTTGGATGAAAAGGGAAACATTTTCTTCTTCGTCAAGAAAAAACAGTCCAATTGCCTTTTGAAAAAACATTTTATTATATGGGCAACACATGAAATAAAAAAACCAAACAAAACATATATCAACAACACATGGCAATCATTAGGAGCTGAAAAGTTTGAGAAATAGACAGAGGAGTAATTTTGGTTGCACAAGATCAAGCCTAAGATGTTCATAAATCCAGAACTGAGAAGACAGCACACAGAGGAAATGCCTAGCTGTGTCAGAAACAAGGGGCTATAATTGCTACATGATATTCACATATAGGAGTACAAACAACAGTGTACTGGATTATCTGCAAGAAATACCATTTGTCCACAAAGAACTGGAGAAGTAGACAAAGTAATACAAAATACAGTATGCAAAAGGGCTCTGAGACATTAGAGTTCAAAAAGACAACCATCTGACACCTCAGACTTAACAATCCTTGATAAGACAGACAAAAAGTCTGGATAGTAGCCATGACAGTACCAGGAGACAATAGAACAGAAGAGAAAGAACTGAAGATAACAAAATTCAAATAGAAATAGAAAGTACTAAAAGAAAAGAAAGGTAGTAGCACTGGTAGTAAGCGTTTTGGGTGCAATCTCAAAACAACTGGAGCACCATTTGAACGCTATCAGCACTGACAAATAACCACAAGTCAATTGCAGAAAAGCAGCTTTACCTGGAACAGGTCACACATCCTGTGATAATCTTTAACAGCCCCAAACAACACCTGCTTATCTCAGGTGGATAAAAATACCAAATCAATCAATCAAATCTACACATCTGGCTGATAGTACAACCAACCCTAATAATTCATTCTAATTTATTCTGGAAAGGAAAGGCCTTTGAGAGATCCTTCATCTACTCCTTTACTCCTATTACTCTTACGAGTAAAGGAGAAGGGTCTCTCAAAGGCCTTTCTTAACAACAATTGTATTCGCTTTAGCCTGCAGGGCAGGAGAGAAGACAAAGGGAATCCCTAAGGTCGGGACAACCTGGGAGGGGCCTTCCCGGCCTAGCAGCATTAGGCGCGTTAGCAGTAGTTGGTCGCCTTCGGTTCGAGCTCCAGGGCTTCGAAAGGACGCTCTCCAGGTTTTTCTGCCCTTGGTCCGGTATCTTTCTTTACCCCCTCGAGATTGCTTGAAGACTGCGCGCGGAGAGCAAGGAGATGGCCGCAGTCTGGCTGCGCTTGCAAAGCCGAAGTGGCCTCATCCTAGGCCGCTTCAACCCGGAGCGAGGCCGACGGGCGGATTCGGCCGATCGGCGCAGCGGCCTCTCCGCCCCACCTGCTCAAATTCTACGACGAAGAAGGCCGAGGACGTCTTTCGCTCCGACTTTAACGGCCTGCTTAACGCCAGCTTCCTATTACTAGAAAGGAAACCTGAAAGAAGCGATGATGGCAGGGGGTTGGGCTTGGCCTTGAAGACCTCCAAGGTCCCTTCCAACTCTGATGTTCTTATTCTATTATGGCACGGGGCGTTCAGACGCCCAAGGATCCTTTTACCGCCATGGTAGGATTTCCGATGCGCCTGGAAAACAGGGAAAGGCCGTCTGAGCGACTAACTGCAAATCCCCACGAAAGCTGCTTGGGGCTTGGGTGGGTATTGGAGGCTGTGTATGTTATGAAGGTACGTAGGATGGGCTGCCCTCGGCTTGCCCGATGACCGAAGAATCAAGGCGACCAGGCGGCAATCGATCCGTGCAAGGAGACAGCAGGTGCTATCCCGAGAGAGGAGGGAAAGCACCACTTGCCCATATTTGAATATAGAGAAAGGAAGTCAAGCCATTGCTTGCATCGGAATGTACCGTGCAGGAATAAATCCCAATTTTCAGGAAAATCCCCTTTTCCTTTTGGCTCCATTTATTCTCCTAAATTTATTCCATGGCTTTCTTCGCTGTCTCCCCCCCACCCCTTTTTATTTTCTAGAAAGAAACAAGAATATTGTTGCTCTTAAAGGCGAAAAAGGCGTCCTATTTTGACCTTTCTGAAAGCAGCAGCCTTGGCTTTTAACGGATAAACTTGCCTAACTTCCCTTTTCTTTCATACAGCATATGTGTGCGCTCTTCTTGAACTTCAACGTCTAAGCTTCATTTTTTTAAAAATGGCATGATGATCGCCACTTCCTTTTCAGAAGTAGCCAAGGACTGGGTGACTAGCTGGCTCATCAGCTTTTGCAAACAAATAAACGTGCAAGAAGCTCCTCAGCAGGGAAAGATGAGCAGCAGCCATATTGGAAAGAAAAACAGAGGAAGAGAGAAAGCAAGCACTGCCATGGAGGGACTTTGAACTCCCGAAGTCAGCCATGTGTTGCCGAGTCAGGGAACATCCCACCGGTGCACGGAAGGGCACAAACCAAAATTCAGGAAATAACCACCCACAGGAAGGATGACAGTGGAGAAATTGACTCCTGGCCCAGGATGGCCCCTTAATGAAAATGCCCTTGCTAAGTCTTAACTCAGCCACTGATTCATATTCTTTCATACTTTGAAGTCCACTTTGGTATAGTAGTTAAGGCACTAGGCTAGAACCTAGGAGTCTATGGGTTCTAATCTGGTTTTAGGAACAAGTCAGCTGTGTGACCTTGGTCCAGTCAGTTTCTCTCAGCCCTAGAAAGAAGTAATGGCAAATAGTCTTGAGGGGATTTTTCCAGGCAGTCACCAAAGAGTAGACTTGAAAGCACCCCCCTTTCCTCCCCACAAAAGTGTCCAGTTGGCTAACTCGACCACTGACTCAGATATTGTTTGTGTAGTCCAGTAAATACTGGTTCTGCCTAACGGTTAACTGAATTATGACAGTTGGTTAATTAGCTGGCTGGACTGCACTGTACGTCTGCCTGGATTTTACCACAGAGTGCCAGAGGGCTCTTTTCAGCCCTATCTGGAAAAGTAAAGAATTGAGTCCAGGTTTCTTTACACATCAAGTTAAGCGTTGTGGTGAAACTACAGCTTTCTCCTTTAAAAAAAACACATTCACACCAGTCTGTTGTCCCTCTCTGCATTAAGGTTGGGCCATGGGCTGACATCTCCCATTGCCAAAGGTATCTGAAATGATATCCAGGAGCAGAAGACAAACAGGGCAGGCATAGATACTGTCAGATTAATGAAGCTTTTTGTCATGCCACAATTGAGGGAGTTCAACAAGATGGATGTGCAACGGAGCATAGAGTCTCTCTGATGAGAGATTGGTTCCTAAATGTGATTGATGGATAGATAGATAAATTGAGAATGCTAGTTATTCTTTGACAAGAAATTATTCTTCACAACAAAATAGTGGTTATTTCCCCCCAAAATACATGGCTCTCCAAAGTGAAGCTTCAGTGCTTCTTCCTTAAGAGTCTCTCCCCTTAAGACCATACCGATGTTTATATCTGAGCTGAAGATGAATGTTTAGAGTTCTGTCGGGGTCTTCCCTCTCCCTTCCTTCCCTTGGCTTAAAGATCTGCCTGCCTCTTCCCCAGGAAGGTTTTAGATGCAAGAGTACCGGCATTCATTCTGATGGCGGAGGAAAAGCATAGATCCATATTCTTATTAAAAGTGCATTGAAAGAGGAGAAATTGAAACATTTTTTGTGCCCCAATGGTTTATTTCAATTGACATCCTAAGCTTGGTTACTGCATTATTTATTTATATCTCACTTTTATTGTTTTATAAATAACTCAAGATGGAGAAAACACATAAAGTACTCCTTCCCCCTCCTATTGTCCCCACAATAATAACCCTCTGAATTAGGTTGAGGTGTGAGAGAGTGACTGATCAAGTCATCCAGCTGGCTTTCTTGAGATTAGAATTTGGGTCTCCTGGCTTCTGGACTGGTGTCTTTATCAATGTACACAATGCCTTGAACTAATCAACTGGGCTGGGTTTGCCTAACAGGTATGTGTGTGTACATGTGTGTTATTGGCACACATACACAAACATGTCCCCACCTCTCCAAACATGCACATACATGCAACCTCCAAATCAAAGTTAACACTAACTAAACTTAGTATATTTTGTAAATACACATGCCAGGCTCTTGCCAGACCTAGTTAAGAGTGATGTATAAATTAGGCGAATAAGACTCTAGAACGTTGAAATGCTGATTGGAATATCAGAGAATCAGTGACATGTTCATATTCTCAGAGGTACTTGAGCATGTTTCCTTTCTGGAACATGTCTTACGAATGGAGACCATAAAGAACTCAAAACTTCATGAGGCTATTAGAGAGTTTGACTCTTGAGTACATGTGTGTGTGTGTGTGTGTGTATGTATATGTATGTACACACACACACAATGAACAGCTTTTTTTGCTTACCAGAGTTTGTTTTATTTAAAGAAAGAAAAAAAATGGTCTAGGTAAAGGATATAAAGCAATAACAAAAGTCTGTGCTCATCTGTAAGATGGTTATCTAAAGTTTGCCCACACTTAGTAAGAAGAAAATATTTTCAATTAAAATTAAATATTATGCCAGAATATTACATATTCTGGGAAATATTATCTCCCAAAATATAAGGATTGTACTTCAAAAAAGTAGAGCTCAGTTCTGATTCTCTGCTCATTCATTTCAGAGTATGCTCCATTCAGATTAAGGAAATTTGCATCTGGAAAAAACATATAGGATTACAATGTTATGTTGCAAAAGTAAGAAAATCTTACATTGCACTTCAAAGCTTAACACCTTTCTCGTTTACTTAATAAGAACCTTTACTCTCAAGTAAGAGTATAGAAACTGCAGCTGTAGGTGAGAATTAGTTAAAAACAAGTCTTATTGCATTCTGGAATTTACTTCTATGTGAGGCTGTCCAGGAAGGGGCTATAATACATTTTTAATTTATGTTGACAAAAACTTACTCGGATATTTGGCTGAAAGACTGGTGTAATATTCTTGGGCCTGCAGTATTTGGCACCTTTAATGGTTAAAAAAACCTCCACTAAACCCTACCAATCTTAGTTCTGAGTAAACCTATACAGAACTGTGCTGTTACATAATAATTTTTTTCAAACCATGCATTTGATATAAATAGCTGCACTAGACTGAAAGTACTCGGAATTGTTTAAACTTGTCTTTTGATTAACGTATCTTCGTTCCTTCATTGGGAAGGTCCTGTTTCCTGTTGTTTCAGTTTAGAGATCAATTTCTTAGAAAAAAAATAAAGAAAAATAGAAAAGAGGTCTCCAGACAGAAATAAAACTTCTTTTATTTAAAAGGGAGATTTAAGTATGTAACAGAATGTCCCAGTGCAAAACAGAAAATATTTTTTAATGTTTAGGTCATGGTTTTAAGCTTGTCTGAGGCCCATAAGGTGCCAGAGAAATTTTCAGGGAATCCTAAGAATGACTTCAACTATTATATTAAGGGCAAAGAATTAAAGTAAATACCTATTGTTGAATGGTGGATTATTGTGCCAAACATTACCAAGATAATGGGATTCTCTCCTAGGATTTCATTAGTTCTTCTACTTATATTTTCCAATCTGCTTTATTTTATTCTATTTATTCTATTTTGTAAATTTCCCAGATAGTCTTTGCAAAAAAATAAATAAAAAAAATCTACCTGCCACTGGATTCCACAAAAGGCTAGATTAAACAGGAAATCTCAAAGGCCAAATGCGATTTTACTCAAATTATTTAAAATAACCATTGCCCAAACATTTTTTTAAAAAATCTATTTTTTAAAAAAATCATATAAATTATACTTTGATATTTAGAGTAATATACAGTATCAGGGGTTTTCTTTTCTTTCTTTTAACTCTACAAAATGAAAATTAAAAAGACAATATAATTTGCTGTTTAGGAAGTAGAAGATGCGGATTTAATAATGTAGGAAAGCTAAAAAGATAAAGTTGGCATAGAAAAAGAAAAAAGCAGGAGACTGATGTTGCAAGTTTTTTCCTGTCCCATTGAAAATGGCGTATAGGAGGGCAGGGGAACTCAGAAGGGATGTCTATTCTTACAAGCATGGACTTTCTAGTGGAAGTTTTGGGCTTCTTTTACATTTGCATAATTGATCCTCTTTATTTTGCATCCTTGCAAAAATATACAAAGTTGCTTTAAGATAGGGAGAAGATCTTAGAACTGTTGTCAGGCTAAATTGGGTGATAACGAGCAACAAAGAGAGTGAAGTCAGCTTGTTTTAATATGAAAAGGCCTACTTATTTTAAGAACAGTAACCAGTAGGAGAGGCCTTTTAAAGCCACAAGGTTGCACAAAGTGTTTGTGAACTTGTTTTTTATTCTTTTGTTATTCCCACACACTATCTCTAAATTAGTAAATTCATGTTTATAATACGGCTGTGGTTTTTATGTAGTAATGTGCAAAATCTAGTGTTAAGGATTTGCCTAAATCCATGCAGTGTTTTTTTTTTTACCAGATCTGTGTAGAGTATGTGTTTGTATGTGTATTTCAGAACTCCTGTCATTTCAATCAAACCCCCTTGGGGAGAAAAAAGCCCACTAGAATAAGGATTTTTTTCTCACGTGAAACCCAGTCAGTTTCAAGTGAGTGACTGTATGCATACCTTTGTATGTGTATGTATACATTATGTGTGTGTGATATGTGCATTATGTTTATGTATGCATACATAAAATGGAGGGCGATAAAATTGCCTCCTAAAATGAAATCTCTTAAAGGGAAAGAGGGAGAATGAATTCCTTTTGAAAAGGGAAAGAAATAGAGCAGGAATTGGGAAAGTCGCATTCACTCGGAAGCGGCATTCCCAGGGAGGCAAGCCAGGCGCAACAGCGTGCCTCCCCGACGGCAGGAGCAGAGGAGAGCTAGCCCCATTTCTTTACCTGTCGAGGGCAGGAGGTCGGACTCCGCCGGTTCTTCACCACCAGCATCAGAGTGTGGGGCAGAGATCTCGTCCTCACCACTTTTCTGATTATTTTCAGCAGGCAACGCTGCAGGAATGGAGACAACCTCTCGCCTCGCACGCTTCGCACGCGACACTTGACCCGGCCGCCCATGTCTGGCATCCACACGCGAGGTCTTGGTGGGTGGGTAGGGGGCGCCTGGCGGGAACGCGTAGCGGAGATCTGCTTTTATGCCTGGCAGATGCTCGTCACGGCATCCGGAGCAAAGGAGGGGAGTCGGGGGAAGACCCGTTCTTGGAGTTGCTCCGGAGTCTCGCAGGGACAGGTTTGACACCGGACCAAGAAGATCCTTGAATCCACGTGTCGCAGAGCAGAGTCGGCTTTGCTTTTTCCTTTCCTCCTCCTCTTCTTCCGTGCTATTAAAAAGATTTTTTTTTTAAAAAAAGAGATGGCTGGAAAATAAAAAAGGGAGGCGTGTATAAATTTGGATAAATGTGACGTACGTCGCGGAGCTCCTTTTCTCCAAATGGAAGAGGAGGAGGGGAAAAGGAGGAGGAGCGACGAATCTCTTTGCCCCGGCGACAGCTCTTTGAAAAAGGCGACGATCAAGCGACGCTTTGCACTTTTTCAAAAGTCGCTTTCTGCCGCCTTCGGCCCACTCGGACCTTCCCCTCCTCCCTTTGCTCTTCTCTCCCCCGCCCCCCCAATCCGCGTACTGTCTTTTTAGCTAAGGGAGGGGGCGGCGGAGGGCGGGGAAGAGCCAGGTCAAGAAACGCCCGTTTGAGCAGCCGCCGCGATCGCCGCTCGCGCACTTTCTTTCAGTGGCCCAATGGCGAGGGAGAGGCGGATCTAGATCCTTCAATAGCAGTCCCGCGCGCCAAACAAAATGTTAAGAACCTCTTGCTTGGCGATCGGCTTTTTGTTTTTTGTTATGATTCGCAAGCGGCCGTTTCTGCATTTCGGGATTCTTTTCCCGAGCCGGTGCTTTTGCCCGAATGTCTCGGGAAAGCAGCAAAACGCAATCCCTTTTAAGGTCTCCGACTTGGATAAATGACGTTCCTTTATGATTCCTTCCGCCACCCAGCAAAAATTCAGTCTTTCAAGAGGAAACTTGGAATGTGATGCGAGAGATGGATGCGTCTCTTGGTTTGACAGTGGCGGGAGTGGCTTACTTGGGATCCTTGGAGACCTTGGGATTGGAGAGCGGCCAAGTCAAAGGAGGTGTGTTTATGTATTTTTTCCTCCCGCTGGATGCCTGCTTTCCTTGCCTCCTTAACGGCGCTTCACACTGACCTGCTGCGGTGTGACGAGGTAAGTCTCCATTTATCACCATCGCACAAAAAGGATCTCCAGGCCTCTCCCGTTATTGCTGGGGGAAAGAATGCGCTGGTTCTTAGTCCGGAACAAACTAAGGAGCGAATCGTACCTTCGATCTTAAATCTCCTTAACTGCGGCGAATTTTGCAAACCTGCAAAATTTGCAAGCGGAGAGAATGAAAGACAAAGTAAGTATACTTTCTGGTTTATTGACATTTCCGTATCCGGGCCGTTCCGGGCATTTGCAGCAGAAGAGCGTGAATCTCAAGCACACGAGATGTCCGATCTCTTCTGAACCTTTTGCTTTCAGTTAGAAGCGAGAGGCTTTCTGGTTTTTGGATTTATTTTACCCGGCTTGAGTGTGCCTTCAGAGGTGTCTCTACTTAGGCAGGGGCAATAAACTATGAGATGATCTTACCGTGTATTAAATTATCTTTTTACTGGAGGGCGGAGACCGTTTATGTATCCGTGACTCAGTAAAACAATAACAAAAGTATTAAATCAATAATTAACCTTACCTAAACCACACATTGACTGATTTCAGCAAAAACACATTATTTCTAGAGTAATAACTGGAGAGTTTCAATGTCTCAATGATAATCCACATGATTACAGCATGGCTTCACTTCCTTTAAAAATAAATATCTGTAAATACCCTTTCTATGAGGAACATAGAGATTACAACTTACTGTCAAAAATATCTTTTTTCTGTTTTCCAGGTCCTTTCTTATTCCCAAACTCTTCTTCCCATTTTATCTTCAGAAATTCTCCCTCTTTTGAACCTACTATCTTGCCTTTATTTGTCTACATATTAAAGTTACATTTTAAGTGGTTTTGAAGTTCTTCCTGCTCCCAAAATTTTGTTTTTGTTCATTGGTTAATTTCATCACATTCCTTTTTCTTTGTATAAAGAAAAATAAAAATATCTTTCCAGGGAAGAGGGGGAATCCTGTACCATGTTTAAGTATTGCTACTACATATGAAGTTAAGCTTTAGAAAATGCCGTAATTGCTGATATACTACTTGTGAGACTTTCTACACAAGTCAATGAAAATAATAAGTTGTTGCATCACCCCAAGACTCCACAATACCCTTTAGGTGAGTTTGCCTTTGAAGACAACTCACAAACTCCAGCTAGTAGCCACATTAGTGTAACATGGTAGCCAAGCTGTTAGCTAGGGCAAATTGGCTACTGAAGAATTATATATGTATATTCTTACATTATTGCAGTGGTTGTCAATTGTTTTTTGGTTCTGTCAAATTGCTGTCCCCCCCCCCCAAAAAAAAAAAAAAGCTTATATGGCACAGCATTAGCTGTGGGAGAAGGAGTGTTTTACCTAGTTTAATTCTGTCTGTATAATCTGGTCATCTGAGAAAGGTTATCTGAAAATCCTGTCCTGTATGGATATTTATATTCTTGAAAATCCTCTCTCTGGAATAGTTAAATATTCCTCTCTTTGGACTTCCAGAACAATGGCTGGCCCCAAGTCTCCTTGCACTTAAAAATATTGTTTTATTTTAACTAACCTTCAGCCCCATAGCATGTGTTCTGATTTTTATTTTAAATTATTGGGGAGGGGGATTTGTGTTTTCTTTACTGTGCACCTCTCAGGATCATTATAAAACCTATAACTAAATCAATAAAGATGCTAGCCTTGCTCTCAAAATATTTAAAAGTGTGTCATTGCAAGAGAGAGAGCCTGTACATGCTCCAAATGTGAATCTTTTATTATATCCATTCAGGACAAGTTTCTGAAGATTTTTGCTGATTAATATTTGTTAAAATATTTGTTACATTAAAGTAGGTCTAAATTTTTTTAAATTAAAATGTGAGGGGGGAGAGGGAGGGTCTGCGAGGAAGAGAAAAACCAAGCATGAGACTTCGCATAGGGTTTTTGAGCTTCATACAAGGAAGTAATGACATTGCATAAAGACATTGTAGTCTTTCATTCAGCCATCTTAGTGCTAATGTGAGTGTAGGCCTCGGCCTGGCTCTCTTTGTACAGCACTGTGTTCTATCTGATTCAGTTTACTCCTACTTTTGTTTTAATTTGTCCTTACCTAATTACTTTGCTTTTACAACAACAACAAAAAAGATACAACAGATCAATAGGTTGTATACCCATTAATGTGTGTGCATTAATTTTGTTATAATGAAAGGCAAAATTCTCTTCTCATTTCTTCTAATTATACCCGACAGCAAATCAGGTTATCGAGAATACAGAAAATATTAATTCTCTTATCATTCCTTATGTAATACTGGGAAGATTACACAAAGCTGAAATAATATTTACCTTGTTTCGCTTGCCTCCAGCATTGGTTTTTTAAAAAAATCTATCTTTGGGAACTGCCTATATGTAAACAGTATAGTAATTGTTGGCGTGGACATGTTTTGAATGTTATTCATAGCAGGTGCTTGACATAACTAACATGTGAGGGCACATTTAAAAAAGAAACTTCTTTTTTAAAAAATCTCCTGTGCGTAAACCTGGAAAAAAATATAGAATGGCTTATGCAGAAACTGGGAAAAGTGGTGGCTTCTTTAAAAATATGTAAAATTCATGCACCTGTAATTTCTGGGTGGGGTGGCTCATCTGAATTATTTCCGGATTATGTCTCAAATATACATTATTACCATTAATTCACAGTAAAAAAATGTGAGAATAAGTCTCAAATGGATCTTGGGTATATTTTTATTATTTGTATTGATCTTCTAGGGTTCAGCTGATTTGTGAAATGTTGGTGCTTGCTATCAGAAAGGTAAGGCTACGTGGAATTTCTTGTATTTATTTGGATGTAAAAGAACCATCTCTAAGGGATATATAATATATGTTGTAATACTAGATAATAATTGTAATAATATATAGTTG
This sequence comes from Natrix helvetica, assembly GCF_964273705.1. Lineage (NCBI taxonomy): Eukaryota > Metazoa > Chordata > Lepidosauria > Squamata > Natricidae > Natrix > Natrix helvetica. The sequence goes on from NC_138552.1 coordinate 85,195,926, forward strand.
TAATGATATATAATTGTAAACTGGCATTTGTAATTATAAATATATAGTTAGCTCTAGCAAATATTTCTACGCTGTTTTCCCGAAAATAAGACCTCCCCGGATAATATGCCTGGATAATTGAGCGCCTGCGCTAAAATAAGCCCTCCCCTGAAAATAAGCCCTCCCAAAAATATTGCAACACAGCAGCAGCCATGAAGTGACCACGCTCGCCACCTCCTGCACCTCAAAAATAGTAAGACCTCCCCTAAAATAAAATAAGGCCAAGCGCTTATTTCGGGGGTCAAAAGAAAATAAAACCCTGTCTTATTTTCAGGGAAACACGGTAGCTAGATTAGAACTTCTAAAATGTAGAGACATTTGTCATGTAAATATGTATCATTTTCAGTTTCTGCATTCAAAATTCATTTTTTGAGATAATAACATTTTAACTCTTTAAGTAGCTTGGGACTGATTTATTGTTCTTTCCTCTAGAAATGTTCCTTTTATTTGCTCAGAACTGATAGAAAAGAAAGCTGAAACGTTTGTATTACTCCTTAGTAATTTCATTGTTCTTATTTTTAAGGTAAGCATTTATTCCTAATATTTATTTAAACCTTTTTCCTGAGATAGGATCAGAAAAAGGTATTTATTTACTTCCCATTTCCCAAGAATTTACTGATAATTAATTTTTATGGCAATAAAATGGAAGTAGAAAATGTAATTGTTCAGAGAGTTATCTGAGAAAATGTAATATACTGTATTGTTTCTTTAGATTTGCTATTTGAAAGTGGAGTGGCTGAAATATTAGGATTTTGTTGATCTAGCACGGCTAGTGGGAGATGGCTGTAAGACGAAGGTAGTAGCCATTTTCAATTTTTTTAATTTATCACTTTGTATACTTAGAGTTGTACACTTAAGGGATTGAAATAGCATCATGATAGAAAAATGTAACATACTTGCAGGTCGTTGCAGATTCAGCACAGTATGTCCAGTTAATTTAATACTATCATTGAAGGGTAAATATATATTAAAAAATTATAATGCTATCAGAGTGTTCTCAGATAAACGACAAAAAGATAAGCAAGGAATAGGTTTTCTCCTAATGGCATTTGAATATACTTTGTTTTTATTTGGTCTTTCCTAATTTATTGTCTTCCAGATGTGTTTGGGAATTTGGTACTTGCTCTCCAGGTAGGAAGATCAGTGGCCATCATAAATAGGAATTTTGAAAAATGTTGTTCCATCACATATGTAGAAACAATATTTTAGTTGTAAAGATTATCTATTGTGTTGAAACCTTTTATATTTATCATATTAAAATTATCTTGTTTTAATCTCCCTTAAATACTAAAATTTAGGTAATTTTGTAGCCAGAGTGACTTCTAGGGATATGCAAAATATTTTGTATTTGAACCATTTAAAAACTGAAACCCCCTGTTTCCTGTGGGAAGATTTTTTAAAATATTATTTTGGAAGTTGTGTTTAAAGAAGTTCTGTTTTAACTAAAACAGAAAAAGATGATTGAAATAGCTGTTTCCCTTTTGAAGTAGGGGTTTTTTGACTTCATATAAATAAGAGATTTATATGAAGTCAAAAAGGATGCATATTTTGTGCATCCTTTTGTTCTCTGTATTTCCTACTAAATTTTTTACCTGGTTTTAACTACATACTACAGCATGGATGTTACTCAGTTATTATTTTGCTAGCCATTCTGGGTTCTTTTAAAGATAAAAAGCAGTGTAAATATTCCAAACAAACAAAGCAAACAAGCATGAAAATATTTTGACATATGAAAATTATTGATATATGTTTCCTTCATTTTATACTTTCCATAACTCTGTGAGGTTGGCTAACCTAGTAGATACTGAACTTTGAATTCAATTGAATTCTTGAAGTTGAAATTAAACTTCAAGAGTATGCAGGAATATGAATTCATTTTAGGCAGGGGGGCATTTTAACTGATATAATGCATCTATTCTCAAAACACACACAATTGGTTAGTTACAACTAAGTCATAAAGTTTGCTTGTTGTTTTAAACTGGCTCAGGATATCTAACGGGTTCTAAAATAACAACAATAATTTGAATGCATTACGCTTACGGGATTACAATAATTCTTTTTCTCTCTTCCAGCCTCCATACTTAACTAATATATTCTCACAAGGTCCATTGGTCCAAGGTTCATTACTATAATCCATTTTGAAGGTAACAACAAAGATCTCCATCATCACAATTCAGGAGAAATAAAACATTTGGTTCTGTCCATTGTGAAATTCTTTCTCTCACTTCAAAATTGCTGCATCACCCTGCTCAACAAAAATTATGCATCCGGTTTTAGCTGGTAATGAATATTACAAACACATCTCTACAGTAAAAGGAAATGGAGTGCTAATGAGTCCTGCACGAAATTGGGAAAAAACAGGCAAATCACATCTTTCCCATATTTAACACTATAATCTGAGGTCATCCGTGTGATTTTATTCTGACTACCACTTTTATTAGAGGCCAGGTCATCTTCAATAGTAGAGATTGTTAATGAAATTTACATCGCATGAAATGTTAATGAAATTTACCTAGCATGAAACGCAACATGCTCTAATAAATTTGCAGCTTTCCCTATTGTGCGCTTTTTAGAAACACAATTACTCTTAACATATCTGCAATATGCAACCCTATAACTGACTTTTATTAATTTCAAAAAGTTAGGTAGGATTAGAGATGGTTAGGAATTGGATAGGAGACCTGTTAATAAATCTCAGAGTCACAGACTAGATTGGGAAGTCTAAAAATGCATCCTAGATAAACTCAATATTTCTATATTGTTTGAATAAATATCATGGATAAATTGGTAGGAGTTTATCCATTTGCCAATCATGTGGTAGGTGTAATTAATCCAAGACACCCAATTAATCAGGAGGCAAATTGGTAAGCTTGTTCCTCACTCTCTTTCTTACCTTATTGAAATGTTTTTATTTTACAGATAGGTGACCCATTCTCAAACATCCAGGTTGTCTTGTCTGGGATATATAAGGAGAAAATAAAGATCAGAAGCTGGTGCTTTGCTGCATGCCAGGATTACTTTTCAGGGTGAGTCTTTTTATTTTAATTTTTAAAAAACCCATGATCAGATGAGAAGGAAGTGGAAGAAGTATTGTAGGTATATACTGTATGATGCCCATGTCTTATTTATTTGTCCTTTTATTGTTGAAAGTGTAATTCATGGAAGTGATTGTTCACCACCTCATGACCTCCTAACTACAAGAGGACATGGGGTGCTGGTAAAGTACTAAAGATTTACTCTGTGCCTCTTCCTTGTCTACTTTTCTCCTGCTCTTTTTGCTTGATTGCTTCTTTTTCCACACATGCATGGATCACACATTCTTTGATTGGCCATTTGACAGGATGCAGCTAGCTAAATGCTAATCTTCGATTATCTCTGTGATGTATTTCCTGTAAATGCTGTACATCTTTCTGTTATGTTTAAAAAGTCCTTTCTTTAATTCTTGTTTAGGTCAGATTCTTATTCCAGAATCATTCATGTGCACCAAAAGAATACATTCCTGAGATAGAAACATTGGTTCTTAAAATTTACAATGTGACTGATCCAGATTATTAATTCAAGGTCTAAATTATGACACAGGAGTTATCTGAGATGTATCTAGTGCTCCAGCACTCAAGATTTGACTAGTCACTTCCATAGCGAAAGTACTATTACAGTGCTTAATGTTTAGATGCTGCTGCTGCTGCTGATAACAAAATAATGTGGGGCTTTTTTTGTTTTTCTCTTGTGGTGAAGGAAAATTATTAGCCTTGCTCTGAGTAAACCATAACAGCAGATATGAGCGTTTACAAACTCAGTGCTTGTTGAAATAGAAAGACTACTCTGATGAAGATGTAGGAGATGGCAGATGGCAGATTCCAGAAGGCAATAAAGACAAACTTACCAAGAAATCTTCTGTTGGAGTACTCTATATGTTGCCTGACCTCACTGCCAAGGCAGTGCCCAGGCAGAAAAGACAATTGGTTCCTGAAATTGGAAATTTGTCCTTAGGTGGGAAGAAAGGGAACCATAAATAACGCAAGTAAGAAGCTGCTTATGTAACGAGCAGACAAGATAGCCTGAATGGAGGAAGATCCATTATCAATGCAAGAAATGAATAAGTGTGATTTAAACCCATATGAAAATCTCTTAGCTGGACATCCCAGGTTATTTGAAGAACCTCCCCTTTCCTATTATTTCACCTGACTCAATAGAGCTAGAAGGCAGGACACGATTCAGATCCCCTCTATTGTCATCTGATGGGAATTATGAAAAAAGGACCTCCTTGATGGTGGGCCCTTTGTTATAAAACATCAACCCCCACACCCTGTTCCTTTTCCTAAGGGCCCTAAAAGTGTGGCTTTGTCAGTAGGCCTGGGCACTACAAATGGAAATAAAACTGATCAAAAGGCTCATCCAATTGTGTGGCTGCTGCCATGTGGAATGGAATAGGGAATTTTGGCAGTTTTATTATATGATGGAGCTTTTAAATTTTTAACTACAAATAGTCCTTGACGTAGGGACATAATTAGCTCAAAATCTCTATTGCTAAGTGAGACATTTGTTAAGTGAATTTTGCCCCATTTTACAACCTTTCTTGCCACAGGTGTTAAGTGAATCACTGCAGTTGTTAATTTAGTAATACAGTTGTTAAGTGAATCTGGCTTCCCCATTGATTTTGCTTGTCAAAAGGTTGCAAAAGGTGATGTGATCACCTTGGGACACAGCAACAGTCATAAGTAAGAAGCATCTGAATTTTGATCATATGACCATGGGAATGCCACAAGGGTCGTAAGTGTGAAAAATGCTCATAATTCACTTTTTTTTAGTGCCGTTTTAACTTTGAACAGTCCCTAAATGAACTGTTGTAAATCGAGGACTACCTGTATTGTAAGCTGCCTGGAGTCACCTATTTTTGAGTTTAGCACAGGGATGAAATTCAGCAGGTTCTGACAGGTTCTGGAGAACTGGTAGCGGAAATTTTGAGTAATTCAGAGAACCGGCAAATACCACCTCTGGCTGGCCCCAGAGTGGGGAGGGAATGGAGATTCCTGCCCCATACATCCCTTCGACCGATCCGCTCTCACAGGGAGGGGCTCCTCCGGGTGCCGTCCACGAGGCAGTGCCAGCGGGCGACGCCCAGGAGTAGGGCCTTCTCTGTGATGGGCCCGACCCTCCCCGGTGACATCAGAACAATCACCGATCTCCGCTCCTTCTGTAAGATGCTCAAGACCCACCTGTTTAGTTTAGCGGGCCTGGCCTAATCCCGATCTAGTCCCCCAATTCTGTACTTTTAAATTTTTGGGGTTGTTTTAAGCTAATTTTTAACTTTTATTACCCTGTACAGCCTCATAGTTTAATTGGTTTTTAAGTGTATCTATTTTATATTAGGTTTTAATGTGGTGTCTGTACACCGCCCTGAGTCCCTTTGGGGAGAGGGGGCGGTCTATAAATTTAATAAAATAAATAATAATAAAAAAATTTTACAGTATCCTTCCCCTGCCATGTCCACCAAGCCACGCCCACAGAACCGGTAATAAAAATTTTTGAATTTCACCACTGGTTTAGTGGCTATATAAATTTGTAGATATTTAGATATGTAATGTAATTATTTAAATAAATAGATAGATGATAGATGATGGATAGATAGATAGATGATAGATATATATATATAGATAGATAGATAAAGATAGAAAGATAGAAAGGAAAGAAAGAAAGAAAGAAAGAAAGAGAAAGAAAGAAAGAAAGAAAGAAAAAGAAAGAAAGAAAGAAAGAAAGAAAGAAAGAAAGAAAGAAAGAAAGAAAAAGAAAAAATTCATGTGAAGATAAAATGGGAAGGGAAGCACATTCAGACTTGGAAGATTCTGTTACATTTTAATAAAAGTAATTTTAAGTAACTCTGTGAGACCTATCTTGCCGGGCTGGCAGCTTATATGACCACAATTGAGCCTAGAAAGAGATTAGGAGAGCAGTCTCTTTGCTTAAGCATTTCATTTTGAACATTAGAGTTATTGATTTGGACTGTTGATTTGACAGTCAAGTGTAGATATCACACCAATATGTTATGCTATGTTTTGTGCACTGCAAATACAGATCGGCTTGCCACTCCTAGAATTTACTTCTTTGGGGGATTTCAGATATGAGTTACCTTAACAATCCTTCACATTTCCAGGCAATTGTGATGTGTACTAGCTTTTATCCATCCTTAGGAATGTTTGGAAATATAATGTTTTGTTACATGTCAAACATTTTGGAGCAGAATAATATGTCATAGCTATCAGGGCAATTCTAATAAATGATTCGAAGAATAATGTATGTTTGCTTTGAACATGTGGTTTAGGTATAAGAATTTATACATAAACATGACAAAGAAGGGACATACATTTCAAAAAAAATATTAAATTGATTATACCAATAAAAGAGACTATTTGTAGCTCAGGGTTGCTCTCTGAGCTTGGTTTTTTTTCCTTCTTGCAGACGTTTCATTACCAAACTAGGTAACCTCATCAGTGCTAGTAAGGAGTAATATAAACTGAGAGCAAACCTCATTCCTTACTAGCACTGATGAGGTTACTTAGTTTGGGTAATGAAATGTCTGCAAGAAAACAATCAAACGCATAGAGTGCCAAGAACCCCTAAATTGATTGGTAATGAGAGAGAGAGAGAGAGGGAGGGAGGGAGGGAGGGAGGGAGGGAGAGAGAGAGAGAGAGAGAGAGAGAGAGAGAGAGAGAGAGAGAGAGAGAGAGAGAGAGGGAGGCAGAGAATATTAAGGAGAGATACAAGGGGATGAGAGATTCTCAATTCTGGATGGACCACTATTGGATAAATGACAAAAATGTATTGGATGAGAAGGATGAAAGAAATGTAATGAGAATGAAAGTAGAGGAAAGCAGGAATAGAAAATCCAAATGTTATTCTGTTGGGGGGGGGGTGTCTCACATCTCATAACAGAATGAATGAAAATGGGCTCTGGGAAAGAGGTTGTGGAAATTAGAACAGAGAAAAGATTTGTGTGACAAGAGTGTGTATGTGGAGTTATGTAAAAACAGTTGCTTATTAGAATGTTAAATGAAAAACTACATGCAAGACATGGATGCTAATAAAGGGAAATAAAGTTATTGCAATATACCTATGGAGAAACAGTTGCAAATAATGTAGAAGTGAGTAAAAGACTACACAAGGAGCCCAAAAAGAGTTAATGGAATGAAAAATAAGAGTGATCAGGTGTTTGGATGAAATTGAAGTGATGAAAGGAGTACTGCATTTCAAAAATTTGTATAGGAATGATAAAAATTGCAGAAGTATTAAAATATATGTGGCTTGTGCAACTGGCTGTGCAACTCATTTAACAGAAGTGAACATTGTTTCTGCATCTGATGAAAAATTCATTTTCCTATGTTACTGGTTCTCAAATTTTGCAACACTATCACGCTCCGCACTAATACAATGAATTTTTGCAACCCCTCCCTGAATAAAACTATGATTTCACTGAGTTGAGTGGTTGAGTCATAAACAAACACACAATTTACATTAATAATTAAATCTCAATCTATATATCATGTAAAAGAAGCTTACAACTTCAGTCTTATGACTTCATAAACCTGTTTCATTGGGAATAAGCAACTGAAATATCCTCAAGCAAATTTAATGCATATTTTAATGGTAAGGAGGAAGTTACTTTTGCAATTTCCTGATATTTGGCCATCATTTTCAAGACACACTCTATTATTTTATGAAAGCAAGTGGGGAGTGGGAGAGAAAAGAAAAAGGTGTTTCTTTGCCACAGTTTAACCGTTCTTCAACTATGCTTAAAATTCTGCAGCTTCCAAAAAATGGCAGGCTGTAAATTAGTTGTAGCACCCTTTCTTCCAGTACAACCACATATTCACTAGATTCTTTGTAGCAATTCGTCTACAGAGGAAGCACCAGGTCACATGGTCAGATCTTTGAAAAAATCCAGGTAAGTAACCTTTCTGAAAGGTAAATGCAGGGTGCTAATTTTCCCACACAACTACTCAAACTTTGTGAGGGATCTGCAACTTTCCATACAACATACTTTGCACTGGCTAACTTACTTGAAAAGCAGTGTGAGAGGCACTTTTGGGCAGCTCTCCATCCATTGTCTTGTGACCACCCCCACTTCATATTGAAAACCATACTATACTAAGGGAAGGGGTGCAAGGGTGAAACCAAAAACTATAAGGGGGGTGGGGTGTAGATTTATCTAAGAGTTTGGCTGCAAGAAGAGAGTAAAAATTTTTTTGTGAAGGGCAGTTTCTGCTGGGCAGAACAACTTTTGCTCTTTGGCAAGTCGTTGAGGAATGTACAAATATGAAAAAGTTTATTGTATTCCAAAACTATATATATACCGGTAATAAAGTGAAGAGGCCTTTAAAGAATCATATCTTTCATTTCTTTGGCCTATTTTTTTTTTACTCTTTTTCTGCACTTGGTCTAAAACTACTTCTAGCCTGAATAGTGTGGTGGGTATGTAAGCATGTTTATGTCAGTGGTTCTTGCCAGGTATTCTTGCCATTTTCTTTGTCAGGTATTAAGAAGACTCTTTTATTTGGTTTTCTTTCAAGTTCTGTTTTTATTTTAGGTTTAAGCCTCTTGATATCTGCTCTCACAAGAAATACAATGTATTCAAGAAGCTGACCCTCCAAAGACAATGGAAAACTCAAGAGACTCCTGTCTGAAATTTATAATAAAAAGTTGAAAAACAAAAGGTACTTTTGTAATTTCAGTGTTTTTTCTAATTATTTGTTATTTCCAATTATTGATTATTATTTATTCAGAAAGTGAAATCCTTGATCCTTATTCTGGAACAATTATAATTATAACGTTATGTTGAATTTCTTTTCCTTTTCTTTCTAAATCTATCAACTTTTGCACTCATAAGCCACTTTTTGTCTTTTTACTAGCATGCAGTATTTCTTATAGGAAAATTCCTGCCTGGGTGTTTTCAACCCTCAATCTACTTCTTACTGACATCTTCTATTCCTCTTTTTATTTAATTGTTGACTTTTAAGGACAATATACCAAATCCTTTGCTCTGGCAGATGTTGATTCTCTTTTTCATCTAAGGATTAGATTAGTTTCTGAGTTGTGAATTTTGATATGCATATATATCTTATTAAATATATCATTTTATATGTATGTATGTATGTATGTATGTATGTATGTATGTATGTATGCATAGCAATTGTCTGATAGGAATATGAAAGTATTCAGACTTTGTCCAGTTAAAACTTATCTTGTGGAATAGCTACCTAAGCAATGCCAAGGAGGCATTTTATGTGGTTTAAAGCCATATATGACTCCAGCTTGCTTACCAGGATACCAGTTTTACAGTGAGTGTACATTTATGCGTATGCATGTTAAAATGAGAAACTACTGTTGCTGTAGTTTTACTTTTAGAAAAGCTGATAAAGCTATTTCAACCATGGCCATGATTGAGATAACTCTATCAGCCTTCTAAAAGAGAAGTACAATGCCTTCAGAAAGTATTCAGACCCCCTTCACTTTTGTCAGTTTTGTTATTCTGCACCCTGATTCTATAGTTGTTGAAATTCATTTTTTCTCATTAATCTACATTCAGTACCCCATAATAACAAAGTGAAAACAGAATTTTAGAAATGTCTGTAAATTTAATTAACAGAAAAAACTGAGATATCACATTGAAATAAGTATTCGGACCCTTTGCAACAATACATGAAATTTAGCTCTGTTGCCTCCCATTTCTTTTGATTGTTGCCCACATATTTCCATACCTTGAATGGAGTCAACCTTACATATTGTTGCAAATACTTATGCCAATATGATATTTCAGTTTTTTTTCTTTTTCATCAATTTATAGACATTTCTAAAATTCTGTTTTCACTTTGACATTATAAGGTTCTAAATGTAGATTAATGAGAAAAAAATGAATTTCAGCAACTGTAGAATGAGGTTGCAGCATAACAAAATTGACAAAAGCTCATTATTGCTTTTCCGTGTGTAAGATTCCTAGCAATCATATTTAGAGGATAGATGGCAGAGCCTGGTTCTTTTGAAGTACTCCAACTATACCCTCAGACTGATAAAGGATCTTGTACTGTTAGATAGTGTGAGGTGGCAATTAGTAGCACCTGTGTCAGAGTTTTCAATAAGCTTATCAAGTTTAGATTGGATGCTGTTTAGGGAAACAAAAACAGCCACAATGTGGTAGAATTTGTAAATAGACAAAGCTCACCCAAAACCTTTGGCTTGGCCTCTGAGGAGTGACTATCTTTCCTAAACCTCATTTGGAGAGCAAGTATAGTCTTCTTTTCTCAAGCTAGCAAGCTTGTTCTTAAGTAAAGGAGTACCTTACAGCTCCATGAGAATCAAGATGTGGTAGGAAAAATACTTTTTTTTTGTTTTTTCCCTACTTTGTTTTTTTATTTCTTCTTTGTTGCACTGTTGAATGCTTCCTGTGCTATTTCTCATCCACGTTTTTCCTTTCTGAGGTAATTTGTAATATGTTTTAAATTCTTGTCTTGACTCAGCTTTTGTTTCCTTTGTTGTGGAATTTTCTGGATGCAGCTTGTGCTGTGTCCCGCGATTGGCATTTCACTGCTCCTTGTTTTCTCCCTTTCTCTCTGCCAAAATCTCAGCAAAGTTGTCTTGTGATTTTAGCTTTAATTCATATTTGTGACTGCTAGAAAGAGAACTGATAGCCACACACTCAGGAACGCCCAATGACTATAGAGCCATCATTAAAATTGTTTCCTATTATCTAGTTCAGGAGTATCCAACATCGGCAACTTTAAGACTTGTGGTCTTTAACCCCCCTGAATTCATAAGCCAGCCATGCCAAAGTTGGGCACACCTGGTCTAATTTAAGGGTCAGCTTTGATCATTTATGGAAAGGACAAGATGCTGTCCTTCCTCCACACCCACAAGTGCTGATTAGGATGCCAGTGCTGCACAGAACAAGCTGTTACTTGGCCCTCACGCTTCACTTGAGGTGAGCCTAGCGATCTACCACCAGGGTAGATCCCCTCAGAGCGGAATATCAAAAGAGTTAGCACTGTAGCAAAGTACAGGGCTGGAACCACACCTGGTCTTTCTGAGCAGCGCTCAAACAGCTAAGCGGGGTCACACCTAGTTAATAGTTGGATGGAAGATCACCAGAGAAATCCGAAGGCTATAGAGTCTAATTTGGAAAATTGAACAACATCCCTGAAGAAAACAGTGTAAACTATTTTCATATTGTCCCTGTAGGTTTCTTGGCAACAAAACACCAGGAGGTGGCTCAAGACATGCCCAGAAGGCTTGGCTGTCATGAGAATCCGGTCAATGTTGGTGTGTATTATATGGGAGTTAAAACTGAGAAACTCTTAGATTCTGCTTGAGCACAAGGGACTGATCATTTCTGATTTCCTGTACACACAGGAATCAGTAGTCCCTCTGTACCTAAATGTTCTTCTGTACAGTTGAGCCTTCTTCTGCTTCCTTACTGTCACACAGAAGCAGAGGCGTTTCTGAAGGTGGAAGAGACTCAAGAATCCAAGATCTGAGTCACACATCAAACCTGGGGTATTCTCAGTGCTATTGCTAGGATTATGATTCTCTGCATCTCCCTTGGATCACTTTATCTGAATCCCTCTCCTCATCTTTGGATGGATTTTCAATCAGTTGAGGAAATGACAGCATACTACTATTTGGCTTTCTAATCCTACTGTTATTTTCATTTTAAAACAATCATAAACAATCTACTGACCAGCTTTTGCCTCAGTTCTCTCTACAGAATAAAAATAGAATAATTCAGAATCAGAATAGAGCTGGAAGGTCTTCTAGTCCAGCCCCTTGCTCAAGCAGGAGATTCTATACCATTTCATACAAGTGACTTTCCAGTCTCTTCTTGAAAACCTCCAGTGATGAAGCATCTACAACGTCTGAAGGTAAGCTGTTCCATTGGTTAATTGTCCTCACTGTTAAGAATTTTCTCCTCAATTCCAGGTTGCTTCTCTCCTTCATTAGTTTCCATCCATTGTTTTTTGTCCTGCCCTCTGATGCTTTAGAAAATAAATTGACCCCATCCTCTTTGTGACAACCTCTCAAATACTGGAATATTGCTATCATGTCCCCCCCCCCAGTCCTTTTTTTCCTCTAGACTAGCCAAACCCAAATCCTGCAATCATGCTTCATATGTTTAAGTCTCCAGGGCTTTAATCATCTTAGTTGATGTTCTTTGCACTTTTTCCAAAGTCTCAACATCTTTTTTGTAATGTGACCAAAATGGATTCATCCAGAAGCATAGCGATTTCCCCCCCCCCCCAAAAGTCTGTTAATTGTAGTTTAAAATGTCACAGAAAATGGCATCATTATTTTCCACTGGCAAGTTATAATCTAGCCTTCTCCATATCTTGTAGGACTACAATTCTCATTTATTTATACATCACATTATAGCAGTGTTTCTCAAACTTGGTGACTTTAAGTCCTGTGGACTTCAACTCCCAGAATCCCCCAGCCAGCATAGCTGGCTGGGGAATTCTGGGAGTTGAAGTCCACAGGACTTAAAGTCGCCAAGTTTGAGAAACACTGCATTATAGTCTCTGGTTTACAAAATCTGTTTAGCAGGTCAGATTAGAAGGCAAAAAGATATTCCAGAACATATTGGGGTATCAATGTAGCCAATGTCTATAACTCCTTAATTCAAACCAGTCTTATTTTGGGTCTGCACAGCATCTGCCAAGAACAGCTGCCAGAAACCCAGGACAAGCAGCAGCTGCTTTCCGGAATGAAGAGCACTCTTATTTGCTCAAAGGCACTTCTGCTGCCTTTGAATACTGAATCTTTTACTTACATATAATATTCCAAGAGAAGGTGAACACACTACATTCCCTTGCATCTTCCTGGCAGGGAAAAAAAAGCATTTTGGCTTAAGGAATATAGTAGTGATATTGGTGATGTAGCAATTGTAATAAAAATGGAAAGTTTGAAGTTGCCTAACCAATGTAGGTTCTTTTATTTTGAGGATCCCAAGTGAGATTGGGAGTTGTTACTTGTTACTCCTATTCCACTTACATATAGTACTCTCTAGCAGAGGCATTCTGGCAGAGAATGGGAGAATACATTTGATACTTATATCCACGTGCTTCCCAAAGCCACAGACTTGATAGTGGGCCAGCTAAAGTCCTTACCATTAAGAAGGGAGTGAGGACATTTGAGGAGTAGATTTTAAAAACTCAGGATGGAAGTCCTATAACTGCATGGCAAAGCCCTGATTCTTTTGCATGTGTGGAAGGGAGCACATGTATGACACATAAAGAAAAGGCCTTTGATCATATGTTTGCAATTGACATGTTGTCTTTTTTGACCCTCCTCTGCAAGCATTCCTGAAAGCAGGGTTGTGGAAAGTGACTTGGACTCAGCTCCATGAAGTGCTTTGCACCACAGAGTTGACTGCATTCTTTTCTACTTGTGATAAGATGGGAGGTCGTGGCTTAAGAAGCCACACTGCTCTCAGCAAAAGGATTTTCCTGGCCATTCATGCCAGACGGCGGAAATCTTGCCAGGCTATTGAACCTGTTGGAAGAAGTCTGTTAAAGAGAAGCCAAATGATGTGACACAGTTAGATGTGTAAGTGTGTATAGATGGGAGCATTGCGTTCCCAAGTAGGTTTGAAAGGGTGCTTCATCTGAAGTTCTTTCCAGTCGTTCCACTGCTCCCCTTTCTTCAAATAGCAATAAATTATTTATTTTGAACAAGCAAGACAAATTAACATAAAACCATTGGAACCATGCGGTACAATGCAAGGGCTGGGAGAGAATTCTATGGTGAGTCGCAGTTCCGTTTGGGTGGGAGGAGGGAAGTGGGGAGAAAATCTGAGCACAGGTACAGTCAAATTTGCAAGCCAGAAGAGAGAACTCATTGGAACTAATTTTTCCAATTGATAAATTCCCTATATGCAGTTATTATTATTTTTTAAATGAAAAAAAAGAAGACTCCAATTTCAGTCGGAAAGAGCACGTTCCTTCTAGTCTTTCCATGAGTCTTGAAGAAAAAAAGGGCATCCAGCATGAATGTCCCAGGTTTATCCAAGCCACCATGGTCTTCATTGGTGTTATTTTCATTACTTTTCAGGAGCATTCCCTGCTCCAGTCTTTCTACAGCTTCTTCATGTATCACCTTGAAACATTTCAACCAGATAATCAGCCACGTGATTTTGCCCATTCTTTCTTGCCAGGTCTAGTGGGCTGTTATCTTGTCTGTCCAGATGATCCAAGCAAGCCCCCCTGTGGTATAGGAGCTTCAAAGTGTCCAAGAATCCCTCCCGGGCTGCATCATGGGCTGGTGTTGCTCCTGTGGAGGGGTCTGGCCGGTTGGGATCTGCTCCTCTCTGCAGCAGCAGCTCTGCCATTTTGGAGTTTCCCATCATCATAACCTGGAGGACAGAAAAAGTAAAAAGTTGAGTTTTGACTGGGCAGCTTTTCATGTTTGTCCTCTATAAACTTCAGCTCCCTTTTTGGCCTTATCTGGTCTGTAATACCCTAGTCTTAACTGGAGCTGCTCTGATTTCAAGATTTTATTTTTTAGTCTCCCTCCATCTTCGTACATGCATATAGTCTCCAAAGTATAATCCTAGTCTTTAAAACAGAACGAATCTGGAGCTATACCTTTGGTCTTAAAACTTGCAATGGGATGGGAAGGATGGAGTAAAAGATTAAAAAGAGAGAACGGTGGTGGTATTTTTTGGTTGAAAGATAGCAAGGGTTTCATGCCTTTGGATGGGGTGTAAGGCTATTCTGAACACTTGCAGATGGCCCCTGAAATTAAATTAATCACAGGAAAATGAGGTCCTGTGTCTATTAACAGTTGAAGCAACAGCATAATGCTATGTTAACCTCCATCCTTCTTTTTGATCTCATTTCCAGCACAGGTCATTATGCACACCATGACTTTTCTCCAGTGAAATAGAAAGTATGATTGTATAGCGTAGAGGTTAACCAACTTCAGTTGTGCTTTTTTCCCCCCCCAGAACTTAGCTATTTGTACAGTCATAGAGTGATTTGTTGGGCTTTTTAATGCCCTGATAATTCCCCTACGGCGTGTTTCAAAATTGCCCATTTGTGGTAGATTCATATTTTCATCTTTCTGAATTTCAGAACGTCCTGTTGCTATTTGTGGCATGTTGGATGAAAAATTGACAGTTTGTCTAGATGAGTTCATGGGGAGGTCTTCAAATTGCCCAACGAATCCACATCACATGTGTTCCAACATCCTGAATGAAATGCATTTCCCCATTGGCTAATGATGTGCTAATGGGACAACTAAATCAGAAGAGAAAACCAATCAGCATATCTATAACATCTGAAGATCTGCAAATCTGGCAATGGGTATTACATCAGAGGTAAGACAGATTAGTGATGTTGACACAAGGATTGGTTAAGGACCTATATGGTTAGTGGGAAACTGACATGAGAAACACTCAATAAGGAACCTGTAAGCACATTTCTTCTCTCCTTACTGCTGAAAAAAACCAGTTATCTAGCTTTGATACTAAAGTCATATCCTGTAAGAGAAAGGGATGTCTCCATTGTGGTTTCTCTGTCCTTTTTTTTTCTCCCTGGCTTTTGTCAGTAGTTTAAAAACTCCCAGAATTTAAACTTTAACTTTTAAACTTTTATTTGATTTCTAGACCGCACCCTCTCCCAGAAGGGACTCGGGGCGCTCATAAAATGCTCATTAAAAAAAATACTTTTCCCATTTTACTCTGGTCCCCTTTCCCTTCCCTTGTCACTATGTTTACTGGGAATCTGTCCTTTTTCTTTTCTTCCAAAATAATTTATCTGTAAAATGAGACATTATCTCATTATCTTTTATTGAAAGTATGATATTGGGACAGCTGAGGTATTTTCAATTAGGCTTTCTTTTGTGGCAGTGGGGATTACTTTTCAGGATCATTTTCCTTTGGGATGAATATATTTATTTTTCAAATATATTTAAAATAATTTAAAATTATTTCAGTTCATCTGAAATTAGACGTCTGCCTTACAGAGTTTAGCATACACAGCATAGCATATACAAGGTACCATATGCCATTATAAAAAGCTACATATTTTGAAAACAAAGAGCTTCCTTTTTCAGTCAGACTTGAATATATCAAATAACAATTGATAAATTATTAAAAGATGAGCTCTCAGTAATATTTTACTCACTGAAGGAAAAAATATAATACCTAGAATCTGAAGGAAAGCATATAACTCCTTTTTTTGATGGATGTGATTGATTCATGGCAGTCTTATTTGTTGGAAAACCTCTTTGAAAAAAAACCTATCTGGGGTGGTGATTAAATATTATGCTGGCAATCTCAGGGTCCAGTACACCCTTAGCCTTGCAGATTTATTCAATTTATTATCGGTTACCACTGAGAAAATCTGGTAGGGTTAGGGTTTTGGTTCTGCTTTAGATAATCACTATCTCTCAGCCTCAGGAAGAGCGGCAGACAATTCCTGAAAATGTTGCCAAGAAGACTGTAGGGTCTTATCAAAGCAGTCATCAGGGGTGAAAACCAGCACTCCTGATGATTGCTTTGACAAGACCCTACAGTCTTCTTGGCAACATTTTCAGGAGTATATACACCAATGCATGTCTTAGAGTTGATCCCCACTACTGTGTGAAGATACTGTCCCCTCTGTTTCAGACGATTGCAGCCTCCCTGGTAGTCAGGTGCAAAGAAGCCTAAAATATTTTACCCATATCTAGCCTGAAGCTTGTTGGCTTAAGGGGAGGGGATATCAATATAGCAAGGATTGCTTAAGTAAGTCTCATTTACAGGTGGGTGCAGATGTAGTCAAAGTCATGGGGAGGTGGGGGGAGTTGTACCATGTTTGTGTTTCTACTTAGCTGCAAGTTGGAAATGCTCATAGTTTAATCTTATCAGATTATTGCAACGGGTGTTGGGAAGTATTGGGAGTTACTTCACCATAGTATTCAGAAACCACAATTGGTCCAAAATGCAGAAACTGTTAATGGGTCTATGACCCAAATCATACTGATCCTAAAACAATTGCACAAACTATCAATCTGCTTGTGGGCACAATTCAGTGTTGGTGATGCACTTTAGAGTCCTAAAGAAAACAGAGAGTGCCAAGTGCAATAGAAGCTATTTCTTCCCTAAGCCTTTCTCTAGATCACAGTTGTGACAGAGGAATATTTGGTGTGACAAAAGAAATACCGTAGCTTTTCCGAGGCCCTGTCTCACCTATGGAATTCCCTGCCACGAAAGGTCAATCTGGCTGATATTTTAATGACTGGATAAAACTTTTCTCTTTGGGAAGACATACCACAGCACAGGTTAATGCAAAATGTTTCTTGAAGATGTTATCATGTACAGGCCTGCTCTTATTTTACAATATTTACAAGGTAAGCATATTGTTAGTTTGGTTGTCATTTCTCATGAGAATCTAATTTCAAGCTTAAATTGAATCTTGTCCTGCTTTAAATTGTGGCTAGCCGCCCTCAGACGCAAATATGGAAAAAGGGCTAATAGGTAGTTCATTTTTAGTGCTGTTCTAATGCCAGGAATCAAGTGACTGAATTCTTCTGTCTGTTACTTCACCTGATATGCTTGTTAACATGTTCCTTCATTTCAGGGAACAATTGTCCCTGATCTTAAAAAATAGGAAAAATAAACTAGAACTAGCATCACAGAGAAGGCCTTTGCAAGAGAACCAGACAGGGGATAGTAAAAAAGTAAGTGGCAGTTTGAGATCTTGGAAAAAGTGTGGAGCAGAAATGAAAAGACAGCATAAAAATTATGAGTCAACAAAAACCAGATTAATTGGGCCACAGGTAGAGAGTGAAATGGGCCTGGGCACAGAGCCATCTTTATCAGGATCAAATATTGACATTTAATGTCATAAAAGACTGATAACGTCTACAGAAAGTCTCAATAATAAAACAGAATAACAGAGTTGGAAGGGACCTTGGAGGTCTTCTAGTCCAACCCCCTGTTTAGGCAGGAAACCCTACACCACCTCAGACAAATGGTTATTCAATTTCTTCTTTAAAACTTCCAGTGTTGGAGAATTCACAACTTCTGGAGGCAAGTTGTTCCACTGATCATTTGTTCTAACCGTCAGGAAATTTCTCCTTAATTCTTGATTAGTTTTCATCCATTGCTCCTTGTTTTACCCTCAGGTGCTTTGGAGAATAGGTTAACTCCCTCTTCTTTGTGGCAAGCCCTGAGATTAACACTGCTATCATGTCTCCCCCACTCCTTCTTTTCATTAAACCAGACCTACCCAGTTCCTGCATCCGTTCTTCATATGTTTTACCCTCAAGTCCTCTAATCATCTTTGTTGCTCTTCTCTGCACTCGTCGTGCGGGGATGTCTCTCTAAATGCAAACGGGGGTCTGGGTAGGCAAGTGTTTTTTTGGTAAGAGATTTGTAAAAGTCCGCTGGGAAACTGAACCAATTCAAGCAGCAACCTTTTAGCCTTGCAGTTCAGCAAAACCGCGTCAAAGGAAGCAATGCGACAGGACCGATCGCAAAAACCGTTGAGTTTCCGAAAAGAGAGCGTTTAATCTTTCTGAAGCAGCAAAGCTACGCGCGAAAACCAGAATGAAAGAAACGTTTGCTCCAGCGAACGGGGCTATACAATCTAGCGTGTTTATTAGAAAGTATTGGCTAAGACTGTCGATTGAATAAGCCGCAATGACTTGAAAAGAAAGCAGGTTTAGTAAAAGAGGTGGTTGCAATGCGAGAGCGATGTTTGACTGCAATGTGAGAACAAGGCGATGTTTGAGTGAAAGAAAGCTCTTTTACACGCAGGTAACAGAGTTCAGGAAGTCCCTTTCAGTTCTCCCTTGCCGTGGTGTAAAGTTTTGTAATTTAGTAAGGAATTGGATGCCTCTAGTTTTAATGAAAAGGAGGACCAGGGGAGACATGATAGCAGTGTTCCAATATCTCAGGGGCTGCCACAAAGAAGAGGGAGTCAAGCTATTCTCCAAAGCACCTGAGGGCAGGACAAAAAGCAATGGATGAGAACTAATCAAGGAGAGAAGCAACCTAGAACTAGGACAGTTAGAACAATTAATCAGTGAAACAACTTGCCTCCAGAAGTTGTGAATGCCCCAACACTGGAAGTTTTTAAGAAGAGATCGGTCAATCATGTGTCTGGAACGGAATAGGGTTTCCTGCCTGGGTAGGGGGTTGGACTAGAAGACCTCCAAGGTACCTTCCATTTCTGTTACTCTGTAGTAGCCCTATGTAGAGATAGTGACCTTGTGGTTGGCTGACCATTGGAATTACAGCCCAGTGAGTTCAGAAAGCAATAGTTAAAAGGCAGGCTGAAAATTACACGCGTGCAACGAGATAATGAGCACCCTGGCTTATCATAAGCACAATGCAATACCATTCCACGTATAATATCCGTCGTTTTAAAGAGGGCCTGACAAAACCACGTTTTGTTTTGCTTTCCGTATCTCTGAAACTGTAATCGTCCCAGTGACTGCTTTTCATCCGGTAACGGTCTATTCGCATCGGCGAGCAAACGTGTAGATAAAAAACAACGAGACACGATCTAATCGAATAAACTCCAATTGCCACGGAATAGGAAAACGGGAATTACATTTCTCGAAGTAAGAACGCTGATCGGACGATCGAGGGGTGCGTGGCGGGGGAACCCCAGTATAACTGACCAGCAGCGCTTCCATACGCAAAACGTTTGCGGTTACTAACAAGGATCACTGTCTCTATCTAACCTGCCTTTGTCTGCAAATTCGTGAACCCATTTCAAAACTTTTGAAGTTGGGGAAAAGCTACTCGGGGAATCAACTTTATCTAAAACTCTTATGGTGCCCCCCCCCCATTTCTTTTGGAAAACCTACGTTTCTCTGGTTACCTCGAATTTTTAAAACCAAACCAGCATAATCTTTTCTCTCCCCCCCCCCCCCCCCCCAGAGGGGTAATGGTGCAGACGGTATCTTTTTGCAGAGCGATATTCTATATTTGCGTTTTGGTCTTTCTAATTTGAAGTTTTGAGGCGCAAGCGGGGAAACGGACACCGGGTAGAATCGTCAAGGCAGAAAACGTAATTAAACTTGGAAGGATAGAAACCTATCGTACACCCGATTTCGCGGAAATAATTTCCGTTCAGGCTTTATAGGTAATTTCCACCTGAGGAGTTCCTACCTTGCTTATTCAGAATTCAGGCACACCTCGGAGATGAGACAATATGTCTGCACTTTTGGTTTCCAGTAGTAAGTAAAGAGACATAATCACCCCATTTAAGGGTCCTTAATTTTTTTCTGGATCGCTTCTTAGGAGACAGACTCAGGATTGCGCCACAGTTTATAGGGAAACTTCCCGAGAGACGGAAAAATTAGAAGGAGGCAAGCAAGAAAGATTAAATCTTATTAAAATTGGCTAAAACGGTATGGATGGATGGATGGATGGATGGAGAGGGGGAGAGAGAGAGAGAGAGAGAGAGAGAGAGAGACGGATACACACACAAATCTATTATATATCTAGAAGTATATATGCCTTTTGCTTTTGTAAAATACATATCACTCCTCTATTTTATTTCCCTTTACATCTTCTTTTGCTTCACACCCAGACATTCCTCATACAAAATATAATCTAATTTGATCAATAATGTAGATATGGAAAAAAATGAGTTATATTAATCATGAACACCTTTCCTGTAAAATAGTTTTAATAATTATTTAGTAAAATGCGTGGGGATAGAAGAGTATTTAATATTTAGTCTTTTTTCCTTCTTGCCCTTCATTCTCTTATTTGAATTCACAAGAGAGGAAAGGTATACATAATGCCGAACAATGTTGATTTAAGTTTGTGGGCATAGTCTCCTCCCCGGTTAGGGCTCGGAGAAAAGTTTCTTCTAAATTTCGAAGCAGAGATTCGGTATGATAAAATGTTACACTGTCTTCCCCCAAGGGGGAGAAAAAAAATAAGACAATAAATAGCACCATATACAATAAAAACGGTCAGCCCTAAACAAAAACTTCGTCTGTTCAGGAGCAGCTTATAATGTACTTTCAGAGCTGCTGACTCAGGACAGCAGCCATTCCTCTAGTTACCGAATTAATTCTAAATTCCAAATGACTCTTTAAGGGGCAGGAACTGCGCGTGTGGGAGAGTGAGTGGCAGGGAGAGATGAGAGGGGAGAAAAAGGAATGGAGAGATCGAGAGACTTCTCCCCGAGGTCCCTCTTTGGGCTGCAGTTCTTTACTCCGAGACCTTTACTCCGAGCCCGAACCCTGAGTAAAATAGCTTTCGAGTTAAGCTCGAGGCGTTATATCCTGATCAAGGGCTGCAATTTTTAAGCAACCAAGGTGGGGAAAAAACCCAGAAGACAAGGCCTCCCCTCCCTCCCCACGATTTCCGGGTAAGAACCTCAAAGCCAAGAAACGTTTGAAGCCCAGCATACTGAACCGTCGGGAAAGTGCAGCCTCCTCTTCCTTTTTACAGTCAAACCTCAGATCTTTCGATCCGAGAAGGTTCCCACCTGGATCGGGGTCCGGCCGAAGACATTGGTGGCATTGGGGTCCACTCCGCTGTCCAGCAGCCTCTCCGCTGTCACCAGGTCTCCGCGGGCGGCAGCGTTGCACAGCTGATTGGCCTGACAGTCGTCTCCATTGGGAGCTTCCATGTTCGACTCCCAGCGGGCGAGCGCCTAGCGCATCTGCCGGCGGCTGGCTCCCTTCCTTTTCTCTTTTGCACACCCGGACACACCAGTCCTGCAAAGATTCACGATCAAACCTTCTGGTTTCCTCTTAGCTCCTCCAACCCCCTCGGAAAATCTCTTTCCCTACGAGCCTACCGTCTTCTTCGGCTGTGTCCACCCCCCCTCCCACCGATCTCCTTTCCCCTCTTCAAGGTAACATAGCGAGTGAGGATCGTTGTTCCCTTGTTTCAGCCTGCTCGGGTTTAATCAGCCAGGCAGGGATTTAATTCTCCGAAGGGCTACTGTAGTAAGACTTCCACTAGCGCCCTCTCTTGGTAGCTTGTAGGGAAAAGAAGCAGCAACTGAGCCGCCGGGGCGCATGCGCTTCGCTGATATGATTCTCCTTCGGCGGAGAAGGCTGGAATCCTTGCCTTGAATGGAGCGTCTGCCCTTGAGCTGCTCTGTCTGTCCCGCGCGCGGAACGAGGGGCAGATGTCTGGATTCGGGGATTCCGCTTCCTCTTCTGATCGGACGGTGGTTTAGAGCAAAGTCCCTTGCGGGACGTAAAGGCAGCCCACGTAGGAGACTCGTCTCTGTTGGTAATAACAAAGTAAAGACGCTTTGGCACATATGCTCAGAAGTGAATCGGGCTAAGCTCACACACCCCCACCCAACTTCTGTGTGGCTATTGTCACACACACCAATGCCACCCATTTTCTGCCCAATGAGAGCGCTGCGCTCCTTTATGGGCAGAAATGGCACAGTCCACAACTCCACCCTGAAACCTATGAGAAACTCGTCACGGGAGGCTTTTGGCTTACCTGCGTATGTTTGCGAGTGCGCCCGCGGATGTAGATATGTGCACGCCCTGGTTCCTTTTGTCTCCCAAACGTTCTGTGCGATTTGATGCCGGACTGTCGAGGGTTAAATTCATTCAGTCCGACTTAAAGCCGAAAAGGAATAGCCAAGAGTCGTTTGTTAGTGGGACAGGTGAACTAGAAGCACAAAGACGGTTTGATGCTATTTCCCATAGGTTCAAATAGCCAGCTCGTCTTTATTAATTTTATTAAAAACAGGCTTTGACGGAGTTCACACAGGCTGCTAGAATAGGCTGTGTGCAGGGGTGAAATTCAGCAGGTTCTGGAGAACTGGTATTGGGAATTTTGAGTAGTTCGGAGAACAAGCAAATACCACCTCTGGCTGACCCCAGAGTGGGGTGGGAATGGAGATTTTGCAGTATCCTTCCCCTGCCATGCCCACCAAGCCACGGCCCACAGAACCAGTAGTAAAAACAAATGAATTTCACCACTGGCTTTTTGTGATATGAGAACCCAACTTTGATTTGATACATTGGGTGAACCTATTCAAAATAGAAGACACTTCTTGGATGAGAAGCAAAAGGTCTTCAAAAGGGAAAAAAACAAGAAAGTCCAGCTGACTCCTGAATAAGCACCTTTGGGATAACCATGACCTGGATGACTGAAAATCTCTACAGACTTTTAGCTATACAATTTGGGGTGAACACCCTTTGAATGGTATGGAAGTAGGAATGAATTTCCAGAGGGGGAAAAATTGCAGACTACAGGAACCAGGAGCACTACTCAGGTGACCCTGAGGGCACAGATAAACCTCCAAGTGCTTCAAGGACCCTCTAAAAGGATGCAAATGACCAGCTGTCTGCAAGGAATATAAATGGTTCCATTCCCCACTATCCTGTCAGAGCTGAAGAAGCTTCTTGGATGAGAAGCAAAATGTCTTCAAAAGGGGGGAAAAAGCAAGAAATTCCAGTTGCCTCTTGAAAAAGCACCTTTAGGACTGTTCAAAATGGGGGAGGGGATTTGTGGCAGGGTGGAAGTAGGCAGAGCATTTAACTTAATTCTGTTTTGTGTGCCTGGGAATAGCCTGACATATTTATGTTTTGTATCTGAAGGAGTCTCTTGTAAACACAGATAGCTCCCTCAGAAATGCATCCCAATTTAACTGGTCGGATCTTCGTGTGCATTCCAGTAAAGCACATGAAGTAACAAAGCAGGTGGTTCAGAGAGCAAATAGGGCAGCCCCACATAGTTCCCCACTCTTCAGTCTACCCACTGGAACACAGAGATAGTTTGTACAAATAGTCATATATCGCCAGAGCCATCCAAAAAAGAAAAAGTTAACCCTACCTTTGCAACAGTTAGCCAGTTCTACAGAGGCATCCTTGGATTCCTTAGAGTTTGATAGTCTACCTTGGGAACAAGGATATTAACAAACTTGCTTTTCCAGTGACTTCATCCACCTTGCAGGCTGCAGTCTGAAGGTTTGTTTCCAAGAGACCAAACTGACTGGTTTGCCTGACTCCAAGCTCATCAAAATTGGACTTCCTGTTATATCTTCTATGAAAAAGGATCTCTGGACAAGTCCAGGCTTGCTGTGTTGTTGAACCTCATAGTCCAAAAGAGTCAAAAATCTGTCTTGAGTTGTCAGATGACTATAAATATACAGCATAACTTTTGATTAGGACTCTTTAGGCCAGTGATGGCGAACCTTTTTTGGCTCGCGTGCCACAAGTGGGGGGAGCGCAGGGGGGTTGAGTGCGGGCGTGCCGCACCCATAATGCATGTGTGACCCCACCAGTGCGCATGCGCGCACAACACGCCCCCCCCATTTTTACATGCTTTTTTCGCCCTCCCCAGGCTCCAGGGGCTTTATAGGAGCCTGGGGAGGGTGAAAAGAGCCTCCCTCGACCCCCCGGAGGCTTCAGGGACCGTCCCTGAAGCCTTCGGAGCACTTAAAACGACCCTCCGAGCAACCCGGAAGTGACTTTAAGCGCTCCGAAGGCATCAGGGAAGCCTCGGACGGTCCCTGAAGCCTTCGGAAGGCGTCAGGGAAGCCTCCGGAAGGCGTCAAGGAAGCCTCCGGATGGTCCCTGAAGCCTTCGGAACGCTCAAACCGGAAGTCCGGGGGGGTGGGGGAGGCTCTTTTCGCCCTCCCCAGGCTTCTATAAAGCCTCTGGAGCCTGGGGAAGGTGAAAAATAGCTTTTAAAAAGGTGAACTCAGCGCCTTGCGTGCCCTGACAAATGGCTCCACGTGCCACTTGTGGCACGCGTGCCATAGGTTCGCCATCACTGCTTTAGGCTATTGTTTTTAGGGAACATTTTTATTTATTTTCATTTTGGCCAAAGGCTATATTTCTTTTAGAGATAATGTCTTGGGATGGGTAAGTGTGCCAATAGTGGGCAGGGATGTAACCAGAGCCCAAATGGAGTGGAATGGAATAACTGCCCCCCCCCCCCCCCCGTCTCTTCCTCTGTTTAGCAAAGTGCAGTGGGAACAATACATTCAAATTGATGCTTTGCTGAATTTCATGAAGCTGGACTATCATCAACACCCCCCCCCCCCCAAATAAAACCCTTTAAAATAAAGGTTAAGGGCCCCTTCACTCCATGTCCCTCTTTTAGATATATCCTACACCAGAAGTATCAAACCGGCAGCCCATGGGCCGGATGCCTCACACGCTCTCCACCCTCACCCCCATTTTAGCAAAGGAAAAAAGTCATGATACAACACAATGACTACGTGATGATGCAAATTTGATACCCCTGTCCTACACAGCATTATCTTTTTGGTACTGTAGGAAGTTAGCACCCACCCCTCTCCTAGAAAAATGAAATATGAAATATTGAAAAGGCAGAATATTATATTTCCCTGGATAAGAAATGGAGAAATGTGGTTTTAGGTAGGAAGCAAACTCACTGTTAATAGCCCCCACCTTTGTCAACGGGCCATTAAAAGGCCTGAACCAGTCTATTCTACATAACAAAAATCTCCCCTTCATCTCCAGGGTTATGGGATTAAGGCATGATAGTATCCATCTCACCACAGGGTACCTGGGATGAAGCAATGCTCAACCAAACTTGGACTCAAAACACAGCCTACAGAGCTGGCCCCATGGGAGTCTGACAACCAGTCAGAATACAAGGTCAGGTTCAAAGTCCAGAGAGGGCATAAAACTAGGGACTTTCAGCATCTCTGTCTCTTTTTCTTCTTCACCCAACATCTGGAAGCATGTGATCCCCCTTTTCTGTTCAGGAGCTCAAGCCATGTGATCCTGTCCACCATTAAACCATCTTCCAAGCCTCCATGTTTCCAATGTCTTTTCCCCGCTTGGAACTGAACCCAGAAGCACATTTCTTCCAACAGTACACAAGGTAGTCTGATAGGGCCTGATTAGCACATGCTCACTTTTTCATCTTTTCTGTAGATAAACAAGACACATGTGTTTTTTTAAAAAAAAATATGATCTGTTCTGGGCCAGATAAATGAGCACAGGATGCCTGCTTGAAGTGGAGGTAGAATTTGACAGCAGGATCCTATTAATCCTTCTGCCTTTGTTGCTAATAAAATACACAGAAAGTGAGTCCCATTGTCCCAACAAGTCTCTTCTTGTGGCTTTGTTCAGATGGAATAGAGTTTCTGGTATTCTCTGGTTAGTTTATGGCAGTGCTGAAATGCAAATTTTTTTATTATGGATTCTGTGGGCGTGGCTTGGTGGGCGTGGCAGGGGAAAGATACTGCAAAATCTCCATTCCCACCCCACTCTGGGGCCAGCCAGAGGTGGCATTTGCCAGTTCTCCGAACTACCCAAAATGTCCGCTACCAGTTCTCCGAACTACTCAAAATGTCCGCTACCAGTTCTCCAAAACCTGTCAGAGCCTGCTCGATTTCACCCCTGGTTTATGGGTCTCTGATGAGCTGGATAGGAGGTATTCAGGTGGTTGTGTTGATCTCCTTGCTGTGGTCCCCTACTTCAGACTTCATGTGTAAACAATGGATCCAGGAGTCTTGCTCTGCTATTTTGAGAGTTGTCAGAAGGACCTGGAAGGGTTCTCTTCACCTGGGCTGCAACAGGGAACTCCTAGTGAATAACTGTATCCACACCCAACCCCGTGCTTTGAAGGGACGTAAAATGTCCTTTAGCGAGAGAGTTTGATCTGAGCACTTCATAGTCAAGTTGGATAGGCAACTTGAGTGGTTTGCAACAACCTACTGAAAAGTAGACAAGTGATAATACTGAATTTCCTGTGTAATGTAGCTGTTTTTGATTGTATTAGCAATGCAGTTTGCTAATGTTAATTCATATTAATATTAAGTTGTTAATAAACAGAATAACAGAGTTGGAAGGGATCTTGGAGGTCTTCTAGTCCACTGTCTACTCAAGCAGGAAACCCTATATCATTTCAGACAAACTATTGTCCAGTCTCTTCTTAAAACCTTCATTGTTGGAGCACTCAAAACTTCTGGAGGCAAGCCATTCCACTGATCAAGTAAATGTCAGGAAATTTCTCCTTAGTTTTAGATTGGTTCTCTCCTTTAGTTTCCTATCTATTGCTTCTTGTTCTTCTTTCAGGTGCTTTGGAGAATAGGTTGACCCCCTCTCCTTTGTGACAATGTTTTAGATATTGGAACACTGATATCATGTCACCCTTAGTCCTTTTTTTAAGGAGTGGTATGATTTGCTAGGAAAGTGCAAGTTTGCAAGTTTCCATTTCTCTTTTTCTCTCATATAAATTACTCAGTCTTTTATAGCCTAGTTGTTGTAACTAAGATAGTGACACAATAATTTTCTCAAGAATTACAACTGAGAATATTGGTTGTAAAGGTATCTTATCTAATATCTAGAAAGAGCTGAGCAAGGCTGGCATGCAAATACCATTACAATATCAAATGGCATTCATTAAATGTATGTCTTGTGTTTTCCTCCAACGTGGCAATTACGCTAGCTATAATAATAAATAATAATAAATAAATGGGGGTATGCAAAATGTTTCATGGCTGAACTAGTATGTGCTCAGAATAGCCGCGTTCAGGTGTCCATGCTCAAACTGAAACACATTTGAGCAAAATGTTTCTGAGTGGGGAAAATAGGAAGAAAGGAAAAGCAACATCAGAAAAGGAGAACTAGGGAAAAGAAAGTCTGTGAAGATAGAGAGGTACAAAATCAAAGAAGCAAGATCACGAACAAAACAACAACAACAAGACTTACACAAACTTCAGTAAGGTATCCCCAAAGTCTTGGTGTTAATGCAAAACTGGAACCTGCCCAAATAATATTCAGCCATCATTCATAGTGAACTCATTAAAGTAGAAACTTTTTGAATGATTTTAAGGTTTATTTCTTGGTGTTTTGCTACTGAATTGCAGTAGAATCCCCTTTATCTCTTGATTATCTATGCTTAATTGTCTATTGTACTTTCCCCAGAATGTCTCGCATTAGGGCAGGTAGACCACTGTCCTTAAATTTAATCTGGCCAGCTCCTCCATTCTTCCCAGTGTTACCTTTCCCCCACCTCTACATAACCATAGTCACTCTTGAATTCAGTCACAGTATATCCAACTGACCCACCAAATCTTTTCTTTGTTTGGGAGTGGCAGAAGAGGTGGTGCATACATTCAAGGGTGCCATGATAGCTTAGGGAAAGGAAGATCCTGTGAAAATTAACAACTAAGCTGACCTAGAATCCATGAGAGCAGAAGATTGAGGGACACCAGTCCTATTTGGCCCATGAGACTCCTCCAGAAGTGTCTTCATGAACAGAGTTTTGCTTTGGCCAGAATGGCTTGCCTGAACTTCTAAGAACTTGTTTGATTTCAGATTTGAAACAAAACATATTTATTTTTTAAATGAAGGTTAAAAAACAGAATCATAATTAAACATAAATAAAGCAATTGTCATTCCTTGCTTATAAGAGGCTAAGTAGAAGGATCTAGCCTGAATTATGTGGCAGATACAGCCACTGTCTGTATTTACATGATATGTTGAACCACATTTCAACCTAGTGTGTTGTGTGAACCTAGCCTATGAACTAAGAAAAATGAGATAGCAAATATAGGGCTCATGGGGATGCAAGTACTAAGAAGATCTTTGTTTATGCCCCTACTAAATGTGTTTCTAAAGGGGCATGATAGCTCCATGGTTAAAGATGCTGAGTTTGTCATATGGAAAGCTGACAGCCTGGTTTGAGACCCAAGTGCCCACAATGAGGTGAACTCCCAGTTCCTGTCCACCTAACAGTGAGTAGACAAATAGGTACCACTTTGGTGGGAAGGTAACTGTGTTCTGTGTGCCTTTGGCAGATAGCCATGCTGGTCATGTGACCACAGAAATGTCTTTGGACAATGCTGGCCTTCTCGGTTAAGAAATGGAGATGAGCACTGCCCCCTAGAGTCAGACACGATTGGACAAGGGAAACTTTTACCTTTAAATGTGCTGCTATTAGTGAGACTGAGCTAAGAATCTTTCCCAAAGACCTTAAAGATCAGGTAGGTTTATTTGGGAGAATGCCATTTTTCAGAGAGTCTGATCGTGTGATGCATGTGACGCCAAACAAGATACAAAAAACAAAACAAAACAGAAAGCCCCTAACAGGAACAACGTAGCAGCATATGCTGTGTTGCAAATTAACATTATTTCCTATGTGGGTGCTTTGCTAGTCCCTGAAAAACTGATCCCAGTATGAGAGTGAGTAACTGGCAGACTGCACATCCATTTCCTTGGATTCAGCATGAGACAGAAGTAAAATTGTGGCAACTACTACATCTTCTATGACGATTCTGTCAAGCAGCAGCTCACTTACCTTTTGAAGGACTAGTGAAGACAGGCAGGCAGAGGGGCATTTCTTCCCTCTACCTGGGTCTCCAGGTATGAGTGGCAACAGGGAAAATATGCCAGTTCACATCTGATTCATGAATAGTGGGGAAAGCTATTTGATAGCTTCTATGATGAGGTGCCCATTGTGGGGTAAAAGGGGCTGTCAGGTTGGTGTTTTTAGTTACGTAACTCCTTGTTTTTCCAGTCAACAATGCTTATGTGGAAATTCACCTGACACCAGTTTCAATCTCTTGACAGTTTCAATCTTTGAACTTTTGAACTTGAGAACAACCAGATTGACATCATTCTGTGCAATTAGGAGGAAACAATATTTAATTCTGTGCCATAAATACCTCAGCAGCTGATCTGGCAGCCATATTGGGTGTTGCCGTGATAGCTCCACGTGAATTTCCAGGTTACTGCAATGCATGTTACCTGGCTCTTATCTTTCAAGGAAGTAAAGGAAGAAGAGATATGTGGCACTCTTGGAAGCACCTAGTCAAGCCGAAACCGAAAGATAATGGGCATCTTGTGACTCCATTAAATATTTTTCTTCATGCTCCACCCTAAGTCTTATTTTGGTTTGCTGCCTTGTTTGCATGGTAGAGTGATGATCAAGTCCACATAATTGGGATTTATTTAGAAGTGTGGTTAGCAAAATTCTGGTTTAGTGCAAAGTTTATATTTTGTACTAAACACAATTTATAATTTATTACTGCTTCTCTATTAGTTCAAGGAGATCTGTAGTTCAAATGGAACCCTCTTTAGACACCAAGTATCAGATAGTGAATAGGAAATGGTGGCCTCCGTGATGAGGGCTCTGTTCATCTGGTTTTTCTCTATGTCCGTGATGGCGAACCTCTGGCATGCGTGCCACAGGTGGCATGCGGAGCCATTTTTGAGGGCATGCGGGGTGTTGCCCTGTCAGCTCCACTGCGCAGGCGCGTGCTGGCCAGCTGATATTCGGCCTTGATTTTTGGCCGTTTTTCACCCTCTGGAGGCTTCCCTTACGCCAGGGGTGTCCAAACTTGGGAACTTTAAGACTTGTGGACTGGGAGTTGAAGTCCACAAGTCTTAAAGTTCCCAAGTTTGAACACCCCTGCCTTACGCAAACCGGAAGTTTGGGAATGGACTTCCGGTTTGTACGTTGGGCTGTTTTTCACCCTCCCCAAGAAGCCTCCTTATGCCGGGCAGCGGGGTGTGTCACGCGCACATTTGCAAGGGGCACAGCATGTAGGCACGCAAGCACACGCGATAGTGCATGCGTGCTTTTGGCACCCGAGGTGAAAAAAGTTTGCCGTTACTGTTTTATGTGCTGCTTTGCTTTCCTGTGCACAATTGGAGTGTAAAACACTTTTGGAGTATAGATAAGTTAAAGTCCAGTTTTCACATGCAGTGAAGCAATTCAGTCCTCTCTATAACTTTCTCCTTGACATGAATTATTTCCTTATTAGGGTGGAAATATAATGTTAGGTACAAAGAACCAGAACAACACTATGAGCTGGTTTGAGAAGTTTCTTTATTGATACTTGCCTATTTACAAGAATCTCACTAGACTAACCACACCCTCCTGGGAATAACTGGATTAAGGCTCCAAGGGTTTTAGTGGTGTGTGTGTGTGAGTGAGAGGGGAGGGGGAGTGAGAGGGAGGGAGGGAGGGAGGGAGGGAGGGAGAGAGAGAGAGAGAGAGAGATAGAGATTATTTTAGCCAAGTTCAGATACGTTTGGCGAAAGCAAAGACGATCCCAAGTGCAGGTTAACTTCTAATGATTTACTTTGACTCCTGTGCAAAGTTTTGGCAGTATTAGAAACATCACTGTTTACATCACCATCTTCTAGGATGTTCTTTTTACTTCCCCTTTTAACCAAAGCTCTGGAATTTTCTAGCAGCTCCCATCCAAATATTAATCTTGATTAAATTGCAAGCTCAGTCAAATCAACTAGATCAATTTTATGTGTCACTAGCTTGATCAGTTTTGTACGTACCACACTTTAATAAGTCCTATTGAGTTTAAAGTTCAATGAAATTTACTCCGGGGTAATGTGCATAGGATTCAAATCTTTATTTGTCCCGGGTTCCCAACATACCTCAGGTTCTTCATATTGTTTCCCCTTATGGCAGCATAGTTTGGTTTAACTCACTGATTTTAAACCTGCGCCAACAAATAATTCCTTCATTTTTAATAGCTACCTTGTGTAACTGATGTCACTGAGGCAAACTATATATCAGATAGATTCCGTATCATCTCTTTCCAGTTGTGTTTCCTACAGCAGTCATTTGTTTGGGTTTCCAGAAAAAAATGTATGGAATACAACAGTGGCCCAAATATTGCATATGCCAAGTGGCATCAGTTGGTGAATAAATTTGAGTTCAGAAGACCTGGAGATACCTGATAGTTGCAAGTCTACCAGCTTGTCTACAGAAGTCAAGAACCATGTGAAAGATTGATGAAAGGCTAAGAGTGATGAAAGGCTAAGACCCAAGTTGTAAAGTCACACCAGGGAAGATCACAGCTTTCAAAGTACTAGGACCATAATGGTGAACCTATGGCATGCGCGCCCAAAGTGGCACGTGAAGCCATGTTGCCCGGCATGTGCTGCCTTGCCTGTTAGTTTTCCAGGTTTCTGGCATGCATGTGTGCATGATGATCAGCTGTCTTTCATGCGCACGGCAGTGCCGAAAACTGGTGTGCGCATGCATGCTGGCCACCTGATAGTCAAATACGCATGCGTGCCAGAACCCGGACATTCGGCTTTTCCAGAGTGCTATCCCTTCAGGTGTGTGGCAGTGCCGAAAACTGGCCTGCACATGTGCGCTAGAACCTGGAAATATGGTTTTTCCAGAATGCAGCCCCGATGAGCATGTGCAATGTTTCCACATGACCTTTTTGGCACTTGGTGCTGAAAGGTTCTCCATCACTGAACTAGGATTCAGAGGAAGGAAACCTTACTCCTTATCCCCGCTCTATTTTTTCAGGAACCAAATACTGGAATGTTGCATTGTGTGCATGTCCCAAGTGATTACAAAAGTGAATTACAAGTTGGATCATGAGCTGAAGGTGGGGAACATTGTCATCAATCTTTTATCGTGATCAGGTAAGTCACCAGTTTCCACAGAGTTTACTGACACCGTAGATATTTTCAGGGAGGAAGAATCTGCTGCAACTATGACTGCAGTTGGGACCTGCAACTCAGTCGTTAAGTGAAGTGGTTATTTTCATGATTTTATTATGTCAGCTTTCCTTTGCTTTACAGACCTGCAAAGAAAGACCATAAATGCAAGGGTTGGTTGCAAGCTTCCTTGTTCATCACTCTTGTAACTGCTAATAGCCTCTAAACGGAACTGTCCCTAAATGAGGACTACATACTGTATATTTGGTAGCATTTGCCCAGGGTTTAATGGATCCGTGAGTTTCCGAAGGATACCTGGAGATCTCCCCAAACTCCTGGCTGAGTGATTAGTTGACTCTGGAATAAATGGGTGGCAGTGACTTTTGGCAGACTACTCCCTGGGACGTCTCTCAGGGAACCACCAATCCAGGGAAGTTCCTGGTTTATGAACAAGCTCTGACAGATAAGATAGGAAAAGGAACACTTGGAGCAATACTAAAATAGAACTGAGACTAAATGTGGCTGAACCTGGATAAGAACTCAGGTTGGACTCCACCATGGTAGTAAGAGTGGTGCACAGGTCTTACTTCTCTGCTCATGTTGTATCTGTAGGTAGCTGCCCAACAATATTGTTTGAAACTACTTGGTCTTCCTTAGGGAAGGCTACACCAGAAGATTAGAAGAAATTCTTGCCTCATCTAGATGATAAAACTGTTTATATTTCTTGGTAGCAGGATGTCAGCTGGGTACATTCAGCTAAGTTGAAATAAGCTTGTCTTATGAAATTATCTCAGATTGATCTGAGTCTGTGGAAACTGAAGAAGTAGATACAGTTCTCTCTGCTGTAAGTTCTGCTATTTGTAGACTACATTTTTGCAGTAGATGTATTCCTTGACTTACGGCCGCAATTGACCAAAATTTATGTTGTTAAGAGAGACATTTGTTAAGTGAGTTTTACCCCCTTTTACAACCTTTCTTGTTGCAGTTGTTAAGTGAATCCCTGCAGCAGATAAGTTAATAACCCGGTTGTTAAGTGAATTTGGCTTCCCCATTGCTTGTCAGAAGGTCACAGTAGGGGATCACGTAACATTGGGATCAGTGGTGGGATTCAATTTTTTTTACTACTGGTTCTGTGGGGTGGCTTGGTGGGTGTGGCTTGGTGGGCATGGCTAGGCGGTCATGTGACTGGATGGGTGTGGCTGGGCGGTCATGTGACTGGGTGGGCAGGGCCAGCGAGTGGTGGCATTTGCTGAACTGTAGAATCGTTTCTACCGGTTCGAGAGAACCGGTCTGAAGCAGGTGAATACCACCTCTGATTGGGATGCAGCAATAGTCATAAATATGAGTCAGTTGCCAAGCATCTGAATTTTGATCACATGATCAGGGGGATGCTACAAAGGTTGTAACTGTGAAAAAATGTTATAAGTCACATTTTTAATGCTTAGGATGGTCACTAAGTCAATAAAAATTGTTCTGCGCATGTGCAGAAGCAAAAAACAAGAACCGGAGAACTGGTTCAGGGGCGTGGCAGGCTTGGGTTGCTGCCAGTTCCAGCGACCCAGGCTGCCAAACCACAGCCACTTCGGCCGATTAGTTATACCACCACTGGTATAACTAAGGCCTTTTCTATCCCGTAACTTGGCCTGAAACCAGATTGCATTTCACTGAAGGCTTGTAACCTGGAGGATCTACTCAGACCTATAGCTGTTGCTTGAACAGACTACTCCTGAATATTTGGACCCCCTTGTACTTCCAAGATTTAAAATAGTAGGAAAATATAAAGTATATTTGGGACCAGCTGATTATACCCATCCCTAAGTGGAGATCTTTATTTTACTCTGTATTGGCTTCTTATAAGCTACTCTGTGCTTACAAAATTGGAGCTTACAGTATTTTATGGCTTTTGTTTTACTTTTAAAGATTTGCTTTCTTACATAAGGTAAGCTAGAAGATACATAAAAGATCCTGTTTTTCTGGTTCTGAACAATAGCATACAAAATTATTGGCAAAGGTTTACTTGTGCAGATAAGAACAATGTAAAGTATGTCTGGGCGGCTCCATACACACACACACACACACACACACACACACACACACACACACACACACCAGCCAATGCGAGGGGAAAGCAAAAGCCAGAATGCCAAGTGTCCGCACAGAGCTTTTATTCCTGAGCTGGAACCTAAGAACACAATGAGTAATCAATCAAAGCCAGCTCTGGGAGCTTATAGATAGAGATAGAAGAAGATAGATTGCCATGCGCTTTGGGGAGGAAACCCTTGGGGTTGGTGCAGAAGGCATTGGTACATTCCAGTGACTCTCTGCCTAATGAATTATCTCAGATTGTTGAAACTTCCGGTGTTGAGCAGCTCAATGTCACAAACCAACAAGAAAATAAGTTGAGTTGGCATGACTCAACTTTCAGGATGTTCCTTGATGCACCAAAACTTTTTCTTTGTAAGTTTAGAGATAAAAGCATGCTTGAGCTTGTTCTTTTGTTCTTCTGTTGGGTAGAAGCCCTCATTTCATTCCTTCCCTAACTGGAAGGAGAACTGAGGGTGGCATCTGGCGTGGTGGTGGATGAATTTTTTAGAATCTTTGTACTGGGAGAAAAAGCAGCCATTAATGAAAACCAGATGTGCTGTGTCTTTATACAGCCAGTGAGAACTGAATTGGAGGAAACAATGATGCAATGATGACTCAGAGGCACGGTGACAGGCAGCTTTTTTGTGGGGTGGGTGCTCTAACTTCATAGGAGGCTTTTAAATGCAACTGATTCAGACGTCTTTGCAGATTAGCAGAACTTTCATGTCTCAAGGTAATATTCCCTTTTGAGAAAAGTCTGCATATTGCAGGAAAAGAGTGTGTTCATGTGTGTTTGTGTGCATATGTGTGTGTGTGTGTGTGCTTTAAAAAAAACTTACAGTACCAAGGACAGCTCCGTTCCTGCAGATTCATGTGGATTAACTGCACCAGTGAAGTTTCAACTAAGTGAATGGTTACATTGCCTCTTGTTTTTTCTTTAGTTTATGGAATGGATGGGGTGATATTTTATAGACAGGTTGTAAAAAATACACTTGAAGGAGAAGAATATTCATGAGTAGCCTGGTTCACATGTTAAACCAAAATGTTCTTGTAGTTGTCAACCTTGTTTATGATGGTGCAGATTTCTTAATCCTGGATGCTCTCCAGACATCTGGACATCAACTCCCACAATTTATAGTCCAGCCTTAATATTGCTGAGGATTCTGGAATTGTTCCATATATCTGAAGGACGCCAAGATTAGGGAAGAATGGCACTGTGTTTTGCAAATCCCTAGCCAATGGGAGATTGAACATGGCTTAGCATTATATCTGACCCCAGACAATGTGAACCAACACATCAGATCCCATTGTGATGCCCTGGACAAGTAGATGCTACATTTGGCCGAGTTGTTTTTGTAGCTCAATATTGTATATGCTAACTATCAATTATTTTCATGACTTTAGGCAGGTTCTTTCTGGAAATAATAGAGCCAAGTGCATGTGAATCAGATGTTCCTTCCCTGAGCTACAGCTCGTTCTATGTGAACACACTTAGATATCTAGCAAACCTTGGTTGACCTAAAAAAGCTAAGTAGGTCAGATAAGGTTACTACTGTAATGAAATATCACCAGGTCACCAAGTTGCTAAGGTCGAAAAACATTGTTTTAGTTCATACCAAAGGTGGATGGAAAAATAAGGAGAAGGTCCTTAACAATATCTAAATAATATTGAGATGAGAGCATTTTTATATGCTAAAAGCCTTCCCCCCACCCCACAGGCATGCATATACTATTTTTCTGGGAAAGGGGAGAGAGAGAGATGTGATAGAACGGGGTATAATAGAATGAGTTCCAGAAACAAGAAATCACATGTACATATTCAAAGCAGGAACAATACCAGGAACCATTTTTCTGCCTTTCAGCTGATTTACAGCAATTGGGCAGAATGTGCTGGACATTTGTCCCTGATTCTTATTAAACACCACTATCAGAACATTATTATGCCCCCCGACCCCTCCGGTTCAATCATGTCTGATTCTCAGACACTACTTGGACAAGTCCCTGTGACAGTACAAAACACTGCGCGACAGTTGGAAACTGCTGCGCGGTGTTTTGTTGCCACCTTTACAGCCGCGCAGCCGCGCACCTTAGAGGGAACAGTGCTAACAACATTGTGATGATTAGTGGTACCTCTCCCCCCATCTTTTGCACTGTACCATACAGAGGGGGTATTCAGCTGGTTCGCACTGATTCACCCGAACCGGTGGCAGAAATTTTGCCCAGTTCAGCGAACAGGTAGTAATGGCCAGCTGGCCATGCCCCCGAAACAGTCCCACTGTCACTGGTTGCTCACCTGGCCCTTTCGGTCGCCGTTTGCTTGCACCGCCTCTTTGCATATCAGCTCTCAAAGAGGCCAGCACCTGGCTGCAGGCCGCAGGCTGCTGAACAGTCCTCCGGTCAGCACTTGGACTTGCAAGGCAATGGGAATGTGCATGTGTGAAGAAGATGGCAGTGACAGCAGTTGCTTTTTCACTGACTGGAGGACTTTTCAGCCGCCTGTGGCCAGCCGCCAGCCTTTTTGAGAGCTGGTATGCAAAGAGGCAGCGGCTGGGAGGTTTCTTTGCCAGCCAGCCCTTCCCAGCAGCAGTAGCTGGCTGGGGCTACCCTAAACTCTGGTCAGCTTGTCTTCTGGACTGAACCAGCCCATGAAAAGTAAGCAACCAAAGAGGTGGTGGTGGTGGTGGGAGGAAGTGGGGAAACGGGGGTGACTAGCAAAGGGAGGGTGGGGGTAGATAGGGAAAAATCCTAAAAATTTCCTCCCTTTTCCTGTGGGTGTCTTTAGATGGGAGGGCAAGTGACTGAGTGGGCATGGGCGTGTGTGATGTAAAGTTGGCCACACCCACTCAGTCACTTGGGCCCCCCACCTAGCCACACCCCACCAAACCGGTAGTGAAAATTTTTGAATCCCACCACTGGCACTATACCTCATGTAAAGCATAGTGACCCTATTGTTTTTAGGAGCAATTGTGGCACATTCTGTGAATCAGAGATTTGAAAGGCTGGAATTAGTAAATCCAATTAGTAAATTGGAAAAACCGAGATTGCACATTAATTCAAGAACAAAGTATTAACGTAGTAAAATGCTTCCTGGGCCAATAACCCTGCCTCTTCCATGGTTCAACAAGCCTTTTGAACCTATCTCCTCACAAGGAAACCCAGAAGACCTTACTGTTCGTTCCTGATAGAATTGCCCTTCTGGGATTCATCCTGCAGAATCTGTTTCCCTTTTCAAACACCTTTCATGTCACCAGCTAAGCCCATTAGTAGGGAACAAGATATGCTGATTGAAAACCATTGATGCTCATGGTTACATGCCATACTTTTCCAGAAACTTGCCGGTATGTTGTGCAAACCTTGCTCCGGTGTTAATTGTAAGTTCTCTGTGCTTCAAATTTGAATATTGGTTTGCTTTCATATAATGAATTATTCACCTAACAATGTTAAATGTGCAAACTGTGCCAATGTGAAATACAATTCCTGATTGGGGACTGGCCTGTGGAAAAGTTTGAAAAAAACCCGAAAACCTCCCTGGGTGGAGTTGCCAACCAGTTCTCTTTATCTTTTAGGCGGTGGCTTCTTGTCATCTGGGAAGTAGGTATTATGTTTTCTGGCAGCAGCACTATTGCAAAAACCCATGACCATTTGCATGAAGTACACAAAGAAGCAGAATATACCTGTAGCAGGATGGCGGACAGATGCATTCTGGGACGTGTTGTTGTCTGAGGGATTCAGTGTCCCTTTTGAGTTGTATAAACAGGACTCAACTTGGATTCTGCAAGACAAAAGTCCTGAAGATCATCGGATTGTCGGGGACATAGAATCAAACTTGTGTATCACCCTTTTGTTTACCTGTGGTCTGATGCAGAGCTGTAACTCAGAAAAACAAATAGTAGGTAGCAGCTGGAAGATGAAGTCCCTGAATATTGACACACATAGGTGAGTGAGATTATTTGTGAGCAATGTGGCAGAAAAATTGCTTGCTGTGCTGGAAATGTCATCAGACACCGGGTTCATATCATATGTGGCGGACTTGCATAGAAGCTAAAAGATATTGGACTAAAATCCACACTTGGTTGGAGAAAATGATACACAAACACATAGACTTTAAACCAGAGATCTTTTTATTGGGAATTATACCGGAAACATATAACAGAGAACTGAAATATTTGATTGTAAATATGCTAATATCAGCTAGAATTGTATTTGCTAAAAACTGGAGAAATGGGAAAATACCAATACAGGAGGAAGTTATTCATAAAATAATGGAATGTGCTGAAATGAGTAAATTGACCTTTGAAATTAGAGAACAAGAAGATAAACAATTTTATAGGACAGCGATGGCGAACCTTTTTTGGCTCGTGTGCCATAAGTGGGGGGAGTGCAGGGGGGTCATGTGTGGGTGTGCCACAACCATAAAGCAATGCGCGACCCCCAATGCACATGTGCGCACTACAGGTGCTCCCCCC
Source organism: Natrix helvetica (assembly GCF_964273705.1). Lineage (NCBI taxonomy): Eukaryota > Metazoa > Chordata > Lepidosauria > Squamata > Natricidae > Natrix > Natrix helvetica. The sequence continues at coordinate 85,234,899 of NC_138552.1, forward strand.
CATTTTTACATGCTTTTTTCGCCCTTCCCAGGCTCCAGAGGCTTTATAGGAGCCTGGGGAGGGCGAAAACAGCCTCCCCCGCCCCCCCAGACGCCCTCCGGAGGCGTCAGAAGCCTCCGGACAGTCCCTGAAGCCTTTGGAGCGCTCAAAACGATCCTCCGAGCAAACCAGAAGTCACTTCCGGTTTGCTCAGAGGGCCGTTTTAAACGCTCCAAAGGCTTCAGGGACCGTCCGGAGGCTTCCCTGACGCCTTCAGAGCGCTCAAAACGACCAATGACTGAACGATAAAGTGTTTGATCCTCGAACTCAGGACTTGGTTCACGTGTTAAGTTGTGAAAATCTGTTTGCATGGGTGTCTTTGTTGTGCTAGCATCTTTCATGCTGGCTACATCCACACAACCCATTTAAGCTACCTACAGCTACATAACCATGGAGCTTGGGCTAGAGCAAACATGAGGATTCAATTGAAACGGGCCTGTAGCAATCTTCCAAAATAGCCCATATTTCTTGGGCAGTTGCATCAGGTGGAAAGATACCTTGGATCTCAATTTCCATTGACATGAGTAAAGTCACTTCCGGTTTGCTCGGAGGGTCGTTTTAAGCGCTCCGAAGGCTTCAGGGACTGTCCGAAGGCTTCAGGGACTGTCCGGAGGCTTCCCTGACGCCTCCGGAGGGCGTCCAGGGGGGCGGGGAGGCTCTTTTTGCCCTCCCCAGGCTCCTAAAAAGCCTCTGGAGCCTGGGGAGGGCGAAAAATGGCTTTAAAAAAGGGTGAACTTAGCTGGCCAGCGCACGCATGCGCGCTGGCCAGTAACAGGGCAGCGCCTCGCGTGCCCTGACAAATGGCTCCGCGTGCCACCTGTGGCACGCGTGCCATAGGTTCGCCATCGCTGTTATAGGATATGGGATTTATTTTATTCGTGGTTAAATAAAAAAATATGGAAATGAAAGCTACTAGAACTAGAGAATATAGTAAATGTAAGAACAATTGAATGATATAGAATAGAACATAGAAATATTTTACTACTGGAAATATCTGAGATGATATAATGAATTGCTACGGTGTAAATGATCCCAATACTTAATATATCTTGTGGAAAATGAAGAATAATGAGGATAGTCAAATAAACGAGGTATAATAATAATAATGTATATAAATATTTTTGATTTGATAATATGTGATTATATATGAATTGTAAGTGATAACTATGGAAGGGATGCACAGAAACCTTGTAACCAACCGGCACACTGTTTGTAATTGAAGATGGCTTTATGTTTTTTGTTTTGTTTCTTTATGTTTGTCTAAAAATAAAAACGTATATATATAAAAAAATAAAGAAAAAATGGTTGCTGAATGCCATGATGTATTGACCAAGAGTGATGACCTTTTAACCTTCCTTTTAACCTCACTCAACTATTATTTCTAGCAGCTCCAGCCAACATAACTAAGAATTGTGCACCAGCAATATCTACAGACCAAAATGTTTGATCCACTGCCTGCCTATATAACTCCCTCATATCTTGTGACTATATTCATACCTGCAACCTCAGGAAAGGTGGTTTTGCAAAATGATTCTTTGGATGGAATTGACTTTTTGGTTCTTGAACCTGGCTCTGATTGTCTGAGGCAAAAATATGAATGCTTGACCATCAATTGCAATAGTTGGAGCAATGTTTCTGAATCTTGACAATTTTTAGATGTGTGGAGTTCTTTCATTTCAATTCCCCTGGCTGGGGAGTTCTGGGAATTGAACTTCACACATCTTAAAGATACTAAAGTTGAGAAAGACTGAACTGAACTGGAATCAAAACTCCCCCGACCCCGACCCCACTATGCTTTTCCCATATGCCTGCATGTGGAGGAAGCATGAATGAGTGATAATGGTTACTGAATTTTTCCAGGCACAAGCCTGGAATCACAATGTGAGTTAGCAGAGCAGTATGTAATCTGTTTCTCTTGTTTGCTCAGGAAGAGTAGACTGCCGTTGGCTGTAATTTGGTCCAAAGGGATGTCATTCAGCATCGAAGACTTGAGATTGTTATCAAAATACTTTGCACATGTGATCAATATCCAAGGCTGAGAAAGGGATGGCAGAAAGTCCAAATTCCTTGTAAGAGTTGGAAAAAGGGAGACAGGACTTTAAACCCTGGAACTCCTTGGCTGGCAAGCAGAGAAAGTGATAAACGTTTTCCTTCTCTCTCTCCCCCTCTCCCTCTCTTTCTCTCTTTCATTCTTTGAGGGAGATGGTTGTTAAGAAATAAGAAATGTAAGTACCTTGTTTCTCCGAAAATAAGACATATTTTCTTTTGACCACCGAAATATGGTCTTGGCCTTATTATCGGAGGAGGGGGCTTATTATTTTGGAGCCAGACTCTTTGAGAGCCCGCTCGTAAGAGAGCAGCTGCATAGCAACCCCTCTCTCTGGCTAGTCAGAGCGCCACTCACTGACCAAACGGTATTCCAAAGGCACCAAGCTGAGCGAGCAGGGGGGAGGGGGCACTGGTGCTCGTGTGGCTTGGCACCTTCTGGATACCACTGGGTTGGTGAGTGGCACTCTGCCCAGCCGGAGGAGGGGCGGTGTTATCCACTGGGCTTATTTTCAGGGGAGGGCTTATATTTTTGCCCACCCCAAAAATCTGGCATGGCCTTATTTTCAGGACATCTGGACTTTTGTCAACTGGCTTGCACTTATAAAAGTTGCAGCAACCTGCCGTCTTTGTGGTCACTAGTTACAATCTTCCCTGCCAGCTTCTCAGAAGCAAAGTCAATGGGAAGCCAGCGAGGAAAGTTGCAAGTTGTTCTTGTAAGTGGCTCACACACCTCTCCATCTGGCAGCAGCCATCCCTTATCCTGCTGCACTCACACTACACCAGCCACCACCTTGCTCCTCCCACCCCTTACATGTATTTACAATACAGTAGAACCTCTGGCCATGACCATAATCAGAGAGCAACAGCCAAAGGGCCAGATATGGTCCAGAGTCCATAAAATGCCAAGATCTGCTTTAGAAGATGGAGTTGCTTTGCTTCAAATGTGAAGCCGCTGGGTGAGATCATCCGTGGTTTTGGGGTTGAGTATCACCTCTACGCTGATGCTACTCAGCTGTATATTTCAACCCCAAACCACCCCAACGAGGCTGTTGAAGTGATGTCCCGGTGCTTGGAAGCCGTCGGGGTCTGGATGGGGGACAACAGACTTAAACTCAACCCCTCCAAGACCGAGTGGCTGTGGCTACCGGCACCTCGGTTCAGCCAGCTGATTCCATCGCTGGCCATAGGGGGCGAACAATTGCCCCCTGTGGAACGGGCGTGCAATTTGGGCGTCCTCCTTGATGCCCAGCTGTCAATGGATGACCATGTGGCAGCCGTGGCGAGGGGGGCGTTCCACCAGGTTCGCCTGGTGCGCCAATTGCGCCCCCTACTGGACCGGGATGCCCTACGCACGGTCACTCATGCGCTGGTGACGTCCCGCCTGGATTACTGCAACGCTCTCTACATGGGGCTGCCCTTGGGATGCGCCCGGAGACTGCAGTTGGTTCAGAACGCAGCCGCGCGGGCTGTGATGGGGAGTACGAGGTACTCCCACGTAACACCTCTCCTGCGCGAGCTGCACTGGCTACCTGTGGTTTTTCGGGTGCGTTTCAAGGTGCTGATTACCATCTTTAAAGCGCTCCATGGCACGGGACCTAGTTACTTGCGGGATCGCATCCTCCCACATACATCCCTGCGGCCAATTCGCTCACACAGGGAGGGACTTCTCCTGGTGCCGTCCACTAGGCAATGCCAACGGGCGACACCAAGGAGTAGGGCCTTCTCTGTGATGGGCCCAACCCTCTGGAATGACCTGCCCCCCGACATTAGAACCACTTCTGACCTCCGCTCCTTCCGGCAAAAATTGAAGACTCACCTGTTCCGATTAGCAGGCCTGGCATAATTACAACTGTCCCTCCTGGCAAATGTATTATTATCTGGTGATCTTAGGGGTTTTTTAATCTGTTGTGTCTGTTTTAGGGATTAAAAAAAAAATTATATTTATATTAGCTTTGTACAGTTCTTTTAATTGCATTTTAACCTCCTCCAAACTGTACATATTTAATTTTTTATTGTATTTTGTGATATTCTCTATGGACTGTACACCGCCCCGAGTCCCTTCTGGGAGAGGGGGCGGTCTAGAAGCACCAAATATAAATAAATAAATAAATAAATAAATAAATAAATAAATAAATAAATAAATAAATAAATAAATAATAAATAAATAAATAAATAAATAAATAAATAAATAAATAAATAAATAAATAAACAAACCACCAAGTACAGTCACAGCAATTGTTGTAGGACCTTGTAGACTAGAAGATCCCCAAATTCAGCATTATAGGAATTATTTAAAAAAATCAAATGAAATCCATCATCACAATTTATACCATCTTTGTGGTCTTTCTTTGCTTTGGCTCTTCATCTGGGGGAGAGAGAGAGAGAGACAGAGAGAGAGAGAGACGGAAAAACAGAGAGAGACAAGAGACAGTGAGACACTGGAAGCAGGCAATTTGTCCAGAGCCAAAGAGACATTAGCTAATACAAAGAATATTAAATAAATGTTCTCATGAACATTTGCCATTCTCGACCATTTGTTGACTTTTCCAGATATAAGAACTCCATCTAGATTTCAATAGGAGTTGCCTGATACAATATATTCAAACAGGTTTCTTCTTGGCACAAAGTCTATTACTGTCTCTCATTTGGCACTTAACAATTCACAGAAATAAGAACCTAATTGGGAAAGATATGTTAAAGAATATATATACATTTTGGGAACAATGCGTAAATTAAAATGGATATTAGGGGCTTGTTGCACGGGCCAGAAAAATTGGCCGAGACCTGAATCCAGAGCTTTGGGAGTGATGTGGACTGAAATTTTGATACTTGTCTTGAACTGGAGTGAGATTTATTGTAAATGAACTTATAGTAGAACCTCCGCTTCTCACCATGACCAAATTGATTTGTTTTTTTTGTAAGTGCCAAATTTCCTGTTCTTTGTTCACAAAAAACAGCAACCCACGTGTGGCTGCTGCATTAATTTTGGTTAGGTTCGGGTCACAAACAAATTGGGTTGTGACCAAACTTATGGAACGAATTATGGTCGTGACCAGAGGTTCTACTGTACTATGTTCCACTGTTTAGCATGAGTCATACCAGAAGTGATATTCAGCCAGTTCTGACAGGTTCTGGAGAACTGGCAGCGGAAATTGTGAGAGTGCAGAGAAAATGGGGATTTTGCAGTATCCTTCCTCTGCTACACTTAAAAAGCCACGGCCACTGAACCGTAGTAAAAAAATTTGAATCCCACCACTGAGTCATACAACTGATACATTTTGTCTTTTTTTTAAGTAGAATCAAATGCAATTTGCAGGAAATTAAGTTTTATGTGAGGTTGAAGCTGACAGAATTTCATAGCAGCTCATAAAAGAGAGATTTGAGCTATTATATGTATTTTGTTTTTTAGAAAACAGTTTTAGTAGTAATTACAATGAGGAACACCTATGCTAAATTTCATCTGAGGATTTTTGTGCAAAGGGAAGGAGCATTCATAAGGAATGGCACTAGTTAGTTACTGTCCGAGACAGAAGTATAAGAAATAGTGATTATAGTGCTGTGATCATGATGGTGGTATCCCCATGCTTGGATGAAGTACAGGGAGGGGGGAGGGAGGGAGAGAGAGAGAGAGAAATGGAGACAGATGCAGAGAGAGAGACACACACAGAGAGAGACAGGGACAGACAGAGAAGAGAGACAGAGACACTAGAAATAGGCAATTTGTCCAGAGCCCTTTTGCTCCGGGCAGCTTTCCTGTCTCTATGACTTCATATCCACTGGAATATTTTATACTGATGTGTTTTATACTTCAGTGATTAAGTATCTTGACTATAAATATGGGTGAATGCAAATGATATTTGCTAGAAAACTTAATAAAGCTACGTTAAAGAGCAGATAGAAATGGGTTTCTAGGAAAAAATAAATAGCTGTGATACTGAGAAATACAGTTCCTAGAATGAATGAATCATTTTATTTCTTAGAAACCTACTTTTCCTTTTGTCTATGTGCTAGCTACAGTACTTGAATAGAAAAAACAATCACTTAATTTCTTAAGTTTGAATAGCTAGGTCACACTTCCCTCAACCTTTCTCATTTACGATGTATTTGAACTACAAGTACCAGAATTTCCCAGACAGCATAAACCCAATAGAAGTTGTCCTCTACTTACAATAGTTTGTTTAGTGACTGTTCAAAGTTACAACACTACTGAAAAAGTGACCAATGACCATGTTTCACACTTACGATCATTGCAGCATCCCCATAGTCACATGATCAAAATTAAAACGCTTGGCAACTGAATCATATTTATGACCTTTGCAGTGTCCCTGGGTCATGTGATCACCTTTTGTGACCTTCTGTCAAGCAAAGTCCATGGGAAATCCATAGTCACTTAACAACCATGTCACTAACTTAACAACCTCAGCGATTCACTTAAGAGTTGAGGTAAGAAAGGTAGCAAAATGGGGCAAAACTCACTTAACAGCTGTCTTGCTTAGCAACAGAAATTTTGAGCTGAATTATGGTTGTAAGTCAAGGGCTGCCTATAGCTTTGGAGTAGGTGGATGGAGAACAGCAGTCCTGTTTCCTTTTGAGGAACTGAAAATAAAGGAATCATTCAATTTAAATATGACTTTTATTTAAAAAAAAGGTAATGTAAAATTTTTCTTTAAGCAAATTAAATGCCCACATAGTGGGATGGAAACACAATTAGCATCTCACAAAAGAGTCTCCAATAAAATGCTCTTGGAGAGAATGGGCACAGATTTTCATGGAAGGGATCTGAGCTCAAACAGCTTAAGTCAACACTAAACACACAGCATTAAGAGCTGCAGTGGCACAGTAGGTGGAATGCAGTACTGCAGGCTACTTCTGCTCACTGCCAGCTGACTGAATTTGGCAGTTCGAATCTCACCAGGCTCAAGGTTGACTCAGCCTTCCATCCTTCCAAGGTGGGTAAAATGAGGACCCAGATTGTTGAGGGCAAGATGCTGACTCTGTAAACTGCTGAGAGAGTAAAGCACTGTGAAGCAGTATAATGCTATTGCTATTAAAACTGCTGATACAGGAAATGGAGGCAAATACTTTGAAAGAGTTAGTAGATCCTTTCCAAATGTAGTCCATAAAGGAGACTAGAATGCCTGAAAATAAATAATTTGAGTTCAGATTCTAAACCAAAAGTCATCCTTTATTAATGAGGAGGGATTAGCTTCGTGTACTTGGTCCTGACTACTGTACTCCTTGACTCTCCTAGTTTACAGTAGCAATAAAAGTTTTAGAGGCAGTTCTTTTTTAGGACCTGTTGATTCCCTTAAGCAATGTTTCTCAACCTTTGCAACTTTAAGATGCGTGGACTTCAACTCCCTGAAGATTTTCTTGGCTTTCAGCCATAGCCCTTCTCACCTCTCTAGCACTGAAGAAGTTCAGTTTTGCTCCTACCAGGTTCTTTCTACTTGACCTTTGCTTAGCACTGTGCTTCTCTGTGCATCGTTATAAATAAAGGGAAAAAACAGTGAAGGCAACATTTGAATATAGTGGAAGAGCTAAACCAGCTGGAATGGAACTGTTTTTGAAACAGCCAGAAGCCGTAATTTGGTACAACCCAAATATCTGAAACTTTTCAAATATATGCACATGGGGTTTGCTAGGATTGAATCAAACAGTGTAAGTTTCAGCTCTTACTGGATTACGAAGTTGTTATTACAGTTTATGGGGTTGATATTTCTTCATCAGCTTGCTTTTTGTCCTGGATCCACAACTGGGGGGGGGGGGGACTGCTATTCTGCTCTGAGTTGCTGTAACAGTAGGATAACAAAGCAAACCTTTGACATAGATTTTGATACTTATGACCTATATTAACTAATGGAACTGGAGCACAGAGTAATATGGGTCTGCACTTTTTTTAAAAAATGAACTTCTGGTTTAGCAATTTGATTTGTAAACTCAAGCATAACCATACTTCATAAAATGGAAACGTTTGAATATTCTGTACCCAACATAAACCTAGCAGCTGGAAAACCTGCTGAATAGCCAGTGAGGCACAACTATAGGACTTAGTTTTGATGCACAAATGGGTTCTTCAGCTGTGGTTTTCTTTTCATTGAAAAGGAAGGCCAAACCCCTGATGACAAAACAGTTCTCCTCCTTTGCTCTTGCTGCAGATTACTGCAGTAATCTGCAAAAAAGCAAGAGTACTTTTTGGGGATCACTTGCAGCTGGAAATAATTGATTCAGTTCCAAAACATTAAGCTTAAGAAAGCATGGAATGGATGCAGAAGTACCCTTGGTGGCATTTAATCAATAAATTATCATTTGTTTGTGTGAATTAAAGTTCATTTTGTGTTTTGCAAGGAGATAAAAATTCTCAGGTTTTCCATACACAAAAAAAGAAAAACTAGAGATAGAGAGGAGACGGATTATTCCTTATAATTTCCCCAACATTGATGTAACTATCTGAAAATAAATACATATAGTGTATATTCAGATTTGTTTCCAGACTTGATATTAATACAAGGAAGTTGTAGGGAAAGCAGGTATGGCTGGAAATGAGAATATGTGCTTCTGGTTTTTTGTCTATATATGTAGCCTTTTTTTGAGCCCCTGAACCCCATGACTAATCATAAATGTGTGGACTGATTCATAAAATAGTCTGCTGTTTAAATCTAATTCAAATATTATAGTGTAGGTGCAGTGTTTCCCAACCTTAGCAACTTTACAACATGTGGACTTCAACTTCCAGAATTCCCCATCCAGTATGGCCAGCTGGGGAATTCTGGGACTTGAAGTACACACATCTCAAAGTTGCCAAGGTTGAGAAACACTATCCTTGAGTTAAAATTCATGGACAGGAATTTGAAGACTGTGTGTAAAGGTAACTCAAATAAAACACATTCTTCCAGGAAAGAAGGCAAAGTTTGTTGAACAATTCTGATGAACTTTGTTGATACAAAGGAGAGAGAAACTGAAAAGAGAAAATGATCTTCAAATTATAGACTTGCTTGTTTGAACACAAAGTTCATAATAATAATACATTGTTTTTTTGCATTACGTTTTTAGTTGGGATAAGCATACAACAGCAAATATTCAAGACAGCTAGGAATCACCCTCATAATTTACATATTTCATACTTAAGATTTTGCGCAGGGCAATGACTTCTGAAAATTCAAAGCTCTGCAAAAGAGTGCCTTGAAATCTAAATAAGTTAAAAATAAAATAAAATGTAGTTTAAAATGCTGTTGAAACAATTACAGGAAGCTGATCTTTTAATATTGTTGTTTCTTGGTAAAACAAATTAATTGTAGTGATGCATTTAATACTAGAGAATCTTGCCACTGTACCTGCCTTTTGTACTGTTAGTAAGTTCAGTTTAATTATTATCTAATTATCTCTATTCTGTATAGCATTCTTATACTGAAACATCTCAAAATGATACAGCTTGAAACCCAGTGAAAGTTAAAGAAGAAAAGATTCTTTAGCTGTTTCAGATGTTTAAAACAATTCAGATGTTTTAAGTTATAATGAATATCCACAAAGTGTAAATTCTAAATGCCAGTTCACCTTTATGGTTCGCCAGGTGCCTGGAAAAAAACCAAGGGGTTTAGAGACTGGGATACTTCAGGATACTCAATATTTAGCTTTGACTTCCTACTTAATGGTTACAAGCATGACAAGTTTTCAAGTTGGTAGCTAAAAATGTCCTTGTACTTCTTTTTTACACCAAAGGTGTATATCTCATCATGTATAATATATATAGGGTAAATAACTATTCTACTTTGGCTGTTAGTAAAAACAGGAAAATCAGGGAAGTGGGGAGAGAGAGAAAAAAAAAGAAAGAGAAAAAGGAAGAGCACAAAATTAATGGTTACTTAGGGTAGGACAGGCAACTAATTTTGGATCAAGGCTTGTATGAGCTGTCTCCTAATAGACAGTGGCAGTGCTGTTCCTTGGATTTGAATGGGAACACTTAGGAATGGCCCAAGACAATTTTTGGATAATCATGGACCCAGTTGGGAAGGGGAGACTTGAAGAATCCTATTCTCTGTGGAAGTGATTAGAAAAGACACTGGGCGTGTACATCTTCCTGTCAGCAATTTAATTTTTGTAAGCATGCCTGGGGTTTTAACTTTAACTTTTTGAATTTATTGTTTTATTTTGTTTTTGTTTTTTGCCTAATAGACAGTGGCTTTCTGCTTGCAGGTTTTTTTTGTTTCTTATTTTCCTTCAACTGTTAGAATTTAGAAGCAAAAAACTCCACTGCTGAGATTCAGACACAACATTATTATTGTTGATATTTATTGATGCCACTGATTTTCAGCTGCAAATGTTCAGTTTAGGAAGGGATTTGTGTTTGTGTGTTGTTTATTGTGACCTCAACTTATCACAATAAAGAAGGCGGCTAAGAATGGAATGGAATGGGGCATTCAAGATGTTATAAGTTGTTCCATTGTCAGAACAGAACAGAATAACAGAGATGGAGGTCTTCTGATCCAATCTCCTGTTCAAGCAGGAGACTCTTTACTGTTCCTGACAAGTGGCAGTCCAATCTCTTCTTAAAACCCTCCAGAGATGGAGCACTCACAACTTCTGAAGGCAAGCCTTTCCACTGGTTAATTGTTGTCATGGTCAGGAAATATCTCCTTAGCGCTAGGTTGCTTCTCTCCATGTTTAGTTTCCATCCATGGCTTCTTGTCTTGCCTTCTAGTGCAGGGTTGTCAAACTTGCGATGCATCATGCGCTTGCCATGCCCTGCTTGGTTTAACGAAGGGGGGGAAGTCTCGATATGTCATGTGATGCCGCCGTGATGCTGCAAGTTTGACAGCCCTATTCTAGTGCTTTGGGAAATAGTTTGACCCCCCTCCTTCCTTGTGGCAGACCCTCAGATATTGGAACATTGCTATCACGAGGACCCAGATTGTTAGGGGCAATAATGCTGACTCTGTAAAACGTCTCAAAGAGGGTTGTAAAGCACTGCGAAGCAGTATATAAGTCTAAGTGCTGTTGCTATTGCTACCATATTGCTATTATGTCACCCCTAAACCTTCTTTTCACAAGACTAGACATTTCCAATTGATGCAACTGTTCTTCATATATACTAACCTTCATCCCCCTAATCATTCTTGTTACACTCTTTCCAGAGACTCAATATCTTTTTATGATGAACTTCAGTAGTGTGTGAACTTCAGTAGCATGTGGCAGCATTTCAGAATGCTTCAGAAATGCTACATTTTCAGGGATTCCCCCCAGAGGCCAAGCGAAGGATGAATTCTCACATGCAAAATTAATTTTGCTGAAATGGGACAGGGAAAGCTTCTCTGGGTGGATGGGTTGGAAATGAGGCTTGGGGAGAAATCTTGAGGATACCAGCCAGAACAACAACAATGCTAGCAGGGGAATGACAACATCTGCCTGACCATTTGGTTGTCCCATGGCAAGAAAATGCCATGTTTGCTATGCCTAGCAAACAAATGTACTTTGCTAGGACCCCTGGCATACTGAAATGAAATATTGAAGTGTTTTTTTTTTAATGTCTCCTTTGACACACAACTGTAGCCAAACATGTATAATATATTCTCTTGCTTTGAGTGGCAGGGGGTGCAGTTGTTCACCAGGGTAAAGTGGAATGTAACCTTTTCTCTCAAGAATTGGCAGTGACAGGATACGTCTCCTACTACAGCAGTTTAAATTTGGACACAAGTACGTCTCCAGTATTTGCAAAATTCCAAAAATCTCCTCATGAAGATTTTATTCATACATATACAAACATACACACACACACACACACGTGTGTGTGTGTGTGTGTATGTGTTTACTCTCATGGTGTAGAACTGTAGCCAAACATGTATAATATATTCTCTTGCTTTGAGTGGCAGGGGGTGCAGTTGTTCACCAGGCTAAAGTGGAATGTAACCCTTCTCTCAAGAATTGGCAATGACAGGATACGTCTCCTACTACAGCAGTTTAAGTTTGGACACAAGTACTTCTCCAGTATTTGCAAAATTCTAAAAATCTCCTCATGAAGATTTTATTCATACATATACAAACACGTGTGTGTGTGTGTGTTTACTCTCATGGTGTAGATTGCAATTCCTCACATTCTATAAAAGCAGATTCCATCCATTAGAGTGCTTGGATAAAATTATTTTGCTCTTGAAAGCCTTAATAATCTTCAGACTGCAAAATAGAATCCTGTTTCTCATTCACACACCCTTTTGTACAGAATTCATCTCACATTGTTATATCCATGGGCACAGTCAAGTATACTCCTGAAGAAAGAATACCATAAAAATATTTTCTTTTGAATAAGGCTGGGCTCCAAAACCATGCCCCATATCTAATTTGCCAAAATACATTTAGTTAGTTTGGTGCAGCTGGATTATCTTGGAGGATATCTTGGATTATCTTGAATTTTTTTGGTCAGCCAAAATAAAACAAAAAAAGCACCACTTTAGTTGTATAGTAGTATAGATTTTGATATTCAAACATCACCTGCCCCCAATGTTTTGCAAGATGTGGGGAGTGAGTCATTGACTGGGAAAAAATGTGAAATATTTCTAAGGAAAACAAGGGGGTGAAAAGACAATGGTATCAGTCCTGTTTGAATCTAAAATGCCAAGCATACACATCCCTGGTCACATCTAAGATATCAGAAAACTAGTGCCACCATCCTTATTCTGTTTTGGAGTCCCATCTGCTGAAGAACTGAAAACCCAGGAGTGCAAATATCACACAACCATGTTCTTATTCTTTCTTCATCAGGTTTCAGAGTGCTTGACTCATTCATGGCCAAGTCACAGATGAACACAAGAGCGTATGACATTAACTTTAGGTCGATGTCACCAGCAATCCTGCCTGTGAGACTCAGGAACATGGTGAGGAATCAGAAGAGGGGGCCATCACTAAATTGCTGGACACCTGGAGAAGTTGAGCTTTAATTTCCACTCTGCCTCAATTTCTTTCTTTCTCCACTTCCAACAATATTCCCTACAACCCGAGGACTCTCCTTGATACCTTGCGTGAGATAATGCAGTTTATTCTCCCTCATTGTCAAGATCTTTTATAGAAATTCATTAGTTTTTGCTTAAAAAGATGTAAAAATGTAATCTTGGAGCCAAAAACAGGCCCGGTATTAATAACAAATCCTATCCTGTTGATTTTTTTAAAAAAGTTTTTTTCCCCCGTTGATTTTTCTCTCCAGGTTTTCTATTCAGCACTGCAATTGCATAATCTCTGGTACTCACACAGTTTTTTTTGTTTTTTTTTTGCTGCTTTACATATTTATTTTTGGAAAGTATGTTTGTATTCCTACAGATCTTTGCATCCTTCTATTAGTGACCTGATTCTAGCAACAAAGCTAAACCCTAACCCCATGGGTTCATTAAGGGAGGGAAGGCTAAATAGTAAACCAGAACTTTCTCAGAAAAATAATATACTTAGGGTGAGACAAAAAAATATCCTAAAAGAAGCAGAGTCTAAACCTCCACTGTTTTGCGCGGAAGAATCTGAAAGCATGTTTGATTTCCACCACAAAAATAGACTTCCAGATTGTGACGTCCTGTAATCTTTGTGTAGCAAAAACTGAAGGTAAATAACAGAATGGGTTTACCAGGATGGCAGCTTTGCTCCCAAAGTTGCTCAGAAAGACATTCTGGCTGTGGTCTACTTTAAACCAAAAGCTTTGAATTCAGAAGCTTGTCATAGTGAATAAATTATGTAGTTCCTCATGAATCTGTTTTTTCTTCCTGGCTGACCTGGTTGGATAGTCTTGAACATGATTGCGCTTTAACCCTCAAAGGTGCTTTTTCAAGAGACAACTGGACTTTCTGATTTTTCTTTGAAGATGTTTTGTTTCTCATTCAAGATGAGAAGCAAAATATCTTCAAAGAAAAATCAGAAAGTCCAGTTGCCTCTTGAAAAAAAGCACCTTTGGGACAACCATGACTGAGAATCTCCATAGAGGATTGTGCTTTAAACACTTGTAACCTTTTTCTTTCATGCTTTTATAGCTTTACTTGGTGGAACAATTCTGTGTTGTGTGGGTTGTCTGTTGCTGAGCCTGTTGCAAGAATTCTTAAGACAATGATTTAGCTTGAATTTTTGAAAAAGCCAGCGAGAAAACAAATGGGTAAAAAAATGGGCACTTTTCATTTTTCTAGCCTGACATGATTTCTAGAAAGCTGCTGCCCTCTGCTGAGTCACAGAAAATATGACTGGACAAGGCCCGATCAGACCAGCCTTTTCCTCCAATCAGGAGTGAGCTGAGCAGTCAGCCCAGCTGTAGTGGTTATCATTCCAAATTCATTTGCTCTATGAGGTAGATGGGTGTGTTAAAAACAGAGATGTGATAAATAAATAAAGAAATACAGATATTTTTTTTGGGGGGGGGGTAACTTGTCGAAGTTTACTTCCTGAAGATTTCTTTGTGTGAAAGAAGAATGAGTAATATGGTTCACGTTTCCCTCAAAACATTCTCTCTTTAAAATTGCTAGGAAGTTTAATCTAGAGGACTTTCATCTGATCCATAATTAACAATAGTGACAATGAAACTGGAAAGGAGCAACCCGGACCCCCAAAAAGGCAAAGTAGAAAAATAATGTTGAATTAATATATCTTATGCACATGTGTATAGAACAGGGCTCTCCAAATTGGCAACTTTAAGGCTTGTGGAGTTCGACTCTGAATGGCTGGCTGAGGAATTCTGGGAGCTGAAATCCACAAGTCTCGAAGTTGCCAATTTGGAGACCCCTGTTTTATGCACATGTACATAAAATATATTAATTCAACATTATTTTTCAACTTTGCCCTTTTTTGTTGCTCCTTACTGGCTTTATTGTCACAATCTATTGTTAATTATGGATAAGATAAAAGTTCTCTGGATTAAACTTTCTAGCAATTTTAAAGAGAGAATGTTTTGAGGCAAATGTGAATCATATTTCTTTTTGTTCTTTCACACAAAGAAAACTTTAACCCTGGTATAGACCATCTAACCATTTCCTTCCTTCCTTCCTTCCTTCCTTCCTTCCTTCCTTCCTTCCTTCCTTCCTTCCTTCCTTCTTTCTTTCTTTCTTTCTTTCTTTCTTTCTTTCTTTCTTTCTCTCTCTCTCTCTTTTTCTTTCTTTTCCATCTCCTCCTTTTCATTGCTTTGTTAATTTACCACATCTCCTGCTGCGATCTGCCTGCTGAATGGAAAAAAAGAAAACCACAATGGAACTTGTTATGATCTCGATTCTTTCCCTGAAAACATACTATCTATTTTAAGGCAGTTAATGGCAAGTGGATTTTAGTGTGAAGAAACTGTAAGATTGCAGGAACAATGTCAAAAATGACCACACCCTTGTTTTACTGAAACTCACAGAAGAACAAGGGGCATGCATTTTTCTGTACTCTAAAAATCTCTTTGCCACATTGAGGCAGTAATTGCTGCAAAAGGGGCCCAAACCAAGTACTGAGTACATATGCATGTTTATACTTTTCAGAGATCTGATATCGTTCTATGTATAATCTTTGTTTTATTGATTGCATGTAATATTCTAATTTTCTGAGATGGTGGATTTGGAGTTTTCATGAGCTGTATGCCATAATCATCACAATTATGACAAATCAGGGCTTGAACTTTCTTGCTTTGCATGTAATGAGTATTATCTCATATATTAGTTTCACCTTTTAAGTTGCATTACTGAAATAAATGAAATTTTGCATGATATTCTAATTTTTTGAGTTTCACATGTATGTTTATAGCTCTTTCACACACAGTTGAATATGAGAGTCTTGTGAAAAGAATTTATTTAGGCTTGCATAGTCTCAGCATTATATTTAAAAGTTAGGATACTAGAGCCAACATGAATAACATGTGTGTAAAGGGGTCTGTGGCTTTGAAGTTTCTATTTTATTTATGCAAGATACCAGCTAATCCTAACTAGTAATATTTTCCATTAAGTTCAATATCTTGTAAATTGATTTTCAGCATGAAACAGCTGCACCAAACCACTTCCCCAAATCTTAACAATGCTATCTGCTAATCAATCAAATGGATCTCTTTGAGGAAATTAATGTGCTAATTTACAGAAAGAAAACAGGGAAGTCGCATCCCCACCTGGGATGAATATTCATTTGAGATTGAGATTGTGATCAGCAACTTTCTTGCAGTCAGGAGTTTAATTTCTCTCTTTCTCACACACACACACACACACCCACACCCACACACTTTCTTTCTTTTTCTTTGGTTTTCTAAATGCTGCAGAGGATATGAGCTACTAAGTGTGTGGAGCCACAATCCTGGCCTGGTTCAAGAGATGTATGTGGATTGTTGGCTATGATTTTTATTCTCCTTCTACATAAACCTTAAGAAAGACTGGCTGTGGCCAGTTAGTTATATGTAGATACAAAACTAAGAGGCAGAATGGTAAAGATGGAAAGGAAGTTGATCTTCTTTGGTTTTTCAAATAAGATTTTTATCCCATCTCTCTCTTTCTCTCTCTCGGTCTCTGTCTGTCTCTGTCTCTCTCTCTTTCTCTGTCTCTCTTTCTCTGTCTCTATCTCTCTCTGTCTATCTCCTTCATCCAAGCATGGGGATCCCTCCATCATATTACAGCACTATAATCACTATCTCTTACACTTCAGATAGTAATTAACTAGTTCCATTCCTAGTTTCTAGAGCAGCACTTTCACCACTACACCAAGACCACTATGGTCTTGTTTTATTTTTCCCAAAAAAGGATGTAAGAAGAAAGAAAGGGAAAATCATTTAGAATGTTACCCAGCTGCCTGTATTCTTAAACATAGTACAGTAATAGAAAGTAGAATAAATGCTTATCTACCACTTCCAATATTTGAACTTACTCATTGGGGGAAGACTATTCCCTCTTGTACTGATGAAAGCCCAACTCTTCATGCAAATGCAGTATCCACACAATAGATTTCCCATCTTTTGTGGACTGTATTTCAGTGCATCTTATTGGTACTCATCCACTCAATGATCACCCTAGGCACCAATTCAGATTCAGCCATGAGTTGGTATTCATTCCCCACCAATTTAACCATTTTTCCTCCACAGGAAAAAAAAATCATGCCAGAAAATTGAAGACAAGATGTTACGGGCTTGCATAACAGGGTTTCCTTCAGTTTAGACCTCTAGTATTCCCACATTTCTTCCACTAAGTGACTAGTGGAATTTGGCTATATATATCATAGCACCTATGTCACTGGGCCAAGCAATGCTACTATTGGTGTCAGGGCAGATACATCATCCTCAGAGTGCAATATTCTCAGTCTCCATTGCAGGATATTGGCATGATAAACAGCAGCCAAAAGAGCATAATTTTCACTGTTCTTTAAAATGTCATGTTTTTTTAAATTGTGGAAAAATAGAATTGGGTATAATGCAAATTGTTACACCAGGTTTGTATGCCAAGATAGATAACAAAATCACACATAGTACTATATTCCTTTTCACGGTAGAAAGTACCTATGAGGAAAATAAATAAATAAATAAAGGCAGCAAGACCTTGGAATTTTGATCTCGCCACCATCAGCTGATAAGACTGTCACCTGACAGATATTTTTAACCAAACCAGGAAACAAACGAGGGAAAAAGCTCTGTGATGACATGCAAAAAATCTTCAATTGCTTACTAAAGTGCATATCTTTTAATACTTACTAGAATGTTGAATGCTTTTGTTTATTATTCCTGATATAAATATCAAAGTACTTACCTTTGATCCCTCACCTGAAACTCAACTTTCCTTAGCCCTTGAGATGTATTATACTCCTCTGAGAATTACTAACCAGCAATTCTTGTGGGCGTTTAAAAAATTTTAACCTGCTTGGGCACAAAACAGAAGGGAAAAAACATGTGGTAAATTTTTACCAATCTGACCAATGTTTATTTTTTGGTCCTTGCCCACACGCAGGCAAATTAAACACTTCATAACAAAGCACGAGGCCGAACCCATTTTAAATTTCACAAAATCAGTTGAATCTGTGCATGTAAGTATGTATTATATCTATTACATGATTTAGAAGCTATTCTCCTCTAAGCATCTCTGGATGGGTTACATTTTAAAAAGCAGGAAACACAACAAATATATAGATCATACACCCAGAATACAAACCATGCATAATGAGTAAAACATCCTACAGAGACTCAACAACCATCTTACTGCAGGAATGGGACAGAAATTTGGTTTTCAATAACTGTTTGAATATCATCAGGGTGGAAGCCATGTGGATCTATGAATTATAAAGAAAAATAGTTTGGCATCATGATTTAAGGCAACATGCTAAAAACTGGGAAACTGTAAGTTCTAGTCCCATTTTAGGCACAACGTCAGCTGGGTCGCCATCTTTCAGCCCTAGGAAGGAGTAGTGACAAACCACTTCTGAAAATCTATCCAAGAAAAGTGCAAGGATTAGTCCAGGTAGTTCCAGGAGTCAATGCTGACTGGAAGGAAACTTATATCTATATATTTATATATAATTTTGTCCAACCCACTGCTCAGTGAGAATCCACTAAATCAGTGTTTCTCAACCTTGGGAACTTTAGGAAGTATGGACTTCAACACCCAGAATTCCTAAGCCATCACAAATCCTGAGAATTCTGAGAGTTGAAACCCACATCTTAGAATACCCAAGGTTGAGAAACACTGCACTAGATAATAGATGCAAAGACTAGAAAGCTAATGATGAAAGATGATTAACAAACCAGAAATAAATACAGGTATAAAGTCATATAGAAGAATGCGTATTGTAAGCAATATCACTACCAGAATGTATAAAAGTGTAAATTAAAATATATAGAATGACAAATGTATAGAGAACTATGTTAGAACCATGGAAACAATAGATATAAGTTTGTTCTATAATATCAAGTTCCTATTTTTTTTTCCTTTTTTATTCTTTTTTACATTGAGTATATTGTATAAATAAGAGAAAAATGGACACAATTAGGATATATAACATCATGTATATCTTAAAAGATGCTGATATAATCAGTATGTCGCTTTTGCAAAGTTGAAACTGTGATGAAGAAAAAGGTACAATATCTTTTTTTTTAAAAAAAAGAGAACACTGCACTTTATTAACTCCATAGACCAGGAGTGTCAAACTCGCGTCGTCACAGTGTCATCACGTGAGATATGGCTTCCCCCCCTTTACTAAACCAGGCATGGGTGTGGCCAGTGTGTGACGCATCTGGCCCATGGGCCGGGAGGTTGGCAACCCTGCCATAGACTATATGAATTGAACAAGTTGTAAGAATGCCTCCGGGATTCAGAAGCTTTCTTGTATATTGAGAACTCTAGAGGCAGGAGTTTTGCTGTCAGACTATTATTGGGGTGGTACTTGTTGGTGTTAAAAGTGGGACCAAAGAATAGAGCAGGCTCAAGCAAGAGTCTGCAATCAAGTTGCTATCCATGAACATAATAGTGCCTTTTGAGTTCAGTGAACCAATCAATCCTTTCCTTTGATCATCACGTATAATCTCTTTGTGTGAAAGTAACAGGAAGATTAGACTTCTCAAATGAAAATAAAATCGCTTTCAGTTGTTACCTAGAATGACTAAAAAAAGCTGACACCCAATCAGACTATCTGACTGAGAACCATTTTAGTATCTATTACTCATTGCTTCCTAATTACAGTATCTGTCTGTGGTTCACATGTGTACAAAGACGTTATCGGGATTTAGTGAAATTGCCACCATTCATAATACTGTATTGGCCATTGCCAATGGGAACCTCAAAACCTAAACACCATCCTGCATAAAAGCTGCTCAGATTAATGGATGGCAGCAACACATGGAATATTAATCACCGAATGCTGATTATGTTTGCTACTCCTATGTTCTGCCTGGTAAGTAGGCAGGAAGAAGAGAGAGAAAACCTTTTGTCAGTTTCAAGATGCAGGCAAATGTCTTTTTGAACTGAAAAGCAGGATCTGAGTCAGGAGCAGAGATACATTATCACAAAACAGAAAAGGAGAGTTAATGGTTATGCAATGTTTAATGTTGGATGAGTTAATCAAACATGTTAAAGTTCAAATAAAGCTGATTGTATATCATTATGAAGCTGAATACAGGTGATCCTCAACTTATGACCACAAATTGAGCCCAGAATCTATGTTGCTAAGTGAGTAATTTGTTAAGTGAGTTTTGTCCCATTTTTATGAATTTTCTTGCCACAGTTGTTAAGTGAATCACTTGTTAAGCTAGTAAAACGGTTGTTAAGTGAATCTGGCTTCCCCATTGACATTGTTTGTCAGAAGGCCGCAAAAGGTGATCACATGACTCCAGGACTCTGCAACCATCATAAATATGAACCAGTTGTCAAACATCTGAATGTAAACCACGTGACCATGGGGATGCTGCAATGGTCATAAGTGTGAAAAGTGCTCCTAAGTCGCTTTTTTCAATGCCATTGTAACTTTGAACAGTTGCTAAATGAATGTTGTGAGTCGCGGACTACCTGTATATTGGGCCAATATTTTCTACACTAGAAAATAGCTTTGCTCTGACAATCCTAATTAGGGATAAAAACTGCAAAGTCTCGTGTGCGGAATTTTTTAAGCTTAACAATGTTGATAATAGGAACGTGGGTTTGTTTGCAAGGTGAAAAAGGTATTTTTCAGATCAGACTGGATACCTTTTTCTGACATTCGTGGGGGATGAAGAATCAGGATGTTGTTTGTGACTAATATCCCAACCCGACTTTCTCAGCAGCAGCCTGTGAGTTATTGTAGGTAGCGAAGCTTTTGTTTGTTTTTCCACTAGCTTCGGAAAACGTGATTCACCTCATATGATTATTGCAGGAATCTGCTAAGGAATAGAGCCTTTTTTGCTTTTTTGGCTTGCAAGAGCTCATCACAGCTGCTTGGTAAGCTCTAAACGTTTTGAAACTTAAAAAGGAAGTGGGAAGTGGAACAATTTTTCATCCATTCCAGAGCATGCATTGCGAAAAAGTAAATAGAGAATCCCAGGCAGATACACCCCCCCCCCCCAATTTTTCTTGGCTGGGAAAATCAGTTTCTAACAGACTTTGATTATAATTGTACTAAAGGACAAGTGGCATGTTTTCCTAGTCAGTAGTTATTGTGATCAGTGTCACAATATATACGGTATATGTGTTTGGCAAAATGAGATAATTTGTCAAAACAATTTTGCCTCCAACAGGTAAATTGAGATGGAGACCTGGAATGGATTGAGAAACTGCCTGTCGATAGCAGATAAGCCATCCAAATTGGTCCTAATCTTCTTTAGGAGTGTGTAGGTGTCTTTGTCACCATCTTTGTCACCATCTGAAGCATTTGAAAGTCTTTGTCACCATCTGAAGCATCTGAAAGAAGAAGAAGAAAAAGGGCACCATTCCTAAGGTAGATCTCAAAGTATTTCTCAAGTGAATTTTTCTGTGAGAATTGTATTGCTAAGTGGGTTTTGCCTTATTTTACGATCTTTCTTGCCACAGTGGTTAAGTGAATCGCTACAGTTATTAAGTTAGTCACACGGTTGTTAAATGAATCCGGCTTCCCCATTGACTTTGCTTGTCAAAGGTCGCAAAAGTTGATCACATGACCCTCCCCTCCCCTCCCGAGACACTGCAACATCATAAATATGAGTCAGTTGCCAAACATCTGAATTTTGATCATGTGACCATGGGGATGCTGCAATGGTTGTAAGTGTGAAAGACGGTCATAAGTCATTCCCAGTGGTGTTGTAACTTTGAACAGTCACTAAATGAACTGTTGTAAGTCGAGGTCTACCTGTATTTAAAATGTATAAACAGTGGATGTAATTATGAATCTGATAAGCCCTTTTTCAATTTTTTCATACTAAAATATGGACTGTGTTTGCAAGAAAAGGCTAATCAGGTCATTCCCTTCCCTTCACACCCAGTGACCTCTTTGTCACCCATCTACAACAGTGGTTTCCAGCATGGGGCCCACACCCCACACGGGGGCAGTTTGATTTTTAATGGGGGCAACTTGTTTAAACCAAGTTAATGGTCTTTTAGGCTTTCTCCGCGTGAGTAGAGTTCACTTTTTGAGTAAAGTAAGAATTATATGTCACAGGAAGGGGGAGGGGGATTAGGATTTTAGAGATGCTTAGGTGGAGCATGACCAAAAAAAAGTTGGGAACCACTGATCTACAATCACTTCCTTTCCCACTCTCCATTGGCTTCCCTAGCAAACGGAAATTATATCCAAATATCACCTGTTAGGACATCACAGTACTTCCATGTACTTTATGTACTTCCATCCCAACATCTGATGCAAGCAGTAAGTTATAGAGTTTGTGTCATGTGGTATATTCAGTTCTTTTCTCCCTTAGATGTCAGTTCCTGCAAAATCCCTCCCTTCCAATATTTGCCCCTTCCAAACGATCCTTTCTTTCTAAAAAGTGAACACAGTTAATAGAATAAATTTGTTTAACACATAGGCAAATATTTGCATGATATTTGACTTCCTGTTGAAGTCCTTTTCTCTTTGCTTGCTCCTTATGTTCATGTTTCAGGAGCTAGTACATTGCATTATATGGTATTAAAAAGCTCTTTTATTAAAGCTTTCCAGAGAACAATGACATTATTAAGCAGACAGGATACCATGTTAGAATAAGATCACTATTTGAGTAGTGTGTTTGTTCTGCCGGGTGTTACCCATGCATAGAATTGCTGAGTGTCTTAATTATAAATTTGTGGTGAACATTGCCTAAATTGCTGGAGCCAAATAGCAGACAATGCAAAGAGTATTAAATAAATGTTCTCATGAACATTTGCCATTTGTTGTCTACTCCGTATATAAGAACTGTACCTAGATTTCAGTGGGAGTAGCCTGATACAATATACTCAAACAGGTTTCTTCTTGGTACAAAGTCTATTATTGTCTCTCATTTGGCACTTAACAATTCACAGAAATAAGAACCTAATTGGGAAAGATATGTTAAAAAATATAAATACAGATTGGGAACCATGTGTGAATTAAAATGGATATTAGGGGCTTATTGCACGGTCCAGAAAAATTGGCTGAGACCTATATCGAGTGATCGAAAATGTGGACTGAAATTTTGATACTTGCCTTGAATTGGAGTGAGATTTATTGTAAAAGAACTTACTTTGTTCCATTGTTTAGTATGAGAGTTGTACAACTGGTATGTTTTGTCATTTTCTTAAAAAGTGGAATTAAATGCAATTTGCAGGAAATTAAGTTTTATGTGAGGTTGAAGCTGACAGAATTTCATAGCAGCTCATAAAAGAGATATTTGAGCTATTGTATGTATTTTGTTTTTTAGAAAACAGTTTTAGTAGTAATTACAATGAGGAACACCTATGCTAAATTTCAGCTGGGGATGTTTGTGCAAAGGGAAGGAGCATTCATAAGGAATGGCACTGGTTAGTTACTATCTGACACAGAAGTGTAAGAAATAGTGATTATAGTGCTGCAATCATGATGGAGGTATCAGGTATCCCTATGCTTGATGAGTAGGAGAGTGGAAGAGGGAGAGGGATAGGGAGAAAGAGGGAGGGAGGGAGGGAGGGAGGGAGGGAGGGAGAGAGAGAGAGAGAGACAGAGACAGAGACAGACAGAGACAGAGACAGAGACAGAGACAGACAGACAGACAGACAGACAGACAGACAGACAGACAGACAGACAGACTACACTTGGTAGATTATGAGGCCACACAGACGATATTAGCAAAACAGAATAATGGAAACTTTAATAAGAAAAAAGAATAAATTCTATATAAACAAAGGAAAAGGAAGAAATAATACTGGTTAATTGGGAGAGAAGATAAGTTCCAAAGCAGACTACCCTATAAAGCTTACATCAGTGTGAAAATAATTTTATTTTTGTTATTGTTATTGACTTCAGGAGAGGAAATAGTTCAAGGCTCAGAAAGCAAACTGAAAAGGGAAACAAAGGTGTATTAAATTGAGGGAGGGAAAGGAAATACATTAGAACTAGGACTGATTGATTATGGGACATCAAGTTGGCATTATCTCTGAACAAGTACATAGAAACTATGTAGACACAACTATGTAGACTCAACTAGACACAACGACAGTTTCTCCCTTGAATGCCATCACTCTGCTTAACAACTAATTCCCTCAACACTGTCAAATAATTTACTATATTACTATTATTTTTCTCTTCCTTCCCAGTATCTATCTCTTCCCACTTATGACTATAACCATGTTGCTTGTATCTTTCAATTTATATTGTTTTATTTGTTTACTAGCACAATTTGATAGCTTGTTAGTAACCTTGACTATCACTAAGTGTTGTATCTTTTTATTCTTGATGAATGTATTTTATTCTCCTTATGTACACTGAGAGCATATGCACTAAAGACAAATTCCTTGTGTGTCCAATCACACTTGGCCAATAAAGAATTCTATTCTATTCTATTCTATTCTATTCTATTCTATTCTATTCTATTCTATTCTATTCTATTCTATTCTAGCATCTATTTCTAACCTGGTTTCACTTATGCTGCTGTAATTGACTCCATCCACTTTAGACTCCATCCCGTTCTCTTTCCTTCCACCCATCCTTTCATTAAAGCCTTCTCTAGAGAGCCAGGTCTTCACATAATGTGCCCAAAGCATGGTAATCTAAACTTGATCCTTTATGCCTTGAGTGAGAACTCTGGGTTGGACTCTGTATTTATTTGCTTTGCTATTCATGATTTTCTCTAACACCAAAGTTCAAAAGCATCGTAATTTCTATTTTTCTATTTTTTCCCTCAAAACCTAATGTTGCATATAAGACCTCATAAATAATGGAAAGTTGTGAACAAGAAAAACATCTGAATTTTTCAGTGATTTTATTTTTTAAAAAAGGAAAGAATATGTGAAAATCTGTAAAAAGATATGATCTTGATATAAAACAATTCTCACATTTATAGTTTCTTGAATAAGTTTTGTTTTCATCGAAAGTTACACTGCCCTAATGCTGTCCTGTCTATTAACATTTGGTTCTAACAAATCAATTGGATAATAGAATGCTTGGGAACATTCTGTGACCCCAATGTTTCAGTATGGCATTTCAATCTGCATTAAGAAAGATAATTAGACCTCATGTTGGAAGGTGACTTTAAAATCCGAGTTTAGTTTGGTAAATCTTAAAGACAAAGAAAAATGTCTAAATTATTTGTGTAATTAAACAAAATATGAAATTGCTATTAAAATCTCTATTTGTCTCATCTTTACTTAGTAACAGTTTCACACTACCTGCACAGTGTCAAATATTTTGCAACAAGTATTATCAGAATGGGACCATAATTTACAAATATTTAAAAATAATTGTTGGATGCTCTGTGAATGCATCTAGTCTTTGTTCTAAAAAAATGTAGTACTCCAAGCAAGACTTAACACCCAAAAAACATTTTTACCTTTTATGGTAAATAGGAAATAGTGCATCTGACACAGATATTCAGAAAAGGTCAGGTTTAAGCTAAATAGATACTATCTGAAAGGAGAAATTATTTCTCCTTTAATCTCTAGAAAATAAATGAGCTAAAATGAATTGCATGTTTTTACTTCCTGAACATTCCAGGATAAGCCAACCCCCTCCCCACTGCCAAAAAAACCCCACACCAGAACAGAAGGACACAGACTAAACCATATGATCTGCTGTTATTCTTGTGTCTGTCTCTACTGCTTCCTTTTCTAATGCAGCTGTTCAGATACTGTCAGCATATGAATTATGATAATGTACGTAACATTAGATGATTGCTACTGGTTTAAAAGTGGAAATCTGTGGCATGTGAACATCAATGGATATCTATTATAGCTCCAAGAATTCTTGGTTAAATCATAAGATGTTACTGACATTTACATTATGGTTTGTAATAAGCTCTTTTGTTCTATTGTCTTAAGATTTGAAATATTTGCCTTTGAGTCCTATTGGGTTTGCCTTAGCCATCTCTCCCAAATCAAGTTTATTGCTGAGATTATCTACTGTATCTCTGTCTGTCTCTTGAAGTTTCATCCTTGTAGAAAGAATGTGAACCTGTTGTGGCCCAGCAGGCGCCGTTGCCGCTGCCACCAGACTCCGAGAGTGAGGGTCCCTATGAGTCGGCTTCAGAGGAGGTGGGGGACCCTGGACAGGGTTCCAACGCTGAGCAGGGATCGGAGAGTCTGGTCGGCCACCAGGAGGCGCCTGAGGCATGGAGCAGTGGTGAGAGCCAGAGGAGGGGGGCTCCCAATGCCATGCCTTGGAGCAGTGGGGAGGAGTCACGAGACAGTGAGTCAGAATTGAACAGGGAGTTCCTGGACGCTCATTACCGCCGCGCCCATAGACACAAGGAGCGTGGGCGTAATTATCGGCGGTAAGAGCTCTCAGCTGCTGATCAGGAGGCTCCTCTCCAGGTTATAAAAAGGGTTGACTGTGCAAACGCCCTTTGCAGCAGTCAACAGAGGACTTATGCCAGAAGTTCTAGTCTGGAATTCTAGCAAGCTGGATAGCTGGTTTCGTGTTTTGTTTTTGTGAGTTTTGTCTTGGTGGTTTACTGCCACGGAACCTTCTGTTTGTTTGTGCAATAAACCTTGTTCCCTTGTACTGTTCCGGATTGTGTTCTGTGTGGGCAAAGGAGGAAGGGGGGTCAGAACAGAACCCAAATAAGACTTGTATGTTTGCTTACTATGACAATTCAAATAATTTCAGACAGCCACAATAGAATGCACATTAGGTTTTATTCTACTAATTGTGGCTCAAAGATGCTTCATTACACATTCTTTAAGGATATACTTTATTTTCATGGCCCAGCCATGAAAAGATATGGAGGAATAAGGAATAATAATACCCTCCTGAATAAGTTGGATTGCCTGACTGTAAAACCAATATACTCAAGTGGAGGCTCTTACAGGGTAACAATATGCTATATGAATAAGGAGAAAAACAGAGCCTGGGCCCATCTGTTGTATGTTGGCTACTACCAGGAACATGTATCAGTAATGATTTATTTTTGGCCAACGTCAAAGCCAAGAAAGAGGCTTCATTCTGGCAGTTTAAAGTTTGGTCTCAACACAGAAGAAGAAATGGCATAGGCTCCTACTTATCTCAAGACTTATCTCAAGCTCATAGCCATTGTGCCTAAATTTGTCTTTAAATGATAATATGTTAAGATAATTTTTCCATCTTTCCCAACACAACTGTGACTGCATGCAAAGTTTTGGGTGTTTGATGATCATGACAGAATTTTCTAGTCTTCAACTATTCAACTATTGATGCCTTTCTGCTCCTCCTTCAACTTGATGAATTTCTTCCATGGCTTGGGCAACAGGAGAGTTCAGCCACCAGGTCTCTGCCTCCATCTCCCCATGCCCATGGAGGAGACATTGCAGATTTATGGGATAGTAGAAGCTTCCAGGCATAACTCCTTCATCTGATATATGTAGATGGGCTGACCTAGCAGGCTCCTACTTTTCTGGGCAACCCTTTTCACTTTGGCCCTGTGGATCAGGAAATCTGTGCATTGAGTAGGGATTTTGAAAGATCATGGTTTGACAGATGGTTAAACCCATGGATCTAGCCATCTGTCAAAACTTGCCCTACTCCTCCGGTCCCAAACCATGTTGTTATTATTATTATTTTATTAAATTTTATTTGCCATCCAACTTCAGTGGACTCCGGGCAGCTCCAATATACTCTGACTGGCATTAAATAATAGGGAAAGGCTGAGGGTCACAGAGGTGCGAAAGAACTGAGCCCAAACAAATGAGCAATAGAGTGAATTGCATGAAGTAACAAAAAAAGAAAGAAATTAGAAATGGAAGTTGAAATTTCTTAAGATTAGCTGATCTACTATAATTTCAAAGTCTACTATTGGAAGTTTATCTGAGTAAAAGGATTGTGTATAAATAGCGGATCAGTTGTCAGATCAACTACTAGACTGGATATAGTTGAGTGGCACCAATCTTTCACTGTCCACATAATCAGAAAAAAGAGTGTTTAAGTACATATATAGAGCCAGTTTGGTTAGTGGCTAAGGCACCTGGCTAGAAACTGGGAGATTTGAGTTCTAGTCTGCCTTAGCTAAGAAAACTAGCTGGGTGACCTTGGCGTTACACTCGCTCAGCCAAATTCATCTCATAGGGTTGTTATTGTGGGGAAAATAGGAGGAAAAAAAGTATTCAGTCACTTGAGTTGGTGAATAAAGATGGTATATAAATAATTAAAAAATAAGGTATGTGTTAGAGGTGGAAATACAAAACAAAGCAGAGCTACATTCCATAAGATGGAAATAGTGTTAAGTGTTAAATCACTTATTTTGCATACAGATAGTCTAGGTATATGATAGCATCTGAGTCAAACCG
Source organism: Natrix helvetica (assembly GCF_964273705.1). NCBI lineage: Eukaryota > Metazoa > Chordata > Lepidosauria > Squamata > Natricidae > Natrix > Natrix helvetica. The sequence continues at coordinate 85,263,281 of NC_138552.1, forward strand.
TCTTCAATATGGTGTGGACTGGTTCCTGAAGTCGGTTCTTTCCATACATCTGAAGATCTACCACATTGCTTACACCTGCACTTAAGAAGCATGTCTTAAGAGAGAGCTTTGCATCTCTCAAACTTTTTTGTTTGTTGCATTCTGGAAGTCTGTTAGTGTAATTGTGAAAACCATAGCAATATATTAAGAGCTTCCTGTGGTACTGTTTCTAGGAAGGACTTGGACTTCCTCCAACTAAAAGCTGCTTAAAAGACAATCCTATATGTATATCTTCAGAGTTCATTTGCAGAAAGTATGATTTATTTCCAGTGAAGAGGGATTAGGAATGCAGTTTCATTTCAATTTGAAATCCAGGCCATCAAGAGCAACAAGTACCTACTATATATCAAACTAGTTTCTATTCATTGAAACTGAGCAATGATTTTTTTTAAGGATGTTTGTTTTGGGGAAATGAGAAGGATTGGGTTATTTCCCTCCCCCCTAAACGACCTGACTTTTGGAAGGCAGAAATGTTTAGAACCTAATTAATTATGCTTTAATGGGGTTTATTATTGCATGCTGTGATAATTGGAAGACTGTGCATATGGGAACACAATGTTAAAATGAGGGAGGAACTGGAATTAAATAATATTTTGAAAACAAACATGGATAAGAAGATAAGGTTCACAGAGATGCCACATAGTGACTGTCTACTCAGAAGACAGGTTTCAAACAATGTTTTGGAAATGAAGTCTTTCCATCTTCACTTTTAGCTTACATAATGTGGAAAATCTCTTGGCCTTCTTCATATTCATCAATGTCTTTCAAGATCAAAGTGAGACTTATGGGTAATTATTCTTCAACAATATCTGAAGTGCTGTTATTCACCGCCTCTGCATTCTATGAACATCTGTCAAGCACTCACGTCACTTGTTTTTGAACTAGACATCAGTAACACTCAATCAGAAAAAAATCTACTTTCAGTCTTAGAAAGTTCCAATACCAGAGCTTTTGAATGCGCCCGTTCCCTTTCAAACTTCTGAGTGCATGTGCTCTTCCATTTCTTCTTGATCGTGTCTGCATATTTTTCTTAAAGGAATTTATTTCCAATGAAAGCAAGTTGGAGAGATTATTTTTATAGCTCCAGGATTGATACTGATTATGCTAGTTTAGAAGCAAGTAGGGAAGTGTTTTAATTGAACATGCTTCTTTTCCAACTTCTGCTGTGCTATCTTGTACCTTCCCTTCCCCTTCCTTCCTTCCTTCCTTCCTTCCTTCCTTCCTTCTAAAAAGTACAATGAAAATTTAAAGTCTTGAAGTCTCTAAAAATGGAGCTTCATCTGACCTGTGGCAATGGAATATCCCTTTACTGTAGGTTATTTCAGTTAAATTCATACTTTGGATTATGGATTTACTTCATTATTAAATATTTGAATAATAATTTTCCTAATTTGAAGGATAACGCAACAGATGACTAACAGCAACCAAAAATATATACCTAGTTTCATTGATTGAGTCTACAAATTACTTTGCAAATGTTAGATTTTTGTAATTTAAGGACTCAAAGTAAATCCTTGAAGTCAATAATTGAATTTTTTTTGAATTTATTAGCGCTTATAGACCGCCCCCTCTCCCGAAAGGGACTCGGGGCGGTGTACAGTCCATGTCAAAATACATCATTAAAAAAATTAAAATTACTAAATGGACAGTATGTACATATAAATATAAATAGATAGATAAGAGGAGGATAAAAGATGTGCAGGACTGTATTGCTAATAAATAATTAAAATATACAGACATTAAAACCCCCAATACCCTATAAAATTAAGTTTACACAATAATCCCCCTAAAAACCAGTAAAAATATATATGCCAGGAGATAGGCGTTGAAATTATGCCAGGCCAGCCAGTCGGAACAGGTGAGTCTTCAGTTTCTGCCGGAAGGAGCGGAAGTCAGTGGTGGTTCTAATGTCGGGGGGGAGGTCATTCCAGAGGGTTGGGCCCATCACAGAGAAGGCCCTACTCCTTGGCGTCGCCCGCTGGCATTGCCTAGCGGACGGCACCAGGAGAAGCCCCTCCCTGTGAGAGCGAATTGGCCGCTGGGATGTATGTGGGAGGACGTGATCCCGCAGGTAACTGGGCCCTATGCCATGGAGCGCTTTAAAGATGGTGGTCAAAACCTTGAAACGCACCCGAAAGACCGCAGGCAGCCAGTGCAGCTCGCGCAGGAGCGGTGTTACATGGGAGTACCTGGTACTCCCCATGACTGCCCGCGCGGCTGCGTACTGGACTAGCTGCAGTCTTTGGGCGCGTCCCAAGGGAAGCCCCATGTAGAGAGCATTACAGTAGTCCAGGCGAGACGTCACCAGTGCATGAGTGACCGTGCGTAGGGCATCCCGGTCCAGGAGGGGGCGCAATTGGCGCACCAGGCGAACCTGGTGGAACGCCCCCCTTGCCACGGCTGCCACATGGTCATCCATTGACAGCCGGGCATCTAGGAGGACGCCCAAATTGCGCGCCCGTTCCACAGGGGGCAGCTGTTCGCCCCCTATGGCCAGCGCTGGAATCAGCTGACTGAACCGAGGTGTCGGTAGCCACAGCCACTCAGTCTTGGAGGGGTTGAGTTTGAGTCTGTTGTCCCCCATCCAGACCCCGACGGCTTCCAAACACCGGGACATCACTTCGGCAGCCTCACTGGGGTGGTTTGGGGTTGAAACGTACAGCTGAGTATCATCAGCGTACAGATGATATTCAACCCCAAAACCACGGATGATCTCCCCCAGCGGCTTCACATATGCGTTGAACAGGAGGGGCGAGAGGACCGACCCCTGCGGCACCCCACAAGTGAGTGACCTCAGGGTCAACCTCTCCCCCCTGTCAACACACATTGCGACCGGTCGGAGAGGTAGGAGCCGAACCACCGTAGAACGGTGCCTCCGACTCCCATCCCCTCCAGCCGGCGCAATAGGATACCATGGTCGATGGTATCAAAAGCCGCTGAGAGATCTAATAGGACCAGGATAGAGGAGCAACCTCTATCTCTGGCCCTCCAGAGATCATCAACCAGCGTGACCAAGGCTGTCTCTGTGCTGTGCCCGGGTCGGAAGCCGGACTGGCGTGGGTCTAGATATTCGGATTCGTCAAGGTGTCGTGGAAATTGCTGTGCCACCACATTCTCAACAACCTTCGCTAAAAAGGGAAGGTTGGAGACTGGACGATAATTAGCCAGCTCCGTTGGGTCCAGTGAAGGCCTCTTGAGTAAGGGCCTCACCACCGCCTCTTTCAAGGCAGTTGGTAAGGATCCCTCACCCAATGAAGCGTTCACCAGGCCCAGAAGCCAGCTTCGTGTCACCTCCCAGGATGCCAGTACCAGCCAGGAGGGACACGGGTCCATTAAACATGTGGTGGGTCGCAGCCGTCCACGCAACCTGTCCAAATAATACATTGAAACTTATTTAAATAAACTGTTTTTCCAAACACACTTAATTTGGATAATTAATCTAAATTATTCTGATATATTTTAGATAACAAGTTTAAATCAGCTAAGGATTTTTATTTTATTATACATATTTTATATCAATCCTTTTGTAATTCCCTGCTTGAAATCTGGAAGACTTTTAAAAGTAGTTTTCAGCTCTGACGCATCTCTGAACATGGAATGCCTCTTATCACTTGGAAATAATCTGATGAATGCAGCATAGCTATCCACCCTGTTTACAGATTTTTTAAAAGATGTATTTCTTTGGAATGGAATGTACCATTTCACTAGCCTTTGTACATCACTCATATATTACGTTCCGAATTGCAGAGATTATTGTTTAGTCTTTGTTGTGTGTTTTCTTCTCTCCCCAGGAAGAGAAAAATAACTTTCCTTTTGGCCCATGGAAGTAAAAATAAAACTGGGTTGAATTTGAAGCTACAGTTTATATAATTGCCAAGGTGACTTGTCAAATAAGCTGGTACCCTGACATGTGATGAATTGCTTCTCAATAAGGAACGACTATTAGGTTGATGGTAGTTTATTTTAATGCAGAGTCACTGTACACACAGCATCCTGCAGAGGATACAAAACTACATACAGAGTTACTATTCAGTAAAAATGGAGTTAGTTACAGGCTATATTCTGCAGCCTCTCAAAAACGTATTGCTCCTTCCCTGCTCCAAAGCTGTTCCTATTGAAGTAAATATGTAGTGTTAATATTAGGATCCAAATAAATTCAGACTTTTTTTTAACAAAAGGGTGCAGCTGGTTTTTTAGTGGCATGTCAAGAAGCACACTCCAAAACATAGCTAGACAACCCCCTCCCTGCTAAATATAATTATTTTCCATGTCATTAATAATTTTCTCCTTTGTTAGAAAATATCAGCTTTGGGGCAGACTGTAGGGGCGTATTCAAGTATATTAAAAGCTGCAATATGTACCCGTCTGCCTTAAAGTAAGTGCCCAAAGCCATCCAGGTGGCATTGAGCCAGTCACACTCTCTCAACCCTAGGAAGAAAGCAATGGCAAGCCAACTTCTGAAAAACCTTGCAAAGAAAATTTCAGGGATTGACTTGAGGGCATCCAGAAAGAAAAAGGTATATCTATGTCAGAATAGATTAACATGTTTATATATCAGAGCCACGGTGGCACAGGGCTTAGAATGCTGTATTGCAGGCATATTCTGCTGACTGCCAGGGATTTGATTCTCACTGGCTCTAGGTTGACTCAATCTCCCATTCTTCTGAGGTCGTTAAAATGAGGACCCAGACTGTTGAGGGCAAGATGCTGAGTCTGTAAACCACTTAGAGAGGGCTGTAAAGCACTTTGAAGCAGTATATAAATCTTAGTGCTATTGCTATTGCTTAGAATCAGAAGCATCAGGCATTTTCATATATTCAGTGCACAAATGCAAATAAATTAATTTTCTAAACTTATATTTTAAAAATCCAGATTCCATCCTAAATCTTTAAATCAACTTCCTGTATAAATGCTTCTATAGTGATATTAACCTGGGGTAAGAAATTGGCGTTGCAAAGTGGATCTTCCTTGTCAAGTCATTGCTCACCTACTTTGTCTTCCGCCAGAAGGTCAGAGATTGATCCAAATATGTACAGAGAGAAGAGGGGGAATTGGCCATGTGAAGATGAAAAAAAGAAATGAAATTGTGTTATTAAACAGACTAAAATAGAACACAATATATGCAGTAAATATGAAGGGGAAGGAACAAATTGATTTTTTTTGAAATGTGACAAGACTTCATCTAGCAGCACATTCTGTTTATCCTGTGTTCCATGTACTGCAAATTCCAGCCTGCCCTTCTTGTATCTAGCAACAGCTATGAAAATTAAATAAAAGAGGGATTAAATAGCTATGTGACCTTTTTTTGTTGTTTCATTATACCAAAACACAATAGGGGATGCCATTTACTGTTATCTATCACAGTGCAGCAAATGGGCTAAAGACGTAATACTCAAGCTGAACTGCATTTTTGTGGTTTCACTTCCTGCCGAGAATTTGATCGAATGTATAAAAGCCAAATATAGAGAAGACCTTCTAGAACTAGTCCAGTTGCAAATGAATTTGCACCCCTAGTTTAAACATGATCTGTAGATGAATTATTTCTTTATGGCACTGTTTGAGCATACTATGCTTAGATTGAAATATTTTCAGACAGCCCAGAAATGAATTGATCTCATTAATGTTATAGGGAGCATGTTTACCTTATTAAACTAGCATGGAGATGCTATAATGTAAAATAAGTAACAAATGAAAGTTGTTCAAATAATAACACGGTTAAATGAATCAGGCTTCCCCACTGATTTTGCTTGTCAGAAGGTTGCAAACAGGGATCGCAAACAGAGCTACTGCCACCATCTTAAATATGAACCCATTGTCGTGCATCTGGAGGTAAATCTCGTGACCATGGGGATGCTGCAACAGTCTCAAAAGACTATGGTATCGTGCTTTGGAAAGAGGTCCTAAAACAGCATCTGGTGTGGCTAAAAAGGCCAATTCAGAAGTGGCAATCCCTTCCACACTGAGGGCAGATACAGTCTGTCCCCTGCCCAGCCCCCAGATTTCGCTGGTTCCGGGACTGCCTCTTTGTCTCAGCCTGCCAAACAAGTGTCTCTTCAAATTGGCGAAGGCCATGCTCCGTCTTTAGCCTCCAAGCTGAACAATCAGAGGTCAAGGTTTCCCAGCTGTTAATGTCCATTCCCAAGAGTCATAAGTGTGGAATACAGTCATAAGTCATTTTTTTCAGTGCTGTTGGAACTAAATGAACAGTTGTAAGTTGAGCATACAGATAAATAAAGATAGTCTCTTTAGCCCACTGGTTATTTGAAGCTGTAATTCCTGTCATCTCAATTAGGGTATAGTGATTTGCTTGTTAGGGGAATGGTGTTCTATTAGTCTCCCAAGACATAGGTAGTCCTCGATTTATTACCACAGTTGGGATTGGAAGTTCCATTGCTAATGATGCCGTTGTTAAGTGAGTCATCGAGTGATCATTCCTGATTTTATCATCTTTTTTGCCAGGGTTGTTAAGTGAATCATGTGGTCGTTAACTGAATCCAGCTTCCCTGATTCACTTGTTGGAAGCTGTCTGGGTCAGTTGCAAAAGGCAATCACGTCACTGCAGGGACACTGCAGTTGGTCATAAATGCAAAGACTGGCCAGGTGTTACTTTTTTCATGTGCTACCTTAAGTTTGAATGGTAGTTCAGCAAATGGTCATAAGTCAAGGACTACCTTTCAAAGGTAGCTTAAGATATGAGATTTTACCTTATTCTTTTTTTTTCAATATCACCCTTTTACATTTATTTTGTACATGTAGACCTCAACTTACAACAGTTAATTGTAGTGACCGTTTAAAGTTACAATGGCGTAAAAAAAGTGACTTATGCCCATTTTTCACAGTTACAACACAGTTGCAGCATCCCCATGATCACAATTCAGACACTTGGCAACTGGTTCACATTTATGACAGCCACAATGTCACGCGATCCCCTTTTGCAACCTTCTGATAAGCAAAGTCAATTGAGAAGCCACATTCACTGAACAACTGGGTTATTAACTAATGAACTGCACTGCTTCACCTAACAACTGTGGCAAGAAAGGACATAAAATGGGGCAAAACTCACTTAACAAATCTCTCACTTTATCAAGAGAAATTTTGGGTTCAATTGTGGTAATCAGTCAAGGACTACCTGTGTATTAAGAATTCTGTATTCAGAGTTGGGTCCTCAGAACAATATAGCAAAATTCCAGGATAATGTATATTCTGATGTTTTCGGAGGAGCCTTTCCTAACATAGATGTCACCAGGTTTCAGCTGTACAACTGCATCTAATTCTGCCCTGAACTTGGACTCTACCTTTGGACTGTAGTTAGGGCATGTTGGAGGGGTGTTGTACATTGACACTTCTGCCCAAAAATAAACACAGCATTAAGAAGAAAGCTATAGCTGATTTTTCTTTCTGAGATGCTAATTTTGTATATGGAGACCACTTTTAATTTACTTATTTTGAAGGGATACCTTTCGTCATAACTTCTTTTCAGCTAGCAGCTTAAACATCTAAAAACTCCTTCCTGATGCTGAATGGTTAAATGGATTCTGAAATATAGTAGATAGAAATAAGACCTTTTATTAAGACTCTGGTTTATTTTAAGCCTGATTGAGAAACAATTGTGCCATTGTATTCTTATCTTTCTGGTTAACTTTTCAGAGTCATCTGGTTGATTCATGTGGTAAGAAAATGCTGAACTAGATTGTTTTTTGTAAACTTTCAGATCTTGTGTTTGGAAAATTACAGCCATGTTTGTTTGAATTAAGAGCTTCTTGGAGTTGCAGTTATGAATCAAATGTGTAAGAATTACTCATTTTCTATAGGGTGGGTGCCCATGCTTTTGTCAAACTTTGAAGATAAAATATTCCTCAAAATATATCTCATGAGGCTTGCAACATAATCAATGTTTAGGGAGTTTAGGAGTAGTCCGAGTTCAATCTACCTTTAGATTGAAAAGTGGTTTAGGGGTAGTCCCAGTTAAAAGGGGTTTAAGAGTAGTCCCAATTCAATATACCTTTCAGATGTGTTCAGAAGATGAAACTGGGTAACCCAACCTATATTGCTGAGAGATGTATTTTTCAAGAACAAACTTTTTATACATTTATGTATATGCTTGGAATATTTTTTAATAAAAACCAAAGAGGTCACAGCAAATTATTCTAGAATCCAAACTGGCATTATTTAACATTACTTGCCTCTCCTTGGAATAAAGTGTTCAGAAGCGATTGTTGCAAGCTGTGGTTTAGGTTTTAAACCACTGCTGCTTGAACTTGAAGACACGGTTAGATTTTTTTTTTCATGACAATGATTCCAGTTCAAAAGAAACTTCTCTTGGTCACCCAAAAATCTTTGCTGTTGTTTTTGGAACCTACTTTTCCTTCTTTGAAAATGATGTTTGGAATATCGTTTTACATAACAGACAAAATTTGGCATGTTTTGAGAGGCAGCTGGAATATTATAGGAGGAGACTCAACAGTGATGATTTGTGGAGTGGGAGAATGAAACTGTAATACATGCTGGAGAGGAAGAAGAAAGGAAACTATATGAAACTGCAGCTGGAAACCCCCTAGAAAGAAAAACCTGGTCCACATAGTCACCAAGAATCAAAAGCTGATTTGAAAACATAAAAACATGGCTGGTAAATCTGATTGGTTTGGCTCATGGAAACAGACATTTCATTTTATGAAACATGGAACTTTTGCCGGGAGAATTAGGGAAATATAATTCTAATGGAAGTGTTGGAAGAAATGTCCTTCTGGGTTCGGCTCCAAGTGGGGAAAAAGACACTGGAGACATGGAGGCTGCTTGGAAAGATGGTTTTAATGGTGGACAGGACCACATGGCTTGAGTCCTGAACAGAAAAGGTGATCACATGCTTCAATGTTGGTGGAGAAGAAGAGAAGGGAAGAGAAGAAAGGGGAGAGAAGAGCCTTGCAGGGCTTTTTATAATCTGTTCTGTCCCACCTATCTGTTTCCTGTTCCTGTGTAAGAAGTGTATTCTGATTGGTTGCCGGACTCCCATGGGCCCATGCAAGGGCAACCTTCTAGGGTGAGTTTTGAATTCAGGTTTGATTGAGTTCAGCTGCCATGTGGTCAGTTGAGTAAAGGCTTATATTATCATGCCTTCATCCCATCACTCTGGAGTTGAAGAGGAGAACTCTTTATTATGTAAAGTGGACTAGCTTGGCCTTCTTAATGGCCCATTGACAAAGTGGGGATGGGCTGGAAGCTGTAGGAATTTACTTTGTGTTTAAAATGTGTTTCTCCCTTTTTTCACATCTAGGAAAATATAATATTCTGCCTTTTCAATATTTCCTAGGATATTTCATTTTTCTGGGAGAGGGCTAGGTGATAACTTCCTACAGAGGTTTTGGCTTTTTCTGTATCCTGGCATTCTAAATCCTATATAACCCATGAATCTGGTTGGTTTAGCTTCCTGGATGTTCTTGCATTTTTGCCTTGTTCCAAATAATTTTTTTGGAGTTAAGGGAATCATAAAAATATATTGAAATGGTTAGATATTGTTTCAATTTATTTCTAATACAGTATATTCCACTCTTTATTACATTTTGAAGGTGACAGAACTGTCCTCCTCCAAACATCCTTTTAACAGGAGTGGAGTTTTCCACCAATTCTGAATAAATAGACAAAGTCACCTATTCACTGGCATATGAGAGAAACTAGTGAAGATGACCTTATAGGTACCGTCTTTGGGTTCCCCAATTGTGCACAATACTGCAATGAAGTATAGGATTATTTTCTGATTAGCCACACCTATGATTGTGTTATTAAGCCTATTATTTAGATAGATTGCCCTATGCCTCAGGTAGGCATTTGGGTGAGTCCTGCCAGTAGTTTATTTAATAGCTCATTATGCGGGGCATGATCACTTGGCAAGCTTGTATCCTATTGTCATCTGCAGGGAGCATTTTATTATATTTTCACATGTAATTGGAAATTGGAGTAAATAAGTGATAAATTCTCCCTACTGGATAGGATCAATTGGATGTTTGCAGACAGTGATAAATATCAGTTGGAAAACATGGAAGCATTTCCACCCAGAAAATTAGGTTAAAAAGAGAGCTTTGGTTTAACGAAGTCTGGAGAAAAGGAATATATTCTGAAATTGCTATACAGAGTAGAAATGTTCAAGTTAACAAGCAAGATTTTCAAAAACAACAGCAAAGACAAATGCACATATTTCCTACTGTAGATATTTCACCCCAAATAAATAAAAAGTATCATACTGATTACCTACATTCTCTTAAGAATGAAGCGCCCCTTGTTCTATATTTTATCTCTCAACAGTTCTTCTGCTTCTAATTTACATTATTTAGCTCATTTGTACTTCATTAACTGCTTCCTCTCTTTTTAAAGATATGCTGAACTACTTCTTTCTTCCTGGCTTTTTTTTTTAAACTTTCCGGAATGAGAAGTCATAGCCTCTTAATAATGAAGAAAAGCGGAAGCATCACTCATGTCCAGTTCCTTGTGGTTAGAATTATTATATTTGCACTGAATACATGCATCCTGAATTCTCCTCTTTATCTTCATCTTAGTCAATAGAACTGTTGCAGTTAGGATTTGGGTGACTGTGGCAATGGGTTGATTAAATGTGCACATAATTCATATTGCTGAACTAATTTAAAATGACATATTTAAAATATATGTGTTCACTCCAGCCTTCTGGTTTTTATTTCCCTTTGTGTGTTTCTTAATCACACACATTGGGTTAACACATTTTGTAAAGCCATTTTATGCTTAATTAATCTTGTTTGAGGATAGTGCATGAACCTAGTTTTTTTCAAGACATTCCACAATCATGCACATGGGTTTACAGGTCATGCTAAGCCATGGCTTGTTTAACCAGGGTTTATACCTATGGTCCAAACTTTTTGATGCTGGTGGACATGTTGGAATTCTGAGAATGCCATGGGCTGTTATGTAGGGGTGAAGAATAAAAAAAACCCATCCATTTATCAGATTGCAAACCACTGAAATTGTTTCTCTTCATCCTGTCATGCACCCATGATACATTATACCTGGTCATATCACCCCAGTCCTCTTTCAGGACAAATCAGCACACTTAAAGGAAGACACCTACTATTTTGTTTCCGGAGAATGCCTCTGGAATTATGTGGGGCCTCTTGAGACTGTTTGGAATAACAATTATGCCTGGGACTGGTACTTCGCTTTCCAATATGCTAGCTCCATCCATTCATCCATCCATCCATCCATCATTTCTCTCTCCATGTGCCAGCTGTGAAAGGGAGACTAGCTGGAACCAAAAGAGATACCGCTGAATGTATGTGCCATGAGCACTATATTGAGAATCCAGTATTTGTTAAATAAATTAAAATTGGCTGGGTTCAATACGTTAACCCAAAATGTGCTATTAAGAAATTTGTATCTATATTAAGAATCTTAAAATATGCTTGAATGTTCCAGCTTCATAATTAGTTCCATTCTCACATCATAAAGAAGGGAATTACAAGCGAAATGTGTACTGTTGGGGAATGCTCATCCATCTTGAGTCATGACTTAATTGAAAAATCCTTGATAAAGTTCAAAGGAAACAATTGCCTCATATAGTTTGCAGTTATAGCTTGATATAGCTGTATTTCAATTATGTTCTAGATCAGTGTTTCTCAAACTTGGCGACTTTAAGTCCTGTGGACTTCAACTCCCAGAATTCCCCAGCCAGCATAGCTGGCTGGGGGATTCTGGGAGTTGAAGTCCACAGGACTTAAAGTCGCCAAGTTTGAGAAACACTGTTCTAGATTCTGAGTAAGCAATACATGGCCTTTCAGAAGTTGTCATATCTTTCCATCTAATTCCTTTTCTGAGGAAGACAGAATTATCTGAATTGGGAGAATATGAGAATCAGCCCAAGGCCAATTAAAGATATATAATTTTCCAGCCTTGTGGTATAAACCTATCTGTGAGGGATACAAGAGTTCTGGGTAACTTTTTAGTCCTAGAGATGCCACTGAATCAGATCATGCAGCTGTCCTTTAATGTAAGACTGTAAACAATAGTGGATTCTCTGCATATGAACTGGCTAGCAACCCTGCTCAGGGTAACCATTCCCTGCTGAGGAGGGAAGGTCTCAGTAACATCTTCAAGGCTGTTGTGAGGGTTATTCATGCTATTTGGTTGATATGGTTTGTCAGGGAATTGTGCAGCTGGTGTCCAAATTGAATCAGAGACGTTGACGCGAACCTGAAGTTTTATATATACAATATACAATAGCAGAGTTGGAAGGGACCTTGGAGGTCTTCTAGTCCAACCCTCTGCCTAGGCAGGAAACCCTATATTTCAGACAAATAGCTATCCAACATCTTCTTAAAGACTTCCAGTGTTGGGGCATTCACAACTTCTGGAGGCAATTTCTGTTCCACTGATTAATTGTTCTAACTGTCAGGAAATTTCTCCTCAGTTCTAAGTTGCTTCTCTCCTTGATTAGTTTCCACCCATTGCTTCTTGTTCTGCCCTCAGGTGCTTTGGAGAATAGTTTGACTCCCTCTTCTTTGTGGCAACCTCTGAGATATTGGAACACTGCTATCATGTCTCCCCTAGTCTTTCTTTCTATTAAACTAGATATACCCAGTTCCTGCAACCATTCTTCATATGTTTTAGTCTCCAGTCCCCTAATCATCTTTGTTGCTCTTCTCTTCACTCTTTCTAGAGACTCCACATCTTTTCTACATTGTGGTGACCAAAACTGAATGCAGTATTCCAAGTGTGGCCTTACCAAGGCATTATAAAGTGGTATTAACACTTCACGTGATCTTGATCCCTCTCTTTATGCTGCCTAGAACTGTGTTGGCTTTTTTGGCAGCTGCTGCACACTGCTGGCTCATATTTAAATGGTTTTCCACTAGGACTCCAAGATCCCTCTCACAGTTACTACTATTGAGCAAGGTACCATCTATACTGTACCTGTGCATTTCGTTTTTGTTGCCTAAATGTAGAGCCTTACTCTTTTCACCATTGAATTTCATTTTATTAGATAGTACCCAATGTTCAAGTTTGTCAAGATCCTTCTGTATCTTAAGCCTGTCTTCTGGAGTGTTAGCTATTCCTGCCAGCTTGGTGTTATCTGCAAATTTGATGAGTTCTCCATTTATTCCCTCATCCAAATCATTGATGAAGATGTTGAAGAGTACTGGGCCTAAAACAGAGCCTTGGGGTACTCCACTGCATATTTCCCTCCATGTAAATGCAGTTCCATTGAGGACTACACGTTGAGTGTAGTTGGTAAGCCAGTTACAAATCCATCTGGTGGTGATGCTGCCCAACCCACATTCTTCTACTTTATCTAGTAGTAGGTTATAGTCTACCTTATCAAATGCCTTACTGAAGTCTTTATATAAATAAATATATTTACAGTAAATAATATAGACAAACAGGAGCTTTGCCAGGTAAAAGAACACATCATGAGGCAAATCACACACAGAGAGGGAAAAGGCGGGAACAGCAACCAAGCACAGCTCAGATTTCCTCATGCAGTGGTCCGCTCTCTTCAACCAACTAGCTATAACTGTGTGATCTATCTATCTATCTATCTATCTATCTATCTATCTATCTATCTATCTATCTATCTATCTATCTATCTTGTCATGTACAAGATAACAGGAATAAGAATAAACAGGAATAAGAACACAGGAAATGGGTACAAATAAATGGGGACATTAGCACAGAGACGTTAGACATGCTGATGCACTTATGCATGCCCCTACTTTTTAAAATTATTATTTATTATTTATTTATAATGTTCTTACTCATTGTCCAATCCTTTACTGCTCCAGCTATTAAAATTTAAATATCTTAACACAGTTGTTTAGGATGTGGAAACCAACTAGGCAGCTCCAAATGAAATGCTCAAAGGATAGTCTTTTGCGATTATCTGGCTCCTGAGAAAGTGCTCCTGAGAAAGTGGAACATGTCTTCTAACGTGTGAATTGCCCTCCTGTTTATTAGTTTCAGATTAGTTCCAGATCTTCACTGGTTTGTGAAGATGGCTTGAGAGATTATCTATATCTGGGTCATGGGATGGTAACAGTTCCACCAAAGGAAAGACTGATCCCTCCAGGCTTCAAAACCTTCTCAAGGAGCCATAGCTGGGTCCAACTCTTCTGGACAGCTATCATCTCTAACAATCCCAAGGTTGTTGAGAAGGTAGTCAAACAACAGTTCCAGGGGCTCTTAGTAGAAACCAATGATCTGGACATATTTAAGTCAGGTTTTAAATCAAGACACAGGAGATAGCATTGGTTGCACTTGTCAATGAACTTTGGCAGTTTTTCATAGTCAACCATGGTACACTTCTGGCCGACTTTTAGAGACTGGGAGTGGGAGGTGGTTGGGGTTGGTTCCCTCCTTCCTCTATGGTTGTGTTGTGGCCTGTTGGCCACCGGACCCTCCAACAGCCGAATCAATTGAGGAGGAGATGTGTGTCAAGGTCAGCATCAAGGCAACCTGAGAGATCCAAGGGGGAAGAAGGAATGGAGCTGGCACAGAGAGAGACAGAGGTAGAGGCTAGGTCGTCTGTCAGCCCTCAGATGGAGAGTCAACAGCCCCCAGGTCTGGAGGTGGCTGATGAGGAAGAGGAGGAACAGCTGGGTCCAGTGCTTGACGCATGGATGCACAGAAGGCAGAGGAGAGGTGAGCAGTGGAAACCCGTGAGTCAATTCTTGGGAAGGAAGAGCTACCGCTGCTAGCGAAGCCCCACCCTAGTCCTGGGGATAAAAGGGGGCAAAGGTGAATAGATGTGGTAGGCAACTATTCATCTTCCATCTGGCTGGACTTGTTACTTTCTATTGAGAGAGAAACTTTTCACTGGGGCTGCTGGCTCTCCTAATAAAGGAAACTTTGAGTTAGCTTCAACTACATATGGTTTGTCGTGTTTAGGGAGCTGGGTCAGAACAGGTTGGTTCCAGTTAGATTGGGGGAGAGGGCAGTGGTGGGTTTCAAAAAGTATCACTACCGATTGGGTGAGTGTTGCTCCAAGGCTGCAGGCTCCGAGGCTGCAGGTGCCTGGGGAGGGCGGGGGAACGCTGCCCGATTGCCCCCTTCCAAAGCAACCTCGGAAGTTTTCAAGCTTGTCTGGAGAGGCAGTTTTTTATAAAGAAAATCCCCCAAAAGCTACAAGAGTGAGAGAAGTTGTTAATTGCCTCACATTCACAAGAAGTTTTTCTTTACTGTGCAAGGTAGAGCGAGCGAGCAAAGAGGTGGAGGAACTGCGGAGTGTTGACCCAGTTGGTGGGGATGTGTCACGCTGTCAGGAGGTGGGGGTGAAGCTGGGGGGAGCCCCCGGGACACCTGGGGAAGCGTCCGAGATGCACCCCACCACAGCACACCATCAAGGGGGTGTGTGAATCTGGGAAAGCCTCCGGGATGCACCCCGCCAAAGCACATCATCAAGAGGTGGGGGTAAAGCCGGGAAAGCCTCCTGGAAGGTTTGTGCCTGTTGCGATCCTCACCTGTGGAATGGCAGCCCTGAGCCACTGCAGCAAAATGGGGCTGACACAGGGAGCCTCCCGCGTGTTGCACCCCCCTCCCAGCCTTAGCCCGCGCCTCCATGCCATTTTCACATGCCCAGCTTACCGGGCTGCCCCCGTCCCCGCCATGGCTGCAACGTGGCTATGACGCTTGCCAGGATGGGTGGCCCTGTCGCCATAGGGCTAGCATCTCCTGAAACTGTTGACATTGAAGCAGGGACAGGGGCATCCCGGCAAGCTGGGTGCCTGAAAACAGCACAGAGGCGTGGGCAAAGGCTGGGAGGGGGGTGCAACATGCGGGAGGCTCCGTGCAGTTCCTCGGCTTGTCTAGGCTGCAGCTGAGCCCATTGCCCTGAGCCGATGGACAGAGGCACTGTAGGGCGTGGATAGGAGTGTGCTAACCTTGCTCTCTCCGAGCACTGGACTCTGCCATTGCCATCGCCCATGCTCAGCTGGCTCCCGAGCCCTCCAGATCGCCAACATGAGCATGGCTCTCCAGGAGCTGCAACAGCAGTGGCTTCATCCCAGTGGGGAGGGGGCCACCTGGCCCAGCAAGCTTCGTAGCCATGTGGCTGGTTGCAACGGTGGCGGTTTTGGGACATGCTGGCTGGTTGGGAGGGGTGGTAGGCTAGTGTGAATGCTTACGTACCTGTAGGCAGCAGGAAGCAGTTCTGTGGCTGCATATGGCGAAAGCAAGGCAGGCCGAGCATCCAAGCCGGTTTGGAGGTGTGGCCAGCCTGCCATCTCTATCTGTTCAATGACCCAGGCCCAATTTCCACTACCGGTTTGTCCGAACTGGTGTGAACGGTAGGAACCCACCTCTGGGAGAGGGGGAAAAATCATATCCCCTGCCCATTATTTGTGGATGCCTTGGGGCTTAACACTCACACCTATTCCTGTTCAACATTCAATGAGGTCATTCATAGATCCTACCCTGGTACCCTCAACATGGAGATTATATCCAATTGACTCTGGCCATCCACTATCAATATCCTAACCAAGTGTCTGGATGCTGTCATTTCTAGATGAGAAGTAACAGATTCAGGTTCAATCCTGCCAAAACTAAGCAGCTGCTCCCTTGGGGTTTTCCCCCCAGCTTTGGTCTTGGATGGGATAATAGTTCCCTATTTGATATTAATGTACACCTTAGGGTCACTCCTGAACTCACAGCATCTGCTCAAAAAGCAGATGGCACTTGTGGCCACAAAGATTTTGCATAGGTATACCTTGTGCACCAGTGTTGGTCATTCATGACAATACCCAATGCCTTAATCATTGTTGTGGCCTGCCAGCAACCAGCAGAGCTGGCAGCAGATTTGGACAGTGAGGAGGTTGGGGAGGAACATGGGCCAGTCCTGGAGTCTGGGGAAGGCTCTGATGAGGGCTCTGTTTTGGAGGCAGAGAAAGGGCCAGGGCCATATGCCAGTTATCAGCTGACTTCAGAGTCAGACATCAGTGAGGCAGATGAACAGTTGGAGCCTGGTCCCAGTGTGTGCATGCACAGAATTGCCAGACGAAGGGAACAGCTAAAGAACAGGGGTCGACTTGGGAGTAAGGCCATAGGTGGATGATGAATGGTCCCTCCCAGAGGAAATAAAAGAGGAGCGAAAGGGGAGTGGAGTTTGCAGGAGACAATTAGTTCGCTTAATTGGTTCAGGCCTCTCCGAGACTCCTTGCCAAGTTTTGTAGACATCGGCCTGTCAGCTCTCCAAGCCAGATAAGGTCAGTGACTGTAAATCCTCGAAAAGTCCTTGAAAGACTTTGTTGTGTGTGAATGAGCAGAATTCACAGTAAATTAATAAAAGTGTTTTTTGTTGGGACAAGGAGTTTGCTTCATGCTCTTGGGAAGCCTAGGTCAGAACAATCACCTCATCGCTGGCCTATTGTAACATGCTTTACATGGGGCACCCTTGAAGATCATTTGGAAGCTACAGCTTCTCCAAAATGTAGTAGCATGAGAAGTGATTGGTGCATCTCAAAATGTCCATATGTCATCCATACTTCATGAGCTGGTTGCCCTTTTGCTTCCAGATGCAATTCAAAGTGCTGGCTGCTACCTAAAAAGCCCTTCATGGCATAGACCCTGGATATTTGAGGGACTGCCTGTTTTCAGTGATTTCTGCCCATCCACAAAACCAAGGACAGTTGAGAGGCTCTGAGTCCCTTCTATCAAGCAATGTCTTCTAGTATATCCCCTAAGCATACATTTTCTGCTGTGGCATTTGCCCTCTGGGTATTTGTTCAGCTCCAATCCTACAAGAATTCTGTAACTCGTGGAAACATGATTATGCTCCTAGACATGGGGTTGGGTAAGGTTCGTGACCCCTAAAGGAGTTTTTGGGATGCAATGTGTGTTGGGTCTGGGCATGCATACTCATTTCTTTTCATTTTCTCTTTGTAAGCCTCCCAGAGTCATTTGGAAACTGGGTGGCTTTAATTAATAAAATAAAGTATAATATTCAGTTGGATAAAAAACATTGCATTTTCTTTGTCTAATCCTCTTCCTCTAACCGAGGAAACCCATTAGACCTCACGACATAAAGAGAAATGTTAGTCATTATTTCATAAAATGACTGTTTTAAAAAGCTAAAAAATCTGTGTATATACATATAGTAATGAAAGCTGACATTTAGCTGTCTTAACCACTGCAGGCCTAGAAATATCCAAAACAGAGAGGGAAGTAGACTTGAATAAACTTAGGTCAAGTTTAGGAACAGTAGTGGGAGTGAATTTAAAAGTATTTAAAGGAGTTTGCTATAAGGTAGTACTGTTTCCTGATTGTACAGCAGCTGAACGTGATTTCTTAGTTATTCTAAAATGTAGGCTTATTTTGTTTCTCTAAAACTTTTTTAACTGAATTGGTGAAAAATAAAGCCAATGTACCAATAAATACTGGTTTGAAAATATACACACATTGCTAAAAAAATAAACGTGAAGAAATGCATAGATTTGAAAATCCTTCAGTAGATTTAGATTAATATCCCAGTTTTAGTTTCAAGGTAGTACATACAGTATAATGGTCTTGCCTCCTATTTTCCCCACAACAACAACCTAGTGAGGTGAGTTGGGCCAAGAGAAAGTGACTGACTCAAGGTCACTCAGGTAGCTTTTAGGCCTAAGGGAGCCTAAAATGCCTAAAACCCTTTCTGGACACTTTCTAGTACAGCATCTTCACCACTGCATCAAATGGGCTCAATCTAATGGATGTTAATAAATATATATTGGCTACAATGTAAAGTAGTGAGTATACAGCTTGGATAACAGTGTAAATGTGCTGCCCCCTCAAAATAACGCAACACACAGCCATTAATGTCTAAACTGCTGGCAACAACAATGTGAGGGGGTGTACTACTTCTGTGATATACTGTACATTTCAATATACATTGAAATATCTTTAGCCCACCTTGTTTAATGGACTTTCCCCATTGCTGAAATGAAGTGCTAGCCCAGTGATGGCGAACCTATGGCAAGCATGCCACAAGTGGCACGCGGAGCCATTTGTCAGGGCACGCGAGGCGCTGCCCTGTCAGCTGGCCAGCGCACATGCCCGCGCTGGTCAGCTGAGTTCACCTTTTTAAAAGCTATTTTTCGCCTTCCCCAGGCTCCAGAGGCTTTCTAGGAGCCTGGGGAGGGCGAAAAGAGCCTCCCCCGCCCCTCCGGAGGCTTCAGGGACCGTCTGGAAGCTTCCCTGAAGCCTTCGGAACGCTTAAAACCACCCTCCGAGCAAACCGGAAGTGACTTCCGGGTTGCTCGGAGGGTCGTTTTAAGCGTTCCGAAGGCTTCAGGGACCGTCCGGAGGCTTCTCTGATGCGTTCGGAGCGCTTAAAACCACCCTACAAGCAAACCGGAAGTGACTTCTGGGTTGCTTGGAGGGTTGTTTTAAGCGCTCCGAAGGCTTCAGGGACTGTCTGGAGACTTCCCTGACGCCTTCGGAGCGCTTAAAACGACCCTCCGAGCAACTTCCGGTTTACCCGGAGGGTGGTTTTAAGCGCTCCGAAGGCGTCGGGGAAGCCTCCGGACGGTCCCTGAAGCCTTCGGAACACTTAAAACGACCCTCTGAACAACCCGGAAGTCACTTCCGGTTTGCCTGGAGGGTGGTTTTAAGCGTTCCGAAGGCTTCAGGGAAGCCTCCGGACGGTCCCTGAAGCCTCCGGAGGGGCGGGGGAGGCTCTTTTCGCCCTCCCCAGGCTCCTATAAAGCCTCTGGAGACTGGGGAGTGCGAAAAAAGCATGTAAAAATGGGGGGCACGCGAGCCAAAAAAGGTTCGCCATCGCTGTGCTAGCCCCTTCTTATCCTTGAGCTGGCAGAAAAAGATATCCCCATGACATTTGCTGTTCCTCTGGCTCACCTGTACTCTTCCATGGTCTCAGTTTCAAGCTGCTGAATGGCGGGTAACTACTTGAGGCTTTCATTGGGCTGTTTTGAGGAAACATTGCTCTCTATTGGTATGGTAGTATGTGCAATGGCTCAGCGGTTAAAAGATGCCGACCTTGTCAGCTGGAAAGTTGACAGTCTGGGTTCGAGACCCGAGCACCATGTGACAGGGTGAATGCCCATTCCTCGCCCCAGGTCCTGGCAACTTAGCAGTTCGAAAGCATGCAAATGTGAGTAGATAGATGGGTACCTCTTTGATGGGAAAGTAATTGCATTCCACGTGCCTCTGTGTATAGTCATACTTGCCACATGACCACAGAAAATATCTTTGGATAACGCTGTCTCTCTCGGCTAAGAAACAGAGATAAGCATCGTCCTCTAGAGTTGGACATGAGTGGACAGGGGAAACTTTTACCTTTCCCTTTTTTTATATTTATGACTCAGTGTCTCATAGTCATGGGAATGGGGATGAGATGAAGGCCACGTCAATGGAGGCATAGCTGGAAAAAAAAAGTGACCTGTGCATGCTTCTCCTGTTGAAGTGAAAGAAGGGAAAGCCCCCAAAACTGGTAAAACAGAATGATTCAGATTATAATGTAATTGTAGGATCGGATTTCTTATCAAGGAAAGGAATGTCACATGACTGCAAATGAATCACTAAAGGAAGACCAAGAAAGCAAACAACAGTTTTATACAACTATAACCCTTAATACATTGAAAATTGCACAGCAGTTACAGTAATAAAAAGTAAACAATATCCAACCATGACGAAAAAAGAGAATCAAAATATTTATGATTCATTTTCTTGCAGAAACTGCTCAAATGAGTCCACAGAGTGTGGACTGTTTTCACATTCTCTAGATTATTTTTTAAATTAGGCTTGATAAGAGGGAGGGAGGGAGGAAAGAAGGAAGGAAGGAAGGAAGGAAGGAAGGAAGGAAGGAAGGAAGGAAGGAAGGAAGGAAGTAAGTGTGTTGTGTATCTCTCTACACCTAGAAACAGACTGAGTCTTTATTACAGACATGAAGGGCTTAGAAGAGTTTTCTTTCAAAGTCTTAAGTTTCATCTTATATTTGCAGTGACTAATTTATTCAATCCACAGTTTCCATCTAAAAATTCAGACTAGTAAAGAGAAATCCTCTGGTCAAAATAACTGCCTTCATTTTTATATTCCACCCTCTCCCATCTTTAACAAAGAAATACTGTCAACAGTGGATTCTGGACCCTATCTAACCTACAGCAAAACCAAGCAAAGCTGATATTGTCCAATGGCAGCAAATACCTTTTCAGAACATTTCCCTATTGCTAAATTGTCTCTTCAAACAGTCACTAACTGGTCGTAAGTTGAAAGCTACCTGTATATCTGCTGCACTGATCCCACTCACTATTCACCTCTAATCATTCTCCCTGACATAATGGATCGCCAAGCCTAACTGATTTTACAGACTTTGTGGCATTTCGTAGTGCTGTCCAGTTAGGGAGGAAAATTCTATGTTGACACTAATGGTTTAAGGATCCTTCCCAGCCCATGAAGTCAGTATCATGGGAACATGGCAGAAAACAGGGCATTCACGTCTTAAAACACAACGATGCAGGGGTCGTCTGCTTTCTGTCATCCTCCCATATGTGAAGGGGGGCTTCTGTATTTCCGAATCAGAACTAGGAAAGCAGCAGGGTCTCAAAGTTGGTGTAGGCTTGAGGTTAAGGTGTGTGACTTAGGGCAGGGGAGAATGGAAAATCACTGGGTGACTTTGGGTTAGACACTTTCTCTTAATCTGACCACATTGTGGCTAATGGTGGAGGAGGCGGGATTACCTCCTTGAGCAGCCCAAGGAGTGGCAAGATATAAGGAAGAAATACGGAATAACAGAGTTGGAAGAGGCTTTGGAGCAGAGTATTCAGCCGGTTCTGACCAGTTCTGGAGTACTGGTAGCAGAAATTTTGAGTAGTTTGGAGAACTGGCAAATACCACCTCTGGCTGGCCCCACCCCCATCTATTTACTGCCTCCTGAGTCCCAGCTGATTAGCTGGGTCTTCTTTTGTTGCCCTGCAAAGGAGAACGGAGCTGGAATGCAGGTTAGGGAGGGAATGGAATGGGAATTTTGCAGTATCTGTCCCCTGCCACGCCCACTAAGCCACACCATGCTCACCAAGCCACGCCCACAGAACCGGTAGTACAAAAAATTGAATCCATTGCTTTGGAAGTCTTCTAATCCAATCCTCTACTCAAGCAGGAGACCTGGACAAATTTATAAAGTGGCAAAAAATGTTTTTTCACTGCGTGGTCTCTTTCTCTCCTGATTTTTGCAGTGGGAAGAATACAACGTACGACCACAATTGAGTCCAAAATTTATGTTGCTAACTGAGAAATTTGTTAAGTGAGTTTTGCCCCATTTTACCACTTTTCTTGCCACAGTTCTTAAATGAACCACCGCAGTTGCTAAATTAGTAACACAATTGTTGAAGTGAATCTGGCTTCCCTATTTAACTTTATTTGTCAGAAGATGATCACATGACCCTGGGACATAGCAACCGTCATAAATATGAGCCAGTTGAAAAGCATCTGAATGTAAATCAGATGACCATGGGGATGCTGCAATGATCGTAAGTGCACAAAATGTTCCTAAGTCACTTTTCTTCAGTGCTGTTGTAACTTTGAATGGTCACTAAATGAACTGTTGTATGTTGAGGACTGCTTGTATTATGATGGAGGGAGAGCTGAGCTAACCTACTAATCCCATCTCCTCTAATGTGTCTAATACTCATGCTTTCAAAGCCTTCTCTGTCTTGGTTTTGTAATTCATTTTGCAAAACAGAGGGATTATCAAGTGCGGTGGCAGCAGCAAAAAATATTTTGCTTTTGTGTTTGGATAGTGTCACTGTATATATTGTTATAAGAA
The DNA here is from genome assembly GCF_964273705.1 of Natrix helvetica. NCBI lineage: Eukaryota > Metazoa > Chordata > Lepidosauria > Squamata > Natricidae > Natrix > Natrix helvetica. Next base: position 85,286,085 of record NC_138552.1, read on the forward strand.
TGTTTTAATAAAGAATCATTACTTAGCCCTCTTGCAAAAAGCACGTGGACTTTACAGGACATCCGGACTCCTGTTTAAGTTTATTGCTCTAACGGGGGTAGAAAAGCTATGAATCATTTTGGAATCGATCCAGACTGTTAATATAATAATATGTGTACAAGATAAAAACATTTTATTGATTCTAAACTACAAATCACCGGGCAACACCCATGATTGTCAGCTTTGGAGGGGGGGGGGGATGTGAACTCATTGAGATTGTCTGGCTGCAGTTTTTCTAACCTCAAAACTTTCAAAAGTGTCCTAAATGGCAAACGTTTTGTTCGGAGCCCCTGTGTGATAGATATTGTATATGAACTTTCTTAAAAGCCGTTTATACTGTGAAACCGATAGACCCAACCAAAGTTGTTGCTGTTATTCAAAGAGGCATAGCACTCCCTTTTCCATTTCCATTTTTCTTTGACATCAATAATTGAATAAATGTAGCTTGGATAAGAAAGAGAAGTGGTCTTTTTCTTATTTGGCGGTTATTGCTAGATAACTGTAATGATTTCTTCATGGTAAAAAAAGTCCATTTTTTTTCTGCACAGGTAGCTGCCCATAACTTGCATGATTTTTTAAAAAATGGCAAACTGGGTAAACTAGATGCATAATACAATATTTTTCTATCCCCCCCCCCCCAACTCCCCTTTTTATTCTCTGTATTACTTCCTAAACTGGCAAAGCATTCCATAATGACATTTTGGCAACAGAACTGATTGATTGAAAACATCAACTACAGTTGCAACTGTGGAGAATGATTCTTTCCCACATCACGTACCTGTTCTTTTTTTTTTGGAATACAGAACATGACCTTTCTGTGCACGGGATTGTTGTTACTTGATCAATTGTAATATTAATCATTTCCATATTCACCATCTATTTTGCTCCTGCTCAATTATGTCAACAGAAAAGCTTAACTAAATACGGTAGTAGTGGAGTTGTCAAAATATGGAGAAATCAGATTTTTTTTTAAAAAAAATCAATATTAATCACAGGCTTGTTTTTAACAAAGAAAATACAGTTGGGCAAATTTCTCTTTCCGGAAGAATTATGTCCAAGATGTGTTTATATCTGCTTGGTATCAGAATTGGCAGGAAGTTTTTCAGTAAAACTCCTGTGTCCTTCCGTCCTTGGAACATTAAAAATCTCTTTCTGGAATGAGTCACTGGGCTCTGTGGTTAGTCTCTTCTGAATAGAGAAAACATTTTGTGTGATTCCCATGTAGTTAAGCAGCTCGGTCATATTCTACTTTATTCCTAACTTCCTGTGGAGGTTATTTTTCTTTTTTTTGGGGGGGGGGGGGCGGGAAGGTATGTTTTGTCAAGTGACTTTTTTTTACAGGAAGCATAGTTTTATTTTTAAGTGTTACCAATTATGCTTGTTCTCTATATGATATTTTTGAGAAAAGCAATGAATTTTGAAAATGAATGTTCTTGATGAAAAGCACAGCTTACATTATAAGAACATGAGCAGGATTCTGGTAGATAGACCCGTGGCCCACCTCTCAGCGGCCAACCAGCCACCTAAGGAAGCCCAGGAGATGGCATTCAGGGGCAGGCACTATGCTATCAAGGCTCATAGCATTGGCCCTCCTGATTTGAGATGAGCCAGCTTTTGGTAGCAAATTCCAAACAAATTTCCATTTCTCTTTATAGAATCATATATCTGTTTAACAAAGCGGGTAAGAACTTTCTTCACTTAGTAGGAAACTTTTGAGACTTTTTGTGATTGTCCACAAAAAATACCTGCATGGAAAGGATAGAAGATGATGATGGGTGTGATGGAAAATACAACTCCCAAGCCAGACAGTAGGTCAGAGAAACAGTTTCTTCTCCTCAGCCTTTTGATCCTCTCCTCATCAATTGCTTTCTGTTATCAAGATTACTCATATGTTATTCTGAGCAAGTGGACAGACTTTCTACACAGACTGGTTGAAAGCACCCCTCACTAGGAGATGACCAGGCTGAGGGGTCAAATGCATCATCAGTCATGATTCCTGTGTGCTCTAAGATCTAAGCTCCAGATCTAAGATCTAAATCCAGCTCATCTTGAATTCCTTCTACTCTTATCTCCTGATAATTTCCCTTGGTTGCTAGTAGATCAGATTCTGTAAAGAGCTTAGGTTTACAATGCACCTTTATATCCATTCAAACTGTCTGAATCTCCTGATTTTCTTGGCACCATCACTGTGACTTTCTAAGAATGGGCAATCAAATATAAGTCTGGAGAATTTTGTCAAACTTTCCAGTGTGCAAGCTTCTCATTTCTTAATCAAACAATTCTTTACCAAAAAGTCAAATCTGGTGTGGTTGGAAGGTATTACAGAAGGAGTCTTTGGGCACACTAGTTACCAGAGGCACAAGGTTTAGAGCAGTGGTTCCCAAACTTTTTCAGTCCACCGCCCCCTTGGTGCTACAAACTGATCCTCAGTGCCTCCCACCCAGTGGTGGAATTCATTTTTTTTTATGACCGGTTCTGTGGGCGTGGCTTGGTGGGCGTGGCTGGGGGAGTCATGTGACTGGGCGGTTTGCATGATGGAAGGAAGATAGTAACAGTAAAATTCAAAACTGTAACAATTAATTGCACATTTATTCAAAATCCAATTTAAAAACCTTTTAGTTAATTTATCAAGAACCTTAGTAACTAGTAACATAGTAAACTTAGTAAAATTTAGTAACTACTTCACTGTTCAGTAAATTCTTAATGTGATGGATGGGCTTGATAAAGTGATACCAGTTTCCCAATGTCTGGTTTTAAGTCACTTATCAGGAGTCTTAAATCACCACGTTAAGTAATCTGGAGTAGTTTTCTTTGCTTGGAGAGACGTTGGATGACCACACTGAAACCACGTTCCACCAAATATGATGTTGGAAATGCAACAAGGAGCTTCTTAACCACTGTCCATAGTGCAGGATAGTGATCAGAAATTTCTTTCTGTAACCAAAACTCGTGGTACGATTTCTTGAACTTTGGCTTCAGCTCAATGTCACCAACATTTGCTTGAATTATTTGATGAGATTATTGCATGGTATCTAGGGATTCCCAATATAGAAAGTGAGAATGGGAACCTTTTAACAGATCTATATGTTCTTGGGTTATAATTTTCACTAAAGAACCATGGGGATGGAAGGGGAAATATAGACAATGGAGTCCAATCCCCTTCCTCAACAGTTTGGAAGCAAAGAATAACTCTAGCAAAATGTAGCCTTTTACCTTTTTGGGGAATTATTTTCTTTTTAAAATTATTATTATTTTTATTTTTCCCAATACAACTCATGCAAAGGGTCATCCACAACTACATTACATTTCCCACAGTCATATTTGTGATTCCTTATCACTTCTTTAAGCTAAACATTTTTAGTACAAATCAACGCATACATACATACATACATACATACATACATACATACATACATATATAAACTAATGCAGTTTCCTATCTCTTCCATTGACGTAATTAAAACCTTATGTATTGAATACAATTATATCAAGTATAGGTTAAACATGAATTGAAAAACATCTAATTCAAATGTATAAGCTGTGAATTATTATATAATCACAGGCAAACATTGCACTTATGCTTAAGTCCTCTACCCACGCACATTATAAGACAGATAAAACTATCTTAGCTGGCTGTTGTAAATATTACTCTGCTAATTCAACAAGAAATGCTACTGCATGAATCCTTAATGCAGAACACAGCTAAAAGTGATTTTAGCAATTTTCTTCCCAAGTTAATTCAAAATGTATATCCAAATGTTCCTCTATTTTTCCCCAAGCACTAGGGAGGATTATATTCAAAACCAGACACTTTTGCTGTGTGTGTGTGTGTGTGTTTGCTTCTGGTCTCCAGAAATAATTTCACCTGTTTTTCAAATTTTGGTCCCATTCGCATCTCCCTTAGGATTCAGCAATCTTGCAAGGATCACTGGCTTGCTTATAGCGCAGGACTGCATGGCCGCCTGCAAGCACGGGCGCGGGGGTGGGGACAGCGGCGGGAGCTTACCTCCTAGGTACTGGCCGCACCGTGCAAACTACTGCCTGTCGCTCCTGGGAGGGGAGGTCTGGCCACCAGCAAAGGGATTCTGCCGAGGTGCCCCGTGCAGACAAAATAGTGAGCGAGCGAAGGAGGATCAGGCAGGGCACCGAGGCCCCTTCGCCTCACTTCGCTTCTACTTTGTCTTGATGAGGTTGCTGCAGCTGCCGGGCATGGACGGACGGAGGTAGCTAGAATGGCCTGGGCAGGCGAGCGAGTGAGCGATGGAGGATCAGGCAGCTCGCTCACCCACCCGCCTGCCTGGGCTGCCCCGCCGCTCTGGCTACCTCTGTCCGTCTGCGCCCGGCAGCTGCGGCGACCTAATCAAGACAAAGTGGCAGCGAAGGGAGGCAAAGGGGCCTCCCTTTGATTGCTCGCTCCCCCTGTCCGCCCACACTATGCTAGCCCTGCCCACCGATCACTGATTGGCTGGCTCACCAATCGCCCCGCCCACCTCTAAGATCCCTATCTATAGAAAGCCAAGAAGAAAAAAAGGTAACTGGGTTTAGATAGGGCTTTTAGAGGCGGGCAGGGCAATTGGTGAGCCAGCCAATCAGTGAGCAGTGGGCAGGGCTAGAATAGTGCGGACAGGCGGGGTGAGCGAGCAATTGAGCAGCTTCTGGATGTGCGGGGGTGAGTGAGCGAACTGGTTCTAAATGGTTCGCTAGAGGGGGACACCTCCAGCACTCCTCTGCCGCCCCCCTTGCCTCTTAGCGCCCTCTGCCACCCCTCTTGCCTCTTAGCGTCCCCCTAAGCCATCCTACCGCCCCCCCAGAGGGTGGTACCACTTTGGGAACCACTGGTTTAGAGCAATAAATATGCAGACAACTACTAAATGCCAGTCAATAGAGCTAGAAAACCCCATAAGTAAATATCTATGGAGATTCTGCAGAGATAATGTTACAGTCATAAATAGCAATAGCACTTAGACTTATATACTGCTTCACAGTGCTTTACAGCTGTCTCTTAATGGTTTACAAGTCAGCATATTGTCCCCAACAATCTGGGTGCTCATTTTACCCACCTCGAAGGAAGAAATGCTGAGTCAACCTTGAGCTGGTGAGATTTGAACTCATAGCTGTGGGCAGACTTTGCCTGCAATACTGTAGTCTAACCACTGTACCACCATGGCTCTTAAAGAGCAAAGACCTGCAAATCAGGGGTGGGTTCCGGCAGGCACTACTGTTGGTTTGCTTGTGTGTGCTTCGTGCATGTGTGCATGCGCAGTGCAATAAAAATTGTTCTGTCCATGTGCAGAAGCAAAAAAACAAGAGGGTGACGCCTATGGTGACGCCTGAAGAACCAGTTCAGGGGTGTGGCAGGCCTGGGTCGATGCCAGTTCCAGCGACCCAGGCCGCCAAACCACTACCGGTTTGGCCGAACCAGTCCGAACCAGTAGGAACCCACCACTGCCGCAAATAGAAGTAGGACAACTGTGGTAAAGAAAGCAGAAATAGTAAAAATAGTAATAGGCAGTGTGCAACTCCAAAACAAGTAGAGCAGCACTTGAATACCATTGGCAAAATTACTATTAGCCGATTGTAAAAGGCAGCTTGCATTCTGCGAGGATACTTTTAATATTGTCAAATAACAACAACCGCCTACCCCAGGCCCATGGGAAGGATTTCATGCGTAGCTAAAATGCCAAATCCAGGCAAACATCTGGCAGACTCTGCGATGAACCAAAGTAATCATAAAGGCAAATCACTTTGGATGCTGCAAAGGGATATGCAAATGTGAAGCAACATCAGCTGTTCTAAAACTCTGGTTTCTGTGAAAACAGGAATTCCTCAAGGAGTGTTAGGCAGTACAAGGTCCTCTTTGTCAACCAGCCACAGCAGACACTGACTCATCTCTAAAGTCTGGAACACCTGGAAAGACAAAAACTCAGGTATTGTGTAGACCAGAAGGTGCTTTTCCAACCTGGGAAAATACACTGAGAGCGGGATCAAACATGACTATAAAGTTGTTTTCTTGCCTTCTCTATTTTTATGGTCCTTTTGGTTATTCAGTTGCTCAGGGCCTACTAGCTCAGGACTTTACTAATCAATTGAATACAGGTAGTCCTTGACTTACAATAGTTCATTTATAGTGACCGTTCAAAGTTACAACAGCACTAAGAAAAGTGGCATGATGATTTTTCACACTTACGGCCGTTGCAGGATCCCCATGGTCATGTGATCAAAAGTCAGATGCTTGGGAACTAGTTCATATTTATGACTGTGCCCCAAGGTCATGTGATCACTTTTTTGCAACCTTCTCACAAGCAAAATCAATGGGGAAGCCAGATTCATTTAATAAAACCGTGTTACCAACTTAACTTCTGCAGTGATACATTTAATAACTATGGCAAGAAAGTGGGGTAAAGCTCACTTAACAACTGTCTTGCTTAGCAACATAACTTTTGGGTTCAATTGTGGTTGAAAGTCAAGGACTACCTGTACTAGTTAATGCTAGTTCTGAAAACTTACTGATAAGAGCTACTTAGTGCAGGGGTGTCCAAACTTGGGAACTTTAAAACTTTAAGTTTGGACACCCCTGACTTAGTGTATGCACCTATTAGTAAGCCTCAAGGAATTCTATCGGAATTTCATGCACAGGAGGAAACTTAAAAGAAGCATTGAGAGATTTATGTGTGAGTTTGGCTGTGTTTTGCATTTCTTACAATTGTAATTGTACAAGCACTGAAAGGGACTGTGGTGTTTCTTTAGGATAAAGATAGCATCAACACTGCTTTCAAGAGCATGTGTGTTATAGCAGTTAAAGTGTTGACTAGAAGCCCAGTGACATGGAGACATTTTGAGTCAGTCACTCTTGCAGCCAATTTTTGCTTCTTATTGTGTAGGAAAAAAAAGGTGGATCCTTATTTCATGTCCTAAAGATCCTAAGAAAGGTGGGATATAAATCCTACTTAGGGAAGAACTGATTGAAGAGGGGAACTTTCAAAAGAAAAAGAAAAAAAGAAAGAAAGAGGAAGGAGAAAAGAAAGGAAGGGAGAAGGTTTTTAAAATTAACCCATTCTGTTTAAACCAGGGGTGTCCAAACTTGGGAACTTTAAGACTTGTGGACTTCAACTCCCAGAATTCCCCAGCCAGCATCGCTGGCTGGGGAATTCTGAGAGTTGAAGTCCACAAGTCTTAAAAGTTCCCAAGTTTGGACATCCCTGATTTAAATATTTATTAAAGTTGTATACTGACAATTTCAATGAACTGACTCAGCAGTTTATAGCAAAAACATATAACATCCATGTTAAAGAGAAATAAAGCATATATGCTGGCCACGACCACGTCCGGTTTAGTGAAGGGGGAAAAAAAAGTCCTGATACTTCACGTGACGCCGCCACGACGACGTAAATTTGACACCCCTGATCTGTAAGAACAGGCCTCAAACAATTACATCAGTAAAACTTCCACCTGCAGATGATTTCACTGTTTCAGAAAGTCTGGTTTGTTTGATAGTGCTTTTATAGATATAGACCTTGGAGAAACTAGGCTGTGGCAGTTATAAAAAGATGTTTTAAGTCCAGGAAATGAAGGTACCTTTTTTAAAAAACCTCATACTCAGTCTGCCTAAACTCATGGGAATACAAGAGGGAGGGAGAGAGGCAGTGGTGGGATTCAAATTTTTTCACTACCAGTTCTGTGAGCGTGGCTCGCTGGGCATGGCTTGGTGAGCGTGGCAGGGGAAGGATATTGTAAAATCTCCATTCCCTTCTCACTCCAGGGGAAGGTTACTGCAAAATCCCCATTCCCCCCCCCCCCGATCAGCTGTGACTCAGGAGGCAGAGGATAGATGGAGGCGAGGCCAGTCAGAGGTGGTATTTACCAGTTCTCCGAACTCAAAGTTTCCGCTACTGGTTCTCCAGAACTTGTCAAAACCTGCTGAATAGCAGCTCTGGAGAGAGGAAGGGGAAAACAGGTTTTCAAGGTTTAGTTTAGTCTACAACTAAACCTCAGCAACTGTAAGATGTGTGAACTTCAATTCCCAGAATTGAGCAACCTGTTCATCCCAAGATGAACTCTGGTTTCTGTGAAAAGAGACATTCCCTAAGGGGTGTTTTGTTGGCAGGGCAAACCGCCACAGCAAGCGCTGATTCATCTTTAAAGTCCGGTGCATTTGTAAAAAGAAGAATTCAAGTGTCACATGTGCGACAATGTGAGCAACTGAGTAATTCCTGGATTTGAAGTCCACAGCTTAGAGTTGGCTGAAGTTGGGAAACACTGCCCTATAACACTATATCAATACAGGTACAGTACAGGTAGTCCTCGATTTACAATACAGGTAGTCCTCGATTTACAATACAGGTAGTCCTCGATTTACAACAGTTAGTAGTGACTGTTCAAAGTTATAACAGCTTTGAAAAAAGTGACGTATGACCGATTTTCACACTTACAACCGTTGCAGCGTCCCTGAGGTCATGTGATCAAAATTTGGATGCTTGGCAATTGATTCGTATTTATGACAGTTGCAGTGTCCTGGGCTCGTGTGATCACTTTTTGCCATCTCCTGTCAAGCAAAGTCAACGGGGAAGCCAGATTCACTTAACAACTATGTCACTAACTTATCAATTTCAGTGATTCATGTAACAACTGGGGCAAACAAGGTTGTTAAGTAGGGCAAAATCCACTTAACAACTGTCTTATTTAACCACATAAATTTGGGGCTCAATTGTGGTCATACATTGAGGACTACCTGTATTGTACTAATATTAGTACTGCTTTACAAAGCCTTAGTAGGACCACACATGGAATACTGCATCCAATGTTGGTCACTACAATATGAAAAAGATGTTGAAACTCTAGAAAGAGTGAAGAGAAGAGCAACAAAGATGATTAGGGGAGTGGAGCCAAAGACACATGAAGAATGGTTGCCGAAATTGGGTATGTCTAGTCTAGTGAAAAGAAGGACTAGGGGAGACATGATAGCAGCATTCCAGTTTTTAAGGGGCTACCAGAAAAATGAGGAGGGTCAACCTATTTTCCAAAGAACCAGAGGGCAAGTCAAGAAACAATGGATGGAAATTAATCAAGGAGAGAACCAACCTAGAAATAAGGATACATTTCCTAACAGTGAGAACAATTAACCAGTGGAATGGCTTGCCTTCAGAAATTGTAGGTGCCCCATCATGGAGGACTTTTAAGAAGAGACTCGACAGCCACTTTCTAAAATGGTTAAGGTCTCCTGCTCAAGCAGCGCATTGGACTAGAAGACCCCTAAGGTCTCTTCTAACTCTGTTAGTCTATGTTCTATGTTGTAATAAAGTAGAATTCCAGCATTCAAGTGGAGTCTATTTCCTGATTGGTCTGTCTTAAAGAGTTGACAGATAGCATTCGATGTGATGGAGCTCCTTCAGGAAGCAAACAGGAAAACTGACTGGAGTTTGAAGAGAAGGGACCCTCTGAATCCTGTAGGGAAGGAGGAGAAATCCTAGAAGATGGCACAACAAGGAAGGACTGGGACTAAGACTGAGAGAGAGGTGCAGGATGTAGGAGGCATCCAGTAATGAACTCATAAATACAGAAAAGAATAGATGAAGTACACATGATTCAAGAATTCTGGTATTTCTGTAGAAATGCACAGTGCATGGGGAATGATCGGAGGAGCTATAGATCTTACAGTAGGAAAATGATTATGGTCAGATGGTCAGACAAAGAGACCTGAACTCATTGGTAGCTTCACATTTCAATGAACAAGGACATGCATTCAATCATGCAGTTACTAAGATTGTTGGTGGTGCAGGTACAAAGACAGCCAGGGAAATGATTGAAGCCTGGAAAAAGGGTACCTTGTCAGTCAACAGGAGTGCTGATTTACCACCAGCTTATCCTGCACTTAAGTCTAGGGCACTGCTTGACAACTATGTCAAGAAAAGTGGTAAAATGGGGCAAAATTCACTTAACAAACATTTCACTTAGCAACCTAAATTCTGGGCTTCATTGTAGTCGTAAGTCAAGGACTAGCTGTATCTGAAAGCATGAAGGAGAAGAGGCAGAATTCTTCTGGGTTGTCCAAAAGAAGGGTGAGAACCAATGAACTTAAATTATAAGAAAACAGATTTTAATTGGCTCTTAAGGACAATTTCCTAACAGCAAGATTTGTTCTATAATGGAACATCTGCTCTAGGAGGTGATAGATCTCCATCCTCCCCCCCCCCCCCCCCCCGGACATGCTGAAGCAGTGGCTTGATGGTCATGGTCAGGCATGCTGTTATAAAGGATTCCTGCACCTGGTTAGAATAAATCATGTTTTTCAGACATGTCAATTTTAGGACCTATATCAGTGGTGGGCAACCTTTTTTTTCAACTGAGCCAAATCTCGCCAAAACCACGATTGAAATTTACTTTGAGAGCCACATTTTTAAAACCGAAAATACAGAGGATGGTACACTGTTTTTAGTTTCAATAAGTTTTTATTGAGAATATTCTGCATGCAAGTATCCACATAGGTCGGGAGGATACAAATAACACAACTAATAAAACAAAAACTTTAGAACGATATTATTTATCGATAACGTTAAATTCCGTAAAATTTGCCTTACAATGTAGAGAAAATTACATCCTGACATTGACTGACAAAGTCACAACCACTAATGTGAACATTGGCCTTGCATTTCCTTGGATAGTTTGAGTAAGTCAGGTTTGTATGTTGTTGTTTTTAATTTCATCTCTCTCTCCCACTTTCTTTTTTTCTTTTTCTTTCTCTCTCTCTCTCTGGCACTTTGTCTCTCTCTCCCTCCCTCCCCCATCTCTGTCACTCTGTGTGTGTGTGTGTGTGTGTCTGTCTGTCTCTCACTCACTCTGTGTGTGTGTGTGTCTGTCTCTGTCTCTCCCTCTGTCTCTTTCCCCTCCCTTCCTCTCTCTCTGTCACTCTGTGTATGTGGGTGTGTCTGTCTCTCACTCATTCACTTAATCACTCACTCTGTGTGTGTCTCTCTGTCTGTCTATCTTTCTCTTCCTCCCTCCCCCTCTCTGTCTCTCTCTGTGTGTGTGTCTGTCTGTCAGTCTCTTTCTGATTCCCTCCCTCACTCCCTCTCTCTGTTCCTCTCTCTGTCTGTCTTTCTCACTCACACACACACACACACACACACACACACACTGTGGTCACCTTGTTGAGTGTTCCAATCACATTTGAAACACTCAACAACTGGCCTGCATTTATGGTATTTTGCAGCATTCTGCAGTCATAGGACCAAAATTGGTTGTCACTCGCCCGGGCTTTTGCAGAAGCTTCCCTCCGAAGCCCGAGAGGAGGGAGTGGAGCGGGCACCCGGCACACAGAAGAGCCGCATTAAAGGGTGTAAAGAGCCGCATGTGGCTCCCGAGCCGCGGGTTGCCCACCACTGACCTATATAACCTTCAACTCTCAAAATTCCCTAGCCAGCATGATAGCGGTGGAATTCTGGGACTTGAAGTCCAGACAACTGCCAAGTTTGAAAAACACCAAATGTTTGTTAGGGTTCTTTTCCCAACTTTTATATTCTTTGATTTCATTATAATGCATGCATTTTTTTTAGTGGGTGTAGCTTTTGGGAGCTGAGAACTGTACTTCATAAAGCAGTGGTGGGATGAAGGAAAAAAAACACCATTTATTTAATTTCATTTACATGGAAGTTTAATTTAAATCCAGTCTGATTAACATGACTATTCTGTAGTCAGGTGTTTTATGATTTCTCTCTTCCATAGATTAAAAACTGCAATTTAATAATTTTTAGAGATCTCTGGAGGAAACAATCAAGACTTCTGGAGACTATATGTTGCTTTGTATCTCTAGATTAATTCATCCAACACTAAGAATCTACATAATGATTGCTATTTTTTAACAACTTTTAAAATCGATGTCTTTGAACATAACCAATGCATTTGCTTGTCTGAATCAATACTGCTATAAATTGAAATATTGCCCTTTTAAAATACTTTCTAATTTCTACATACTTATAACATTATATTCACTTTTTTCCTTATGTTTTTCAATAGTGACACCTAGTGGCAATGTGGAATCTCTTGCAAGGAGTGTCACACAATATGAGATCACCTCTTCCATTTATTATTTGCAAAGAGTGGAAGTGACCTTCCATGAGGCATTTACCACGTGACCGGACAATGAAGAGGTTTCAGCATTAATAATGAAACTTCACTTTATCGGAAAGAGGAATATTGGAAGTTCTATATGAGTGAAACCTATGGAATGTTTATAAGCTGTTATTATTATTGGTCTGGTAGTCAGCCAAATCTATAGACTGGAGTTTTCATTTTTATCCACCCTTCAAGTTCTTCGGAAGAACCTAGCATATGGGCAGATATTGTTTGAAGCCATTATTATTATGGTTCTTTGCATAGTCATCCAAGTGTTTAGATTGGATTTGGCATTTTCATCCAGCTATCCCTTCTCAAGGATCTGGGATGTTTGATGGTATTAGAGGTATTAATGCAGAATGATTTAGCTCATTTAATTTTTTTCCCTGCTAGGCTGACTCTTGCAGAATTTCTCCTAACATAGGAAAAGATTCTAAAACTGGTATTCAGAGGTGTTATTCAACTGGTTTGGACTGGTTCGGGCGAACCGGTAGCGGAAATTTTGAGTAGTTTGGAGAACTAGCAAATACCACCTCTGGATGCCCCCCCCCCCCATCGTTCCCTGTCCTACATTCCCTTGTTTTTTTAGCTCAGCTGATTCATGCAGTAGAACGAATTGATGTGCCTCAGTTGAGCTAAAACCCAGCTCAGCTCACCAGCGCTGACACCATCTTTGAATGGCGCACATGCACACAAGGGGCTCTCTTATACAACCGGTAGGAAAAGATTTGGAATCCACCCACTGCTAGTATTCGCCACCTTTCTTTAGAAAATATTCAGGCTTGAATCATATTAGAGCCTTCACCTATTGTTTTGTGGTATATCTAGTGCAATTGTCAAACAGGTCTGTTCATATCTTGATCTTCTATGAACAAACATTAAAAGAGAATCTGCATAAAAGAGCCTGAATAAACTTGAACATTTAGTATTGAGAACAATGCATCTGAAGAAATTACTAGGCAATTAATAGTTAACGGCATGGTGAATGTCTCAAGGAAAGTCCCTTCCAAGCTTGTCAAATAAATAAACTTCTGTAATGAAATGTCTGCTACTATATTTTTACGTGAAAGAATTGCTGAGGTTACAGAAAATATACATGCTGTATGAATGATGTATTCTGGGTCAGTAACCTGTAATTAAGGATATTCTCTTGACTGGATGATTATGGGTGTCCAGAATGACAATTCTCAGAGGAAAAATAGTATGTATTTTCAACAGGGTAAAGATAAGTAAATCTACAGCGAGTTGGTTATGCCTTTCAATAAACAATAATTTATTTAATGCAATGCTCTTTGTTAAAAAGAGCATTGCATTTGTTATTAAAAATAAATTTTAGCTTTTCACACATTTATGCATATTTATTTTCAGTATATTTAATGTAGCATAGACAGTAATCTATAGACCAGTGATGGTGTCGTCGTGTGCTAAAACTGTGCGCGCCAGTGGTGGGTTTCAGGCAGTATGCCCCGGTACGGGCATACTGGTGGCTGCTGGGAGCAGCAGCCATTGTACCGGAATGGTGCTTTGGAGGGTCCATCCACCCACCCTCGTTCCTTACCTGTATTTAAGCCAACCGGACCATTTACGCACACATGCACAGCTCCGCCAGCTGGAGCATCGCAGGGCGGTGGGTGTGCATGCATGCACAGCACGTGTGTGCATGGTGGATGCCCGGCCCCATCGCAGCATACCAGTTGCAACAGTATCTGGAACCTACTACTGGTGCTCGCATGCGTGACAGCGTGCATGCATGCCCATACCTATAATACAATGAGCGCATGCCCCTGTGCACTCCCCCTGGGCATGCACACATGACCCCCCATGCTCCTCCCGCCCCCCCCCATTCTTGTGTATGCACGACCTCCCCCTTGGCCCGTTTTGGACCTAGCAGGCCTCCCTGAAGCCTCTTGGGATCAAAAAATGGGGCGGGGCGGGGCACGCCACATCCCCCCGCGACCCATTTTGGGCCTAGTAGGGACATGGGAGGGAGAGCCACACCCCTGTGCTCCCCCCTGTTCCCTGCGCATGTAAAATTGATGACGAGAATCTTGAACTGGATTTGGAATCTAGTAAATCAAGTGTTGATGGAAATTTATGCAACACATTACATACAATAGTATTATAACTAAAAGCAAATACCCAAATATCTGTTAGGAATTCCTTCAGAGCTATAAAATTTTATAAAATATAAAAAAGATAGGTTCATGGAACTTATATTTAAATAAAATCTTTTTGGACAACCTCAGAACATATGTAACTATGACAAGATTGGTCTTTTCCAGAAAAAGTCACAGTTAACAGACAAGATGAAGAATTATGTTGCATTATTGATATTCTTTGAGAAGCACATACGGTCTTCACATTTTCCCTTGTCGTCTTCTGGATGATTCATTCATCTTACTTGGCGCTATCCTGAAGTTCTTAACTGTCTGATATTTGAGGAGGGAAGGCCCTAATTTTCTTATTCTTATTTGTCCTTCTCCCCTGAGAGTAAGATGTGGTAACTGAGGTATTTAGAAGTCATTTCTTCCCTTTGAACTTTGTCTTTTTTTCATACTTTCTTAGTTCAGGCAGGAAGGGATTAAAGATGAAATGGATGAAAGCTATGTGGGAATCTGGTTGTGAGTGTGGTATCTTGGACTGGCCTTTCTGCTTCAAAGAGTTTTGAAAAAAATGAACAAACTTTCTTTTTTGGTGAACAAAGCCTTTCATAATTTAAATTCCTTCATGATTTAAGGGACAGTTTGTTGTTGCAAGTGTGTATGATGGAATCTTTTTGGATAATCATGAAGAGGAGCAAGCACTTCAATTAAAAGTTTACTAACGTGTACTCATAAAGTGACATTGGGAAACTACATAAAAGCAATGGGGAAACAATTTACAGTATGCTCCCTTTTTACTGGGAGAACATACTGTAACTTCATATGACTTTTCACAACAATAACATTGCAAGAAAGAGTGGGCAGGGCATGGGTTAAAAATGGTATGGAGAGATTGAGAATATTTTAGCAACCAATCTAGCTTGCATTTTTCATAATATTACTACCATAATCTACCATTCATTGTTTATTTATGTGTTTTTTTTGTCCTCTGAAAGGATGTGGGTTAGAAGAAGGATTATTTCTTTTATAGAACAAAGAAATCTACAGTGTAAAGGTAGCCTTCGACTTACAAGGGTTCATTTAGTGACCTTTACTTTACTTTTTTACTTTACTTTTATTTAGATTTTTATACCGCCCCCTCTCCCCAAAGGGACTCGGAGCGGTGTACAGTCAAATAAAAACACATCAATAAATAGAAAATACAAACACAAAGAGGAGGCGATAAGAAACTGTACATATCTGAAGTAAAGTAGTTAAAAGCAATATTTAAATACCCTAAAAATACCCAATTAAAATATCTGCCAGGAGGTAGAATAAAACTATAAATGGGCCAGGCCGGCTAAACGGAACAGGTGAGTCTTCAGTTTTTGTCGAAAGGAGCGGAAGTCGGTGGTGGTTCTGATATCGGGGGGGAGGTCATTCCAGAGGGTTGGGCCCATCACAGAGAAGGCTCTACCCCTAGGTGCCGCCCGTTGGCATTGCTTAGTGGACGGCACCCGGAGGAGTCCTTCCCTGTGAGAGCGAATCGGTCGCAGGGAAGTGTGTGGTAGGATGCGATCCCGCAAGTACCTAGGTCCTGAGCCATGGAGCGCTTTAAAGATAGTAATTAACACCTTGAAACGCACTCGAAAGACCACAGGCAGCCAGTGCAGCTCGCGCAGGAGCGGTGTTACGTGGGAGTACCTAGTACTCCCCATAATAGCCCGCGCGGCTGCGTTCTGGACTTTCAAAGTGTTGGAAGAAATATCCTTCTGGGTTCAGTTCCAAGTGAGGAAAAAGACACTGGAAACATAGAGGCTGCTTGGAAAGATGGTTTAATGGTGGACAGGATCACATGGTTTGAGCTCCTGAACAGAAAAGGGGGATCACATGCTTCCAGATGTTGGGTGAAGAAGAAAAAGAGACAGAGATGCTGAAAGTCCCTGGTTTTATGTCCTTTCTGGGCTTTGAACTTGAGCTTGTATTCTGATTGGTTGTCAGACTCCCATGGGGAGGGGCAACTCTGTAGGCTGTGTTTTGAGTACAGGTTTGGTTGAGCATTGCTTCTTCCCAGGTACTCTGTGGTGAAATGGGTAAAGGGCTAATACTGTCATGCTTTAATTCCATCACCCTGGAACTGAAGGGGGATCTTTGTTATGTAGAATAGACTGGATTAGGTCTTTTAATGGCCCATTGACAAGGTGGGGGCTTTTAAGAGTGAGTCTGTTTCCTGCCTAAAAACATGTTTCTCCTTTTCTTATCCAGGGAAATATAATATTTTGCCTTTTTCAATATTTCCCAGGATATTTCATTTTTCTAGGAAAGGGGTGGATTTAACTTTCAACAAAAGTTACAACGGCATTGAAAAAAAGGGGACATATGACCAGTTTTCACACTTATGACCATTGCAGGATCCCCATGGTCACAGGATCAAAATTCAGACGCTTGGCAACTGATTCATATTTATGATGGTGTCCCAGGGTCATGCACTCACATTTTGCAACAATTTGACAAAGTCAATGAGGGAGACAGATTCACTTAACAATCGTGTTACTAACTTAACAACTGCAGTGATTCACTTAACAATATGGCAAGAAAGGTTGTAAAATGGAGCAAAACTCACTTAACAAATGTCTCATTTTAACAAAATAAATTTTGGGCTCAACTGTGGTCGTATGTCGAGGACTACCTGTATTCTATAAAATGGCATATGCATATGCTTTGTTAGACTAGAATCCAATAGATGCCTTCTGAATGGGATTCTAGCCTATGAAAGTTTGTAAGGAAAAAAGGTTGTTTAGGGTTAAAAGAGATCAACCAAACTCCAATTTGTACTAACAAACTTTTTCTTATCTGGAGCTAGTGTCCTGCTTGTTTATCAGTTTAGAAACGTTAAAAGCTAATAAATCTGAACATCACTTTAAAAGAAAGAATATAAATCAGATTAAAGTACAAAATAACTATGTTAGTGAACAAATTACAAAACCCATGTCATTTGCCCCTCACAAGTTACACTCCGGACATTGAAAAGTAGTAGTTGCGGCATGGATGGGAAAGGTTTCAAAGTAACCACGGGAAAAACATCTCCGCTTAGAGCATTTCACTACCTACCTAACAACAATTTTAAAAAGCCAATGCAAATCTTCATTCTGAATGATTCTGGCATAACAAATGTTAAAGCTGATTAGAATTTTTTTTAAAATAAAAGAACACTAGATGGTGCCAGTGAGCCTTTTACAAATTTGCAGAAAGGCCTGCCATGGTCTGACGGAGTTTTATAAATAATTATTTTAATTTGAAAATTGCTCCCATATGGTAATCATTTACTTAATTATATTTTTTTCTAATTAACAGTATATTAATATACTGTCCAGTTTGTGAATGTATGGATTCCTCTCTTCTTTGCATAAAAATAATAGGTCTGAGTATTCGAATGAAACTATAGATTAAGACTTAAAAACCACTTGCTAAATTATAATGCCTGGCATTCCTCACCATTATCTATGCTGTCTGGGGCAGATGACCAGATCTAGCTTAACAACATCTGGTGGTCCACAGCTCTTCTATTTCTTTTGCATGTTGCAAAAAGCCCAACCTTACTTTAACAATTCTAGGCCAGATGTTCCACATTCCAAATAGGTTTAGCTGAGTTCCTGTACCCTTGTCTTGTTATAATTTGAGTGGTATTTGCAAAACAATTAAAAAAAGGCAATGCTGCATCCTTTTCATGACACCTATTGTTATGTATTGAATGTATACAGTTGTGTTAACTGTGCTAAAGTGAAACTAACCTTTAGATGACCCTAAGTGTTAACTGTACTAATGTGAAACTAATATTTAGATGACCCTAACTGTTAGCTCCAACTGTTTTGGAGGGAAATGTAGAACATTTATATTTGGGCGGGCTTTTTCTAGTCCTATGATTGGTTAAGGCCCTATGGATCTAGAGTATAAATCACCTGCAGTTCCTCAGTTCCAGTTTTGAGTCAATAAATGTTGTTGCAGCTATGCTGGTTTGGTTCTTGCCTACTGAAGCCCACTTAACAATACCTATATTGGTGATTAGGGAGGAAAGGATCAGGTTCCATGATTTAAGTCCTCTGGCATCTTATTTATTTTCTACTACCATGACTTCTTGAGACAAACAATTATATAACACTAGAGAAAATAAATACACACTGAAAATTGATGGAATATATCTTTATAATATAATATATGAAATATATTTTTAGGGATATATTTAGGGATGTGCAGAGAACTCTGCCTTAAGTCACCCTGACATGATGCCAGATCTGGAATGAAATTCAGAACAAGGGAACTTTATTCTTCTATAGAATAGAATAGAATAGAATAGAATAGAATTCTTTATTGGCCATGTGTGATTGGACATAGGAAAAGAGAAATGTGTATTCAGCAGAATAAAGAGATATTGTTATGAAAGCTATTTTAGGGAAGGAAACCAGAGGTGGCATTCAGCAGGTTCTGACCAGTTCTGGAGAACCGGCAGTGGAAATTTTGAGTAGTTTGGAGAACCGGTAAACTGACTGGTATCTATTCTCTGCCTCCCGAGTCCCAGCTGATTGGGCGGAGTGTGCTTTAAAATGTTCAGCCTCATTCTTTTTGTTCATAAATCTCACCTTTTATCAGTTTGATCTAACAGTTAGGGCACCAGGCTAGAAAACAGTTCAGGTCTCACCTTAGCCATGAAAGCCAGCTGGGTGACTTTGGGCCAATTATTGTCTCTCAGCTCAACTCACCTAACAGGGTTGTTGTTGAATGGAAAATAGGAGGAGGAAGGTGTGTTGGATCTGTTTACTGCCTCGAGTTCTTTATAAAAAATAATAAAGTTGAGATACAAATAAACAAATAGAAAAATGAGTTGTGGTAATTCAGCAAAAAAAATGACTCACACTTTCCTCATATGTACAAGCTAATTATTTCACACATTTCACATACATACAGAAAAAAAATCTTCATGAATTTTTCGAAAGATACCGTACAGCTGCATTTTCTTCACAAAGCAACAGCAAAGTGAGACTAGTAAAAAAAATGTTTTTTTTCACTCTCAGGGAGACTCATGAGTTACCCAAACTTAAAAAATAATGATCTTGCTTTAATCACTGATTATCTGAAGTATCATCTATTCATAGATGCCTGAATCTCTGTAATTACTTTCCCACTCAACCCTGATTTAGTGGAGGAGAGATGGAGAGCAATTAATAGCAGAGCCTTCTCTGTCATGGCCCCTGAATTATAGTACATTTCCCATTTTTGATAGATTTCAGATGCCAGCACACCTGACAACCACTATTGTTACTAGCCAAAAGAAATCAAGCTTAGCCTTCTTTAATTGTAATTTTGCTGATGGTCTTTAGAAAGCTATTTTTAAAACCGTTTTAAAAAGTTTTTTTGTGCAATGCAAGTCGAAATACACTTCATAGGAAGTGAATCCAGGAGCCATTAACATCTCTGTAAGCATGCCTAGAATTTTATTAATATGGGCTTTGCTTGCTGAATCCTGTCTTATCAGTACCTGGTAGATTAGCAGGCATTTGTCATATGCAGGGAAGCCAACCTAGTTTTTCTTTTTAAAAAAATGTATATTTATTACTATTTTTTAAAGTTACACATTTATATTGTGTGTAAACAGAATTGGTTCTGGGTATCATTCATATTAATCCAATTCACAATAACAATATTAGTAATCTCTATCATATTTCTCAAATATAAGGTGACCAACTTTTTTACAATGAAAAGGAGGACAAAACACGTTCTATTGTCCAAAATGCTAAGGTGACCAACTTTTTTACAATGAAAAGGAGGACAAATAAATTGGAAAAAATATATCGTAAATAAAAGAAATATTTCATTCATTGCAACAATAATACACTAAAATATGATATATGCATAATAAAAAACATTTGCAACATTTTATATTGTAATTATACTTACATGCCTGTTAATTATTATTTAAATGAGTACTTTTCCATTGAATTAATATTTTTTGTCAATGTATCATCTTCTAAGAATATATTGGAAATATCTGAACAAGAAATATCCTTCATATTGAATTTTACGGCAAGTGCTGCAGCTAGAGTATCAACATTCAATCTCGATTTCTCACTTGTCCAAAAATCATTGGCAATTGAGAAAAACTCTTTCAACTGCTGCATTAGTTCCAGGGTAGCACAACGTAAATTGAACAAGTATAAATAAATGTTCATATGGAATATGTTCGTTTTTGAAATGGCTGAAAATATCCACCCATCTTTTATCAATTTCAACGTGTTGATTTTCCCATTGTATTAATTTTTCAGAATTTAAATATACATTCAGTCTTCTAATTTCTTCAAAGAGACAATTGTCGTCTATTTTAATGTCTAGCATTTCTTTAGATAAAAATTCAACACAAGATTCAATATCTGTTCAATATACTTGCAATGAAGTAAAAAAAAACACCATTAAAAACTGTTTAATAAAATACGTCACATAACGCGCAACAGATTAGCCTTCAAATATCAAAAAGGAAGACATGTAGGAGGAAACTTTTCGAGGGAAGACAGAACTTACAAAAGAAGGACTGTCCTCCCTAAAGGAGGACGGTTGGTCACCTTATCAAATATAAGTAATCCTTATTATATTGTTCAAACGTATATACTCAAAAAATGCCTAACTCCTCATCTTTAACTCTACCTTCATCTATATCTTTCTTGTTCTATCTAAACATTTCTCTATTATATGCTAACAAATGTAACTAAGTTTCATTTATATTGATCCAGTTTGCACTAACATTGTTCATAATCTCTATCACATTTATCAAGTTTATATAATCCTCATTATATTATACATCTCCTCTTTAGTGCTTCAATTATTACCCATTTTTCCATTTTAATCCAATTCACAATAACAGTATGAGCAAAGTTAACTAGGCATCGTTCAAGTTGATCCAATTCACATTAACATTTTTGATTATCTCTTTCACATTAATCAATCTAGTTTTCCTGTTTGTCCTTGCTAATAAAGTTTAGAAATGGCTCCAGGGACTCACTTAGATGAGCTTAGAAAAAGGAAGCACAAGTTGGTCTTAATAATAACAACAACAACAAGAGCAACAACAATATAAAAATATATATAAAAAAAACACATTTTAATTCTGACCCAGAGATGTGGAAGAGGAACATAGCTTGTTTTCTAATGGCAGTATGATTTCTCTGATGTTAGATTTGTTTTAAGCTAGTCTGTCAAATGGTTGTTTTTAATGGTTTTGAAAATGGCTTTGGAAAATAGATCTCAGAAGTGGTACTATATAAATATTCCCCATCCAGAAATGAAACTTAACTTGGCTAATTTCCCTGCAGTTGCTTGTGTATATAAATGAATGTAAATAGTTGTCAGTGGAAGAAAGCAAATAAAAAAGGGCTGAAAAAGAATTGGGAGTCTGCACAGATTCAAAAATGCCATAGTTGAAACTGGGCAGCTTCTGGTTATTGCAAATAGTAATTGCCCTACCATCAGCTTATTCAGCTTTGCAATGCCGTCCATCTAAAAATGGACTATTTGCTCTAATTTCCGCTTTTCAAAACAAAAACAGCCTTCTTATAAACGAACTGTTTTGAAATATACTTGTTTCGGTCTGTACAAGTAGCATGGGGCCATTCCAGTGGGTGTAACAGAGTAGGCCCACATCTGTATAAAATGAATCTTCTGCCCTTTTTATGCTGCACTGCTTAATGTGAGAAAACCAAAGATCCGAATAGAATTTTAACGCTTAACGCTTAATGAAGCAAAGATCACCAAACACAATAAGGGTGCTAGTTGCTTTGGTTAGGAGGGCTTCTAGAAAATATACCTGCCTAAGAAAATGAAAATAACAGAGAACAGAGAAGAACAGAGTTGGAAGGGACCTTCGAGGTCATCTAGTCCAACTCTCTGCATGAGTAGGAGACCCTATACCAGAGGTGTCAAACTCAAGGCCCGCAGGCCAGATCTGGCCCGTGTGGTGCTTAAATCTGGCATGCGGGACCAGTCTGGAAATAGCAAAGGATCAGCCCCTGGTGCCTTTTGTCAGGTAAGCGCCCCGTTAGTAGAGCGAGTGTGCAGAGAAGCGTAATGAGAGTGGTGTGGAAGAACATGCACAAACCAGCATACAAGGACACCGAATAGTAAAAGTAATAATATTTTATTTATGTGGAAAATAGAGGTATTCAGAGTTCAATTTACACATGGTTCAGTCAGTCAGTTATCCATCTAACACAGTCCAGTATCATATAATTAGTTCAGCACACAAAGTCGCTAACAGTAGCAAAACGCACAGTAACTCACAATACAGTATCAGGCAGTATTCACCGATCAGCATCTTAACAAACAGAGAGCTAAAAGTCATTCTGGCTCCATCTTATGGCTGCTTGAGGTAACAGCAACCAATCCCATTACAGCAGTACTTAAAGAAACAGTACTACTCCCTTGGCTTATATATTGCGGACCCAACCGTTGGCTTACATTCCTAACACCTTTGGCAGTCAAAACAGTGCCTCCCCCCTCCCCGCTATATCCCATTTTGGCCGGCAGGGTGGTACAGGAGGGGTCTGCCCCATCTCCCCCCCTCCCTGTCTATCCATGGAGGAGAACTACAATGCTGATCCGGCCCTTGAAGAAATCCAGTTTGACAATCCTGCCCTATACCATTTCAGACAGGTGGCTATCCAGTCTCTTCTTAAAAACCGGCAGTGATGAAGCACCCACAGTTCCACTGATTGATGGTTCTCATTGTTAGGAAATTTCTCCTTAGTTCTAGGATTTTCTTTCCTTGATTAGTTTCCCTCCATTACTTTTGGTACTTTAGTAAATAGTTCATCCCCTTCATCTTTGTGACAGCCCCTCAACTACTGGAACACTGCTATCACATCTTCCCTAGTCCTTCTTTTCACTAGACAAGACATACCCAATTCCTGGAATTTCTTCGTATGTTTTAGTCTCTAGCCTCCTTTATTGCTCTTTTCTGCACACTTTCTAGCCTTGTTCCTTCAAATCCAAAAGACAGCCTAGTTCAGTGTTGGCAACCCCTTTCGGTGCCAAGTGCCAAAACGGGAGTGCACGCATATACGCAGGGGAGCTCCGGAAACCGGAAGAGCAGCTCCCTGGCGCACATGCGCATGCCAGGAACCTGATCTTCCAGTTTCCAGCGTGTGCATGCACACCGGTCACTTGGTCTTCCAGTTTTTGGTACATACGCGTGCGTGAAGACCAGCTGGCCGGCGTGCATATGCACACCGGAACCCAGAAGAGCAGTGGGCAACGGCTGGCGTGTCCGGAGAGATGGCTCTGCATGCCGCTCCTGGCATGCATGCCATAGGTTCACCATCACTGGCCTGGTTCCTTCAAATTGAAAAGGGGACACACCCACATCCATACCCACACTCACACACACTCACTCAAGATTGCCTCACAAAAAAACAAAACAAAAACCTCCTCAAAATTTGCTTTGCAGGAAGTCAGAGCCCCAAAGGAGTTCGCTATTGGTCCCAATTCATGATGAATCCTTTGCCCTTCCAATTTACAATCACAGACCATTCATTAATTCATAGTTAGATCTTTGAAGGTTGGTGTCCCTAATTCCTAATGAAAATAATAGGCACATAACCTAGAATGTGCTCGATTATCTATGCAACATAAAATTTTGCAGTAAACATTTTATGTTTAGAAAGAAAATTGAGTATATAAAATATAGCTTTGCTAACAATAGTTGCTATATACTTTAAAAGGAAAGGAAAATCTTAATAACTTTTTGAGGGCCGCTCACAACTTCATCAAACCATTGAAGGGCTGCCTTGCTTGACAGGCTGGGATAAAGTATATATGTAGCTTTCATCCAACTTTAAGAGAAATATAAGATATGCTTGTCCCAAACCCGTGTAAATATATCAATTTTCCATCCATCTATGACTAGAAAGGTAAAAAGGCATAATTCAAACTGTAATGTTCAGTTTTGGTCCAAGGATCTCATTTCTGCGTTGTCAGTCAATGTTATGCAATGTCATCTACAGACAAAATATGAGATTATAACATGAAATAGGGTCCAGTCTCTAGAAATAAAGTAGTATTTCATAGCCATTATTCCAGAATGTTTCATAGGCAGCAATATTGCAAGTTTTAGCAAAGGCCCAGCACTTAATACTACTTGAAAAGGTTATTTTGAAATTTTATTTGTACATAATTTTTTTGTCACACAAAAGAAAAAAAGCCCCAAGGGCGTTTTCATATGTGAGGTTAGACCTTCTCTACACTATTTCCATTAACATCAGATTGCTAATACTGCAGAAGATCAATCAAACAACCATTTGTAATGCAATTGATGCGTTTCTCTGGCTTTGCAGAATAATTCAGAACAATTTGTATGATAATAATATCATACCATTGTTATAAAATGGGATCTTTGGTGCCACTGCTAAGGCTGATCTTTTTTATCAAGCAGGGCAGGAGGCCATCAGAGAAACCCACAAAAGCAGGGCAAATCTTTGGCAAGATTATGGAGAGGACGCAGCAATGTTGGATTTTAATCTCAACACAACATAGAGCGGATGTTTTAGTGAACAGTTGTGGATGGTGGAGCAAAATGATGGTGCAAAGCTGTGCGATAGGTGTACAAAATGTTCGGTTTGATTAAAAAAATCCTGCACACCGGTAGTGGGATTCAAATTTTTTTACTACCGGTTCTGTGGACGTGGCTTAGTGGGCGTGGCAGAGGAAGGATACTGTAAAACAGTGGTGGGTTCCTACCGGTTTGGACTGGTTTGGCTGAACCGGTAATGTTTTGGTGGCCTGGGTTGCTGGAACTGGCAGCGACCCAGGCCTGCCATGCACTGAACTGGTTCTCTGGGTGGCACCATAGGTGCCGCCATCTTGTTTTTCAGTTTTGCGCATGCGCAGAACTATTTTAATTCCACTGCGCATGTGCGCACAGCATGTGTATGAGCAAACCAGCAGTAGTGCCTGCCCGAACCCACCCCTGCTGTAAAATTTCCATTCCCTCCACACTCCAGGGGAAGGTTATTGCAAAATCTCCATTCCCTCCCAATCAGCTGGGACTCCGGAGGCAAAGCACAGATGGGGACGGGGCCAGTCAGAGGTGGTATTTACCAATTCTCTGAACTACTCAAAATTTCCGTTACCGATTCTCCAGAACTGGTCAGAACCTGCTGAATACCACCTCTGCTGCATCCCCCCCCCCAAAGTCTTTCAGCCCAATTCCTGGCTCTTGTTCCCACTGATCTTCTAGATCTACTGGCTTTGAACTCTTTGAAAGATCACAGTATTGCCCTGCCAGAGAAGTTTAACTACTTCCCAAGAAAACAACTCCTTGAAAAAATAAGTTAAAATAATTAGCTGATGCTAAACATCTTGATGAAGGTGGGACAGACACTGAGGAAGCAGCCAGACTTCAAACGCCTCTTTGAAACGCTGATTGAAAACTAGAATTTCAAGTGCCTCTATGAGCCAAAATCATGTCCATGTTAATTCATGTTTTCCATTGATCCCTGCAGGGTCTAAGGCACAGAAAAGGACAGATAGTGGCATTTCGGTCCTAGCTTGCAAGTTTTCCTACATCACTTTTTGCTGCCGTTTTATTTAAAACAAATGCAGAAAGATGGTGCCTTCAGCAGCCTTGCTTGAAAAAAATAAATAAAGTAAAGGGGACTTTTTAAAAACGTCTATATCTATGCTCTAAAACCAAAGCTAACATTAGAGACTTGATTGCTAATTAATCTGACAATCTCCTATTCATTATTTCACCTAGCAGGGTGCCTTTTGGCTCATCGAGCCTATAAACTCATTAATGCACATTAATCAGTAGAATGTAATTGCTTGTTGTTGCCTGCAGACTGGATGTGCATTGGATAAATGGAGTGATGTATGCAATTAGCCTCAGGACTGGCTCTTCACTTCTAGCCTAGCCAACGGAAAAATGAGCATTGAAATAACAGAGTAAATGACTGTCTTGGGTCCCGCTGTTAGTGTCCTTGACAATAGTGAGGGAATGCCATTCTGCTGCTCCACTTTTAATTTTCTTAAATATACTGCTGGATAAATTGCTATTTGATGTGCCAGGATTTATAACATTAGTGAGAAACTTGGTCATTAGTACAACATAAACTGGGGTGTGTATCTGTATTTCCATAGGCATCGGCAATCAGTACTGTGAAGAGTATTAAAACACACTGGAAAGCTCAACCAAAGTTAAATCAAATGTCATTTAAAAAACACCCCAAGCAGTTGAAATACCTCTAGTATTTTTTCCCCCAGTTAAAACAAGCACATCTTTGACATGAAGAAGTATCAGACCAATTTTTCTCTGCAAGAGAAGTCAATGATGTCCTGGATTCACCCATTGGCTGCTTCCTCCCAGATCTAATGGGAGGGAAAGAATCAACTGGGTGTGTGGCTGCTGAACTCACCAAGAGCCTTGTTATATTTGCACAATCCATCTACCCACAGTCGAAATCCCTTCAACAGTACAGAAGCAACCGTACCTTAGCCACTTCTGAGAAATTTTACTTTCATCAATGAGAAATGTGAAGTGATGAAAGATAAGCACATTTACCTTCAAACTGTTGTCCATGCTTGTTTCCTGTTGCGAAGGAAGGCTCAACAGCATCATAAGAGTCAAGACTCCCAATTGCTTGGAAAACTACCGATTTACAGAGGTCTATGGAGATTCTCAGTCATCCAGGTCATGGTTGTCTCAAAGGTGCTTTTTTTCAAGAGGCAACTGGACATTCCATTTTTTTCTTTGAAGACATTTCGCTTCTCATCCAAGAAGCTTCTTCAGCCCTGAAGCCGATTTACCGTTTTAGTTCTATAATAGGTTATTTTAAATATTAACTGGTTATTTAAATAAAATGGATTGCCAGGTTGTTTTGGGATCCAATTCAAGGTGTTGGTTATCGCCTTTAAGGCCCTTAATGACATGGATCCAGCCTATCTGAGGAACCAGCTCATCCTTCTGCCAGATCCATCCATGCTGGCAGAAGATGCATGCTTTGGATTTTGTTTGTCAAGAAATTTCAACTGGCAGAGTCCAAGAGAAGAGCCTTTTCTGCTGCAGTTCCCATCTTCTAGAACAGGGGTCTCCAACCTTGGCAACTTTAAGACTTGTGGACTGGGAGTTGCAGTCCACAAGTCTTAAAGTTGCCAAGGTTGGAGACCCCTGTTCTAGAACATCCTGACCTCTGAGGTGAGATCTGCACCCACCCTTCTGACTTTCTGAAAGGGCTTGAAGACCTCGCTCTGCCAGCTGGCCTGGGGCCTCAATAATAGAGTGGCGTCTTGGAAGTGGTTAATGGATTAAGACAGGCCTCACCTCCTCCCTAAGTGCACATCATTCCTTTCCATGATTGTTAATCAAATGTATCTGAATTTTTAAATTCCTTATTGAGGTTTTTATATCATATTTTAATTAGATGACTATGAACCACCTAGAGTCCTAAACAGTCACCTCAGCAGGATGTGCAAAATAGAAGTTGAATAATAAATAAATAAAAACCTGCACATCCTCTTAGATTTTCTGCAAGAGGCGTTGTTTGCTGTTTTTGTTGACCAACGTAAATAGGGGTAGTCCTTGAGTACAGTTGAATAATATACTCTAATCATCATCTATCTTCCTCTGAGGCATTTAACAGACGTATCAGCCAAAAATGTTTGAGTTGTATTGTTTATAGTCTCCAGGAATTTTTTTGTAGCATTAAAGTAAACAGAGCTAGTAGTGAAATGTATTGCTACTTTTTTTTCTTTTTATGACCCTGTAATCCTTTTTTTCGGGTGGAGCTGGGGCGACTAAATGGAACTGAGCATTTACTGGCCGAATGCCCTTCCTGACACCTATGCAGAGTTCGCAGTAGATACTTTCTCTTTGCGGCCTGTTAGAGAAACATCTGTTGCTACCTAGGATTGAACACTCAACCTCCTGAGTGGGAGGCGAGTGTGTTCACCTTCAAGGCCACTGTGCTGCTCATTGAAATCAGTGGTGGGTTCCTAACTGGTTTGGACCGGTTCAGCCGAACCGGTAGAAGCTTGGAAGCCTGGGTTGCTGGAACTGGCAGTGACCCAGGCCTGCCATGCCCCCGAACCGGTTCTCCCATAGGCGCCACCACCTTGTTTTTTGGTTCTGCGCATGGACAGAGCAATTTAGTTGTATTGCGCATAAGCATGCAGTGCGAATCATGCATGTGCAGCGCATCCCTGAGCGAACCAGCAGTAGTCTCTGCCGGAACCCACCCCTGACTGAAATGTATTGCTGTAGTACTTGGAAATGACAACAAATCTAATTCATTACAAAAATTAAATGTCGTAACATTGTTTCAGTTCAACAAAGTGAGAAGAAGGAGGTAATATCCACTAACTCAAAGAAAAACATATGTTGTGTGATCATGCCTTAAATTGCTTAGATTTTATTTTGCGGTGCAGGGATGTGGATATGAGACCCCAAGGCTTCATCTCCACTGCCTAAAAAGTTGCTTATGAATTGAACTTCTTAATGTGATTGATACAGAATACAAATAAATGTATTTTTAAAATAATAATTTTAAAGAAAATTGAGTTGTTGTTTTTTTTCTTGGTCCCATTTACTTTCCCCCCCCTGTTCTGGCTTCATCTACTTTTCCAATTGAGCCTAGATTTATTTTGCCAAAAACAAATGTAGCTTTTAGCATTCCTCCTTTGCTTGGATTAGAAACCAAAAATATGTAACCCTCTTAGTAAGTTTGTTTTTCTATGTTTATTTTTTCATTTCATGCATGCCTTGATTTCTACTCAAGGGAGAATTCAGTGTCTCTTTTTATGCAATGGTCTTGCTAGTTGTTGTCCAGCAGGTGGAGATATCTTTTAACAAAGAATCTTGTGTTGTATTTTTAACCTGTCACTGGTTTATTTCAAAACATAGCAGTTTCTCCAAAGGGCTCCAAATTAAAGAACCTCAATGCCCTTGTCAAAAACAAAAGCGAGGAAATCTTACGACAAGCGTGTAAATCCAATAGTATTAAGGCTTGTCCAGCATCTGGAAAGTGGCAAACTTAATCATTTCAAATTAAAGACAATTCTACACCGATGAAGTAAGATAAATAGAATAACAGTAAGAGGAACAAAAGGAAACAACATACCCAACAATACCGTACTAGGACTTTAAATTCGAATGATTTGAGAAAAGGCTGAAATATTGCTTTAAATGTGAATGATTATAAGATGGGAAGCTTTAACATAGAACCATGATATCGAATCTATGGTACGCATGCCCAAAGTGGCACACGGAGCCATGTCGCCTTGCGCATGCAGCATCGCATGTTCCTCTTATGGGTTTCTGGCATGCATATGCATGTGACAATCAGCTGGCCTTCGTGGGTGTAGCAGTGCTGGAAACTGGAAGAACTGGTCTTCCATTTTCCTGGCATGAACATGTGCGCTGGCCAGTTGATTGTCGCACACGCATGCGCACCAGTAGCCGGAAAACTATTTTCCGGAAACCGGAAGTTCATTTTCCGGCATGCGCATGCCCCCTGGGCAGCTCTTCTTCCGGATTGCACCCCAGATGACCGTGCGTGCACCATCGATGGCGTAGAACCTGGGCATGTCTGACACCTTACAGGTGTGTCATTTCATTATATTTCATTATAGCTCGTGAAAGATTATATTTTGAAAGGCTGGTCTCAGCAGAAGCAGAATGTTTTCAGAAGATGTGAGAATGACCAGGAGTTACGTATTTATGAACATGTAATTACAATTTGAATTCAATAATTATAAAGTTGAACAACTTTAAGTACGATCATATAATCAGAGTCACAGAAATTTGGAATGGAAATGTGAAACGATGTTCAGATGCATATCCACTTAGAAACAGATTTATGTACGAGAAGGGTTAAAGATGCTGTTGCATGGATATATAGCTATGTATGCGCAAATGCAAGTAGTCCTTGAGTTACGACCACAATTGAGCCCAGAATTTATGTTGCTAAGTTAAAAATTTGCTAAGTGAATTTTGTCCCATTTTATGACTTTACTTGCCACATTTGCTAAGTGAATCACTGCAGTTGATAAGTTAGTAGCCCAGCTGTTAAGTGAATCTGGCTTCCCCACTACTGGATCTGGGCTGGATGTGTCATGTGCAGGCCATGGCCACCCCAGCTCCGCAAAGGCAAAAAATGTCAACATACATCATGTGACATCAACGTGACGCAGCATGTTTGACACTCGCGCTCTGGATGATCAGCAATAGATCCCCAGGTCCATGGCATGCCAGAAATCGATCCGTGCAAACAAGTGAAGCCCTGTCCGCCGGATGCAGGCAGCACCCCCCCCCCCCATGATCCATAGAAAAATCTCTCACCGTGGAACTGGCCTTTGGTGCCCAAAAGATTAGGGCCCTACAATACAAAAACAAACAAACAATGGCTTTATGGAAACCTATTCACACAAAGGCAAAGAAACAGCAAAGTCTTTTTATAGGCTAATGTTTACGCAGGTTATCACAGAAACAGAAAAGCTACAACTGCTGAGACAGTGAAATGTATCTCTCAAGAAAAAAAGAAAACCAGAATCAAAAATATTAAGAATGCAACAAAATATTGTGAATATTCCAAAGAATTGGGATTTTGTAGAACAGCGCAGGTAGTCTTCAACATACAGGTTAAGGTCCTATGGGACTTTAAGATTCAAACAGGCAGGTGTCTTGTTCATTACATGCCTGATGTAACAATTATTGAAAAGAAGAAAATCTTGGTTTATTGATGTCATTCTGGGTGATGCTGGGGTTGAAGGAAAAAAATTGGGAAAAAAATGACAAAATACCAAACTTGCAGATCAAAGATGGACACTCATGGAAAAAAGGAAATCTGTTGTTATACATTGGAGTGATACAGGTGGTTCTTGACTTACAACAGTTCTTTTAGAGACTGTTCAATGTTACTGTGTTACTGAAAAAAGTAACTTATGCTCGTTTTCCAGGATTCCTATGGTCACATGATCAGAATTCAAATATTTGGCAACTGACTCATAATTATAATGGTTGCAGTGTCCTGGGATCATGTGATCACTTTTTATAACCTTCTGACAAGCAAAGTCAATGGAGAAGCCAGATTCATTTAAAAACTGTAGTGATTTACTTAGTAAATGTGGCAAGATAAGTCGTAAAATGAGCAAAACTCACTTAACAAATGTCTCACTTAGCAACAGAAATTTTGGGTAGGAGATGCCATGCTGAGCCCGAGGGAGAGGTCAGACACGTCATAAGTCATGAGTCCCTGCATGCCCACAAGAGATCTAAATCCAGCCCACCTGGAATGTCTTTCTTATCTCCCACTCATTTCCCTTGACTATCAGTTGGTCAGATTCTTGTAGAGAACTTAAGTTTGCAATAAGAACTGCCTGAATTTCCTGATTTCTCCATGCCTGACATTAATTTAAGTTGAGTCCCTGTGGCAGATATCCTTCTTGTTGGGAAAAAGTCATGACAGAAGATAATAAATAGACGGAGATCACCAATGAATGCCTGCCTGTATTCTTCCAGGAGAAAATATGATAATTTAAGGGGAAATTGGTAAAAGGCAAAGTAGATGGAGAATGTATTAAGAATGTTGTTTAGATATTGACTCATCATTCTGGAGTCAGTTGTGACTTTAAATAACACATAAATCTTTGTCTTAAGGAAACAGTTCGGCTTGTAAAGTCCATGTTACACGTTAGATGGAAAAATTGTCATCAACGTTCCTTACTAATTGGGGTTGTTAGATCTTGCAAGCTAAATCAACTTGGTTATGTACCAAATAACACAATGTCACATTCAATTAGTATCCAAACCTGGAAATTGTAAAAATATGGCTTAGGGAAAAAAAGTTCCTTTTTTTTCCTAACCAGAATTTTGCGGTCTCCAGTTTGGGATACTAATTAAATGTTCCTTTTCCCTGCTCCAAACTGGATTATAGAACAGTTGTTTTATTTATATATGTAAAAATCGCTGTGTGTATGTATGTTCCAGCATAACTCTGGAATGCCTCAAGCAATTTCAACCAAACTTGGTACAAAGATGACTTACTCTCTGGAGACAAATACTGTGAGGGTAAGACACTCTAACACCCCTCGGGGTGTGTGTTCTGTTAAGATGCAGCCTGTTGTGCCTTAAAATAACTTCTACTGTACTGCCGCAAAATGGCTTCTACTATACATCGCTGTGGTGTTGTCGTGGTAACGCCTTCACAGTACTCCACAAGGGGGATCCCTCTGATAAAGGGGAAAATCCGACATTAGAAATTATGTTTGGTCCGGACATTTCCCCCTTAAAAATAACTACCCGGGCAACGCCGGGTTATCGGATAGTATCTTATAAACTTAAAATGAAATTTCACTATAACTCTACAAAAAGGAGAGGTTCTGTCTTTTGACAAGGTCAACATGGAGCCTAATAAAAATCAGATTATTAGAGTTCTTCCTTATGCTGGAAAAACCAAAGTAATAATGTATCATTGAAATTTAGCCAACTGCCTTGCTTTCGATGAGCTAGATTTAAGATATTATACACTAACCAATTTTTGGAAGATTTGCTTCTAAGGCTTAAGGCTTAGAATGAATGGGCTGAATATAACATTTGGAGCTTGTAATCATTTCTTTTCCCCCACATCTGAAACAGCATTGTAGGCTATATTCTCATTACCATCGCTTAATGATGCTTAGTTTTAATATCAATAACATAAATTAGTATGAATTACCGTTAAGTATATAAATTATTACTCTGTCAAAGTCCCAAAGTTGTCTTCCCGAACTTAATGTCTTTTTCAGCAGAAAGTCATCACAATTTAGAGATTTCTCAACTCCTGCCCATGAGGTAACAGCTAATTAATATTTGGGGAAAATTATGACTGTTTAATATGCATTCACGCTGCTGAAATGTTTGATTGACACTTTGTGAAAGCAACATTCCCTTCTGTATTTGAGTATCACAATTGTAGTCTATGAAATGGAAATTTTCAGCCGATGCCTTCCAGTAGTTTCCCTTAGTACTTAAATGATGTCTTGGGATTGTTTGAATGTAGTGGAGCTTGTGAATGTGAGCAGTGAAAGGAAGGAGATGGTCATTATATATCAATATAATATTACCTAGTTTGAAAAGAATGAAACTTACGGAAATCTAAATATATTGTATTCAAGCATTTCCTTAATTTTGGACTCATTCATGATCTGTTTCTGTTTTTCACTAATCTTTGTTATTTGTTTTCTTTTTATGACCCTTTTTATCAGGATGGAGCTGGGGTGACGGGATGGAGCTCAGCATTTACTGGCCGGATGCCCTTCCTGATGCCTACACATGGTTCACAGTAGATATTTTCATTTTGTGCCCCAACAGACAAATTTGTGTCACTGCCTAGGATTGACATCTCAGCCTTCTGAGTGAGAGATGAGCATCTTCAAA
This sequence comes from Natrix helvetica, assembly GCF_964273705.1. Classification (NCBI taxonomy): domain Eukaryota; kingdom Metazoa; phylum Chordata; class Lepidosauria; order Squamata; family Natricidae; genus Natrix; species Natrix helvetica. The sequence goes on from NC_138552.1 coordinate 85,319,760, forward strand.
ACTAGGCCACTGTGCCGCTAATCTTTGATAAATATTGGTTCTTTCAATATTTATCTATTTTCATCTTTCTTGTCTTTTATATATATTTTAATATTATTGATGAAATACTTATTCTATAGCTATGTTATTTGTTATTACACTATCTCCCTCTTATAATTTCAGTATTATTTCCTTTTTCTTTTTTGCAATTTGTATGCCATTCACTTCCTTGGCTTAGCCGCAAAACTTTTTGTTTTCCAGTAGAGTGGAGGGAGGGGTCACTGAAGGGTTATTACAGCCTGATTGGTCCATTTGACTGAGAGAAAACTTCTTAGCCTTCGGCTTCTCCCGTTGGCTCCCAGTTTCCTCTCAGTCAACAAGGTCCAAAAGACTCAAATTTGGTTCCCAGTGATTGTGAGTACTAAATTTAAAAAAATTAATTGGTTCAATTGGACACTTTAAATCGAACAAATTGCTTCGTAAAATAGAGCTGGCCCAATAGGACAAGCTATTGCAGTCCTAAATAGGCAGGGAAAGCAGCGCGGAGCAAAGCTCTTCCCACCTTACTCCCTGCGGGCTCTTTTCCCCCCCGACTGATTCCTGGTGACTCGGGCGTGCCGGGGGGCTTGCAGCTCATTTATCCTCCCCCGAGACGATTTCCTTGCCTTGAAGCCGCAGCGCCGGCGGCCCTTTGCCGCGCGTGAAGACCGGCAGCCATTAAACGAGACCGCGCCGTCTCTACCGAGTCGGCGGTGCCCTCGGCGGCGGCGCGTGAACGAGACCGGAGCGCCAGCGGCTCTTGCCGGGCGTGAAGACCGGCGGAAGTAGCTAAAGGGCCGAGATTACTTGCCTTTTTAAACGGCGAGCCCTACAAGGTGCGGGGGAGGCAAGCGGCAGGCTCGGGCGCCATTTTAAACGGCCGCTCGAGAAGAAGACCAGCAAGCCTCAGCGGCGGCCATTTTGAACACGTGTTGGGCCTAGCCCTTCCACCCTCTACCGAGCCTCCGTCATTATTCAAAGCTCAAGTTGAGAGTTTCTCCCAGCAAGAGGCTTCTAGCTGCGACTGCTTCTTCTTCTATAATCATCAGAGCACGTGAGTGGGGCGATGGCAGCGAGATCTGAGGCAGTTCAAACCGCAACTCCCCAGGCCCAGGAAGATAAGTCAGGCCCCACTGCCCCAGCCAGGCCTCGTGTTTCTAGGCCTTCTGCGGAGGATCGCCCCTCCAGAGCCCTACAAAGGGATGAGCTTAGGCGTTCCAGGGCAATCGAGAAAGCGATTGAGAGGGCAGAAAAGAAGAAGGTCAGGGATCCCAGACCTAGATCTAGATCTCCCAGACCTGAGGCTCATAGTCATTCCCCTTCTGTCAACAGGGGGTTCAGCCCTTCCTCTCCCTCTTCCTCTTCATCCAGATCCGTTAGGAGTGAAAAACGGGGGGCTTCTCCCCCTCCCCCAACTTCCCCTGGGACAGGGGGCTTGGATAGAAATGATCCTTTAGAGGGCCCCTCTGCAGGCCCCTCCCGTGGTAGGAGATCCCACAGGGATTCAATTCCTCATGACTATGATTCTGATTATGACGAGGAGGATCTAGAACACCTCCCTGAAAATCTAAAAAGATTAATTTCTGCAGCCATTTCCAGGGGAATAGCTCAAAGAGACAGACCTTCCCGGCATAATAGGATTACTCCGTTCAGCAGGGCCAGGTCTAGGAATTCTTCCCCCTCCCTCATGAGCGAGGTCTCTTCTAGGGGGGAGGCCGGTCGTCAAGACGACTGGGGTTTCTCTGAGGAAGAGGATGCGGCCACTGATCAGCCCACCTCTTCTAACTTATTCATTCAGGCCATGTTTAAACCCCTACTGAAGAAGGCTAGGAGAACCACCAAGGTGGGCACAGGGGACCCCACAGTGCCCCCGCCCAGGGATCCAGACATGGTGATGTTCTCAAACACGGCCACCAACAAGGAGGAGATCCCTGCTCCTCCTCTGTTCTTGGAGGTGGCCACCAGTCAGTGGGCCCGACCTTCGAATTTTTCCCCTCCTGGCAGCAATGATAGGCGGGCTTATAATATGGAGAAGGCCTTTTTACAGGCAATTCAACTTCCGGCTATAGACCAACCCATAGCTGCCCTGGTCTCATCCTCCCCGGTGGTCTCCGGGGATGCTGCGGACAAACTTAAGCCGGAGGATAAGAGGGCGGAGCTTACCCTGCGGAAAAATTATAAGGCTTCCGCTTGGGCAATGCGGGCGGCGGCTGCCGCCTCGTATTTTAATCGCACAACAGTGATGTGGCTCCGCCAACTCCAGGATCGTATCCCGATCCAGGATGATCGAATCCATCAAGATCTGACCAAAATTATGGCGGCCTGCCAGTATTCGGCCGACGCGACCTTGGATGCCATGCGTTTTGGCTCCAGCGCCTTGGCCACCTCTGTGGCCTCACGCCGGCTCCTTTGGCTTAGAAATTGGCAGATCGATAATAAAGCCAAATGGGATTTGATAGCTGCCCCCTTCACGGGTCCAAATTTGTTTGGGTCTGCCCTAGACCCAATTCTAGTGGAGAATAAGGAAAAGAAAAAGGTAATGCCTACTTCCACTAAGAAATCCGAGACACGCAGTCACCCATATCGCAGGCCTCCTTTCAGAAACTATGACAGGGACCAGGAGTCCCGTTTCCAACAGTACAGGCAGGATAGGCCATTCAATAGACAAGGCTTCCAAGACCGCTCCAGATACCAGTCTCAGTCCAAGCGGCCCTTTCGCGGGGGGGGGCGGCCGCCCCTTCCGCAGAGGGAAATGACTCAAATCCGAGTCATCCCATAGGCGGCCGCCTGGCATTATATGCGGACAAGTGGGACCAGATTACAACAGACGGTTGGGTCCGGGCGACCATTCGCCACGGCCTAAGGTTAGAGTTCCTCTCCTATCCCCCGAGGCGCTTCAAAGTTTTCTCCCCATCCCGGGATCCGGAACGCCGTCATCTCATGGACCTCGCCGTTTCACACCTTCTGTAAATCAGAGCGGTGGAGGTCGTTCCGGAAACGGAGAGGGGGCGGGGCTACTATTCAAATCTATTTGTAGTCCCGAAGGCCTCGGGGGGTTGGAGGGCTATTCTCGACCTGAAGCGCCTGAATCAGTATCTAGTTTACAGGCGCTTCAAGATGGCCTCCCTAAAATCAATCTTGCAGGGCATTCGAAAGGGGGATTACATGGCCTCGGTAGACCTGACGGAGGCCTACCTACACATCCCCATCCTTCGGTCTCACCGTCAATTTCTGAGATTTTCCCACAAAGGCAGACACTATCAGTACCGGGCCCTGCCATTCGGCCTGGCCTCGGCCCCTCGGACGTTCACCAAAGTCCTGGCGGCACTGGCCGCTTACCTGAGATCCATCCCAGTCAGGCTCCAGTGTTACCTGGACGAAGTCTTAGTGCAGGCAGGGTCTCTTCCCAGGGCCAGGGCAGACCTCCAGCTGACCATCCAATGGCTCCAGACACTAGGCTTCTCAGTGAATTTCCCCAAGAGCCATCTATCCCCATCCAGACAGATTCTGCACCTAGGGACAGTGATAGATTCCCAGTCGGGGTGGGTCCGCCTGTCCCCAGACCGCTTAGACAGTCTGACGCAGTTGATCAGGTCAATCAGGACAAAAAGGTCCGTTTCCACCCTGACATTATCACGACTCCTGGGGAGGATGGTATCCTGCATAGGGATAGTTCCCTGGGCCCGCCTGCAGCTGCGTCCCCTTCAGTGGGCCTTAATACCAGCCCAAAGGAGAATGTTGAGCAACTCTCTACGACCGCTTCGCTTAACGTCGGAAGTGAGACGCTCGCTCAAGTGGTGGATGTCCCCAGCATTGCGACAGGGGGCCTCTATTTGGGAGCCGGAGAGAGTACAAGTCACGACGGACGCGAGCCTTTACGGCTGGGGGGCCGTGATGGGGTCCGACATGGCCCAGGGACGTTGGACTGCCTCGGACCTCAGACACAATATAAATTGGCTCGAACTCAAGGCCGCGAGACTGGCCCTCCGGACTTTCAACCGCCAGCTACAGGGGCGACATGTCCTACTACTTACGGACAATGTAGCGACGAAAGCTCATGTAAACCGGCAAGGCGGGACTCACTCCCGAGCCCTCTGGCGGGAGGCACAGACATTAGGCCTATGGGCGGAGAGACACTTGGCCTCCATTGCGGCAGAACATATTGCGGGGAAGTCCAATCACCAGGCAGACTGGTTGAGCCGGGCGACTCTGGACAACGGCGAGTGGCAGCTAGCTCCAGAGTTGTTTCGAAAGATCTGCCTCAGGTTCGGCAACCCCCTTGTGGACCTGTTTGCCTCCCCCAGCAACACGCAGCTGCCGAGATTTTTCACCAGATTCAAGACCCCAGCTGCAGAAGGAGCGGATGCTCTCAGGACCCGGTGGCCTCCAGGTCTCCTCTACGCCTTCCCTCCCCTTCCCCTCATTCCCAGAACCATTCGGAAGGTAGTCACAGAGAGGGCTTCCGTCATTCTGTTAGCCCCATATTGGCCGAGGAGACCATGGTTTGCGGACCTGGTCCAGCTCTCGGTCGTAGATCCCTGGAGAATTCCACCGGAAGAGGTAGTCTTGTATCAGGGGGTCTTAGTTCACCCAGAGCCGCAGTGGCTGCATCTGACCGCGTGGCTCTTGAGAGGGGATTGCTGAAACGGAGGAAGCTGTCATCGGGGGTCATAGCCACCTTAGAGGCAGCTAGGAAACCGTCCACAGTGAGGATCTATAACGCCACCTGGTCGGCCTTCGCGAAGTGGTGTAGCCCCAGGGGGGTGGATCCAGCCAGGACCACGGTTCCAGACGTTCTAGAATTTCTTCAAAAAGGATTAGAGGATGGGTTGTCCCATAATACTCTCAGGCGACAGGTAGCGGCCCTATCCACTATATTGGGAGGGGAGGGTCCCTCTACCCTCTCTCGCTCTCCGTTGGTGAAGAGGTTCCTTAAAGGGGCGGCCAACATCCGTCCGCCTCCGGTCCATAGGTTCCCTACATGGGACCTTACCATCGTCCTGAAGGCACTGACGGGGTCTCCCTTTGAACCGCTCAGGTCGGTCCACATGCGCCTCCTATCACTGAAGGTAGTATTTTTAGTGGCCATTACATCGGCCAGGCGTATCTCTGAGCTGGGGGCCCTTTCTGTTAGAAGCGACCTTTGCATGATTCACCAGGACAGGGTGGTATTGCGTTTAGATCCTTCGTTCATACCGAAGGTCAATACTCTTTTTCATAGGGCCCAGGAAATTGTCCTACCAAATTTTTGCCCCAATCCAACAAGGGAGAGAGAACAGGCGTGGCATCGGTTGGATGTACGCAGGGCCCTCCGTATTTATCTGAAACGGACGGAAGGCATTCGTAAGACCGAGGCGTTGTTTGTCTCGTTTCACCCAGGTTCCCTAGGCAATAAGGTCTCGTCTTCAACTATTGGGAGGTGGATCAGGTTGGCCATCGTTGAGGCCTATGGAGCCTCAGGCAAATCTCCCCCGTCGGGGATTACGGCTCACTCTACTCGTAGTGCGGCCTCCTCAGCGGCCTGGGCCACAAGGGCGCCCTTCGAGGACATCTGTCGCGCGGCCACCTGGGCCTCCCCTACTCCTTTCATAAGACACTACCGCCTGGACGCTTATGCCTCGGCTGAGGCATCCTTTGGGCGGAGGGTTCTCCAGCGGGTGGTGGCCGATCCTCCCCCTGAGACCCAGTCTCCCCTCCCTGGGACGTAGCGTGGGTATGTCCCTTCAGTGACCCCTCCCTCCACTCTACTGGAAAAAGAACGTTGGTCTTACCTGAACGTTTTTTTCGGGAGAGTGGAGGGAGGGGTCACTCTCCCACCCTAGTTAGATAGACAGGGTCTGGGAGGGGTAGGATCGGGTGGCCCGGGGCGGCTTTCCCTTGTCTTCTTACATCATGCAGACGCTGACCTGACATCGCGGAAACTGGGAGCCAACGGGAGAAGCCGAAGGCTAAGAAGTTTTCTCTCAGTCAAATGGACCAATCAGGCTGTAATAACCCTTCAGTGACCCCTCCCTCCACTCTCCCGAAAAAAACGTTCAGGTAAGACCAACGTTCTTTTTGCGCAATTTATTTTTATTTACGTTTCTCTTATGTTAACATAGAGAATTATTGTTTTAGAAGCTTAGCTTGTTCAGAAATATTTCTTTTCTCTGGAAACTTCTTAAATTCCTTTTCTTTTCTTTTTACATTCAAAATTACCTGTGTTTTCACTTGCCTCTTATTTTTGAGTTCAGTATTATGTTGCATAAAGTAACCTCATATGAAAGCTTTCATTGCATCTCAAACATTCTTATATCTGTAGCTTTATTAAGGTTTTTTAAAAATATATATTTTCATTATTTCAAAAGCTCCTTTAATTTCTTTTATAGTTCACCCCTATTGCTTCTTTCTGAACAGCATTTCACGTAACTTCAGGGGTGGGATCCCACCGGTTTAACAACTGGTTCACTCCTGCCTGTGGCAAAGGCGTGCTCTGCGCATGCGCAGTGCATTTGAAAACTTACCTTCTACTCCAACCCCAGTGCAAAACAGCTGAGGTGCAGCAATCAGCTCTGCCGTGCCAATCATCTGGGTTTCAGAAAAGGGAATATAGGTGCACAGGGGCAGGCGGGCATGGCCAGCTGAAAGTCGGAATGAACTGGTTCGCTCCCAGCTGATAGTCGGAGCTACCAGTAGAATCTCACCCCTGCCAGTCAGCGCTCAACGCTAGTCAGAGTGGAGATCTGATGACATGGTTGTGCCCATTGCCTTGACTTTTTAAAAAAATCCCTTGCTGACACTCCTGCTAGAAAGTTTGTGTGGATTTTGTGTGGATTGCTATTGCGCATTATATCAAAGCACTCTTAAGGCAGAGATGAAGGAGAAAGTTCTAGAAAGGCTTCAGGCAGATGAGTGTTTTTTCAAACATGGCAATGTTGAGTGGGCTTCAGCTCCCCTAATGCTTGCTGGGAAATTTTGGGTGTGTTGTGGGTTGGCCTGAGAGAGAGTGATTGGTTCAAAGTCACCCAACCACTTTTCACGCCTAAGGTAGAACTAAAATTTGCTTTCTCCTGGTTTCTAGCCTTGGTGTCTTAAGCACTAGATCAAACTAACCATGGTTATGGAATGAAGTTAGTCAGAGGCACCCACTCTACTAGTTCCAATAGATGTTTGGTAGTCCTCAACTTACAATAGTTCATTTACTGACTTTTCAAAGTTACAATGGAATTGAAAAAAAGTGACTTATGACTGTTTTTCACACTTACAACCGTTGCAGCGTCCCCATGGTCATGTGATCAAAATTTAGATGCTTGGCAGCTGGCTCATATTTAGGATGGTTGCATTGTTCTCGGGTTTATGTGATCCCATTTTGTGACCTTCTGACAAACAAAGTCAATGGGGAAGCCAGATTCACTTCACAACCATGTCACTAATTTAAAACCTGCAGTGATTCCCTTAACAACTGTGGCAAGAAAGGTCATAAAATGGGGCAACATTCACTTAACAAATGTCTCACTTAGCAACATAAATTTTGGGCTTAAGCTGAGGCCAACTATAATGCTTAGTTGGTATTGACTGTCAAGTTATTTATGGAAATTTGGGGAATTATTTCTGCAGTTGTCGTAGTCATAAAGTAAAAGGTCAAAGATACAAATATTGTCTGAGAAAGAGCTATTATATCTCTTCTGAAAGATCAGTGATTAGATTAAAAAAAAAAACTTCTCCAGTTGGAATTGTTACCTGCAAAACTGTGTCTCCTTTTCTCTTTACTCACTTTTCTCTTTTGTGCTTTTTCCTCATTGGGAAGTTCCCCCCAAAATACAGAAGGTCTGCATAGACCCAAAAGGTATGTCTACTATCTGCTTCTGAACATTCACATGACACTTTTGGAAGGAGCCAAAATTTGGTTTGGGCAGATTCAGAATATATAAATTCATTTTTGAGGAACACTGCATTACTCTGAATAAGTTTAATATAATTTGGGACCTGTCCAGAATGAATACACAGTTTTGGACAATATGCTAGGGTTAAAGAGAGTACAAAGCAAAAAGAAGCAACAGGGAAAATAGTAATAATATTAGTAATTGGAGCTAGGGATAAATTCCCTCTTTGCATTAACTGTAGTTAGCATTATTGCATCCCAAGATGATGTTAGCTGGAGTCAAATTTGTATTAAGGCCAACTGTAATGGGCTGTGAAAATGATTTTGGGAGTCAGAAGGAGGTGGAACTGCAGTTTAGACACCAATCAGATAAGAGATATCTCAGCCAGGGGTGGGATCCTACCGGCTTCACTACCAGTTCGCTGAGTGCGCACTTTGTAAAATGGGACAAAGTTCACTTAACACAACGGAAATTTTGGGCTCTATTGTGGTCGTAAGATGGGGACTACCTCTATTAGGCTGATTATCTATGAACACCATATGTGATAAGTTGCCATTGCACTACTACAGTTTAGTCCTTTTCTCCAGCCTTATTCAGAGACGTACTTTATCAGTGGTATGGTCTGAAGAAAACATTTTAGGCCTCAGTGGTGCACCACAAAGCAGGCCTTTGAGGGCTGTGATTGGCTCAACCACTGATGAGGGTCTTCCTCTGATTAGTATGGCTACCCTACATCTCTACTGACTTGGGTGCAGGAAGGAAATGGTGAGATCTGTGAAGCTTTCCAGCTGTTTCTCTGCAGGAAAGAGGTGTGGGATACATCTGTTGTCGGGGTTCCAAGTAACACTCCCAATAAAAGAAGACTCTGAGGCTTGAGTTTCCTCAAAGTTCCATTTTATTAGAGATGTCATATTGGCACATCTGGGAAAACCCGAATCTGAGAGTTTCCAGATTTTCCCCACCCAAAAGAAAGTTCAAATCCCTGCCCCAGCACCCACAGGTCCATCACATGGTCCAATCAGGCACCATCCAAAATTGGAGATGCCTCCCAGTGACACCATCACAGCTGCAGGGCAAGGTGTCCTTAATTCTCTGAGAAAAGAATGTTATTTTGACTATACATCACCTATCTAATCCTCCCTCCCATTTTCCCACAGTAGAAAATGTGGCAGGCCTGAAGGCCCAATGTAAAATGTGGCTTCCAGGTCTGACATCGGTCTTTCTTTGGAGCAATAGGCACAAGATGGAATTCTTTGTCCATGACTACAACAGAAGCTTTCCAAGGACAGATGTGCTCCCAAGGTCTGGCCTACACATATGGAGAAACACTCTCTAATCATGTAAAAACTATTGAAGAGACATCAGGTGAATATGAAATAGGTACAGAAGTACAAGAGACACCCCCCCCCCCCCAAGCAATAATTCAGGATAGCCAAAGTGCTCAAACAGGTGTTTTTACTATAGACAAATTTAGCTCCTGTTGTAGGTTGGGCTAGGAGTCTCTCTCTACATATAATGATTGTTCTTAAACACCCTTAAATGGGAATAATGGCTTAAGCATTGCCACCACCTGTCCATAGTAAATGGCAGAAGGAAATTACTAAGGAAAACATATTCCCCTGCCCCATAGAAGAAACAGCACATTTACACTGTATGGAAACTAATTGTAGCAAAGAGTTTTTTTTTAAGCAAAGTAAACCAAAACAAAAAACCCACCTCGCCCACTAATTATTAGGTTGGAGAATATCAATAGAAATAAGAAACTGCAACAGAAGCAAATGTTGTCATGCCTATGATAATTGCATACTTTGCTAGAATAACCCATTTTCTGGTATTTAATATCTGACTCATTGTTTAGGAGCGTTACTAATTTTTGGTTGCAATAGAGCTTTTAATAGCTTAAAAGTTACTACATTTCTTCCAGTAGTCAGTCATCTCAGCTAGCTAAATAACATTGTGAAATGATGAATAAGTTGACCCTGTTCGCAAATCTATATACTGTATATAAAAGCCAAATACCACTCACTCATCATGAAATCTCCAGAACTGTAAAGCCTACAAACTTGAAATTTGGCACTTATGTTCCTCTTGGCTTCTAGGTGTTTGCTAAGAAAGGATTTTTTTGAAATGACCATCAGATCATCAGCATTTCTTATACAGTATTATATTAACATGTGTCAATGCTAAGGAGTTAGACGTTCTACTCCCCCTCCTCACCTGAAAGGAACTCTGTTCCAACTGCCAGTTGCCTTACATGGTCAAGGCCAGTTCATGACTCATCCAGCCTGCGGGCTGGCCCAATCACATGGTTTCGTAGTGAAGCACGGTATCCAGCTAGTATAATATATGAAACACTATTAGGAGGAGGATATGTGGTATCTGTAGCAGAACTAGATTCTGTAATAGCTTTGTAACATATAGTATCAACCTTGTTAAGAATCTTTTTTCTGCTATGTTTTCAAAATGGACTGTAATTAATGTACACACACACACACACACACAGAGTATATGTTCATGTGTGTGTGTATTCTTTTGTGAGCAGGCATCAAAGTTTCATTTTAAGGTATGCCATTGTATACCCAGAAAAATGACAATAAAGATTATCTTATCTCTTATCTTATTTTTTTCCCCTGTATTGATCATAAAACAGCTATTTTAATCTTCTATGACACATGGACATTAAGGATTTTTCCTTAATAAAACCCCAAACAACCTTACAATTTTTGAATCTTTATATTTTTTTATACACTTAACATTTTCCATTTTTTCTAGACTGATTCAAGTAGCTTGGAGTATTTATTTATTTTTATTCATTCATTTATTTGTTTATTGATTAAGAAAAATTATATGGCTCCCAATTCACTCACAGTGACTCCAGCAAGCTTCCAGAAATAAAACTCCAAATACAAACCCCAATAAAAGCCTATCTCTCTGGTGATAACAATCAAACAAGCTACTTGAAGGGCTCCATATCACCCTGGGACTCCTAGCCCCCCCACCAAACCCATGTTATTACGACCTTTTGAAACATGTCAAGGTGGGGGCCGATCTTATCTCTGTGGGGATTATGTTCCGCAGGGAGGGAGCCACCACAGAGAAGGCCCTGTTTGGTCCCCTCAAAGGGACTTCTTTAATGCTATACAAAGCATTATATATGTTAAATTAGTTTAGAAGAAGGGATTGATGGGCTATTATTATTCTAAGAGAAATTTATATTGTGATTGTTGGGAAGAGAGGGGGTACAATATGTGTATGAGTAATCTACTTTTAGACAGGGGGAGGGGAGGGGGTAAAATAATTGGTATAATATTTGAATTTCCTTTTTTTAGGGGGGGAGGGGAGGGGGTATAGTATCTGTATGGGATTTACACTGTATGGTGGGGGGCTTAAAGGGGGAAAATATGTTTGAATAAAACTTTTTCAATTTAAAAAAAAAAGCATTAGGTCTAAGAAATACAAATGGCTTGTGTTTCCTTTTCTCCTCTTTGGATTTTATGACATTTAATTTTTTAAAAATCCCCCAATCCAATATAAAATTAATAATACTTAAATCTCAGAACTGCCTATTATTAAACATATCATTCCTGACACACTCTTTTATAGTCATTAAAATCCTTCTGAATGAATTAAAGCAAAACAATTATATTTGATTATGTCTTCAGGAAAATAAAGGGATTTTAAAATAACACGTTTGAATAAAATTATTTATTTTAGTCATTGATTTTGCATACCTTTGCATTTGTCTGAAAAGAAAAAAACCCACACAAAGGCATACAACTGCACCTCAAAACTCCAATGAAAAGTTCAAGAGCTGCATTTCAAAAGCTGAAACTCTCAATCGAAAGTACTCAGATTTGCCCTTGAAATTTATGTTTGAGACTTAGTTGCTATTTGCATTAGGAACTACTTTTAATTTGTTTAAGAAATAAATCTTCTATGTGTTAAGTCCTTCGAAATAACTGGCTTAGGCTTTGAATGTTAATTGGAGACAATCTTAGAAAATGCACCACTTTTCAGTTTATCAATATGCCAGGTTATGTTTTTCAGTATGTCTTATCTTAGTCACCAAGGCTGCAAAAATAATTTTAGATTTTTTTTTCATTCACTATCAATGAAGATCATTATGTTTAACATGAGATTCTTGCAACAACTTAACAAGCAGCCTTTCTTCTTTCTTTCTTTCTTTCTTTCTTTCTTTCTTTCTTTCTTTCTTTCTTTCTTTCTTTCTTTCTTTCTTTCTTTCTTTCTTTCTTCTCTTTTAAGTCTATTCAAGCTGTAGGGAAACACTGAGTGCTTACAGCCCAAAGCATTCAGGTTCAGTCAGTTAGAAAAATCGAACAGTGAATATGGGCACAAATGATATCGCACAGCAATTGCGATGAGTGAACAGCACAAAGAGGAGGGAAGAAATGAGTGTCCAAGAGACCAAGATCTGTGTTTGAATTCAGTTTCCCAACACCAGCCTCAAAGTTTTCTCCCAAGATTCCTGGGTTTCAAAGTGGTCACAATGCTTTTATTGTAAGGAGTGTTACTTGGACAATATGGGAAATGGCAGTCCTTAATTACACTATTGGCTTCTGAGCTTTTGAAAGGTGTAATATTAATCCTGAAATTGTACTAAGAATGTGTTTGGCAGCCCATAATTGCCTGGTTTCAAGAAAGCATTCACCATCAATGCTAATTTGGGGTCTGATATTGTGAGGTGCCAGATGCTTCCTAAGAAAGCCTAATTTCTCTCGCCTTTCAAAGATAGAAAAAGGAATTTAGCTTCTCACAGGCGTCTCAACATCTTTCAGAACTGGGCTCCCAGTATCATTTGGACTGATGGGGCAGTCTGGGCTTGTAGCGGCTGTACATTGGTTGTTTTTAGGCAATTAAACTACTTATGTAAAACAGCAAACTATTTCTTAGCAGCTGAATAAGGAGGAAAGACTCAGATACTGACAATTTTGGGGCGTGGTAAGTTTTGCCTTAGTGAGTGGATAGTTAAAATATGCCACAGACTGGCCAAACACAACATAAAACAAGTGGCCTAAGATATCTAATCATTCAAGCAAGCAAAAATGAGAGGGATAATTTTACACCTCAAGCCTTCACATAGAAGGGTAGAACAAATGGTCTAGGCCAGGGATGTCAAACTCACAGCTTGCGGGGCCGATGCGTCATGTGCTGACCAACCCCACCCCGGTTAAGTGAAGGGGAAAAAGTTGCGGTACGTCACGTGATGACAATGTGACGCCCTGGTCTAGTCCATTTTAGAACCTTTCTCTGCATCCCTTCTTTAAGGTAGCCATCTTGGATGTGTCAAAAAGAAAAGAAAACCCCTGTTCTAATTCTAGTAAAAAAAATCCATATTGCATACTTCCTTTTGTGAGCCATAACATAACAGACAATTTTTTAAATTTACAATCATGTTTTAGCAAAATTCATATTAAATTACAACAATCCATATCAGTTCAATACATTGTCTCTCTCTGTCTCTCTCTGTCTCTCTCTCTCTCTCTCTCTCTTCACACAAACAGCAGCAAGATTACTTTATGCACCTTCCTCCCTCCCTCTCTTTCTTTCCTCTTTCCTTCCTCACACCAGGCAGGGAGGGCTCAAGTATGAGAAGAAGCCAATAGAAGGAGGTTCTTATGAAAGGTCCATCAAAGCAAATTTTCAAAGGGAATAGATTCATTTTTGCTTTCCCAACAAAAAAAGCGGGGTGGGTGGGTGGGTTTGGAATTCTGGCCAATGTGGAGAAATCATCAGAGAAGAGCAACAAAGATGATTAGGGGACTGGAGACTAAAACATATGAAGAACGGTTGCAGGAACTAGGTATGTTTAGCTTAAGAGAAAGAAGGACTAGGGGAGATATGATAGCAGTGTTCCAATATCTCAGGGGTTGCCACAAAGAAGAGGGAGTCAAGCTATTCTCCAAGGCACCTGAGGACAAGAAGCAATGGGTGGAAACTAATCAAGGAGAGAAGCAACTTAGAACTGAGGAGAAACTTCCTGACAGAACAATTAATCAGTGGAACAACTTGCCTCCAGAAGTTGTGAATGCCCCATCACTGGAAGTCTTTAAGAAGATGTTGGATAGCCATTTGTCTGAAATTGTATAGGGTTTCCTGCCTAGGCAGGGGGTTGGACTAGAAGACCTCCAAGGTCCCTTCCAACTCTATTATTGTATTGTATAAATGGGATGAATTCTGGAAAGTTTCTTAAGGTAATTTCTTTTGCAGTCAATTTCTACACAGGAGTCAATCTGCTTAAGGCTACCATGGGGAAAAGCTCTTAGTTAAACTTTGATTCAGTCTTGAACTGTAGTGGAGGATTGACCATCTGGAAAAAAATAAAACATTCAACAGCCATGTAATTTGCCTTTTGTCTGGCTCCTGGCAGTGGTTTTTTTTTTATTTTTATGGATAAGCACTGGGTCAATGCCGGAAGGGAGTTTTCCTCAAAGTTGTAATCAGTTCTGAAAGTGTTGCCTCGTGTTACTTTTATTATTTATTTATTCATTTATTCACGTTCTATAGCTGCCCAACCCAAACAAGTAACTCTGGGCTGGGTTACATATTAGGCACAGGTGCAAGGCTGTTAAAAGAATTTGTCAACGTTCCTCAGTGTGGGCTATGACATTAAAATCCTGCCTCTTTTTACATTTGTAAAAGAAAATGATGTCTTTATTGGAAGAAGGGAGAGCAATCTATCATCAAACATGTTCATTCAAGTGACTGTGAAGAAATAAATGTGATTTATGTTATTTTCTATAGACAGTAGCAAATGGAGGTTAGCTGTTTCTTTGTTTTCCTTTCCTCTAAGTCTAGGACAATGAAGGTGTTGACAATGAAGGTGTTGACAATGAAGGTGTTGACAGTTGATATTCGAGTGTGCCATGCTGGAAAAGATGAAATATTTTAACTTTAAAGAGAAAAGGAAAAAGAACACCTCGCTAACCATTTGGTGCAGTGAAAAGTTTGTTTGTTTTGTTGGATTTATATGCAATACATTTACCTAGTGGAATTGTCCAAATCTCATAGCATCTGGGTACACGTAGTCCTCAACTTACAACAGTTCCTTTAGTGACCATTCAAAGTTACAACCGCATTGAAAAAAGTAACTAGTTGTAACTGTTTTTCACGCTTACAACCGTTACAGCATCCTCATGGCCACGTGATCAAAATTCAGATGCTTGGCAACTGATTCATATTTATGATGTTTGCAATGTCCTGGGGACATGTGATCCACTTTTGCAACCTTCCTACGAGCAAAGTCAGTGGGGAAGCCACATTCATTTAACAGCTGTGTTACTAATTTAACAGTGCCGTGATTCTGTTAACAACTGCGGCAAGAATGGTTGTAAAATGGGGCAAAACTCTCTTAACAAATGTCTTGCTTAGCAATAGAAATTTTGGCTCAATTTTGGTCGTAACTTGAGGACTATCTGTATGTGAATTTAAGTCTCCATTTTAGTATTCTGATATAGGTGGGCTGCCTTGAGTTGAGGATAATGCATTTGAGAACGTCAGGTTGAATGGTGTCTAATCCTTTCCTTCCTTCCTCCCTCTCTTTCACTTTCTCTTTCTTTCTCTCTCTCTTTCTCTTTCCCCTTCCTTCCTTCCTTCCTTCCTTCCTTCCTTCCTTCCTTCCTTCCTTCCTCCCTCCCTCCCTTCCCTTCCCTTCCCTTCCTGCAAATCATCAATGAAGGATTAGCAGACATTATTCAGTTGAGCAGATTCTTCCCTTGTTCTTGTGACGTTAAAAGTACATGTGTCCCCACAGTCATTAGAATCCAGTTCAATTCGTAGGAGGAAGGCTGCAGCCAAAGGCATTGATTAGTGGCAAATCAATATCTGTAGCCAATCTCCAGACCTAGTTTACTCCCGGGGACTACAATGCTGCCTCTGTTCCCAAACCTGGTGGGAAACCAGATTGAAAAGTACTGAGAGAGGCTCCATCATCAAAGACTTCCTCCTTCAATTGCTTTGCTAACATCTGTTCCGCAAGCTTTCCTATAATTGGGCGAGTCTCCTTATTTATAGACTTTTTTTTAAAGAGGAGGGGAGATCTCCACCAATTCTTTTAAACGGAGGGAGTTTTGCCTTCCTACAAAGGCATTAAGGAGTTTTGCCAGCAGCCCAAGTTGTTTTCTCGTTAGTGCTTCTTTGGCCACCGGAGACGCGATTCTATAACACAGCCAGTGGGCTTCGCAAGACCTGGCATCCTTGCTATGCCTTGAGGAAAACAGAAGTTAAAAATAAAGTTAAAATAAGTCAAAAATAGTAGGCTATATAGATGTAGAAGGAATAATAATAATAATAATAATAATAATAATAACAACAACAACAACAGCTGTGCCCAGGCTGGGTCTTTTAAGAGTAAAGATGTAAACAAAATAACCACAGCAAGTAAGAGACAATGCAATATTCAAGAAATGAAAGCAGCAAAGAAGAAAACCAATACATGGATTTCATGCTGTTCCCATTTGGTTAAATACTCCTAAATACAAGCATTACCACATCCACAATATGTCAACCTGGTAGAGGCACCACTTAAAACCACATTTAATAAGAGGATTTAAATAAGTTGAAGCGGTGACAAATGCTACTCGGATGCTGCTGAGGTGACAATTAAGGTGAGCCCCAGGCAAAACTTCCAGAACACATTTTGGGAACTTGCCAGAAATGTGTAAGAAGCAAGGATAAAAGTTTCTTCCTTCTCTCCCCCCTCCCCTCACATAAGGACCTGATTTTCCTTGCCTCTGGGGTATAATTGCTGCCATAAGAAATTAGCTGGCAAGACCTACAATTCTGATATTTGTTCTAACATTTGTATCTCTATTTGAAAACCTTCTTGTTACCTGAGGCTAAACCAAGCAAATCTCTCTGCCAAGAAATAGTTGCCTTTGTATGTTTGGGAAGATTTTGTTTTGGTCTGTCCTCCATTGTTCAGGCACTGAATACAAAATATGATACCTTCCCAGCAACTAATAACCTCTAAGAAAAGAAAAGGTAACTTTAGCAGCTTAATTCTACTGGCTTTGATTGTTAGCTTGAGCTAGCATGACATTTTATCATGGCTTCCTATCAAGATGGTAAAGAAATGGCATTTTCAGAGAAGCCATTTGCTCATCAGAAGTCCTAATAAAGGAGAATATTTGTGGCTCAGGATTGTCGTGAAGGGTCCTTGATGCTCTATGACAGGCCTGTCAAACTGGCGGCCCACAGGCCACACCCACCCCAGCTGCGCAAAGGCAAAAAATAATAGCGATAGGTCACGATATGTCACGTGATGCGCTCGAGTTTGACACCTGTGCTCTATGAGCTTGCTTGTTTTCTTGCAGATGTTTCATTACCCAAACCAGGTAACAACATCAGTGCTAGTAAGGACTCTTACTTAATCCTTACTCCTACTAGCCCAGATGGTGTTACCTAGTCTGAGTAATGAAACGTCTGCAAGAAAACAAGCAAGCTCAGAGAGCACCAAGGACCCCCCCCCCCCTCCATCAGAAGTCTTCAGTGTGTATTTTACTATTTGCATTTTGGGAAGATATCTGAATCAAGTGTCTAGCTTTCTTTGTGGGGCCAATGGTTTTCTTTCAATGTGCATCTGGAGCGAACAATTTACAAGTTCTGCGGTTCTTCTTGGGTTTGCAGTAGGAGTACAAGAGCTTCCATCAGTAGCTTGATAACGGTGATTTAGAAGGTATTTCTTTGCCTTATGAACTGTTGGTGATTGATATGATAGGAAATCCTTGTTTGATGAACTCTTCCCAGAACTATACAACAGTTCTGCAGTGGCGACACTAACACCAATGAAAGCTGGCTAGTGGTTAAATTTCCCCAAAGAAATTAAAAATTGTATTGCAGTAGTGGAAAGGGATCTCTTTATGTACTAGCTGTTAGGGTTCTAAATACCATGCAGAAATAAATCATTGTCCAAGGCAAAACATCCTTAAAGGTCCAATTTATTCTACAGGCAATTTAGCACGGCTATGGAAATTCCAACTCTGAATTTACATCCTGTGGGTTCACCCAGTTGAAAGTTCATGATCTATCCCCACACCCACAAATCCATCACATGTTCCAATCATATTCTTCCACGCTGGCATGTACACCCATCTTCTTCCGGCCAGGTGTCGAGATGCGGAGACAAAAGATGACCTTGGCTTCTACAAAAGAATGTCAACAATCCATTCTACAATCCTACTCCTTTCTATTCCCCCCTCCCAACTACTACACTATTGAAACAGCATAGAAAGTTATAAGAAAGTGTGGCAGGCCAAAGATCCTAAAAAGAACATAACTACAGGCCTGACACTAGTTCAAGTTGCAACATGGCTAAGGCTTCTTCTGTTTTACCTTTCCAATTAAAATATTTTATTTTATTTGAAAGCGTGGGTCTCCCTAATACCAACTCTTTCTTTTGGCATCACTTCCAGGGTGCTCAACGAACTTTGGCATCTTTTTCATTTTTTAACACAAAAAGAGTTGTTTACTGTGATTTAAACTGGTGCTCCTAGACATTTTCTCCCTTGGTTTACTAGGTTAATCTCAAGTTAACAACATTTTAGTCCTAGATAAAATTTAGATTGGAGCTTTTCTAAGCATTGTATGGGGAGTGGTCATCTCACTCTTACCTAAGCTGAAGGTTGATTCCATACAGCGAATGCAACTTAAGGGAGATAGGATACTTTCCTGTCCATTTGTTCACAATGCACTGCAAAGTCTTCCCACTATCTCCTTGCCTAATATTAAAGAGGATAGTATGATATTGTGGCCGTAAGAAAAACAATGTAGATATATACAACTTTTAACATATAACTTAAAGTCTAATACTACTATGACGGTCATGTCAGAAGCATTGAAGGACTTCTGGGTTGAAAGGATCGAAGTGTGACATCACTGTTGCCTGGGGGGGATGCCCAGTTTTCTTGTCCCCCATTAAATTGCTCCCCAAAGTGGTACCCATTTATCTACTTGTGGTCACTCGCTTTCGAACTGCTGAGTTGGCGGGAGTTGGAGCAGTGGTGGGATTCAAACAATTTAACAACTGGTTCTCTGTCCTAATGACCAGCTGGGTAGGCATGGCTCGGTGGTCATGTGAATATGTGGGCATGGTCAATTCAACGTCATTCAGGTCGATGGGCGCTTCACTTTAGCTGTTACAATGTAATAAGGATTAACTGGAGAGGCAGTTTCTGTAACCAGGGCAATAAAGATTGGGCTAGAAACAACACCAGAATGTTTCCTTCCTGCCTTCCTTACAGAATTAACCCTGTAAAGTGAAAAAAAAAACAAAATAAAATTTCTTCCAACAACCGGTCCTCTGAAGTGCTTAGAAAGTTAACAACTGGTTCAACCGAATAGGTGGGAACTGGCTGAATCCCACCACTGAGTTGGAGCATGTGACAGGTCCTCACCCCATTCCAGCAGCAACTGGGTCTTGAACTCAAAGCTGCTGATCCTCAGCCCAGTGTCCTAACCTCCTTGCACTTAAAATGTAATAATCATGACAGAAAGAAAGAGGGGATAAGAGAAAAAGGAAAATGGAAACTCAAGCTCCTTATTTCAAATATTGGCTATAAAAATAATCAGAGCTGCAAAACAGGAGTATTTTTCTTTTTTCAATGGTATCTGATGACATATTTAGCCAAGCCTGAAGCCTGATAAGAATTCTTCTTTACAATTGATGTCCCCCCCCCCCCCCGTTTGAAAGGCTCTCAGAGGACAATCTCTTTAGGAAGGGTGTCCGATTTTAAACTTGCTTTAAAGTTTTACCCCCAAAAAAGGAGAGCAGCTAACACATCGTATCAAGGAATTCCTGGCATCTATTTGTGGACTTTCCCTCTTTTAAGAGATACCTTTTCTTATTTAAGTAATTCACAGATGTATACATGTACCTTGAGTTATGTAAAGGTTATATAAGTCTGCATTCTTTGGTGAGACAGAAATAGCTACATACAGTAGATATTGACACTGGATAGTATGCAGAACAGTGGTAAGTTCCTAACAAGTTTACTACCGATTCGCTGAGAGGGCGTTTTGCATTGCTGCGCATGCGCAGTTGACTGAAAACTGATCTGCACATGTACAGAAACATGCTGGTGACGGCAGAAGAGACCGGGGAACCAGTTTGGGGGTGTGGCAGGCCTTGGTCGCTGACGGTTACAGCGACCCAGGCCGCCATACCACTACCAGTTCAACCGAACTGGGCCAAACCAATAGGAACCCACCACTGGTGCTGAAGTGGTGAAAATGTAAACTGCCTTCACTCAAAATGCAATTTAATAAAACTTGCAAATATAAACTAGTCTCCTGGAACTGATAGCGTATCTGGGAGTTGGAGGTTATGTGCAGTATCTTCGCTGTTCCTAGCACTGGACAGAGAGCTCTGTTATTGTTCCTGAGGTCTGTTGGCGTCTCTCTCTCTCAGCTAAGGAGTCTCAGCCAGTGGTGAAATTCAAATTTTTTTTACTACCAGTTCTGTGGGCATGGCTCGGTGGGCGTGGCAGGGGAAGGATACTGCAAAATCCCCATTCCCACCCCACCTGGGGCCAGCCAGAGGTGGTTTTTGCTAGTTCTCCGGACTACTCAAAATTCCTGCTACTGGTTCTCCAGAACCTTTCAGAACCTGCTGAATTTCACCCCTGGTCTCAGCTCTGAGTGCTCCTACCATCGCTGGAACCATTTTGGCTTTTACTCTCCACATCCCCTTTAGTTCCTCCTTCAGGCTCTGATACTTCTCTAGTTTCTCATACTCCTTCTTCCTGATGTTGCTGTTGCTTGATACATCTACATATATCCATCGACATTGTCTTCTGGTCCTTGTCTACTCCACGTCATTAGACTGACTGGTTGTTACCTGCCTGTTTGTCTGGATCTGGAAGCCCCACATGATCTTATCCCTCTTATTCTCCACAACTTTCTGTGGAATTTCCAATCTGGATTTGAGAGGGTCTAATTCTAATCTACACTGTGTAAATGTTCCTGTACGCCATATGAGGTATTTGTTTGTGCCATTTATTTATTTATTTATTTATTTATTTATTTATTTATTTATTTATTTATTTATTTATTTATCTATTTCGATTTATCAGTCGCCCCCTCTCCGCAAAGGGACTCGGGGCGACGTACAATTAAATCAAAAATACAAGTGTGGCATGGAGGAGGTGACATCAATATTTAACAGTCAAATACAAGTGAGAGCCACTAGGTTAAAATAAATAGCAATAAATTAAAACAGTTAAAACAATTTAAAAACCCCAAAATTTACATTTAAAATATTAAAATATTAAAATTGCCAGGGAGGTTAGAAGGTTCTAGTTAAGCCAGGCCAGCTAGTTGGAACAGGTGGGTCTTGAGTTTCGTGCGGAAGGAGCGGAGATCTGTCATTGTCCTGATATCTGGGGGGAGGTCATTCCAGAGGGCTGGGCCCATCACAGAGAAGGCCCTACTCCTGGGCGCCGCCCTCTGACACTGCCTGGTGGACGGCACCCGGAGGAGTCCCTCTCTGTGAGAGCGAATTGGTCGCAGGGATGTATGGGGCAGGATGCAATCCCGCAGATAGCTAGGTCCTGTGCCATGGAGCGCTTTGAAGATGGTAACTAACACCTTGAAGCGCACCCGGTAGACCACAGGGAGCCAGTGCAGCTCGCGCAGGAGAGGTGTTATATGGGAGAACCTCGTTCTCCCCATGATTGCCCGCGCGGCCGCATTCTGGACCAGTTGCAGTCTCCAGGTGCATCTCAAGGGGAGCCCCATGTAGAGAGCATTACAGTAGTCCAGGCGGGACGTCACCAGCGCGTGAGTGACTGCGGAGGGCATCCCGGTCCAATAGGGGGCGCAATTGGCGCACCAGGCGAACCTGGTGGAACGCCCCCCTCGCCACGGCTGCCACATGGTCATCCATAGACAGCCGGGCGTCTAGGAGGACGCCCAAATTGCGCGCCCGCTCCACGGGGGCCAGTTGCTCCCCCCCAATGGCCAGCGATGGAATGTACTGGTTGAACCGGGAGGCCGGTAGCCACAGCCACTCCGTCTTGGAGGGGTTGAGTCTGAGTCTGTTGTCTCCCATCCAGACCCGTATGGCTTCCAAACACCGGGACATCACTTCGATGGCCTCATTGGGGTGGTTTGGGGTGGAAATGTACAGCTGTGTATCATCAGCGTACAGATGGTATCCCACCCCAAAACCACGGATGATCTCGCCCAGCGGCTTCATGTATGTGTTGAACAGGAGAGGTGAGAGGACCGACCCCTGCGGCACCCCACAAGTGAGCGGCCTCAGGGTCGACCTCTGCTCCCCTGCCAACACACATTGCATCCGGTCGGAGAGGTAGGAGCAGAACCACCGCAACACGGTGCCCCCTACCCCCAACCCCCCCAGCCGGCGCAGTAGGATACCATGGTCGATGGTATCAAAAGCCGCTGAGAGATCTAATAGGACCAGGATAGAGGAGCAACCCCTATCTCTGGCCCTCCAGAGGTCATCCACCAACGCGACCAAGGCCATCTCCGTGCTATGCCCGGGCCAGAAGCCGGACTGGCGCGGGTCTAGATAATCAGATTCCTCCAGGTGATGTGGGAACTGCTGAGCCACCACACTCTCTACAAACTTCATTAAAAAAGGAAGGTTGGAGACAGGACGATAATTTGCTAGCTCCATCGGGTCCAGGGAAGGCTTCTTGAGCAAGGGCCTCACAACCGCCTCTTTCAAGGCGGCTGGCAGGAACCCCTCACTCAATGAAGCGTTCACAAGTCCCAAGAGCCAGCCTCGTGTGACCTCCCAGGATGCCAGCACAAGCCAGGAGGGACACGGGTCCAATAAACATGTGGTGGCTCGCAGTCGCCCACGCAACCTGTCCAAATCCTCGGTGGCAACAGAGTCAAACTCCTCCCAGCATGGTCTCTCAAGACTCGCCTTGGACGTCTCCCCTGGAACACTGAAGGGGGCCCATTCCCTCCGGATTTGAGCGATTTTATCCTGCAGATATTCCCCAAATTCCTCTGCCCTGCCCTGCAAAGGGGGCTCCTGCTGCCTCTGTGACAAGAGGGAGCGGGTCACCTGAAACAGGGCGGCAGGGCGGTTCTCTGCGGACGCAATAAGAGTGGCGCAATATAGACGTTTGGCTGCTCTTAATGCCACAAGGTAAGTCCTTAAGTAGGTTCTTACCTGTGTTCGGTCAAATTCAGAGCGAGAGGATCTCCATCTGCTCTCTAGGCGTCTCTTGTGGCGTTTCATCGCCCTTAGCTCCTCGTTAAACCAGGGAGCCAGGGCAGTTCGTTGCCACCGGAGAGGCCACAAAAGCGCAACCCGGTCTAAGGCCCCTGTAGCCGCACTATTCCATGCAGCTACCAAGTCCTCCATCCGGGAGCGGGTCAGGTCCACAGGAAGTGGCCCAAGCTCCATCTGGAACCTATCCGGTTCCATCAGATGCCTGGGGCGGAACCATCTAGGACAATCTGGTTCCACCTCCCCGCGGAATTTTTACTGCACCTGCCGCATACAATTGCACCTGTTGGACCCTTCTCTGAAGCCTCTCTGCATAGTCTTATCTTGGTTCCTGTCTAGTGTGGTAGACCTCAGCTTTTATGAATTTGGTGCTTACTGCCTGTTCTTGTGCTTCTGGGATTGTGCCTTAGTGCTGTGTTTTAGTCTAGCCCTTTCCGGCTATTGGTAGGATTTTCCAATGGCTGCCCCCCTCAGCTATCTGCCATTGGTACATCCCATGCGGGGTCTTGACTCACCATGGCACATACATACATACATACATACATACATACATACATACATACATACATACACACTCTTTATTTTTTCAGAAGTCAAGGGTCTCAAGGGTGGCATGGGAATATTATATGACAACTGCAGTTGGACCTCTGGCCATAAAAATATTAGATTACTGAAAACTTCTGAGGGTTAAACAGTTAGAAAAGAATCACAGAACACGTACTGTCTATTTACGATAACTGCAGGAAGATTATTGTATGGAAAGGAGGCATTGGGGTGTAGATGACAGAACTTGTTGAAATGGCTAAATTGAGTTGTTGGATTAGGGAAAAGAAAATCTACATTCATTTGTGACTGGAAACCCTTTATGGACTTTTTGCCTAAAAAAGAAAAAAAACATGCTTATCATAATAAATGGATATAATAATATATTGTATTACTGAAGAAATATACTCTATTGCTACTACATTTTGGCAAACCACTTGCTCTGAGGTCTAGGTGTGACCATGGATTGGGAGCTGCCCACACCTATCCTTGAGGAGCAGTGCACTCTCTTGATGGCAGTGTTTACTAATTCCCAAGAGTAAATTAGGATTGTCATCTACTCTTGAAAAGTAAATTTTGCACTGCAGGACTGTGAAGAGAAGAGATCTTTACCTTCTCTGATGGGAATTGCACATTTTTCTAATAACAGCAAAATACAATTGGATAAAGGTGTCAGTTAGGTAACTCCACACAACCTAGAATGCTTGAAACCCGAAGCTCGTTTCCCCCCAAAGTGTCTTTATTGGGAATTAATAGAAATAAAACTGTTCAGACTTAAAAAAACAAAAACGTGTAATAGCCCACCATATAATTAATGGCCAAAAGGAGGGTGGGAGGAGGCTTTGTCAGGCAGGGGATATTTATGAAAAGCTAACCATGAATAAGAGAAGTCTAGATCCTGCTTATTTTATAAAGGCAGCCAATATCCTCCCGCCTGGCTAATTGGTTGTCATAGAGTTGATATCAAGGAAAAGGAGTGTCCTTTCAGCCGTTCCGCAGCGACAGCCTTGTGAATAATGCCCCTTTTCTCACTCTCACCTTTCCCTCCTTCCTTTGTTGTATTCAGCAAGTGTCAGGAGTAGGAAGCAGTGATTTGGTTAGGCTCTGAACTTAGGATGATAGGCACATTGATCTAAAGCTTGGGGCTTTCCTCTCAGCAGGCCACCTTGCTCTGTCATTAGCCTTGGTCCCAGAATTAGCGGCATTCTCACCAGCTGACCCGTACGACCCCAGAGGTCACGCCAGAGTGTGGATGTTGGTTTTTTTTTTAAATTCCCTCCAGGGTTTCTGAGCAGGTGTGAAACTTCCCCTGTTTGGTTTATTATTGCACTTCTGTCACAGTGGGATTTTGGGAGAGAAAGCCGTCTCAAAGGGTGGGGAAAGAATCATGGGAGACTATGTTGAGCGAAAGTTTCATTAACATAAAAATGAAGTAGATGCCCCCACTGGCTGTAGCTATCTATGTGTACATTTTTTTCCCCAGAGCAACAATTACTTTTCTTTTGAATTTCAGCAGGGAAAACAGGAGTTTGGTGCTTATTTTTTTGGTTAGATGCTGGAAGGGTTGCCTTGAAAACATATTAGAGCAGGGATTTGGGGAGTAGTTATTTATTTATTTGGATTATTTAATTTAGAGATGCTTTCCGGGTAGAAAATATGAAAGAGTCCATAGGAAATTTTATCACAATGACCATAATTAAATCGTATTATTTTCAGAACTACCCCTTTGTTGGAATGCTATTTCTACTCTGGGCTTCTCAAAGGTGCTATTAATGTAATTTTATTATCAGTCTTTGTGCATGAGTTTTTCAGCTGCAATTTTTTGGTTGAGGGGGCATGTGATTTAACACACTGGTGTAACTGTAATTTGATGATGGTGGCATTCATTGCTTTCGAGTTTAGGATTTGCATACTATTATCAATGTTTAGGTTCATTTTATACGTGTATATATTAAAATGTATTAAATATAACAATGGACAATATATAAAATGACTTAATAAAAAGTTGTTAAACATTTGTTTCAAACACTTCCTTTCTGGAAAGTAGCAAGAGATGTATGTATCTCAACCAAACACTTTGAAAGTTTTAAAAGAAACAAAGCCCAAATTCTTTGATTTAGAAAACTTTCCCCCATCGAACAAGACATGTAAGCAGTTCTTGTTTTGGCATGAAATTCGACTGAATCTTGAAGGTTTATTTATGTTGTATTTTAACTTTGGAAATAAAATAAAAAACTTGTTGAAAACAAAAAGAATATCGCACTTTTACAATCTAATGTGTAAACTGGAAATAAGTTGGAACTCAATCAGCTTTTTCTTACCTCAGTTTCCACTTTGGGTTGAAGATTGTTCACCATCTCTTTCTTTTTTGCACTCAACCTGAAAATGTTGATAAATATAGTGATTACCTTAACAGATTTGGCAGGCCAATCAGAATGTTCTTCTGAGGGTGTCACCCAGTGGTAAAATTCTAATTTTTTTTACTACTCGTTCTGTGGGCGTGGCTTGGTGGGTGTGGTGTGGCTTGGTGGGCGTGGCAGGGGAAGGATACTGCAAATTTCCATTCCCACCCCAATCTGGGGCCAATCAGAGGTGGTATTTGCCGGTTCTCTGAACAACTCAAAATTTCCGCTACCAGTTCTCCAGAACCTGTCAGAACCTGCTGGATTTCACCCCTGGTATCACCCCATGTCTTGTTTCAGACTCTGTTGGTGGCTTGTAACAATTTCGGGGAGGGAGTGGTTCTTCTTTGCAGGATAGTAACCTTGGGGAGATGCAGCTTGGAACAATCCAGCCTCTAGGCATTTCCCAATCAATATTTTGCCAACACTTTATGGTAGAAACTCTGCATTCAACATTTGCCGGTGCTGGTAATTATTTGGCTTTCTTTATGTGGACCTTGCCATAAGGTCTATGTCTATGATGGCGAACATATGGATGCGTGCCAGAGGTGGCAGGTCAGCTCTACCACGCATGCATGCATATCTTCCGCTGGCCAGCTGGTTTTTGGGTCTCTGCCACGCATGCGTGGGGGCGGGATCCACATGGGGGGGCCATGTGTGCATGTGTGTGTGTGGGATGCATGAGGGGGATCACACATGCATGCATGGGGGTTGGGGCACACATGGGGGTGTTGCATGCGCTGCTGCACAAGCACACTTTCAGCATGCAATGACAAAAAGGTTAGCCATCACTGGTCTATGTCATCACTACTACCAGCAAGAGTGGATGTCTGTGGTCAAAGACAGTTATTCTTTCTAAGCAATACAAGTGAATAATTGACGGGGAAAAATATCTAAGTTTGGTCTACTTATAATATTAAGAGGAAAAAGAGGAGGCAACCAGTCCGCCCACCCGCCAACCGATCAATGGTTTAACCAATCAATAACAAGGACTTAATGCTGGCAGCCACAGCTACACAGCAATTGTAAATGTATTTTGCCAGGTGCACATGGAAGTGGGAAAGTGAGATTGGGGTGAGGAAGAGGTAAAAAACAAAATTAGTTGTTGTGTGCTTGCAACAGCTCTGGGATTGGCCTAAGCAGATTGGAAGAGAGAATGAAAAGAACACCTGGGGGATCGATTTTCATTTTGATTTCATTTTGACCCACTTGTCTGCTTTTGTGAAGATTCCAGCTGGAAGCACTGCAGCTGGGTACAATAGATTGCCTGGCACCTTGGCAACAGAGTGCATTCTGAAGTGTATTTGTCTGGCAGTGCCCAACAGTTAATACAACAGCTTAGAAATCTTTAGAAAATGAGAGTATTTAATGCTCTTCAATGGATATGATCCTCACTTTTGTTTTCTAACACTAGAAAAATGCTTTTCTTTCTTTCTTTCTTTCTTTCTTTCTTTCTTTCTTTCTTTCTTTCTTTCTTTCTTTCTTTCTTTCTTTCTTTCTTTCTTTCTTTCTTTCTGTCCATCCTTCCTTCCTTCCTTCTTTCCTTCTTTCCTTCCTTTTTTCTTTTTCTTTTTAAATATGCCTCAGGTATTCCAAAATCAACTGGGCTTCTGAAGAGATACAGAGTTTGGGGAATGATATTACAGACACAGGTATGAAAGGCACAGTATAAATCTAACAAACAACTAAATCGAAGGCTTGAATTTGCAAGTGGTCACGAGGTTTGGGCATTTGTGTTTTTACTAATTTCAGATGACGTTTAAAAGAAAGGACAGCTGTGAGAAAACTGATATCCTCTGAAATTAAACCGTGGATAAGATTGTGCGCCTGGAGTCACTGTATGCGAATTGGGCTACATAATCTATTTTACGAATAAATAAAAAATCTCCTGCGGATTACCCGCTCTTCGGAAAAGGCAGAGTCTCCTGCACATACTAGATTCTATAAAAATATTAATATATCATGCAGTGGTGAAATTCATTTTTTTTTTACTACCGGTTCTGTGAGCATGGCTTGGTGATCATGGCAGGGGAAGGTTGCTGCAAATCTCCATTCCCACCCCACTCTGGGGCCAATCAGAGGTGGTATTTGCCGGTTCTATGAACTACTCAAAATTTCCGCTACCGTGTTCTCCAGAACCTGTCAGAACTTGCTGAATTTCATCCCTGATATCATATGCTTATGCATGCCATCACTCTATTCTCCTTAGGAGGTGACCAATACCGTTCACTACAGGTAATTCTCAACATATAACCACAATTGATCCCAAAATTTCTATTGCTAGGAGATAGTTCTTAAGTGACTTTTACCCCATTTTATGGCCTTTCTTGCCACAGTTGTTAAGTGAATCACTGCAGTGATTAAGTTAGTAACACGGTTGCTAAGTGAATCTGGCTTCCCCATTGACACTGCTTGTCAGAAGGTCACCAAAGGGGATCACATGATCCTGGGACACCGAGTCATAAGTATGAACAGTTGGTATGCACCCAGGTTTTGATCATGTGGCCATGGGGATGCTGCAATGGTCATGTGTAAAATAGCCATAAGGCACTTTTTCAGTGTTGTTGTAAAGTTGAACAGTCACTAAACAAATGGTTGTAAGTTGAAGGCCACCTGTACATCACTCCTATTTCCTACCTTGCAAGCAACCGTTGCTTCTACAACATTCATGCACCAATTTGCATGTTATCTCTTCTCCTTTAAACTTCTCATCTTTTCTCATCCTCCCATTAATGCTATGCGGCCATGATTTCCTCAGTTTTCCTCTTCCTCTTGGCCTACTCAATTTCCTTTCATATATTTGTTTAGTAAGCCTGTTCTCATTCATTCTATCTATATTGCCACTTCACTTCAATGCATTTCTTTCATTCTGTTCACTCACGTTTGTATTCATTTCACATATATTCAAAACCTGTTCATTCTTGACCCCATTTCTTCTTGTTTTACCACACATTTCTTAAGTATCCATTGTATTCAACTTCATTTTATTTCTCCTGACATATCCAGCTTCAATTTCCAAATAAGAGACTCACATTCTTAAATGGATTATTTTTGTTTCTTTCAACAAATATTCACACATCTCTAAGATCAGGCTAAGCCTCTACTTAACCCATAAACTATGGGACATCACATAGGTTTTTTTTTCTTATTTTCTGGTCAATGTTGAACCATTCACTAAGCTTTTCATTTATTCTCATGTGTCTTTTGCAGCCAGCATATACTACTTTTATACAGTAACCAATTTTCAAATCCATATTTGTGCAATTTGTTTCATAACACAAGCCTATGTCACTTTTCTCAAACTATTTCTCTAAACAAGTTATTCTTTTTGGAGGCCAATGAATCTCATCAAAGCTATAGAGATAAATGTACATAAATACATGCACATAAAATGTTGCCCAGACTTGGAAAATGATTTTGTTCATATAGATAGAATACCCTTTTTTTTTTTTACAAAGAATGAAATTTCTCTCACTTTTAATGCAAATATTAATGGATGTTTTCTAAACAAATTGAAATAAACCCAAAGTGTGCAAATAACATAAAATCTAAACTTTAACTCTGCTCAAAAGTAAATTTTAATGAAAAGACTGTGATTATTTGGCTTGAATAAACTGAAATTATAGTGTAGTCTTTAAAATGACATATGATTTCTGACAGTCAATTGTTTTCAATTTTTCAGACTGAAGGCAACCACTGTTATAAACTGTGCTCTAAAGGTATGTAATGGTAAACAAAATTAGAATAATTATAGGTTACTTTGTTATATAAGATTAAGATTATATCAAGGAGTTCCAGAAGTCTACACAACTCTTTGAGTTGAATTAATTTCCATTGTCCTCAAGTCAATAAGTAATCTATGGCAAACTTTGAATCACGGATGCTCTCTATGTCAAAAAAGACATGATTTCCAATCTGTGTTTCAGTTTTGAAGCAATGTTCAAAAGAATCCTACAAAGTTTCCACATATCTGCAAGACTTCTGCTTGCAGAAAAACTGTCTTTTGTCTTCCTTAACTTCAGACTGCAATAAACCCTTTATTTAGGACTAGACATTTAGCATAATTCTCTGCTTACAATCTCTTCCAGGGTTGCAGTTTGGCTAAACATCTCATGGTTTTTTTTTTTTTTAGCAGCATCCACAGTGGTGCTTGCAGGGCCTTAACCCACAAAATTTACTGTGGCCAAAAATTGTATCTGTCAAGTAAACCAAGCCATGAATGAACTCTTCTATTTCAAATTGTTCTGAGAGTTGGTTTCCTTTGCTTCTTAAAAAAACTCAATTAAACTTGCCCATAAGTTATTCTGCTTTAAGAGTTGCTCTGTGAAAAGCCAATGAACCTCTTAGCAGAGATGAAGTTTATATTCTGTTCTCATTTTTGGACACTACTTTTGGGATTCAAGGCGCTGTTGATGAAGAAGTTGAAGACTTCCAGTAATATAGTATAATATAGTTGTATAGAGCACTGCACACTAGAACAAGACACAAGGACAGTTTCCCCCCCGAATGCCATCACTATTATTATTATTATTATTATTATTATTAT
Source organism: Natrix helvetica (assembly GCF_964273705.1). NCBI lineage: Eukaryota > Metazoa > Chordata > Lepidosauria > Squamata > Natricidae > Natrix > Natrix helvetica. The sequence continues at coordinate 85,350,354 of NC_138552.1, forward strand.
TATTATTATTATTATTATTATTATTATTATTAGCGTTTATATACCGCCCCCTCTCCCGAAAGGGACTCGGGGCGGTGTACAGTCCGTATTCAAATACAACAGATTAAAACGTAGAAATAACTATATAAATACATGTATAAGAGGAGGGTAAAATATGCCAAACTGTACAGCTAATAAATCAATCAATACAAAAGTTTAAAATATCAAGTTAAATTTAAAACAATATCCCTCTAAAAACCAGTAAGAATGTGTATGCCAGGAGGTAGACGTTAAAATTATGCCAAACCAGTCAGTCGGAACAGGTGTGTCTTCAGTTTCTGTCGGAAGGAGCGGAGGTCAGTAGTGGTTCTAATATCGGGGGGGAGGTCATTCCAGAGGGTTGGGCCCATCACAGAGAAGGCCCTACTCCTTGGTGTCGCCCGTTGGCATTGCCTCGTGGACGGCACCAGGAGAAGGCCCTCCCTGTGAGAGCGGATTGGCCGCAGGGATGTATGTGGGAGGATGCGATCCCGCAGGTAACTAGGCCCTATGCCATGGAGCGCTTTAAAGATGGTGATCAGAACCTTGTTTATCAGAACTCTGCTAAACAACTAATTCCCACAACACTGTCAAATTATTTACTAAACTGTATTGCTATTATTCTTCTCATTCTTCCTAGTACCTATCTCTTCCCACTTATGACTATAACCATGTTGCTTGTATCTTTACAATTTATATTGTTTTATTTGTTTCCTAGTATGATTTGATTGCTCATTAGTAACCTATGACTATCACTAAGTGTTGTATCATAATTCTTGATGAATGTATTTTATTCTCCTTATGTACACTGAAAGCATATGCACTAAAGACAAATTCCTCGTGTGTCCAATCACACTTGGCCAATAAAGAATTCTATTCTATTCTATTCTATTCTATTCTATTCTATTCTATTCTATTCTATTCTATTCTATTCTATTCTATTCTATTCTATTCTATGGCTGCGATCTATTTTCTTCTTTCCATTTGGGCAAAGAGCTGAGCTGTTGAAACCAAGTTACTGTCTACCTGGGTTTGAAAGATTTTACTGAAAAAGACAGTGGAAAAATAATATTCCAGATTTCTCCCCCTTTTTAATTCAAATTATTGACAAAACTCAGTAATACAACTAAGCTTTGCAATTATGATTTATATATCCTAGATATATAAAAGGACTTTCTTCCTTTTATTCTGAAGAATCAGAAGCACTTTTTCCTTTTGAACTTCAATTTCTAACCTTATCAACTCTAAGTATATTTGTGTATGCATATCACGATACAAGTTTAACAGATGTGAACTCTGTTCTAATTGTAAGCCTCCCTACTCTTCCTACTTCTAGAGTTAAGAAAGGGCTTACAAGTGAGAAGATCTCCTCTTTTTTTGGTTAAGCCAGATGATTGGCAGCTGGTCATGCCTAGTTGCTGATTCTTTGTCCAGGAAAACTTTTGATATGCCCCCCCCTCCCATTCTTCTGGCACCTAACCATACCATCTGTGGATATGTCCCACACATTCCTATTTCTCTTCTTCCATGAATTGGGCCATCAAATGTTTCATGGATTTCTAATACTCACAAACTGACACACTTTTGCCTAATTGTATTAGCATTATAAGATACTGAACTGATTTTATACAGATTTTGCCTAATTGTATTAGCATTATAAGATATTGAACAGAAACTGATAGTCTATCACAGGGGTCTTCAAATGTGGCCAATTTAACTCCCAGAATTCCCTAGCTGGTTGAAATCCACAAGTCTTAAAGTTGCCCAGTTTGGAGACCCCCTAGTGTATCTTCAACACTTGCTCAAACACGTTAAGGTCATAAATTTACAACAGCTCGTTTGGCTACTGAGAAAAAGGAATTATGACTGTTTTTCACACCTAGAACAGTTGAAGCATCCTCATGGTCATGTGATCAAAATTTGGATGCTTGGAAACTGACTCATATTTACGATGGTTGCAGTGTACTGGGGTCATGTGATCACCTTTTGTGACCTTATGATGAACAAAATCAATGGGGAAGCCAGATTCATTTAACAACTTTGTTACTATCGTAACAACTGCAGTGATTCACTTAACAACAGTGGCGAGAAAAGTCATAAAATCAGCTAAGAATTCACTTAACAACTGTCTCACTTAGCAACATAAATTTTGGGCTCAATTGTGGTCGCAAGTCAAGGACTACCTGTATTATTCTTCTCATCCTTCCTATTACCTAACTCTTCCCATATGATTATATCATGTTGCTTGTATTTTTACGATTTATATTGTTCTGTTTGTTTCCTAGTATGATTTGATTGCTTATCAGTATTCTACGACTATCACTAAGTGTTGTATCTTATGATTCTTGATGAATGCATTTTTCCCTTTGTTCCTTTTATGTAAACTGAGAGCATATGCACCAAAGACAAATTCCTTGTGTGTCCAATAAAACACTTGGCCAATAAAGAATTCTATTCTATTCTATTAGATATTTGAATTGATAACTTCTATTTCCAAGGTTTTTTTTATCCAGAATCCTCCTAGGATTTATAAGGCTTTGGTCATTCTACAGTACATCGGCTTACTCCTTTGAGCATCATTTTCAGATAAAAGCTAATGCAGATTCCCAGCCCCTTATCAGCATAATGAGTGGAAACTGTACGGTTTGGGTGATTGCACAGATACATGATCAGCCAGTGAGAGGCAAGCTCATCGCACACTGTCTCGTTTAATTTTGCCTGAGGACAATTCATTATAATTGTTCAGGGTATCATTGCTTAGAAATGATTTCAGAGTCAGCTTGTTCAATTAGATGCTCACGCTCTTCTAGCTGAAGGTAAACAGATGCTTACATGAAGCTAATAAGGAGACAGTCAGGAATATACGGCTCTCTTATGTACCCCTTTCAAAATAGGCCTCCAGTTAATGCAATGCAGCTATTTTAGCTTCAAAAGTACTGAAAACGACCATATATAAAAAGAGACAAAGGAATGAAAATTTCAGTCTTATTCCAATACACACAGAAATGATCATTTCTGGCCTTTGTGGAGATAGGAAACAGAAACAATGTACTTGTAAAGTTGGTCTGGATTTATTTATTTAAAGCAGTGTGTTGGAAAGGGTATATATTTATGTCTGGAAAACAAAGGAATTACTGTCAGTGAAGCATCTGTGGCCCTTCTTCACGAATATTAACTTCCTACTTAGAAATTCATTGTAATCAAGAAGCAAAAAAATATTATTGACTAGGTTTGAAAATATAAGAATGAATGATATATTATCCCACACAGCAAAGAGAAGCGGAAATGGTTAATGATTTTTATTTAAACCAAAGAAGAGAATATATTTAATTTTGTCCCAATTTTGAAATGGCTTCCAGATTTGATGCTTACAATGGGGAAAAATGAAATTGATTTTGTTTTTGTAAACTAGACAGGCTTATTATTAAAGAAATGGCATGTGCATACTGTTATGTAAAAGCAAAAAGTTGTGGTTGTAATGTTGTTACCTTCTACTGTGCTAAAGAGTCAGATGTCAGGGGGGCGGGGCTGATGTCGCGACGACACGACATGCAGTCTTGGAGCTCCAAAATTCCTGTCGATATCTCTGCTGCTGGACGGTCCTTTTGGACCCTAACTGTCCCGTAGAGATGGTGATAGAGAATGGCACATCCTGCTGATCTCAGGGACATCTCAAAGTCCGTGATTGATCCAGGATAAGCTCTTTTTTCTGGCAACAATGAGAAGCAGCCATTAAGCTGCAGAAGGTTGGGACAGCCCTTGAACAGAAGAAAAGCAGGAGAGAGAGTGTGTCGAAATGGTGAGATAAATTTTTACTATTAGAGAACACCCAAAAAGACTTACAGCAAAATTAAAATTGAAGACAGAAGAGAGCAAGCGGTGAATTAAGCCTGTATTAAACTTAGGGTGTTATCCTTTTTTAACTTTGGGGTTTTGGGGGGATGGAATTTTTACAAATGTCTCTTACTTTTTAAATTGGACTGGTTTTCTTTTTTCCTTCTTCTTCTACTTCCCCCTTTTTTCATATTGGTGGATTATGAATTTCTTTCCTTTTTTTTTTCAACGCTCAGCTGGATTGTCTTTTTTTTAAGAATTTCTTTTTTCCCCTTAAGCTTGGAATCTAAAGAGAGGGGTAAAAGCAGAGGAAAAAGAAGTAATATTGCCACCTAGAGGCTGGAGGCTTGGAAACATTGTTTTTTTCCCCTTATTCCCTTTGAAGTATCTTATACTTCAAAGCTCCTGATTTTGTATATTGAAAGGATAGTGGGAAGAGTGCAGATTGTTTATACAGGTGCTCTTCTGGAGCTATCAATAGCTGGACTGGAGTGAAGAGAAAGCCTTGACTTGAAAGATTATTGTGATCTTGTTTAAAACTTAACAAAAAAGCCTTGGATGTTTTAATGGCAGTATTTATAACCTGGAAAAATGGAGCAACATGAAGAAGAAAAAGAACTTACATTACAAATGATTATGCTAGAAATTCAAAAAGTACAAATAAGTACAGAGAATATTCAAAAGAGAATGGAGAATATAGAACAAAAAACAAAAGAAATAGAGGGAAGAGTTGAGAATATTTACAAAACGGTGATGAAATCTGAAAATAGAGTTCAAAACATTGTAGGAAAATATGAACAAAGTGATAAGAAAATTGTTGATATTGACAGCAAATCGAGCGTGGTTGGAAATGACAGGAATGGAGTGTTGAAAGGAGAGATTAATGAACTGGAACTCTATCTCAAGCTTCAAAGCATGGAAGAAGAAATGGGAGAAAATCTGAGAGAAATTCTGGCAAGCTGATGGAAGGAACAGTTGGAGGGTTTCGAGTCTTTACAAGATATGCAATGAACAACAAGGTGCCAAGAGAAGTCCAAATAAGATTTATCAAGAAAACAATTAGAATACAAATACTACAAATGGCAAGAGATATAGGATTGCACTACTACTGGAAGGACAACAGGATGATGAGATGAAATGTTATAATAAAATTAAGTTAAACTTAGTTAAATTTAGAGTATTATGTATAAAAAAGGTAATAATAGTTATAGTTAAATAAATGATTAATAATGATAATAATGCATACACACACACACACACACACAAGCACACACACACACGATTGATAATATGAATTTTTACACAAATTATAAGTGAGGTCTACGGAGTGGATGCTGAAAAGCTTTGTTATAAAAGATAAATAACTCTATATAGAATAGAACATAAAGATGTAATACTATCGGATGATTTCAGGATGATATAATGAAATGCCATAATATAAATTTATTTTAAATTTAGAATACTTTACATAATAAGGATGTAATGATCAGTTATAGTCAAATGAATGTTTAATAATCATAATAATTGTATATGTATATATTAGATTGATCATATGAGACTTTATGTAAATTGCAAGTGAAGACTGTTGTGAGGAAGCACAAACGTTTTGTAACCAATTGACACACTGTAAGTCATTGGAGAAGGGTTTTTATACTTTGTGTGTGTTTATGTTTGTTTGTTTTATGTTCGTTTAAAAATTTAATTTTTTTAAAAAAAGAGTCGGTTGTCAGTGCCTTTTTCTTTTCTATATCTAGAGAAGAATCCTTTCTTTTTCCCTACCTCTCTTCTTACTTTTTCATGCTTTTTTCCCCTTTGTATTTTATACTTCAATAAACTAATTAAAAAGCTAAATGTAAAAAAAGAAGCAAAAGTCCTCAAATATTTGGAGTTCCTGTCAGTGCAAATACTCACAAAGAGTGGCTGTCCCTCTGGAACAGTTAACAGATCTGCCCCAACTATTGAAACCTGGATAAACAACAAGAAAGGAATGTATAGGTAGCTCTTGATCTACAACCACAATTGAGTTCAAAATTTCCATTGCCAAGCAAGGCAGTTGTTAAGTGAGTTTGGCCCCATTTTATTTTTTGTTTTGCTATATTTGTTAAGTAAATCCCCTGATCATTAAGTGAATCTGGCTTCCCCCTCTCCCACTGACTTTGCTTGATGGAAGTTAGCAGGGAAGGTTAGAAATAGTGATCAAATGACTTCAGGACAAGTGCTGCTGTCATAATTAACACGCCAGCTGTCAAATCTTTTTTTTTTCTTCCAACATTTATATGATCTGTGTTCTTTTTTTTTTATTGAAAAAGTTTTATACAGACAAATTTTCCCCCTTTTAACCCCCCCATACAATGTAAATCACATACAAATACTATGCCCCCTCCCCTCCCCCCAACCCCCTCCGCAGAAATTCTCATTCAAATATTATACCAAATACTTTACCCCCTCCCCTCCCCCCGTCCTAAAGTAAATTACTCGTTCACATATTGTACCCCCTCTCCTCCCAACAATCACAATATAAGTTTCTCTTAAAGTAACAGTAGCACATTAATCCCATCTTCTAAGCTAATTTAACATATATAACTCATAATATAAATTTCTCTTAAAATAACAATATTTCATTAATCCCATCTTCTAGTTTATTTATACATATATATTGCCCCGCCCTCCACCCTAACCCTCCCCCACCTCCCACTCAAACCCACCCCCCTGACTTCCGCTATACACCACTCTAACAATTCCAAGCATCCCATATATTATTTACTCTGATCATCTATCAGTCTAAACATTCTTACCTAAAGGCTACATAGTACTTCCTAGTCTGGTATTTATTCTGTATGTAATCAATCCATTTTACCCATTCCTGTGTATAATTCTCCTGCTTCTGACCTTTTAAGAAAGCTGAGATTTTTGCCATTTCGGCGAACCCCGCCACCTTCTGAGTCCATTGACCAATTGTCGGTAAAAAATCTTTCTTCCAATGTTGCGCAATCAACAACCTAGCTGCTGTGACCATATACAAAACCAATTTTGTTTCCCCTTTAGTAAAATCCTGTCAAATCTTGATCATGTGGGAATGCTTCAACGCTTGTTGGTCATAAGTCACTTTTCTCACTGCCGTTGTAAGTTCGAATGGTCATTCAATGGATGGTTGTAAGTTCAGGACTACCTGTATTGCAGGCTTAGACAATCATTTCGGGAAGTGGTCAGCCTTGTTTTGAAACTCAATTTCTAACATTGTCTATGATGGCTCTTAAAAGCATCCTCTTATTATCACAGCAACAAAAGCCTTAATTTTTGAGTACAAGTTTGTTTGAAGTGTGCCATTTTAAACATAGATATAGAATACAATGTGGTGGCTTAGCAGATGACAAATGTTTTTATATTCATGCTGGGTAAGCAATAAAATCATGGGTTGACCCAAGTTGGAAAGTAGCTTTTAGTACATGTATCCCCGGCCTGATTCAGTAAGGCTCAATGTGCTTTATATTATTTATCTGCACAAGAGAACTATTCTCTGGCTGGATTCACATATTGAACTGGGAATATGACCATTAAATATCAGTCTAATACTTCAAACAAACTAAAGCAACTTATTTCTGAGAATAGTATATAAACAGCAATCGATAAGGTCTTCTGTCAAGTCTGAATTCTTGTACAGGACATAGGAAATGGCCTTCAAGGACAGGAAGAAGAGCTGTCAGCTAAGGCAACAGTCAAGTAAGTCAATGAGGCCAATAAACAAAGTTGAGAAAGCATTTCAAGCATGACCCTTCCTTGTTCACATGAGGATAGAGTGAGGGCAGAGGAAAGCTCATTCACACTTGCACGATTGTCTTTTTATAGCTATTACAATAAAAGTAGTCCTGACCCAGATACAATTGGTTTCTTATTCTGCTCTACCTTGCCGGGCTGACAGTGCTTGAGTTAAAAGCTTCACAGATGTGGAGGAGGCATGGATAATGCAGTCATTACCAATAAAGCACAAATGTACATAAGATAAATTTTATCTTGTTAATCTGTCTTGCTGTGAGAGCTTCGCTGGGATGGGAAGGGATGATGGATCTTGTCAATCCTGGAAGGTGTTTTAACATTCTTTGGGGATTAGCTAAATCTTGCTTATTCTTAGGAGATAAGAGGGCACAACATAATCACAGTGGCAAAGTGAATTTTATCTGATACTGCAGCGCATGCCAAATGCCTTACTTCAAATAATTTTAGGCCACCAGCAACAGGGGTGTGTATGGGTGGGAAGCAGGAGCAAAAAGTTGCCAATTGTTTTCAGATTTTTTGTGCCAAATGTGCTCTTTCAAGAGGCAACTAGATTTTCTCTTTTTTTTCCCTTTGAAGATGTTTCCCTGCTCACCCAAGAAACTTCTTTAGCTCGGATTTTTTGTTTATCCCCACTGAAGGGAATGTATTTGCGAAGTTCGGTTGTATTGCACCATGAACGTAAGGGATTTTTTTTTTTAAAAAAAAATCAAGCCTGCTTAATGAAAGACGGTTTGGTGCGCCACTGCTTTTTCCTGAGATCCGCATGCATCTGAATGCAGGCTCACCTGCCTGACACGGGTTGGTATTGGAAGGTGTCAAGGGGGAAAAAAAGATAAAGACGACACAGTTCCTGAATGCTTTTCACACATACATGTATTTCTGAGGCTAAAAAGTGGAGAGGTTTCTTGGCACCTCTAGAAGCGCACAGTAGTGCAGCAAACCCACAAACACACACTTCCAACTCGTCTCAATGGTGCTTTTTTCAAGAGGCAACTGGACTTTCTGGTTTTTCTTTAAAGATGTTTCGCTTCTCATCCCAGGTTATTCAGCTTCTGAAGAAACTTTTTCTTCAGCTTTTCAAGAGCTGAAGAAGCTTCTTGGATGTGGATAGGCACATTCAAGGTCCTTTTTTAACTCTTCTCATGTCCCAAAGGTGCTTTTGTTCAAGTGGCAAAAGGACTTTCTGTTTTTTCTTTGAAGACATTTCACTTCTCATCCAAGAAGCTTCTTCAGCTGTGAGCTGGAGAAGGTTCTTGGATGAGAAGCCAAACGTCTTCAAAGACAAAACAAAGAGAGTCCAGTTGCCTTTTGAAGAAAAAAAAAAGCACCTTTGAGACAACCATGACCTGCTGGACGTCTGAAAATCTCCACAGAGACACTTCCAAGTCGTCCGGAGAGTTCGATTCCCCCGTCACTTCGGTCTTGGTGGGCGGCTCCCTGCTCTCAAGTGGGCGGACACCCCGCCAGCCACTCTCTCGGGGTCTGCGAGGGTCCAGCGCCCGATCACACCCGCGCAAAAGCGGATCGCACTCGCGCCTTCGGAGGAGCAACCGTGCGCTGCTCCCGATCCGCGGACTCATGGCGACGAGCAATCCGCCTCTCCTGCCCCCACCGGGGCTGCCCGTTTCGTTGCCCAGAGCACCTTCGGCAGCGGCGGGGGTCCCCATGCCGCCCACCTTCCTTCGCCCTCCTAGCTTCTTCGTGCGCGCCGCGGCCGCCGCCACCGCGGGCAGTCCCTCCAGCTGCTACGCGCAGGCGGCGGCGGGGCTGGAGCGCGGCGTGTGTTACCCGCGCACGCCGAAATGCGCCCGCTGCCGCAACCACGGCGTGGTGTCGGCGCTGAAGGGCCACAAGCGCTTCTGCCGCTGGCGGGACTGTGCGTGCGGCAGGTGTGCGCTCATAGCGGAGCGGCAACGCGTGATGGCCGCCCAGGTGGCGCTGCGCAGGCAGCAAGCGCAGGAGGAGATCGACGCGCGGGCCGGCGGCGGCGGCGGGACTCACCCCAACCAGCAGCAAAAGCGGACGCCTGTTGCGGTCCGCCTGAGCCCCGGGAGCCAGGCGGCCGGCGGCGCCGGAGCTGAAAGCGAGCCGGCTGCTAAGAGTTACTGCCCGGTGTTCCAGCGCGCGCGAAGAGGTGGGATTTCCCTCGATGTTTGGGGTTAAATTTCCATAAAAAGTGATGGGGAGCGGGCAGAAAGAAAAGCCCCCGAACTCAATCAACCGCGGCTGATTCCACCTTAAAGGGCTTTAAGTCAGAGGTGGGGAATTGGTGGCGTTTCAGTCAGCCTGGTTTGCAAGAGATTATGTTTGAACGGTGAATAATCCAGGATTTTGGCAAATATAATTAAGCATCTCTTGTGGGGAAAGGAGAATCACTGGTTCTCTCCCCCCCCCCCCCCAAGTTTTAAGTTTTAGATTTCTTCAGAGATCAGAGGGAGATCACGGAGAAGGATGGGGAATGGTATCTTTGAAGTGTGTGCAGCTTGTAACAGTAATATGTTTTGATAGAAATTTGGGATAGGACTGATTGAATTTTTTTTTTTTGTTCTTGACTTTCCAGGCAAATAATAGCTATCAGTGCATATTCAACTCTGTGTATTGCTGGAATTGAAATGAACTATCGATAGAATCCATTGATCTCTGTAAGATGCATTCACCTAAATGGGTTTGGGTTGGCACAATAATTTATGTTAGAAAGACGATGAAGTCTCTTTTTAGGCTCAAAATGTTAAAAACTCTATTTTTAATAGCATTATAGCTCTTCTTCCATCTCAAACACATCCACATTCTGGCACTTCCCAGAATGTGTTAAGATTGTGGCTTTTCATCATGTTCCATAGCATGGATTATTGGAGAACTTTAAAAAGTTGCATTTTTAATCTTGGGTGCAGGTTGGCCATTTGCTTACATTTTATGGAAAATATGAATGCTTGGAAAAATAGTTTATAACATTATAATTCTAAAAATTATACAAAGGTATTATTAACGTTGCAAGCATTTGATGTTGCATGTATACTACCAAAACAGAATATGTTGCTTGTTCCAAGGCAAATGAACTAAATCTATGAGCTGGCTTTCGTATGGGCAATTATAGTATATAAAGATACAAAGCACCAAGAAATTATCTTGGAAAAGCTCTGTTAAAAGGTAATGGGTATTATAGTTTTCTTTTAGTGCTCTCATTAATTTAAATGATCTTTCTGCAAATCAGCTTGCGCTGTAGGAAATCTGTGGAGGCAGAAGAACAAGTTGTATGGAAAAAGCATGGAAACATTATTTTCTTCTTTATGGATGACAAAAGCACATTATCCCATTACGACAATTTACTTTCAGATACAGTTTGTAGGTTTTAAGCACTTAGGAGCGACTTCACATTTCCTGTGTGGATATATTGCTTCCATTTTACGATTTCCATGTTGTACTGCTGCAATGTTTCTACTTTTTGCAGTAAGTGCATTGTTTTGTTTCACACTCTGTACGTGAATAATCCTGCTTGGATATTTCATAATAGGTGCCAAAAAATAGGATATATACATTATATGCCATGCACATAGCACTTGCACCTGCGGTAACTAGGAGGTATGTGCAGTGAAAGGAAGAGTTTTTAAAGATACTGAATTGAGTACATATAATATTGAATAAAAGATGTGATTCCATAACTGGTAATGCCTAGAGGCCTTAGGGTGTTTATATGAGAAAGCGGTATATGAATCAGATATATTATAATAACTTGAGTATTTGGCTGCATTTTTCCCCCATTAGAAGAGAAGATTCAGAAGTATGACTTCTACTGCAGTGAATCGGGCAGTTCTGTAGTCCATTTGCTTACGCCCTCCCTGACAACTTCTGAAGCTGCTGGAAGTAATCAAGAGAAGCCATCCAAGACGCAGACTTTAAATAAAGAGATAGCTTTATCGGGTACTGATGAATCTTTAGAAGGAACTGACAGCTCAGCCTCTTTGTCTTCGTCGGACATGGAGTCAGGAAATGAAAGCGAGTGTCCCAAGGATTTTGTTCCCTGTGATCCCAGCGTCCCTCCTGCTGCTGCTGCTGCTGCTGCTGTTGCTGACAGTGCCTTAAAGCGCAGAGACCCCCTTAATATTCTTACCAAGGTCTTTCCTAATCACAAACCAAGCAGATTGGAAAGAGTTCTGCAGCTCTGCAGAGGAGACATAGTCCAAGCTATAGAGCAGATCCTGAATGCCAGCGAACACAGGGCAGGATTCCGAGAGCTTGCAATCCCAGTCTTGCCCGAATGCAGTGCTTTCCAGAGACCTTCTGATTTTGGCCTCGGAGTAGATGTCGCAGCGCTTGGCAATAAATCAGCATTTGTTCCTCTTCAAACCAGCTCGGCCTCTTCCAGGAGAGAGATGAATTTTTATGGCTTAAGCCCTAGACTGGGAATTGGACCTCTAAGGGTGACTTATTCTCCCACAGGAAGAGCTTTACCTGGATTGATGGCACCATACCTGAGGACTGGCCTGTTTCCTGCTTTTCCTTTTCATCCAGTGGTGGACTCTTCCTTCTCAGGAGTGATCAAAGATGCATCTTATTCCCCCAGTGAAGACAAGTTCTTCAGTACCAAGATGTACGCCAGATTAAATAAAGAACGCAAATAGCATTTTGATCGAAAATTACTTTTTCTTATTCTGATTTGTTCAGTTGTGCTGATTCTCATCATGGAGCCCGATTCTTAAATGTACATCCAATAAAGAACAAATTACTATTAAATCCTTCATTTAAAAAAAAAAAGAGGCTGCCACAGGATTCTTTCCCTAAAATCAGTTGAAATTGGACATATAATAATTTGAAAATGGAGAGATTTCTGGAGTGTCAACCATGAAAAATTATTAGAAGCAAAATTGATATGGAACATTATATATTAACATATAATTTCATCTCATTTGAAACTTTGGAAGAAAAAAATGGTGACACTTGGAGACTGAAAGTTGAAAAGGCAAGAGTAACGTGAAAAACTCCAGAAAATCAAAACTTTTATCCTTTGCATTTTAAAAAGGATTGTCTTTTGCATTTTCAAAATATTTGATACATTTCTTTTCTTTTTTTACTTGAAATGTAGTAGTTTGAAATCAAGAAATAGTTTTCCAAATATAGACTCTTGATTTTTTTTAAATGAAACAGTTCTTGAAATATGTAGTACATGTCTCTGATCAACGGTTGTAACAAAATTGGTAAATGATTTTGGATATAAGCAGTCTTTTTAGAATGAAGATATTATGCCTTAATTATGTTTGCATATGGATAGAAGAATTGAAGGAATTGCCTGGTTAAAAATAATTCTGAATTATGCTTTAGAATAATGTGATTGAGATTCAAGCTCGTGTACTTTTCTTTTAATGTATATGAATAATAATGAAGATTGGAAAATCTTTTATTTTGCATTACTAGGTGTATTAACATTAAATCTGCCAACTGCAGTTATACTGTGGCTGGGTCCACACATTATACTAAGTCATAGTTTGCTCAAACTGTGATTTTTAATAGTCTGTCATCTCCAGGTTCACACAATGTGTTAAGTGAAAATGGCTTAGTGCAACATGTAAATCTGCAAATCAGGGTTTGTTTGTGCTAAACAGTGGCTTTTTAAATAATGGTTTATTAAATAACCCACAAGTTTATTTGCAAACAAGGCTTAACCTAAGACAATGATAGCCATCTTGCCAACGGGTAGCACCCATTTCTGCAAAATATTGGCCTACCAAAATATGGCATGCAAAATATTGGCCTACCAAAATATGGCAGGCAAAATATTGGCCTACCAAAATATGGCAGGCAAAATATTGGCCTACCAAAATATGGCAGAAATGTGACCACATTTCAGTGCCCTAGTTTTTCTGGGGTGAGAGGACCCTCAAGATTAACAGTGGGCTTAGAACTTTCTGCTCACATTCCCACGTATAACTCCCCTTTAACACTCCCCTCCTAAAGTCGTAAACAGACCAAATTTAACTTGTTTTGGGAAAGGGGAGTTAAGAGTGGAAATAAGAACATGAGGGATCTGGGAGCCAAATTTCTTCTATCTTGAAATTCTCATGCAATCAAGCCAAACCAAACCAAACACTTTATGTTGTAACAGGGTGTGTGAATACAGCCGTTATACCATACGATATATATATATATACACACACACACACACACACACACACACACACACATACACACACACACACACAGTGTTACGTGACAGAAAACAATTTTGGAAATTTAAAGGATTTTTTTTTTTTAGATTAGACATCTTGTCTGTGGAAGGAGAAAAGAAAAACAGATGACACTCTCAAGAATCATTTCGGTAATACGAAACCTTAATTTCTGGCTACCAGCACATTGACTGCTGCTTCTGTGTGATCTGTAGGCCCACGATAGATTTCTGATTCTGAAGTTAAAACCGGCAACATGGATGCAAATCAAGGGATGATAGAAGCTTTTGGAGAACAAATGGGTCACATGTGTAGTAATATATGTGGATTAATAAAATAATGAATTAACTTGTAGGAAGATGACAGATGATTTGTTGATTTATGGGACTTTCCACTTCAAAATTCCACACTGTAAATGGGTTAAAAGCAAGCTTTTTAAAAAAAGCACAAAATGATTCAGTAAAACAATTGCTCTAGCCTATCTGATCAAAATACTACTTTTAGCATTTATAGATGGGTTTTACTAGTGGGTGAGGATTTATCTGTTTTAAATACATTCAAAATATGTCCGGTTATTGCCCAAAGAAACTCCTTGTTTACATTACCCAATACGTAGTATACTTCTTAAGATTTGGTGTGTGTTCATTTAGAAAGCTTTTGTTGTTAATTTGGGCTTGTGGCTCAGCCCTAGATAATAACTAATACAATTATGAAAATTTTATTATTTTATTTGCGGACGGGTATTACTGCCCTTGCTCCTTCACTAAAATGGCTCAACATTAATTTTGTCAACTTTTATTTCTTGCCTTCTGAAGATTTTCTTCAATGGAATTAGGTTCCAAAGTTAGTCACCACCATCTTGTGGCTGCTTGCAATCATTACATGTTTAAAAAACACCCCCCCCCCTTTTATTTTAGCTGTGAGTAATGAAACTATTAAGAGCTATATATTTGCATTCACTGAAATGATAAGTAATGACGGATTGAACAGCCCGTAAACAAGCATTTTGTTCTCACAGCAGGTATGTGGATTTTTTTTTAGTTCAGTTAAATTTTATCCTAAAAGAATTGGAAAGAGTGCAGAATACCCATAGTAAAAATTAGGAAACTTGGCCCTCTGAATTTCACTGTGGTGCAAAGTTTAATGTATTTTTTGTTAATGCTTAAGAAAATAATATGCACTCCTGTGTGTGCATTGGCTCATTAATGCCATTCAATTCAATACCAATAAGAGCAATTGAGGCACTCAGGCTATGAATGATCTCCAAATAACCGCATGACCCTATATATCATTTAATTGGGAAGAGAAAAGTTGAATGCCAGAGTTAATAAAGAGCACACACATGATCTTAAGAGCTGCCCCAACTTTCTATTCTAGAATTGAATTGCAAAATAAAATTCTCATTTCTGATTTTTTCGGTTTCTAACCTATGGAGGCAGCGGTGGGATTCACTTAGCTTCCCTACTGGTTCACAAATGTGAGCGCACATGCCTTGTCTGTGCATGCGCATTGCCTCTTGTGCATGCGCAGTGCTCATGTATTACGTCAGGACGGGTGGGCGGAGCCTCCCACAACCGGTGCTATCAGTTCACCCAAACCGGAGAGAACTGGCTGAATACCACCTCTGTATGGAGGAAGCAATAAACAAAAGATCATCTGGAATGGCAGCAAGTCTCTTTGCTCGCCGCTTTCTTGCTTCTGGTACTCTATATTGTGTCATCTACTAAAAGCTTATATTGGCCGAGATAAGGCAGGGATTTCACTAAGCACTAGCCGAACTGTCTCAAAACTGAATCCAAAGCCTTGCCTGGTAGGTTTTGCTTTTGATTTCTACATCAAAATAGAAGGTCTTGCTTCTTGCAGTGAAAAAACACACACACTCATTTCCCCCCCCCCCTCTGTTTCTAAGGGGAATGCACAGCCAGCTCTCAAATTAGAAGTCATTGTAGCCCTCCTGGTCAGAGGAAGGAAGAATGACATCCAAATAACTCCTGTCAGCCTTGCATATTCCATATTCCTGCGCTGCCTGCTTTACAGTCACATTTTTCCTGAAGGTGTGAAGGCCTCATCAAAGCCAGGCAAGCTGTCAGATAGCTTATTTCTGCCGACATCTTCCCTAATGAGAAAAAAAAAGTATACATGCAATTGCTCTTTTGAAGAACTGGAGTGGGGCTTCTCCATTGAGCCATCTTAAAGTCTCTATAAAGTCCTGGGGGTGGGGATGAATCTTCACTTTTAAAGTGGGTTGAATGTACCCATTGTGCTTGATTTACTTAACGAGGTTTCTTTCCTAAATGGGCCAGCACTACAGCAGGACAATTTCATCCAGGAACACAAGAAAGGGAATATTGACCCAAGACTTCACAAGACCTTATGTGGTATAATATTGAAACCCACCTTCTGTTTGATACTCAGCTATGGAAGTTCACCGGCTGATTTCAGGCAGGTCAGACTCCCTTAACATTGGCGCAACGGCTTTAAGATGCTGGGTTTGTTAGCTGGAAAGCCAGCAGCCTAGGTTCAAGTCCCGAGCGCCATGCAATGGGGTGAGCTCCTGTCCTTGCCTCAGCTCCAGCCAACCTAGCAGATTGAAAGCATGCAAATGCAAGTAGAAAAATGGGTACCACTTGGGTGGGAAGCAGTGGTGGGATTCATTTTTTTTACTACCGGTTCTGTGGGCGTGGCTTGGTGGGCGTGGCAGGGAAGGATACTGTAAAATCTCCATTCCCACCCCAGTCCAGGGGGAGGTTACTGCAAAATCCCAATTTCCTCTCAATCAGCTGGGACTCAGGAGACAGAGAATAGATGGGGGCGGGGCCAGTCAGAGGTGGCATTTGCTGGTTGTCCAAACTACTCAAAATTTCTGCTACCAGTTCTCAAGAACTGGTCATAACCTGCTGAATGCCACCTCTGGTGGGAATGTAACAGTGTTCTGTGCATCATGCTAGCCACATGACCATGGAAAAGTCTTTGGACAACACTGGCTCAATGGCCTTGAGCATCGGAGATGAGCATCGCCCCCTATAGTCGGCAATGAGTAGCGGAGTAAAATACACTGGCGACTCCTTTACCTTTATGCTCTCTTAACAATTTATAGGGTATTTTGGTATGTGTGCTACTTTATGTTCTGAAGCAAAAGTCTGGATATAAATTTAAAAAATAAATTTCTGCTGGCTGTATTTATACTGAGAGAAATACAGAACACTGGTTAAAAAAAAAAGATGTCATAAAAGTCCTTCAGCAAACGGTAGCATTATGACCTGCCAGAGCTTCATCCAGACTGATGAATTCCTTGCTCTATGTACTCAGAAGAGGAGGTGATTTTGCAGCAGGAACATTGACATGGTGAATCTACAGGTAACCGGATCACAGGTACCTTTGAATAGCTGAGGTCTTGTAGCAAGGAAATGATTCATCTTTTTAAAAATCTAATACACTATAACTAAGACCCAATAATAAGCTAACCAGGTGGGAGATACTTATGTGGAGAAGATTTTTCTCTCTTTTGAAGCCACACATCTGCATTTTCTTTTCTGACATTGCTTGTTAACTATGCCAGTAATCTCTTGGCTTCAGTAGTATCTCCTCTAATCCTTCTGCTGTGGTTTTGGGCAACTCCCCAATGTTCTGGAAATATTTGACTCTTTATTATTTTCTCTCCATGGCTTGAATTTCTCCCCTATTTCTTATTTTCCCTATTTTTCTGTTTTAGAATTGGCAGATTCTCCCTTGGATATATTTATGAAGAGTTAATTCAGCAAAAGCTACTGCCACACACTGCCTTTTGTATATTAAAGTTTTGGTAATAAAACTAATAAATAATCAAATGTAAGTACTTCAGTAGATTGACAGCATGTTATATAAGGACATATTTCCTTGAGATAATGAGTAGTTGCCCAGATTCAGCAAAACTGCTTGTCAACTAAATATGAAAATATTTCAAGCTTTGCTCTTTGAGGTGGTAACATATTGCTTTGAAAATGCTGAACAAAAAGTGTAGAAAACAAAGATGTTTTAGATTTAAAAATCCCTTTAAATTAGGGATTTGGAGATAATACTGAGGATATCATAGACTGCGGTAAGAACCAGACTGTCACGATGTTAAAAAGTTTGCTAGGCATGAACTGACACTCAAGAGTTAAACTAAGAAAGAGTTATTGCGCAGGTCATAAAAGTTCTTATCTGAAAGGGATTTATTGCGCATGCGTTACACATTTCCAAAAATTCCTTTCTTTTTTGTCCGGCTGCCAAGCAGAGCTGGCAGACGGAGCTTTCATTATCAAAATGTAACAATTAGTTTATTTTACTTTTATTTACTTTTATTAAAGTTTGTTTATTAATTAGAATACTTCTTAAAGACTTTTATTTTTCTTAATATCTCAAAAGATATGCGGAAGGGAATCAGCCCGATCCATTGATCTCAGATATCAGGCATTTTTTCCCCTGACAACTTGGCAGCTGAGATGGCTACAATTTATGGCTGTATTTTCCCTTCATGCTATCTAAAGATAACCGACTAAGCCTAATTAGCAATGTCGGAGAAAAAAGAAAAAGAAAAAGAAAGATGGGGCGAGCACAGACGGATCAGCTTCTTCTGACAAAGAATCCATTCCCTCAGACACAGAGGAACAACAAATTCCTTCAGGTGCCGAGCCAGATGTGGGGGAAGGAGCTACAGGACGCGACATCCACGAAACGAGGTCAGTGGTTCCTCCTTCTAAAATATCTCCAGGAGATTATGAATTTTGGGGGGCCAAGCCAAAACTTCCCACTCTGCCAGAGCCACTCCATTCCCAGACCCTCGCAGATTATCAAACAATTGATGAATGGCAACTGCCGGCAGAAAAAAAATCCTCCCACGCAGAAAGCAGACTTTATGAATCCTCCCCAAATGATGAGCAAGAAATGCAAAGCTATCTTGATCAATTAGAACGTTTCAAAAAATATGCTAGGGACGCGAGAATGTGCTTTAACGAAATAAAGCGAAGTAGGAGGAGCTCCCCCACTCCCAAAATGTCTGAGGACGCCATCTTGTCTTCAAAACAACAGCCTAAGACACACCCCACAGAGTTCATTGGTCAATTAGAACAAAGAGACATGTACACGTCACCGAGGTCACGTGGTCCCTTTGAGTCAACTGAACTTCCGCATACGTATAGACAACTGCAGCCAAAAAGTGAGGCTGCACTGCCATCTGCTGGCGGAGAAAAATTATTACAGCAAAAGATGATGCAGCTTTGTGACAGTTTTAAAGAATTGGCTATGAGTCCTTTAGAAGCCAAAACTTTGCCTCCAAACACCTGGTGGTGTCGAATCCTCCCTAGATGGAAAAAGGCAAAGCCAAAGGCGAATTCGAGGAAGCCAATTTGATGTTGCCATGCAAAGGCCAATGATGCAACCCCAGCATCCCCTGGTTCAACAACCAGCTTTGCAACCAGAACAACAAATTGTTCCGATGCACATTCCTCAGCAGGTATTCACAGTCACCCCCTTGACTGGTGAGTCCAAATTAAAGGAGTCAGGAGAGAATTATAAAGCCTGGGTCAGTGAAATTGCGCTCTTGCTTCGAAGAGAAGGCACACATTCCATGGTTTTTAATCCTCCTCCTCAACCCTGGACACCTGCAATGAGAGACTTTACTCATGTCAATGGAAATTGAGATCCAAGGTATCTTTCCACCTGATGCAACTGCCCAAGAAATTTGGGCTATTTTGGAAGATTGCTACAGGCCCGTTTCAATTGAATCTTCATGTTTGCTCATGTCTGAGTTCCATGGTTCGAAGTTGAAACCTGGTGAACGAATTGGTGGACATTTGACCAAACTGAAAAGAATGAGAAGTGAATTGAGACAAAATGGCCATGTAATCGATGATATCCAAATGATTAGCATCATCATTAACTCATTGAATTATGAATGGAAAGATGCTGTTGCAAAGATTAACTACGTGCCTATTGCTCAACGCACAGTTAACCACGTTTGCAGACTTTTAGTGGAAGACGAAGCTATCAGGTTAGCTACACCACATCTGCAATGACCTCCAGCGTCAAAGGCTCCAGCCAGACGTCCCTTCCGAGGAAGAGGCTACGCTCCAAGGATGCCAAAATGCTACACCTGCAATCGTGTGGGACATGACACCCGGGATTGTCCCCAACGAGTTCCAGCTCCCGCCACGTACCAGCCCAGGGGAACAGATTCCAGAGGCAGAGGTAGAGGCGGAAGACAAGGTCGTCGTGGTCCAAGGCGTGATTCACAAGCTCCACTTGTGACACTGGCCATAACCAACGTTCCACAACCTGATCCAAAGTTCGACAGACGTCTTTTGTGGACTTTAGATAGTGGAGCAGCTGTGCACGTTACCCACAGAAGGGAACTTTTCACAGAGATGGGCGAACCAGAGCCCGAGTATCGAGAACTGTATTCCTTCACCAACCACACTTGCAAGGTTATGGGAAAAGGAACTGTTTACATTGAAGAGCTCGATACACACATCCCTGATGTTTATTACATACCTTCAGCAACCAGTAATTTGCTTAGTCAAAGTCACTTGTCTAGAGATTTAAAGTTCCAGGTTCACCACCTTGAAAAAGCAAGTTACTTAGTTAAAGATGGAGATATTGTTGCTGAAACCATGCTGATTGGTGGTGTTTATTACTTAAAGCCAAAGCCTAAAGGGCAAGCACAGGCAAGTATGCAAACTCCAAAAAGGCACAACGCAGACCCAGAGAGAGTTGTCCCAGAGAGAGAAAACGTTACTGTGCCAAAGGCTCCTAAAGCCAACAAACAGAGAAAACAGAAACAGGTTGCTCAAAGCAAGCCTGAGGGTCCTCATGAAACTGTTAATGTTGAGAATTCACTAACTGGTAAACCTTTACATTCCAGGTGTATTCACAAGTGGCACAGAAGATTGGGGCATGCCAGTTTCCGTGTTCTTAGAAAGATGCCGGAGTTCGCAAAAGGTTTGGATCTAAAGGGGTGTAAGGTGTTTTTGGATTGTGCGGTTTGCAAAAAGGCTAAATCCAAGGCGGCTGCAATTCCCAAACACGCTACACGCCTGTCAACACGCATTTTTGATTTGGTACACACTGACATAGTGGGTCCTTTCCCACCAACACTTGGTGGCAGAAAGTATTTTTTAACAATTGTAGATAATCATTCTAGATATGGATTTGTATATCCTATGAGAGAGAAATCTGAGACCTTTCAGATCTTTAAAGACTTTGCAGCGTTTGTTTCTACACAATACCAAGTTCGCATCGCCAGAATCCAGAGTGACCGTGGTGCAGAATTCATGTCTCAGCGTTTCCAGGACTGGATGCGTAAGAATGGAATTCTTCATCAGACATCTGCTCCATATACACCAGCTCATAACGGAGTCGTAGAAAGAAGACAAGGGGTTCTACAAACCATGATGCGTTGTCTTCTAGAAGATGCCAATCTCAGTAACGCATACTGGGGTGAAGCAATCAAATATGCAAATTACATTGTCAACCGTACTTGGAGCAGTGTAATCAATCAAACTCCTTTCTACATGCTGTATGGCTACAAGCCCGATCTCAAGAACCTCCATATTTTTGGTTCATATGCTATGGTGAACACTCCCTTAAGTCAAAGAAGAAAGGGAGGTATAGTAGCAAAGAGACTAAGATTTATGGGTATTGATGATAATTCAAAATGGTACAAATTCATTGATACTAAACATGTGATTGTCATTTCACAATCTGCTAATTTTGAGGAAGACATTGACTGGTCCAGGATTCATTCCAATGATCCTGAAGTTTATTTTCCTAGAGATGGTGTTCCAGATGCCACGCAGCCTGATAACAATTTGCAGGCAGATATTCCTTCTACCAGTTCTTCACAAACTGATGTTCCGTCTTCGCAAGCCGCGGATGCTGATGCTAGCGACGAACGTGAGGACGAGGATGATGAAGATGATGAAGAAGAAGACTGGTCTGTTGCTCCTAGACGCTCCAAGAGGGCCACAAAAGGAATCCCTCCACAACGTTATTCATGGCAACTGACAAAGTCACCATTACCTTTGATTTGCAACGTTACTCTTCCTCCAGAGACATTCACACAAATCAAACAGCTTCCTGATTCAGAACAAGACAAATGGTATGATGCAATGCAGGATGAAATGGACAGTTTAAAGAAACTTAATGTATTCACACCTGCAAAACCTCCAGCAAACAAGAAAGTCATTGGTACCCGATGGGTCTACAGAATCAAGAAGAAACCAAATGGTGAGTCTTTATACAAAGCCAGACTTGTAGCTCAGGGTTTCGCTCAACGTTATCCTGAGGACTACACAAACACTTACTCACCAACAGTCAGAACTGAAAGTGTAAAAATTGCCTTAACCACTGCAACTATTCTTGGTTTAGAAGTTTTTCAATTTGATGTGGACACAGCTTATCTACATGCAGACCTAGATGAAGAGATCTACGTGGGAAGCCCTCCAGGATTCCGAAAGCAAGAAGGGGATACCTGGTTCCTGAACAAAAGTCTTTATGCTCTGAAACAGTCAGGTTTAATGTGGTATTTATGTCTTACTGACAAACTAAATTCAATGGGCTTTATTAAGTCCGAAACTGATGAATGCGTGTTCACAAAAAGATCTAACAATGCATATGAGATAATTCTTGTTTATGCTGATGATATTGTTTATATTGGTCCAAATAAGAAAATGAGTGAGATTTTTGCTAAAAGTTTGCAGAGATACTTCACACTAAAATCTTTAGGACACATTAGCACTTATTTAGGTGTTCAAATTGAAAAGACACAGAAGGGGTTTAGTCTTTCACAAGAAGAGAAAATTGACCACATTCTACATCATTGCAACATGAAAGATGCTAGCACAACAAAGACACCCATGCAAACAGATTTTCACAACTTAACACATGAACCAAGTCCTGAGTTCGAGGATCAAACACTTTATCGTTCAGTCATTGGTTCACTATTATACATTAGTAGTTGGACCAGACCTGACATCGCACTTAGTGTTAATCTTTTATCACGACACGTAGGTAAGGCAACACAATTTCATTGGTCATGCATTAAGAAGTTATTGAAATACCTAAAACACACTAAACACATGAAGTTATTGCTAGAACCAACACACGCTGATCAACCAAAGTTGATTTGTTTTGCTGATTCCGACTGGGCGAGCGACAAGAAGTCACGCAAAAGCACTTCTGGTTACATGATGTTCCTAAATGGTTGTCCTGTTTACTGGCAAGTGAGAAAACAGAGTTTTGTTTCATGTTCATCTACTGAAGCTGAATATGATTGTGTTTCAGATGCTTGTAATTCTCTAACGTGGTTTGATGCTTTGATCACAGATATCTGGACACGTCCGATTCGACCAATCACCGTGATGGAAGATAATGTATCTGTGGTTTATATTTCTGAGTCACATTTTACAGGTTCTAGGTCCAGACACATTGACATTCGTTATCAAAACACAAAGCAATTAGTTAAGCAAGGTTTTGTTAAATTGCAATATGTTTCTACACATGATCAGATCGCAGACATGCTTAACAAACCACTTGCTGCAAATCAACATGAGTATCTGCGAAAGAAGATGTGCCTTAATTGATGATTTGATGACATCAGCCCAGACTAGCAAAAGAAGGAGTGTCACGATGTTAAAAAGTTTGCTAGGCATGAAGTGACACTCAAGAGTTAAACTAAGAAAGAGTTATTGCGCAGGTCATAAAAGTTCTTATCTGAAAGGGATTTATTGCGCATGCGTTACACATTTCCAAAAATTCCTTTCTTTTTTGTCCAGCTGCCAAGCAGAGCTGGCAGACGGAGCTTTCATTATCAAAATGTAACAATTAGTTTATTTTACTTTTATTTACTTTTATTAAAGTTTGTTTATTAATTAGAATACTTCTTAAAGACTTTTATTTTTCTTAATATCTCAAAAGATATGCGGAAGGGAATCAGCCCGATCCATTGATCTCAGATATCAGGCATTTTTTCCCCTGACACAGACGGTCATTCCTGCCAGATAAAATAGGAAATAAATATTGTTCCCTTAGGACAATGATCAGCAACTCAAGCCACATACTTTTGGGCATGAGAAACAAAGAAATGATGGATTTAAAACAGGGTTACCCTTGACAAGACAGCGAGAAATGGAAGAAAAGGAAGACACCGAATAAGATGGATGGGATGAAATATATCCTGGGATGGGAACATCCTTGGCACAGCCATAAATTATTACTAAAATAGGTCCAGACAGTGAACATTTGTCCATGTTGTGACCAGGAAACCATCTCAACTCCTCCAAGTAATTTGGTATAAAAGGTAAAGGTAAAGATTCCCCTTGCACATACGTGTTAGTCGTCCCTAACTCTAGGGGGTGGTACTCATCTCCGTTTCAAAGCGGAAAAGCCAGCGCTGTCTGAAGATGTCTCCGTGGTCATGTGGCCGACTTGACTAAACCAGGGGTGGGTTCTGGCAGGCACTACTGGCAGTTTGTTCATTTACGCACCGTGCATGTGCACTTGAGGCGTGCTGTGTGCACATGTGCACTGCGCGCATGTGCACAGTGCAATAAAAAACTATGCACATGTGCAAAAGTGAAAAACAAGATGGTGGCACCTACATCGCCACCCGAAAAACAGTTAGGGGCCTTGGCAGGCCTGTGGCGCTGTGAGTTCTAGGGACCCTGACCGCCAAACCACTACTGGTTCAGCCAAACCGGTCTGAACCGGTAGGAACCCACCTCTGATTTGCACCATCAAATTTTTAGAATGTTTAAAAAGAAGAAATTATAAGAGTAAACTGAATAGATGATTTACAATGGTAATCAATGTATTAATGTATATTGGGTTGATAACTATTGATTTTATATTCAACTGTAAGCAGTGACGCACAAATGTTTGTGACCAAACGACATGCTTCATAGATATGTAACTGATGATAATTTTTATGTTATATGTATGTTTTTGCTTGTTTTAAAATAAAATAAAAACTTTAATAAAAATAAAAATAAAATAAAATAATGCAGGGAACTTCTGTGAGTTTCCTCTTTGCTAAAACTGCCAAAAACTAAACATGATTTCCAAGGGGACACTTACTTGGTTCTAAATTATTCCTGGAGTGTTGATTATTTTAATTGCTCATTAGGAGTCTTATCTGCTAAACAAACTAAATTATTGTCTTTGGGGGTTGGTATCCTGGGTCTCCCAATTAAAAGTAATCAGAGCAGAGGACTCCCCGCTGAGACCGAATAAGAAGAGAGTTGAAATGTAGCATCTATAAACTTGGTAATGAAACTGGGCTGCTGTTTTCATTGTTGCTGGACATCAAGAGTTTATGGGGCTGCCCAGTGCACCTTCTAGAAAGCTCTAAGAAAAGCTGGAATATAGAAATATGCTATAGGGGACTTAATTAAATATTGCACTTAAATTGCATTTCATGTTTTAAGGCAAAGTCCTCTTGTATGTTATTATTAATAATATGGTTAATAACGAGAGAAAAAAATACAATAAATATCCATGAATTAGTGTTCTCCTAGCCTGCAGCAGTTTGATTCTTAAGATTCCTGAGCATGGTTAAGGATTATGGAACTTGAAGTCTACCACTTTTGGAAACACTAGGTTCAGGGTAAATTTACTAGGATAAGCAAATATACCTAAGAATGTATATGAATCTGAATAGGTTCAGAGGAACATTTTTGCTATATGCAGTAGTTCTCCCTCCAGTCCGTCTGCCTAGGAGGCGTTGTTCTCGCCCCTGATTGGCTACCTGTTTGACAGTGGGTATATATAAAGAGCTCAGCTGTTGTCAGTTAGCTGAGACACCCGCATTGTGGATTGCCGCGTATGGCAACTGGTTAAGCATTAAAGCTGTTAGCATTTGAAAGACCTGGCTTGCCTCAGTCTGTCCACCCAACATTCTCCTAGCTAGAACATTGGTGATGAGGATGGGATTGCTGAGGTAAAGCACAGGCAAAGAGCTGGCGAAGGTCACTATTACAGAGCCGAGTCACTCAGAGCTGAAATTCCTCTCAGAAGGAACTCACTCAACAAGAGGTTGAATGAAGTCACTAAACAACTAGTGGGCATTGGCCGAGAGCTGCCAAATTTACCTCAGGATGGCCTCTATGAACACACTGGCAGTTTTTAATGGAGCCACAAAAACCTGGGAGTCCTATATGTCCAGTTTTGAATGCTTCTTGGAAGCGTATGACTATACCAATTTATCTGAGAGCAGAACGAAATCGTGTTTTTTAAACTTGTGTGGCCCGGAGATGCTTAATATCGTGGGCACATTAGTGGCTCCCCTGGCAGTGCGCACAGTATCCTGGGATGAGTTAATGGCCAAACTCAAAAAGCATTATGCCCCAGCACCGTCCCGGGTCTCTGGAATTTTCAGAATCTTAAAAATACCCTGGTTTAGAATCAAGACACAGAAATGTTAGAAGTTTGAATCCTCCCTTCAGATGTTTGGGTGGCTTAAAGCCATAATGCCCCAGGTTCAGGTAGTCTTTGACTTGCAACAGTTCATTTAGTGACCGTTTGAAGTTAAAAAAGCATTGAAAAAATGACTTCTTTTTTTAAAATAATTTTTTTATTTTTTACAAACATATCAATGCATGAACAGTGCGACATCTGAGTGTCATACATTTTGATTCATGTAAAATAGTATTAATCATATTTTGTTTCATTTAACAAGCTTATATAATTCTAGTAATAATACACATATTTATATTAAATTATAATATTTCATTTTTTAGTTTTTCAATATTTCAGCGTGCTATGTTTATGCCAATCACCCTATTCTGATTTCTGACCAATTTTCACCCTTAAAACTATTGCAGCCTCCCCATGAACACATGATCAAAATTCAGGTGCTTTGATTCGTATTTATGACGGGTTAGGGTTAGGGATGACGGTTGCAGTGTTCCAGGTCATTGGGCTTTGGGCTCAGTTGTGGTCATAAGCCACGGACTACCTGTAATTTGCCACCCCTTACTTTCCATGAAAAAAGAAAATAGTAATAGTACTAGCTTCTCCAAAACAATTTAAACAATTACATTGAAGATATGAGAGCCAGGAGACAAAAGAATCTTGCTCACTAGATTCAGCATATTGGCAAAACATGGGTTTCAAATGTGCAAAGACCCCTCCCCCCAGTTATATTATGCAGCCCTCAACACTACTTGAGAAAGAATAAGTCGTACAGGGCATAATTCTCTTGGCTAGCAAGGATTATTCCAAGAGAAGAATTGCTCTCCATGTCAGGGTTCCGAGGGATGCCCTAATTAACTCATGAGTCTCGAGCCAAGTTTCAAAAGAAATCCAGTTATTTATTAGGATCAACATGTCAGCATGTACCCCAATGAAGTCAGCTCTGCCCCACATAGTTTACGACACAACTATGACCCTGTTTTCCCCCTCCGCCCAGGGTGTGTCATAAATCACATTCTCCAACAGAATACTTTCGCAGGCTGTAGAAAACACGCCTCTCCGCCTGGCTCTGATAACCTGAGGATCAGCTGCTCTGTCAGTTCTCTCTCCTCCTGCCTATGGCAACTCGAGAGCAGGCCAGGAATGCTTTACGAGTGGACACCCTGCCCATTTTAGTGACTGTAACATATTGGACAAGTGCAAACCTAGATGGACTGAAGGAAACAAGGAGAGAGGATTTAAGGAGGCTGCCAGCTGATTAGAGGTCCAGGTCAAAAGAAGTTGCCTCATTCATGCATACATAAGTGAGGCAGCAGGAAGAGACCATACCTATATTAGCCAGTCAACCTTTAAGTATAGTAGACCCCTGCTTTCTGTTGAAGACTAATCAGATAGGCAAGTCAGTATATTAATTGTAACCAGCATATTAATTGATTAATGATATCTCTTACTTCGGGCTTATTACAAATTTTACTGGAATATGTTGCAATCAGCTTCTATGGAAGGACACAGGAAATCAATGTCTGTGTAAGATACAATGCGCCGGAAGAAACATATTAATAGATGATAGCATGTCTGACTGCTGATATATCACTTTTTCATTCCCTTTATGTAACTTCACTGTAACCTTACAAAATGCAACTTTTGTACTTTCTGTAAAATGTATGTTTTGTCTACGAACAAATATGCAATGTATACTTCTTTTACTGATGAACAAATACCTGTGTGAACGCCCCTCACTCTAGGAGGGTATAAAACTCCTGTCCTGAACAAAGCCAGGACAGTTCAGATTTTGGTGTATGAACACTCTGAACTCAGATGCATCAATAAGCCTGTCTTCTCTTGCACCTTCGTGGTCTCACGTCCTGTCTTTGGCGTGCATTGGGGTACAGGCTTAGAGTGGCCCACAACAGCTCATGGCCATTGCTGCATACCTGCGCCGAGAAGGGGTTGAGTGTAGGTTACATATGACCACAGATGGGCCGATGCAAACACCTCCCAAATTCCAACTGTGCATCTTGTGAAGGTGCACGTCCTGCATGCGGATTGGTTCATCCAACTTCCTGTTTTGTGCTTTGCTGTATGAGTCCCCCAAGCCAAAACCTTAGCATTCGCAAACATGTGACTGCAACAGCTATACAACTTGTCTACGAATGATAGACACACACATTCCATCACGGCATCACCATGCAATGCTGGAGAAGTCTACTTGATCCTACTGATTATACATCTTACCAGTTCGGCTGAGCAAAATGGGTAACAATAGCAATAGCACTTAGACTTATATACCACTTCATAGTGCCTTACAGCCAGTGGTGGGTTGCAGGCGGTACGCCCCAGTATGGGAGTACTGTAGCCAGCCCGGAGCACCGGATACCGTTCTGGTACAGTCCCACATGCCTGTCCAAGCTCCTTACCTGTGTTTTAAGGCTTCTGTGCATGCGCATGGCGCATACAGTGCCTGCGCGATGCTCCACGGAGCAGCTGGAGCATCGCGGAGGTGCTAAGATGCAAGCATGCGCTGCATGTGTGTGCGTGTGCTCTGCACACATCCATGAGGACGCCGCTGGGCCCTTTCCAACCATACTGGTTGGAACGGGATTTGAAACCCACCACTGCTTACAGCCCTCTCTGAGCAGTTTACACAGTCAACATATTACCCCCAACAATTGAGTTACTGAACTCGAAAGGACAGAAAACTGAGTCAGTTTTGAGCCG
Source organism: Natrix helvetica (assembly GCF_964273705.1). Lineage (NCBI taxonomy): Eukaryota > Metazoa > Chordata > Lepidosauria > Squamata > Natricidae > Natrix > Natrix helvetica. The sequence goes on from NC_138552.1 coordinate 85,379,282, forward strand.
GTCAGAATCAAACTCCTGATTGTAGGTGGAGGTAACCTGCAATGCTGCATTCTAACAACTCTGCCCCCATGAGTCTTCCTCTGTTTGGTTGAGAAGGAACTTGGCTTTTAAACAGGGCAAGCCAAGGGTCATGGCAGTCTTAGTGTTCACAGCGAAGAGGGAGTAGGCAAATGGCTGAAGAGCTATAATCCTAGCAGTTATGACATTGCTCCCTCACACTGTGAGTGAGGAGAAGCCCCACATTTAGGATGGTAGAAACTACAAATTGGGGGAGCCTTTCAGAGGTAGGTTGCTCCCGGTTCTGTCTGATTCAGCCAAACCGGTAATGGAATTCAGGCCTGAGTCACAGAACCGGCAGTGACCTAGGCCTGACACTCCCCCGAACTGGTTCCCTCGCTGCCGCTGGGCCACCACCATTTTTATTTTTAGTGAATGTGTGTGCGCAGTTCACTGTACATTGTTCTGTGCATGCACAAAGAACAGTTTACATTGAACAGCACATGCGCGCACAGTGCTTGTCTTGCGCGCCCGCAAGTGGTTTGCAAACCGGTAGTAAAACTGCCAGCAACCCACCCCTGGAGCCTTCTTTGTGTGGAATTTCAACCCTTGCGTATTGAGTCTCTTTTGCACACCCAGAGTCTTCCGGGTTGTAGCTTTTGGTAGGAACTGCCCCTCATGTGTTGTAAGTCTCTTGGACTTATGATTTCCCGCCCGTATTGGGTTCCATTGGGTTCCATTAATGACAAATTCCTTCCACTCTTTTGTGGAAGTTCAGCTACACCATCTGCAGTTGAATGAAAGATGACAGCAGGCTTGAGGGGAATGCCAGTGTTTGCAGAAACACAAATACGTTTTTATTAAAAGAAACTGGCGGGCTGAGACTGCAATCACACCCAAGGCTGAGCATATGGCGCATGGACAGATTGCTGACTTGTGGAAGACGGACACCATTTTATCTGTGGCCTCAGCTGTTAATGTCTAAGAGACCTTCTAGCAAGAAAGCAAATGCGATTCTCTGGTGTTTTGAAAATAATGCACCTGTTCAAAATGCCATGTTGCTGGCTTTTAGACACAAAATGTCTTACTGGATAACCTCCAATTCTGTGACGTAGGATGCAGATCTGGCAGAGGCAGCACACTAGCCTATTTTCATAATGCAAACAATCCGGAGATCAGGAAATCCAACTGTCACAGGTAGTTAATTATTGGCTTATGCTCTAAGAGTCACAGCGCTGATGTGGGTACCTGCGTGCCAAAATGTGGCCTCAGAGCATCAAGCCATTTCACAGGTATTAGCTAGTTTTTGATTGCTACTTTTTTTTATTATCACCAAACAGGATTAGATTAGAAACAGGGAGGTGGGTGTAAAACCCATGGTCCATTACAAATCCTTTACGTCAGCAAACCATTTATTTTCCAAGGTTCTTGAATGCAATTTAATTTGGAACTTTTGGGATGCAATTTAATTTGGAACTCTCTTTTCTGACAGCATTGCTCTCGTGGTTCTGAGTTTTCCTTCCAAGAGCTGGTGGAGAAAATAGCCAGTTGTCTATTCATTTATGCTGAAAAACACATTTTGGAGTTGGTGGGTGGATGGGTGGGTGTTGGGGAGCACTGTTTAATAAGTCACAGTCTATTTTCTAAAGGAACAGCAAATAGAAATTACATTTTTAGAAAAAAAGTGCAGAACTGATGCCATCTAGATGCATGTGATTCTCTTTTATTTTGAAAAATAAAAAAAACCCTGAATTTCTATTATGACACTCAAAGTTTAAAACCTGAGGGGTGATGAAGAACGTTACGTTTTTAAATGCAGCCAAATTCTATTTGTAGTGTGCCATTTAAATTCTCTCATTTAAGCTGTTTATTGACAAACTAAAACAAACATGGCCAGGATGAGATCCATTTCAGCATTCCTATAAACTCACTGAATGTAAAATGACAGCTGGTAAAGGAACGTGTTACCTCAAGATTTAGACTGAAGCAGGCTTTGAAGAACTTCTATTAAATACGGATGACTTCTAAATGTTTATTATTTGTCTAAGGCCCCGTTGTTTTGGTTGATTTTTGCAGTTTATTAGATCATTTTAGCCTAGGCCAGGGGTGTCCAAACTTGGCAACTTTAAGACTTGTGGACTTCAACTCCCAGAATTCCCCAGCTTGAAGTCCACAAGTCTTAAAGTTGCCAAGTTTGGACACCCCTGGCCTAGGACAACTTGCTGCAGCCAATTCAGTGCGGCAAATGTGCCACCACCAACTCACTATGGGAGAACCCTCCACAGCCAACTTAACACGAGATAACTGTACTTCAGATCTGTTTCTCTCTTAATAGTATTATTATTAATAATAATATAGTTGTCTCATGTTGACTCTATCATGGAGATAGAGTTGATCATAGCGAGTTGGTTGCAGTAAGTTTGCTGTGGCAAATTGTCCCACTGCGATTGGGTGGCTAAGACACAGGAGCAGTTTCCTCCCGAACACCATCACTCTGCTTAACAAATCATTCCTTCACCACTATCAAACTAGTCACTAATCACTAGTCATTACTATTACTATTAGTCTTCTCATCATTACTATCACCCATCTCCTCCCACTTATGACAGCATGACTGTAACTTGTTGCTTGTATCCTTACAATTTATATTGATATTGATTGTTTCCTGATTGCTTATTTGTACCCCATGACTATCATTAAGTGTTGTACTTTATGATTCTTGACGAATGTATCTTGTCTTTTTATGTACACTCAGAGCATATGCACCAAAGACAAATTCCTTGTGTGTCCAATCACACTTGACCAATAAAGAATTCTATTCTATTCTATTCTATTCTATTCTATTCTATTCTATTCTATTCTATTCTATTCTATTCTATTCTATTCTATTCTATTCTATTCTGTAAAATAAAATTCTTTTGTTAAAAAAGTCAGGGCAGTGTGTAAAGGGGTATTGAGTGTAAATGCCCCTTTGTTCTAACCAACAACAAACCAACAAATGTGGATTTTACGTAGACACAAAACTCCCATCATCAAGGCAAAGCTGCTGATCTAAATGGATCAACTTAGGCTCAGTAAGTTTCTGTGTGAAGCACTGTTTGAGGCACAGCATCTTGTCAATACAACATGATGTTGCTTTGTAAATATCCATACTGTAACACCTAAGCCCCTTCATCAAGGGAATAGTGATGCTCCTCTAACTGCTTTTTAAAAAGAACCCCGTGGGAGGGAAAAAATCAGCAAAATTAGCTTAACTTTAATTTAAGCCAGTTAGCATTAGCTTTGCTAGGGTTATGTGTTTGCCAAAGTACAATCAGTTTGGTTTCTTCAAACATTGTCTTATTTTATTAACCTTTTAGATTTCTCTGAGGAAATCAGCAACCTGTGAAGAAGGTGCGTGGTACACAACGCCAGATCAGTGGAATTAAAAAAAAACTGCTTAGATAAAAAAGATGCTTATTTATACTAGTTCAATGTTGGCAAAGAGGATTAAACATAAGTATCATTGTATTAAGCCTGTGGTAGGCATAATTTACTAACAGAAAAAAAAAGGCACTGCCAATCGGCTGAATTGAGGGAGGAGAGAAGCTGAATATTGACTATTTGTGACCCTGGTCCCCCTCTTGTTGTAACTGTGGTTGGCTGAAAAGGGGGTTTAAAAACACCTTCTCCTAGTTGCCAAATGATCCATAGGAGATAACAGTAGAGCCAGTGAGGCTGAATGTTAAGAGATGGAGAATGAGAAAAAAATGTGATTTTTTTTTTCCTGCAATACAAAACTCAGTTATGGAATTTGCCGAGGAAAGGTCAAACAATGGCTACCAATTAGGACAGCATTAAAAGAGAAGATTAGGTGCACTCACAGAAGAGAAGGCCTTCAATGATAGCCAGCAAACAATATATAAAGATAAAGGTTCCCCTTGCACATATGTGCTGGTTGTTCCCGACTCTAGGGGGCGGTGCTCATCTCCGTTTCAAAGCTGAAGAGCCAGCGGTGTCCAAAGACATGTGGCCGGCATGACTAAATAACGAAGGCACACGGAGTGCTGTTACCATCCCACCAAAGGTGGCTCCTATTTTTCTACTTATATTTTTACGTGCTTTCAAACTTCAAAGGTTGGCATAAGCTGGGACAAGTAATGGGAGCTCACTCTGTTATGCAGCACTAGGGATTCAAACTGCTGAACTGCTGACCTTTCTGATCGACATGGTCAGTGTCTTAGCCACTGAGCAACCGCATCCCAAAACAACTTCAAAGGATACAGTTCAGCTTCCTAACCGTTCCAAAGCAATGGTGTCCTTCTACTGTGGTCTCAACTTACTTGTAATCTTTCCAAAGAAAACTACTTAACCACTCTAGGAAAAGTCTCCTTGGTGACATCATCCTTTGATGTGTTTCCTCAGGGCTCTTCATAGGATACTTAGACATCTTTGCAATTTCTTTTTTTTTTTTTAAATTCCATTTTTATTACACTCTGAACAAGAGCCTCTGGGCTAAAATGGTCTGCATTCCTTGTAAACATTCAAAAACATCCCGATTTGGTTGTTGTCACTCTTCAAATCTCTTTTGGCAGGTGCCTTACATTTGAGGATGGAGCGAAGATTTCCCATAGCATATGTGAGTCTCCTCAGAGGCCATCCTGACTGGAGAAGGATGGAAGCACATCTAGAGGGCCTCAGAATGGAAATTTCTAGCATTAAAGATTAGATGTCCTTTGCCACAATTCATTGCATTGTGTGCTTCTCCACCCCCCCTTGGTATTTTTCTGCTGAAATGAGGGGCTTCTAAATCTACTCATAGATATTTTGATGATTATTAATGATCCAAAGCAGCTATTGGCTTGACTTCCATCAAACACGACTCTTATTTAATTTTAGGGAGAATAAAAATGAAGGATTTATTGATACTAATTTTTTAAAATGTCAATAGGCATGTGTCTGTCTTAGAGGACCACAAGCACTTTGGTTTAACCAACTGTTCTGTCTTAATTAAGATATTTAAATGTAAAGTAATCTGTGTAGACAGGATGTATGATGGATTCAGATCTTTACTTTATGGTTTCCCAGTTTTCATCAGCTAATTGCAAGGTCTGTCAGCTGTATCTAAACTGAAATCTCATCTCTATTGCCAGAAATGCTTGTCCAGGATATATATCTAATTGAATAATAGTGGCCATCACTGAAACTTTTTTACAATTAGGAATTGCCAAGAACTCCTTGTGCTTGGCCAGTGTCCAAACCAGAAGGCCATTCTGTTTCCTGAAAATCATATGAAAAGCAGAGTTTTAAATGGTTCTGCTGAAATGCTCTCTCTGGTTCCAGTCCTAGGATTCTTTTTACACTAGTGAAGTGGAAGTCTTTTTGAAAGCAACTAGGTTTCTATCAGGCCTGGAAGCCATTTTTTGCATTGGGCCTTCAGGCCTGCTATATTTCTTGCTGTGGCGAACTGGGAGGGGGGAATATATGGAGTGGGGTAGATATAGTCAACATAACATTCCTTTCTCAGTGAGTCAAGGACATCTTGCCCTGCACCTGGAGTGGCGTGACTGGGAGGCATCTCCAGTTGGGACCGTGCTTGATTGGACCATGTGATGCGCCAATATGACATCTCTAATAAAATGCAACTTTGAGGAAACTCAAGCCTCAGAGTCTTCTTTCGTTAGGGGTGTTACTTGGAACCCTGGCAGTTTCATTATGAGGGGACAACAGATAAGAATATGGGTAGTCCTTGACTTACAACTACAATTGAGCCCAAAATTTCTGTTGCTAAGTGAGTAAGCTGTTAAGTGATTTTTGCCCCATTTTACGACCTCTCTTAACACAGTGGTCAAGTGAATCACTGCAGTTATTAAGTTAGCAACACTGTTATTAAGTGAATCTGGCTTCCCCATTGATTTTGTTGGTCAGAGGTCGCAAAAGGGGATCATATGACCCGGGATACTGCAACTGTCATAAATATGAGTCAATTGCCATGTATCTGAATTTTGATTATGTGGCCATGGAGAAGTTTGAAATGGCCGTAAGTGTGAAAAATGGACATAAGTCTCTTTTTTTCAGTGCTGTTGTAACTTTCAATGGTCACCAAACGAATTGTTGTAAGTCGAGTACTATCTGTATTCTAGTTTTATTTATGGGCGCCCCAAAGACAGCTGACGACCCCTCTAATAGATGTGGCATCTACCCCATTTTTTACAAGCATGCTAGTTGGAGGTACTTTTTCAAACGCCTGTCTGAAATTTGGATAAATTACTGTATATCCACAGTTTTACAACTTACCTGATTCCTAAACAGCTGAACAGGAATAGTCTCGCATACTGCCTGTTTGCAAACTTACACTAAATTCTAATAATTATTGTGTCATTTTCAAAGAATTTACATATCTATTACTTTATGAAACTTAGAAAATGTGAGAATAACATCTTCGGTCTCAAACCATAAAAGTCGGTTCAGCTATTTAAAAAAAAAGCTAATCTAAATCTTCCGTAGTTTATTGGCGACTCAGCATCATTTATCATGACGATGTTGCCAGAATTTCATTTCTTAAACATTAGATACGCTATTGTGGACCTGAAGAAGCGGAATGCCTGAATTTAATCAGATAAATCTGTGAGTTAGTTATACTCAACTCCTTGGGACTTGGAACAGATGGTCATACATTTGATCTGTTATCTACCTCAAAGCAAATGATGCAAGGTTTGAAGACATAAGAGGTAGACCTTTGGCAAAGGCCTCATGGTTGCTAGGAGACTTAGTACTGCTGAGAGATGTCTGATGGATCTAGATCAGTGTTTCTCAAACTTGGCGACTTTAAGTCCTGTGGACTTCAACTCCCAGAATTCCCCAGCCAGCTATGCTGGCTGGGGGATTCTGGGAGTTGAAGTCCACAGGACTTCAAGTCGCCAAGTTTGAGAAACACTGATCTAGATAGATTCCAGAGGATACTTGGGGATGTTTCCCACTATTTGATGGCTTCCTTTTGTGTGCCTGATTGATCTTTGATGTACAAAAGCTACCACAGAACCCGATATTGCCTTTGTCTTTAAAGATCGTGGTTTATTAAGGAACTTTGGAGCATAAAGTGACACAAGAGATTTCTGAAGCCCCAATGGAAAAAGACCAAGAGTTAATTTGATTAGACATAAGAGAGAAATTATTTTTCAGTCTACACAGTGGCTGGATGGAGTTACCGAAGCAGTAGGTGTGAGCTTAAATGGCCTTCAGAGGATGGTAGAGGACAGGAAGGCCTAGAGGAACGTTGTCCATGGGGTCACGACTTCACAACTAACAACAACACATAGTAGTAAAAAGGGCAATAAAAAATGCTTTTAAGACAATCCTTGTCTTTTGCAGGAAGCACAAAGCTTTCCTTGGGGGCTAGTGTGAAATCCTAGGGTGCTGTTTTGTTGATTATATCACTCCAATTTGCTCAGGCCTTGGTTGTACTTGAGGAGGGCCCAGTGATGTGTGTGAGGTTTATGGCTGGTGAGGCTAGTGACGTCATCAGGAAGGCGGGGAATGGGACCACGTGTGCTGGAGGCTCAGGCTGCCTCAGCCTCCAGCACACGTGATCCCATTCCCCGCCTTCCTGAGCGTGCTCCGCCGGCTTGTGCTCCGCAGTCCTCGAAAGTGACTGGGGAATGACGAGAACCTTCCTGCCTCTGCTGGACTTTGCGCGCTCCTCGCGACTCCATATTGCAATCGCGGGGAGCGCGCGAAATCCAGCAGAGGCAGGAAGGTTCTCGTCGTTCCCCAGTCGCTTTCGTGCCTTCGTCATCCGGGAGCACTGACAACATTTCTGCCTCCGCCCTCCGCAGCTCCCAGGCGGGCCCGGACGGAGGTAGCTAGAATGGCGCCGAGGCAGTCCGGCGGGCAAGCGACCAAGGATCAGGCTGCCTCACTCGCTCTTTCGTCTGCCCGGACCGCCTCGGCGTAGCTGTGGCTACCTCCGTCTGGGCGCGCCCGGGAGCTGCGGAGGGCGGAGGCAGAAATGTTGTCGGCGCTCCCGGATGACGAAGGCACGAAAGCGACTGCGTGCCTTCGTCATCCGGGAGTGCCGACAACATTTTTGCCTCCGCAGCTCCCAGGCGCGGCTGGATGGATGTGTATAATATTATAATATTGCTGGTTTTGTTGTATTCGGGTCTTTTCCCGTGTAAGGTTTACCCGTGTAAAGACCCGAATACAACAAAACCAGCATACCTACACCCGTGAAAATCTACGAAAACAAATATTATAATATTATATATATTATATACTATTATTTCATGAAGAGAGGTGAGGCTCTGCCTCCCCTGCCTCCCCTGACGGCACGTCCCTGGGAGGGCCTATAGAGAAGACTGGAAAAGTGTCTTTTGTAATTATTTACAATTAATTTTTGCTTGCTGACTCTGAAGCAATTCAGACGATGACTTATGGGAAGGCGGTGTGTGTGTATGTCAAGAGATCAGGAAGGTGACATCCTAAGACAAGGAAATAGAAAGTAGAGAAAGAAAAGCGTGTGCAAAAAAAGAGAAATAAAAGCTAGTGACTGAACCACAAGTTAGTTTCTCCATTTTTTTTGTCTGATTCTTTGTGTATTTCTTTCAAGTCATATAATTCTTCCATTTTTCAGAAGCATAGAATAAGGCAAAGGTTCCCCTCGCACATATGTGCTAGTCGTTCCCACTCTAGGGGCAGTGCTCATCTCCCTTTCAAAGCTGAAGAGCCAGCGCTATCCGAAGACATCTCTATGGTCATGTGGTCATCATGACTAAATGCCAAAGGGACACAGAACGCTGTTACCTTCCTACCAAAAGTGGTCCCTATTTTTCTACTTGCATTTTTTACATGCTTTCGAACTTCTAGGTTGGCAGAAGCTGGGACAAGTAACGGGAGCTCACTTCATTATGTGGAGCTAGGGATTCGAACCGCTGAACTGCCAACCTTTCTGATCGTCAAGCTCAGTGTCTTAGCCACTGAGCCACTGTCCCTTCAAAAGTACAATACTTCTACTTTTATGGAATAATTTACTACTGAAAAGTCCCCCTCTCTCACAGCCTTTTGAAGGGCAGTTAAGACTGAGCTAGTCCATAGGACACTTAATGGATGGACAGAAAGGAATAGCTTCACCAGACGCCAGTTAGGGGTTAATATATTTGTATCGTTTTCAAAATAATCTTTAGGGCTTTATGCAGCTTTGTAAGCCGCAAAACATCTTTGTGGACTTAGTGGTTTAAAAATGCATTGAATATACAAACAGATAAATAAAAATGCAGCAATTGCGGGGCTTTTAAACAAATTTCTTTGGAACAGGTTTTTGCATTGGCTACTTGAAGCGGGACAGTTTTAAGTTCTTTTTCCTAAGGATTTCTTTCTTTTTCTTCTTAATATTGAGTGTTCCCTATAACAGAAAAGATGCCAGGAATGCATCCTAGCTTCTCAAGCTGTGCAGTGACAGACTTCTCCCACAGTGAGGCATTCCTGGATCTAAGTTTCATTGTGTGTCCTTTCTCAGTGTGTAAAGAAAAAGAGGAAACATTCATGAGGAGGAGAGGGAGAAGAAGAAAAAGAAGAAAAAGGAATTTGTATTTTGAAAAATGACATTCTATGGCCTTCTGGTTTGTTACATTGCAATCCAATGCAAAAATAAAAACCCTCTCCCAATGCTGGGATTGTTTTCAAAAACAGAAATTAACTTTCATGGTCAGCTTTTTATCATTACCACCTATTCAGTGACGTGCGGTGAGGTTTATGACTGGTAAGGCTGGTGACGTCATCAAACTGCGTGGTTGCTCCGATCGCACGGGCGCAGCCCAAACGGAGAAGTTTCTCTTCTCAGAAATGTCAGAAAGAGGCAGGCAGGCTGCAGCAGCTCCACTGAGAAGACATTTCTGAGAAGAGAAACTTCTTTCTCCTCCTTCCCCCCCCCCCCGCTTCTAGCACTGATGATGTTACCTAGGCATTTTTTGCATCGGGCGAGCCCGGGATCCTTGCAAGGGGAATGGGACAACGTGTGCAGGCGGCTCCTCAGCAGCGCTCAGCCTCAGATTAGCACAGCCGTGATCCCCTTCCCCTGCACACGTGGTCCCATTCCCCTCCTTCCTAAGCCAACATGAAGGGGACCGCGGCTGCGCTGATTGAGGCTGGAGCAGAGGAGCCTCCTGCACACATGGTCCCATTCCCCTTGCAAGGATCCCAGGCTCGCCCGATGGAAAAAATCGAGATCGGCACACTTGGGGCTGCTGCTGAGATGTCCAGGGAGGCTAAACCAAGCCGTGCGCCTCTCCCAGCCACTTTCACGGCTTCCCGGAGTATTTTTTTAAAAATTTTCATGATGAGAGCGGTGAGGCTCTACCTCCCCTGCCTCCCCTGACTGCACGTCACTGCGCCTATTTATTTAAGATTTTTGGATAGACACCCATCTTAAAACACTTCTAGGATGCTTACAGCCAATAAAGCAATCTAAACCCAACAGCAATAAAACTGAAAACAGAAGAACCTGGGGCCGCAACCACATTTCCCCAATGGAACCCATCTTTTCATTTCACCCTCATTTTGCTCTTTCCCAACACGTGAGGGAAGAGCTGGGCTTGAGCGACGTCTAGAAGGATAGAAGGCAGCTCTCAAATGGGAGGGCAGGGGCTGCAATGCAAAAACCAGTTACATGCTGAGGAGTGCCAATAAATTATTTTTACCTCATTTATTTGCATATGATTCTCTAAAAAAACATTGAATAGAGAGGATTTGCAGCTGGGGAGTTTTGGGAGTTGAAGTCCACAGATCTTAAAAGTTGCCAAGGTTGGACATCACTGCTATAGAATATTGCTATACAAGCTTCTCACGAGAGTTTCAGAACTATTGCAAGCTACAAAGAGGTGAGCATTCTGATTAATCTAGAATCTACCAACAGATTCATGAAGATCTTAAGTTACACTAACGATGATCTGGGAAGAGCTGGTCTTTTAAGCTTCATTGGTTTTGTAAGCCACAACTAGCATTCTGAATTGTTCCATGATCTTATTGGCAACAAGTCTAAATAGAGGGTGATATGGTCCTTTATGGAAAGGGATGCGGTGGCTCAGTGGCCAAGATGCTGAGCTTGTCAATCAGAAAGATCGGCAGTTCAGTGGTTCGAATCTGTAGCGCCGCGTAATGGAGTGAGCTCCCGTTACTTGTCCAGGCTTCTGCCAACCTAGCAGTTCGAAAGCACATAAAAATGCAAGTAGAAAAATAGGAATCACCTTTGGTAGGAAGGTAACAGTGTTCCATGTGCCTTCGGTCTTTAGTCATGCCAGCCACATAACCACGGAGATGTCTTCGGACAGCGCTGGCTCTTTGCTTTTAAAACGGAGATAAGTTCCGTCCCCTAGAGTCAGGAACGACTAGTACATATGTATGAGGGGAATCTTTACTTTATGGTCCTTTCTACTGTGTCCCAGTGGGTTGTTTCATTGTGAACTAGATGAAACTGAGCCACAGAAAGCAAAGTTGAGTACATAGTGCACCCTGGAAGTGACCAAGTAGTGATCTAAAGCAAGCTTTTTTCTTCTCCAGAAATGCATACTGCTTTCATTAATTTATTTGTAATTATAACTAACCAAGGAGAGAAGCAATCTAAAACTAAGGATAAATTTCCTGACAATGGGAATAATCAACCAGTGGAACAGTTTGCCTTCAGAAGCTGTGGGTGCTCCATCACTGGAAGTTTTAAAAAAGAGACTGGACATCCATTTATCTGAAATGGTATAGGTTCTCCTGCTTGAGAGGGGTTGGACTAGAAGACCTCCAAGGTCTCTTCCAACTCTGTTGATGATGATGGTGATGCAGTGAATGGTGTCTTCCCAAGTTCTTTGGGATATTGCTTTCCAAAATCTAGTGAGGATGGGCGATCCATTGATAGATAGATAATAGATTTTGAGTTATTGATATAGATTATTTTAATAACCAGTAAGCCAAAGTAAGCATATTATTTCAGAATCCTTATAAGGTGATAGGTTTTTTTTTTTTTTTAGAATTATCACAGTACCAGTTCTTTGGAAACAATTTTGTTGCCGATGCTACCGCTGGTTTTGTGTTTGTGTATCTGTATATGTTTAAACATCAGTACCATCATTAACTGTTGCCTATGGTTACCCACATCTTCAAGCAGAGATGTGCTTGTTTTTGAAAGGACAATTCTGCATTGCCTGAAACGGTTTTCATCGGGGCTCAATAGTTAGTACAATAGAAGTTAAGTTCTATTTTTGGCCAGGACTGCATCAATCTCTTAATGAGTCAGAAGTCCCCCAAAGAGATTTTTAGTACCATCTTCCACTTCTTCACATGGGTTGTTTAACATTTGGCTTTGATGCAATGCAATTGAACGCATGCTAACTAAGTCACAGTCAGCTCAATATGTGAACATAGAATGTGTTCTTGATCCATTTCTGTTTGGAAGTAAGTCCCATGAAATTCAATAAAGCTTACTTCCAAAGAAATAGTATAAATACTATAAATTGTTAACCTTAACAAGCTGAGAGTGAAAATAAGTATCAGAATATTCAGAAGGAGGAGATTGCTAGTTAATTCTTGCCTATTGTGTAGTTGTTTTGTTGGCCTCGTATTTTACTTTTTTTGAATATTATATTCAAAATATTATATTTATAAGGCTAGTGTTATAAATGGATGGAAAGAGTAGAGGAAGGATATGATAAATAACCAACTGTGGTAGCATAGTGGCTAGAATGCAGTATTGCAGGCTTATTCTGCCAACTGCCAGTCGTTCGATCCTCAATGACTCAAGGTTGACTCAACCTTCCATTCTTCTGAGGTCGGTAAAACAAGGACCCAGATTGTTGAAGGCAAGATGCTGATTCTGTAAACTGCTTAGAGAGGGTTGTAAAGCACTGTGAAGCAGCATATAAGTCTAAGTGCTATTGCTAAAATTAACCAAATATGACAAAATAGGTAAATTTGAACATAATCTGTTGGAAAAACCAAATACTAATTTGTAGATGGTCCACATGTAGACTGGCCATACTTTCTAAGGATCTTTCCTCATTACTTAGTATGATGTTGTTTTTTTCTTCCTAATTAAACGAGGCTCCCGTAATTGAGTCATATCTCTGTTTGCATAAGCTGTGTCTGAAAAAAAAAATTGAGTGGTAGCATCTTCTGATTGAAAATGAGTAAAAGCAGAGGTGACTCAATGCACACAGATCAATATCTAAGGAGTTATTTTTTATCATAATTGATTTTTTTTAAAAAAGCCCAAGTAAATTAAGAGGAAGGCAGTGAAAGTAAATGCTGGATTAAGTTTTGTTTAGAAATTGAAGAAAGGAGAAACTTTATCCAGCGTTCATAATTATAGGTAGTAGGTACAGTATGTCCCTCCCCTCCGTCCTTGGGCTTGAATTGTTTTTTTCAGAAATGATTAAGGTGGATTAAATCTCATTTCAAGGCAAGAAATTGTCAGCTAATTCCTCCTGAGCAGCTGCTTCAAACTTGAAAGTAAGGGCAGCCACTATACAATAATACAATACAATAGTAGAGTTGGAAGGGACCTTGGAGGTCTTCTAGTCCAACCCCCTGCCTAGGCAGGAAACCCTATACCGTTTCAGACAAATAGCTATCCAACATCTTCTTAAAGACTTCCAGTGTTGGGGCATTCACAACTTCTGGAGGCAAGCTGTTCCACTGATTAATTGTTCTCACTGTCAGGAAATTTCTCCTCAGTTCTAAGTTGCTTCTCTCCTTGATTAGTTTCCGCCCATTGCTTCTTGTTCTACCCTCAGGTGCTTTGGAGAATAGTTTGACTCCCTCTTCTTTGTGGCAACCTCTGAGATATTGGAATAATGCTATCATGTCTCCCCTAGTCCTTCTTTCTCTTAAGCTAAACATACCTAGTTCCTGCAACCGTTCTTCATATGTTTTAGTCTCCAGTTCCCTAATCATCTTTGTTGCTCTTCTCTGCACTCTTTCTAGAGTCTCCACATCTTTTTTACATCGTGGCGACCAGAACTGAATGCAGTGTTCCAAGTGTGGCCTTACCAAGGCATTATAAAGTGGTATTAACACTTCACGTGATCTTGATTCTATCCCTCTGTTGATGCAGCCTAGGACTGTGTTGGCTTTTTTGGCAGCTGCTGCACACTGCTGGCTCATATTTAAATGATTGTCCACTAGAACTCCAAGATCCCTCTCACAGTTACTACTATTGAGCACAGTACCACCTATACTGTACCTGTGCATTCCGTTTTTGTTGCCTAAATGTAGAACCTTACTCTTTTCACCATTGAATTTCATTTTATTAGATAGTGCCCACTATAAAGCTTTGTTTGTTTTTTGGCATAGGAGGTTCAGTGAATGAATCTAATCAATTGTGGCTTAAGCACTACATTATCATAAAGCAAACTATAGTTTAGCCTGTTCCAAAGGTGGTCTTTCAAAAGGCAACTGGGTTTTATATTTCTCTTCTTCATGAACTGAAGAAGATTCTTGAATGAGAAGCGAAAGACCTTTAAGGAAAAAAACAAGAAAGTCCAGTTGCCTTTTAAAAAAGCACCTTTGGGATAACCATGACCTGGATGACTGAGGATCTCCATAGACATATACTTTAGTGTGCTATGTGACTAGAACCTAGTTAGTAAGACAACGAAAAATGCTGAGGAAATCTACAATCCTTTCATATCTGGCACTAATGAAACAAAGCAAATAAAAGAAAACAGAAAACTTTCTTACATGCAGATTAATACTGTTTCTTCTACTCCATTCTGATGCCAGGTTATTAATTCTGTCACAAAATAGTCTCATTTGCCAGTGAGGATAGACTTTTGAGATATGGACATGTGAGTAATAATTGCAGAAGAAAAGTTTGCAGCAAGGAAAAAAATGATTTTGACCTCATTGTTCTTCCAGGTATAATAATATATTTCCAAATACATCATCTGTTAGAAACTTCAATCAAAGAATTGTGTGGGATTTAGGAACGGATTGTAATTTAAGAGTGTGCCAGTGTAAGACTGTAGGGAAACTGATATGCTAATATTTGAATATAGATCTTAATGGTACCTAAGGATTTCAGAGGAAGTGAGGAAGATATTTAAAAATCAATTCCATATGGTATATAGATACGCAAATGTAATCCAATATTGTAAATTGTTGAAACAACTCTCAATTTGTTTTAATATATATTTAAAATATTGTACTATGTGGACTATTTATTTGCAGTACTGTGCTTCCTATAATTTGAGATTTAAATAGAATTTGGAACATAGAATCATAGGGATGGAAGCAGAGGTGGTCTCTCCAGGTTTGCCTGGGTTCGGGTGATCTCTAGCGAAGATTCTGTGCGGTTCGGTGAAGCCCCTAAATCCCACTCCTGGCTGGCCCCACCCACCCCTCCCCTCCCAAAAGTCTCCACGCAGTCTGTTTTGGATGCCAGATATGAGCAGGGGCCATGTGGAGGCTTGGGGAGGGCAAAACATGGGCCTCCCGGATGCTCCAGAAGGCCAGAAATGGGCCCTTTCCCGCCTCCAGGGAGCCTCGGGAGCCCAGGGGAGGTCATTTTAGCCCTCCTGGAGGCCCAAGGAAAGCCTCCAGAACCTAGGGAGCAGTGGTGGGTTTCTGCCGGATCGCACCAGATCGCGCGATCCTGTTGGTCAATGAACCCAGAAGTAAGTTCCTGCCCCGCCCCTGTCATGGGACGGCGCTTGCCTGTGCTCCACCAGCTTGGGCGCGACCGGAGAAGTTTCTCTTCTCAGAAATGTTCTCTGAACTTGGCCGGCAAACCACTCCCACCCGGTCACATGGCTGGCAAGCCACTCCCACCCAGTCACATGGCTGGCAAGCCACTCCCACAAAGGAGGCCACACCCACAGAGTAGGTTCCAAAATTTGAAACCCACCACTGCTAGGGAGGGTGAAAACGCCCCCCCTCCCATGGTGCAGGAGTCTGACTAGGCCTCCACTACCCACTATGGCCACGCCCATCCAGCAAATGGGCAGAGAACCCATTGCTAAAATTTTTGAAGCTCACCCCTGGATGAAAGGGACTTTGGAGATCTTTTAGTCCAACCCACTGCTGAAGGCAGGAGACCTTATATCATTTTGGTCAAATGATTGTCCGGTCTATTATTGAAAACCTCCAGTGAAGGAGCACCCACAATTTGAGGAGGAAAGTCATTCCATTGTTTAACTGTCAAGAAATTTATCCTTAGTTCTAGGTTGGATCTCTCTTTAATAAGCTTCCATCCATTACTTTGTGTCCTTCCCTCTTGCGCTTGGGAGAATTAGTTGGTCCTCTGTTCTGTGTGAAGAGGTTCAAATACTAGAAGAGAGCTACCGTATCATGTCATCTCTAATCCTTCTCTTTGACAGGCTAGACATACTGAGCTCTCTCAAATTTTCATCATGTTATTTAACTTCCAGACCCCTTATCATCTTTGTTGCGCTTCTCTGCACACTTTCTAGAATCTTGGCATCTTTTTCATGTTATGGTGACTAGAACTGCTTGCCATAGTCCAACTGTGACCTCGCTATTCAGAATTTTATTATTTCATCATTTTACAGTCACCTGAGGCAGGATTTTAATCCTATCTCTCAAATAGCCTATATAAATGTGTGGTCTATACTTATAAATGGAAACGCACACACACAGAGACACTCACACACACTAGAGTACTGGAAGATCTACCCATAGAAATGAACATATGTAGCCATCATTTTCTAAGTGGGAGGATATAGCAGCAGCAGAATTGCCCAGCGTGTGTTGTGTGTATGTGTGTGTTAATCTGAGCATGGAATAAACATACAAATTTATACTATATAAAGATATGAAACAAACAAAATAAAAATAATTTGCTTTCCAAGTCTCTCAGTCCAGATTTTCATGAGCATAAGATAGGAATGGCTTAAAATCAGTGTTTCTCAACCTTGGCAATTTTTCCAGACATGTGGACTTCAACTCCCAGAATTCCTCAGCATACTCCTTTTGGCAAGCTAGGGAATTCTTGGAGTTGAAGTCCACCTATCTTAAATTTGCTAAGGTTGCAAAACATTGGCTTAAATGATAAGTGCAAGAAACCGTTAGAAACTGCTTATACTGAGCCAGGTTATTGATTCATCTTGCTTCGTACTGTTGACACTGAGTGGCAGTGATTCTCCAAACCTTCATGCAGATTTCTACGTTCTTCTAAATTCTACCAGGAGCCTTTTGGATTCCATGTTTTCTCGGTAGTAAAGGGATTCAGTTGGCTGAGGTAGTTTGTATTGTATTTGTATTTATTGGTTTGTCAAACATGTACACGATAGCAGGTATAAATATAAACATGGATATGAACAAAAGAAATGAATACAAATAGATGGGGGCAGTAGGGCAGGGACATGAGGCACGCTGGTACGTTTATGCACGCCCCCTAGTTTAGGAAGAGGGGGCAGGGGAAACTATGCAATGAGTTTCATGAATAAACATGAGGGGTATCTCATAGAATCAAGCTCTCTCTGATATTCTTTTTTAATATTCTAAATGTTATACTCCTTTTGGCTTATGTTTGCTATCATTACACTTCAATGCTAAAAGTTAAAGGTTTCCCTGTCAGTCATGCCCAATACTAGGGCACGGTGCTCATCTCCGTTTCTTGGCCAAGGGAGCTAGCATTGTCCGAAGATAATTTCTGTGGTCATGTGACCAGCATGGCTATAGACATGGGATGGCGAACCTATGGCACGTGTGCCACAGGTGGCACGCGTGCTGGCCAGCTGAATTCAACTTTTTTAAAGCCATTTTTTGCCCTCCCCAGGCTCCAGAGGCTTTATAGCAGCCTGGGAGGGAGAAAAGAGCTTCTCTCCCCCCCCCTCCCCGAGGCCCTCTGGAGGCTTCAGGAGCTTCCTTGAAGCCTCCGGAGAACAAAAAAGGGCCCTATGGGCAAACCGGAAGTTCGGGAACAACTTCCGGTTTGCTCGTATGGTCAGTTTAAGTCCTCCAGAGGCTTCAAGGAGGCCTCCTGAAGGTCCCTGAAACCTCCGGAGGGCCTCTGGGGAGAGTGGGGAAGGCTGTTTTTGCCCTCCCCAGGCTCCTATAAAGCCTCTGGAGCCCAGGGAGGGTGAAAAAAGCAGGCAAAAAATGAGGGGTGGAGCGCCTCTCATGCACGCATGCGCACTGGGGGGGAGTTTGCGTGTTGCATTATGGGCACGGCATGCCTGCGCACGATCCCCCTGCGCTTCCCCCTTATGGCACGTGAGCCAAAAAAGGTTCGCCATCGCTGCTATAGACCAAAGGAACATGGAATGCTGTTACCTTCCCACCAAACTGGTACCTATTAATCTACTCACATTTGCATGTTTTCAAACTGCTAGGTTGGCAGGAGCCGGAGCAAGTAATGGGAACTCACCCCATGGTGCGAGAACTCCGGTCTTGAACCTGGGTTGCCAGCTCTCCAGCTGACAAGCTCAGAGTCTTTAACCACTGAGCCATTGTGCCCCATATTTCAATTTACCATAGTATTATTACTTGTGATTCCATTCTTTTGAATTGGCTGGTTCTGTAAATATGTAGAAGGATGAATTTTGTAGTTTTTACACCATGAAGTTGGAAATCTCCTTTCCTTTTTATATTCCAAAATAATTTTATCCTTAGATCAAGGGAGTTTCTTTCTAGCTTACATCGATCATTATCCAAACAAACATGCTCACTTGAAAGGTACAGCTCCAACTGCATGAAAGCTAAGCCAATCTGATGGGTTGATACCAGCTAGGGAAGCGTAACATTTCGGTATTGACTGATTATTTCTTTTGTGTGAAGAATAATCACAACCGTAGTTGCAGCAATCATACATACCAAAAAGAGCAGGCAAGTGGTGAGAATATAAGCAATAAATGTGGAGATATAGCCAATCAAAAGTATTACCAGGGATTCAGTTTGACTGTACAAAGATAACATTGGATCCCAATGGCTAACTGAGATATTCTAGCTCAACCAGATGTCTACGGGAATCCCACAAGCAGGAGATAAAAGCAATAGCCTTCTCTTGCTGTTTTCAGAATAACTGATACTCAGCTACACAGAGCCTTTGATCCTCAAGTAAATAGATAGAGCTAAAACGACTGGTAACTCTTCCTCATGTCTATGTGTAATCCATCTTTTAAATCCTCTAAGATGGTAGCCATGACTACACCTTACAGTAGAGACTTCCATAGTTTTATTGCGCATTCTAAACTACATTTGCTTTCGTTAACAATGGTCAAGTTTGTTCCTGGGAGATTTCTATCAGCACAGATTTTTTTTTTGTCATAAACTGTAGAAGTAATTCATTTTTTCAAATTATGGCTAGCTTTGCTGATTCCCAGCCGTGCTCTGTTGAGATTCTGCAAATGAAAAGTACTTTAAATTCACATAAAACGGAATAAATACACGGTGTATCTTCAGCAGCTAGAAAATTGTCACCTGCTGATTCTCTGTAGCTATTCCAAAGACCTCAGAACAAACGAGGCCATTCTTTTTGGTTCGTTGGTTGTAGTAAAACAAATAACATCAAAGGCCTCTCTACAATTTCCTTCCAAGATTTTGGAAGGGGAGCGAAAGTGAGAATGAGTGAAGATAACCATACAATGAAAGATGAGAATTGTATTGCAAGTTGTGTTAATGGGAACGTGGTCTCAGGTCATATAAGTCTTTCTCTTCCTCGGCAGTACAAATGCAAGAATAATACATTGACCGACCTCTGACTGCCCTTTTATGACATGTCAAAATGGCTGCTTTGCCTTCTCTAATGACAAGAGCGTCTGCCACTCGAAGCTGACCTTTGAGCAGATCATGAGTTTCGAAAGCCATCTCAGTCTCAAACTATGAATGGATATTAACTAGACCAATCTCTAATTTTCTCTACTTTCAATTCCCTGATGGTTTTAAATGAGGAAGATTTTTTTTCTCTATCTCATGAAGAAGCAAACACTCAGAGTAAAGTTCAAGTTGTTTGTGCACAACTGTACTGACCCACAGCAAAAGCTGCCTGGATTTAAAATGTTCGTTTATTAAAGTTCACAGAAACAGATGCTCAATGTCTTTTTGGTTCATTATTCAGTCATTGGCTATTAATGCATGTTATTGCTTCCACTCAGCTTCATTACGCTTCCCATTATTTGGCAAATCTTTCAACATAGTTTGATTGTATCATATGAGGAATTTATCTAATTAGACAATAAAAAAAAATCCCACCCACATTGTTGTATTATTGCATTACATGAGCTGCATATGCTTCCTGAAGTTTCTTCTTTTGCAGCCCTTCTCCAGATTGGTTATCTGCCAATCTGAAGTGGGAAACACATTAACCCATTCAAGACTTTCTTGAATTAAATTCTTACTTAGCTTTTTGCCCTTTATTTTATATTCTTTAAGTTCTTTAAACCATCATTTAATTTTCCTTCTCTATGCAGGGATGAAGTTTTATTTGCTAGGCAGTTTTTCAAACTTGTTGCTGAGAAGACCTCTTGTAATTTTGAAATAAGTAGAAATTAGAAATTGTGGAAAATATTTGTAGCTCAGGTGGGGGCTTGTTCTCTGAGCTTGTTCAGTTTCTGAACGTTTCATCACCAGGCTAGGTAACATCATCAGAATTTCGGTTGAAGTGTCTTAATTTCAGTTGTCTTCTATTTTTTTAAAAAAAAAACTGAAATAAGACATTTCAACTGAAGTTTTGCTGATGATGAATTTGTGTTTAGCACGAATTCTAAATCAAGAGAATGACCAGGAAAAATGATTTTCTTATTGGATCTAGAAAAGAGCTAAGTTTTTTTTGTCCTCCAAACTATTCACCAAGCTTCCTTGAGCAGCCAGCCTTGCTTTTTTTACTTAGGGAAAAAAAACCCTTTGGTTTAATAACAAATAATCGTGTGTTAAGAATATTCTTCCATCATTTAAATTGAGACTAATGATTCCACTCTATTCCAAGGCAAATATTAGCCTCTCTAAATTGCCACATCCATCCGGATCGTGAGAGAGATTTTTCTCCCTTCTCTTAAAGGAGAGAGAGAGAGAGAGAGAGAAAAAAACGGGTTCAGCTTCAGCATCCCATAATTCATGTGCAACACCAGGGAAACAACTGGATGAGTTTTTCTAATTATGTCCTGTTCTGAGGTTTGGTGCTGGAGGCATGAATGGAGAAACCACAGATGTGAGACATTGCTTCAGCTTCTAGCGCAGACCCACGGACAGATGGAAGGTCAAAGATTTTAAAAGAAAATACTGCTAAGCCCGAGACTGGCAGAATATAGAATGACAAGCAGGACCGTGGTGAAATGGCTAGATTGATAGATTGAGTGCTTATGGGCATACAAATTGACATGACTATATAGATATCCTGACTACAACAGATACTGTGATGGATGGCTTAACTTGCCTCTTTAAATTATGTTACATCTCTTCAATTCTCACCCCCCCCCCTTCTTCTTCTTTTTTCCTGGGCACTGGTAGATGTTGCTGAGTACTCTGCAGATTGTTTTCCCTCTGTTGTCCTTCAAATGTATATGGATTAACTTAAATCTGTTGGTGAGGTAGCTGAAATGGAACTTTAAGAAAGTTTCCAGATGGTAAAAAACATAACTGTCTGGGTTATATTTTCTGGCTTCTCTGTTCGTTTGTTCGTGGTCAATAATATAAAACGTAGAATAATAGAGTTGGAAGGGACCTCAGAGCAGTGGTGAAATTCAAAATTTTTGACTACTGGTTCTGTGGGCGTGGGTTGGCGGACGTGACAGGGGAAGGATACGGCAAAATCCCCATTCCCTCCCCACTCCTGAGGGAAGGATATAGCAAAATCTCCATTCCCACCCACTCTGGGGCCAGCCAGAGGTGATATTTTGCAGTTCTCCAAACTACTCAAAATTTCTACTACAGGTTCTCCAGAATCTGTCAGAACCTGTTGAATTTCACCCCTGCCTCGGAGGTCTTCTAGTCCAGTCCCCTGCTCTGCAGGAGATCCTGTATCATTTCAGACAAATGATTGTCCAATCTCTTTTTGAAAGCCTTCAGTGAGGGAGCACCAGCACCCACAACTTCTGAAGGCAAGCTGTTTCCCTGGTTGATTGCTTTCAATGTTAGGACATTTCTACTTAATTGTAGGGTGTTTCTCTCCTTGATTAGTGTCTATCCATTGTTTCTTGTCTTGCCTTTGGTGCTTTGGAAAATAGTTCGACCCCTTCGCCTTTGCAGGAACCCCTTAAATATTGAAATAGTGCTATCATAGTCCTTCTTTTCATTAGATTAGACATACCTAATTCCTGTAACCGTTCTTCGTATGTTTTAACCTCCAACCCCCTATTTATTTTTGTTGCTCTTCTCTGCACTCTTTCCAGAGTCTCAACATCTTTTTTATATTGTGGTGAGCAGAACTGGATGCAGTAGTAATTACTGCAAGTGTAACCTTACTAGGGCTTTCTAAAGTGGTACCAATCAGCGTTTTTCTTGTACTTTATGAGCACTTGGTGATAGACATCCATTATAATACGGATTATCACTCTTGTGTGATTTTTACCTCAGAAATGTGGCCATGTGGTAGAGGATATTAATCTGAGCTTGATGGGATATTTTTGTAAAGTCCAAAAAACTCATTATACAAGACCTCTCAATGTCGAGATTGTGCCCATTGGAACACAAAACAAATACATAAATTAACAACTAACTGCTTTTTCATGAACCACTAAGCAGCTGCTTGATGCATCTGACTTCTCTAACAGGGCTGGTACTGCCATGTATATGTGTGTGTTTAATTAAGCTACATAAGATGTTGCTATATAGATGCTCTTGATGACGTAGGGTGGAAAAATGAACTTTTTGGACAAATGACCCAACCTGAAAGATGAAAGGGGGGACCTAGCAAAACCTGAATTTATGTTCCAGATACTTGAAATAACATTGTTTCAATGAACAGAACAGTGAAAATCAGACAATTACCAATATCCAGTTACCCACTGCCAACAATGCAATAGCAAATTTTGGCGATTCCTTTTTGTTGCAAATGATTAATGGCTAAAACTGGCTGTGTACAACTTGAAGTGCCTACTTCCTAAAATGATTTTTCAAAATCTGGGACAGAGGTACATCATCACCCACATGAATAGGGAAATATTTATTTATATGGGAAGAAAACAACAGTCTTAAACATTCAAAGAGATTCCTTAAGACTGCAGGACTGTAACTTCGTTGCTTGTACCTTTACAATTTATATTGATATTGATTGTTTCCTAATTGCTTATTTGTACCCTATGACTATCATTAAGTGTTGTACCTTATGATTCTTGATGAATGTATCATTTCATGTCTTTTTATGTACACTGAGAGCATATGCACCAAAGACAAATTCCTTGTGCATCCAATGACACTTGGCCAATAAAGAATTCTATTCTATTCCTCTCTCAAGTAGATTAAACAACAAATTATATTGTTCATTTCTCTAGAATCCTTTTTCTATTAACATAAATGACATAAAGATTCTAGTACAAGCCAGTCTTAAAAAAAACATGCAGGGCTATAGTACTATCCTAAAATAGATTACTCTTTAGGCTGTAGTGAGCTAGCAAAGGAATAATCTCCCATTTCTGTTCCAATGTGGGTGGGGTGGCAAAGAGGAAAAAATGTTTTAGGAAGTGGAGAATTGCAGTACTTCAGAAATAGGAGCTAATATTCTGTTCCCCATCAGCTTCTTTTGAAGTACTGTTGATTTCTGGAAAATTAAAAATGGCAGCTTCCTGGGGAAGAGAAATATTTATTGAAAAGTGACCTAGTGAAACAGGCTTGTAGTTATAGGGAGCCATTTCATGCAATTTTAGTCCCGCCCCCCACCTTTTCGTTTGTCTTGCAAAAACTTTATCTGAAAAACAAACTCAAAGATTTAAAAAGAAACCTATTTCTATTTTGGAGGGATGTGAGATTGGAGTTATTGTCATTTGCAGCAAGCTGATTAATGATTCAATGAAGCCAACCTGTGGGGAGACATATGATGAAATTGTTTTTCCTTGAAATACTGCATCGGTTTTATCCAGTAACTGTGGCTGAATTACTGTTTCCTAGAATTATATTTAGTCCAAGATGGAAGAGAACAGCTCTTAAAAATTGAAATCTGACAGAATCAGAACTTACTTAGAATGTCCATAAAAACCATTTGTTTATTGCTTTCTACTTTGACTTTTATCTCCCCCTTTCCATTTAGAACAGCTTACAACACATTCTAAATCATTTAAACATCAAGCCAGGAACACTAGGAAAAAATGCAACAATGCTCATTATATTAAATAATGGATAAGATTTTCTTCTTCTTGAGATGAGAAATTTCCCATTGATTACAGGATGGGAAAGGAAGTGAATTAAAAACACAGATTTTGATGGACATAGTAATAAATGATCCTGGGCTCCAGTGGTGGGTTCCTACAGGTTTGGACTGGTTCAGCCAAACCGGTAGTGATTTGGCGGCTTGGGTCGCTGGAACCGGCAGCAACGCAGGCCTGCCACACCCCTGAACCTGTTCTCTGGGCAGCGCCATAGGCAGCGCCATCTTGTTTTTCAGTTCTGTGCATGCACAGAACAATTTTAATTGCATTGCGCATGCGCACGCCATGTGCATTAAGGGCGGGTGCACAGTGTGCACACGAGCAAACCGGCAGGAGTGCCTGCCAGAACCCACCCCTGCTGCGCTTAATAAGGTGTAGATATATGGAAGGCCCTCAGAATCTTAAAATATCTCCTGTTCCAGCTAGCAAAGCCCATCAGACCCAATAATTACCGAAGAACTGCCATACAGGTGGCAGGTTAATTACTCATTAATGCTCAATTAAAAGTAATTATGGAAACCCAGTCCTTTGACCGCTGAATCCATGAGGTAAAATTCTCAGGTGAATGACATCTGTCATTTAGTAGTTGCTCCTGCATTTATTTTGTCTGGATTTAACCCATACTTTGCAACTGGGAGAAAACATTCCAGAATGGTCTTTTGTTGTTTCTCATCGTACACAAATCTGGAGCTAGTACAAGAGAGCCACTCTTGTCTTTGAGGAATTTTATTAACTGTTTTGTTTAGGAGCTGAACCATAGACAGATTCTTGAGAGTAGAAAGTTTGATTTTCTCTACGTGGAGATGGAGAAATCCTGCTTCTTTATGGAGTTACAGCAGCAGCTCACATCTATCACCAGCCTCCACTGTGGAATATATCAAGTTGATTTCTAAACATGGTCTATGTCAGGGCCACATATTTCTCTGAATATTCTATTATACTTCATTTGTCAATCATTTAAAAACACTATATCTCATGTGCATATACCTTTATATACAGGCTACCTCAGAGATATTGCTGGTTTGGTTACAGTCCACCGCAATAAAGTTAATATTGAAATAAAGCCAGTCATATTTTTTGGTTTCCCAGTGCATATAAAAGTGATGTTTACACTGCATTGATGTCTATTAAATGTGCAAAGCATTAAATCTAAAAAAACAACAACCCCTGAATGTACATACCTTAATTAAAAATACTTTATTGCTAAAAAATGCTAATCATCTAAGCCTTCAGCAAGTCATAAACATTTTACTGGCGGAGAGTGTTATAAAAAAACGCAGTATCTGCAAAGCGCCACAAAATGAAGTGCAATCAAACAAGGTACAGGTAGAGTCGTTGACTTAGGGCCACAATTGAGCCTAAAATTTCTGTTGCTGAACGAGATGTTCGTTAAGTGAATTTTGCCCCGTTTTATGACCTTTCTTGCCATAGCTATTAAGCAAATCACTGCGTTGGTTAATTTAGTAACAGGGTTGTGAAGTGCACCTGGCTTCCCCATTGACTTTGTTCATCAGAAGTTTGCAAAAGGTGATCACATGACCCCAGGACATTGCAACCATCATAAATATATGACCTATTTGTCAAGCAGCCAAATTGTGATCAGGTGACCAAAGGGATGCTACAACAGTTGTGAGAAAAACTGTCATAAGCCACTTTTTTCAATGCTGTTGTAACTTTGAACGGTCACTAAATGAAGGGTTGTAAGTTGAGGACTACCTGTTTGACTGTACACTGTTCCTTAATACACTTTCCTTGATGAACATTATTTGCACCTTGTTAAGCACTTAATTAAAGTTTTTTTTTGGCATGCTATTTCCCCTGGGTATACTTTCTTTAAAAAAAAAACATGGACTACATCTTTTGCAAATAATTTTCAAATCCTGTGAATAAGAACTGGATTAGCCAATAAAGCATGGTTTATAATTGCAGTAGAGCAATGGGGAAGGCATATTAGGGTTGTTGAAGAGCCATGAGCGCTGTACCTCTGAAGAATGAGTGATGCCAGGAAGCTTCAGCCTATGAAATGAAGCGATACTAGCATGGTTGTGGTCTTACATTGGAGTTCTGACAATAGAGAAAACCATTGGTGCCATTATGATGCATCGAGGTCTGATGCAGTGGTGGGTTTCAAGTTTTTTTGCCACCTGTTCATCGGTGGGTGTGGCTAGGGGGGCATGTGAATGAGTGGGTGTGGCCACCTTGACATCACTCACTCACACGCAGTCACATTCCCCCCCCCCCCCCAAGCCAGGTCTACCAAACCGGTGGCAAAAATTTGGGGGACTTTTTGACACTTTTTTTGGGGGGGGGGAGCCAGCTGTCCTGGTGTCCTGGCTCAGTGTGCCAGCAGGAGCAGGGTGCTCCAGCTACAACTGCAGGAAAGGCCCATCAGAAGCGAGACAGGGCACTCTTCCTGCGGCCATCGCAAAAGCCACCTGGCTGAGCCACTCCCCACCTCCCCACCTCACCAGGCCAAGCTCTCAGCTGGCGCCAGACTGAGGCCATAGCCGCCCACTCCATTTGTCTGCCCAGCTGGCGGGAGGAGTGACGGCACCGGTCAGGCCTCCTCCTCTTAAAGGGGGGCTGAGAGGGTTCTTTTTCATCCAGCCACTGGCCGAAAAATCTTCTGGTCACTGCTGCCATCTTCATTGAATGTACATCTTTCTTCTCACCAGCCCGCTAACTTTTTGGCGCCCTGTGGCCAGTGACTAGGTGGAAAAGAAGCCTCTGGTCTTCCAGCACTCAAAGAGGCGGCTGAGAGGGTTCTATTCCAACGAGCTGCTGGCCGCAGAGCACTGAAAAGTCCTTCAGTTGCTGCCACCATCTTCACGCATGTGCAGCTTTCTTCTCACCAAGCTGGTGAGCTTCTTCCCAGCTCCGGTCAGCTTGCCATCCAACTGAGTCTGGACTAGCCGCTGTGGAAGGTAAGTAGCCTGGCCCAAAGAAAGAGTTTGTGGCTCAGAAGCGGGACTACGGCTGGAGCTGTAGGGAGGACAGGGCAGAGAGAGGGCGGCAGCTCCAGGGCAAGGCCAGAGCCTGGGAATGGCGCATTCCCTGCCCTGGCTGAGGTGACCCATGAGAGGGCGCTGGCAAGAGAGCAAAGGCCAGAGCCATGAAATGGTGCATTCCCCAACCAGGCCAAAGGCGGTGGTGAGAGGGTGCCGGCTCCGGGGCCTCAGAGAATGGTGCATCCTTACTTACCTTTGGTGAGCTGAGCAGAGCGGGTGAGGTATGGAGGCGACTGGTAAGGTGCATAGCTGGGGGCTGGGCCGCATGGCAAAGGCATATATAGGGCTCGGATGGGCAGGGCGAGCATCAAGCAAGCGGTTGAGTGGTGGGCGGGTGGGGTGAGCAGCAGGTGAGGGAAGCAAATGGTGGGCAGACGGGCAGGGAAAGCAAGCGGTGAGTGGGTGAGCAAGCGGTGACTGGGGGACCAGTTTGGGGGTGTCGCCAGCCTGCTGTCTCTACCAGTTCAGCGACCCAGGTCCAATTGCCACTACCAGTTCATCTGAACTGGTGTCAACCATTAGGAACCCACCTCTATTCCGACTCTTATATTTCTTGCTGAATTATTTTCTTTGCTTTCCTTCCTTACTTTATTTTGAGTAAACACCATCAGCTTCACTTCTAATATGTCCTCTGGCTTGTCTCCTAATGTGACATCTGATAGTGTTTATTCAATATTCTATTTATTCCCACCATCTATAGAACTGCAGCATTATATATCAAGCCATATTTTTATTTAGCCCTTCAGGTGTTTCAGCGTATCTATTTTCATTGGGAAAGACCAGTCCATTTTATTTGGAGGGTTTTTAAAATTACTTTATTCACTGTTCTGTCCTTAACCTGTCCTTCTGTTCAAGATTTTGGTATATCAGGCCTCTCAAAAATGCATCTTCTGCTCAAGTAGTTCACATCTCTCTCCTAGCTACTCATTTACTTTAAATTACAATACTAACCTATTAACAACAAGGACATCCCAAGTATTTTGAATTCGTAATTATCTGTTTCTTAACTAATTCGAGCATCCATCTGTGGTTAAATGCTTCATTTCCTGCTTTACCTTTAGTTTTCCTCCCTCCCAAGATTCACACTCTTACCACAGTTTGAAATTTAATTTCACACCTCCTATTTTCAGTAAAATGGATGGTCTTTTATTTTCTAAACACGAATCATTACTTTTCTCAAAAATGTTTTGTCAGCAGTGGAATCTGAACTTTAAACAGCATATATATATATTACATTGCAGATGGAAAAGATTGAAAATTTAAAGCAAGGGACCCAGGGGTGGTATTGACTTACCTTCCCTACCAGTTCACAAATGTGAGCACACAGCATTCCGCCCTTGTGCTTTTGGCGGAAAAAGGGCCTAAATGGGATACTCTCTGTCTCTGTCTTTGTCTCTGTCTGTCTCTCTCTCTCTCTATCTATCTATCTTTTTCTCTCTGTCTCTCTCTGTCTCTCTCTCTGTCTCTCTCTTTTTCTCTCTGTCTCTCTCTGTCTCTCTCTGTCTTTGTCTCTGTCTCTCTCTTTTTCTCTCTGTCTCTCTCTGTGTCTCTCTCTCTCTCTCTCTGTCTCTCTGTCTCTCTCTCTGTCTCTATCTTTTTCTCTCTGTCTCTCTCTGTGTCTCTCTGTCCCTCTGAGTGGGCGGGGCCACCCGCGATTTCTGCTACCAGTTTGGTCCAAACTGGTAGACTACCACCTCTGAAGGGAACTATCTAACAGAAAGTTGCATTATACAGGTAGTCCTTCATTTACGAGCACAACTGAGCCCCAAATGTATGTTGCTAAGTGAGACATTTGTTAAACGAGCTTATCCCCCTTTTACAACCTTCCTTGACAAGCTTGTTAAGTGAATCACTGCAGCTGTTTTAAGTTAGTGATACGGTTGTTAAGTGAATCTGTCTTCCCCATTGACTTTGCATGTCAGGTTTCAAAACATGATCACATGACCCAGCAACTGTCATAAATATGAGTGGCCAAGAGTCTGAATGCTGATCATGTGACCATGGGTATGCAGTCGTGTGAGAAATGATCATAAGTCACTTTTTCAGTGTCGTCGTGACTTTCAACAGCCACTAAATTGAACTGCGGTCAGTCGAGTTATCTGTATTCCCATCCGCTGTGGTGAGATTTCCATCCAATGGCCATTCTAATTCTCATCCTCCATTTTCCTCACTAGCTGCTTATGAACATTCTCTGGCTAATGAGCATGCTCAGTTGTCATTGGGAAGTTTTGCATAGTAGCTGCCAAATACAATACAATACAATACAATACAATACAATACAATACAATAGTAGAGTTGGAAGGGACCTTGGAGATCTTCTAGTCCAACCCCCTGCCTAGGCAGGAAACCCTATACCGCTTCAGACAAATAGCTATCCAACATCTTCTTAAAGACTTCCAGTGTTGGGGCATTCAGAACTTCTGGAGGCAAGCTGTTCCACTGATTAATTGTTCTAACTGTCAGGAAATTTCTCCTCAGTTCTAAGTTGCTTCTCTCCTTGATTAGTTTCCACCCATTGCTTCTTGTTCTACCAGCTCCTGCATGCTTTCTTTAGGTCTTTATTCAATTCAATGAAAGAGAATTTGCTCTAGCGAATTTCAGTGAAATTCTTTCATTGTGGACAGTTCAAGGGGATATGGTCAACGGCTGGTCTTTCCTGGAAATTTATTCTTCCAGCAGTTACATCCCTTGCTCAGTGAAATGTCAAAGAAAGGCATCAAATGGGACTCCCTCTCATCTTGGTGCAAGCGCTAGGAGAAGTGCTTCCCTCGAAAAATCATTCGAGAAATTCTCCTTCTCCCGGGGAAATTTCTAGAATTTGATAGAGAATGTCGCAAGCTTTTCATGTGCTCAGTTCTTGCTTCATCCCATTTAGGTGGTCTAGGTAGGAAAGCAAAGAAGTTTGGTCTATGCACGAAAGTTCTATGTAACCAACTGACACACTTTCTACAATTTGTAATGGAAGATGATTGTGTTTATTCAAAAAATTAAAAAAAATATTAAAAAAAGAAGTTTGGTCTAATACATGTGTGTCAAACTTGCCGGGTCAGGGGTGGGTGTGGTCTGTGCAGGACGAATCCGGCCCGCAGGCTGCCAGATTGACACCCCTGGTCTAGCAGTTAAAGCACCAGGCTAGAAAACTGGGAGACTGTGAGTTCTAGTACCACCTTAGGAATGAGAGCTAGCTGGGTGATTTTGAACCAGTCACTCTCTCTCTCCTCAGACCATCTCATCTCATAGGGTTGTGGTCAGGAAAAAGGGAAAATAGGAGGACAAAAGGAATATTAGATATGTTCGCCACCTTGGGGTTATCGATAAAAATAATAAATGTGGTGGCCTAGAGGTGGAGTTGTCACCTCACAATCCGGAGGCTAGGTAGTGGCAGATATTTCTCTCTCTGGTCACAATGAAAAAATATCTGCTGCAAACACCGCATAGGCATCAGGAAGGGCATCCGGCCAGTAAACACTTGACTCCGTTCAATTACCCTGACGCCACCTTGATGCAAGGGATCGCAGGGTCATTGAAAGAAAAAAAAAGCAAACAATGAAGCAAATAAATAAACAAACAGACCATGGGTACCAACACTACATTGATTGTAAAGTTATAGCACCAAAATCTGAAGGTCTGAAAGCAATGTTCCCCTCCCCTCCCTTTACTTTCCAGAGAACTAGGTGGGTCTTTTCTGATATACTTTTTCCCCATCTGCATCCTTCCTTTGGATTCAGATTTCTCTCTCTCTCAGACCATTGTCTATGCTGCAGCTTTTTCTCCTGCCTCCCAAGGCTATTCTCACAGCCCATTACATCTCGTCATGCCTTATTAAGTAAATGAAATAAGATAAAAATAAACGCGCTGCCGGTAACCTCTGGGTTTTCCAGATTTTGCTGGCATTCTCTCTTTTTTGTTTTGCAATGTCCCTGTATTGCCTCTGTTTCTTCAGTAGCTACTATATCTGAGTTCAGTATTAGGGAAGGTGATGAAGAGTTGCAATAAGGAAAATTGTATTAGGTTAGGGGTGTTTTAAAAAGGGGACTAGATGACTTTCAATGGGCTACTAGGAAAAGAAAGTCTCGACTCCCCTTTTAAAAATAGGATTTCTTTTTAAAAATAGGAAGGAGAAATATGTAGATGGATTTTAATTAAAAATAGACATGTACCTACTGTACATGGATTTCCACTTTTAAAAGTATGTTCAGCCGAATCAGCCCCATATCAGCTAACAACTTTCCCCTTGGCATAAATTAAAAAACACTTGGTGACACAGCCACATGGGTGCATTTAATATGCTATCTCAGGGATTCCCAACCCCAGGTCCACAGCCTGGATCCAGTCTGTGGTCCATTGGCAACCGGGCTGCAAGCAGCAGGCAAGTGCATGAAGTTCCATTTGTGGAAGCGGCTTCTTGTGCATGTGAAACATTCCCCTCTCCCCCCCCCTCTGCTGCTGCCACCACCACCGCTGGTCCAAGGGAGCCAGAAAAGTTGGGGACCACTGTGCTATCTAATTTAAGCAACAAAAATGAAATGCACAGGTACAGTATAGGTGGTACCTTGCTCAATATTAGTAACTGTGAGAGGGATCTTGGAGTCCTAGTGGACAATCATTTAAATAGGAGCCAACAGTGTGCAGCAGCTGCCAAAAAAGCCAACACAGTTCTAGGCTGCATCAACAGAGGGATAGAATCAAGATCACGTGAAATGTTAATACCACTTTATAATGCCTTGGTAAGGCCACACTTGGAATACTGCATTCAGTTTTGGTCACCACGATGTAGAAAATATGTGGAGAATCTAGAAAGAGTGCAGAGTAGAGCAACAAAGATGATTAGGGGACTGGAGACTAAAACATATGAAGAACGGTTGCAGGAACTGGGTATGTCTAGTTTAATAGAAAGAAGGACTAGGGGAGACATGATAGCAGTGTTCCAATATCTCAGGGGTTGCCACAAAGAAGAGGGAGTCAAACTATTCTCCAAGGCACCTGAGGGTAGAACAAGAAGCAATGGGTGGAAACTAATCAAGGAGATAAGCAACTTAGAACTGAGGAGAAACTTCCTGACAGTTAGAACAATTAATCAGTGGAACAGCTTGTCTCCAGAAGTTGTGAATGCTCCAACACTGGAAGTCTTTAAGAAGATGTTGGATAGCCATTTGTCTGGAATGGTATAGGGTTTCCTGCCTAGGCAGGGGGGTTGGACTAGAAGACCTCCAAGGTCCCTTCCAATTCTGCTATTGTATTGTATTGTAATATTCCTTGAGCTGACCAGAAAGAGATTCCAGAGAAAATGTGCTGCCCCAGTTGCTGAGCCCCATTCCTGCCACAGTAATGAGGCAAGCGGATGGTGATGTCCTTACTGCATATGTATATACACATATATATACACACACATACACTTTGTTCAATTGTGTCCAAGTCTTGAAAACTCTGGAGAAGTCCCTGCCATTTTCTTGGCAAAGTTTTCCACTTTCTAAAGAGAGTGATTACGGTTTCAGGTCCTCTCCTAAGAAATGTGGGGTGTGATGGCTCAATAGTTTAAGGATGCTGAACTTGTCAGCCAGAAAGCTGACAGTCTGGGTTCAAGACTTGAGCACTGAGCAATGGGGTGAGCTCCCGTTCCTTGCCCCAACTCCTGCCCATCTAGCAGTTCTAAAGCATCCAGATGAGAGTAGATAAATAGGTACCACTTTAGAATAGAACAGAATAGAAGTCTTTATTGGACAAGTGTGATTGGACACACAAGGAATTTGTCTTTGGTGCTTATGCTCTCATTGTACATAAAAGAAAAGATAGTCAAGAATCATCAAGCTTTATGACTTGTGTGCTTCAAATGCCAGAGTTTCTGAGCCAACATTTGGGTTGCTAAGCAAGAGCGTTGTTAAGTGAGTTTCACCACATTTTACAAGTTGACCACACCCACCCGGTCACATGGCTGGCAAGCCACTCCCACCCAGTCACATGGCTGGCAAGCCACTCCCACCCAGTCACATGGCTGGCAAGCCACTCTCACAAAGCAGGCCACACCTACAGAAGAGGTTCTAAAAATTTTTGAAACCCACCACTGGTCATAGGGTACAAATAAGCAATCAAATCATATTCGGAAACAATCAATATTAATCACAAGGATACAAGCAACAAAGTTACACTCATATAGTCATAAGTGGGAGGAGATGGGTGATAGGAACGATGAAAGATAAATAGTAGTACATTTCTATTTACTGAAAAGAAGATTGACTTGATGCTTCAGATAAGTAGCATTCACTGTTGAAAAAGTTCCAAATGTTTACATATGTACATTTATCTGAACAGGAAAACATTTTATTACAGTTGTCTTCCCCACCTGTTTCTTTGGAACTACATCAGTGGTGGGTTGCTGCTGGTTTAACAACCGTTTCGGTGAGCGTGTGCTTTGCGCATGCAGACGCACCTAAAGCGCTTGCACACAGTGCTGAAAATGGAGCATTTAGAAGCTCAGCTGCTTATCTTCCAAGTCAGCAACAGTAAATAGAACAGCAATGGGGGAGGGAAATCAGCTGTGCCACGAGATTGAGATGAGATAGAAAGCAGGAAATAAAGGACAGGATGGAACGGGGGTGGGGGGGAGGGCTGGTCAACTCATCGTCAGAGCTACTGGTTCATCTGAATTGGTCCGATCCGGCCTCTGAACGACATCTCCCAGAATGCTCACGTTGACTGGGGATTTGTAATCCCAACCCTTCAGAAGGACATCAAGTCGGGAAATAGTGATGCCAAATAGAATGGAAAGTGATGGCATTAGCAACGTTACACTTGCTCAGGATAGAGTGTAGATGCATTGGTGTTGCTTCGTGACTTGATAAGCTCATTGGACGCTGAGAGGGAAGGATGTCCCTTCCCATTTTGTGATTATTGGCTACAGTTCGTAGTCATAAAAGTTCATAGAGTGCTTGTGGTGGTGTGATTTAAACTTTTTTGTTTTTTAGGTGCAACATGTGTAAAAAAATATTACAGGTGTAATATTTTGCAAAAGTTCATTTAGTGACCATTCTAAGTTATAACCGCACTAAAATAAAGTGACTTATGACCATTTTTCACATAACCGCTACAGCAGGGGTGTCCAAACATGGGAACTTTAAGACTTGTGGACTTCAACTCCCAGAATTCCCCAGCCAGCTCTGCTGGCTGGGGAATTCTGGGAGTTGAAGTCCACAAGTCTTAAAGTTGCCAAGTTTGGACACCCCTGCGCTACAGTATCCACCATGGTCACATGATCAAAATTCAGATGCCTGGCAACTGACTCATATTTATGACGGTTACAGTGTCCCGGGATTGTGTGATCACCTTTTGCAACCTTCCGACAAGCAAAGTCAATGGGGAAGCCATGTTCACTTAACAACTGTGTTACTAACTTAACAGTTGCTTAATCACTTAACAGTGATTCACTTAACAGTGATTCACTTAACAGCTGGTAACAGCTTTCTTTTGGCAGGAAAGGTTGTAAAATGGGGAAAACATCACTTAATAACTGTATCAGTTAGCAACAGAAATTTTGGGCTCAATTGTGGTTGTAAGTTAAGGACTACCTTCTTCTTCTTCCTCCTCTTCTTCCTCCTCCTCCTCCTCCTCCTCCTCCTCCTCCTCCTCCTCCTCCTCCTCCTCCTCCTCCTCCTCCTCCTCCTCCTCTTCCTTCTCCTCCTCCTCCTCTTCTTCCTCTTCCTCCTCTTCCATATCCATCACCTGACATTGGCAATCATGTTGGCGATTCTATTTTTGTCAACAGCCGCTCAAAAAAGTGCTGCTGAATTTTCTCCAAAACAGTCCCTTAGATTTTGAAGCCATGATGTTCTTCTTCTGCCTGGACCTCATTTGCCTTCAATCTTTCCCTGGAGGATTAAGTGAAGGATGCCGTATGCCTGTTCCGGGGGGCGACACCCAGGAACAGGGCCTTCTCTGTGATGGGCCCAGCCCTGTGGAATGACCTCCCCCTTGACATCAGGACTACTTCCGATCTCCGCTCCTTCCGTGTAAAGCTCAAGACCCACCTCTTTCAACTGTCTGGCCTGGCTCAACCGTAGTTTATCCTATTCCTCCTGACAGTCCTTTTTAAATTTGTAATCTTACTATGGGGTATTTTTTAAATGGCTAATTTTATTATTATTTGTGATGTATTTAATTGTTACCTCCTCCGTGTATGTATATGTATGTGTATGTGTGTATGTATATGTTTATATGTATTTATGTATGTTTTTATTGTACGCCGCCCCGAGTCCCTTGTGGAGAGGGATCGGCTAACAAATTAAATTATTATTATTATTATTATTATTATTATTATTATTATTATTATTATTATTATTATTATTTTTCTGAGTGTCGCATCACATGTCCAAAATATTCTAACTTTTGCTTTTTAATAGCTTTGATGATTTCCCTTTGCTCTCCCAAGCGGCTTATCACCTCCTCATTTCTGAAAGTACTACCTGTAGAACATCAATTCAATAGTTGTAGCTGCCATATTGACTTTTTTTTAAACCATGCCTTGTGGCAATCCCTAGTTGTAGTTTTTCTCTTCTATGCCAGTTCTGTTTTTGGATATTAATTTGCTTGACCCTTATAGATTAACTACATGCTTTGCATGCTTGGCATTTTGGTCCCTACCATCTCCCTACTGAGAGTTGTTGCCAATCTAACAAAAAGTGATCTAGGTAGAGTAATGGTCTGATTTAATGTAAGATGGTTTCCTGTACCTCTTGCTTAAAGGTAAAGGTTCCCCTCACACATACGTGCAAGTCGTTCCTGACTCTAGGGGGCAGTGTTCATCTCCATTTCAAACCCAAAGAGCCAGCACTGTCTGAAGACATCTCCATGGTCATGTGGTCGGCATGACTAAATGCCAAAGACACATGGAACGCCAGGGACGTGCGGTCAGTGGAGGCAGGGGAGGCAGAGCCTCACCTCTCATCATGAAATAATATATAATATATAATAATAATATATATTTCCTCCCATCCCTTTTACACGGCTCCCGCTAAGCTCCGGTAAGGAGAAGAGCCGTTGGGGAGTGAAGAGGAGGATGAGGGAGGATGAGGAGGAGGTGCGCGTGCGGGGCGGTGCCAGCTCTTTCGTTCACCCGGACCGCCTCGGCGCCACTCTGGCTATCTCCGTCCGGCCGCACCCAGCAGCTGCTGTGATGTCATCAAGACGAAGTGGCTTGGAGGCGAAGTGCTTTTCAGTGCTTTTCTGTGCATCTGGCATTTAGGTAGATAGCCGGATGTCCTAAATGCCAGACACACAGAAAAGCACTGAAAAGCAGCCGCTGTTGGGGACCGCGGAGCACGAGCCGGCGGAGCATGTTCAGGAAGGCGGGGAATGGGATCACGTGTGCTGGAGGCTGAGGCAGCCTCAGCCTCCAGCACACGTGGTCCCATTCCCCGCCTTCCTGATGACGTCACCAGCCTCACCAGCCATAAACCTCACTGCATGTCACTGTGGAACGCTGTTACCTTCCCACCAAAGGTGGTCCCCATTTTTCTACTTGCATTTTTACATGCTTTGGAACTGTTAGGTTGGCAGAAGCTGGGACAAGTAATGGGAGCTCACTCCGTTATGTGGCACTTCTTGCTTGGTGGTATGGATTTAGCTTGTTTGTTGCCCCATTACAGGTGCTACAAATAGAAAGATGGCCAAATTGGAATAGGAACTTGTCGCTTCATCACGCCTAACTTTTGGGCAAAAGAGATGTAGATACAAACTAAATCCAAGTATACTGAGTTGTGTAAAAAAAAAGCCACCCTGTTTCTCATTATATTAGAGAGATTGGATTTTATCCTCTGCTAGTAGAGAATGTGGTAATGTAGGAGCTGCTCTGTGATACAGAAGCATAGGGGAAATTAAACCCCCCTCTATGCCATCTCTGTTTTGTAAGCAGTATCTTGCAATCTAAAAGAATCTGTCAAATTATGCAGCAGCAAATGGCATCTTTCCACTTCACTAAAGGTAGACTGAACACCTGCATACAAGGCACTGAGTATACCTGAACATTTTTCACAGGTTGCTGAGAATTCCATATTAAACCATCTGTAGCTCTGAAGATCC
This sequence comes from Natrix helvetica, assembly GCF_964273705.1. NCBI lineage: Eukaryota > Metazoa > Chordata > Lepidosauria > Squamata > Natricidae > Natrix > Natrix helvetica. The sequence goes on from NC_138552.1 coordinate 85,416,633, forward strand.
GGTAGCTCAAAATGATGTCTGGGAACAGCCAAGGCAGCGTGACTGAACAGACATGTTCTCTCTCTCCCTCCTTCCTCCCATTTCTTTCCTTTTATAATCCACATTTCAAACAAAGACACAACCCTGTCGGGGTGTATAGGTAATATGGAAGAATAGATGGGAGGGTCTCTTGAGAAAAAGAAGGTGTCGAGCAGACAGCCCTCACAGAAATAAGAAGATTGAAGGTGACATCCTAAGAGAAGGAAATAAAAAGTAGAGAAAGAAAAGAGTGTGCAAAAAAAGAGAAATAAAGGCTAGTGACTGAAGCACAAGTTAGTTCCTCCAATTTTTTTGTCTGATTCTTTGAGTATTCCTTTCAAGTCATATAATTTTTCTATTTTTCAGAAGCATAGAATAAGGTAAATTTATTTATTTTTATTTATTTTTTATTTCTTGGATTTCTAGACCGCCCCCTCTCCCAAGAAGGGACTCGGGGCGGTGTACAGTCAATGCAGATAAAAATACAATCATAAAACACTTAAATACATTTGGATGGAGGAGATAGGCTGTACAAGAAATAAATATATTCTAAAACCCTAAAAAACATCCTCAATTAAAAACCCAAACCCCATTAAAATAAATCCCCGGGAGATAAAACTAAGAGAGTGCCAGGCCAGCTGATTGAAATAGGTGAGTCTTTAACTTTTGACGGAAGGAACGGAGGTCGGTGGTAGTTCGAATGTCGGGGGGGAGGTCATTCCAGAGGGTTGGGCCCATCACAGAGAAGGACCTACTCCTAGGTGTCGCCCGCTGGCATTGCCTAGCGGACGGCACCAGGAGCAGTCCCTCCCTGTGTGAGCGGATAGGTCGCAGGGACGTGTGTGGTAGGATGCGATCCTGCAGATAACTAGGTCCTATGCCATGGAGCGCTTTAAAGATGGTAATCAATACCTTGAAACGCACCCGAAAGGCCACAGGTAGCCAGTGCAGCTCGCGCAGGAGAGGTGTTACGTGGGAGTAACGTGTACTCCCCATGATAACCCGCGCGGCTGCGTTCTGAACTAGCTGCAGTTTCCGGATGCGTCCCAAGGGAAGCCCCATGTAGAGGGCATTGCAGTAGTCGAGGCGAGACGTCACCAGCGCATGAGTGACCGTGCGCAGGGCACTCCGGTCCAGTAGGGAGCGCAATTGGCGCACCAGGCGAACCTGGTGGAACGCCCCCCTTGCCACGGCTGCCACATGGTCTTCCATTGACAGCCGGGCATCAAGGAGGACTCCCAAATTGCGCGCCCGCTCCACAGGGGACAGTTGTTCGCCCCCTATGGCCAGCGATGGTGTCAGCTGGCTGAACCGAGGTGCCGCTACCCACAGCTACTCGGTCTTGGAGGGGTTGAGCTTGAGTCTGTTGTCCCCCATCCAGACCCCGACGGCTTCCAAACACCGGGACATCACTTCGACAGCCTCGTTAGGGTGGTTTGGGGTTGAAATGTACAGCTGAGTGTCATCAGCGTACAGGTGGTACTCAACCCCAAAACCACGGATGATCTCACCCAGCGGCTTCACATATGCGTTGAACAGGAGAGGCGAGAGGACCGACCCCTGTGGCACCCCAAGTGAGTGGCCTCAGGGACGACCTCTGCCTCCCTGTCAACACACATTGCTTCCGGTCGGAGAGGTAGGAGCCGAACCACCGCAAAACGGTGCCTCCGACTCCCATCCCCTCCAACCGGCGCAATAGGATACCATGGTCGATGGTATCAAAAGCCGCCGAGAGGTCTAATAGGACCAGGATAGAGGAACAACCCCTATCTCTGGCCCTCCAGAGATCATCAACCAACGCGACCAAGGCTGTCTCAGTGCTGTGCCCGGGTCGGAAGCCGGACTGGCGTGGGTCTAGATAGTCGGATTTGTCCAGGTGTCGTGGAAACTGCTGCGCCACCACATTCTCAACAACCTTCGCCAAGAAGGGGAGGTTGGAGACTGGACGGTAATTAGCTAGCTCCATTGGGTCGAGCGAAGGTCTCTTGAGCAAGGGTCTCACCACCGCCTCTTTCAAGGCGGTTGGTAAGTATCCCTCACACATATGTGCTAGTTGTTCCTGACTCTAGGGGGCGGTGCTCATCTCCGTTTCAAAACCGAAGAGCCAGCGCTGTCTGAAGACATCTCCGTGGTCATGTGGCCGGCATGACTAAACGCTGAAGGCGCACGGAATGCTGTTACCTTCCCACCAAAGGTGGTTCCTATTTTTCTACTTGCATTTTTACAAGCTTTCGAACTGCTAGGTTGGCAGAAGCTGGGACAAGTAATGGGAGTTCACTCGGTTACGGGGCGCTGGGGATTCGAACCGCCGAACTGCTGACCTTTCTGATTGACAAGCCAGCATCTTAGCCACTGAGCCACTGCGTCCCTTGAGCATAGAATAGAATAAAACCTTTATTGGCTGTACTTGAAATGTACCCTAATCAACATAGAGTAAAATGAAATTTCGTTGCATTCAGGTCTCAAAAGATATCCCTTATGCATATACCCACACATATTATACGACACAGAGAGAAACAATGCAGTCTAGCCCGGATGTATACATGTACATGGCGAGAAAAATGAATTTTGCAAGTTTAACTAATGGATGCCATAGGAAACAAAGCTGTTACAGAATCTGGTAGCCCTGCTAGAAATACTTCGAAACCTCCTCCCACAGGGGAGTAACAGAAGCAGACAATGAAGTTGGTGTGTGGGGTCTCTAACAATGCACATTGCGCTTATAAGCAGTATCCTGAATAATAGGAAGCGATCTTCCTATAATCTTCTTGGCTGTCCTTACCACTCTCTGTATGGACTTTCTATTTGAGGCATACTGCCACCAAACCAAACTGGGATGCAGTTGGTTAAATTGCTGTCTATAATATCTTCCCCCACTTTTTCTTAGGGAAAGAAGAAGCAAGTGTATGAAGAGAATGTTGGAATCTTTGGACAAAATTTGAAAATATAATTTATAATGCATTTTGACCTGAGATCAGGTAGTCCTTGACTTATGACCACAACTGAGCCCAAAATTTCTGTCGGTAAGCAAGACAGTTGCTAAGTGAATTTTGGCCCATTTTGCGATGCTTCTTGCCACGGTTGTTAAATGAATCACTGCAGTTGCTAACTTATAACACGGTTATTAAGTGAACCTGACTTTCCCTTTGACTTTGCTTGTTGGAAGATCGCAAAAGGGGATCACATGCCCCCAGGACACAGCAACCGTCATATGTATGAATCAATTGCCACATGTCTGAATTTTGATCATGTGACCAGGGAGATTCTGCAATGGTCATAAGGGTGGAAATGGTCATGGGTCACTTTTTTCAGTGGTTGTTGTAACTTTGAACAGTCACTAAATGAACCGTTGTAAGTCGAGGACCACCTGTACATAAATAAATAAAATAACACAGCTTTCCCACTCAATAAGCATCAGGCAATGTGACAAGGAAACCCACTTTCTGCAGCATCTTTTCCTCTTGTTTTTCCCCAGACTTTTAGCTGGTGTTCCTAGCAACTTTTGCAGTTTTATTTTATTTATGTGAGTCCAAATAACAGAACTTAAGAAGTGGAAAATATTTCACGCCCTGAATTTGTTGTGACTATTTGTGTGGTCTGCGCATACAGATTTGTTAAGCTCCTCTATTGCTGCTACTTCATTTTTGCTCCCAGCTGTTCAATTAATTTCAATTATATTTCGCCTCCGATTCGGAAGCTGTTTTGGAACAATAGCCCATTGCGATCCCTATTTTTGGCTTTCCTCCTTGATTGCTTCTGCCAAGAATACCTAAAGTTTGGAAGAGAGGCAGGAGGAAGTTAGAAGAAGCTGGTGTCTTTTAAGATTTATGAACCCGTAAATTTAGAAAGGCCACTTGGTTATTGCCAGGGTGTTCTGGGGAACTTCTGTCCATGCATCTCGATGGCATGCAGGAAAAACAGAAAGGCGGTCACCTGTTTTAAAAGGCTTTATGAATGAGTACCGAGAAATGGATTCAATTAATCATGTTGGCCACTGGACAAACAATTGCATAGCTGTTGATATGCCTGAATAAGGAAATCGTCTCATAAAACGCCTTCCCACGACAGCTCCTCACCCCTCATGATCGCATCCCAAATAGCTTTTTGAAAAGGGGACAGGGAACTTATTCAAACAAAATATTAAACAGCGCCCATTTGTCATTTTCTTGCAGAGATCCGGCAGCGTCCTGCTGGGACTGGATATTACCATATGTGATATTACCATTAAAGAGCTTGTATTGAACATTGTTTATTTCTCTTGAAGCTCTCTCTTTGCAATTAGTAGTTTGGCTTCAAGAAGGTTGCCCCATCCCAATTTTGTAACGAAAATTAGCAGGTATTTCAGAGTTGGATCTACTGAATGCTCCTTTCTTGGGTTGATGTACGGGCATGCAAATCATACTCCTCTATTGGTATATAGTTTCAATTCTTGCTGTCAAATTTTGTCATGGACCTGGAATCTTAATGCATACTGTGCCCAGTCAGAAATGTTTCAGGCAGCATTGAATGAACTGAAGAACGTGTTACAGGCTCATTGCTATGACAACCTATGCCCATGATAAAGGATATTCTGTATGTACAGAAAACTCCATCAGCAGTAGAGATGGGTAGCTATAATAGGAATATTTAAGATGAGGGGGAAACTGTGCATTAGAATTATATGAATGCTTGATTTGAGATGTGTCATTTTTCTAGCTGGATCCTGGATGTGTTTTTATACTATCCTCAGTGGATCAATCATATTGGCTAGAGGAGGGCTTTCTCAGGATGTAGAGATCAATGGTGTAGTGAAGGGATAACCTGCCACAGCACAGCTCTAGAAGCCTTCTCCAGAAAGAATGATTGATGGTGTCATCTGCTGGAGAATCAACAGACCCTCCTTGCTCTGCAAGGTAACAGGATGGTTACAAGGCTTTCATACTATATTTGGGCAGTTTAGCCTGTGCAGATGGGAATCCACACCATTCAAGGCATATACTAAAGAGAAGATCAAAGAACATGAGGCAGACCCAGGAGAAGATGGAGAGAGAACATCAAAGATAACTTCAATAACACCAATTAACAATGGTTAAGGCCGCCAGAAGAGCAAGAGCCAACATCTGAAACAGAAGAGGAAGAGGAAAGAAGAGGAGAAGGAGGAGGAGGAGGAGGAGAAGCAGAAGCAGAAGAAAAAGAAGAAGCATATGAAGAGTGAAGACATTTGAAAAATAAAAAAGTGGAGATTGGACTGTTTTTTTCCTGTTTCCTTTGTTGGTTTTCATACTTTCTTCTTGCAAACTCCAGAAGCTTGGCTATTGAGAACAAAGAGAGGGCCTCTGGTGTCACTCCTAGACTGTGACATATGGGGTTTTGGGTGTTCTCTGAGCTTGGTTGTCTTCTTGCAGTGCATTGGTGCACTGATGATGTTCATTGGGTAATGAAACATCTGCAAGAGAACAAGCAATTACCAAGGAGATACAAATATTCTCCTTTACCCCTCGTGGTTTACCCCTCGTGGAAATGTGCCCGCCAGGTTATCGAGCATTTCACCAGCCTCGGGCCCAGGGAAGGGGCGGTGGGGTAGCAGTGATTATCCGGGAAGACTTAGAGCCGAGAGAGTTCACTGTGCCACAGACATCAGGGTGTGAGTCCCTTGTCATGAGATGGGGCCCAGGGAGGCAGTTGGGCCTGCTGATAGTATACCTGGCTCCTCGCTATACGTCAGCGGCCCTGCCTGAACTCCTCGAGCTGATCTCATCGGTGGCGGTTGAGACCCCCAAACTGTTAGTGATGGGGGATTTTAATCTGCCGTCGATGGGAGAAGCGTCTGAGGGGGTTCGGGAGTTCATGGCTTCCATGACAGCCATGGATCTGACCCAGTTAATTCAGGGCCCTACTCACGAGGGAGGCCACACGCTGGACCTTGTCTTTGTCTCTGGCCAGTGGACGAGTGATCTGGGAATAGGGGATCTAGCCATTATTCCCCTGTCATGGTCGGATCATTCACTTCTCCGGCTTGACTTCCCTGGAGCTACCCCCCACCGCGAGGAGGCGGAACCGGAAGGCATTAGATGGTTCCGCCCCAAGCGCCTGATGGAACCAGATAGGTTCCAGACGGAGCTTGGGCCACCTCCTGTGGATCTGACCCGCCCCCGAGTTGAGGACCTGGTGGACGCATGGAATAGTGCGACTACCGGGACCCTAGACCGGGTGGCGCCTTTGCGGCCTCTCCTGCGGCGACGAACCACCCTGGCCCCTTGGTTTACTGAGGAGCTAAGGGTGATGAAATGCCACAAGAGACGCCTAGAGAGTCGTTGGAGATCCTCCCGTTCCGAATTTGACCGAGCACAGGCACGGGCCTATTTGAGGACGTATCTTGTGGCATTAAGAGCGGCCAAACGTCAACATTGTGCCGCTCTTATTGCGTCCGCAGATAACCGCCCTGCCGCCCTGTTTCAGGTGACTCGCTCCCTCTTGTTTGAGAGACCGCGGGAAGCCCCTTTACAGGGCAGAGCAGAGGAGTTTGGGAAATATCTACAGGACAAAGTCGCTCAAATCCGGATGGGATGGGCCCCTTTCAGTGGTCCAGTAGAGACGCCCGTGGCGAGTCTTGAGGGACCGCTTTGGGAGGAGTTTGACTCGGTTGCCATCGAGGATTTGGACAGGTTGCGTGGACGTCTGCGACCCACCACATGTTTATTGGACCCGTGTCCCTCCTGGCTTGTACTGGCATCCTGGGAGGTTACGCGCGACTGGCTCCTGGGCCTAGTGAACGCCTCGTTGGGTGAGGGATCTCTACCGGCCGCCTTGAAAGAGGCGGTGGTGAGGCCCCTGCTCAAGAAGCCTTCCCTGGACCCAACGGACCTAGTCAATTATCGTCCTGTCTCCAACCTTCCTTTTTTAGCGAAGGTTGTAGAGAGTGTGGTGGCACAGCAGTTCCCACGTCACCTGGAGGAAAATGATTATCTAGACCCGCGCCAGTCTGGCTTCCGACCCGGGCACAGCACGGAGACGGCCTTGGTCGCATTGGTTGATGATCTCTGGAGGGCCAGAGATAGGGGTTGTTCCTCTATCCTGGTCCTATTAGATCTCTCGGCGGCGTTCGATACCATCGACCATGGTATCCTGTTGCACCGGCTAGAGGGGCTGGGAGTCAGGGGCACCGTTTTACGGTGGTTTGGCTCCTACCTCTCTGACCGGACGCAACGTGTGTTGGCAGGGGAGCAGAGTTCGACCCGGAGGTCACTCACATGTGGAGTGCCACAGGGATCGGTGCTCTCGCCTCTCCTGTTCAACACATACATGAAACCGCTGGGCGAGATCATCCGTGGTTTTGGGGTGGGATATCATCTGTATGCTGATGATACTCAGCTATACATTTCCACCCCGAACCACCCCAATGAGGCCGTCGAAATGATGTCCCGGTGTTTGGAGGCCGTACGGGTCTGGATGGATGGCAACCGACTAAAACTCAACCCTTCCAAGACGGAGTGGCTGTGGCTTCCGGCCCCCCGGTTCAACCAGGTGTTTCCATCTCTGGCCATTGGGGGCGTGCAACTAGCCCCCATGGAACAGGTGCGCAATTTGGGCGTCCTCCTAGATGCCCGGCTGTCCATGGATGACCATGTAACAGCCATGGCGAGGGGGGCGTTCCATCAGGTCCGCCTGATGCGCCAATTGCGCCCCTTATTGGACCGGGATGCCCTACGCACAGTCACCCATGCGCTAGTGACGTCTCGCCTGGACTACTGCAATGCTCTCTACATGGGGCTTCCCTTGAGATGCACTCGGAGACTACAGTTGGTCCAGAACGCGGCCGCGCGGGTGATTATGGGGAGGACTAGATACTCCCCTATAACACCTCTCCTGCGTGAGCTGCACTGGCTTCCTGTGGTCTACCGAGTGCGTTTCAAGGTTTTGATTATGATCTTTAAAGCGCTTCATGGCACAGGACCTAGTTACATGCAGGATCGCATCCTGCCCCACACATCCCTACGACCAATTCGCTCACACAGAGAGGGACTTCTCCGGGTGCCGTCCGCCAAACAGTGTCGGGGGGCGACACCCAGGAGCAGAGCCTTCTCTGTGATGGGCCCAGCCCTGTGGAATGACCTCCCCCGTGACATCAGGATTATTTCCGATCTCCGCTCCTTCCGTGTACAGTTGAAGATCCACCTCTTTCAATTATCTGGCCTGGCTCAACCGTAATTTTTCATATTCCTCCTGACTGTCTTTTTTAAATTTTAAATTTTTATTGTATATTGGGTTTTTATTATTGGGGTATGTTAATGGTTTTAATTGTCTAAATGTTGTAATCTATTACCTCCTCCGTGCATGTATGTCTTTGTATATATGTATGTTTATATATGTCCTAGTGTACGCCGCCCCGAGTCCTGGAAAGGGAGCGGCTAATAAATCCAAATTTATTATTATTAATTTATTATTATTATTATTTATTGGGACTATAGCATGCATTCTTCAAGGATGTTTACTGAACTCCCACAATATCTAGGAAGATGGTCAAAACCAATTTATTTTGCCAAACTTTTAATTGCTGACCATAATGATAGTCAATGTTAACTTTAGTTTCAATTTTTTTTAAAACAAAGTTTTATTGGTTTTTTAAAAATTTTACAGGGAAAAAGGTAATGGAAAGGTACAAATTTTGACGGTTGCAATGTGCGGTAGGTGCCCCCCCCTCCATACTCAAAGTATACATTTACAGAAAGTTCCATTACTTAAATAGTAACATATAGTCAGCATATAAATTCAGTTAATAATTTCGGTCAATTTATGTCAAGCAGATTTTCTTATTCATTTTTGTGATCTGAGTTTTCTCGGCGTCGCCCCATCTCCCCCCGCTGGCAGAGCTCCGGCCCCTCCCGTGTCCTGTGTATCTGGTATAGGATCATCTGGTTTTTCTAAGAGAGCTTTGCTTTTTTCCATAAAGGCCTGTGCCTCTATGGGTGTATTAATTCTAACTCTTGTGTCCTCCCAGAATACTAACATACCTTCAGGCATCAGCCATCTGAACCACACCCCCTTCTGGTATAATTTCTTCGCTAGCTTCGAATAGCTTTTTCTTTTTTCCCTTACTTTCTTGGGGATCTGTTTCAGAATGGTTATCTGCCTGTCCTGGTATTTCAAATCTTGCCCCCTTTGTGCACTCAGAATTTCATCTCTTGTACTTTTTCTGAGGAATTTAATGTGTACCTCCCTGGGTACGTTATGCGTTCTAGTGTAAGCTGAGTTGACTCTATAAACCAAATCTATTTCCCACCCCATCTGTTGTTTCTCTCTCTGGATGTATTCAGCCAAAATACTTGTCATAATGTCCCTTATATATTCATCATCTGCTTCCACCATATTTTGAAATCTAAGATAAAAGGACATTCTCTCAAATTCTATTTTCATCTGTTGGGTATCAAGTTCTTTGTTCCCCTTCTGTACCCCTTCCATCCATTCTGCTTGTTTTTTTCTTCCGTCAGCCTCGCAGCGAAGATGCCGGAGCGTCCCCCATCATGCTCCCCGGTGCCTAGAGTGAGGCGGGCCCCCCGGCTGCCGCCGATCCAGGGGATCCCCCGTGGTGCCGCTCCTTCGGCAGGAGCCTCTACGGGGCGTCCTGTGCCCCCCAAGGAGTGGGGAGCCCACCGGGAAAGCGCGGGGTGAGCAATGCTTGCCCGTCGCCGTCAGCCGCCGGAACCGGAAGTCCCTTTAGTTTCGATTTTAATCACATTCAATTTCATTACTATTTTCTTTTTTAAAAAAAAACATTTAAGTTTATTTTAGCCCTTTGAAAGGCACGGATCCATTTTTATCTCCCGGCTCAACATGATGGATTTCCTATTTTCACAATAAAAAGTAAGGCCAGTAATTTTTAAATTCACATTTTGCACTACAGGTAGTCCTCATATTCCAACCGTTTGTTTAGTGACCATTTGAAGTTACAACAGCACTGAAAAAAACTGAGTAACGGCCATTTTTCATACTTACATCCATTGCGGCATCCTCGTGGTCACATGATCAAAATTTGGATGCTTGGCAATTGGCTCATATTTGTGACCTTCTGACAAGCAAAGTCAATGAGGAAGCCAGGTTCACTTAACAATCATTTTGCTAACCTAACAACTGCAGTGATTCACTTAACAAGTATGGCACAAAAGGTCATAAAATGGGACAAAATTCACTTAACAACAGTCTTGCTTAGCCACAAAAAAATTGAGCTCAATTGTGTTGACTACCTGTTGACTACCTATATTTCTCATATTCATAAATAGGATTTCTGTCACCAATTCTGATTTATATTAATGAGCCAAATCTCCTCTTCTGAATTTTGCATGATTCCAAATTATCTGAAATGTAACAGCCGTTTTCCCCCCAAGAATGCAACGTTCCACAGTCTTGCATCTCAAAAGTCCAAATATTCTTGATCCAATTTCCCCCCAAACTTAGCTATTGTACACTGAGCATCCCTTTTGATTTTTATACTCTTGCATAGGACTGATGGGACACACAAATACCCACAGTTTTACAATTCAAGTTCACCTTTGGGTTGAGCATGCCAATATCACTGTGGCCACGGAGGAAGTGATGCAGACTGAAGGGCAACACAAGGAGACATTTAAAACAAAACAAAGCAAACACCATCACCATACGCTCCAGAATCGACAGCGACATAGGGAGCTGTTAGGAGTTGGGCAGGAGAAAGACAGACCCCCACCCCCCTCATCTTGCAGACTCTATTTTACATCAGGAGTCCTTACAGCAACTTTTATGTTCAATTAGATATCAATAATCTCAAGTTTGCAGTTCAAAGGCAGAGTGAAGAGTTCATGGCATTTGGCCTTTAGACAGTGACTCAGAGGAAAAGGCTAGATGAAATAAAATGTCAGTATTAAAAAAAATGTCCAGACTTGCTCAACTGTGAGAAGCTGCTTGACAGTGAAAGGGGCAGTATATAAATCAAATGATAGATAGGTGATAGATGGATGGATGGATAGATAGATAGATGATAGGTAGATAGATAGATAAATAGATAAATAGGTAGATAGATAGATAGATAGATAGATAGATAGATAGATAGATAGATAGATAGTTGATAGATATATAGATGATAGATGATTGATAGATAGCTGATAGTTAGATATAGATGATAGATAGATAGTTGTTTGATAGATGATAGATAGTTGATAGATGATAGCTAGATAGATAATTGATAGATGATAGATAGATAGACAGACATTCTAATCAGCAGATAATTGCTGCTGATTAGTAAGTTGAAAATATTCTTACCTGAAAGGTGCTTCAGGTATATCCCATTTCTCCGGCTGTTTCTAGCTTTCCGCATTCCTTAATATTCATCAGTGAAGTTACACCAATGTATCTTATTGTGTTTAATGGTTGGCTAAACCAGATCAGGGTGATTACCCCCTAAGGGACTCTTAGTAAACCTTGTTTTAACAAGCTTAAATCTATACTACTGTCAAGCGCTAATTGCCCCGTTAGGCTCACTTTGCATGGCTGCTGATTACTAAGGGGGCAGTGGCAGCACATAGGAAGAGAAAAGCAAAACAATGCATGCAAAATCATGCATAGTGAAATAGAGCCACAGGCTGGGGAAAGGATGGGAACCACAGAAAAACAATTCAGCAAAAGATCAGAGTTCCAATTATATAAATAGAACAGGATCCCAACTGTTACAACTTCCTGTATATTAGCATTTGTTGTAGGCATACAGAACATATTGCTGTTGCCACGCTAAGATAGTTGTAACAGCTTTCCCTTATTTGTGTTATAATTTGAATGTCTAAAGAACAGGTAATTGGTCAACATGGTTTGATCTGTCAAGCCAAAATCAAAATGGCCTTAGTATTTAGGAAGCCTAAATACTAGGAGCTGTGGTGGTGCAGTGGTTAGAATGCAGCATTGCATCCTGACTGGTTCAAGATTGCTCCTGTTTTCCATCCTTCCAAGGTCGGCAAAATGAGGGCCCAGATTATTAGGGACAATATGTTGACATTGTACTGCCCAGACAGTGCTGTAAAGCGCTATAGAGTGGTATATAAGTCTAAGTGCTATTGCTATATTTTTATTTTAGTTGGTGCATTAGCTGAAGTAGATGAACTAAAACTCCCAGTACCTTGAGCGCCCACTGCCAATGATGAGAAATGTTGGCAGCTGTACTGTACGATTTCTCCATGTTAGACTTTGAAGTAATCCATTTGTCTTTGTCATCTATCTCTTTGCAGTCATAGCCAGAAAACAGAGGACTAAAGCAACACCCATCCGTTCTTTTTCTTCTAGTAGCATGAATTTCATGTGTTTCTCAGTAATGGTTTTCTCTTATCTTCACTACCAGTTTGGAACTGGGAGTGCGCGTGCATGTGCAGAAGTTTCTGCACATGCACAGAGTGTCCGTGATGATGTCTGGATGGGTGGGTGGAGCCTCCCACTGCTGCTACAGGTTCGCCTGAACTGTGGCGAACTGGCAGAATACCACCTCTGGTGTTTCTGCTCTGAACACATTCATTCTCTCTCTCTCCTTCCCTCTCCCTCTCCTTCCCCCTCCCTCCCCTCTCTTTCCCCTCTCTCCCCTATACTTACCATCACAACTGGGACCACCGATTCTAGTAATTGAACAAAACGATAATTGAGTGAGACAACCCCAGAGGTGGGTTCCTACCAATCCAGACCAGTTTGGCTGAGTAGCTAGTAACTTGGCCTGCCATGCCCCTGAACCGGTTCTATCAGCGGCACCACAGGCACCGCCATCTTGTTTTTTGCTTCTGTGCATGCCCAAGCATTTTTTTACTACTGCGCATGAGCACATAGTTTGTCCCAAATGCGCACCCGCTGGAAGCGTGCGCCAGCCCAAACCATGTCCTTGAGTGAACCGGCAGTAGCAGAAGGCGGAACCCACCCCTGGACAACACATGGCTGTTTTGCTCAGTGACTGCAACCTCAGCAGTTCCAGTTGTGGCTGCTAAGCGATCACACCACTTGTAAAGGGCAATGCCAGTGGAAAAGCCTATCCCTGCCCCACCACACCTGGGAGGCTCAGTGCTGTGCAAGGAAAGACTAGGCACAGAGTCTCTGAGATTCACAGACAGATCTCCACACTCCTGAAATGAATGAACCAATTGTCTCCTGCAAACTCCCCTCCCCTTTCGCTCCTCTTTTATTTCCTATGGGAGGGGCCACTCACTGTCCACCTGTGGCTTTACTCCCAAGTTGACCCTGATTTCTGAGCTGTTCTGTTCTTCTGGCAACTCTGGGAACAGGCTCCAGCTGTTCCTCTGCCTCACTGCTGTCTAGCTCCGAAAGCAGCTCAGAACTGCCAGAGGGCCTTGACCCACTCTCTGCCTCCTCTGACACAGAGCCTTCACCCGAGCCTTCCCCAGCCTCCAGGACTGGCCCATGTTCCTTCCTAACCTCTTTACTGTCCAACTCTGTGGTCAGCTCAGCTGGCCTCTGACAGGCCACAACAATGGGAATGCTTGCAGACCAGCTCTCTGGAGAGAAAGAGATGGCAAATGGTAGGTTTAATTTTCACTAATGTGCTGAAGACCAGAGTAGGATTATGTGGTAAATTCAGGATTGTTGAGAGAAACAAGGTGTAGAACAAAACAGAAACCCAAAGGAAGGAAGATTCAGTGGAGGCAATGGGGCAGAAAAAATAAGTCTTGAAAAGGATAAATGAAGGAGAAGAAAACTTGAAAACAAGTGCACAGAGGAGAGAGAAATAAAGCAATAAGTAACAGATGACGAATAGTTCGATTACCCATGTCCAGTCATATCTGCACCTTGACACAGCCCATGTTCAACTATACATGGGATGTATCACAGAGAGATTGCTCTTCACACGCGGAGAGAATATTAACACTGTACAGTGCACAACAGGGACTTGAATAAAACACTGGTAGATTAATTACAAAATATACAGCACCGCTCCAATATTTGACATCTAATACAGAATGGAGAAATTGGGTTAGATTAACCCAATTGATCTTAGACCAGCAGCTGAGTAGAGCAGAGGAAATATTGAGTTTAGTAGAGAAAATAAAGAACAATGGCAAGAATGCTGCAGTTTTTAAACAAGGGGACAGGAAAAGCTCTAGTACAGGTCGTTCTCGACTTACAACCACAGTTGAGGCCAGAATTTCTGCTGCTAAGTAAGGCAGTTGTTAAGTGAATTTCACTGCATTTTATGACCTTTCTTGCCATAGTTAAAAAATCACTGGGGTTGTTAAGTTAGTAACACCATTGCTGAGTGAATCTGGTTTCCCCATTGACTTTGCTGGTCAGAAGGTTGCAAAAGGTGATCCCTTGAGCCCAGGATACTGCATCCGTCATAAATATGAGTCAGTTGCCCAGCGTCTGAATTTTGATCATTTTATGGGGATACCATAACAGTCATAAATGTGAAAAATGATCATGTCACTTTTTTTTCCAGTGCTGTTGTAATTTTGAATGGTTACTAAACAAACTGTTGTAAGTCAAGGATTCACCTGTAGAAGGGAAGGGAGTTGAACGTGCAATGGAGAAGATTTTGGCATGGAAGAATTGCAGAAAGAAGTTATAGAAAGACAATGGAGTGCCTTCCACATGTCTGAAAGTTTTGCATCACTTATTTAGTAAGCTTCTTTCCCAGTCCTTGGTAATTATCCTTCCTGTCCACTCCTTAAACCAACCAGTGGTTTCTCCAACTTAGCAATGGGGGGTGGGGTGGGCGGGCTGCTAAACTGCTGATTGCTGCCCAGCCCTTTCTTGTTCTTCCCTCACTAAGGATTACTTTGACAGCTAGAAAAACGGTTGCTTTAATCCCTCGTTGGCTACTGTGCAGAGGGAATACCAAAACCACACTATATCAGTGACTCAGGAGGGTGAGAGAATGGGTGCAAGGGCAGGAAGTGGGAATTCAAGAGGTGTGCTCTATTGGGAGGTACTCACCCTACAGTCCTAGTGGGGCTGCTTCACTTTTATGACATTTTATGCCCTTGTGGGGACACAGGAGAGTGGTCTCCGTTTGGTATGGCCCTCACAGTGCAATGGATTGAGAAAAGGAATAGTGTGTGTTTTTGGTTTCAAAAACGGGGGGTGGGGATTTCTACATATTTTATGGATCTCACTTCTGGTTTGAGTGTCTAATGTAGGAAGAATCATAAGACCTCCCCACCTCCCTTTATTTCCATGACCCCAGGGAAGGCAAAGAAAAACCATCCACAGAAGGTAAAGCAATCCCTGCCTCCCAGCCAGAATGGACTCAAGTATCCCCAGTTAGAAGACTGAGACAGGCGGAATTGACAGGATTAAGTCAGAAAATACAAAGCCACACATTCCCCACCGTCCCCCAAGGCTAGCTTTATCCTGAGCACCACCCAGAAAATCAAATAGGGACAATTAGAATGCAGAAAGGCACATTATAAATCTAATCAAATAACCCTACTAGGCATCTCAATCTCAAAAGTCCAAGAGGGTATAAAAACCACTCTACTCACCATGGCAGGCTGTCACCACCCCAGAAACATGTTGCTGTCACTGTTGTTTTGGGCTATCAAATAAATGGAGACCTCCTTTCCTGCAGCCTGCTTCCAATTTTTTCCAGCGTCTTTCTCCTGGCTTGGAACTGGACCAGATTTTACTTTCAACAATTGGTTACCCCTAGCTCACTTTTAGTCTTAGAGCTGCCCCTGTTTTCCCCTCGCCCTACTCTAGAGTTTCGAAGATGGCATATTTAGGAACAGCATTTGTTTCCTTCACATCATCACAACAAATAAGGAATGTATCTTTCTTTGGGACTGTTGCACTAGGAATGCATTTTCTCAATAAAATAAAACTTAGTAACATCAGGCCTACTGGATTTAACTCTCTCTACCATTTAATAATTTCAAATAAGCTTCCAGGAAAAAGCAGTGCGGCTCACCCTTCTCAGAGAATTTTTTTGTACTGCTTCTGAATTTTTAATCAGATATATGACTATCTGGCATGAATAGCAAAGACAGTTAAGGAAAACTGTCTGACTCAATCGGCCCTTCTTTCGCTGATGTTCTGAATATCACTACATTGCTAATTTAACTTTGTGTCAATTCCTCCTTCTCCTCCAAATACTGAAACTTACCAGGAGGATGAGCTAACGTCGCAACGATACGGACGTGCGGTCTCGATGGTCCGAGACCGCAGCCAATACTTTTGCTGCTGGGTGGTCCAATCGGACCTAAACCGTCCCGCAGAGATGGTGAACAGGAAGAATACGTCTTGCTGATCTCAGGGACATCGCAAAATAGACTTCTTCTATTTTTTTCTTTATTATTCTTTGTAACCTATGGACTAAAATTCTCCTCTTTCATTACTGTGGGTGTTCTTTTAACTCATTCAAGAATCGACCTTTTTTTTGAAATACAAAAAAGATACAAAAAGAAACAAAGAAAATTGCAACAATAACACTGCTACTCGGAGGCTGGAGGTTTGTGTATTGGAAATGAAACACTCTTACTTTTCTCACTGATTATCCTGGCTTGGCACTCCAAGATCTCACTGCTTGTTTATAAAGAGTGATAAGAAGAAAAGCATACAGATGTCCCTTTGAAGTATATCTCTAACCAGAGAAAAGTGAAAACTTTATTGTGAATCTATGCTTAATCTTGTTAAAACCTTCCAAGCTAGAGCAGCAGTGTTTGTTAGCTGGAGATAATGGCACAATTTCAACAGCAGAAAGAAACAAAAGAATATCTGCAAAAGATATTCTTAGAAATACAGAAATTATCAAACACATATGAGAGGATAGAGAAGAAGTTGGAAGACTTAGAGCATTTAACAATAAAATATGATGAAGTTGGAGATGTTTATCAAGGGGAAAAAGTGGTGGTTAGAATGCTAAAAATCGAAGAGGAAAATGAGTATAAAGAAATAAAATTTGCTGATATTTATGGTGATTGGTTTGTCTCTGAAAATGGAAAGAGTGGAATACTGAAAGAGGAATTAAATGGAGGGGAAATCTACCCTAGATGGCAAGACACAGAAGAAGAAAAAACAAAATAATTTATGGATTTAAAGAGAAATTTTATTAGCAACATCATTGATAACATTACCGACAATCAAAGATAAGCTGATTAAGGAAACAGAAGAAGGGCATCGAAATTACATGAGAGTTTTTATAAGCAAGGAGTTGCTAAGAGGAGTCCATACAAATTTGATTAAGGAGATGATTACAGGACTGACACCACAAATGGCAGAAGATATGAGACTGTTTTGCTACTGGAAAGATACAGGTTGATAGATGGAAGAGTATAATTTAAAACTAGTTAAACTTAGTGAAATTTAGTGACAATAGATATAGTTAAATAAATAATTGATAATGATAATAATGTATACAATGTGTAATGTTATGATAAGTAATAATTGGATATGAATATTGAATGGTACCCATGAAAGGAAGATTAGAAATCCTTTTGGATTATATATAAAGGTTAATAAAAAAGAACTAAGTTAGATACAGTTAAGTCTTGATTATTAGGGGGAAAATGTTATGATGCAGAATATAGTTAAATAAAGGAGGGATAATGATAACAACGTATATACAGGTATGGGTACAACATAAGGAAACTCAATGTAAACTATAAACAGTGTTTTGGAAAGGAGGATTAGAAAACTTTGTTATTAAATATTATGGATGTTTAGCTAGAATAGGGTATAAGGATCCAGTGTTATTGGAGGATTTTAGAAATAGTAAATGAAATGCCAGTATG
Source organism: Natrix helvetica (assembly GCF_964273705.1). NCBI lineage: Eukaryota > Metazoa > Chordata > Lepidosauria > Squamata > Natricidae > Natrix > Natrix helvetica. Next base: position 85,434,374 of record NC_138552.1, read on the forward strand.
TGGTTATGTATTAAATCTTGGTATATTTTATGATGAAGGACATTTAAACAATTATAGTCAAATGAAAATGGAGGTATGAAGATAGTAACATGTATAAATATCTGAGTTAAAATACTTGAGTTAATATGAATTATGTTTGTTGACTGTGGAAGAGATGCACGAAAGCCTTTTTGTAACCAACTGATACACTTTCTACAGTATGTAAAGAAAGATGTGTTGTGTTTGTTTTGAAAATTAAAAATTAAAAAAATATTTAAAAAAAAGAATTTTCAATGTTCTTAGATTATTTTAAATAATCGAGCTACATAAATTCTTAATAAAATGCAAATTGAACCCAATCTACATTGCTACACGTAAGTTGCAGAACTAATCCTTCCAGGGTCATCCCACCACATCCGGGAGAAGAGGGATCTCCTTCCCAAGACCATCCAATTTCCCAAAAGGCTGCAGCTTTATAGATGCTATATTGATCAATGTGATTTCTACACAACTTGTGCCAGTTCAGAATCAGTTCTGATTGCAATTATATTTGAAAGCTGATCTTTTTTTCTTACGTGTGTGTCTGTGTGTTTGGTTCAGAGATGGTTTTGCCTGAAACTGGAGTAATCTCTCTTTTTTTTACCTTTTCAGTGTTGCTGTTACGCAGTTTTTGAGTGGTTTATGACCCATTGCTAGGTATTCTTACTTTTCCCTACTTCTACCTATCGCCTTACTATCCTACTCATTTCCTGTTTGTCATCTGCTGGATTTTATGTGTTGTGTTTGTTTTGAAAATAAAAAAATTTTTTTTTAAAAAAAGATATATGACTATCTGGCATGAATAGCAAAGACAGTTAAGGAAAACTGTCTGACTCAATCAGCCCTTCTTTGGCTGATGTTCTGAATATCACTACATTTCTTACTTAACTTTGTGTCAATTCCTCCTTCTCCTCCAAATGCTGAAACTTACCAATGTTCCAAAAGATTAAAAACAAAATGTCACCTGGCCCTTTTACCCTGGTAGTTCTTGAGTTCATTTGTGTTATCCAGGCAGGCATTCCACCTGGATTCCAAATTTTCTTCCTGAAGTGGTTCTCAGCAGCCCATGGTTTTGGAGCATACATGGTCCTCATCACACTTGTTTTTTTTGTTTTCCTTTTTAAAGGGTTTTTTTTTTAAAAAAGGGACAAATATGTACACCACATGAATTTTGGGCCTCTCTTAATCATGCTGATTCTTTTTTCTCTTTTGGCTCCTAGCTAAAAGTTAGTTTACTTTGTTGTTAAGGGAAACAGCAGAAGAAATCCAGAGGTGGTATTCATCCAGTTCTGACCAGTCCTGGTGAACCAGGACCGGAAATTTTGAGTAGTTCAGAGAACTGGCAAATACCACCTCAGTCTGGTTCCGCCAATCTATTCGCTGCCTCCTGCGTCCCAGCTGATCGGCTGAGTCTTCTTTGTTGTCCTGCCCAAGAAAATGGAGCTGGAAAGTAGATTAGTGGGGTGGGGAGGGAATGGGGATTTTACAGTATCCTTGCCCTGAAGTGAGGTGGAAATAGAGATTTTACAGTACCCTTCCCCTTACATGCCTGCCAAGCCACGCCACGCCCACAGTAAAAAAAATTGAATCCCACCACTGAAGAAATCCAGAGGAAATCTGCAAACAAGAAATTTCAGGCAGAAGAATAAGTTAAGATACTCATAAACGTGCAATGCTAATGAAGTAACATCTGTCTTTTTTATTGAGGGGCAGATGTGTAGCAATGGTCTTGTGTCAGCAATGACAAACTAGGTTGTTTCATCCTGGGTCATTAGGATCCAGCAATGTCACGATGTTAAAAAGTTTGCTAGGCATGAACTGACATTCAAGAGTTAAACTAAGAAAGCTTTATTGCGCAGGTCATAAAACAAAAAGTTCTTATCTGAAAGTGATTTATTGCGCATGCGGTTACACATTCCAAAATTCCTTCTTCTTTGTTCGGCTGCCAACTTGGCAGACGTAGCTTTCATTATCAAAATGTAACCATTAGTTATTTCTGTTTCATTTACTTTTTTTTATTTTATTATTAAAGTTTGTTTATTAATTAGAATACTTTTAAAGACTTTTATTTTTCTCAATATCTCAAAAGATATGCGGAAGGGAATCAGCCACGGTCCATTGATCTCAGATATCAGGCGTTTTTTCCCCCTGACAAGCAATAACCGTAGAAAATGAGGCAAGTGAAAACATGAGAAACACAATATTAATGAGGGAACAATGGAATTCAGCTGTAACTGCAAAGCAAAATAGAAGACACACCACCGCTGTGTATTAATTGCTTACGAATGATATGATGTATGCTTACTGTACTCTGCTATTTCAATTTTTAACCACTAATTGTTTTAAGAATGTGAACTGTTCCATTGACAAGAAGGAGAAGATATGACACTCCAGTACAGGGATTAGAATGTCCTTCTTAAACCTTTTGCTAGCCCCTGCGGCTTTAATCTGGATTAAATCTAATCTCATCTAAATTATCTGTAATTTGCATAGAAACATAGATGTCTGTTCCTAATGCCAATGATGTCAAAATGATTGGGTGGTGGGTTGGTGGGGATGGTTCTTAGGTGTCATCATTTAGGAGCGTCTAACACAGTGATGGCGAACCTTTTTTGGCTCGCGTGCCACAAGTGGGGGGAGCGCAGGGGGGTCGTGTGCGGGCGTGCTGCACCCATAATGCAACTCGCGACCCCCCAGTGCACATGCACGCACTACGCACGACCCCCCCATTTTTACATGTTTTTTTCGCCCTCCCCAGGCTCCAGGGACTTTATAGGAGCCTGGGGAGGGCGAAAAGAGCCTCCTCCGCCGCCGCGGAGCCCTCCAGAGGCTTCAGGGACTGTCCGGAGGCTTCCCTAAAGCCTTCGGAGCGCTTAAAACCACCCTCCGAGCAAACCGGAAGTGACTTCCGGTTTGCTGGGAGGGTGGTTTTAAGCGTTCCGAAGGCATCAGGGACCGTCCGAGGCTTCCCTGAAGGCTTTGGAACGCTTAAAACCACCCTCTGAGCAACCCGGAAGTCACTTCCAGTTTGATCGGAGGGTGGTTTTAAGCGTTCCGAAGGCTTTAGGGACGGTTCCTGAAGCCTCCGGGGGGGCGGGGGAGGCTCTTTTCGCCCTCCCCAGGCTCCTATAAAGCCTCTGGAGCCTGGGGAAGGTGAAAAATAGCTTTTAAAAAGGTGAACTCAGCTGGCCAGCGCGCGCATGCGCACTGGCCAGCTGACAGGGCAGCGCCTTGCGTGCCCTGACAAATGGCTCCGCGTGCCACTTGTGGCACACGTGCCATAGGTTCGCCATCACTGGTCTAACACATACTTGAGAATAGTCTGCAGTCTGTTCAGCTCCCCAAAGTTATTTTGGTATGCATTATTTACATTTTATTAATATAGGACTTTTGCTTTATTTTACTATTTTACTGTTGTAAATTAGCCTGGTAGGGCACAGAGTTCTTAAATAAAGAGATTTTCTGGGTTCATGCCTCTGCTATATATTCAGATCTTCTAAATCCTCACATTTGATGTTCACTGGTATGTAGTTTATTTTTCTGCTGTCGTATATATCAATAAGTGATGTTGTCGCGGCTCCAGATTTCAGTAATAGTGCTGACCTAAGGAAATGCTGGTGATTGAAGGAAATATTAATGCTGTTGTGGCCCACCAGCGGCCAGCAGAGCTGGCAGCAGAGTTGGAGAGTGAGGAGGTTTGGGAGGAGCATGGCCCAGTCCTGGAGGCTGGGGAAGGCTCGGACGAGGGCTCTGTGTTGGAGGCAGGGATGGGGCCGAGGCCATCTAGCAGTGATCAAGTGCCTACAGAGCTAGACAGCAGTGAGGCAGAGGAACAGCTAGAGCCTCTTCTCAGTGTGCACATGCTCAGAGCTCCAGAAGAAAAGAACAACTCAGAAATCAGAATAGACTTGGGAGTAAAGTTACAGGTGGAAGGTGATTGGCCTCTCCCATACAAAATAAAAGAGGAGCGAAAGGGGAGTGGGCTTTTGCAGGAAACAATTCGTTCATTCGTTTCAGGAGTGTGAAGATCTGTCCATGAATCTCAGAGACTCTGTGCCCAGTCTTTCCTTGCACAGCACCTCATTTGGAAAATATTTACATGGCAGCTTTCCAAGATAGATAAGGTCTGTAGTCATAAATATTCCTTTGAAAGACTGTTTGCCAGGTCTTACTGACTGGGAATGAGAGAAATTCACATTCATTTAATAAAAAGGGCTTTGTCGGTACCAGGATTCTGCTCGTGCATTTTGGGGAAGCCTAGGTAAGAACAAATGCCAACAGGGAACCGAAGCATCATGACCAAACTCAGACCTAGAAATGCCACCGAGTTGCCACGGGATTAAGATATCTCAGATTCTTCTAATTTAAGATCCCAAGACTAGGCAGTGATTATAACCTCCATGCTGCCATTCATTTCTAGTCCATTAAATTTGAGTACCAAGGCAATATAAACACGTGGACAGGTTTGAGAGTGAATTCCATCCAGATGAAGAAGCTGCCATTTTAAGGCTGTTTTATGTAAGGGGATAGAACCTAAAATAGGGATTCACTAACCAAGTTCTGGAAGCATCAAAAGGCTCACCTTAGACTTCTGAGGAAGCAACAGTTCCTCAGCTCCGTTAGGAGCAGAGCCGATGACTGACCGAAAAAGTTGGTGAATTAATCCATGCCTTGACTTCCTCTCCGGATAAAGGGGAGGACTTGAGATCACCCACAGAGCTGCATAGAGATGTTCCCTGTGAGGAGACCTTAAACTTAATGGTCTCTATTGTGTTTCAGAGCACTGGCCTTCTGGAGAGTTAGCTTTGCCAAAACCGCACACAGTTCAGTCTACAAGGGAGACTGGATTTGCCCACCTCCTTCCTTAGTCAGTTTTATTAAACATGTAAGTTGCTTTTTAGATATTAAGAACCTTCAGAAGGACAACTTTTTATTACAGCTGGGTAATTTTCTTTCAAGCCACAGCGAAAGAAGTTTTGTTGTAAGTTTAACATTTGAAAATGTTTATATTTGGAAGTAAGCAGCAAAATGGTGATTTGAATGTTGATTTGGGAAAGTTTTTAAACGAACTAAGGGGCCACATTGACTGGCAATAAGATTTTGAAATAATTACAAGGATACTTCCTGCAGCTTGTTTAAAATCTTATTAAAATATATATGAAGATTTTGAATTTAAGTGTAAGAAATATATTTCTCGGAAAATGTTCTGGATGAGAGAAAAACATGATAAGAGCAGACCTTGAAGGTTGGTTACTAGAGGCAACCAGAAAGAATCGAAGATTATAATTAAAGGAGAAGGCTCACTAATACAGAATGGAGAAAAGTATTTTAACTTTGGAAGAATTCAAAGAAATTTGACAACGATGTACCCAGAACTTTCTCTGTTTTATAACTTTCTCTTTTTTTCTGCAATATACTTCTAAAATGGCCTCAAAGGAAGAGATAGAAGAGGATATAACTGGAAACCAGGCTTTTTTAAAATATGGATTTAAAATTTGCAGGTTACAAGAACTATGCTGACAAAGATATTACACATGACCTACAAATGAAACCAGTGATGTGCGGTGAGGTTTATGGCTGGTAAGGCTGCTGACGTCATCAGGAAGGTGGGGAATGGGACCACGTGTGCTGGAGGCTCAGGCTACCTCAGCCTCCAGCACACATGATCCCATTCCCCGCCTTCCTGAGCGTGCTCCACCGGCTCGCGCTCCACAGTCCTCGAAAGCGACTGGGGAACGACGAGAACCTTCCTGCCTCTGCTGGACTTTGCGCACTCCTTAAGGAGCGTGCGAAATCCAGCAGAGGCAGGAAGGTTCTCATAGTTCCCCAGTCGCTTTCGTGCCTTCGTCATCTGGGAGCGCTGACATTTCTGCCTCCGCCCTCCGCAGCTCCCGGGCCCGCACGGACGGAGGTAGCCAGAATGGCGCCAAGGCAGTCCGGCGGGTGAGCGACCGAGGATCAGGCTGCCTCGCTCGCTCTTTCATCCGCCTGGACCGCCTCGGCGTCGCTGTGGCTACATCCGTCCGGCCACGCCCGGGAGCTGCGGAGGGCGGAGGCAGAAATGTTGTCGGCGCTGCCGGATGACGAAGGCACGAAAGCGACAGTCCCGGGCGCAGCCGGACGGATGTATATTATATATATATAATATTATATACTATTATTTCATGAAGAGAGGTGAGGCTCTCCCTCCTCTGCCTCCCGTGACCGCACATCCCTGAATGAAACCAGCTGAGGTTTTAATAGTTAAAAGGGACACACAAATAATAATCCAGAACATATGTGGATTTTGGATATTTGGATATTTGGATTTTAACTCAGAAAAGTTACTTGGATAATTTTATTACTTTGGATTTACAAAAGAGTTTGTTATAGTTATGAAGGAATTCTTGGGAAAAGAAATAAGCTTTTGAGACATTATTTAAAAGAAAAAAAATATGGAGGCTATTAAAAGTAAAAGATGGTTACAAAGTTGGCTTCATCCAAGGTTAAAATGAATATGATTTTTTCCTAGTAGATTTTTAATGGGTTTTCTTGATTAAGGTTGAATTATGAGACTTTACAATCATAAATCATACTTTCCCACAAACATCCTGAGCCCGGCTTGCCGTTTCTCTTTGGCAGCCTACACATGTCCTTCTAAACTTTCTATGACCCATCCATTGACAGGACATGACAAACATGAAGATTTGAGTTTAGGATGTTGAACTTGCCTTATGGAGACTTGAACATGAATCCCCTTTTGATTGTGGAGCTCCTCAAGTGCTATGGGACAGCCCATCCCTGGCAGCCCATCCATCTTGCAAGGTTATTGTAGTGGGGACAAGAGTAGGGATACCTGCACATATAGTATTTTGAGCTCTTGTTATCAAGTCAAGCTAAATTATGTAAATGCCATGCAAATGCCAAACCATTTCTGAATTCAGAGCCTCTTTTTTTTGGCCTATTTTCCAGACAGAAAACTGGGAAAACATGATAAGAATGTCTAGTCTGGAAGATAATCAGTCTGTTGACATAATCAGGAATGCCATGTCAGACAGCGCAAAACATTTTCAAAATAGGCCACTCAAGAAAATGAGGTCTTTCTCTGCACCACTTGCTGCTTTGCTTCTTCTCCCCCCAACCTTCCCTCCTCCTCTAGAAACTCATAGCCTTCAAAATAGCACTTTGGGAGTGGCGATTTTCATCAGTAAAACCCTATTGGATCTCTAATCTCTCCTGTGCCTTAGTCTCTGGAGAGTCCTGGTTGAACTCAGCTTGGGTGGAGTAATGTCTAGCCTGCTGAATGGCGATTAGAAACCAAATTTTAGCCAAGATCCTCCAGCTTCTAGAGGTATTGGGGAAATAAAACAGGAGCAGGAGTCTTTTGGAGGAAAATCACAACTTAACTATACCCAATAGGAATGTGTGTTCTGCTTGCATGGATTTGCCCATAATAAGCATGTCATGCTTTGGCACAGCAGATTCCATCTCTTTTCCATTCTTTTTATATAGAAAGCTAAACCTTTGTTAGTTGTATTAGCAAGAAGCCAGTTGAAGAGAGATGCACCCCTTCTAATATTATTAGTGTTGTGGCCTGCCAGTGGTCAGCGGATATGGAAGCAGATTCAGACAGTAAGGAGGTTGGGGAGAAGCATGAGCCAATCCTGGAGTCTGGAGAAGAATCTGATGAGGACTCTGCGTCAAGGGCAGAGAAGGGGCCAGGGCCATCTGACAGTTATCAGCTGCCTTTGGAGTTGGACATCAGTGGGGCAGACAGGGACGTGCTTTTAGGGGAGGCAGGGGAGGCAGGGCCTCACCTCTATTCATGAAATAATAGTAAATAATCCCGGTGCGCCCGGGAGCTGCGGAGGCAGAAATGTCGGCGCTTCCAGATGATGAAGGCACGAAAGCGACTTTGACATCGGGAGCGCTGACAACATTTCTGCCTCCACCCTCCGCAGCTCCCGGGTGCGCCCGGATGGAGGTAGCCAGAATGGCACCGAGGCAGTCCGGCGGGCAAGCGACCGAGGATCAGGCTGCCTCGCTCGCTCTTTCGTCCGCCCGGACCGCCTCGGCGTCGCTGTGGCTACATCCGGCCGGACGAAAGAGCGAGCGAGGCAGCCTGATCCTTGGTCGCTCGCCCGCCGGACTGCCTTGGTGCCATTCTGGCTACCTCTGTCCGGGCACGCCCGGGAGCTGCGGAGGGTGGAGGCAGAAATGTCGGCGCTGCCGGAGGACAAAGGCACGAAAGCGCAGCGGCTTGAATGGGAAAGCAATTAAAGGGGCTGCGCTTTCACCCCGCTCAAGCCTTGCTGCCTGCATGGGAAAGCAACGAAAGGGGCAGCGAGGGCGGGCGGGAAAGCAACGAAAGGGGCAGCGAGGCCGGGTGGTGGCTGCAGGCAGCAAGGCTTGAGCGTGGTGAAAGCGCAGCCCCTTTCGTTGCTTTCCCATTCACCCCACTCAAGCCTTGCCCGAGGGAGCTGGGGATCGGGCTTTGGGTTGGTGGGAGACCTTGAAGGAGTGGGGGGGGGAAGGGACTGGCGCCGGCGGAGGAAGCAATGGTTCGCGGATCAGCGCACTCCACGGTCCCCTTAATGTTCACTCAGGAAGGCGGAGAATGGGACCATGTGTGCTGGAGGCTGAGGCTGAAGAACAGCTGGAGCCTAGTGTGCGCATTCTCAGAGCTGCCAGGAGAAAGGAACAGATAAAGAACAAGGGTCAACTCGGGAGTAAAGTCACAGGTGGACGGTGAATGACCAATCTCATAGGGAATAAAGAGGAGTGAAAGGGGAGGGGAGTTTTCAAGAGACAATTAGTTCAATTCATTAGAGTGAAGATCTGTTCCTGACTTCTTTCCAAGTATTGTCTGCTATAGTGTGGCATTTGGAAAATGTCGGCCTGGAAGCTCTCCACGCCTGATAAAGGTCTGTAGTTGTGAAATCTCTTGAAAGACTGTTGGCCGGGACTTTGCTGGAGAGGAATTCCCTTTCACCTAAATAAAAGGGGTTTTATCGGGATGAGGAGTTGGTTTCATGCTTTTGGGAAGCCTAAGTCAGAACAATTAGCCCTGACTGCCCTCCGATGGAACATGTAGGGGCCGCATCTCTTCCTTTAGATTAACCACTGGAAGGTAGTATGGGCTAATGGGTATCCAAGTTCTCATTCTTATTCCTTGAGGTTTAGCCAGGGCTGATGTAAATTCGCGCCAGGCAGCCTGAGCACACAAACATAATTTTATGTGTTAGAGTTGTTGTTATTATTTTTTTACATTTATAAACTGGAAATAAGCAATTTCCTAGCATTTAAAGATGGGAACCTAAGATTAACATAAAAAGGCATAATATTTGGGCAGAATATGTTTTTTGTGATTGCAAGTTTATACAAGATGATTCGCAAAAACAATATTTAGCTTTCATCTCCAAGGTTGGTGAAGTGGAAACCATGCAATTTTCTGTTACTGCTTTGCAGCTTTCTTGACTCTAGGATAGTTCTTGTGGAAAATGGACTGACATAACAGCAGAGACATAGATTTTTTTTAAAAAAAAAAAAGTCAAAGAGCAGACTTTGATAATCACAGACTATTTGGCCTCTTTAGAGTGTGCTGTATTATTTCAAAACCATTTTTATCAAAATCATTATAGAGTTCTGTCTCCATTTTAGAATGACTAGCAATGACTCCTGCCCACACATATTCTTATAAAAAAAGGCAATCTGTGGGGGGAAAATACATGATTACTTTTTTTTTGCTGAGAGTCGCACATTTGCACAAACAATTTTCTATCCAATGATCCTGACTACATGAGTAATGGGTTAAACCAGGGATGGTGAACCTTTTTGGCACTGAATGCCCAAAAGGTCATGCAGAAATGGAATATGCAGTGCGGAAAAGCCGAACGTCCGGGTTCTATCATGGATGCGCATGCCGACAATCAGCTGGCTGGCGCACATGCGGACACTGGTTTTCGGCACAGCTGCATGCACGAAGGACAGCTGATCGTCACACACACATGAGTGCCAGAAACCCGGAAGACAAAATAGGCAAGGTCAGGCATGCTGGACGACATGGCTTTGCATGCCACTTTGGACACATGTTCACCATTTACAGGGTCAAACTATGACAGGGGTAGCACCTGTGGTCAGGTGCTACATTTAAGAGCTATAGCCCTTCCTTCCTTCCTTCCTTCCTTCCTTCCTTCCTTCCTTCCTTCCTTCCTTCCTTCCTTCCTTCCTTCTGTGTATGTGCAGAGCATAAAAATGGATGTGGTGACATCCACGCTGGTGGACAGAGCCTACTACCAAGCGCGCCTGCAAAGGTAAATAGAACAGCAGTGTGTGTGTGTGTGTGTGTGGGAATCTTCTGTGCCATGTGATTTAGATTAGCTAGAAAGCAGGAAATTCTGATTTCTGGCTAATATAAGTTGTGTGTCACAGCTGATCATTGGAAATACCGGTTCGCCTGAACCAGTAGCATTTTTTACTACTGGTTTGGGAAAACCAGTAGCATTTCACCCCTGAAACACGATTCTTAGTGATACACCATGTATAGTTTTCTCACTTACTCCAATTTTCTAGGTTTGTACCACATATTAAAACATCAACAAACAGCATAGGCTGCATTTGTACAATATGTATTACCATAGGCTGTGGTTAAGTATGTCATGGGAATACAAAATGGAATTCAGTTGGAGTACAGAGCAAGTACTTCCATGCTGAATTGCTCTTAGACTGGCTCTATCTGGACCAATCTCACAGTGGCTGCATTTGAACAAATTGCTTAATTTGTATGACAGGCTATGCTTTGTTACTGTTTTTGTGACTCAATATGTTGCATTACCCAACCCATTTGTTTATGATTCTAGGTATGGTGGATATACCTAGAAAAATGGGTTAACTGAGTAATCAAGGTAGACCTAATGTCCAAATTCAGGATATTTGGGAAAGATTAAAGACTTGCTATCCTTATGCTAGAGGTATCTCCTGATGAAACTTTATGTTCCTTCTTTCAAGTACATTAAAAATCAATATATCCAGCTTCATTGTTAACTACAGTCCCCCCCCCCCCCCCGATCCTTCATGGTCTTTCCAGTTTCTGGAAATTCAAAAATTAATGCTGGTTAGATCCAAGATTTCTTTCATACTTTATGTCTTCCATTTCAAGCATGTCTAGATTTCTCTTAACTTGATTATCCAACATTGATTTGTGTCAATGTGTGTTAAAACTTCTTAATGGAAAAAGCATAACCCATTGGGATAAACACGGGAGGGGGAGGCATTCCCCATTTATATTGCAATATACATGTAAGAAGGGAAATATGCTAGAAGAACATGTGAAAATAGTCTGAGGATCTCAGCACTTTGCTCTGCCAGCTGTGAATTTGGTAATTGAAAGAAATGAGCCCTGTGTGTATAAACTTCCAAGATCTAGAAATCAGAGAATCATAGAGTTGGAAGATGCCCTAAGCCTGTGATGGCAAACCTATGGCATGCGTGCCACAGGTGGCATGCAGAGCCCTCTCTGCGGGCATGCTAGCCGTCACCCTAGCTCAGCTCCTCTGTGTATACGCGTGCGCACCTCCCACCAGCCAGCTGATTTTCGGGTCTTTGTTGTACATGTAGGGGGGTGGGGCGCATGTGGGAGATGCATGTGCATGTGCAGGGTAAGGGGGTCACACACACATGCACAGAGGGCGGGGAGAGCATGGGGGTGTGTGGTGCCCCCCCCATGCCCTGTTTTTGGTCCCAGAAGGCTGCAGGGAGGCCTGCTAGGCCCAAAACGTGGCATGGGGGCTTGGCGTGCACATACACGGCTGTCGTGGGAGCATAGATGGATCATGCACACATGTGCAGGGAGGCAGGGCGCACAGGGGTGTTGCGCATTTTTGCATTATAGTTGTGGGCACGTGCATGCACATGCTTTCAGCATGAGACGACAAAAAGATTAGCTATCACTGCCCTAAGATCTAGTAACAGGATCCACTAGAGAGTCTCGTGACCATCTAGTCTCTATTTGAAGACGCCCAAGGATGGACAACTCCTGAATTCATGTAGCACCTTGTTCTGCTGGCTCATAAAGCATACAATCAAGATGTTTCTCCTATCACCATTCTCAAACAGATACCGAAAAAAATAAGAGATGGAAGGAGGAAATTTTCCTCCCTAGCAAAAAAATTATATGAAAAAGGGATCTGGTTTAAATGGCTGATTCTGGAGGGGATGTTAATCTTCTGGGAGGGAAATAAGATCAGAATCAATACAGTCCAGGAGGCGGAGGCCTTCATTAAAAAGAATTTTCCACTCTCAGAGGAGGAACAGAGTGGGAATAGTGAAAGAGACAGTAAAACACAAGACAGTAAGATCCAAGACGGGAAGGAGGGGGGCACTGAGGCTCTCTCTGGCGACAGGGAGGAAGAAGCAATATCGAAAAGGCTCAGATCTCAAAAATAAAATTATTTGGAACAATAGCAGTTAGTGATATATTAGAAAACGACAAAGAGAAACATGTAGGAACACAAGACTAACAATATAGAGTAAGATTTGGTTTACTGTTTTCTTCTATAAATTTGTTGTACAATGTTAGATAAATGAGTACCATGCTGGGATCTCTACCAGCAGTATGAAAGCTGCCAAAAAAAATTGTATACCTATTTACCCTTCCCTATATATTTGAAAACCAATAAAACTTTGTTTAAAAAAAATGTTTCTCCTGACATCTTGACTTCCTTGTCATTTTAACTTGCTCGTTCTGGTCCTGTTCTTTGGGGCAATTGGAGAATAAGTTCATTCCCTTTTGTACATGGCAACACTTCAGATATCTGAAGAATATTATGGTATCTCCCTGAGGTTGTATTTTCCGTAGCCTAGGACACACGCATATACTTTATTCCTCATAGTTTCCAAAATCTTCATCTATGTTGGTAGCCCTCTTCTGAATTCACCCCAATTTGTCCTCATTACCAAGCAGTCTTTTTTGTGGCTCCTAATACCCTCTAGGATGCATAGAATCAATTATTTGGACCTTTTTTTTTAAAAAAAAGTTTTTTGAGATGCTGAAGGGGCAAAATGTGTATCTAAAGCATTGCAGGTGGTTAAGGTACTCATTCCATCCCTTAAAACTCCTGGATCCCTCTCCCCAGGTAAATAATGGCTCCACTCATTTCGGACGTTCCAGTTCTTCACCAGCCGTGAAAAATATGGTCCAGCTTTTAATCAAACAGAGTCACACAGCTTTCTGCATGGAGATTTTGTGCATAGATTAGTGCATCTATGGTCAAAGGTGCAGTCAGTGGGTACAGTACAGTCTATGGGATGTAACAGGAGTGGAATTTTCTAATGTTAACTGATGCTTTTCTTCTACCATCACTGAATGCAAGAGGGTTCAAATAAACGTCCCCAACCTAATAATACCCATTCTATTTTATTGCCAACTAGCCAGTAATCCGACGTTGCCCGGGTATTTATTTACAGGGGGAAAGTGTCCGGACCAAACATAATTTCTAATGTTGGATTTTCTCCCTTACTGGAAGGAGCTCCCTTGTGGAGTACTGTGAAGCTGTTACCATGAAAACTCCACTGTGCTGCACAGTAGAAGCCATTTTACGGCAGTACAGTAGAAGCCATTTTAAGGTGCAACAGCCTGCATCTTAATAGAACACACACCCCGGGGGGGGTTAGGGGTGTCTTACCACCCCACAATATTTTTGTCCAGACGGCAAGTCATCTATTTTCCAGGTTTGGTTGAAATTGCTTGAGGCATTCCAGACACACACACACACACACACACACACACACACACACACACACACGTTTTTCAATATATAGAATTCTATGTTCATTAGCCCATCCATACCGAACTTGCTCATACTAAGACCATAACTCCTGGCTTTTTTTTTTTTTGAATACCATTTGTTGATCATCAAAGGCTCATGTTATCCGTAATTACATGCATCTCCTTTTGTTTCCTCTATGTAGCTGTTGCAGTTTGTCCTTTGGCAAGTGATGGTCAAACACGTAAAGCAAACGCACTGGACCAAATTGTGTTTGGGACCAAGGTAATTTTGCCCACAGGAACATCTTCAGCGTCTCATTCGCATCCTTTGTTCCAGGTAACAAGTGATGTGCCTGCTATTACTTCCTTTCAGGAGCCACAATGGGGTTTTATTCACTATCTTTTAGACCACTTCCCATCACCACTTCATCTCTGCCTTTCTCCTAATTTATAGCATCAGGACGTGTCTCTGCAGTTTTCTTTTCCCAGAATAGCACTGGCTCGGCCATTTGTCACACCGAAGCCTCTGATTCTACGCAGTGTGGTCTTTCAGCTGTGAACGGGCTACATTGTTTTCTCTGACATAATGAGGCCAGAGACTCATCGCTGGGCTCTGCCTGCTTGGAATATTTCATAAAAGATCCAAAAAGAACGAGATTAGAGCACAGAAGCAGCCAGGCCCTATTTTTAATAATTTTTTGGCTAATCAGACACTTGAAGATATTAAGGACTGACATAATAAAATTTACACCTGTGTTTTTAAATCACTAACCCTGAGATCTAGGAATTAACCTGATAGTAGTAGTAGTAGTAGTAGTAGTAGTAGTAGTAGTAGTTAGTAGGATAAGGAGGAGGAGGAAGGTGAAGAAGAAGGAGGAGGGTGAAGAAAATAGAGAAGAAGGAGGAGGAGGAAGAGGAGGGAGGAGTAGAAGAAGGAGAAGTGGGAGGAGAAGAAGGAGGAGGAGGGATGGTGGTGAAGAAGAATGGGGAGGAGGAAGGGGAGGAGAAGGAGGAAGGGAGAGGAGGAGGAGGAGGAGGAGGAAGAGGAGGAAAGAGAAAAAGGAAATGGAGGAGGGTGGTGAAGAAGGAGGGGAAGAAAGAGGAAGGAGGAGGAGAAGGACGAGGGTGAAGAAAGAGGAGGGGGGAAGAGGAGGAGGAGAAAGAAGAGGGAAGAAAAGGGGGAGAAGGGGGAGGAGGGGAAGGGTGGTGAAAAAGAATGGAGAGGACAAGGAGGAGGAGGAGGAGGGTGAAGAAAAAGGAGGGGAAGGCGGGAGGAGGAGGAGAAGGAGGAGGGAGAAAGAAAAAGAAGGAGAAGGAGGAGGGAGAGAAGGAGGATGAGGAGGAAAGAGAAGAAGGAGGAGGAGGAAGAGGAGGAAATAGAAGGAGGAGAGAAGGAGAGAGGAGAAGAAGGAGGAGGGAGGAGGAAAAGGAGGAGAAAGTGGAGGAGGAGGAGAAGAACCAGGAGGAGGTGGAAAAATATTTCTAAAAAAATATAAATAAAATTTATTTATTTATTATTATTTATTTGTTAAATGTATTTGTCACCCATATTGCTATGGAGCTACTCTGGCCAGTGTACAGTTAAATGGGAAAAAACGATAAAAATGTAAAAAAAAAAAACCAATAGTAAAGGAATAAAACAATAAAAATAAACAATTGGAGTACAATAATCTGAAATTAAAAAGATAAGCACAGGGGTAGCCAGAGGTGCAAGAGGAAAATGGGGTCAGTCGGCTAGTCCAGCAACCACCACCAGTGGTGCATCATCAAGCCAACCGGCAGAGCCAGGGCCCTTGTGGAAGAATAGGAGAATGGGGGCCAAACCTCTCCCGGGGTGGGGGTGGGGGCAGGGTGTTCCAGAAGGCTGGAGCTACAGCAGAGAAGGCTCTTCTCCTGGATCCCATCAGTCGAAGTTCCTTGACCAATGGCGCTTTCCAAAAGGCAACTGGACATTCCTCAGTTCAGAACTGAAGATGCTTCTTAGATGAGAAACGAAACATTTTCAAGGAAAAACAAAACCGAAGAAAGCCTTTTGGAAAAGCACCTTTGGGACAACTATGACCTGGAAGATTGAGAATCTCCATGGACCTTGACCGGTGGGATCCTCAGCAGGCCTCCTCTGGTGGTATGAGTAGGGCAGGCTTGTCTGAGTGGGATGAGATGGTTCATCATGTAGCCTGGCCTTATGACATGGAAGGCTTTAAAGGTCATAACCATAATCAAAGCAGTAATTTAACTTCTATTAAATAATCCTCTCCTCTCCTATCCCCCTCCCTTCCCGGCTTGGTCAAGAAATTTGGCAACTCCAAATTTCAAGAAACAAATGCTCTGTCCTACACATTGGCAAAAATAAAATAAAAATCAGCACACCAAAGTTAGGCAGAAACGATCTCATAGACGACTCTCACTCTGTTAAGGACCTAGGAGTACTTATCTCTAACGATCTAAGCCCCAGAGCTCACTGTAACAGCATTGCCAAAAAAGCATTAAGAGTTGTTAACCTTATTTTGTGAAGCTTCTTCTCCGGTAACATTGTACTGCTATTTAAGACATAGAAAACCTTTGCCAGACCAATTCTCAAATACAGCTCATCTGCCTGGAACCCACACTGTATATCAGACATTAATACGATTGAGCGGGTCCAGAGGTAAGTACTCAAAAGAAGAGTACTCCTCTACTCACAATAGAATTCCCTATGCCACCAGGCTTGAAATTTTGGGCTTGGACAACCTGGAACTACGCTGCTTATGGCCTGACCTAAAATTGTCTGCTACAATGTCCTACCTGTAAACGACTACTTCAGCTTCAATCACAATACTACATGGACAAGCAATCAATGCAAACTCAAAGTTAACTGCTCCAAACTTGATTGCAGAAAATACGACTTCAGCAACAGATTGGTGAATACAGGGAATGCTCTACTCGACTCCGTTGTTACATCCTCAAACCCTCACATCTTCAACCTTAAACTGTCTACCGTGGACCTCACTCCATTCCTAAGAGGTCCTTAAAGTGCGCTGGTTCACAGGCGCACCAACATGCTTACTGTGCCTGCCGTACTGTCTCCATTTATCTGTATCTACTGCCTTTGTTCATGTTTATGTTCATACTTATACCTGTTATCTTGTACATGTTTGACAAACAAATAAAATAAAATTCTTTCAGCTTTGGGGGCTTTTGTTCCCTTTGCTTACTGATTTTTAACATTTCTTCATGCCGAGTCCATGGAATTCTTCACTTGCAAAAATGGAGTAGTTTTTTTTTTCTCTCTCTATGTATTTCTGTACATTTTCTGTAAAAATTGTGGAGGAAAGAAAAAATATTGGAGATGACTGATGGGGCTTGCCCTTTCTTTAACTTAAAAAAAAAAGGACCTTTGAGCTCATCTCTTCATAGCACTGTCTCCATTTAACAGCTGCTTCTTTTTAGAAAAGTTGCCTTATCACGAAACTGTTATCCGATTGCCAGAGTTGTCCATTTCTCGGTTGGTGTGGTTGAGTTTTCAGATCTGGCACATTTCTGAAATTATTTTTTATAAGTTTGAGGGGGGGAAAATGCTGTATGAGAGAAAGAGAAACAAAAATATTATTGTTAACTGCTGAGGATTTTTAGTAAGGTGGGGTGAGGAAAGAGTGAACTAGTGCAAGAATATTTGTAATGACTTGAAACTGCCACTTTGGGCTTTAAATGAGGTACCGATATTTAAAATAATTTCTCAGCCCATCTGTGATTTCATCCCCCCTCCCAATGAAGTAAGAAGATCCACCAGCTGCTTGTTACCTGTGGCTGGTATTCCGTTTAGATTTCCTCTGGGAACATATATCACAAAATACGACCCTGAAGGAAATCTAGGACAAACTATGATTTAATCAAGAAAACAGCTGCCAACTGAGATAAGGTTTCCATGCTGTTTTGAGTGCACAAGATGGTGACTTTTGCAAATAATGCCCTCAACCACCTTCAAGGTAGGGCAACTTCTCCATCCTGTTCTTAATGTTCTTGTAGGTGCAGGACATCCCAGATAATCGTAGACAACAGAAATGGGCCATTTTTTTGGTGCTTGGGAAGTGCAGTGGGCTTGATAAAGCAATGGTAAAAATATTTAGAGCCCTGTTTCTCTTGGGGCTTATGTACATTTTATTGTTTTTCTTACTGCCAAAGCCCAGCAGGAAATTGAACTCCCTTTTAATAATGCTTTGCAAGTGAATTTTGGTGACACCCTTTCTAAGAATTTCATATGAATGAAGCCAGAAATGGATTGTTTCCGAACTTCCGGTAGGTCCCATTTTTGGCCCTCCCCAGGCCCCGGAGGCTTTCCTGAAGCCTGCAGAGGGTGAAATCAGCCTCCCCCGACCCTCCGGAAGGCCAAAAATCAGTTGGCTATTGTGCACATGCACGCTGGATCTGACGGCTCTCGTGCCAGCAGATATGGCTCCATGTGCCACCTGGGGCAGGCATGCCATATGTTTGCCATCATGGATCTATACTGTTCCTATATTTCATTGATTAGTCAGAGTTGACAGGATCAGTCTAGCCACCGAGATGGGATTCCTGTAGAGTATCATCAGGTTCTCTGTCTTTCTACCCCAGAATCCTTCACTTGCATCCAGAAGTAAAACTTGGGGAACAGATGTTTGGACAGAAATTGACAGCAATTAGTTTGGCATTCTAAACTGGGACTTTTAGGTCACCTTGATTTCATTGGGCAGGCTAACATCTGTAAGAAAAAGGAGACCGATCACTGTTCTGGCTTCCATCTGCAATAGCCAGATTGTAGCCTTCTGCTACATCTCCTCTGCCAATTACTCCTTGGTATTTTGTTCATTGACCTTTCTCTGATGTGAACCCACTCTAGCTCACAATAACAAGCCATTAAGTTGTATGGAGATTCTCAATCAACCAGGTCATGGTTGTCCCAAAGGTGCTTTTCCAAAAAACAACTGGACTTTCTTGGTTTTTTTTCTTTAAACGTTTCACTTCTCATCCAACAACCTCATCCAAGAGTTAGAACTGAAGAAGCTTCTTGGATGAGAAGCAAAATATTTTATTTTTATTTTTCAAGTTTTATTGCATTTTTTCCTCCCCCCCCCCATCATACATACTTTATGGACAGAGTGTTGACTGGGTCACATGGGAAGCAAAATATTTTCAAGGAAACACCCTCTCCCAAGAAAGCCTAGTTGCCTTTTGGAAAAGCACTTTTGGGACTACCAAACCATAACATATAACACACAGTACTTCCCCCATTGCAACCCCAGATTTCCCCCAGCTTTTGCATATTAAAACAGGTGATTTAACATAAAGGCCATCCCCAAAATCAAACCCATGGATACCAATTCTTTCTTATGTGCCAAATGAGTATTTTTTTTTACAATCTTCACATGAAGAAACTCCACATTTTTCAGTTCCATGGAGAGAGTTGGCAGCTGCAGTTGTTATATCTGTGTATGGAGCTATGTGGGGCAGCCATCTATAACTTTCCCAGTCTTACCATAAGTAGATTTACTCATAAAACATTGCTTGAAAATACTCATTGCAGTGGTGGGTTCCTACCGGTTCAGCCTAGTTCAGCCACACTGGTAGTGATATGGCGGCCTGGGTCTCTGGAACTGACAGCGACCCAGGCCTGCCATGCGCCCAAACTAGTTCCCCGGTCACCACCATCACCATCTTGTTTTTGAGTTCTGCGCGCAGAACAATTTTAATTGAACTGCACATGCACACATGTGCAAAGCACATACCCGAGCGAACCGGCAGTAAAGCTGGACGGAACCCATCCCTGATTCACTGCATATATAAATGTAGAAGAGTGGTACAATGTCCTAGAAGTGGCGCTCTTTCCTCACAATCAGAAGGCTGTGAGTTTGATCCTAGGTAGAGGCAGATATTTCTCTCTCTGGGCCTAAAGAAAATATATTTGCTGAAATGAAACTCTGCATTGGCGACAGGAAGGGCATCTGGCCAGTAAACTCTCAGCTTCACTTGCCCAGACTCCACCCCACAAGAGATTATGGGGACATTAAAAGAAGATATATAAATAAAGAAGATTTAAAAATGTTCCTTAAAAATGAGTGTTCAAGGCAAAACGTATGATGGCTCAACTTTAACTTGGTTGTGACGCAAACCTATATTTACACAAAAGTAACTCCCATCGAATGCAGCCAGCCTTATCTCAGGAAAGACATTTACAGGATGGCACTGAAATTGCCATTTTTCACTCTCCTGTTTGGATATGGCTATGCTGCCTTGTTATTACTATGAATTGTTGAATGTTTTTATTAGCCCTAAACACAAAATCTTTGATATGTAAACTCTCAATGTTTGAAGTTTTAAATGAGCAAGGTCACACGACAACGTTATATGGTAGTGCACTTTTATTTGTTATATCACTTGCTCTTAAATTGTTTCTTTAAAGTGCCTCGAGCATAATGCATTTCATGAGAAATGCAGTTTATTAATGTGTCACTTTTAATGCAGAATATAGATATTATTGGCAAGTTATATAATAGACCTGATGTATGGAGATTTCTTTCTTTTTCTTTTTTAAATGCCTCCATTTCAATGTCAGACTGTCTTGTATGATTAGAAAAAAAACCTCCAATAAAGCAGCTTTTTAAGGACATTGCAGGTCGAATTAGAAACTTCTAACTGCTTAGGTCTCTTTATTGTTGAATTGAATAGTAACATCACTTATAGTTCTTTAAATGTTCCTTTATGAAACAGCAGCAGTACGTTTATTATAGTCAAGAAAATCCTGCATGGGAAATGTTCTTTTGTTTGCTTCATAGTTTTTAATAGATTGGGTTTTAATTGCGTATATTCAAGTATTAATAATAGTCAAAGAAATAAAGTGTAAAATAGGTAAAAGTTCATGTCCAAGCATAACAAGAAGCCAAAATGATTTTAAAAAAACAGTTACCAGTAGTTCTAGTGGATGAATTTGGATCTCTTTTCATTGCAGAATGTAATGTATAGGGTAAACACTAGTGGTGGGTTTCAAAATGTTTTAGAACCTCTTCTGTAGGTGTGGCCTGCTTTGTGGGAGTGGCTTGCCAGCCATGTGACTGGGTGGGAGTGGCTTGCTGGCCATGTGACTGGGTGGGTGTGGCCAACTTGTAAAATGTGGTGAAACTCACTTAACAACGCTCTTGCTTAGCAATCAAAATGTTGGCTCAGAAACTCTGGCATTTGAAGCATGCAAGTCTTAAAGCTGTCAAGTTACAAGAATCTTGCACCCCTAACCCTTTAGAAAAAAAAACCCAGGGGTGTTCAAACTTGACAGATTTAAGACTTGTGGACTTCAACTCCCAGAATTCCTCCTCTCGCTCTTCATCTTGATGATGTGCGGACGGGCGGGGGGAGGGAGCTGGAACCGGTTCTAAAAGGCACAGTAGATTTGTGGAACCTCTTCTATAGAAGAGGTTAGAACTGGCAGGAACCCACCTGTTAGATAGGGCAATGAAGAGGCAACAACGCAACAACAGCTCTTTATTCAACAGTCAAGTATGTACAATCCAGCAACTGTTAGGTCTGACAGCTCTCCTTTTATAGGGATGCTGTCAGACCTCTCAACCAATCAGATTGAACCTCTGTTCCCGCCTAAACAGAGGACTGGAGTGGAAACCACAGCAGCATGTGTGGATATCTAACACCACCCCTGGTAGACACCTATTCCTGAATAGATATTTATAGAAGAACAACATGCTGAGGAAAATGGGCTCAGTGGGAATAAATATTTAAACCCTTGGGATAAATTACAAGCCAACCCTTGTAATTATAGACTTTCCCAAAGGTGTATACTACTGGCCAACCAGCCAAGCAGGGAAATCAGAATCAGAATAGAGTTGGGGAAAAAAAAGAATGTGACTGGGTGGGAGTGGCTTGCTGGCCATGTGACTGGGTGGGTGTGAATAGAGTTGGAAAGGACCTTGGAGGTCTTCTAGTCATGTCCCCTGTTCAAGCAGGAGACCTATACTATTTCAGACAAGTGACTATCTAGTCCAGGGGTCAGCAACCCATGGCTCCGGAGCCACATGTGGCTCTGTCATCCCTTTGCTGCGGCTCCCTGTTGCCAGTCAGTGCCACAATTTTGAGAGGAGCTTCCTGTTTGTGGGGGGAGCACCAGGAGGAAATTCTATGGCAAGGGGCCGGTTTTCTGGTCAGCTCCACAATCGGCAGGGTTAGAACAGGACCATTTCAGACAAGTGACTGTCTAGTCCAGGGGTGTCCAAACTTGGCAACTTTAAGACTTGTGGACTTCAACTCCCAGAATTCTGGGAGTTGAAGTCCACAAGTCTTAAAGTTGCCAAGTTTGGACACCCCTGGTCTAGTCTCTTCTTAAAAACCTCCAGTGATGAAGCACCCACAACATCTGAAGACAAGCTGTTCCCCTGGTTAACTGTCCTCACTGTTAGGAAGTTACTCAATTCCAGGTTGCTTCTCTCCTTGATTGATTTTCAACCATTGTTTCCTGTCCTGCCCTCTGTCTCTTTGGAAAATAAATTCTCCGAGCTCTTCTTGGAGGCAGCCCCTCAAATACTGGAATACTGCTATCATGTGTCCCCCCACCCTCAGTCCTTCTTTTCTCTAGACTAGCCAAACCCAAATCCTCCCACGAAACATGCCACAAGTAATAGAGAACTTTGACTACCCTGACATCAACTGGGAATCAAATCCTGCAGCAAGTGGGAAATCAAGCAGATTCCTGGTGTGCCTATCTGTCAATTTTGCAATAAAACTAGTAGAGGAGAGAATACATTGGACATAAAACAGATAGCGGGACAGTTACACTGGATTTAATTCTTATTAATAGGGACTAAATGGTTGAAGGAGTAGAAGCTATAAGGACAGTGGTGAGTTGCAGGTGATACGCCCCGGTACGGGTGTACCGGAGACTGCCTGGAGCACTGGGTACCATTCTGGTATGGTGCTCCAGAGGGCCCACCCGCCCGCCTGCTTGAGCTCCTTACCTGTCCTTTAAAGCCCTTGGTGCTTCCATGCATGCGCATGGCGCATACAGCACCTGCGCGACGCTCTGCTGAGCAGCTAGAGCATAGCAGAGGCTTGGGGAGGCATCACTGTCAGGTACGACACATGCAGGCACACTGTGCACGTCCATGTGGGCAACACCGGGCCCGTTCCAACCGCACCAGGTGGAACGGGATCCAGAACCCACCACTCTATAAGGACATCAGGGAAGAGTGACCATGTCATGCATTGTAATGCAACCACAGATAATTGAATCAAATCAGACTAGCATTTAGACTTTAAGAGAGCTGATTTCAACAAACTGAGAAAAAGATTAGGAAGGAGTCCATGAAGGGAAATCCAAAAAGGAAAAACATGGAAGGGGAACTCATCAAATTTGCAGATGAAACCAAACTGGGGGGAGGGGGGGTTTGCTAACACTTTGTAAGATAGACCCAAGATTCAGAAGGCTCTTGACAGATTTGAGCATTGGGCCCTACCCAACAAGATAGCAATAGCACTTAGACTTATATACTGCTTTACAGTGCTTCACAGCCCTCTTTAAGCGGTTTATAGACTCAACATATTGTCCCCAACAATTCGGGTCCTCATTTTACCCACCTCAGAAGGATGGAAGGCTGAGTCAACCTTGAGCCTGGTGGGATTTGAACTGTCAAATTGCAGGCAGCTGACAGTCAGCAGAAGTAGCTTGCAGTACTGCGCTCTAACCACTACGCCACTGAGGCTCTTGCAAGATGCAGTTCAGTGGTGAAAAAAAGTAAGGCCCTGCACTTGGGCAATAAAAACCAAATGGATAGATATAGAATAGCTCTTACCTGGCTCAACTGCAGTAACTGTGATAAAGTTCTTGATGTCCTATTGGACCACCACTTAAACAAGAGCCAGCAGTGTGTTGTTGAAGCTTCCAAAAAAGTCACTTCCCCAAAACTCTCTAGTCTGCATCTACAGAGGGAGAGCATCTAGATCATAAGAAGTGATAAATACTGCTTTATACTGCACTAGTGAGGCCACACTTGGAATACTGTGTCCAGTTCTGGTCACTGCAGTACAAAAAAGATGCTGGAGAGTGTGCAGAGAAAAGACACAAAGATGATAAGGGATCTATCTGGAGGCTAAGCCATATGATGAATGGTTGCGGGAGCTAGATATGTCTAGCTTCTTGAAGAGAAGGACTAGGGGTGACAAGATAGGAGTCTTCCGGTACTTGAGCTGTCACAGAGAAGAGGGATTGACTTATTCTCCAAATCATTGAGGGCAGGGCAAGAAGTAATGGGTGGAAGCTAGTTAAAGAGAGATCCAACCACAAACGAAAGAAAAATTCATCAGTAGAATAGCTTGCCTTCTGGACTTGTAGGTGATCCATTAAAGCATAGATTGGACCAGTGACGTGCGGTGAGGTTTATGACTGGTGAGGCACTGACACAGTGCTGGGTTTCAAATATTTTTAGACTTGTTGACTTCAACTCCCAGAATTCCACAGCCAGGCATGCTCAGTTCCAATTTAAAGCGACAGCATTTGTTTTTCTCCTTTGCTCCTTTCTTTTTCTTTTTCTTTTTCTTCTCCTTCCCCTCCTTCCTCCCTCTCTCCCTTCCTCCCCCTCTCTCAAACACACACACAGAAGTTGGATTGGACTATCTCTCCTACCCCTTCCCTCTCTCACTCACTCTCAAACAAACCCCCCCACACACAAAAGTTGGATTGGATATCTTTTCCAGTGGCTTGAAAGCAGCTCCTCTGCCATCCCCCCCCCCATTCCCCTGCTGCCTTTCCCAAACACCTCCACCATTGCAAATGCAGCCTGCTGTCTGGGTGGGAAATGCCTGGAACGCAATAAAGCCCACCCACCACCTCCTGCTGGCAGGCTGGGGTGAGAGGAGAGGCAGAGAAGCTGGAGGGAGCCGAGCCGAGCCTTCCAAAAGAAAGAGGCTGGGGGGAAGTGTGTGTACTACAGCATGGCTCTTTGCCTGGCTTCCTGCCTCCTCCTGTGGTCTCCTCAGTGCTCGCTTGTGCTCTCCCTCCCCAAGTGTAGTTTGATTGCAGGTGGAGCCACGTTGCCTTTTCAAACTTGTAATCAGTGAAGCTGGGCTAGATTTTTATATAGTTTTATCCAGCTGTGTGTGTGTGAGAGAGAAATGAATGGGGGCCTGGGGAGGAAGTCACTACACTTGGGGAGGGAGAGCACCAGTGAGGTTAAGCAGAGTCATCCACGGTGAGGCAGAAACTAGCTCAGCTTTTTCCTTTTACTTTTTTTTTTTCCATGATGAGAGTGGTGAGGCTGTGCCTCACTTGCCTCACCTGACTGCACGTCACTGGATTGGACAGTCATTTAACCAGGATGATATAAAGTCTCCTGCATTGGGTTGGATTAGAAGACCACTAAGGTCTCTCCCAACCTTATGATTTTATGTTCTGTAAAAACTATGAAAGAGGCCCTTCCAAGAGTCAGTATTAGGATTAATGCTGTTTCACTTGCTTATATTTGAAGGTAAAAACTGAAGAGTAACACTGGTATGTTTCTAACGCAACTTAACATATTTAGGATGGCTTAAACAATACTGGAAAGTCCAAATTTATTACTCTGACTAATTTGGGTTATGAGTAATAAGTGATGCCTTATTGGGTGAAAAGTAGAAATAAATCTATTGTATTTTTCGGAGTATAAGACGCACCGGAGTATAAGACACACCAAGATTTTAAAGAGGTAAATTAAAAAAAGGGTTTTGCACTCTGCAGATCTCCCAAAAACGGCTGTTTTTCATGAAAACAGGACTGTTTCTTTTTTAAAAATGGGCATGAATAGCCTTTAGGAAGCTTGTAGAGTGCTCCTGACCCCCCAATGAGCAAAAAATGCCCTGTTTTTTGCAAAAATGGGCTCGTTTTTTAAAAATGGCATGCATAGCCTTTAGGAGGCTTAGAGAGTGCTCCTGGGGGCTGGGGGGGGGGGCAAAATTGAGCAAAAAAGGGCCCATTTTTCGCTCATTTCTGCCCTCCCCAGCCCCCAGGAGCACTCTGAAAGCCTCCTAAAGGCTATGCAGGGCCATTTTGGTGAAGGGACGGGGTTTTGGGAGGGAAAAAAATGATGTATTCAGTGTATAAGATGCATCCAGATTTTCAGCCTCTTTTTTGAGGAAAAAAGGTGCATCTTATACTCTGAAAAATATGGTAATTTCCTACTTAAGTGTACAAATTCTGCTCAAACCTATTTGTTACCATGAGGTATAGTATTGAGTGCCCATTTGGGTAACTATAAAAGGGAATTAGACAAATTAATCGAGGGTAATCTGTCAATGGATATAAATCACAGTGACTTTACCTTTTCTTCTGCTTCTGTGGCAATATAGCATTCATTGCTAATTACCGAGAAATACAAGTGGGAATTGTTACTGTAGTCATACCTGTTGAGGGACTTCCATAAACATCTGCTTGCCAAGCATGGCATCAATACATTAGTTGAACTGACGTTTGACCTTTTATATTTGCAAATTGTCTTACTTTCTCAGATGTTCATAGTTGCAGTTGTGATGTATTGCATCCTTAGTTCACTGAAACCGATTTCTCAAGAGACAGAATTGGATGGTCACATTCTCTGTTCTGTTTCAGGCCTCAAACTCTCACACAGACAGTTGCTAGGTGAGGAAAGCAATTTACTCAAGGTTGAGCAGATAACAGCAGATAAGGGAAGACATGTAGAGATAATTCTCAACTTACTACCATTCATTCAGCGACCAATTCCAAATTACGTTAGGATTGAATGAAGGGACAGGAGACCTCTCCTCCTCGACAGTGGCAGTGCCATGGCAGTCATGTGATAAGAATTTGGGTGCTTGGCAGTATGCCCACCCTTATTATATATATACTTTATTTGTCGTTGTACATTTACACATACAACGAAATTCACATAACACCCGGAGACCAGTCGCAACACCCATAACAATCCCCAAAACACACCTCCACCCACCCCCCACCCTCCACCCAAAAAACCTCCGCCCCTGAACCACCCAAACATCCACATAACAGACCAAGTAGTGCAGTCCAATAGCTCACTAATGGTGACCCTTTAGTTCATTGTTGAGTGCAATTATAGCTCTGGGATAAAAACTATTCAGAAGACGTGTGGTCCTAGTTTGAATTGTTCTGTATCTTCTGCCAGAAGTCAACAGTCCAAAAAGATTGTGAGCAGGATGGGAAGAGTCTCTGAGGATATTATGCAACTTCCTCAAACAGCGAGATGTGAAGATGTCATCCAGGGCTGGTAGCTGCAGCCCGATGATATTCTGGATAGTTTTAATAATTCTCTGTAGAGCTTTTTTGTCTGCTGCAGAGCTGCTCCCACACCATGCAAGAATGCTGTAAGTCAGGACACTCTCAATGGTGCTGTGATAGTAGGACAGAAGTAGATGTTGAGATAGATTTATCTTCCTGAGCATTCTCAAGAAGTACATCCTCTTCTGTGCCTTCTTCATGAGCATGTTAGCATTCATCGTCCAAGAGAGATCCTCTGAGATATAAACGCCCAGAAATGTAAAGCTAACAACCCTCTCCATGGGCATTAACAGATCTAGAGTGTAAGAACATCTGGATGGTCATGAGATGGCAGCAAAGAATTAGACTTTATATCTGCTACCCAGATCTGATATTTCCATGCCCATTTAAATTTGAACAGTACTATATCCTATATTTATATTCTATTCTGTATTCGCTTAGAATGATTTAACCGCTTAGGGAAGAATGGCATGTAAGAGTAAACTGCAAAACGTAACTTGAAATAGATATAAGGGGATTCTGTAGAGAAGTAAGGATAAAAGTGACAGAACAAGGATAATTTAATCTGAATAAATTCACTGAGGCTTCTCTTGCCCTTTTTATGTATACTGAATATTATACATACATATATACATACATATATATGTATGCCTATATACGCTTGTATGTATGTATGTACAGGTGTCCTTCTCTTATGAACACAGTTGAGCCCAGAATTTATGTTGCTAAATGAGAAATTTGTTAAGTAAGTTTTGCCCCATTTTATGACTTTTCTTGCTACATTTGTTAAATGCAGTTGTTAAATTAGTAACACAGTTGTTAAGTAAAACTGGCTCCCCCTAGGCCCTGGCGAATTTCTTTTCAACATCATATGTATTCAAGAGCAGACCTCATCCTACTGCGGGAGTCCCCCCTCTCGCAGGTGTGGCCCTCCGCCCTTTCGAGGGCCCACCTTGATGACGGATTTATTAATCTCGAGAGGTGGAGGAAGCGGAGACTTAGGGGTTTTTTAATTA
This sequence comes from Natrix helvetica, assembly GCF_964273705.1. Taxonomy (NCBI): domain Eukaryota; kingdom Metazoa; phylum Chordata; class Lepidosauria; order Squamata; family Natricidae; genus Natrix; species Natrix helvetica. Next base: position 85,462,404 of record NC_138552.1, read on the forward strand.
ATTGTTTTTTAAAATTTTATAGGGGTTCTGGGGTTGGGGGGTGGGTGGGTCAGGTCAGGAGCGAGGACAGAGCCAGGTCACGAGGTGTGGTCACGAGCAGAGGGAGCGGAGGGGAAGAGGAGGGGGAGGATGTCGTTCCTGTGCAGGGCCTTTTGATTCCAACGGTCATAGGGAGGGGCAGATACGAGGACAGATTAAAAACTCGCAGTCGGTTGGGAGACCGTGGGTGCTGGTTACACCCGGTCGCTTGTACTAATCCCCGCGTTCTAGGTGGTCAGGAGCTTCAGACCCAGGGCCTGAGGCTGGTGCTATGCAATGCGAGGTCCGTCGTTAACAAGGCCCCCCTCATTCACGATCTAATTTCAGAGGGGGAGCCGGACCTCGCGGGAATAACGGAGACCTGGTTGGGCCACGAGGGAGGTCTACCCCTCGTGGAAATGTGCCCGCCAGGTTATCGAGCATTTCACCAGCCCCGGGCCCAGGGAAGGGGCGGTGGGGTAGCAGTGATTATTCGGGAGGACTTAGAGCCGAGGGAGTCCACTGTGCCTCAGACGTCCGGATGTGAATCCCTTGTTGTGAAATGGGGCCCTGGGAGACAGTTGGGCCTGCTGATAGTATACCTGGCTCCTCGCTATACATCAGCGGCCCTGCCCGAACTCCTCGAGCTGATCGCATCGATGGCGGTTGAGACCCCAAACTTTTAGTGATGGGGGACTTTAACCTGCCATCGGTGGGAGAAGCATCTGAGGGGGTTCGGGAGTTCATGGCCTCCATGACAGCCATGGACCTGACTCAACTGATTCAGGGCCCGACACACGAGGGAGGTCACACCTTGGACCTTGTTTTTGTCTCTGGCCAGTGGTTGAGTGATCTGGGAGGAGGGGACTTAACCATCACTCCCCTGTCATGGTCAGACCACTCACTCCTCCAACTTGACTTCCCTGGTGCTACCCCCCGCTGCGGGGAGGCGGAACCGGAAAACACTAGATGGTTCCGCCCCAGGCGCCTGATGGAACCAGATAGGTTCCAGATGGAGCTTGGGCCACCTTCTGCAGCCCTGACCCGCCCTCGGGTAGAGGACCTGGTGGTCGCGTGGAACAATGCGACTACCGGGGCCTTGAACCGGGTGGCGCCTTTGCGGCCTCTCCGGTGGCAACGCTCCACCCTGGCCCCTTGGTTTACTGAGGAGCTAAGGGTGATGAAGCGCCGCAAGAGATGCCTAGAGAGTCGTTGGAGATCCTCCCGCTCCGAATTTGACCGGACACAGGTACGAGCCCATTTAAGGACGTACCTTGTGGCATTGAGAGTGGCCAAACGTCAAAATTGTGCCCCTCTCATTGCATCCGCAGAGAACCGCCCTGCCGCCCTGTTTCGGGTGTCCCGCTCCCTCCTATTTCAGAGACCGCGGGAGGCCCCTTTACAGGGTAGGGCAGAGGAATTTGGGAAATATCTGCAGGATAAAATCGCTCAAATCCAGAAGGATTGGGTCCCTTTCAGTGGCCCTGTAGAGGCGTCCGTGGCGAGTCTTGAGAGACCAATCTGGGAGGAGTTTGACTTGGTTGCCATCGAGGATTTGGACAGAGTGCGTGGACGACTGCGATCTACCACATGTTTACTGGACCCGTGTCCCTCCTGGCTTGTACTGGCATCCTGGGAGGTTACATGTGACTGGCTCCTGGGCCTAGTGAACGCTTCGCTGGGTGAGGGGTCTCTTCCAGCCGCCTTGAAAGAGGCGGTGGTGAGACCCTTGCTCAAGAAGCCTTCCCTGGACCCTACGGAGCTGGCCAATTATCGTCCTGTCTCCAACCTTCCCTTTCTGGCGAAGGTTGTAGAGAGTGTGGTGGCTTATCAGTTTCCACGACATCTGGAGGAAAATGATTATCTAGACCCTGGCCAGTCCGGCTTTCGCCCTGGGCACAGCACGGAGACGGCCTTGGTCGCGTTGGTGGATGATCTCTGGAGGGCCAGAGATAGGGGTTGTTCCTCTATCCTGGTCCTATTAGACCTCTCGGCGGCTTTTGATACCATCGACCATGGTATCTTGTTGCGCCGACTGGAGGGGTTGGGGGTCGGGGGCACCGTTCTACAGTGGTTCAGCTCCTACCTTTCTGGCCGGACGCAACGTGTGTTGACAGGGGAGCAGAGGTCAATTCTAAGCCCCCTTACCTGTGGGGTGCCACAGGAGTCGGTCCTCTCGCTGCTCCTGTTCAACACATATATGAAGCCGCTGGGTGAGATCATCCGTGGTTTCGGGGTGGGATACCATCTGTACGCTGATGATACTCAGCTGTACTTTTCCACCCCGAACCACCCCAACGAGGCCATCAAAGTGATGTCCCGGTGTGTGGAAGCCGTACGGATCTGGATGGATGACAACCGACTCAAGCTCAACCCCTCCAAGACGGAGTGGCTGTGGGTACCAGCTCCCCGGTTCAGCCAATTAATTCCATCATTGGCCATTGGGGGCATTCAACTTGCCCCCGTGGAGCGGGCGCGCAATTTGGGCGTCCTCCTGGATGCCCGGCTGTCCATGGATGACCATGTGACAGCCGTGGCAAGGGGGGCGTTCCACCAGGTTCGCCTGGTGCGCCAATTGCTCCCCCTATTGGACCGGGATGCCTTGCACACAGTCACTCATGCGCTGGTGACGTCTCGCTTGGACTACTGTAACGCTCTCTACATGGGGCTTCCCTTGAAATGCACTCGGAGACTACAGTTGGTCCAGAACGCGGCCGCGCGGGTAATTATGGGGAGTACAAGGTACTCCCATGTGACACCTTTCCTGCGCGAGCTGCACTGGCTCCCTGTGGTCTACCGGGTGCGTTTCAAGGTCTTGATAACGATCTTTAAAGCGCTCCATGGCTCAGGACCTAGCTACTTACGGGATCGTATCCTGCCCCATACATCCCTGCGACCAATTCGCTCGCACAGAGAGGGACTTCTCCAGGTGCCGTCCACCAGACAATGTCGGGGGGGGGGCGGCGTCTAGGAGCAGAGCCTTCTCTGTTGCGGGCCCAGCCCTGTGGAATGACCTTCCCCCGGATATTAGGAGCACCTCTGACCTCCGCGCCTTCCGGATAAAGCTCAAGACCCACCTATTCCAAGTAGCCGGCCTGACTCAACCATAGTTCGTTCACACTGCTCCTGACGGGTTTTTTAATTTTGTGTTTTTTTGAATTTTATTAGGGGTTTTTAAATTGTGTTTTTAATTGTCTTTATTCATCTGCCTACCTCCTCCATGTACACGGATTCGTTTATTTTGTGTGTGTATTGTCTATATTGTATTTTATGTGTCTTTTATTGTACGCCGCCCCGAGTCCTTCGGGAGAGGGTGTGGCTAAGAAATAAATTTATTATTATTATTATTATTATTATTATTATTATTATTATTATTATTATTATTATTATTATTATTTGCTCATCAGAAGATTGCAAAAGATGATCACATGGCCCTGAGACACTGCAACCGTCACAAATGTGAATCAGTTGTCAAGCATCTGAATGTAAATTACATAGCCATGGGGCTGATGCAATGGCCGTAAGTGTGAAAAATGGTCATAAGTCACTTTTTTTCAGGGACTTCGAACATCACTAAACAAACTGTTGTTGCACCTGTATATCCAAAGTTATTTTGCACAATGTTTCCCTTGCAGGATAATTATGTCACGAAGTGGATTTTTATTATCTCCTAAAATATGAGCGTACAAGCACGTGCTCATTCAAATGAAGAAAGAACACAAAGAAGAAGGGGGTCAAATTATTCTCCAAAGCACTGGATGGCAGGACAAGAAACAATGGTTGTAAACTAATCAAAGAAAAAAGCAACCTGGAATTAAGGAGAAACTTCCTAACAGTGGGAACAATTAACCAGTGGAACACCTTGCTTCCAGAAATACGCCCATCACTGGATGCTTTTAAGTAGAGACTAGACAGTCACTTATTTGAAATAGAATAGGTTCTCCAACTTGAGCAGGAGGGTGGACTAGACGACCTCCAAGTTCCCTTCCAGCTCATTCATTCCTTCATTCCTTCATTCATTCCTTCATTCATTCAAATATGGTCTCATGCTCAAGCAGGGGATTGGACTAGAAGACCTCCAAGATCCTTTCCAACTGTTATTTTATGTTATGTTAAATACACTTACACACTTATATGTGTGCATTTTCAGGCCCCAAATTTATCCCCAACAATCAATTTAACTGTTTCAATTCAGATTTTGGCATGCTTAGAGTGATCCCAAGGAAATCAGAAATTGTGCTTTTAATTCAGATTAGACATTTTAAAAAGAATGTAAAGAAACTGCCCAGGAAATCAAAAACTCATTTCATGCAGGATCTTGGTTCTCCAGTCGTGAACCAGATGCCCCCAAGAAGCACTCAAGGAGAAAGTGAAAAGCATTTTATAGCTGCAGGTTTTCTAAATGTATTACTGTATGCTTATTGGGGAACTAGCATAGTTGGAACTGAAGGCAATCTACTGTCAACTGAAGTCTTATGAAAGAGGCCAGAATTCATTAAAAAAAATATGTGTCTAAATATAGACAGCCTTTCTTGGGCCTCTTTTAAAACAGTGTGCATATGCCCTCAGAAACCAGACCCACTGAATGGAACTTAGAGGAGTGATCTTTCTGGAGACTTGAAAAAGTTCCAAAAACTTCAGACTTTCATTCTTAGATGCTACAAGGAAACTGTGCCAAGAACTGACCTGGAAGACGGATCCATCTGTTAAGCACTTTATCAACACCCGGAAAAGTTCTACCACAATAAATCACAGAAATGTTACAGAACTTCCCTTTGCAGGCTCCTATTTTTTAGAGATGCTCAGGAGATACTGGGTGTGATAACCTCTCTTACATTGTCCAATGCGGAAGGCAAAATCACAGAACTGGGAGTCACTTGTTTTGATCATGTCGTGCAGGGGAATTCACTGGAGAAAGCAATTATGTTTGGAAGAGTTAGCGGTAAAAGGAAACCAGGCCGCCAAAGAACATGGTGGCTCCATACCATCGAAGCTGGCATCAGCCAGCGCATAGAACAACTCAAAGTAATAGCACTAGGTCAGAAAAATATGGAGAGATCTGACTCATAGAATCATGCAGAGTTGGATATGACTGAATGGGTATCATCAGAATAGATTATAATAGAATGGAGTGGAGTGGAGTGGAGTGGAGTGGAGTGGAGTAGAGTAGAGTAGAGTAGGGTAGGGTAGGGTAGGGTAGGGTAGAGTAGAGTAGAACAGAACAGAAGAATATAATAGAATATAACTTTATTGTCACTTTAAATGTGCACTAATCAGCATACAGTAAAATGAAATTTCATTGCATTCAGCTCTCAGAAGGATAACCATTATGCACATACCCACATGCACAGACATATACGAGACAGAGAAACATCATAGTCTAGTTTGAATGTATACATATACATGGTGGAAAAAAAGGATTCCTGCAAATTTACAAGATGGATGGCATAAGGAACAAAGCTATTACTCCTCCTCCTCCTCCTCCTCCTCCTCCTCCTCCTCCTCCTCCTCCTCCTCCTCCTCCTCCTCCTCTTCCTCCTCCTCCTCCTCTTTCTTCTTCTTTTTCTCCTCCTCCCCCCACTCTATTAGTTCTTTTGCCCTTCCTCTTGTCCAGTGTGGGTTGTTCCTGAAGCTTTGAAGCCCCACGTTCAAAACAATGGAATCAATTTCAGTCCACACATCAGAAGTTTGGTTTAATTTGCATTGGGAACAGTACACAGGAATGCCAACTCAGAAATTTATGCTCCTAGTTACTTCGCCAGAAATGCAAATCAAGTAATTACTTGCAACCACAGTTGATTTTGTCTGCAGGATGAGATGGCTGGGCTCTTGAAACACTTTCACAGTGTTTCACCTTTGCAACAAGCTTTTTGAGCAGGATATAACATTTGTGCTTGGAACAAATCAAGCTATAGGCGATGGTAGAACATCTATGTATGGAAACATGGATCTGATTCAATTATGGCAAAAATGGATGTAAGTCTGATTTATTATACGTATACCAGGACGTCACAGAAAGGGTGTTCTAAACCAAGATTGTGTTGAACTTCTTGAACTTTCCTGTGCATGAAGATTGTGTGGGTCCATGTAACTTGAACATTTCTTCAGATTTCCTTTGGGTAGTGCTGTTTCAATGAGTGGAAATATTGTCATTTTTTTTCTGCCACACATTTATTCTTTGCTCAGCAACCTTTTAGGCTGCATGTACTTCTTGACGCCAGAGGGACATGGTGGCTCAGTGCCTAAGACTCTGAGCTTGTTGATCAAAAAGATCGGCAGTTTGGCAGCCTGACACCCTAGCGCCACATAACAGAGTGAGCTCCTGTTACTTGTCCCGGCTTCTGCCAACCTAGCAATTCGAAAGCACGTAAAAAATGCAAGTAGAAAAATAGGGACCACCTTTGGTGGGAAGGTAACAGCATTCCGTGCACCTTTGGTGTTTAGTCATGCTGGCCACATAACCACCGAGACGACTTCGGACAGCACTGGCTCTTCGGCTTTGAAATGAACATGAGCATCGCCCCCTAGAGTCAGGAATGACTAGCACATATATGCGAGGGGAACTTTATCTTTACGTTATTTCTTGACTCAGAGGGGGGAAAGTGCGAGACACAAGAAGACTTAAGCAGAAGACTGGAAATAGGATGTAGAATGGGACACTGTTCCCATTTCTGTGGTAAATATTTCACCAATGCAAGTTACACCAAATATATATATATATTTCCCTTAAGAAAAGAACATCATATTTAGTCAGTACAGCTTCAGAAATGATGCTGACAGACTCTGAATCTTGTGTGAGCTCTGCACCTCTGCTATTCATTTGAGCCAGTGCTTTTTAGTTGTATGCTGGCTGGGGAATTCTGGGAGTTGTTGTCCACACTTCTTAAAGTTGCAAAGTTTGGAAAACATCATTTTAAGCTGTTAAAACTCTTTTTAAGCTTTTGGGTTGACCTGAAAAAATGGTGTGGCTGCAACAAGAGAGGTATTATCAATCAGCTTTTTAAAGCAGAGGCAACTTCTTTGTGAGGGGGAAAAAAGAGGTGCTGCTTTAAGGAGCAGAGAGGTGGTGTCTTCACAGTTGCAAGCATTCCCTAGTGCTTTCTCTAGATCATGGCTGTCAAACTCACACTGCCACATTGCCTCACGTGTTGTTTTGCAACTTTTTTCTCTTCGCGGAGCTGGGGTGGGTGTGGCCTGTGCGCGACGCATCCGCCCTGCAGGCCACCAGTTTGCCACCCCTGTTCTAGATCCTTTTTGAAGCATGATTGACGAAAAGGCTCTCAACAGGATGACAAAGTCTTAATTCATATATTTATTTATTTAAGAAAATGTGTATGGCTGCCCAACTCATTTTCAATGACTCCGGTTGGCTTACAAAAGTTATAACCTAATATAAAACGCAATAAAGAGCAATAATCCCCATCCCCCTTTCTAATATAAAAAAAATGGTAGAATTGCTAATTTAAAGTTCAGTTTTCCAGCTGCTTCAATTCTGTTCTTGCTCTCTCGGCTTCCACAGACAAGTTGTTTCTCTACGAAAGGTATGCAGGGAGTCCTCGATTTACAACAGTTCATTTAGTGACCTGGTTACAATGAAAAAAGTGACTTATTTTGACTTGTTTTTTATACTTACAACCATTTTAGCATCACAAGGGTCACGTAATCGAAATTCAGATGCTTGGCAACTGACTCATATTTAATGACGTTTGCAATTTCCCGGAGTCATGCGATCCCAGTTTGCGATCGTCTGACAAGCAATGTCAGCGAGGAAGCCAGATTCAACAACTTATTACTGTCTTAATAATTGCAGTGATTAACTTAACAGCTGTGGCAAGAAAGGTCGTAAAGTGGGGCAACATTCATTTAATAGTCTCAGCAAGAGAAATTTTGGACTGAATTGTGGTCGTAAGTCAAGGACTACCAGTAGGTGCACTTCCTTTCGGACATCACCTCTGACATACAGTTTAACCATCTCTCCAGTCTTGCGGAGTAGTGCATTGTTGTGGCCCGCCAGCGGCCAGCGGAGTTGACAGCAGATTCGGACAGTGAGGAGGTTGAGGGGGAACATGGGCCAATCCTGGAGTCTGACAAGTGCTCTGCATCAGAGGCAGAGATGGGGCCAAGGCCATCTGACAGTTATCAACTGCCTTTGGAGGCAGAAGAACAGCTGGAGCCTGTTCCCGGTGTGCGCATGTGCAGAGTTGCGGGATGAAGGGAACAGCTAAGGAACAAGGGTCGACTTGGGAGTAAGGCCACAGGTGGACGGTGAATGGCCCTTACCATAGAGAATAAAAGAGGAGCAAAAGGGGAGGGGTGTTTGCAGGAAACAATTAGTTCATTCCTGCATTCTTGCCAAGTATTGCAGTGTCTGAAAGATATTGGCCTGGGCACTCTCCAAGCCTGATAAAGGTTGGTAGTTGTGAAATCTTTTGAAAGACTGTTGGTCGGGATTTTGCTGGAGAGGAACTAACTGTAAATTAAATAAAAGGGGTTTATCAGGATTAGGGTTTGGCTTCGTGCTGCTGAGGAAGCCTAGGTCAGAACATGCACCTTGGCTTAATCATCCTTGAGATGGGACTTAACTCCCTGTCCAGTTGAGTCAGTCCTTGGTTTTGTAGTTTGCATATGACTAGCATCAAACAGAACAATTCATAGAAGCCTTCCTAACAGATTCCAAAATAGAGGCTTTTTTTAAAATTGAATGTGTAATCCTTCCTTTGCAATATACTTCCCATTGTTGAAGAAAGCTTGAGGAGCACCACTCAAGACATAAAAGAAGAGCCCATGAAAAGGGGTATGTCTTCCTACATCTTTGATCCTAGCCAGGTACGGGTGCAAATATCACTGCAGACTAATCGCTGTGAAATGATGATCTTGTGAACTCCACCGACTTCAAAGAGCTACACTGATTTTATGCTAAGAGTTTGCCCGCATTAAGGGAGAAGGAACTTATTGTGCCAATTTGCCTTTAAACTTCATTATCTTGTCAGTGTGCTAGCAAAGGCACATTGTCCATATTGTTGACTTTGGTATAATTAAATATGGGGGATTTTTTTTTTCTTCAGAAAAAAAGAAACTAAAGGGGCCTCACTGTCTTTTTATTATTTTGCAAGCTACACATTACGTGAAATGAAGCATACAATTCAATACAGCTGACCTTGACTGCTGTTCAGTTTAGTTTAAGATCCGTTCTGAAAAACGGTTGGTATAGATGGTATATGATAAATTTGAGATGGATGCGAGATGTTTACATTGGGAGAGCTAAAGAATAACCTCCTGCAATAAAACCTACCACTTTTATTGTGTCACTAGTCTTAAAATAGAAATGTTGCCTGTTATTTTTCTTTTTAAAAAATCCACATGCAAATTTACATTGAATTATACGTTACAAATCACATTAACATCCTCTTCTAAATCTGAATTTCTAGACATATTATTTCCTTTGTGGAAAAGAAATATAAAGTAAGATCTCTGCAGGTTTATTTTGCTTTCTTTGTGTTAAGAGGTTTGAGAAATATGAAAGCAATTAGCTAACTGAGATCCTGTGTATAGATTAGTCCAGAAGAATCTTTTCTAAAGATCATACAGGCTGGGATGATGAGATCTGAGTCCCAAATTATTCGCATCCGGTTAGAAAAAGGAATTCTACACCAGAGTTTGTCTCAAAATGTTGTAGAATTTAGGTAAGCATGTTTTTTCTTTCTTTCCCTAACTGATCTCTTGTCATATGTGGTATGAAAATGTTCATCAGTCCCAACCCATCAGTTTTCAGATCTAACCCTCTCTCTATAGGATTTATAAAAATTAAAAACAATTTTCAAAGGTGATCAGACTTGCACTTGGGTATTTTTTTGCAAGATAGTCAAAGAATCACTTCCAGTTTAAACACACCCACCCACACCCACCCACCCAAACAAAGAGCACCCTACCTAGAAAGCACAGGGCCTAATACTGACACAGAGCTTTTGAACCTTTTTCTTAAGTGCTTTTTTGGAATGAGCCTATGATGTACCATCTCAGTGATGGAAAAAAGTTCAATCTCTCAAATCCCTCTGTAAGATCTTTTTTTTGGGGGGGGGGTGGCGAGGGAGGAAATGGACAAAGATTATCCAGGATTTGTCAGTCCTCCTCATTCCATCACAAATTCATGGTTGAAAACTCAAAACCTGTTCCAAGATGTATGTTACGCTGAATTGGTTTACATCCTTAATTGAAAAGATACCAGTCAGGGAAGGATGATTCTTATTAAATTTTCCAAATATGTATTACCAGCTTTTGATAGTCTTTGCTCAGCTTGCTTCCAATACATCTAAGTTCAGATGGGAAGAAATAAACCCAGGGACGAAATAAAGCTTGAACAAAGTCAGCCCTGCCCTTCCTTCCCTGTCTTGTTTTATATCGGAGTTGAGCAGATCGGAGTTTAAATGAAGAATTTTGTCCCTTCATATCACCTCCGGCCGCCAGCTTCCTTTCCTCATTTATGCGTTACTCTGACAGAGAAGGCATCTAAGGCAATGATACATTTATCATGGTTGAAAGCAAGTGGCAAAACAGCGAGGAAAGTTGTCCCAGATTGTGGCTTGATCTACTCCATTTTGATTTGCGAGATGTGCAGCGTCAGTCTTGGGAGAGTTGTTCGGGGAGTAAATAACATCTGCTGCATGACAGGCTGGCAGAACCTATTTGTAGTATAATTAAACAGCAATCATTTTGTTGGAGAGTAAACAAGAAGATAAACAGTCCATGAATTAACAAGTACCGCACCAGGGCATTGTTGGTACGTTTGGATTTCTCTCTCTCTCTTCCTTTTCCTCAGTATAGAAGATTCTAAAACATACTTGCCATTTCTTTCTACAAAGAACTTGATCCAGTGCCCAATTGGAAGACGTACACCTAGGCCGAGACATACCTAATCTTGCAGTTTTCTCCTGGGATAGATCCTTATTCTCCTTCAATCCTTCCTGCTTTCTTTCCCAAATGAGGGTAAATACGTACACGTGATAATATTGCAGGATCCAATCTGAGTCGGTCATCGGAACCAGAAGTTTATACCTCCAAGCTTTTGGACTTGTGCTTTTGGAGCCCATCCTCGGGAAATGTCTCACCAGGGTGGGCTTCAAAAATTTCGGCAGTGGGTTCTCTGCCCAGTTGCTGGATGGGTCTGGCTATGGTGGCCTCCTACACCACAGCAAGGGGGGGCGTTTTCACATTCCCCAGGGCCTCTGAGAGAGTGAAAACTGCCTCCCCTGGGCTCCGGAGGCTCTCTGGAGGCCGGAAATGGGCCCATTTCTGGCCTTCTGGAGCTTCCAGGAGGCCCGTTTCCCCGCTACCTGAGCCTCCGTGTAGGCTCTGCTCTTAGCTTGCATCCAAAATGAGCCATGTGGAGCCTCCTGGGAGGGGTGAGGTGTGTGTGGGAGGGGTGGGCAGGGTGGTGCCAGCCAGGGGTGAGATTTGGAGGTTCTCTGAACAAGCCATAACGTTAGCTATGGGTTCTCCCAAACCTGGGCGAACTGTAGCAGCCCACCCCTGGATAGATCCTTATTCCCCTCCAATCCTTCCTGCTTTCTTTCTCAAATGAAGGCAAATATACGTGTTCCAGGATAATATTGCAGGTTCCAATCTGAGTCAGTCATCAGGACAAAGTGGTTTATTCTTCTACAGTCTTTTGCTCTTGTGCTGGAGCCCATCTCAGGCAACATCTCACTCTCCAGAACTTGTGCATTGGGCCTGTTCTACGCCTAGTATTTATGTGGTGCCTGATTGGGTGTGGCTATTAGTTGGATAATTGGGGAGTTGATGGTCGATTATTAAGTTGGTAGTTATTTCCTTGTGCTGCAGTGCCCTCCTGTTGACTGACAAGGGGCCCATTTCCCAGACTTCAATCAACAGGTACCCTGTCAGTCAACAGGAGTGTTGATGACAAATATCTTGACAAAAATATATCCCAAAATGTTTAATCTATCAGATACAAAGGTTAAATATGAAAATGCTGATTCTTGTCAGACCCAAATTTTGCATTAATGTTTCACCGAATTTTCTTCTGCAGCAATTGTGAATATGCAGGTTTTTAAAAAAAACAAAAATCATTCTTTTTCATTAGATTTAAATCCCCTCTGACTCCAGGGAACTTGTGGTCATTTTTTTATCCTTCTGGGGGAAAAAGGTAAACATGTTTCACAAAAGATATGCATCTTAACCTTATTTTATTCCTTAGCTGAGTAATTCCACTTTATGCAGAATCCAACTGTTGCCTCCATCAAGGATAAATGTGGACATTCTTGAAAGACAGAAGGTCAGTCCGAGAGCACAGAGTTAACATGAAAAAAAATCCCAGTTGGTTCAGTTCCTGACAGCTCTTGGCAAGTTTTAGAAAAAAAAAACTCCTTTCAGAAAACAGATAGCGTAGACTAAAGAAGGTCACCCAGAATCTTCCAGATGTTTTAGACTCTATTATTCTCAGCCAGTGTAGCCAGGATTCAGGATTTATGGAGTTGCCATCATAAACAGCTGAAAGATGTCATGTGGCAGGCTTAAAGTGGGCTCTTACTGAGTTAGGAGTCCACATCTGTTAGTTGGTGTCCTTCCTATAGTATATAAGTATATATAAATACTTGTGTATACTGCTGGCTTGTACTACTTTACGCCATGAGCATTGATGTAATAGATACACACTCACATACAATATGTGTTATGTGTTATTTCCTAAAAATTTGTATGTAATCTTAAAAGAAAATGGCACCATTTGTGGAATCTACACTCTCATAAATATGGATTGCGATCCTAGAAACTTCCAAAAATTCTGATCAAGTTTTAATACAATAACAATTATTACACCCATAACTGGAGAATAATAATCTCAGCTACTATTTCATTGTCTTATAAATGAAACAAAATCATACGTAGTTTTTGTCCCTGTTCCACCAGCTACTTCTTGGTTGATGCCTAATATATAGCTTAAATCAGAAGTGGCCGGCTGCTGCTGGTTCGCACCGGGTCGGGCGTACCAGTAGTTGAGATTATGCACAGTTCAGCGAACCGGCAAATGCCACCACTGGGTGGCCCTGCCCCTCTCTGCTCCACCCCTCCCAGTCACTCCGTATCTCACCTTGCCTGCCTTGGCCGGTGGCTAGAGTTATGCCTGTGGCCCAGCTGATCTTGATTGCCCAGACCACACGGTCCCTGTGGCACAGCTGATCTCCATGCCTCACTCGCTTGCCTGCCTTTGCCACAGCCTACCAGCTGATCTCTGTGCCTCGCCCACTCTGCTCACCGTGGCTGCCCCTTCAGGTAAGGTGCTTGGCTGAAAGGCCACATCGGGGTGCACATGGAGAGGCTTGGCCACCATTTGGGCCTGGCTCTCGCCATCCTTCAGCCCACATACTGCCCACTCACTCTCCGCCTTGGCTTGGGGAAGCACACCATTTCCTGCCTCTAGCCTTCTGGGGGCCTCTGCCCACATGCTGCCCACTCACCCTCTTTGCCTTGGGTTGGGTTCTGCATTTAGGCTGCGATGGAGAGATGCACCACTTCTGGGAGACCACCACGCTGGGGCTGAGCCTGCTGCTTCTCTGTGGGGCGTACATACAACCGTGAGACATCTGCCTGCCCACCCGCCCGGAGTGCTGACGCTGGGTGCTGTCCCCATTGGGATCTGAAGGGCAGGGTGCTTGGGCAGGCACAGGCATTGGAAGCTCTGGAGCTCACCTTCGGGATAGATCAGTTCATCCAAATCAGTCTTTGCTCCCGGGGAAGGACTCTGTGGCCGCACTTTTTAAAAAGGACTTTTAATGAAACCTCCAATGCAGTGGCCAAGATCCAATCCTGAGCCAAAAAACCCCAGCTCCCCCCTCCCCACTTGGTGTGTCTGCTTCATCTCGCTAAATTGGCCCTAGAGCCTGATGGAGAATGAGAAATTTAATGGGCGGGAGCAGGGAAAGGCAGTGCTTTCATGGCACTGGGATCTTCTATGAGAAGACGGCGTGTGGGTGAGTCCCTCTTGCACTGTGAGATGTGGTACCTATTTATCTATTTGCATATAACATGCTTATGAACTGCTAGGCGGGCAGAAGCTGAGGCAAGTGAAAGGAGCTGATTTTACCACACAGTGCTTGGACTCAAAGTGCCAGAGCAGAGATCATTTCCAGTGACATTAAGCCACTCAGCCATCATACCCCATCGTACTCCTTCTGAACACACACTCCTGCAGTTGGATCTAGCCATGTTTCTGCTCTCAGTGTTTTGTTCTTTGAATCCTTCTCTGCTCTTGACCCTGCAGCTTAGGCCTGGGTTTTTTTATCTGTCAGGAAACACTGAGGCAGATACTGTCATAAGTTGTGGCACAGCCTGGTCTGCTTGCCTGCCATGCTTCCATTTGTGCCTGACTGAAGGAAAGTGGAAGAACGATTATGAGGAATGTTTTCCTTACTTAAAACGTCCCACTGCTCTAGTGAAAGTGTAAGATGCAGTTCTATTTGTAAACAACTGAAGCGTAATATCTGCAATATATCATGTAAAGGTATAATCACTGTCAAAATGACAAGGCAGCATCAGAGGAACTGACTGCAGTAATTGACAGAAATGGTGATCAGGCTCCAAAACTGTTTTCTGATTGCATATTCATGATCCTTCCCTATAATATACAGCAGTTACCGTGTGAGTTATTCTAAGTGGCTGTTTTAACATCACTAGACTGACACTTTGTACTCTGAGATTTGCAAGTCTAATCTCAAATAGGGTTTGCTCTCAAGATGTCTAACTCTTGAAATGCGGACTTAGCTGGGAAGCACATCAGAGAACATACAGGCCTAAGAACAGCTGCTCCATTTCTTCTTTCACTGGTGGACGATGGGGGTTAAAACTCTGCAGGCTTTTTATTCTACTCCCCAACGTATCCTTGTGACCCTTGCTTGCACACGCCAAGCCTCAGTTCCAATGAGTCACAAGTTAGGCTCACTATTGGTGGCCCAGTAGTTAGAATGTAGTACTGCAGGCTACTTTTGCTGACTGCTGGCTGCCAGTTCAATTCTCACCTGCTCAAGGTTGACTCAGCTGCCCATCCTTCCAAGGTCGGTAAAACAAGGACCCAGATTGTTGGGGGAAAAAGGCTGACTCTGTAAACCACTTAGAGAGGGCTGTAAACAGAGGTGGTATTCAGCAGGTTCTGGCCAGTTCTCGAGAACCAGTAGCAGAAATTTCGAGTAGTTCGGAGAACCGGTAAATACCACCTCTGACTGGCCCTGCCCCCATCTATGCTCTGCCTTCTGAGTTCCAGCTGATCTGGAGGAAATGGGGATTTTGCAGTAACCTTCCCCCGGAGTGGAGTGGGAATGGAGATTTTACATTATCCTTCCCCTGCCATGCCCATCAAGCCATGCCTACCAAGCCATGCCACCCCCACCAAACCACCCCCACAGAACCGATAGTAAAAAAAATGAATCCCACTATTGGCTGTAAAGCACTGTGGAGTGGTATATAAGTGTAAGTTCTATTGATATTCATGATCCCTCTACCAAGTCACCTGATTTTTGACCTGCCTCACTGTGTCTAGACCAAATTGAATAGAATCTGGTGTGATAGTGAAAAAGATGCCCCATATCAGTAGAGATGGAAAGATTCCCCTTGTTTCGACCGTGGTGCTGATATGCAAACAATTAAACTTGTTGTACAAGATTGGCCATATATGTTCATTCTCTGGCTCCCTAGAAGATCTCCACAAAGCAAGGCCAGAGGGTGGATAGCTGAGCTGGACATCCTATTGTGAGGGCACTGCTCTACCCCTGTAGATGTTTTGTATATAATTATGTGGATTGTGGGTATATGTTGACTTGTCTTATGTCATGTTCTCATCATGCACTAAATAATAATAAATAACAGGTTATGTACAAATGGGACTTTTCTCAAGTTCTGGAGGAGTTTACAGAAAGCTGGGGGCTTCTTAATATTTTAGGGTTCAATCACCATGGACCAGCAAGGATGGTTTTTATGGTTTGTTTTATCTAACAATGACTCCAGTTGTAGCATTGACTAGACTCCAGGGACCTAAAGCCTTCGGAGCGCTCAAAAGGATCCTCCAAGCAAACCGGAAGTGACTTCCGGTTTGCTCGGAGGGTCGTTTTAAGCACTCCGAAGGCGTCAGGGAAGCCTCTGGACGGTCCCTGAAGCCTCCGGAGGGCCTCCCAGGGGCGGGGGAGGCTCTTTTCACCCTCCCCAGGCTCCTATAAAGCCTGGGGAGGGCGAAAAATGGCTTTTAAAAAGGTGAACTCAGCTGGCCAGCGAGCGCATTCGCGCTGGCCAGTTGACAGGGCAGTGCCTCGCGTGCCCTGACAAATGGCTCCGATTGCCACCTGTGGCACGCGTGCCATAAGTTCGCCATCACTGGACTAGAGTCTACTTGTATCAGTATGTAGTAAAATAAAACCCTAAAACTAATCCATAAAATTATATGGAAGTAACATATAAAGGAAGAAACATGCTAACTTACAGCATCCATTTTCTTCTGCTCTGATTTTTCCTTACATCACTCAACCTGCTCTCATTTTCCAGTCACTTGGGAATTGTGGTTGTTTTTTTCCTATCCCTACCCAACCTGAATGCCCTTTTTCCTGTATTTACGCCACATAATTTCTTTTTATCTTATCACCAAACCCTTGTATTTATTTTCTCTATACTTAGCCTTTCATAAACTCCATATGTCTCTGAAGAGATTTTATTAGAAATTGGTTTCATGCATGACTTGGGAATAAGTTTCATGGAGCTTTGTGGACCTTCTGAGTAACAAATTTAAAATTAAGTTTAATTAACTGTGAGGTGTTCAAGCTTCCTCTGGTACATAGTCATACCGAAAGGCAAAGGAGCAATCATCTTACCAGCAGGGACCAGAACTTCCTTCAGCTTCATCTACAGCTTTGAAAGCCTTCATCTGAAACCGTCCCACATTAGTTGACTCCACAGGAAGATATATAGAAAAAAGCCAGGACTTTATTGCATCCCCCCTTCATTATTTCCCAGTTCCATTTACATCATAGTTAGAGCACATTTTGTCAGATGAGGGGAGAATATGGGGCCCTCCAGTGGTGGGTTGCTGCCGGGATTACTGCCGGTTCGGTGCACGCGTATGCACATTTGCTCCGCAGCATGCGCATTTGCAAATAAATAAGTCTACGCATGCACAAAACATTAACAAATGAAAAAAAAATTGTGCAATGAAAATTGTTCTGCACATGCGCAGAACCGAAAATGAAGATGGCACCGGCATAGGAGAACATGTTTAGGGGTGTGGCAGGCCTGGGTCACTGCCGGTTCTAGCAACCCAGGCCACCAAACCATTACCAGTTCGGCTGAACCAGTCCAAACCTGTAGGATCCCACCACTGGGGGCCCCAAAACATAAATAGCCAACACGCCTTATTCAATTTCTTTTTGCCATAGCATTTTAAAGTGGAGAACACAGGCAGACTATATTGCGAGCCCTAAAAAAAGCACATTCCCAAGAATGAATTTTGGTGCATGTGTTTGATGTGGATTCACCCAATCTGTGGCCCTCAAGCCCCCCCCCCAATGTTTGCTCATTCCGAAAAGCAAAAGACCAGATTGCTTCTCCCCTGTACCATCCCCTCCATGCCACCTTCAAGATTGGCAACCATTTTAGGATCTGTAATACTTGGCTTGCCTTATTTTTTTTCCCTTTACATTTTTTGTGGGGGTGTTTAAAATGTAAATTATGTGCATTGCTTTAGCAGGCCATTCAAAAGGAATGCACAGCTCTTGGCTGCCAAAAAGTCATACAACCTACTTAAAGATATTTCTGCAGCATGGAGAACTTTGAAGAGGCCAACAGGGTCTTATTAGTCTTAAAGGCAATTTGAATCCAGGTGTGTCCCAAACCAATGCATAAGGAGGAATCTCAAACAATTTCAACTGAACATCTCAAAATAAATAAATACCATCAACCCAGAGCTTTCGTTTTATGGGACAGAGCATCATTTGTTGGTTGTCATCAGAGGTGGGTTCCTACCAGTTTCGGACAGGTTCAGCCAAGTAGGTAGTAACTCGGGTAGCCACAGTCCTGAACCGGTTCTATCGGCAGTGCATAGGCGCCACCATCTTGTTTTTTGCTTCTGCGCATGCACAAAAGCAATTTTTTTTACTACTGTGCATGCGTGTGAAGCGTGTCCCTGAGCAAACCAGCAGTAACAGGTGCCAGAACCCACCCCTGGTTCTCATCGAGCCCATGACTGACTATTACCATATTTCTGTTGCTTACTTGGCATCTGATAAACTAAGGCTTAAGATAGATGGCATCAGCATATAGATATTGCCCTCATTCAGTTCCCTAGATTATTATTTTCAGAACCAAATGTTTTTTTTCATTCAAAATAAGGCGAAACCTAAAAAGACCTGTAACATCAATGCCTTGGGCTCAGAAATAATTCCTTTCCCTGTTCACTTCTGGAATAGTGAGATGCACTTGACCGTATCTAAATCTTCCTATTAGAAAGACAATACAGAAGAAGACCAAACAGCTGCTGAAATGTCCAGCAGAATTAGTGTGTTTGCACTTCTGCCGTCCTTATCCCTGTGTAGATCTTTCTACATGTTGACTAAGACAATCTCTGTGCCAACATAAGGCTTGAAACCAGATTTTAATATCACCTGAAATGTCCTGTGAAAGGCAGGTGGACATTTAACAGAATAGAGGAGTAATATTAAATGGAAAAAAAAATCCTCCCTCCCAAAAAAAGAGGTAAGATGGTAGTTGTAGAGGTATGATCAAAGCCCCGAACCCTTTCCTGACATTGTAACAGAGTAACAGAGTTGGAAGGGACCTTGGAGGTCTTCTAGTCCAACCCTATACCTAACCTGCTGAATACCACCTCTGGTCCTGTGACCCCTTTTGTGACCTTCTAATCAGCAAAGTCAATGGGGAATCCAGATTTCCTTAACAACCATGTTACTACAATTGCAATGATTTGCTTAACAAGTGTGGCAAGAAAGGTTGTACAATGGGGCAAACCTCACTTAATAACTGTCTTGCTGAAATGTTGGGCTCAATTGTGGTCGTAAGTCGAGAACTTTCTGTAGTGTAAGATTTCCAGGCCCTCGAAAGACCAAGTGTCAACCACATTTAGAAATGGCCTAATGTAATGTAATGTCATGATTTCAAAGTATTTTAGCAGAACTATCTGATTCTGTTCCTTATGCCATCCATCTGATAAACTCGCAAGATTCATTTTTCTCACCATGTACATGTATACAACCGAACTAGACTGTGTTGTTTCTCTGTGTCATCTAATATGTGTGGGTATATCAGTGGTGGGTTTCAAATTTTTTTAGAACCTCTTCTGTAGGTGTGGCCTGCTTTGTGGGAGTGGCTTGCCAGCCATGTGACCGGGTGGGAGTGGCTTGCCAGCCATGTGACTGGGTGGGCGTGGCCAACTTGTAAAATGTGGTGAAACTCACTTAACAACGCTCTTGCTTAGCAACTAAAATGTTGGCTCAGAAACTCTGGCATTTGAAGTACGCAAGTCTTAAAGCTGTCAAGTTACAAGACCCTTGCACCCCTAACCCTTTAGGAAAAAAAACCCAGGGGTGTTCAAACTTGACAGCTTTAAGACTTGTGGACTTCAACTCCCAGAATTCCTCCTTTCGCTCTTCATCTTGATGATGTGCAGATGGGAGGGGGGAGGGAGCTGGAACCGGTTCTAAATGGCACTGTAGATTTGTGGAACCTCTTCTATAGAAGAGGTTAGAACTGGCAGGAACCCACCCCTGGGGTATATGCATATTTATTTAGTTGTCATGTTTATGTAGTATATTTTGGAGGTGGTGGTAGCCCTTTGAGAACTGTATGCAATGGAATTTCATTGTAATGTATGCTGATTAGTGTACATTTTAAGTGACAATACAGTTATTCTAAGTTAAGCATAAGTTATTCTAAGTATTTCTTCCTATTACTTATATAAAAAAGCTTAACAAGTCTTTCCCGTGGTACACCCAAAGGAAGAATACTTAATTAGTAGTCTTTCTCTTTTTGTTGCTGGCACAGTTCACGAAAATATCAGAGACTCATAGTTGGCAGGTTCCAATGAAAGTATTAGCTTTATCCCATAAGCATCTTACCTAAGTGGGAGCTTTGTTTATGCTTATGTAGCTGTTGTCTGCACATTGAGACTATTGGTGTGCATCCGATGACCGGTTTTTCAAGATGTAATCATTTCATTAGACTGATCTTGCCTGCACATCTGTGCGCTTACAAGGACGTCTATCTGCTCGCTTACCTTTTGCAGACGCAAGGATCGCCATAAATTTGTTATCTTCAAGGGTCTTTTACGAGCATGAAAGATCATCCTACAGTACTTGGGCCTCCTTAAGCCGCTTATATTACGGTAGCAGTGGTGCAAAGCTAGAGAGTCACCATGTGGTGGCAGTAGTGGGTTGTGTAGGTTTCAAAGCGAAGCCTCCAGTAGTGTGAATTCACGGTAAAGAAAAAAGAGAGATAGCAGATAAGCTCACAAATGTTAAGAGGATACTACATGTATGGTATAAACTCTGTAATTAATTTATAATGGTGCCTCTTCACTAGAGTGGCTTGTGCAGGCTGTCTGTCTTTCTTTGTTTCTTTTTAGTAATTTGTTTTGGCAGTACCAAATAGCAAATTAAAAGCATCTGCAGAAGTTGTATTGAAAAGAAGAGGAAATATATCTATCTTTGCTTTTGGCAAAACCCTTGGCTCCCCCCCCCCTTACAAGGAATTATTACTATTTTTAAAATCATGAGATAAGTATTAAGAATCCAGTTATGTACATACCAATATACTTGTTATGGTATTCCCTTTTGGTATAAACCGTGATTTTTAGAGGGCAGAAAAGGAGGATTTTAACAGATTAACAAAGTTGTTAATCTTTAACAGATTAACAGACCTTGTAGGTTATCTAGTCCAACCCCCCACTCAAGCAGGAGATCCTACACCATTTCTGACAAATGGCAGTCCAATCTCTCTACTTGAAAGCTTCCAGTGACGAAGCTCCCACAACTTCCAAAGGCAAGCTGTTCCATTGATTGATCGTTCTCACGGTCAGAAAATTTCTCCTTACTTCTAGGTTGAATCTTTCCTTGATCAGTTTACATCATTTTATACCTTTCACAAACTGTCCTTAGGTCCACACTAGACATATTGTGCTGCATAATCAGTTCATTTTTCTTGTCAAATCAGGGGCACTTTAGTGTTGGGTATGTTAATTTTTCAGATCCATGTTGCAGCATACAATCTATCTAATATTTTCTGCAAATCATCTCGGTTCTCAACCAACCACACAGCATTATCTGCATTGAAAAATATGTACTCGTTCTCCAACCAATACATTTTTAACATGGCCAAAAGCATTATTTTTACTTCTACTCATTAAAAAAAAATTAAATAACTGAGGGACATGAGGTATCTTTGTCTTACTTCTTGTTCAGTGTTGAACCATTTACTTTCTATTTATTCTTATGTATGTTTCATTTCTATCATGTAAAATATAAAAAATGGGTTAAAAAAATTAAAAATTAAAATAAAATAAATACATTTATCCACAAAGCAACTTCACCTTCATGCAAAACTTTCCATAATTTAAACATGTGCATGCTATGTTTCTCTGCATCAATGAATATAAATTAAAATTTCTCACAGTGATATATTTCCAGTGACCTACTAAAGAGCCAGATTGTGGTGTTGAGAATTCAGAATTCATCTTTCTTTAGTAATGGAACTTAATAAGTTTAATAAGTGCACTTAATAAGTAATCCCCCCCCAGTTTTTACATTTACCCTTACTTTTTCTTTATATAGGGGTATAGTACAGATAGCCCTCGACTTACAACAGTTTATTTAGTGACCGTTTAAAGTTGCAACAGCACTGAAAAAAGTGACGTATGACCATTGTTTACAGCAAGGGTGTCCAAACTTGGGAACGTTAAGACTTGTGGACTTTAACTCCCAGAATTCCCCAGCCAGCATGGCTGTCTGGGGAATTCTGGGAGTTGAAGTCCACAAGTCTTAACGTTCCCAAGTTTGGACACCCCTGGTTTACAGTTATGACCATTGCGGCATCCCCATAATCACATGATTTACATTCGGATGCTTGACAACCAGTTATATTTATGATGGTTGCAGTGCCCCGGATCAGGTGACCATATTTTGCGACCTTCTCATAAGCAAAGTGGTCACATGATCAAAATTTGGATGCTTGGCAATTGGCTCACATTTGTGACCTTCTGACAAGCAAAGTCAATGGGGAAGCCAGATTCACTTAACAACAGTGTTACTAACTTAACAACTACAGTGATTCACTTAGCAACTGTGGCAAGAAAAGTTGAAATATGAGGCAAAACTCACTTAACAAATTTCTCACTTAGCAACCTAACTTCTGAGCTCAATTGTGGTCATACGTTAAGGACTACCTGTAATAGCATTATTCCTATCTTCAGGAACAGATGCACTCTTGGTTGCCCTCTGACACCACTGGATGACATCGCCAGATCTCGCTGCTTTGGCAGTGTCAGGAAGATACTCAGAGATGATTCACACTCTGGTCAGTGTCTCTTCGCACTTCTACCATCGGGCAGAAGGCATCAAAGTATAGCCAGCCGAACAAACAGGTTTAAAGATAGTTTCTATCCTTGGGCTCTCCGACTTTTAAATACAACCACAATCACTCCATGCACACGCTAGTTTTTTTCCTTTTTTTTTTTCCGTTTCTGCTACAATTTTGCACCAGTGAGATTAAAACCAATTTCGTTGTATTTAAGTACAATGACAATAAAGATTATACTTATACTCTTCACATATGTTAAACATAGCCACAGCATGAATAAAGCACATCCATGTTTTAACATTTCCTCAGTTACACCTACTGCCTTACTACTTTTCAACATTCTCATAGCATTTATGAATTCCTTTTTATCATTTTTTTTTCTTGGGCATCAACATTTATAGCAAACATTTCAGTTCCACTCTTTGACATGCCTCTGTTATTCTCATATAAATCTCTAAAACGTACTTTGAAGCTTTCAGTCACTTCAATTTCACACCAAATTATTTCACCACTTTTATTTTTAATTCTGTTCACTTTTCCGTGGGCTGCTAGCCTAGCAGTCTTCACCCACTTCCAAAACAGCTTTCCATCAAAATCACTTCAATTTTCTCTGCATTTTTTTAATTGAACGATGGCTTTTCAGCAATCTGTTTTTTTCTATATACATTATAAATATATTTCTCTCATTCCAAGCTTTTGCCACAATCATTCTGTTATATGTTTTTGTTTTCATCCATAGCCTCTTTCGCTTCATCATTCAACCAGGCATCTATTTTCATACTTCTCATGTGCGTAACTGCTTCTTTGCAACATAATTCTTTCACTCTGATCCAAGCGCTTTATTTATGTTGACTTCCCATTCATTCTGTGGGAGGTTAAATGTATGAATAAGTTTTCATGCAGGGTGCATCCGGAGCCTGCAGGGAAAAGGGTCAAAGAATTCAATATGACTGTTGTTTCTTTCTAGATAAGATGCATGTCTGTAAGAGGCAGAACTTTGATTGCATGATCATGGCTGCCATCTTGACTTTTATGGTATTTCCCTCAAATCCCCTGTAGGAGATGACCAGGCTGAGCCCGAGGGAGGGGTCAAATGCATCATCAGTCTCGAGTCTCTTTGCACCCACAAGATGTCTAAGACCAGCCCTCCATGAGTTTATTATTTACCACCAAATTGCTTTAACTGTTCATAGTTCAGATTCTTGTAGAGAGCATAAGCTTGCAATAAATCTTTATATCTATTTCAGCTGCATGGATCTCCTGACTTCCCTGGTGATTGACCTCCCCCTGTTCACCTTTCTCTTACTTCTTTTCTTCCATTTTTCCTCATAATTCAGTCTTGACACTAACAAAAGTGATCTGTCTTACCTTCAAGGTCACGCCTTACCTTGGTATTTTTAACTAATTATCTCAATCTGACCTCACAACCAATCAAATCAATTGTAATTTTAGTTTTGTATTTATTTCCTTGCAGAGTGTTTCCTTACAACCCCTGGTATGCCCAAATATGGGAGGGAGCTCACTACTCCCCCTTTCTGTCCTTTGGCTCATTACAGAAGACCATCCAGGCAGAAAACCATATTTTTATTTTTAATGTTGTCTTTGCTATGTTTGTGTTGTATTTGTGCTTTATTTATTTATCAGCACAAATACAACACACACACACACACACACACACACACATATTTGTGTTATTTATTTATTTATTTATTTATTTATTCCCTTTATTTATTTATCAGCACAAATACAACACACACAGACACACAGACACCGACACAGACACAGACACACACACACACACACACACACACACACACACACGACTAGACATATTTAAACATTTATTTAAAACAATCTCTTTTCCTTGAGAAATATTACTAAATTGTCACTATTCTCACTGGCTCTCTAAACTGTCTAATCAGTTTTAATATACTTTCCCACCAATCATGATACCTAGCAGGACAGTTCATGTCACGTAGCGGAACAATATTTTTTCACCTGTCTCACATTAATTCAGAATTTTGCTCAATTTTTCCTCAACTCATTCATCATTCTTCTATTATCACCATTCAGGGAAATGTAACATGCAACTATCACTCACCAATAGATTCCTATTTTCATACATATCTAAAATCACCCAAGTGATGCCAATTCATGCTTCCTGATATATGCCTTAGCCCTATAGCTTCATTTCCCAGGAATACAAAACTGTATTCCTCAGTTTTCCACTGCTAGACTGCTCCACCTTCATTCAGAGCTATTACATCATTCTGTTTTCATTTCACTGGCATTACCACATCTTGGTTTTATCCATCAGTTCATCTAGTAATCCTTTAATCCATTTATCTCTTACATTCCAAGTTGTTTTTATGAACTGTTCTGCCTCCTCTGATTCATCAAATTGTTAGCCTTGGTTGCCAATAGGCCAGTAAGACCTGCATATCAGTAGGAACAGGTATGGGAGAAGTCAGGAGAGGAGACGTCAGATGCTCGTAGGGCCCCAACGGAATAAAGGCTATTCACTTGGCTCTTTGAGAAGCAAACACACCAATGCCCTTAACTAAGCTGCATCTTCAGCTGGCCTTTTTAAGAAGCCTCTCTTCAAATAAATCCTCAGTGTCAGATCTTCAATCCTACATCCCTGCTTCATTTTCTACTCAAGAACTCTTAGTTTGTGACCCAGATTGGCTCTTGACTGTTGGCATTTGACTGTTGGGTTGGTGAGGGTCACATCTACCTCTTTGTCCCTGCCTGAACCTCTGCTATATTTGGTTTTTTAATGGCATTGACTCTGGACTGAACTCTCTGCTGCCCACACCACGATAAGCTGTCAGATATGATTTCACCCTCCTGTATATTTCTTGGGGTGTAGATACATTTTCTTACCTCACTCTTTGCTTGCCCTGTAATTTGCTTGCATGACTTTTGAAGCTGGACCAGGATTAAAAAGAGCCGTTCTATCAAACAGACCTTCTTCATTGCCCAGTAGGCTTTGGTCAATCAAAACTTTATCTAACTTTTTTTTGGTAAAAAAATAAATTATAGACCAGATTACCAGACTTAGTCACACCACTATCATGTGCAGTATTTCCTGCTAATGTCACTTTTGGCACACTTTGTTTGGTATGCCTCAAGTGTAACCAATGTTCAATTTTTCTCTGATGATACTCATACTATTTTAGATAAGGTACAGATGATAATCTAAAAACTGCCTTGCAAGACAATGTAATGTTATTTACATTCCACCAAAAAGTAGATCCATGCAGTGTATTGACATATATTCTAGGTACAGATGTGCCCCAACCAGAGGTGGTGTTCAGCAGGTTTTGATCAGTTCCGGAGAACCAGTAGCAGAAATTTTGAGTAGTTCAGAGAACCGGTAAATATCACCTAAGACTGGCCCTGCTCCCATCTAGTCTCTACCTCCCAAATCCCAGCTGATCGGGAGAAAATGGGGATTTTGCAGTAACCTTCACCTGGAGTGGAGAGGGAATGGAGATTTTACAGTATCCTTACCCTGTCATGCCCACCAAGCCACACCATGCCCACCAAGCCAATGGTAGGTTTAAAATACAATGAAAGAAAGCAAGAAGGTCCCCTCTGTTCTTTAAAAACCTGCTTTGAATCTTGATTTAATCCAGTGGTGTCCAACCATGGAAAACTTTAAGGCTTCTGGACTTCAACTCCTAAAGTCCCATGGCTGGCTGGAGATGTCTGGAAGTTGAAGTCCACAAGTCTAACAGTTGCCTAGTTGGACACCTGATTTAATCAAGAAAGATGGAGATTTCCTCAAGCTTTACACAAAACACTTTCTTCCTTTGACTATCTAGTTGGAGATCTTCAGTCAGATTGGAACATGTGTCCTGCACAACAACATCATTTTATATGGTATCACTGTCAACTCTGAAGCATATCCAATAAAACTATTCTTTGAGGAATCTATCTGTCTTTTTACCACTTTTCACTGCAGGAAAGCAGGAGGTGGAAGTAGCGGAGGGTGGAGGAGGTGAAAACAGAGGTGGAGAAGAAGAGGAAGAAGGAGAAGAAGGAGGAGGAGGAGAAGAAGAAGAAGAAGAAAAAGAGGAAGAGGAGGAGGAGGAGGAAGAAGAAGAAGAAAAGGAGGAGGAATAGGAAGTAGAAGAAGTAGAAGGAGGAGGAGGAGGAGGAAAAAGAAGAAGAGGAGGGTAGGAGGAGGAATAGGAAGTAGAAGTAGAAGAAGGAGGAAGTGGAAGAGGAAGAAGAAGAGGGATTCTGTATTTGGATGCTATTTCTTTCTACTAAGTTGCACTAATAGTTTAATGAGAGCTGGGTGACTAATTCATAATGAATAATTTAACGGACAAAGTTAGCATTTCCTGCTTACAGAATTTCCTTCTAATGATTCATTATTTAAAAATTATGTAATCAACAATTTTAAAAATAACATTAAAAACCCCCACAGATAAATGACTTGCCAATGACATTTTGTCACCAGTGTTTGCTCCTGGGAACCTTATTCGGGAGTTGTAAATATCTGGAAAAATGGTCACACTGTGATTTCCCTCCCTTCCTCCCCATTTTATATCTGATACTTTAGCAAGCTTGGTTGCCTTCTGAAGGAACATGTGACTGTGGGATGCCAAATGTAGCCTTCTATGAATATTCAGGAGGACGTCCAACTTGGAAATTAGGTTTCTGCAAACATTTTTTTGTCATGAAACTATAAATGCATGTTTTTTAAAATGCCAATACATATGCAAGTAGAAACTCAACACTTCTAAAACCACAGAATGTCTATACTCTATTAGTTAAGATGCCTGGAGGCATGAAGACAAATAGTTTAGAGGGTCCTAGAAGGTTCTTCAGAGCTTCAGAGATTTGCAGAAAGGCATATCTGGATTCATTTTTCTCAGTCACATCTCTCTCTCCCTCCAAAATCTAACAATCCAACTGTGACTGCAGCCGACAAAAGAATATGCCCAGCATCAGTGCCTCATCAATGTTCTAAAGCAGGAACTAAGTGCTGTGAGAGGATGTGCAATTAAGACCTTCTCTTACTTTGTTAATTATTCATTAAAATCACATTTGTTTTGTTACTCATCTGTTAGACTGACATTTGTTTCAATACTTCTATTTCGTTCTTCCCCTCCCGCCAACCCCTTTTGATTCTTGGCTGTTGATTTTTCATTATCTGTTTTGAGATCTGCCATTATGCCTCAGGTATTATTTGCAAACTTCTGCATCAAACGCTCCTCTTCTTTCTCACCTTCATTTTTTGGCCTAAATATACTGCAAAAAATACTAGATATTGGGAAAATAAAGAACAGATGCTCTGTGGTGATCAGTAAAACCAGCATTTTGTTCAAACCAGAGGTGAAATTCAATTTTTTTTTACTACCGGTTCTGTGGGCATGGCTTGGTAGGCGTGGCAGGGAAGGATACTGCAAAATCCCCATTCCCTCCCCACTCTGGAGCCAGTCAGAGGTGGTATTTGTCGGTTCTCTGGACTACTCAAAATTCCCGCTACCGGTTCTCCAGAACCTGCTGAATTTCACCCCTGATTCAAACCATGATCAACTCTATGAAAGCAGATGTTCATTTAATCCAGAGTGGATAGATTGAGAAAGATCAACAACATTTAAGTCATTGGGTTGGTGAAAGACAGTGTTTCTACAATTGCTTCAACACTGTAAATTTTAATGTATAGTGATGGAGAATTATTGCATTAATGGGTTAGGCTTAAAGTCCCGTGATTAAGACATCCATATTCCCATGGATTTAGATGTTACAAAACCTAACCCATGAAGGTTAGTCTTCTCATGGAGATGGCACCTAAAAAACTGCTTCCATATCAGTATGTCTCTGCAGAGAAAATTGGTGCCAGTTCTCTGATCCCACAGACTCATCCTTATAGCCTTGGTGGTGGGAACTCACAACACTTTTTTACCCCTTCTTCACTCTCTTCCACCCCCTTATAATTTCCACTGCCATGGGTAGCAGCATAAGTGAGGAAGTGTCAGAGCTGCCATCATACATGAGCTTTTCATTCGCTAGCCGTCAGTCTGCCATGAACTATGGGGAGAGTGAGTTAGTTGGAAGGAGAGCTACGTAGTACCTTCCAAAGATACCACATCAAGGTCAAAGTCCTGGGAATGGAATACAATGACTCATCAACCAGCCTGCCTGTTGGAGAGATGGTTCCCAAAATAATTTATTCAAACTCAATTGGACAACGAGGCACCAGGTGAGGAGAGGAACTGGCTGGGAAAAGTTAACTGGGAAAGTTTACCACGCAAACGTCAGTTCTGGCTTTGCTATACTGTAATCCACTTGGCTTTCAGTAAAAGTATTCCTTTCACTACAAATGGAATCAAGGGTCACGGTGCCCTCATCTTCTGCTCTCCTATGATAACTCCATGGGATCCAGGAATAGTCAGCAGAAGACTAGTGGGTTTCAAAGAGCTCCCATGTGGCTATCCTGTTTCTCCTGCTTCTGGCAAAGACCCAATCTTTGTTCTTCTTTGGTACCAAGGTAGAGTTCAGAATGAAAGTCCAATCCACATACTTTTTATTTCAGCATCCTTTCTGAAGGCTTCTATGCCCTTGAGATCGGCCCTATATCACTAATAGGAAACTGACTTCAATGTGATCATCATTGCTTTGATGCTATTGTTATATTGGGCTTTGAACCTTATGCTCTGCATGCTGCCTTGAGTTGAATAACAGTTAGGAGGCTATATAGGTAGTCCTCGACTTAACCACAGTTCATTTAATGACTGTCCAAAGTTACAAGGACACTGAAAAAAGAGACTTATGACTGTTTTCATAGTTATGACCTCTGCAGCATCACCATGATCATGTGATTAAAATTCAGATGCCTGGCAACTGATTCATATTTATGACCATTGTTGTGTCCCAAGGTCATGTGGCCACTTACTGCAACCTTCTGATAAGCAAATGGGGAACCCAGATTTACTTACTAACTAAACAACTGCTGTGATTCACTTAAAAACTTTGGTAAGAAAGGTCGTAAAGTGGGGCAGAACCCACTTAACAACAAAAATTTGGGGCTTATCTGTGGTCATAAGTCAAGGACAACCTGTACAACCAATCATGAATGTCATTATATGTTGCCGTGTTTCTCAAACTCATCAACTTTAAAATGGGTGGGCTTCAACTTCCATGTTGGCTGGGGATTCTGGGAGTTGAAATGCACCCATTTGAAAATTGCCAAAGTTGAGAAACAATTACTGGCACGTAGTATATAAACCTTGGTAATGCTGATTTACACAATGCTGATTTCAACATAGCAATAGCACTTAGACTCAGTGACGTGCAGTCAGGTGAGGCAAGTGAGGCACAGCCTCACCACTCTCATCATGAAAAAAAAAATTAAAAGGAAAAAGCTGAGCTAGTTGCTGCCTCACCGTGGATGACTCTGCTTAACCTCACTGGTGCTCTCCCTCCCCAAGTGTAGTGACTTCCTCCCCAGGCCCCCATTCATTTCTCTCTCACACACACAGAGCTGGATAAAACTATATAAAAATCTAGCCCAGCTTCACTGATTACAAGTTTGAAAAGGCAACGTGGCTCCACCTGCAATCAAACTACACTTGGGGAGGGAGAGCACAAGCGAGCACTGAGGAGACCACAGGAGGAGGCAGGAAGCCAGACAAAGAGCCATGCTGTAGTACACACACTTCCCCCCCCCCCAGCCTCTTTCTTTTGGAAGGCTCGGCTCGGCTCCCCTCTGGCTTCTCTGCCTCTCCTCTCACCCCAGCCTGCCAGCAGGAGGTGGTGGATGGGCTTTATTGTGTTCCAGGCATTTCCCACCCAGACAGCAGGCTGCATTTGCAATGGTGGAGGTGTTTGGGAAAGGCAGCAGGGGAATGGGGGGGGGGATGGCAGAGGAGCTGCTTTCAAGCCACTGGAAAAGATATCCAATCCAACTTTTGTGTGTGTGGGGGTTTGTTTGAGAGTGAGTGAGAGAGGGAAGGGTTAGGAGAGATAGTCCAATCCAACTTCTCTCTCTGTGTGTGTGTGTGTGTGTATGTGTGTTTGAGAGAGGGGGAGGAAGGGAGAGAGGGAGGAAGGAGGGGAAGGAGAAGAAAAAGAAAAAGAAAGAAGGAGCAAAGGAGAAAAACAAATGCTGTTGCTTTAAATTGGAACTGAGCATGCCTGGCTGTGGAATTCTGGGAGTTGAAGTCCACAAGTCTAAAAATATTTGAAACCCAGCACTGTGTCAGTGCCTCACCAGTCATAAACCTCACCGCACGTCACTGCTTAGACTTATAGAGGGCTGTAACGCACTATGAAGCGGTATATAAGTCTAAGTGCTAAGCAATTTACAGAGTTAGCATATTGCCCCCAAACATCTGGGTCAGTGGTGGGTTTCAAATTTTTTTAGAACTTCTTCTGTAGGTGTGGCCTGCTTTGTGGGAGTGGCTTGCTAGCCATGCGACCAAGTGGGAATGGCTTGGCAGTCATGTGACTGGGTGGGCATGGCCAACTTGTAAAATGTGGTGAAACTCATTTAACAACACTCTTGCTTAGCAACCAAAATGTTGGCTCAGAAACTCTGGCATTTGAAGCACACAAGTCTTAAACCTGTCAAGTTACAAGACCCTTGCACTCCTAACCCTTTAGAACCCACCCCCCCCCGGGTGTTCAAATTTGACAGCATTAAGACTTGTGGACTTCAACTCCCAGAATTCCTCCTCCGGTCATGTTGGCTCAGGAACTCTGGCATTGAAGTGTGCAAGTCTTAAAGCTGTCAAGTTACAAGACCCTTGCACCCCTAACCCTTTAGAAAAAAACCCCCAGGGGTGTTCAAACTTGACAGCTTTAAGACTTGTGGACTTCAACTCCCAGAATTCCTCCTCTCGCTCTTCATCTTGATGATGTGTGGATGGGTGGGGGGAGGGAGCTGGAACCGGTTCTAAACGGTACCGTAGATTTGTGAAACCTCTTTTATAGAAGTGGTTAGAACTGGCAGAAACCCACCCCTGATCTGGGTCTTCATTTTATTGACCTCAGAAGAATGGAAGGCTGAGGTAACTTTGAGCCTGGTGAGATTCGAATTGCCAAATTGCAGGCAGCCAGCAGTCAGCAGAAGTAGCTTGCAGTAGTGCATTCTAACCACTGTGCCACCATGGCTCATTATAATCTAAATGTCAAAAAGAAGATATTCTTAAACAATATTTACTTGATTATAATTTTATTTCGTACCATTGTTCATTGAAGGCAGATGTGTAAGGAAAGATGGGTTATAAGTGTATTATTGAATGCATTCAGATTGATAGCTGTAATTAGACTGCAGGTATATGGATAATTATTGCCTTCAACAGTTTAATGAATTACAGCATTGGTCTGATACCAGTTTGTAGGAAGTAATGAACACATGATAATTGAAATCCTTCATCAAGCTGTTTTCTTTTTCATTTCATTTTTGAAACCTGTTTTAATCATTTTCCCCTTCCGTTGTTTTTTCACCTGGAAGAAAAAAAATATTGTTTCCACTCAGCTTTCATTAAAAAGGAGAGATTTTAATTCCATCAAACATTTGCAAGCATGCATACACAGGGATACACGCAGAGATTATACAAAGTGTCTTTTCTATGGCTTCTATGTCTAAGAACATGGAAATGATGGTTGATTGTACTTTAATTTTAAGATAACCTTTTCATAGTTCCTTCCAGGAATTCCAGAAAGCATTAAATTTCTCTTCTGAGGCTGGAGAGAAACTTACAGCACTAAAAAAACAAACTCTAAAATTTGATTTAAAAAGGGACAGGGTGGCTCAATGGCTAGGGTGCTGAGCTTGATGATCAGAAGGGTCGGCAGTTTGATGGTTCGAATACCTAGTGCTGCGTAACAGAGTGAGCTCCTGTTACTTGTCCCAGCTTCTGTCAACCTAGCAATTCGAAAGCATGTAAAAATGCAAGTAGAAAAATAGGGACCACCTTTGGTGGGAAGGTAACAGCGTTCCATGCGCCTTCGGCACTTAGTCATACCGGCCACATGGAGACTTATTCGGACAGCCTGGCTTTTCGGCTTGGAAACGGAGATGAGCACCCCCCTAGAGTCGGGAACAACTAGCACTTATGTGCGAGGGGAACCTTCACCTTTAAACCTTGATTTAATACTCCCTTTAGATCCCATATCTTATCCCACAGAGGCTTGAATTCTTCACTAGTCTTGGAATTTCTGATGGGAGAAAGTTACCTTATTTTCAATTAGTAAATGGGGAAGGAGTGATGCAAAGATTCAGTTTAGAGGCTTAATTCAGTGCAATTCAATAACCCGTGTCATTTGATGATTGAATGCTTTTGCAAAAATGCAAGTTTTTCAAGTTTCAGATTAAAAAAACGCAAGTTTTTCAAACCCATGATTTATAGTGAGTTTATGTTCTGAATCAAATTGCTTGATATTGCTAACTGAGATTGTCCTTTAAGGAAATTATTTGGAAGATTCATTTCAATTCATCAAACTGATGATTTGAATTAGTTTGAGGAGGATTCACAAAGCTTTCCCAGCTTCACGCTGCAACCCAGGAGCAGAACAGTACAATTTTCAAAGGTGAGTGGTGCCCTGTGGGGTGAGGGTGGGGAGAGGAGGCTTAAAATCTGAAGGATGGAAGATGAAACCTCATAGGACTCTCCCCTTTCCAAGACATCTACTGAAAGGGCAGGGCTTGCATTGTGACAATCTTCCTGCCATCTCACTAATCTTGCCACACATCTATATATCCCTCTAAGACAAGGGTCAGAAACTTTAAACACTCAAAGAGCCACAAAGTCCTAGCCCCATTCAATTCTGAAGCTGACCGGAAGTCCAGTTTCCCCACCATAGAGTCTCCTCCTAGTGTGGTGTTCTTTTTCCTCTACCTGTCCTAACCGAAAGCCCTATCAATTGTGGAGCTGACTGGAAAACCCGCCCCTGGCCATAGAGTCTCCTCCTGGCCCACCCTGGTTCCCCCCCTATCCGGAAGCTCCTCTGAAAATTGTGGTGCTTTCTGGTGACAGGCAGCAGAAGGATGAAAGAGCCACATGTGGCTCCAGAGCCGCAGGTTGCTGACCTCTGCTCTAAGAGGAACAAGGCTTTGTGCTGAAAATAAACTTTACAGCTGCCTATAATGCAGTAGAAAAGAAGCTGGTATAGGCAGTCCTCAACTTACAACCGTTCATTTAGTGACCATTATAAGTTACAACGGCACAGACAAAAAGTGACTTATGACCATTTTCACACTTACGACCGTTGCAGCATTCCCAATGGTCACCCAATCAAAATTCAGAAGTTTGGAAATGGTTGCAGTGCCCCAAGGTCATGTGATCTCCATTCGCAACCTTCTGATAAGCAAAATCAATGAAGAAGCCAGGTTCACTTAACAA
This sequence comes from Natrix helvetica, assembly GCF_964273705.1. Lineage (NCBI taxonomy): Eukaryota > Metazoa > Chordata > Lepidosauria > Squamata > Natricidae > Natrix > Natrix helvetica. The sequence goes on from NC_138552.1 coordinate 85,496,363, forward strand.
CCAGGTTACTAACTTAACAACTGCGGTATGCCACTTAACAGCTGAGGCAAGGAAGGTCATAAAATGGGGCAGAGTTCATTTAACAAATGTCTCACTTAGCAGCAGAAATTTTGGGCACAGCTGTAGTCATAAGTCGAGGATCACCCGCAATGTCTGGAAAATCAGAACCAAATCCTTTTGGAATTGTCCCCGCTTTTTCCCGTCTCCACATCTCTTTTCCAAGTGCTTCCCCACAATAACAGACTGGTGATGTAGCAGTGTTGTAGGAGTTTCAGAGTCATTCAATGGGCCCGTGAAGTTTGCGTTGGCCTCCTCCTTACGATTTGAGCCCTGGATTTAGCCAATTCCAGTGCCCCTACACAACAAGATTTGCAGTCTTTTTTTTTTTTTACTGTATATAAACTGTATACCAGGTTTCACACCTTTCTAAGCATAACCAGGCTTCCTATCAAACCGACATATGTAATTGGTTGACCCGGCGATATCTGAGGTTCAAAAAAAAAAAGAAGAAGGAAAAATAAGGGGTGAGTCAACGATTTGGTACCCTGAAGAAATTGGTTGCGAAGGACTGAGCCAGGCTGTATGAGGTCGCTCATTGGCATTCACCACCAGTGCTAGACCATGAATGAAAGAGGAAAAATATGACACTAGAGGTGGCACAGAAAAACGCTAAGAGGTGAGACCAGGAAATTAGTTTTGCTGCAGATTCTTTTTTTTTTTTTACAGACTTCCAGGTAGCGAAAATATCTTCTGGTGGTGGTGGTGGTGGTGGGATCGACGGGGACCAGAAGAAAGAGAGGAGGATGCTTCCCTTGTGTGGTTTTTGCAAATAGAGTGTCTCGGCAACCTGTAGTGACCGATATATGCAGTACAGCATATGCGCAGTTCTGTGCTTATAGAGATATGCTATTAAAGCAACAGCAAAACATCAAAAGTTACAGCATCGTTTCAGAGTCTACCAGCCCCTGCAAGATTTTTTTTTCATGAATCTTAATTTTTAAGATTAATTTTAAGAAATGGATCACGTCATAAAGTTTCATCCACGAAAGCTATATGCCCTGACGCTTGTAACTCTGCCATAAGACACAGACTTCGCTGTTTGGAGACGAGAATGCATTTTTAAACACGATAATGCAGGAAGCAATCTCACGGAAGGTTGCATTTTTTCAGATCAGATCAGAAATGCATTTTTGTACATGATGGGAATTGAATCTCTCCAGCACTGTACATGACCACTTCCAATGATCACACTGTTGGAAAGATTCCCTCACCAAACATTACCTTGCATGTGGAAAGCTGATTGTGAAAAAGGGAATCCAGATAAAATGCTCTGACAGTTCTTCAATGTACAGGGAGCATACAAGTATATATGACAAGAAGTCTGTTAGATAGGGCAGTGAGAGAACAGACTCAGGTTCAAGGCAACAACAGCTCTTTATTCAACAGACAAGTATGTACAATCCAGCAACTGTTAGGTCTGACAGCTCTCCTTTTATAGGGAGCTGTCAGACCTCTCAACCAATCAGATTGAACCTCTGTTCCCGCCTAAACAGAGGACTGGAGTGAAAACCACAGCAGCTTGTGTGGATATCTAACACCCCTCCCCTCTTAGTTGGAGTGTTCCAATTAGTGACGTAGTCTTTTAGGTAGGCGGGTCTTTGCTTTACCCTGGCAGACCTGCACAGTTCATTTTGAACTGGTGTTTTGAGCAGGTGTGCTCTTCAGCTCCGCTTTGTGGAAGCTGCTGGAACTTACCCCAGGCCGTGGCTGGATTGCTTTAATTTTTTGGGATGTCAGGTGGATCCCGGAACCATCAATCATGTACCCTAGGAATTCTAACCTGGGCACATTAATTTTACATTTTTCTTTTTTGAGGCGGAGGCTTTTCCCCCAAATTCTGATCAAAACAGCCCTAACCTTTTTAAAAAATTGCACCTCATTTGCAGCCGATACCAAGATGTCGTCGAAATAGGGGACGACTCCTGGTTTCCCCTGCAAAAGCCGTTCCAGTCCAGGAGCGATACTAACTCCAAATTGTAGGCGGTGGCATTTGAATGCACCCCTATGTGTCACAATGGTTTGGGCCTCCGCTGTGGCGCCATCTACAGGCAACTGTTCGTATGCCTGCGCCATATCTAATTTCGCAAAAAAATTTCCTGGGCCTAGCGAATGTAGTAGGTGCTGTAAAATGGGCACAGGGTAGGTGCTTTGTTGTAGTGCGTTGTTTATTGTACATTTATAGTCCGCGCAGATGCAGACTGACCCATACGGCTTGACCGTGGTCACTATAGGGGTCTCCCAGCGAGCATGGTCGACTGGTTCTAGGATCCCCTGGCTCACCAGTTTGTCAAGTTCCCTATCGATTTTAGGGTGGAGGGCAAAAGGCACTCTCCTGGGCTTAAGCCTGATAGGCGCGACGTTGGGGTCCAAATTAAATGATACTGGCTTCCCCACATACTTACCGAGGCTGGAACTGAAGACGTCCTCAAACTCCTTAAATATTGCCTCGGCGCCGCCATTCGCGATGGCGTTGATGCCAGTGACTTCCAAGCCCAGGGCTTCGAATCAGTCTAGCCCCAGGAGGCTTTGCAGCGGTGCGCTGGCCATGGTCATGGGAAGGTTGGTGGTGATGCCCTTGAACTGGACTCGGAAGGTGCCCTGGCCCACGATGGGGACTCGGTTCCCCTGGTAGTCGCGCAGCATGATGTCTGGCGTGCGAAGCTGCCGCTTCTTGAGGCTTAAGATAGCCTGTTTCAGGGTCGACCAGGATATGATCGTGAGTGATGATCCAGTGTCGACTTCAAGCTCACACGGAGCGTCCTCGATGAGGACCATGACTTTCAGCTTTTTTGGCTGCCTTGTGTGGACTTGACCTATCGTTGTTTGATAGATTATCAACAGTTCTCTCTGAGGGTACTCTCTCTGGGTGTACTCTCTCTGGGCTCTCTCCCTCAGTTCTCTCTCTGGGTGCCCTTGGTTCTTTTGCCAGGCCCCTGGGACGGGCCTCTGTTGGCGGTATGCATGTGGCTGCCAAGTGGTGGCAGGGACTTCGTTCCGGCACACTTTTGTGATGTGCCCTTTCTTATCGCAATGCTGGCAGATTGCATCCCAGAATCTGCAGGTAGACCGGGGATGGTTCCCTCCGCAGCTTGCGCAGGGCGGCAAACGGGAGTCGAATTTTTGCGCCAGCTTTGTGCTGCTACTACGCATGCGGTAGCTGTCATTGCACTCGCTGTCATAGGTTTCCTGGTCTGCGGCCTCGTGGTGGACGCGCGCCTGCTTAAGGATGGATTGAGGCGCGACGTGCTGGCGCTGCAGGGCTTCCGTGGACCTGTCGGCTGACTCTGATGCTCTGGCCTTATTGAGTGCGATCTGCAGAGACATGTTGGATTTAGCCAGCAGGCGTTTCTGCAGATGAATGTCCCGCACTCCGCAGATCAGACGGTCCAAGGTTTGGTCATCCAGGTCACAGAAGTCACAATACGTTGCTGCTTTTTGTAAGGCTGCAATGTATTGATTGATGGATTCTCCTTCCTTCTGATTCCGCACATTAAACTCGTGGCGGCGGACATGTCTTGAAGGCTTGGGCATGTAGTGTGTCCGTAGAGTCTACTGCAGAGCCATCCATGTTACTGCCTGGATCGGAGTCGGCTCCGATAGGTCTTTGGCCGTCTCGAAGACCTCTCGGCCGCAATAGCCCAGAAAGAGGTTCTTTTTTCGGGAGTCCGGAACCCCCATGAGGTCATTTGCCTCGAGGAAGCATTCGAACCTCAGCATGTAGGATTCCCAGTGTTTGGCCACTGGGTCGTACGGAGTTGGCGGAGTGTGCATGGCCATTTTGTTCTGTGCGGGTTGAATTTGCCACTTTAAAATGGCTGCTTGAAGCTGCGCCGATGCTCCAGGCTGGATTCACTTGCTGGATTGCCTGGTTGTTCGTTCTTTGCCTTATCTGCCTCTCAATCCCACCCTCGTCGCCAGTGTTAAATAGGGCAGTGAGAGAACAGACTCAGGTTCAAGGCAACAACAGCTCTTTATTCAACAGGCAAGTATGTACAATCCAGCAACTGTTAGGTCTGACAGCTCTCCTTTTATAGGGAGCTGTCAGACCTCTCAACCAATCAGATTGAACATCTGTTCCCGCCTAAACAGAGGACTGGAGTGAAAACCACAGCAGCTTGTGTGGATATCTAACAAAGTCCTTAACAACTAATAAGAAGGCTTGATGTCTATGGAGATTCTCAGTCATCCAGGTCCTGGTTGTCCCAAAGGTGCTTTTTTTTTTATAAGAGGACTTTCTGGTTTTTCTTTGAAGATGTTTTGCTTCTCATCAAGGAGCTTCTTCAGCTCTGACTGATGGTGCAGAATGGAAGGATTTATACTCTTCAAACAAAAAGCAGGAAGTCCTGTTGCCTTTGAAAAAGCACCATTGAGACAACCATGACTGGTTAACTGAGAATCTCCATAGATATTTAGCGATGCACTTTGGGATGAACACACCAGTGGTGGGTTTCTATTTTATTTACTACCGGTTTGCTCGTGGACATGCAGAAGTGTCCAGGCGGGTAGGCGGAGTCTCCTGCCACCGCTACTACTGGTTGGCCCGATCCAGGCTGAACTGGCAGCAACTCACCTCTAATGAACACACTTTGAATGGTGCAGCCGTATGAACGGATTTCCAGAAAAATTGCAGACTACAGGAAACATTTGCACTTCAGTTTGAGAAAGGATGCAAATGACCAGCTGTCTGCAAAGAGTATAAATCTTTCCATTCCCCACCATCCAGTCAGAGCTGAAGAAACTTCTTGGATGAGAAGCGAAATGTCTTCAAAGAAAAACCAGAAAGTCCAGTTGCCTCTTAAAAAAAAAAAAAACACCTTTGGGATATATAAGGCTGATAAAATTGCATGTCATATGTGGCAAGACTTTATTTCAATACAGAAGCATTTATTCTTTCTCAGAACACTGCGAAGGCAGAAAATGTTGAACTGTTTTTAAAAAATGAGCTTCTCCGAAAAATCAAACTCATTAATTTATGGAGCTATGGACTGCCACAAGATACGGTAATTTTAAAGTATTTTTAGTCCATTCGTTAATGACTGCTAATAACCATAAGCTGGTTATTACATGATTAACTGGGTCATGGGTGGCATATGAATATCTAAAATTAGTTAAGTGTGGGGTTAGGAGAGCCAGCTTTAATCTCAATGGGACGCAGATGTGCTTGGAGTCATACTCCCCTCTGCGAGCCAGCTGAGATTCCCAAACTGCTACATCTAGTTAAATGAAAGCTAGCTTTACTACTATTCTTGAGCCATGTCTAAAGAGCCATGTTGACACAGTGGTTAGAATCAGGATTGGGTTACTGCCGGCATTACTATCAGTATGGTGCCTGAAAAACTTTGCACATGCCTGTGCATTTGCACTAAAAAGGTCTGTGCATACTCACAACATTAAAAAAAGGGAGCAAAATACATCTTTTCAATGAAAATTGTTCTGAGCATGTGCAGAACAGAAAATCAAGATGGCAGTGCCGAGGTCAGAACTGGTTCGGCCACGTCTCTGGCTGAGTTACTACCTATTCGGCCAAACCGGTCCGAAACTGTCGGAACCTACCTCTAGTTAGAATGCAGTATTGTAGGCTAATTCTGCCGACTGCCAGCAGTTCGATCCTGACTGTCTGACAGGTTGATTCGGCTTTCCATTCTTCTGAAGTCGGTAAAATGAGGGAGGAAATTATTGTGGGCAATATGCTGACTCTGTAAATGGCTTAGGGAAGGCTCTAATACACTAGGAAGCAGTATATAAGTCTAAGTACTATTGCTAGTCTTCCAAGAAAAAGAATTATAGGTACAAAATAAATCGTAGGTAATGTTTAAGGTTTTTATTTATTTAGTGTGTGTATGTATGTATGTATGTATGTATGTATGTATGTATGTATGTATGTATGTATGTATGTATATGTAAGATATGTGGACAATACAATATAGGAGATAATATATTAAATTAAGATAAAACCATAATAAGATCACCATGATACGCAGGCATAGAATTTCAACAGGATAGATGTTATAATTCAATATTTAAAGAAGCTAACCATCTAACTGCTTTTGGTGTGGCTGTGGTGTGATCATCGAAGGTGCCTTAAAATTTCCTGAGGAGACATTGTTGAACTATATCTAGTTTTTTCCGTGGCACCACAGTTGCATTGCGGGTTCTTGGCCATTCACCATTTAAGGAGCTTTGCCTTAGTTCCAGTATGGACTGTCCTGATTCTATTCAGGTGGCTTCATATATTGTTGGGCAGCTGCATTCCTGAAAGTGGTTTTATTGAGTTGATGGTTTGATGGTCAAGCTGAGGGGAACTATCCCGTATCATTAAGTAACAAGACTTCTGGATAACATGTTAAAACACTGATATGCCACGGTTTACTTGGCACCACTAGTAAATCTTTTTCCATTAAGAATGACTTGCCACAGGGATCGGTTCTATCCCCCCTCATATTTAATCTATCCACTAACTAGTGGTTTACCAGAAACCAGTTCTGTAAAATGTTTTAGGTAATATAAGGAAAAATAATTAAGCATAGGATGAATACAATTTTGGTTTTTGAAATAGCCCTCTCCCCACTTTTGGAAGGTAGTCCCTGGAACATAATTCAGACCTTGTTACAAATCACCTGTAAAGGATTTGGCCTTTGTTTTTCATCCTGGTTTGTTTCACTGTTCCACAAATGGATCTTGCTATGTTTTCCTACTGTAGGAAATCAGAAAATGTGATCCATCTATGCAACCTGCAGTGACGTGCTGGTGAGGCTGGTGACATCATCAGGAAGGCGGGGAATTCTTAGCAAGACGCCGGACACAACTCGGTTTCCAGGGTCCTTTCATGAGCGAGCTGGCAGGGAAACGGTAGCCGATAATTCAAAAAGTCCGTCCTTTCGCGAGCAACTTCCCGTAAACCTGCGTTTGCTCATTGCGAGGTAGGGAGCTGCTCGCGCATGCGCATTCGCCCTGGAACCATGAGCTCCGGTGTCAGAACCCGACAGAAAGCGGGGAATGGGACCACATGTGCAGGAGGGAGGCTGAGGCTAGAGGAGCCTCCTGCACCTCCCTCTGTCCTGCACACGTGGTCCCATTCCCCGCCTTCCTGAGTCAACATGAAGGGGACCGCGGCTCGCACAGTCACATTCCCCGAGGCTCCTCAGGGCCTTTTCCCTTTTGTTTTTCATGATGAGAGCGGTGAGGCTCTGCCTCCCCTGCTTCCCCTGACTGCACATCCCTGGCAACCTGATCTAGGAACATGTGATTTCTTTTGCTCAAAATAAAAAATTTGCAACACACTTGTCTTTAGTGTATGTATCCTAATAAAATTATAATAAAAATGCATTTTATTTTTTAATATACAGGGAAAAATAAAAAAGAAGTTGTTACTATACAGTGATAATAACACAATGGAATTCATGGAGAAGATAAAGTTTCAAATACCCTGGAATGTCTGAAAAAGATGTGGAAATGTATTCTTACACATAAAGATTAAATTCTAAAACTTGAATGTTTTTTTTAAATGTTGCCCATTAAACTGCATTTCTGAGGCCCAGTTTTAGAAGCCTTTTCAGATTAGTAATTTATTATTAACACTAAAAGTACTAAAATCAGAATCAAACCATAATTAATCATCCTTGCTAACAAATCACAGTTTATTTTAACTACATTATACCTTCCTTGCATATAATGCCAAATGAGAGTGTCAAAGGAAGGACTTTATACATGATAATAAAATCTTGATTTAATAGCTCAGTGTAAAAGGTATCTTGTTAAATCCAAATTTGCATAATTTGTGTCAATTTATGCCATTTGTATCATTCTGAATATAGATAAAATTGCATCATTTGCAGTAAGATCTTGATTTAACAGATACCCACAATTTAATGGACATAACATTCAGTACAGAATACTAGTAGAGTAACCCTTTTTTAATGGCTGAGCAATTTTTGGATAAAAAAAGTTGCTCAACCATTAAAAAACATTTACTATACTAATATATTGCACTGAGTGTTATATACAATTGCATGTATTCAATAGGAATAATTGAATTATTTATTCTCAATATATAGATTTTGCCTGGATCAAGGTTAAGTTTACCCATATCCATCTTCACAAGTTCAGGAATTCTATGGCTTCCTTGAGATAATATATATGGAAGATGAGTGTCATCAGAATGTGAAGGAGTTTCTCTTTGTGAGTTTATGAAGGTGACCTCCCATTACTTGCTCCAGCTCCTGCCAGCCTAGCCTTTGAAAGCATGCAAATGCAAGTAGATAAATAAGTACCATTTTGGTGGGAAGGCATACAGTATAAGAACAAAATACTGTGCATTTTTCCAAATTGTTGTCCGTCAACCCTAACAAAAATGTCTCTGGTCTGAATTGTATATTGACCTTCACAATCTTTGGAATTAATATATGTATTCCAATTTTGTTTAACTTTTTCACAAGTCCACCAAAAGGAGCAACGAGTCTTTTCTTTGTAGTAGCCTCTCAGTGTAATCTTAAGGGTGGGGAAAAAAGCCCAACCCTAAAATCATTTTTTTAAGATCAACCAAAATAGAAGGGAAGTAACCTTCATGGGATCAAAAGCAATTAAAATTCCAAAAGAACCAATCAAGCTGCATTCTCCAATTTATTCTCTAGCTTGAATCATCCACAAGAATGACCAAACCTGTTTCCTTCCTATGTTAATTTAAAGAGGCAGTGGATGTTGAACATTACATTTATAAATAGAACTGCATGCGGAATGCTCCTCTTCAGTCATGTCACCTTCCAGATGTCTCCATTTTTCAGTCCCTACTCACCTGAGACTTCCATGGGATGATCCCCCCCCCCCACATTCTTCTAATCATTCTATTAATACTTTTTGGTACTTTTGAAAAACTTTATGTCACGGTTCCAAATAGCACCCAAAAATAAATGATAGTACTTGGAGAAAGGGGAATACTTACTTATGGAACAATCTCCAATATGTTTGCATTTCATGCAGGGGTGAAATGCTACCAGTTCGGACAGGTTCACCCAAACTGGTAGTAAAAATGCTACCGGTTCGCTCGAACTGGTAGTAAAAAAAACATGCTACCGGTTCAAGTGAACAGTATTTGTGACGAGCAGCAGTGAAGAAAGCAGAATTTCCTGCTTTCTAGCTAATCTAAATCATGTGCAGTGGATTCCCCCCCCCCCCGCTGTTTGCTTACCTTTGAAGGCACACTTGGTATCAGGCTCCGCCCATCCGCCTGGACATCACTTCTATTTTTGAAGGTCCTACGTATGCACAGAGGTGTCACATGCACACGCTTATTTTGCTACTGAACCAGTAGCAAAGATAAGTTGATTTCATCCCTGATTGCATGTATCTTCTGCATATTACCCATCATGCTGTAATTCACTACAATATTTAATATTTTTTATTCTGTTTGAGAAATGAGCAATAATCTCTCTATCTATCTATCTACAGTATCTATCTACAGTATCTATCTATCTATCTATCTATCTATCTATCTATCTATCTATCTATCTATCATCTATCTATTACTTACTTACTTACTTACTTTACTTTATTTAGATTTCTAGACCGCCCCCTCTCCCGAAAGGGACTCGGGGCGGTGTACAGTCAAATTAAAACACAAGGAATACATAGGAATAAATATATAAGTACACAGATCCTTAAATACTTAGATGAGGAGGCTATAAAAACTGTATCTTAAAGTAAAGCGATTAAAACAGTATTAAAAATAACCCCTAAAAATACCCCAAAAAAGTTAAAGTTAAAATAATGACCTAGAAATTCCCAATTAAAAAATATCTGCCAGGAGGTGAGATAAAACTATGAATGGGCCAAGCCGGCTAGTCGAAACAGGTGAGTCTTTAGTTTTTGACGGAAGGAGCGGAAGTCGGTGGTGGTTCTAATGTCGGGGGGGAGGTCATTCCAGAGGGTTGGGCCCATCACAGAGAAGGCTCTACTCCTAGGCGCCGCCCGTTGGCATTGCTTGGTGGACGGCACCAGGAGGAGTCCCTCCCTGTGAGAGCGAATTGGTCGCAGGGATGTGTGCGGTAGGATGCGATTGCGCAAGTAACTAGGTCCTGTGCCATGGAGCGCTTTAAAGATGGTAATCAACACCTTGAAACGCACCCGAAAAACCACAGGCAGCCAGTGCAGCTCGCGCAGGAGAGGTGTTATGTGGGAGTACCTAGTGCTCCCCATAATGGCCTGCGCGGCTGCATTCTGGACTAGCTGTAGTCTTCGGGCGTGTCCCAAGGGAAGCCCCATGTAGAGGGCATTGCAGTAGTCCAGGCGAGACGTCACCAGCGCATGAGTGACCGTGCGTAGGGCATCCCGGTCCAGTAAGGGGCGCAATTGGCGCACCAGGCAAACCTGGTGGAACGCCCCCCTTGCCACGGCTGCCACATGGTCATCCATCGACAGCCGGGCATCTAGGAGGACGCCCAAATTGCGCGCCCGTTCCACAGGGGGCAATAGCTCGCCCCCTATGGCCAGTGATGGTGTCAACTGGCTGAACCAAGGTGCCGGTAACCACAGCCACTCAGTCTTGGAGGGGTTGAGCTTGAGTCTGTTGTCCCCCATCCAGACCCCGACGGCTTCCAAACACCGGGACATCATTTTGACAGCCTCGTTGGGGTGGTTTGGGGTGGAAATGTACAGCTGAGTATCATCAGTGTACAGATGATACTCAACCCCAAAACCACGGATGATCTCCCCCAGCGGCTTCACATATGCGTTGAACAGAAGGGGCGAGAAGACCGACCCCTGTGGCACCCCACAAGTGAGTGGCCTCAGGGTCGACCTCTGCCCCCCTGCCAACACACATTGCGTCCGGTCGGAGAGGTAGGAGCCGAACCACCGCAAAACGGTGCCTCCAACTCCCATCCCCTCCAGCCGGTGCAATAGGATACCATGGTCGATGGTATCAAAAGCCGCTGACAGATCTAATAGGACCAGGATAGAGGAACAACCCCTATCTCTGGCCCTCCAGAGATCATCAACCAACGTGACCAAGGCCGTCTCTGTGCTGTGCCCGGGTCGGAAGCGTGGGTCTAGATATTCGGATTCCTCAAGGTGTCGCGGAAACTGCTGTGCCACCACATTCTCTACAACCTTCGCTAAAAAGGGAAGGTTGGAGACTGGACAATAATTAGCTAGCTCCATCGGGTCGAGGGAAGGCCTCTTGAGTAAGGGCCTCACCACCGCCTCTTTCAAGTCGGCAGGTAAGGACCCCTCACCCAACGAGGCATTCACCAGGCCCAGGAGCCAGCCTCGTGTCACATCCCAGGATGCCAGTACCAGCCAGGAAGGACACGGGTCCATTAAACATGTGGTGGGTCGCAGCCGTCCACGCAACCTGTCCAAATCCTTGGGGGCAACAGAATCAAACTCCTCCCAGAATGGTCTCGCAAGACTCACTGTTGACGGCTCCTCTGGGCCACTGAGGGGGGCCCATCCGCTCCGGATCTGAGCGACTTTGTCCTGCAGATATTCCCCAAACTCCTCTGCTCTGCCCTGCAAGGGGGCTTCCCGCGTCCTCTGTGATAAGAGGGAGCGGGTTACCTGAAACAGGGCGGCAGGGCGGTTATCAGCGGAATCTATCTATCCATCTATATCTATTATTTCCATTTATCAACCTATCCCATCTATATACCACCCACCCACCCACCCATCTATCCATCTCATTAATATTTTGATAAAGAATTGTGATAGGATTTGAGCTGTCCATATGCAAAAGCAATAGAACAATTCAATACCCATTTTGATATCAAACTGGAACAAAATAGATGATAAATTATGCTGCTAAATTTATATCTCCTGCCCCTCTTCTGTAATAACCAGTTAAATGGATTTCATGCAGTCGTTAACAAGGGATGCCGAAAGTAGATTGGCTTAACAGTAACCAGAAGGCAAGCATTATATTAGGACTAATGTGAAGGAATGAGTTGCCCCAATTAACTAGCCTAGTAGTTAATTAACTACCCTGGAATCTGAATACCAAATTGAGTGAAATATCTCACTAAACAGAAGGGCTTGAATTATCTATTAGAAAATGACATTGAATGGACTTTGAACTACCCAGCCAGCCCCAATTTAATATTACTTTCTGAAGCAGAATTAATTTTATTTTTGAAATCTCAGTGGCATTTCAAGATCATACACCGAGTTGTTGTTGTGTATAGATTGAAAAGTTTATTGAAGTCCATCATAACGATCTCCTAAGAAATAAGATAGCAGTTCTCTTCCTTCTCAGAGCAGAGGGATAAAAAACAGCCTTGATTGCTCTTGTGTCTTTTCCTGTTGTCAAAAATGCAAGAAAACCGTTGACACTTTTCATGGCATAAATAAAAAGATTATCACCTGAGAGGATAAGCACATCAAGTTATAGTGAAAGGCTCGCCTGCCAAAAGAACTTGCCATCCCAAACTCCTTTGATAGACATTTCTTTTTTAAAATATGGCTGTTTTTCTTCATACTATAAACATTTATCTGTAAATTTAAAAATTCCCAGATTTCACCTTCTGTTCTCTCTAACAATAAAGGGTTGCAGTTAAAAAGCCACACATTGAAAAAAAACAAGACACGATGATCCTTTTTCCAGATCATGAAATCTATTGGAAAATCTGAAAAAAAAATTATCTGCTTCTGTGCTGCCACAATAGATTTTCCTTCTTCCGTGTCCATGATTCATAAGATCATTAGTGATCTTGGGGTCAGGGGTTTCCTGAAGCTAATGGCTGCCTAGGTTAACAGCCCTCCATGTTACCTCAGCCTTTCAACATCTCCCGCCCATCATTAGCTGCCAGGAAATGCCTGACTCAGAGGTTATTATTGTTTAAATATTGCCTCTGAAAGCTTTTTATTACCGGCAATATATTTTACTTTTGTGCTGCATTAGCAAGCCAAAGTATTAATATAATTAGCAATACAACAAATCAGGGAAAGGAGAGGAGATTTTCAAGAAGTACACAGGTCCTAAAGAACACATTTCTGTTCCTGGAGATCCATGCTATTGGATGACTTCTTGAGGATACCCCAAAGTCTTGGTGAAGGACCACCAACCCATACTCCCAAATACAAATAGTCCTCTACTTACGACTACAATTGGCCCCAATTTTTTTGTTGCTAAGCGAGACAGTTGCTAAGGGAATTTTGCTCCATTTTACAACCTTTCTTGCCACAAATTGTAGAGATTCTCAGTCATCCAGGTCATGGTTGTCCCAAAGGTGCTTTTTCAGGAGGCAACTGGACTTCCTGGTTTTTTCTTTTGAAGACGTTTCGCTTCTCATCCAAGGAGCTTCCAAAGACATAGAAGAAGCACTCCAAGTGCTTCAACAACCCTCTAAAAGGATGCAAATGACCAGTTGTCTACAAGGAACTTAAATCCTTCAATTCCCCACTATCCTGTCAGAGCTGAAGAAGCTTCTTGCAAAACATCTTCAAAGAAAAAACCAAGAAAGTCCAGTTGCCTCCTGAAAAAGCACCTTTGGAACTTCCTTGCCACAGTTGTTAAGTGAATCACTGCGGTAGTTGTTAGTAGCACCACTGGTAAGTGAATGTATCTTCCCCATTGACTTTGCTTGTCAGAAGGTCACAAAAAGAGGTCCCATAATACTGCAATTGTCATACTATGAGTCAGATGCCAAGCTTCTCAATTTTGATCATGTGACCATGGGGATGCTGCAATGGTGGTTAAGTGTGAGAAAAGTCACTTTTTTCAATGATATTGTTTGACTTCAAACCGGCACTAAATGAACTGCTGTAAGTTGAGGACTACCTTAGTCCAAATTGTTTACATGTTGCTTCTCTGCTGTGCAGTTTCACTGCTTTTGTCACTGCACCTCAAAGAGAATAAATCCATAGGACCTAGCAACACATGCGTAGTCATTGTGAATCTGTTAAACCCAATCTTAACCTAGGATTTTTTTTTCTTGTAATAGCTAGCCAGATCCTGGCAAACTGGATATGGAAAAATACCTGTTTTGCGGGGGGGTTGAGGGGGTATAGCATTTGTATGAGATTTATATTGTGTGGAGGGGGGTGAAAAGGGGGAAAATTTGTTTGTACAAAACTCTTTTAATAAAAAAAAAAAAAAGAAAAATACCTGTTTTCTGCAGTATAGTCCACAATTTTGTATACTGTCTCCATTCCAGCAGTGTAATCCTATGAAGACTGCTACCGGTTCGGTGAGTCTGCTATTGAGTGTGTGCTTTGCGTGCTCATGCATGCCTGAGGTGCATCCACACAGCGCTACAAAAAGGGACATTTTGTAGCCTTCAGAGCGAGGGGGGGGGATCTGCTGTGCCACGAGATTTAGATGAGCTAGAAAGCAGGAAATCCGATGATTCTAGCTAATATAAATCATGCATCACAGCTGATCATGGGAAATACCACTTCGCCTGACCGGTAGCATTTTTTACCACCATTCAGCAAAACCATCCAAACTGGTAGCATTTCACCCCTGTTCCATCACAAATATAATAGGATTCGGACTTTTCTTCAAGATTGATAGTCCTTGAGAAACTTGTCCTCCATGAAATTATCCTGTTCTTTGAAAGAAGTCTAAATTAGTGGCCTTTTTAAGATCATGTGATAAAGAGAGTGTTAATTAAAAGCTTTGCAAAGAAATGAAGAGGAAGAAGAATACTGTAGAATTGGAAAAGGAGCAGGAAAGGATAATCCAAATGATTAAGTGAATTCAGAAGCTTCTGTTAGATCAGGTAATGGAAAGGGACGCTTAGGCTAAAGGCAACAACAGCTCTTTATTGTAACAGAACAAGTATGTACAATTCAGCGAAGGTTGAGTCTGACAGGAGCCCTTTTATAGGGAGCTGTCACACCCTTCAACCAATGAGATTAAACCTCTGTTCCCGCCGGAACAGAGGACCTTGGTGGAAACCATTATAAGTGTAGCTAGTATCTAACAGCTTCTCTATAAGGTTAGCCACCAAGTTTGGATTATTATTTTTTAGCCTGGGCAATATGTAGTCTTGAAATCTGCCTCAGATCAAAAGATAATTTAGTCTTGAAATTGTGTCTTTAGAGCATTTTATAAGGCTCTGCCATTTTTTTAAGACTGAGTGCATAAATCTTGAGGGCTGTATGATAAAGAGCCAAGCTAAGTTATTGATGGATCAGCAGTGGAGAAAAGAGAGAGAGAAATAAAAATCAGGACTAATATAAAGAACTTTCATGCATCAATAATAATAGAGTATTGAGTTGGGCCCGTGGTTTATCAAAGGAAGGTGTTTCTTATATTTCTTATTCTTTCTTTTCTTCAGGAACAAAAAGACCAAAGGATTCTAATAAACTTATTCTTTTTTTCTGTTTCTAGTGTTTTTCTGTTACAAAAAAAGGCATTATTGACTCATAAGATGGAGAAATCAGGGAATCACATAGTCTGCAAAAGTTGAGAGAGAGGGCGGGAGGGGAGAAAGAGAGAGGGAGGGTGAGGGGGACACAAACACACACACACACACACACTACCCCGGAGGCTATGGAAGAGCCATAGACTGGAAGAATTTAAAAATGAAGAGCAACAGATGCTGGAAGGATTCACTTCTTAATGCTTGCTCTTGAGATGCTCATGATTTACTGTACTTCTCCTCCATTACCTACTAGGGAATTCTCTTTTATATGCTTCCTGAATAGAATCACAAACACATACACACCATTCTGTTTCTGTCTATTAACTTGTGTATAAGATTGTGTCTATAGCAATTGCACAACTGGGATTTTTAGGACCAGCTCTGTAGTCTCTAGTAAAGGGGAGTTGCATTTCCTGTGTTTTGAAATTCTTCATTCAGAGCTCTACACTGAGATTTTGATCTATGTAGCTTTTGTAATATAACGTGTGGTGAGTGATTGGATTTTTTTTTTCTCCTGAGCTTCGTGAACAGCAAAATAAGATCTGTTTATAAGGACTGGAGGAGGCTACAGTTTAAAATGTCAGATTGCAACCTCTGGGAATATCAAGTCATTTTGGTTGAGTCTACCTTGCTACTAGACTCAAATGAATGCCTTTGCATGATGTATATCTTTTACTCCAGAAATTATTTCCTGAATTTACTGTAATTTCGTGAACTGCTTATCATAAATTAGTCACATATTCTCCTCCCATTAGAGAAAATATCCTATATGGAGAAATGGTTTATATTCTCTGAATTTACTGTAATTTTGTAAGCAGTTTATCATAAATTAGTCACACATTGCCCTCCAGTTAGATAAAGTACCCTGTTTCCCTGAAAATAAGCCCTCCCTGGATAACAAGCCCAATTGGGCTTTTGAGTGCATGTGCTAAAATAAGCCCTCCCCCGAAAATAAGCCCTCCCCCAAAATATTGCAACACAGTAACAGCCATGAGGTGACCACGCTCGCTGCCTCCTGCATCTCAAAAATAATAAGACATCCCCAAAAATAAGGCCAAGCGCTTATTTTTTTTAGGGGGGGGGGAAATAAGACCGTATCATATAACAAGAAATGGGATTATCCTCCAAGGATGCTTTCCGAAGTATCAAAATGACAAAAAATTAAAGAATTTTTTTAAAAAATGTAAGGAGAAGTTTAGGTAAAATAACGATTACTTCTTAGATGCATGTTCCTGAGTTCCAAATGGTAAGAAAAAAACCATGAGGGGGGGAGGAGTTAGGGAACGGGAGGGCATTTATTTATTTGTTGCTAATTTTATGTTGTTCAAGCTTTGCTGTCTTCAAAAAAGGATTGGACTAACTTATGGAAGTTGTGGGAAGAATCGATGGCTATTAGCTTTTTTTTTAAAAAAATATATTTTTATTATTTTTACATTTAAAACAATGCAATACCGCGGAATCGGAGTGATCATACATTCACATTATGTACAGCTAGTTTCAACCATTAACAGTTAATCTACTTAATACATTATCTGTCCTTCTGTCGAATCACAATATATACATTTGTTCCAGTCTTGTCATCTTGTCTTATACCAATCGTAAAATCTGTTCCATACTTCAAAATATTCTGATTCCCCTTTATTTTTAAGTTCAAGAGTTAGCCTATCTGCTTCTGCACAAGCCAACACTTTTCTGATTGTATCAAGCTCTGATGGTGTATTTTCATTTTTCC
This sequence comes from Natrix helvetica, assembly GCF_964273705.1. NCBI lineage: Eukaryota > Metazoa > Chordata > Lepidosauria > Squamata > Natricidae > Natrix > Natrix helvetica. The sequence goes on from NC_138552.1 coordinate 85,513,514, forward strand.
AATACTGTGCATAGGTTATGCGCGCTGCAGTTAGTATATGTATAATTAAATAAAGTGTATCTTTCTTAAACCCCTCTGGTATTATGCCTAGGAGAAAAGTTTCTGGTTTAAACATAATTTGTTCTCCCACCATTTGTTCTAACCATGATTGAATCATTTTCCAATATTTTTTTGCCTCATTGCACGTCCACCAAATATGATAGAAAGTGCCTGGTGTTTTTTTACACTTCCAACAATTTGGGGTCAGATTTTTGAACATTTTGGAAAGCCGTGCTGGAGGGAGATGCCATCTGTAGAACATCTTATAAAGATTTTCTTTATACGCTGTAGCCAATGTTAGTTTCTGATTAAATATCCAAAGTTTTTCCCACTTAGCCAATTCCACATTGTAACCGAAATTTTTCGCCCAGGCAACCATGGTTTCTTTGACATGTTCCTCCTCTAGTTTATATTCCAACAAGAATCTATACAGCACTTTGATCAGTCTGTTTTCTGTCTGTATCAACAGTTTATCTAATATTGTGTAGTCTTTGGCAATACCTTCGTTCTTTCTATCCTGTGCATACCTTGATTGTATCTGTAAATAAGACCACCATTCTACTTGTACTCCTTGTGATGTGAATTCTGATCTGGTTTTGATCTCCCCCTGCCTGTTCAATAACTCTTTATATGTGACTATATTTTCCGTGTTGATTAAATTTGGGTGTATGTATGCTTCCATCATAGATAGCCAAATAGGTATTTTGGTATAGTGGTCATGTTTAATTTTGTTCCATATTAGTAACAGAAATTGTCTGATGTAATGTCTACTAAAATATTTGTGTGCAGATCCTTTTTCATACCAGAGGAAGGTATGCCAGCCTGCTGGGAGGTCATGGCCTTCCAATTTGAGTAATCTTTTATTTCTCAGCATTATCCATTCCCTTGATGGCTATTAGCTTTGATGGCAGAGGGACTGCCTCCGAAAGCTACCTGCTGGGAGAATAGTGGACTCTCTTGTGTAGTTGGTTAGCCAGTATGGGAACAGATGGGCCAAGAGTCTGATCCTGCAGGACATTTTATTATATTCCTATCTTCTTAAACTTGGGCACCCTGGTGGAACAGTGGGTAGGGGGAGCATTGCAGCACTATGCCCATAAGCCTGGAGTTTGATCTTGATGAGGCTCAAGGTCAACTCCATCCTTCCAAGGTCAATAAAATGAGGACTCAGACTGCTGGCATTGTAAGCCACCACTAGAGTTCTGTAAAGCTCTAAGGGGCGGTTTATAAGTCTAAATGCTATATGCTGACTCTGTAAACCACTTAGAGAAAGCTGTAAAGCACTGTGAAGCGGTATATAAGTCTAAGTGCTAATAGCACTTGGACTTATATATTGCCCCATAGTGCTTTATAGCCCTCTCTAAGCGGTTTACAGAGTCAGCATATTTTCCCCAACAATCTGGGTTCTCATTTTACCCACCTTGGAAGAATGGAAGGCTGAGTCAACCTTGAGCCTGGTGAGATTCGATCTGCCAAATTGCAGGCAGCCGGCAGTCAGCAGAAGTAGCCTGCAATACTGCACTCTAAAAATTGTGCCACCACAGCTCTTGATGAACATGATCTTATTCATTCTTAGCTGCTAATGTATACATTTTCCTGCACAATTTTTTTGGTGTGGCAGATTGTTCCACTGGCTTACACTTTGTACAATCAATAACTTTTCTTAATATGTAGCCTGAATTTACTTTCTGGAGTTTTAACTTAACCCGTAATTCACCCAATGAGTCTAGGTCCTCAAAAAATCAAGGCAGATGGAAGCAATTTTTAAATACAATGGATAATTCATGTTTGGAATTTACTTCTTCCTCAAGGAAAACAGTCCAGTTGATTTTTGAAGAAAAAAAAGCACCTTTGAGACAACTATGATGTGGATGACTGAGAATCTCCACAGACACCAATGCTTTTTCCTTTCTTTTTCTTTTTACCCTAAATTATTTTCTCATTCCATTTCTCTTCCCTATTTCCCCATTATTTTCATTTTCTCTTTCTGTTTCTGTACTTTCTATTTTGATATACTTATAAAAAATTTGAAATAATAAAAAAAGCGATAATCATATGAAGAGCTGTTCAAATTTCACCTTGGAAAAATGATAGCACTTCTACTTACCACTTGAAGAAATAGTATTAAAATGTATCTACTTTTCTGGAAATTTATTTAGGGTTACTGGATCTCTGCTGCAAAAATATGGATAACCCTTAGATGGCAGCAAAAAAGATACCTACAAATCTAACTCCATGCTGTCACCTAGTGGTCATTCACATCTTTGCAATTTGGATCAGGTAGCCCTAAGATCATTAGCAAGTTTATCTAAGGAAAACAAGCACAGGATGAAATACAATTCATATATCTTGTTAGACTACTTAGTGGTTAGATTTGCTAAGATGCCTTTCTGACTGTTTGGCCTCCTTTTCCCCTTGCTGGTTCTCAGTAAGGCAACAATCCATTTTAAGTATGTTTGCGTTACCAAATTTTCTTCCATTTTTCTTTATAATTGAGTAGGTTAATTAATTATTTGTTCTCCCCCAGGCCATTGATTTCCCTCCCTGTTCATCAGCACATCCACCCTCAATTAATTTACAGAAATGCATTTCCAGTCTGTATTTTATTTCTTCTAGGCTTCCAAAGGCTGCTAGGAGCTCCATGTTATGCCAAAGGCAAGGAGCTTTGCATATCTTGATAAAAGGGAGTACAAATGAGACAGAGTGTTTGTCTTAAGCAAGGTTTCCTGAATTAGACCCTGGAGGTGAGAGAAAAGTTTATTGTAAGAAGCTACTGTAGAAAAGATTTGAATTTCTCACCAACTTAATTTAATTGATTGGGACAGAAGAAATCATGGAAATCCTTTAGAAAGTGAAATCAAAGAATCTATTTTAAGAAGAAAATGTTCTGGTAAGTAAGCAGTCCAACTATCAAAGCTTATTTCCATGCATGAGTTGATTTTGAGTGTGTGCTATGCTCCCGAGTACAATTTCAGCAGATATTTGGGCTGACAATTTGATATGATTGCATTGTTGAGCTTGTATTATTGTATGCGCTGTAGAATGTATGTGTCATGCCCCCATTGGAGTCTGAATCAGCAGGGGAAGGTGAGCTGGAATTGGAGCAGAGGGATATTGAGAGATGGCTTCGTTGGCTTCGGAGGAAAATGGGGAAGGGCAGGGCCTTTCAGGATTAAGACAGCTTGTAGGCAGGTCGGAACAGGGGCAGGATGACCAAGAGAGGCTAAGCAGTGAACATGAGAGACAGAGCTCAGGCGATGAGCAAGGACCGCCCCCTCCTGATCCGAGAGCATGGAGAGTAGAGAGAAGGTGAGAGCAATGCAGACTGAGCAGGCTACTCAGGAAAAGAGTGCCCCACCCCTCTTCACAAGGCACACATGGAGAATGAGACTTAAAGAGACGCTGTGGGGAGGAGCATTTATCTCCTCCCCACATTAGGATTATTTGCCCTGCTGGGTTTACTGTTGTGCATCCATGGTGTACACAGCACTGTGCTGGACTATTTGCAGCCAGAGGTTTGACATCACTTTGCTCTGGGACTTGCCAGAAACATGGGAGCATTTAGGGAAATTTGGAGCAATAACGGGGCGATTTGAACTGCCAGTTGCCTGTGTGTTGTGCCCTGGATCATCACTGCATTTATAATGAAAAGATGCCTATGACCTTACTACAGGTAGTCTTCAATTTACAACCTTACTTTAGGGACTGTTCAAAGTTACAATGGGACTCAGAAGAATGATTTACAAGGAAGTCCATGCACATATGGCTGTCCCCACGATCATGTGATCAAAATGTTGGCACTTGCCAACGGGCATGTATTAACAATAGTTGCAGTATCCTGGGGTCATGTGATCACCTTTTGTCATCTTCCCAGCTGTCTTTCAACAAGTGAGGCCAATGAGGGAAGCCAGTTTTGCTTCATGTCCACATCACTCACTTAACTGTAATGAATCACTTAACAACCATGGGAAAAAAGCTCATAAAATTGGGTGTAACTCACTTAACAACTGCATTGCTTAGCAATTGAAATTCTGGTCTCAATTCGACCATATGCAGCACACCCATATATGTGCTACATATGTAGTGATAATTTTTGTGAAGTCTTCTGTGTAACCTAGTCCTCTCAGTGGCAAGTCTTTTTGCTTATGAAATAATCCAGTTTTTCCTATCTTGGTGGCCTTTAGCTATGCTTGTCTATAGTTCTCTGGAGATTGGGAAAAGCTAGTATTCTTATAAGGATTTTTTTCATTACCCTCTTTTCTTTGAGCAAAATGTCAGAATGAGGTTGTAGTGCAAGTGTTTTAATAACCAGTGTACTTTTGTTCCTTCTTTCTGGGCTGAAACAAATTAGGCCTTTAAAAGGATCTCTCTCACCATAAATAACTGTTGAACAGCATGCTCTGTGGGATTTGATAAGCCCAAGTTAAGTAATAAACTGAGTAACACCTAGCATTTAAACCACCTAAGATAAATGTGAGCTCCCAGGCTTAAACCAGGAAGCATTAAGTTCTGGGCAGTAATTATTGTACTGAAAGCCATTCATTGTACATTATGAGAACACTGAAAGACACAGTTCAATCAGAATTTCGGTGTGTAGAAATGAATATTGTCCCATTCCACAGCAGGATCTGGGGTGACTCCCTGAAGCCAACTTCCCATGGCCAACTCGCCACAGGACTAGAATTATACTAATACCGAAGAATAGAATAATTTAATAAAGGATGCAAAAGAGGGTAGAACAAGAAGCAATGGGTGGAAACTAATCAAGGAAAGAAGCAACTTAGAACTGAGGAGAAATTTCCTGACAGTTAGAACAATTAATCAGTGGAACAGAAATTGCCTCCAGAAGTTGTGAATGCCCCAACACTGGAAGTCTTTAAGAAGATGTTGGATAGCCATTTGTCTGAAACGGTATAGGGTTTCCTGCCTAGGCAGGGGGTTGGACTAGAAGACCTCCAAGGTCCCTTCCAACTCTACTATTGTATTGTATTGTAAATGTAAATGACAAAAATTAAAATATTTTAAAAATTATTTGAAATAATTAAATTGAATTGTTGGATTGTCCTGTGGTAAATTGTTCTACGGCAAGTTGGCCATGGTGAGTTGTCCCATTCCACAACATGATGGGAAAAAAACCCAGGTAGGTTTGGTTCAATCACTGTTTGCTGATGAAATGACATATTTCCCCTATTTCAGCCAAATCTTAAAATGATCCCATGTCTGGTTATTTTAAAAGTAAGCCAGCAAGTTTGGTTTAATAGTAGAAGCACATCATTATTATGTACTCAGTCATAATTCCAGGACTTTATTTAGATCTGCATTTTTGCAATTTTGGCAGTGTTAAGATGTGTGGACGTCAGCATACAGGGTGGAGAAATGTGGGAGTTGACATCCACACATCTTAAAAGTTGCCTGATTCAAAAAACACTGATTTAGACCTACTTAGCCACGTCCAACATCTGGCCAATTTATATGCTTGTAAGATTAACCTAGTTCTTCAAAATTAAGTGTAGCACAGATACTAACTCAGAAGGTAATACTTTTTTAATTCAAATGCCAGTGGTTCGAGGAAACATCTCACCCTTCTGAATATCAAGGATATCTAGATTCCCGTTGTTTGGAACAGAATATAGGAATAACTAACCAGTTTTAAGCAGCCACATTAATCCCTCTGAGTTTCTAGGATGCCTGTAAACATTAGCCCAAAAGGCAATAACACAGAGATCTTCAAACTTGGCAACTTTAAGACTTGTGGACTTCAACTCCCAGAATTCTCCAACCAGCTGGCTGGAGAATTCTGGGAGTTGAAGTCCACAAGTCTTAAAGTTGCCAAGTTTGGGGACCCCTGCAATAATATGTAAAACTGTAGTGTCGACAAAACAAAATATAATCTTAGATTACAGTAAATTTAGTGAATTGGTTGTTAATATTTCTTTAACATCTCTCTCTCTCTCTCTCCCTCCCTCCTTCCCTCTTTGAGAGAGAGAAGAAGAGAGAGATGTTCCAGATGACAATAATGCATTGTGCATTTGCAGTCTACAAAATCTTAAACTACAAGTCTCTTTGTCTCTTAAGCACCACAAGATGCTAGCTGTTTGTGTCTGATACAATGGCATAGATTGGCCTGCTGACTTCCATTTTAAAGTATCCCAAATCCCATTTTGGAATCACATCTGTTACCATGACAACAAGAACCTAGTTTTTCTTCTCGTACTTCGAGGCTGGCTAGTTGTTGCATTTCAGCCATGAGTATCCCATAAAGGGCATCAGAAATCTTTCCTGATTACAGACAAAATATTCAGCGACATTCAGATATGCCTAGCCTGGTTCAGTCATTCATTCATACTGCGTCTTAGTTCTTAGCTACTTTTAAAGGCCAAATCCTTTCCAAGGCAGCTTGTAAAAACATCCTATTTATCTTTCCTAACCCGGTGTCATTTTTCCCACTCTCCCCCACGAAACCCACTTGGGAAAACCTATGGAGTGTTATGCAAATGGGATATCAATGTTATCATTACAGCCAAGCACGAGTTTGGAAAGGATCTAAGCCATGGTTTGCTCTTCATTAGCATGGCAAACATATTAGGATAAATATCTTCCTTTCGTTTTGACTCATCTGCTTCTTAGAATATCAATTAATCTGATTCAACAGGGGTGGGTTGGAATGAGTGATTTCCCCCCCTTCTTAAGGCTTTTATTCCTAAACAGTTGGACATGAGTCTTTTAAATATATATTTTTCTTTTTCTTATGATGCCTTAAAATATAGCTCAGAGTATGCAGGCTCCAAGCAGCCCTTCCTAATGCAATGTCAGTCAGTGAGTCTAATTTATATTCCCACCTTTTCTATTTATACAAATAAGGCAGAAAACATATCCAACATACCTTCCTCCTCCTACTTTCCTCACAACAACAACCCTGTGAGGTGGGATGGGTTGACAGAGTGTGGCTGGCCAAAAGTTACCTAGCTGGCTTTGATGGGTGAGATGGGACTTGGACTCACAGTCTCCCATTTTCTAAAGTGGAGCTTCCCCTGAGCGGTTGAGGATGATGGAAGTGGTACCTGCAGAACAGAGAAGGTCCTTGAGATTTTAATCGTGTTATATCAGGGGTTTCAAACTCACGGCATCGCCACGGCTTTGTCATGGCATTCTCACATGACGTATCAGGACTCTTCCCCCTTTTGCTAAACCAGGTGTGGCCAGCGTGTCATGCATCCAGCCTGAGGGCCAGGAGTTTGACAGCCGTGTCTTATATCCTTTTCATTGGGGCACCGGCTCCAGTATTGATGGAAGGATTTTCAAGTAAACCTTTTTATTTTAAAGCAAAGTAGCTAAATAAATATCTACCACGTGGCCAGCGGCGTAGCGTGGGTTGTCAGCACCCGGGGCAAGGCAAGTAATTTGCGCCCCCTAACCCGTGGATTTTAGCACTCGAGTCTCTTCCACTAGATTAGTTAAAGAAACCCTTACCCCCTAAGCACATGTATTGTTTGTTATGAAAATACTGATGTAATTAAAGTAAAATGCATCTAAATACAAGTTTATTTTCAAACACTTTATTGAGTGCGAACATGCATTACACATTCTCCACATTTTCAGCAGGTCTATGAATACAAACCTACAAATGTAGTAACCTAGCATGGGCCATGCTATTATATGTCGTCTCACAACCGTCGTAAACGACAAAAAATATCAAGAACAAAAACTAAACATCAAAATGGAACCATACCCTGGAGATGATCCAAGACTGGGCTAGATAGAGCCAACTTCCTCAATCCTGTACCTCTAATTGTAATTCTTTAATAGAAGTGCAAGATACTGAGCACACGTGTGCTGAATTTGTTTCTTAATAAAATCATCTTTTCCAGTATCCAACAATATTTTCTTGCCTTGCTGCACTTTTAGCACCCCTTCATTGTATAACCATTTCTTTACTCTTAACATAATGTTTATTCACCTTCATGCCTATTGCCTTACTCTTTCAGCAAAAAAAATAAAATAAATTAAAGGTTGCTAGACCCACTGGCTTACATCAACACTGTCCCTCCCCCAGATAGTCCCTCGCTCTCTCTCCGCACCGCACCGCACGCCTGGCACCCCCCACCCTCCACAGTGGGCGGCGACCCGGGCACCGGCGGCTCGAATCGGATTCGCACAGCCAGCACTGCAGTGAGAGAGAGTGAGTGAGCCAGGCAGGGGCAGAGAGCTGCGAGTGTGAGCGCGCCTCCCCCAGATGTTGTGCCCGGTGTGGCCGCCCCCCCTGCACCCCCCATGCTACGCCACTGCACGTGGCTGCTAACAGTCGATGCTAACCTGACAGCACATAAACAAATCAAACCAGCTAAATAAAATCAACTTTTAAAACTATATTTATAAAGCAGCATTCTAATAATCTCAGAGTCACACACATGCACAACTTTCATTTTGAGATAAGAAAACTTTACATATTAAATGAAAACTTTACACATTACAGGAAAAAAAACTGTTCTAATTAAGTTCTAAGCATGGTTGAAAGCATGGCTATTAGATTTGGGCTAAAACAATGTAGATCAGTATTTCTCAACCTCAGGCGCTTTAAGATGTGTGGACCTCAAGTCCCAGAAATCCCTAGTCAATTGGGGAACTGACTGTGGAATTCTGGGAGTTGAAGTCAAACCGTGTTAAAGTCACCGAGGTTGAGAAACACTAATCTAGAACATCCTTAGATAGCGGGCAGAAAGCTCTTTAACTTATCGCTGACCTCTAATGGTCCCTTGGATTGCCTGCAGTCTAGGTTTCTTAAATAGAGTGGGGAATTTCTGAACAGGTGGTAAGCCTCTGCTTTTCTAAGCATTGAAAATGGGTCAATTTGTATTTTGGAAAGCTTCTGTACAGTACACTTGCCGAAGCAAGCATTTGAATTCTACTCTTTTTGCATAGCTGCTTTTGAAGCCCTGAGAGCTTTCCCTATTTGTTCCGATTAAGTCTGCCTTCAGTAGATAAGTCTCTCACGTAATTTGAAGCACCGGCTGAAAACGAAGTCCTTTTGATGGTCTGAAGCTTGGAAATGTCTCTTACCCAATTAATTAAATGCTGCTTTTTTAAAAAAAAATCCTCCTTGTGTTCTGTTTTATGTGCCATTTTCTCAGATCTGTGACCCTTAGAGCACTTCCTGAAGAATCTTTTCTTCTTCTTTCTTCCTCTGTGCTTGTACAGAGTTGGCTCTTATGTATATAAGCAGCTGAGGTTTTGTTTTTTTTAAAAAAACCACAGGCTACATAATGCTTTCTTTTTCCACATTTTCCCCAACTTTTCCATTCCCAACAGTTCATTTTAACTATTTATTACACCCAGTCTATGGCTGAAAGCTAAGCTGACCTCTAATGCATTACAGGTAGTCCTCAACTTACAACTGCAATTGAGTCCAAAATGTTTGTTGCTGTGCAAGGCAGTTAAGTGAACTTCCCCCTCATTTTATCACCTTCCTTGCCACAGTTGTTAAGTTTGTTAAGTAAACCCGGCTTCCCCATTGACTTTGCTTGTCAGAAGGGGATCGCATGACCCCGGGATCAGAGGTGGTATTTAGCAGGTTCTGACCAGTTCCGGAGAACCGGTAGCGGAAATTTTGAGTAGTTCGGAGAACTGGTAAATATCACTTCTGGCTAGCCCCACCCCTATTTATTCACTGTCTCCCGAGTCCCAGCTGATTGGGAGGAAATGGAGATTTTGCAGTAACCTTCCCCTGGAGTGGGGAGGGAATGGGGATTTTTACAGTATCCTTCCCCTGCCACGCCCACCAAGCCATGTCTACCAAGCCAGGCCACGCACATCAAGCTACACTCACAGAACCGGTAGTAAACATTTTGAATCCCACCACTGCCCAGGACACTGCAACCGTCATAACTATGAATCAGTTGCCAAGTGTGAATTTTGATCATGTGACCGTGAGGATGCTGCAATGGTCATAAGCGTGAAAAACGGTCATAAGTCACTATTTTCAATGCTGTTGTAACTTCGAATGGTCACTAAATGTCGCAAGTCGAGGCCTACCTGTACATTTCCTAAAATGCTTTAGCTTGATTGAAACTAGAAATATGCATGCTGATGAAAGAAGTTTTAAAATTAGGAAGTTTTGTTGTGCGTTGCACAGCTACAATAGATCTCTAGCATACAGCACTGGAAATTTTTCTACGACTTTCTACAACTAAAGGAAAACTTTGCCGGCAAACATACAATTCCGTCACTAAAAGGTTTTGCGGTGAGTACAATGTAATGGAGCTTGTAACTGCAATGCGATGCTCTTGGTGGGGTGTTAAAAGACTTACTTCCAGCATCCCTTCTAGCTTCTTTAGTCTTCCGTGAAGCCGATTAACACTGAAAGACTAATGGATTACATTAACCTAAGATCAGTTCCTATCACTGCCGGAGCTAAACTGGAGAGGAGAGGATTGTCTTCTGTAATTTGGTGCCGAGAAAAACCAATTAACCAATTTAGGATGGGATTCATTTTTAACCAGGATTTTAGAACTATTATTTGCAACAAAGGGAGACAGATTTTATATAAGGTATATACTGTAGGTTATCAGAGGAGGTGTCTGTAAGCTCTCCAAAGAATCTATGCACACCACATTCTGTACAGGTAGTCCTCAATTTACAACAGTTCATTTAGTGACTGTTGGAAGTTACAACAGTGCACTGAAAAAAGTGACTTATGACCATTTTTCAAATGTATGACCGTTGCAGCCTCCCCATGGTCACATGATCAAAATTCAGATGCTTGGTAATTGGTTCATATTTATGACGGTTGCAGCATCCCAGGGTCGTGTGATCATCTTTTGCAACCTTCTGACAAGCAAGGTCAATGGGGAAGCCAGATTCCCTTAACAACCGTGTTACTAACTTAACAACTGCAGGGATTCCCTTAACAATTGTGGCAAAAAAAAGGTAGGAAAATTCCCTGTCTCGCTTAGCAACAGACATTTTGGGCTCAATTGTGGTCGTACGTTGAGGACCTACCTGTATTTCAGATATAGAATGGGAAATGTAGTTTGTCTGTTGTGATCTTGGATGGTTTTCCATCCAGCAAAGTGAAAGCCATTAGTATTTGTTTTATAATATAATACAAATATGCCATTCTTCCCTTAAGGGTTTGATGTTTACAAGGTTGGGGAACCCCCATTGCCCAGTGAGCAGGAACCCTGAACTCAACCCTGAAAAAGAAGGCGATGGAAAATTATCCAGTTGCAATGTCATGTGAACCATTGAAGATCTGAGGAAATTGCAATACTTGCCTTTCCTTTGAAGCATGATTTTTTGAGCCTCTACATTTATTTTCTGAGCTAGCTCAGGAAATTGCTTACTTTCTACTTTTGATATTGGATTACTGTCTGTTCACCTAACATCAGAAAATTGATGAACCTGTCTTCCCCAATTTTTAGGATTCTACCCGAATTTCAGCAATGCGGAACCACTTCCAAATAAAAGTAATGACTATTCATCTATCAGCAGTCCACCATTTTTGATCGCTATAGCTAATATTCTGTTCGAGAATTGATTGCTTCGCTATTGAAAGTAGCTTTCCCAGAATTTTATTCATACGGCAAGACCAAATAGTTTCATTCAATTCCTTAGGTTCTCTTTTCAGATTTTTGCACTAACAATAAAATTTTGCACTCTATAAGCTGTGGGACAGTGGTGGGTTTCAGTTTGTTTTACTACCGGTTCCTTCATGTGACGTTTCTGCACATGTGCAAAAGTGCCCAGGTGGGTGGGCGGAGCCTCCTACCACTGCCACTACCGGTTTGCCTGATTGGGTGAACCAGCAGAAACCACTTCTGCTGTGGGGCATATAGGGAGAATACACTGTGCCACATGTGTACATTCTGGTATAGGTGTAATGCTTAAGACATCAGCCTAGAAAATGGCAGATCATAGTTCTAATCCCACCCTAGGCATGAAGCTATCTGGGTGACCTTGTGCCAGACTCTTTCCCTCAGCCCTAGGAAGGAGCCAATGGCTATTATGTTTGAACCACTTCCAAAATCTTAGGAGATATGTTTTATCTTTTTATTTAGATGGTTTATGTGGCGACCCATCTCACAAACAGTGATTCTGGAGAGCTTGTCTATTGACAAAATGAGAAAAAACAGGAACAAAAGATACAAAACCCTACAAAATGGGAGGGCCATGCCACACACCAAATACCATTTTAGTATAGGCTCATCTGAATCTTGGGGGTTGAAGGGGAAATACTGTTGTGGAAGGGCAGACACTACAACAGAGAAAACACTTGATGCTTAGGTAGTTCATATGGATTTAAATATGGGAACTCACTGTCATTTGGGATCTGTTCATGTAATCATGGTAAAGTTTGTGATGGGTATTTTTTTTATATATTATAGTACAGGTTCTGCTTAGAGTTGATTACATAGTGAAACCATATCTCATTTACTCTGTGGCACGGTTGCAATGTCTGAAGAAAACCTTTTAGCTTTAAAGTGCTTCATGCATTTATTAATTTAGATTGGTTACATGTAGAGGGTTGGAGTGTATGCAGTGTACATTTGGAATATATACAACCGATAAAATGAGTGGATTGCTCTGGTTTTGGCTCTCTGGGTATTGAGTAGAGTGCAGGCCTATGATAAGAACGGGCATATGAGGAACTGGGAAGCTCAATCAACTTTTCCTTTCTAAAATTAGAAAGAAAGCTCTGACCACTGGAGGGAACTCCATTGTAATTTTTTCTCTTCCTAATCCCGTGGATACATCGTCATTTCTTTGTTTTCCAACATCAGAGAAAAAAAATCAAATAAATGGCGCAGTTGGACCAGGGGCATTTGGGTCTACAATATCTAAAACCTGCTGACTTTGCACTATGTTAATTATTTTCCTTTCATTGTACATAATAAGAGGCATGCTATGGGTCCCATCTGTTAGGGAACTTCATTTGGTGAGTCCCAGGAGGTGGGCCTTTTCTGCATTTACTTGCCTTATTGAACAGTCTCCATCCCAAAGTAAAGTTAATATCATCTTGATATATTTTTCAGAAATCCCTCAGATATGTCTGTAGCAGGAGGCCTAGAGGCTTTGTGGGGCGCGGTGGCTCAGTGGCTAAGATGCTGAGCTTGTCGATCAGAAAGGTCGACAGTTCGGCAGTTCAAATCCCTAGAACCACATAACTGAGTGAGCTCCCATTACTTGTCCCAGCTTCTGCCAACCTAGCAGTTCAAAAGCACATAAAATGCCAGTAGAAAAATAGGGACCACCTTTAGTGGGAAGGTAACAGCGATAAGTGCACCTTCGGCGTTTAGTCATGCCGGCCACATGACCATGGAGGCGTCTTTGGACAGCGCTGGCTCTTCGGTTTTGAAACAGAGATGAGCACTGCCCCCTAGAGTCAGGAATGACTTGCACATATGTGTGAGAGGAACCTTTACCTTTGCCTTAGAGCTCTCAAGGGACTGGTGAGATCTTGAGTTGGGGGGCATTATTTTTGTGTATTCTCTCTTAGCCTGTGGTTTTTTTAAAGATTTTTTTTTTAATAAGTTTTATAATATTAGAACAGATTATTTGTAACTCAGGGTTGAATTGTGGGGTCCTTGAGCTCTCTGTGCTTGGTTTTCTTGCAGATGTTTCATTACCCAACCAAGTAACATTATCAGTGCTAGAAGGGAGTGGGGTTTGGTTTTTGTTGATATATAGTTGTTATCCCTGTCAGTGTTGGTGAGACTGTTGTTTCTTTCTTCTTGGTAGTTCCTTTATTCGGGTATTGTTTAGCATGATTGTTTGCGTGGCATTAATTGTGTTGCTGATTCTACTTATCTGGGTGTTGATTGCTGATGGGGAGATGTTTTTGGTTTTTTTTGATCTCCTTTTGTGTTTTTGGTCTCCTTTTGTAACTTCATTGTATGTCATGTAGAGACCTTTTTTAAAATTTATATACCAAACCCATATGGCCCAGGGGCCATATAAATTTGATATATAAATAAAAATATAATTAATACAATTCATCTCAAATTCCAGAGAGAAATAAGAGAATTCCGCCCCTCCTTGGGTGTGATTTTCATGATCCCATATTAGAGTCTTCCAAATCAAGGACAGCATTGCTTTTCATTTAAAAGACAATCAATTTTTAATATGGGACCAATATTTGTGTAACAGTGTCTGGTTTTTTTTGTTGTTGTTTTTTTTTTTAGAAGTGGGAGGTTTTCTATAGCTTTTCATATCGTTCTGTATATCTCTATGTAAAGTATTTGCATAATATTAGATTATGCAAAAAAGGTGTGAGGGGAAAAAAGTAGGAGAAATATTTTAATATCTATGAAAGGCAGCAAAAGTAATCAGGTCAGGATTTTGTTCCTTGATTTGAAAATATGGATCATCTGCAACTCCAAATAGTTTTCAGTTTTTTCTCAACATTTCATCAATGAAGCTTGTTTCGGTAACATAGTAGATGGTAATCTTGAATTTTAAATTATAGTCATCCCACCAATAAATCAGAACCAGATTAGATTATAGTAGTATATAAATTGTACCTTTAGTTACGATATCTCTGCTTAATTTAATTGCTTTGATATATTGTTTCTGTCAGGTATAATTATTAATTCTTTATAACACAATATTAACCTATTCATTATGTCATTACATTAGAGAAAAATCTTTATGATATTCAGTTGCCATCTGATTCAGAGTTCTCTAAAAGTTTTCTTCTCTCCCCCTGCCTCCGTTTTTGTAAATAGATCATTCCCATTCATTACTTGCTTTCATAACTATTATGTTTACCTAAAAGCAAGACGGAGATTTAATCCTAAATAAAATATCTTTAGAGTGGGAGGCTGAGCTGCTGTAGATTAGTTAAGAATACAATAATGGAATCATCCAACTGCTGTCTAATCTTGTCATTAAGTCACTAAGCCTGCTTTGATCCATAACTAAAGTTTGCAGGACTCCGTCTACTTATTACTGGCTGCTCTTTAGGAGCCCTGGGATGATTGGTGCTTCAATATTTTTTTAAATGCCAACCATGAAGTAAAGGTTTTCTTCTGATGGTTGTAGACAATGAAACCGAATCATCTTCAGCTACGCTACGAAAATGCTGAGATCTTATTTTCCAAGATCATGCCTCTATTCTGTATGAGATAGGGACACCTAGATGTGAAATGAGGCACACATAAATTGGTTTCTCTCTTCCCATACCTCCCAATTGGTCTCACGAAGTCTATTCATCATCCATAATTGTGTACTGCATTTACTCCAGGCTGTTGTTAGTTTCTGAATTGGGAATTAGGAAGAAATTGGGTTTTTTTTTTTTAAAAAAAAAACGCCATCCCAACTAACCTATTTTTCTCATAATATCACCACAGGGATATATAAAGAGTTTGTAATTGATGCTCAAATTTTCAGTACTTAAAAATTGTAACAGGTAGACAGTGCAGTTCTTAGATGGTGAATACAAGCAACATTACCGGTTCCCAGTTTAATCTGCATGCCTGAGATTTTTCTAGTCTTTAATCCAAGTACTAAGTCTGACCATGTTGACGTCTTCAAAATCAACCTAGATTGGCTGGGTGGTAGCTAAAAGATAACTATGGCTCGGTGTGAAGTCAGAACAATAGTAGTAACTGTGAGAGGGATCTTGGAGTTCTAGTGGACAACCATTTAAATATGAGCCAGCAGTGTGCAGCAGCTGCCAAAAAAGCCAACACAGTTCTAGGCTGCATCAACAGAGGGATAGAATCAAGATCACGTGAAGTGTTAATACCACTTTATAATGCCTTGGTAAGGCCACACTTGGAATACTGCATTCAGTTCTGGTCGCCACGATGTAAAAAAGATGTGCAGACTCTAGTAAGAGTGCAGAGAAGAGCAACAAAGATGATTAGGGGACTGGAGACTAAAACATATGAAGAACGGTTGCAGGAACTAGGTATGTCTAGCTTAAGAGAAAGAAGGACTAGGGGAGACATGATAGCAGTGTTCCAATATCTCAGGGGTTGCCACAAAGAATAGGGAGTCTATTTTCCAAGGCACCTGAGGGTAGAACAAGAAGCAATGGGTGGAAACTAATCAAGGAGAGAAGCAACTTAGAACTGAGGAGAAACTTCCTAACAGTTAGAACAATTAATCAGTGGAACAGCTTGCCTCCAGAAGTTGTGAATGCCCCAACACTGGAAGTCTTTAAGAAGATGTTGGATAGCCATTTGTCTGGAACAGTATAGGGTTTCCTGCCTAGGCAGGGGGTTGGACTAGAAGACCTCCAAGGTCCCTTCCAACTCTACTATTGTATTGAATTGAATGTTAGTTCTGAAGTCAGGATGTCCCAAAAGGCACCCAGATTTTCTTGATTTTTTAAAAAAATGTTTT
Source organism: Natrix helvetica (assembly GCF_964273705.1). NCBI lineage: Eukaryota > Metazoa > Chordata > Lepidosauria > Squamata > Natricidae > Natrix > Natrix helvetica. The sequence continues at coordinate 85,529,897 of NC_138552.1, forward strand.
GCCTCTCATCCAAGAAGTTTCTTCAGTTCTGTATGATGAGAAGCAAAAAAGAAAAAAACCCAAGAAAGTCCAGTTGCCTTTTGGGAAGGCATCTTTGGGACAACCATGATCTGGATGATTGAGAACTTCCATTGCCTTTCTGAAATCAGAGTTAGTGGAACCCAGTATGAAGATGTTGGAAATGGGATTTACAGTTTTGGAAAATCCTGGTTCTGGCTAAAGTACCCTTCTTATCCTTTGTGGTTTTTTAAAAAAAATATCCACTATTTATTCCAATATGTCCCTTCAGAATATCTTGCTGTCTTTTTCATTACCTTCCCAACTGAAGAAAAGCTTTCCCATAGATTTCCTTTTGTAATTTTATATTATCTCCTGGCTTCAAACATCTCTTGTTATTATTGTTGCCCATGATTATGTAAGGTTGCAAGACAACAACACATTTCCTTTCTCAGCTGTGATTTTAATCTCAATAAAATAGTTTGCAGCTACCACAAGTGCGCACTTTATCTCCTGCTTGCGGAGTAGATCTGAAGACTGCCAAATATATATATATTATATTCATCTCTCCTTTCTCTAGAGTAAAAGCTTCACAAGGGCAAATTGACTTTCATGGTGAAGATACAATGAGTTTCTATCTTCATTTATTTGAGCCCTGCCAGTCCAAGTCTCTTCATTACACTCGGGTCAGCAACTTTATCCCTGATTTTAGAACTGAAATTCCCCTGTAATCAGAAACAACGGCGGGCAAATTTCTTCCCTGGTATAAATTTGATGCAGTCGGAGGACTTACACGAGGGATGAATTTGTCTGAAGCCGTTTTGGCATAGTATCAATCAAAGTTGGCTCTAGCTCTCTTCATTTTCATCACCCTTGGCTGCTCTAGCTGATACTTACAATTGAGTCCTAGTCAGATTTATTGGAGCTCCTTTGAGGGAGTTTAGAATAAACCTAACACAAGTTGGCTTATAACAAGCTGAAGAATTGATGCCACCATGTGCCATTTCTCCAGTCAAATCTAGTGAAGCCACTCTGACTGTTACGCATAGGAGTCCTTCTAAAGTTCATAGAATTTTGTCTTTGTTCATAGAATAAAGTAGAGGGCTACTTTAAAAGTCAGTCAAAGATTTGTTTCGATAGTTCTCATATCCTCTTTATCTGTGTGTTGTATATGTGTGTGTGTGTTTTAAACTTGCTCAGTATTGGTAAAGACCCAAATGTGTAAATTACCTTACACATTTCATTTGAGTTCATTTTGGATAAGCATATTCTGGAAGCCTGAAAACTAACCAAGAGAATCAACCTAGAATTAAGGAGAAATTTCTTGTCAGTAAGGCTGTCAGGCTTGGAAGCCATCTTTTACGTGGGCCTCAAGCTTGCCACATATTGTACTGTGGGAAACTGGGAGGGGGAATTGTATGGAGTATGGAAGCTTTGTAGTCAAAATCACATTCTTTCTCAGAGAGTCAAGGTCATCTTGCCTCGGCACCTGGAAGGGCGTCACTGGAAGGAATCTTCTTTTGGACAGTGACTGATTGGACCATGTGATGGGGCAAGGTCTTGAACTTTCAACTGGGTGGGGAAAACCTGGAAGCTTTCAGATTCACATTTTCCAAGATGTGCCAACAATGGCTCTTCTAATAAACTGGAACTTTGAGGAATCTCTAGCCTCGGACTCTTATAGCTTGGAGGATGCTATTTGGAACCCTGACAAAGGCAATTCATCAGTGAAACAGGTAACGTTCAGAAGTTGTGCTCCATCACCGGAGGTTTTTAAGAAGAGACTGGACAACCATTTGATTGAAATAGTATAGGGTCCCCAGCTTGAGCAAGGCATTGGACTAGAAGACCTCCAAGGTTGCGTCCAATTCTGTTAATCTCTTGCACTGTTTTGTTTTGTTCAAAGTGCGCAGTCAGTTTCTAGTCCTTATTGCAGAAAGTATGAAGTTCTAGCCGATGTGTGTGAGTGTGCATCTATATGTGTATGTGTGTAGCAGGGGTGGGTTGCTGCCAGCATTACTGCCAGTCTGAAACCTGCGTGCAATGTGCGCGTGGGTACACCAGATGTATGATGTGCACATGTGCACTGCCCAATGTACGTTGTTCTGCGCAGAACAATTTGACTGCATGCGCAGTCACTAAAATCCAAAATGGAGGAGGCCAAGCGGCAGCGAGGGAACCAGTTCGGGGGTGAGGCAGGCCTGGGTCACTGCCGGTTCTGCGACCCAAGCCTGAATTCCACTACTGGTTCGGCCGAACTTGGCTGAACCGGCAGCAACCCACCTCTGATGTGTAGCCTAAAAGGATAATAAACCCACGTGTGTGAATAACTCTTGGCCATTAAAGTGTACAGATCTTCAAAGGCTTGAAATGAAGTGGCCCTTCAGAACTGCTTCCTCCCCCTTCTAAGATCAAAGGCATATTGCTCGCTTGCTCTTTCCTCTAAAATTCTTACTGGCAGTTCCAGTAGGTGGAAGAGACTGTGGGAAGAAATATCCATCTTCAGTTCAGTTCCAAGCTGGGAGAAAGACACTGGAAACATGGAAGCCGATTGGAAAGAAGGTTTAATGATGAAGTAGAACACATGGGTTGCTTCTGGGCAGTTGAGAGTGGGTTTATTTATACCTTCTCTGAACTTTACACTTGAGCTTCCTATTCCTGTGCAAGAACATGTATTCTATTGGCTGATGGTTGTATATAGGGTTCATAGCTGGCTCTATAGGTTGTCTGATTTGGTTGAAGTTTGGACTGCTGAGATGATGCAATGAAGATGCTTGTGTTCTGAAAGGGTGTTGGGCAATTCCTATTATGGCTTAATGGCTTTCTCCTGGTTTGGATCTTGAGATGAGGGCTAATCCCATCACTCTGCCTTTTTTCAGACTTTGCTGCAGGGAATGTCAAAATATCCTGTCTTGAAAGGATTTCTGCCTGCAGTATTTGCTTTGCCTATTTTTTATTATTATTTTATTTATTTATTATTCATATTTATAGACCGCCCCCTCTCCCGAAAGGGACTCGGGGCGGTGTACAGTCACTAAAATACGTTATAAAATACATACAAAACAGTTAAATAATTAAATACGTAGGTGAATGAATAGAGCTATCTATCTCTTTATCTCTTAAGTGCAGACATCTGCTGAGGGCTGTTAAGACAGGCGTGGGCTGCTTTCTTCCTCTAAAAAAAACATGTTTCTCCATTTCTCATCCAGGGAAATATAATATTTTGCCTTTTTAATATGTCTCAAAATATTTCATTCTTCCAGGAGAGGGGTGCGTGCTAACTTTCTACAAGACTTCTCTGAATCTGAACAGTCCATTCCAGCTCCTGATATTGGAGGTGCTCTTTGAGAGTTTGAGACAACAAGAAGGGCGTCGTCCAAGAGAATTGTGTCTTTTCTCCTCAACAAGAAACAACTGAGTTGCCATTCAGCCGAATATGCCTCAGCATGACTAAACCACGTCACTTCATACAGACCTAACTCTACTGTGTGCAGTCAAACAGGTAGGACTTTTTCTAACAAAGAACATTAGAAGTTGGCTTGCACTAAGAAGACTGATCTGCCTGCCCAGAATGATTTGGATTATAAAGGGAGCTTTTCTAATTTTACCTGATCCAATTTAGGCCTTTATCTGCAAGCATCCAAATCCCTCTGGTAGTTTTTCTAAGCATCTAGGAGAATAATGTAATGCACACTTTGTTTTGCTAGAACAAAGTTGCAAGTTTTATCTTTCTGATATTAAAAATGAATAAATGAGTCGATGTAATTCTTTCATTTTACCTTTAAGATATAGACCAGGGGTGTCCAAACTTGGCAACTTTAAGACTTGTGGACTTCAACTCCTAGAATTCTGGGAGTTGAAGTCCACAAGTCTTAAAGTTGCCAACTTTGGACACCCCTGATATAGACTATTGGTAAAGAGGGGGAAATGCAGAAGGTCAGATTGGGAGGATGTATGGCATTGCTGGCCGAAAATAAATGTTCCTAAATATGATTGTTCAGAGAACCGTATCATAGAAATAATCTATTTGATTATTTAAATTGCTGTTTTATATATTTTTTCGTATTACATCAATAATAGACTAATAGAGCTGGAAGGGCTCTTGGAGGTTTTCTAGTTCAATCCAGAGGTGGTATTCAGCAGGTTCTGGCCAGTTCTAGAGAACTGGTACCGGACATTTGGAGTAGTTCGGAGAACCGGTAAATACCACCTCTGACTGGCCCCGCCCCCATCTCTTCTCTGCCTCCCGAGTCCCAGCTGATCAGGAGGGAATGGAGATTTTGCAGTAACCTTCCCTGGGAGTGGGGTGGGAATGGAGATTTTACAGTATCCTTCCCCTGCCACGCCCACCAAGCCTACGCCCACCAAGCCACACCACACCCACCAAGCCATCCTCACAGAACTGGTAGTAAAAAAAATGGAATCCCATCACTGGTCCAACCCCCTGCTCAAAGCAGGAGACCATATATCATTTCAATCAAAAGGTTGCATGAGGTGTACGAGGTGTACAAATTATGTTGTACGAGGTGCAATGACAATAAAGTAAACTATTCTAACAATTCTGAGTATTGTCCAATCTCTTCTTAAAAACCTCCAGTGATGGAGTACCCACAAGTATTGGAGGCACGTTGTTCCACTGGTAAATTGTTCTCACGGTGAGGAAATTTCTCTCCTGGATTAGTTTCCATCCATTGCTTCTTGTCCTGCCTTTAGGTGCTTTGGAGAATGGGTTGATTCCCTCTTCCCTGTGGCAACTCCTGAGATATTGGAACACTGCTATCATGTTACCCCTAGTTGTTCTTTTCATTGAACTAGGCAATTTCTGCAACTGTTCTTTGTATGCGTTAACCTTCAGTCCCCTAATCATCTTTGTTGATGATGCAAATAAACTTTATGAAAGCAGTTATGAGATAGTAATCCTTCCCATTTAATGTGGAAGGAGGTAGCACTAAAGCCAGCCCCCTATGAATGGACGTTTGTCGAATGAATTTTGCCCATTAAATGCTAGATTACCCTATTGATAGCAGCATATTGGGAGTCACTGATCACTACCAATTATGCATTAGACCAGGCCTGGGCATTTTATGTGTCCTGGCCATAGCCAGCCTTTGGCTGACCCTGTCAAGTCTGTTTGAGGTCAATCAGAAGTTAGAAATCAAATGTAAATAAGTATATGTCATATATTCAATACAGATAGTCCTCGATTTACAACTGTATATTTAGTCACCATTCGAAGTTACAATGGCACTGAAAAAAAAATGACTTATGACCGTTCTTCACACTTACGACCATTGTAGTATCAACACGGTCATGTGATCAAAATTCAAACGCTTGGCAGCTGACTCATATTTATGACGGTTACAGTGTTCCAGGGTCATGTGATCCCCTTTTGTGACCTTCTGACAAGCAGTGGGTGGGGAAGCAAGATTCACTTAACAACTTTGTTACTAAGTTAACAACCAGGGCAAGGGAGGTCGTAAAATGGGTCAAAATACACTTAACAACAGTCTAACAGGTATTTTGGGCTCCAATGTGGCCATTAGTCGAGAGCTACTTATACAATTGCATTGCTTGAAGTTGACTACTTTGGTTCCCAGTGTATGTGGGGGTATGGATCTTCACAGTCCTACTGGCTTGGCCCTCTGCAACAGTTCTAGTTTCTCATTTGGGTCCTTGGGAAAATGAATTGCTCAACCCCTGCATGACACAATAAAGATAGACAATGTCCCTTGTCAAATCTCACCAGGCTCAAGGATGACTCAGCCTTCTGGCCTTCCAAGGTGGGTAAAATGAGGACCTAGATTGTTGGGGGCACCGGGCTGACTCTGTAAAATTGCTTAGAGAGTGCTGTAAAGTGGTATATAAGTCTAAGTGCCATTACTACAGGTAATGTTACCTAGAATGGAGCATCACTGGCAACTACAGGAGTAAGCTGTATGTGGTGTAAGCTACAATAATGACATAAAGTGGTAGGTGAGCAAAACCTGAAGAAGAGGTGTAGATTACTAATATTTTATCATCCGGGAGATTCTTTGAGTCAAAACATCTTATTGTTAAAATGCAATATTAAATTTGAACCACAAATAATAAAATGGATCATTGTTTCCATTTTGTTGATGAAGAGCCATTTGAAAAATAGAGTGTCAAGACAAATAATCAATCAATGAATATACATTGTGAGTGGCATAATTGTTCCAGTGTAGAAGAGTAACACTTCTGCTGTATCCTATGCTTGATATTTTATTGTTTGTCATATACTGAGTAATTCTGGTTTTGGTGGGTTATTTAAAATCACATTCACTTCTTTAAACCTTATTACTTTTCAAAACTAATTTCTGAATCTTACATTAAATTAGTGCTATAATAGAGCAAATCCATGTTCCCTTCTGCTACTTTATATTTCCATATCAAGAATTTTATAGCCAGTTCCTCTTAAAAGATTGTACGGGATGACAATAAACCTGAAAGAAAATCTTTTGCGGAATTGGTCTCATTTTAAGATTATTTATTTCGTTATTTGTTCAGTTTATGCCTGCCACGATTGAAAAGATTCTCAATGATTTACAATACATCTAAAGAATGTAGCAAAATGCCTGTGGTATAATAAATAAAAATCATAATACAAAGCAATAAAACAGAAATAACATACAGATAAAACAAAATTAAGATAAGCAGTCAGTAGATCATAAAATGCATACTTGATATTCTTCTTGACTCTTAAACAGTGCTTTGTCAATATGGAGTATTCCAATTCCATTTTTCAAACTTCTTGCAAATAACTAACTTATCTATTTAAAATATTCCTTATTTTCTATAATAAAAGCCTGCAGGTTTAGAATCATCCAACACACATTTCAATATTCCATTTTTGTGCAGAAGCAATAATTCATATAAAGAGAATCTAGAACAGGATGTCAAACTGGCAGCCTGAGGGCCTGATGCGTGACGTGAAGGCCACACCCACCCCAGTTATGCAAAGGCGAAATACATTGCGAAATGTCACATGGTTGGCAATACGATGCTGCGAGTTTGACACCATGATCTAGAAGCTTATTGTTAGGCAAATGCTCTTAATAACTCATCAGATAGATTAAACTATTTTGAATATGTAAAATAAGAATCAGTGTGTGTGTGTGTGTGTGTATGCAAAAATTCATTTTTACCATATTTATCCTTCTCCATATAGAATGATAGTATGTAAAGTTGAAAGAGACCCTGGAGATCATCTAGTCAACCTCTCACCCAGGGCATGGGGGATTTTGGATATCCATTGAAATAAATATTAAACCGAACAAAACGATTTGAAATAGTTACAATTCATTTCTGCCTTTCTATGATTTTTTAAAACCTTTTGCTTGCATTCTTTGGAATTCCAAAAATAATCCTTGCAGTTCATTTAATTTAAGCATTTGTAATATGGTCCTTATGGCATTAGTCTAAAATTCCATCTTTAACTGAATAAGGTAGATATTAATTGCTGTTAATATTATTAGTGACTTTGGAGGCTTAAATTTCCCAATCTGGAAAATCACAGACAGATTGTTTGTGAAATCAAAAGAAGAATCTTGGGATAATAGTTTGGTCCTATGAAGAAATGAGAATGACATCACAAAACAAATGAATGAAAGAACAGTTTATGTGAAAAGAGGAAGGGAGAGATTCTCAGTCTTTGTTGTCGTCTGCTGGTGGCCTATGGAATTGGCAGCAGATGCAGACAGCAAGGAGGTTGGGGAGGAACACAGGCCAGTCCCAGAGTCTGGGGAAGGCTCAGATGAGGGCTTTGTGTCGGAGGCAGAGAGGGGGCTAGGGCCATCTAGGAGTTATGTGCTGCCTCTGGAGCTTCCAGAGTCGACAGCAGCGAGGCAGAGGATCATGCTCTCCCTGTTCCCAGTGCGCGTATGCGCAGACCTGCCAGAAGGCAGGAACAGCAAGCGCTTCAGGGCCAGGAAATGCTGCCAGAGCTGGGACTGGTACAGGGAAAAGTGATGTGGGCAACCCAGCACCCCGAAGAGGTCTGTGCAGGGCTCTACCAGCTGCAAAGCGTGGCACAAGGGGCAGAAGCCCCCAAACGCAGCAAGGCAATGCAGCTCCAGCAGCAGCAGCATCCGACCGCCTGGGATCAGGGTGGGGACTGGGCGGTGAGTGTTGCATACTGCAGCTCCTGCCAGCTGGGCAGGGAAAGGGAGCAGGTGGCGGTCTGGTCTGGGGAGGTGGGGAGTGGCTTGCCCGGGTGGCTGCTGTGACAGCCATGGAAGGAGCGCCCCTTCTCGCCTCTGACGGGCCTTCCCCGAGGTTGCAGCCACAGCACCCCATGCCTGATGGTTTGCTGAGCTGGACAGCAGGGTTGGCAGGGTCCCATCCTGCGTGTTGCACCCTCCTCCCAGCTTTCACCCACGTCTCCCTGCCGTTTTCAGCTGTGCAACCTGCAGGAGATCCTAGCTGCAGTGTACTCATGAGCAACTTTGGCTGGGAGAGGCAGGGAGAAAGGCCAATGGTGTTCACAAGTAAACTGAGGCTCCTAAATGGGATCAAGCCAGGTGTGGGTTCTGGCTGTCGCTACTTCAGGTTGCTCTGCGCCAATGGTGGGTTCCAAACTCTGGCCCCGGAGTTACCCACATGCACGTGCGTGGTGCGCGCATGCGGTCTAGCGTCAAATGACGCTTTCGCAAGCCTCCGCGATGCTCCAGCTGCTCCATGGAGCGTCGTGCAGGTGCCATACGGGCCATGCACGTGAGTGGAAGCGGCAACAGCATAAAAAACCAGTTAGGAGCGCGGGCAGGCTGGAGGGCCCTCCGGAGCACTGTACCGGAACGGTATCCAGTGCTCCAGGCAGGATCCGGTACGCCCATGCCGGGGTGTACCGCCTACAACCCACCATTGCTCTGTGCGTGCACAGAAGGCAAAAATAATATGGTGCCGCCGAAGCAATCAGTTTGGGGGCAAGGCCAGCCTGGGTTGCTGCTGTTTCCAATGACCCAGACTGCCAAGTTATTACTTATTTGGCCAAACCAGTCCAAACCGGTAGGAACCCACTTCTGGTTCACTGCCTTGAATTATATATATAAAAAGGTGGGATGAAAATCTACTAATAATTATAATAGCATCTTCCAGAATGGCATAGAGATATGGATATGTATGGAAGTTGCACTAGTACACTATTTGTTGATAAATATATGGATGGATGGAAGGATGGATGGATGGATGGATGGATGGATGGATGGATGGATGGATAGATAGATAGATAGATAATAGCTAGCAAGTTAGATAGATGATAGATAGATGATAGATAGATGATAGAGAGGGAAATGATAGAGAGATGATATAGATAGATAGATAGATAGATAGATAGATAGATAGATGATAGATAGATAGATAGATGATAGATAGATAGATAGATAGATAGATAGATAGATAGATAGGATAGATAGATAAATAGATAGATAGATAGATAGATAGATAGATAGACGATAGATAGATAGATAGATAGATAGATAGATAGATAGATAGATGATAGATAGATAGATAGATAGATAGATACATAGATGATAGATAGATGATAGATAGATAGATAGATAAATAGATGATAGATAGATAGATAGATAGATAGATAGATAGATAGATAGATAGATAGATAGATAGATGATAGATGATAGATAGATGATAGATAGATGATAGAGAGGGAAATGATAGAGAGATGATATAGATAGATAGATAGATAGATCGATAGATAGATCGATCGATAGATAGATAGAAAGACAGACAGACAGACAGACAGAGTTCCTGCCTTTAAAAAATGTAATCTCTATTTTATTTCACATTAATAATAATAATAATAATAATAATAATAATAATAATAATAATAATGTAGATCATCGGTTCATTGGTACTTGAATAGTATTTACAAACATTTTACTTTTTGTCGGCTACTAAATTTTATTACCATTGTTTTTGTTTGTTTGTTTGCTTGCTTGCTTGATATTTATTTCCGCTGCCTCTAGTCCAAACCTCAATAACATTCTACCACAAAAAATAACGGCAGCACATGAACAATCCATCAAGTGCTATCTTATTTCATAACTGTTGTATGAAACACATTGCAGAGCCCTAGAGATATACGAATTGCATTTATGGTTACTGATCAGCACGAAACAACAACAGCAACCTTTCCTGCCGAAAATAGTATCCCAAACAAAATTCAATCAACATTATTCTTCAACCAGAGATAACCAGTTTTATATCTGTATAACCATTTTATAAATTGGACAGTTTCTGTGACTTTTCCCATTCTCTCTGTAGGCATATATCTCCTGAAAGAAACTACATGTCAGATTTCTGAGCCTTTCCTGATACCTAACTAAAACAAAGGTTCATTCACAAACTAAACATAAATCTACATAGTGAGCACAACCTATAACACATGCACAGCAGTTTCTACAGCATTACAAAAGCAGATGCAATTTGAGTATGGAATATGTTGGACACTTCCAGCTTAAATGACCAATAGGAGAACATTACAATGTGTTCACCTAATCTTATCTTAAAGTAGATCTAGATAGCTAATTGCTGTCTCCATTATAATTAATAATTGTGAGAGGCATCTTGGAGTCTTAGTGGACAGCCAATTAAATATGAGCCAAGAGTGTGTGCCAGCAGCCAAAAAGTCAACACAATTCTAAATTTCATTAACAGAAGGACAAAATCAAGATCAAGTGAGGTGCTAATACCATTCTATAAAGCCTTGGTAAGACCATGCCTAGAATACTGCATCCAGTTTTGGTCACCACTTTATAAAAAAGATGTTGAGACTCTAGAAAGAGTGCACAGAAGAGTAACCGAGATGATTAGGGGACTAGAAGCTAAAACATACAATGAACGTTTCAGGAACTGGGCATTGCTAGCCTAGTGAAGAGAAGGACCATGATAGCAGTGTTCCAATATCTGAGGGGCTGCCACAGAGAGGAGGGGGTCAAGCTATTTTCCAACGCACCTGAAGGCCAGACAAGGATTAATGGATGAAAACTGAACATGGAGAGATTCAACCTGGAAATAAGGAGAAATTTCCTGATTGTGAGAACAATCAACCAATGGAACAGCTTGCCTTCAGAAGTTGTAGGAGCTTCAACACTGGAAGCTTTCAAGAAAAGACTGGATTGCCATCTGTCAGAAATGGTGTAGGGTCTCCTGCAAGGTCCCTTCCAACTCTGTTAATCTGTGATCTGTAATTTGGTTTTCTACCACCATTTGGTTGTATTTCAGCATTCCTTATTTGTCATTTATAGGCTTTACAAAATTGCCATTGGCACAGCTGCATAACCTGTTTTAGCCTCCTACTGCATAATGGGATATGCAATTCAGTATAAATCCATGGCATTTCACTGTCCAGTTTAGTAAAGTGCTATTCTGATCCATCCCTTTAAAAAATACACAAAAAGATCCATTAAAAATCTATATCTGTTTTCATTTGCAACTTTCTCCAACCTATAGTGGGTTTAAACACAACTTCCTCTCTAATTTCCTTTCGAACTTCATTTTTTTTCTGAAGCCATTCATTATTACATGCATTTCCCTGATGTAGCTTTTTAAAAAACAAGGATATTTTGTTTTACAAAAAAAGAAATATAGATTCTCCTGAGCCAGTTTTTGACTAAGTAAATAAAAATACCAATGGACTCCTTTCTATGCCATAGCAGAGTCTGTTTGGAAAGATTTGATAATTTTTTTCCGATAAAAATCCACGGTGCACATGGTATCCAGATGTAGGTTCTATCATTTGTAAGTTGCAAGGTAGCCACCAAGGACAGATGGAAAAGGCTAAGTAGTGCAGTAATATTTTGTAATACCAGCTTTGAAAACAAGAAGGATATGAGAGTTCCTTGCACAGAGTGTAAATTCGAAATTTGAACAAACATTCATTACTTCACACGGAGACCAAATTCATCCCCATTAGGGCTGTGCTAAAATTGGAAGGAATGTTTTACTTATGTAATGTTGCTTCACAAACTAGAATGAGTCCCCCACCACCCCATTCCATACTTCAAAAGCATCAACAAAGCTAAAATGACACAGAGAATCTGAAAAATGACCTTGAAGGGTAGGAAGTTAAAACCCTTCCCTCTCCTAGAAAAATGAAATATCCAAGGAAATATTGAAAAGGCAGAATATTTCCCTGGATGTGAAAAGGAAGAAACATGTTTTAAAGACAGAGTAGCTCCCTGGAGCTTCCTGCCCATCCGCCTTTGTCAACGGGCCATTAAGATGCCCAAACCAGTCTATTCTACAAAATAAAGAGATTTCCCCTTCAGCTCCAGGGTGATAGGATTAAGATATGATAATATTAGCCCTTTATCCAACTCATCTGAGAATTCAATCAAATTTGGGATTCAAAACATAGCCTAGAGCAGTGATGGCGAACCTATGGCATGCGTGCCACAGGTGACACACAGAGCCATTTGTCAGGGCACGCGAGGCGTTGCCCTGTGAGCTGGCCAGTGTGCGTGCGCGCGCTGGCCAGCTGAATTCACCCTTTTTAAAAGCCATTTTTCACCCTCCCCAGGCTCCAGAGGCTTTATAGGAGCCTGGGGAGGATGAAAAGATTCCCCCCCGGGGGCCCTCTGGAGGCTTCATGAGCTTCCCTGAAGCCTCCGGAGTTCAAAAAACTGGACCTACGGGCAAACCAGAAGTTCGGGAACGGACTTCCAGTTTGCTCGGAGGGTCGTTTTGACTGCTCCGGATGCTTCAGTGAAGCCTCCTGAAGGTCCCTGAAGCCTTTGGAGCACTCAAAATGACTCTCCTGCTCTCGAGGCTTCAGAAAAGCCTCCTGAAGGTCCCTGAAGCCTTCGGAGCACTCAAAATGACCTTCCGAGCAAACAGGGAAGCCTCCTGAACATCCCTGAAGCCTCTGGAGGGCTTACAGGGGGAGGGGGAGAGGCTGTTTTCACCCTCCCCATGCTCCTATAAAGCCTCTGGAGCCTGGGGAGGGCAAAAAAATCATGCAAAAATGGGGGGAGGTAATGCGCGCATGTGCACTGGGGGGGGGGTGTCGCACACTGCATTATGGGTGCGGCACGCCTGCAAACGACCCCCCTGCACTCCCCCCACTTATGGCACAAGAGCCAAAAAAAGCTCACCATCGCTGGCCTAGAGAGTTGCCCTTGTGGCCCCATGGGAGTCTGACAACCAATCAGAATACATTTCTTACACAGGAACAGGAAACAGAAAGGTGGGGCTGAACAGATTATAAAAAGCCCACAAGCCCCTTCTTCTCTCTCTCTCTTCTCTGCTCTTCTTCTTCACCCAACATTGAAGCATGTGATCACCTTTTCTGTTCAGGACACCAGCCATGTGGTCCTGTCCACCATTAAACCATCTTTCCAAGCAGCCTCCATGTCTCCAGTGTCTTTTTCCCCACTTGGAGCTGAATCCAGAAGGACATTTCTTTGAGGAGAAGGTAAGCAAAAAGAGCTGAAATATTTTGTAAGGCTTAGGAAAGAATATAGAATCTCAGAACCCTCCCTGATTCACTGGGATATTAGAAGGAGGATCATAAAATACAATCAGGCTTGCAAGATTCTAGTATTACACTCTACTATTTCAATAAATATAATTCTAGTTTTCCTTTAGAACAGTATTTGTTAGATCTGGGCAACGAGAGAACAGACTGCGGACAACGAAGTGACTTAACAGCTCTTTATTAGTAGAAGTAGTGATCCAGCTTGCTCTGTGGCCGGAGGGTTCCCCTTTTATAGGGATCGGGTACGCCTCTCGACCAATCAGAGCGATACCTGTTTCCCGCTGTAGCAGCGGACCAGAGAGGAGACTTGCTACGATATATGTTAATATCTAACACCCCTCCCCTCTTAGACGGAACATTTCGGTTAGTTATGTAGTCCTTAAGGTATGTTGGCGTTTGCCTTACTCGGGAGGAACGCCGCAGTTCGGGTTGGTCAGAAGTAGCTGCAGGATCAGTTGCTTTCCTTGTTTCGAGTTCTGGGATTTGCAGGCTTTCGTTGCCTTGGTGTTCGGGGGTCTGCTCGCTTACGTTGCTTGGGGGTTGTTCCGTTTCGCGCCCGACCTCTTGCTCTGTCCTGGGCTCGCAGGTGTCGTAGTTCTCTGTGTTGGGGCTCTCGAGTGGCTGACTCTGCATTGGTATGAAGTTCTCGTTCTCGGCTCGTAGGTCTGAGTGCGCCAGGCGACCCCGAAGTTGACCGATGTGCCTTTTCCAGTTCCGCCCATCTTCCAGTTCTAACAGATACGATCGTGGACCCGTGATGCCAATGACCGTTGCCGACATCCACAATGTTCCCCCTGCATAGTTGTGGGCGTATACCGAATCCCCTATGCTAAAACTCCGAATTTTGCTTGTGGAGTCTGGGGGTGCAGTGGCAGAGTAATTCGGGTGAAGACGGTCCAGGTGAGACCGTAGACGGCGGCCCATGAGTAGTTCAGCGGGGCTCCTACCCGTCGTTGCGCTGGGGGTAATGTGCTCAATTAGGAGGTAATGGTCAATGCGTGTTTGCCAATCACTTGGACCCATCCTAGCGAGGGCCTCTTTTGCTGATCGCACCATTCTCTCCGCCTGTCCTTTTGATGCCGGATGGAATGGCGCGACGAGGGCATGCCGAATTCCCTGACCTGCTAAGTACGTTTCGAATTGCATGGCCGTGAATTGGGGCCCGTTATCGGATACCAGGAGGTCGGGCAGGCCATGAGTGGCGAAAAGCCGCCGTAGAACCTTAATGACTGCCTCTGCCATGGTTGAAGTCATTAGGACTACTTCTAGCCATTTGGAGTACGCATCCACAACTATTAGGAAAGTCTGACCTTGAACTGGCCCTGCGAAGTCGATGTGTATTCTCGACCAGGGTGCTTTCGGCTTTTCCCATTCTGTGGCGGGCGCTTCCGGGGGAGCTGGCCTCGATTCCTGGCATGGATCGCAAGTAGCCACCCATTCCTCTATCTCTTTGTCCATGTTTGGCCACCAAACGTAACTTCTTGCTAACGCTTTCATCCTAACAATCCCCGGATGACCAACATGTAACGCATCTAACACATTTCTCCGTAATGCATAAGGAATAACAACTCGATCCCCCCACAATAAACAACCTTGTAACACTGAGAGCTCGTCCCATTTTGACCAAAACACTTTGAATTCTGGGCCCACGTTTCCCTTCGGCCACCCCCTCCAAACCCAAGTTTGAACTTGTTTTATTATATTGTCTTTGGAGGAGAACCTTGCAACGTCGCAGGAAGAAACCGGTCCTGAGTCCAAACAGTCAATGAGTAACACCGGTATTTCGGGAGTGGGGTCTGGCAAAAGGTCCGGTAGTGGGCAACGGCTGAGTGCGTCTGCGTGTCCTAGAGTGGAGCCCGGTCGATGAATTAACTTGTATGAGTACGCAGCCAGGAAAACAGTCCACCTGGTCATGCGTGGAGAAAGGGAGACTGGAGTGGGGCGGTTTCCCGCCAAAAGTCCCAACAGCGGTTTGTGATCCGTAATCAGTTCAAAATCGCGGCCGTAGAGGTATTCATGAAAACGTTTTACTCCAGCTACAGCAGCTAACGCTTCCCTGTCCATCTGGCTGTAATTCCTCTCGGCTGATGAAAGAGTCCTGGAGTAGAAGGCGATGGGTGCTTCGTTTCCGTTTGGCATCCTGTGGCTGAGGACTGTGCCAACTCCAAATGGTGATGCGTCGCAGGTCAATACCAGCGGGAGCGTCTGGCTGTACTGGACTAGCAGCGAATCAGTGGTGAGCAGGCGCTTTACTGCGGCAAAAGCTGCTGCTTCGGATCGTCCCCATCTCCATGTTGCGTTCCTCTGGAGTAGTCGATGTAATGGCTCAGCAACGGTCGCCTTCTGTCTCAGAAAAACGCTGTAGAAGTTAAGTAGTCCGAGGAAGGCCTGCAGCTCGGTCTGATTACGTGGTGTGGGGGCGTCCTGGATCGCCTTAATTTTCTTTGAAGTGGGGTGTATTCCCTGACCATCGATTCTATATCCCAGGAATTCTACGCTAGGCAAGTTAATTTGGCATTTTTCCTTTTTAAGGCGGAGACCCTTTTCTCTGATTCTGGCCAAAACAGTTCTGACTCTTTTATTTAATTGCTCCTCGTTTGCAGCGGACACCAAGATGTCGTCGAAATAGGGGACGACTCCCGGTATCCCTTGCAAAAGCCGTTCCATGACGCTCTGGAACAAACCTGGGGCAATGCTCACACCGAATTGTAGCCGGTTGCATTTGAATGCCCCTCTATGCGTCACTATAGTTTGGGCCTCCGGTGTGGCGCTATCCACGGGCAACTGCTGGTAAGCTTGTGCCATGTCTAATTTAGCAAATATCTTTCCTGGCCCCAACGAGTGCAATAAGTGCTGTACTACTGGCACAGGATATGCGCTTTGTTGCAGCGCGACATTAATTGTGCATTTATAGTCCGCGCAGATGCGGACTGACCCGTCTGGCTTGACTGGGGTCACGATGGGAGTTTCCCAGCGTGCGTGATCCACCGGCTCAAGGATTCCTTGCTCCACTAACTTATCTATCTCCTTATCTATTTTTGGGCGGAGTGCAAAAGGCACTCGTCTCGGTTTAAGTCGGATTGGCGCCACTTTGGGGTCTAAGTTGAATGAGATTGGTTTACCCACATACTTACCAAGACCGGGGCTGAACACATCCTCGAACTCCTTAAAGATCTGCTCAGCGCTGCTGTTCTCCACGGTGTTGATTCCGGTGACTTCTAGCCCCAAGGCTTCAAACCAATCTAGTCCTAGAAGGTTCTGTAACGGTGCGCTGGCGATGGTCACGGGCAGCTGGGCTACAATGTCCTTGAAACGGATCTTGAATGTGCCTTGGCCCACGATGGGGACTCGGTTCCCCTGGTAGTCTCGAAGCAGGATGTCTGGAATGCGTAGTTGGCTCTTTTTGAGGCTAGGGATAGCCTGTTTCATGGATGCCCATGAAATGATAGTCAGGGACGATCCTGTGTCAACTTCCAGCTCGCAAGGTGAGCCCTCCAAGAGGACGGTGACTTTCAGCTTTTTAGGCCGCTTGGTGCGGACCTGACTTATTGTGGTGAGATACGTTCGCAATTCCTCTCTCTGGGTCAACTCTATCTCAGCATCTGTATCCTGAAAATACTCTCGTTGAGCGTCTTGATAGAATGCTCTCTCAGCTCTTTGTGTGTAATCTCTCTGGGAATACGCTCGCTCAGCTCTTTGGGGATTTTCTCTCTGGGTAAACACTTGTGGATTTCTCTCTGGGCGCCCTTTTTGACTTCGCCAAGCCCCTGGGTTGGGCTTCTGTTGGCGGTACATAGGTGGCTGCCGTGAGGCAGGGACTTCGCTCCGGCACACTCGTGCGATGTGCCCAAGTTTGTTGCAGTGCGAACAAACAACGTTCCTGAACCTACAGGTAGACCGGGGGTGATTCCCTCCGCAGCTTGCGCAGGGTGGCAAACGGAGTCCGGGTCTCCCCCCAGGCCTCATGTGACTGCTCCGCATCAGGTGACTGTCCTCGAACTCGGGATCCTCGTAGTTGGGGTTGGTGTCCTCGTAGTGAACTCTGGTGTGCCTGGGTGCTGGCTGGCTTGCGCTGAAACCGCGTTGTATGGTCACCGATGATTTCTCCGCTGACTCTGATGCCCTTGCTTCGTTGAGTGCTATCTGTAGGGTTAAATTGGGGTTTGCCAACAGCTTCTTTTGTAGCGAAATGTCTCTCAACCCACAGACAAATTGTGCCAGAATATGCTCGTCCAGATCCCTGAACTCGCAGTGAGTTGCTGCTTTACGCAGGGCTGCAACATATTGGTTGATTGATTCTCCCGCCTTCTGGTTCCGCGTGTTGAATTCCTGGCGGCAAACGTGGCGGGAAGGTTTTGGCGCGTAATGAGTCTGTAGAGCCTGTTGCAACGCCGTCCATGATACCGCTTGTATCGGAGTAGGCGCGGTTAGGTCTCTGGCCGTGTTGAAGACCTCTTTTCCACAGTAGCCGAGGAAGATGTTTTTCTTTCGGGCGTCGGTTATCCCCGTGTATTCGTTCGCTTTGAGAAAACAATCGAAACGAATCATGAATGCCTCCCATTCGTCGTTTGCTGGGTCGAATGGAGCGGGGGGAGTGTGCATCGCCATCTTCCCTTGTTTGAATTTGCCGCTCTGCGGTGTCCCGAGATGGCTGCCGGAATTTCTGCCGAATTCCTAGGCTGGATCAAATCCGGAGATTCTGAAGTAGCGTTCTTCGTCCTATCTGTCTCTCAATCCCACCTTCGTCGCCAATGTTAGATCTGGGCAACGAGAGAACAGACTGCGGACAACGAAGTGACTTAACAGCTCTTTATTAGTAGAAGTAGTGATCCAGCTTGCTCTGTGGCCGGAGGGTTCCCCTTTTATAGGGGTCGGGTACGCCTCTCGACCAATCAGAGCGATACCTGTTTCCCGCTGTAGCAGCGGACCAGAGAGGAGACTTGCTACGATATATGTTAATATCTAACAGTATTGGTCAGCCTTGACAACTTTAAGATGTGTGAACTTCAACTCCCAGGGTTCCTCAACCAGCCATGATGGCTGGGGAATCCTGGGAGATAAAGTCCACACATCTTAAAGTTGCCAAGGTTGAAAAAAATGATTTAGAAGGTCTATTTGCTGATCTGGGTAATCTCCAATTTAGTTTGCATCCCATACACTATAATCATTCCCTATATCCAGATCAGAGCAAACACATATCCTGCTCAGTTGAGCTAGCAGAAAAACATAGCTTACACACAGACATACAGAGAGGGAGAGAGGGAAATATGGAGAGAGAGAAAGAAAGAGAGAGAGAGAGAGAGAGAGAGAGAGAGAGAGAGAGAGAGAGGGAGGGAGGGAGGGAGGGAGGGAGGGAGAGAACACCCCAGTGGTGAAATTCAATTTTTTTACTACCGGTTCTGTGGGCGTGGCTTGGTGGGAGTAGCAGAGGAAGGATACTGCAAAATCCCCATTCCCTCCCAACACTGGGGCCAGCTAGAGGTGGTATTTGCCGGTTCTACAAACTACTCAACATTTTTGCTACAGGTTCTCAGAAGCTGTCAGAACCTGCTGAATTTCACTCCTGGTGCACCCCACCGCCCCATCCTAGAGAATGAAATATTTTGGGCAATATTAAAGAGTCAGAATATTATATTTCCTCAAAGGAGAAATGGAAAAACATGTTCTTAGAGGCAGAAAGCAGCCCCAGTCTTTCTTAATAGCCTCCAGCAGATGCCTAAAGTTTTTAGAGATGGATATTTTGTGCCTATTAAGAAATTCAGGTCAACCTATTCACAAACAAAACACCTTCAGCCACAGTTCCCCCAGGCTGGAGTTGGTGGGATTGACTCAATTTACATTCCCCACCCCAATTCTAAGGACAGCACAGGACCTTTTAGGATATCATAGGATTAACCCACCATCATTAGAATAGCAAAAACACAAAACTCACTACGTTGCACAATCCCCAGCAGCAATTCAGAAACTGTATAAAAATCTTTGCACTCATCAAGCTATTTTGTCAGCTGTCCCAGAACTGCATGCTCTGGTTCTGCTCATCAATCCTAAGCAGCTAGCTTCCACTTTATTTCCAGCTTCTTTCTTGCAGCTTGGAATTGAATCAGATGTATTTTTCTTCCTACACCTACCGGTATATACAAGATTCCACATCACTTCTTGGGAGACTGGGGTGGGTGGGTGGGGGTGTGGGGGAGGATTTCTCTATTTTTACACAGTTTATATCCTATTTTGTATTTTCAGATAATGATCAAAATGGGATAAACACTACATATAAATTGGGAATTTAAAAGAAGGCAGACTGTAGAGATTCTATTTAATTATTCATGCAACATTGTTGAGTGCCAAATCTTACCATAGTTCTTAGAGCTAATGTGCAGCATACAAGGAGTCTTGTATGTGACTATTTATTTAATGACCATTTGAAGTTAAAACAGCACTGAAAAACGTGACTTAAGACTGGACTCACATAAGACTGGTCTCACATTTATACGTACCTGTTGCATCGTTCCTGAGGTCATGTGATAAAAATTCTGGCAAAACTGAATAGTTGCAGTACCCTGGGGTCATGTGATCATTAATGTGCTTTGCTCAACTGTGTAATTCACTTAAAAGCCATGTAATTCACTTAACAACCATGATAAAAAAGGTTGTAAAATTGGGCATGCCTCACTTAAGGTCTGTATTTCTTAGTGATGGATATTCCAGTCCCAACTGGGTCTGTACATCAAGGATTACCTTTAGAGTCATCTAAAGTGAAATTCTATGAGTTCAAATCCAGGTAAATGTTTTGAACCCCGAAGAATAACTCTGGCTATACAATATATGTTTGAAGAGTCCCAAATAAGATGAAAGAAATCATGTTTTGCCTCCTGGTGATCTATGTAAGAAGTCCCAAAGGAAGTGAACTTTGGTTGTTCCAGTTTTGATTCTTTTATGAACATAAAAAGGTAAAGGTTTCCTCTGTCCAGTTGTGTCTGACTGTAGGGGGCAGTATTCAGAATCAGAATAGAGATGGAAGGGACCTTAGAGGTCTTCTAGTCCAGCCCCCTGCTCATGCAGGAGATCCTATACCATTTCAGACAAGTGACTGTCCAGTCTCTTCTTAAAAACCTCCAGTGATGAAACACCCACAACTGCTGAAGGCAAACTGTTCCACTGGTTAATTGTCCTCACTGTTAATTGCTCTCATTGTTAGTTTCTCCCTAAATTGAGGTTGCTTCTCTCCTTGATTAGTTTCCATCCATTGTTTCTTGTTCTGCACTCTGGTGCTTTGGAAAATAAACTGACCCCCTCCTCTTTGTGGCAGCCCCTCAAATACTGGAATACTGCTATCATGTCCCACCTAGTCCTTCTTTTCTCTAGACTAGCCAAACCCAAATCCTGCAACCATTCTTTATATGTTTTAGTCTCCAGGCCTTTAATCGTCTTAGCTGCTTTTCTTTGCACTTTTTCCAAAGTCTCAACATACTTTTTGTATTGTGGTGACAAAAACTGGATGCAGTATTCCACATGTGGTCTCCATTTCTTATCTGAGGGAACCATCGTTGTCTCAAAACAATCCTGGTCATGTGCCCAGCATGATTATACACCAAAGACACAGAGAATGCTATTACCTTCCCACCAAAGTGGTACCAATTTATCTACTCAGATTTGCATGCTTTTCAACTGCTAGGTTTGCAGGAGCTGGGGCAAGTAACAGGAGCTCACCCTGTCACACAGCACTCAGGTCTCAAACCCAGACTGTCGTCCTTCCAGCTGACAAGTTCAGCGTCTTTAACCACTGAGCCATCATGCCCCCATTTAAGAACATAGCAACAGAAGAATAGAGACGGAAAATAAGACACCAAGTAATCCCACCTCTGTTCGGCACCAATTTGGGTATAAATCAGATGATTTGTTTGTGGATAAAGGATTTTCTGACAGATAGACCACAATTAGTAAGGATGGGATCTCACCATTCTTATACTGATACTAAGCACAGGAGCCCCCCAGGGTTGGTTGGTAAGCCCCTTCTTTTATTCTTTGTACACACATGACTGTACCCCATTGTAAAACACCAAGGCAATTATTAAATTTGTGGATGATACGACAGTGATGGGGCTCATTAATAAGAACAATGAGTCTGCTTATAGAAAGGAAGTACAAGGGCTGACATTGTGGTGTAAAGAAAATAATCTTACACTTAATACCAAAAAACCTAAAGAACTTATAATTGACTTCAGGAGGAAGAAAGATGTACATTTACCATTGTATATAAATGGCGAGGAGGTGGAGAGGGTTGGTAGTTTTAAATTTCTGGGCACTTATATCTCGGAGGACCTCTCATGGGCTATGAATCTAACATGCTTGTGAAGAATGCACAGAAGAGGCTGTACTTCCTGAGAATGCTCAGGAAGATAAATCTATCTCAGCATCTACTTCTGCCCTACTATCGCAGCACCATTGAGAGTGTCCTGACGTATGGCATTCTTGCATGGTATGGGAGCAGCTCTGCAGTGGACAAAAAAGGTCTACAGAGAATAATTAAAACTGGCCAGAATATCATCGGGATCCAGTTACCAGCCCTGGATGACATCTTTGCATCTCGTCATTTGAGGAAGTTGCATAACATTCTCAGAGACTCTTCCCATCCTGCTTACAATCTTTTTAGACCGTTGACTTCTGGCAGAAGATACAGAACAATTACAACTCAGACCACACGTCATCTGAATAGTTTTTATCCCAGAGCTATAATTGCAGTCAACAATGAACTAAAGGGCCACCATCAGTGAGCTGTTGGACAGCATTACTTGGTCTGTTATGTGGATGCTTGGGTGGTTTAGGGGTGGGGAATTTTTAGCAGGTGGAGGTGTGTTTGTCATGCGTGGGATTGTCATGAGGGTTGGGCCTGGTCTCTGGGTGTTATGTGAATTTCGTTGTATGAGTATACTGTGTATATACGTACCCTGACAGTAAAGTAAATTAAATTAAAAGAAAGCATTTGGTGGATCCATCTTTTCTTTTATTTGCCTCCATTGCCCAAGGTGCACCACATCAAAGGAAATTAGAGCCACACTGAGCAGTCACACTAAGTGCATAATTACTTGTCTCTAGGGATGGCAACGGGGACGGACGGACAGATCACAAGCTTAAACTCTTATCTATTCTAATCTATACAATTAACAATCAAGTCCTATTAGCGGGCAAGCAGGGTTTCAGTGTGAATGGCGCATGTGAACTCCCCACTCTTTTTTCACATTGCGAGTAGAAACAATGACCTTGTCAAGGAGAATGTGTACTGCCTTCCTTTCGTCCATTTGATAAATGCACTTGCATACAAATCTGTAGAAACCAATTTGTAGTTTTGGCATATGCAATGCACATCTGACTTTCGTACTAACAGCTTTATCCTTTAAAAATAGGTCAGCTTTATAGTCTACCTTTTCATGCCGAGGAACAGTGGAAGTTTATTATTTTAGCTAAATTATTGATGCATCTGATATTCATGCAAAAAGGGTTTTGTTTTAATGTAGTTTTTTGTTTAGCTGTCAGAAACAATGTTCCCTTTTGAAAGATTATTATTATTTTTTACCATTTCTCTTTGCTGTAGCTGTGCTCTCTAAAGAACTCAAAGCAAAATGATATTCATTTTATCTGCCTTTTGATGGAGGATTCTCTGTCTCCGTCGGTATGTGTGCATTTGTGTGATATGGATCTACCCGTAGGTCTCCGGTTAACATTATGTTTTATGCAGCTTTTTAAATGAGGGTATGGCATATGTAGAGCTCGTTACTTTTAAAGTAACTAAAATGGCCATCTTTTCTTGGATACAATGGAAATGAAATAATAATAATAAAAAAGTTTTTAGCCACAGTTTTACCACTGGTCAGACTAGACTAGTTTCCAGCAGGCGTAAATGCGTGCACGCATGCTTGCGTTTTGGCACTCAGTGCTGAAAAGGTTTGCCAACACTGAACTATACCATATAGTAAATTGATGCCAAAAGAACATAGTCTAAATGGCCTTCCTAGGTTTGTTTTGACTTACTATACAGGTAGTCCTCGACTTACAACAGTTCGCTTAGTGATCGTTAGAAGTTACAATGGCACCGATGTAAGTGACTAATGACCATTTTTCACACATACAACAGTTGCAGTATCCCCATGGTGATGTGGTCAAAATCCAGATCCTTGGCAACTGGTTCAAATTTAGGACGACTGCACTATCCTGAGAGCATGTGATCACTTTTTTGCGACCTTGTGATAAGCAAAGGCTAATGGGGAAGCCAGATTCACTTAATAACCTTGTTACTTAACAACTGCAGCGATTCACTAAACGAGTGTGGCAAGAAAGGTCATAAAATGGGGAAAGTTCACTTAACAAATGTCTCACTTAGCAACAGAAATTTTGGGCTCAATTGTGTCATAAGTTGAGGATCACCTGTATTACTATTGCCAGTGACATGATTCCTGTCATGTGACATATGTGACTAGCCCTTCGTTTCACTTGTAATATTTCTGTAGCGACAGTCTAATTTATTGTGCTATGCACACTAAATTATTTTGAGAGGAAAAGTGGCATATTAAGGTCAAAAACCTTTTGCCATTAAATTCAATAGCTAAAAAAAATGTTTTTAAATAAATACCATATGCTTTTAGTAAAACACTCAAACAGCACACCCGACTCTGTTAAGGTAGCTTTATCAACGATAACAAACTAATCAAGAACTCCTACTATTCTTCCAAAGCCTTGCACTGAATGTCAGTTTGTTTTGAAGGCAAAGATAAAGTGCTTACTACTTCCACTGATCAGCCAGTGTGATTTGAATCTTTGATATTCAAGAGAAGACCGCTGTCATCTTTCTCCCTCTCTTCATTGTAAGAGTTCCCTGTGGCAAGGAGAGCGGCAAATAAATGTAAGTAATAAATAAAATAGAGAGAAGAAGTCTGCAATGGCCTCTGATTCATGGCATGGCAACTTTGATTCAAACTTTCCTTGGAAGCATTGATTTCTTGGGAATGCTTCTCCCTGCTGAGCTAAAGGGGCTAGGCTTTTAAATGTGGATAGCCAAAACTTTTAGTGACTCTGGTTACAATTTATTTATTTAGCATATGATGATGCTATAGTTAGCCAGGAGACTACAATTTTAATACATAATAGTTATTGGGTGCCGAAGAGTTCAGGCTGACCATGGCTTATCCATGGTGCGCCACAGGGGGTGAACTAGCTCCACACTAGAAAGACAAGCATCATCCTATGACATCATCCTTCTACTACCACCGGTGGCACTTCACTGTCCGGTGTCACATTCAGACAGGTCCAGCACTGCCAAATGTCTGACAGTCTGTATGAAATGCTGCCACATTTCCCACCAAAGTGGTACCTAGTTATCTACTTGCATGTAGCATGCTGTTGTTGGAAGAAATGCCCTTCTGGGTTCAGTTCCAGGTGGGGAAAAAGACACGGGAAACATGGAGGCTGCTTTTAAAGATGGTTTAATGGTAAACAAGATCACATGGCTTGAGTTCCTGAACAGAAAAGGGAGATCACATGCTTCAAGATGTTGGGTGAAGAAGAAAAGAGGCTGAGATGCTGAAAGTCCCTGCTTTTATGCCCTCTCTGGGATTTGAACCTGAGCTTGTATTCTATTTGGTTGTCAGACTCCCTTGGGGCCATACAGGGGAAACTCTGTAGGTGTCAGCCTCGGTTTCGCAATTGCTTTCGGCTGCCATTAGGCTGTATTTTGAGTCCAAGCTTGGTTGAGCATTGCACATTCTCAGGTGCCCTGTGGTGAGATGGGTAAAGGGCTAATACTATCATGCCTTAATCCCAACACCCAGGAGCTGAAGGGGGAGATATTTGTTATGTAGAATAGACTGGCTCAGATGGCCCATCGACAAAGGTGGGGGCTATTAAGAGTGAATTAGGCATTTTTAGGCATTTCCTGCCTAAAAACATGTTTCTCCATTTCTTATCCAGAGAAATATAATATTCTGCCTTTTCAATATTTCCTAGAATATTTCATTTTTCTAGGAGAGGGGTGGGTTTTAACTTCCTACACTGTCAAACTTCTAGGTGGGTAGAAGCTGGGGCAAGTGATGGGAACTCACTTCACAACTCAGTGCTAGGACTCGAGCCACTAGAGCAGAGACCAACTCCAATGTCTTTAAGCCACTGAGCCACCAGCTCTTTCTGGTTACCGTATATTTTTACTTCTACTCCTGCTTGCCAATCATGCAATCACTTCAATAAATAAATAAAAGAGGTGTGTGATTCGTTCCAAATTTGATTTGATACAAAATGGGTGCGTGTTTGTGTGTGCATACATGCATAGGCAAAACTCTACTATAACGATCTTTTAAATGGATTCAGCGGCACCCGGATTGTTCTGATGTAGTGAATCAGTTTTGATCCAGAGATTTGATTGACTGGGATGACTACAAATGAATCTTTGAATCCAACCTTCACACAGTCCCAATAAAGAGAAACTAATATCGGCACGCACACATAGGGTGAACTGATCTCAGAAAACAAAACAGGGGATTCTAATTTTGACCATAATGGAGGTCATAAAGTTTGAAAGCCAAAAGTGCAGATTAGCAATGGGAAACATAGGAAGCATCGTACAAGTAATCCTCAAATTACAACACTTCATTTAGGGACCGTTCGTAGCTGCAACAGCACTGGAAAAAGTGACTTAGGAACATTTTTCACGCTTGTGACTATTGCAACATCCCCATGGTCATGTGATCAAAATTCAGACGCTTGGCACCCACCATGTATTTATGATGCTTGCAATGCTCTGGGGTCGGATGATCACTTTTTGTGACCTTCCAACAAGCAAAATCAATTGGGAAAACCAGATGCACTTTAACAACCGTGTTGCTAACGTAACAGCTGCAGTGATTCACTTAATGTTCTCACTTAAGAAAGGTCATAAAATGGGCAAAAACTCAGTTAATGATCTCGCTTAGCAACAGAAACATTGGGCTCAGTTTTGGTGTTAAGTTCAGGACTACCTTATAGATCAGAAGTCATTTTCATAGTTCTTCAGAATTCATGGTATTTTCTGCCTAGCATAAAGGATCCAATAATAGCCCCTTTCTATCTATATTGTTTAGAGTAACAGATGAACTGGTTGTCAAGTGCAGCTCTTCTCCACCTGAAGCATCGGGCTCACTTAGGAATCTCAGGATATATTTCTATGATATATAGGACATCCCAGTGGTGGGTTTCAAATTTTTTTTAAAACCCCTTCTGTAGGTGTGGCCAGCTTTGTGGGAGTGGCTTGCCAGCCATGTGACCAGGTGGGAGTGGTTTGCCAGCCATGTGACTGGGTGGGCGTGGCCAAATTGTAAAATGTGGTGAAACTCACTTAACAACGCTCTTGCTTAGCAACCAAAATGTTGGCTCAGAAACTGGCATTTGAAGCACGCAAGTCTTAAAGCTGTCAAGTTACAAGACCCTTGCACTCCTAACCCTTTAGAAAAAAAAAACCCCAGGGGTGTTCAAACTTGACAGCTTTAAGACATGTGGACTTCAATTCCCAGAATTCCTCCTCTTGCTCTTCATCTTGTGATGTGCGGATGGGCGGAGGGAGGAAGCTGGAACTGATTCTAAACGGCACTGTAGATTTGTGGAACCTCTTCTATAGAAGAGATTAGAACTGGCAGGAACCCACCCCTGGGACCTCCTAAAAGGAATGGCCATCTCCCAACAGAGGTAGTCCTCAACGTACGACCACAATTGAGCCCAAAATTTCCGTTCTTCGGTGAGACATTGGTTAAGTGAGTTTTGCCCCTTTTTACGACCTTTCTTGCCATGGTTGTTAAGTGAATAATTGCAGTTGATAAGTTAGTAACCTGGTTGTTAAGTGAATCTGGTTTCCCCATTAACTTTGCTTGTCAGGAAATTGCAAAATATGATCACATGTTCTTGGGACACAGCAATGCTCATAAATATGAACCAGGTGGCAAGCATCTGAATTTTGATTGCATGATCATGGGGATGCTGCAAAGGTCATAACTGTGATAAACGGTTGTAAGTCACATTTTTCAGTGCTGTTGTAACTTTGAATAGTCACTACACAAACTGTGATAAGTCAAGAACTACCTGTATCTATGTCTCATGATATACCTGTTGTCAACTCACAAAGCTTTCCTGACCTACTCCCGAGTTGCCATAGGCGGGAGGGTGAGGAATCGAGCCACGCAGCTGCATCGAGGAATTTTCACTCAGTCAAAACAAAACACATCCTAGCCAGTCTAAGTCAAGGCTATCTCCACAGGAACCAGTGACTCAGTGGTGAAATTCAATTTTTTTTACTACCGGTTCTGTGGGCGTGGCTTGGTGGGCATGGCAAGGGAAGGATACTGCAAAATCTCCATTCCCACCGCACTCCAGAGGAAGGATACTGCAAAATCCCCATTCCCACCCCACTTTGGGACCATTCAGAGATGGTATTTGCCAGTTCTCCGAACTACTTAAAATTTCCACTACCAGTTCTCCAGAAACCAGTCAGAACCTGCTGGATTTCACTCCCAGAGTGACTTGTATGACTCGCAAAATTGCTTGGTTGGGGCATGTGACTTATGACACACCTTGGGGGGCAGAGGGGGAAAACAGGGTCCGAGGCAAGCTGGCTTCACTTGGTCTGTGCCAACACGGTGCTCCTAATAAACAACTGGATTTTTCTTCAAACTTTGCTTGAGGCTCCTGCTTCATCAGTCGGACATCTG
Source organism: Natrix helvetica (assembly GCF_964273705.1). Lineage (NCBI taxonomy): Eukaryota > Metazoa > Chordata > Lepidosauria > Squamata > Natricidae > Natrix > Natrix helvetica. Next base: position 85,558,121 of record NC_138552.1, read on the forward strand.
TCTCTTGGTCAAGCCAATGTTAACAAAAGAATTTGAGGGTCAGCACAGATATTCCAAATTGCACTTTTATGAAATATAGATTGAGCTTCAAAATCAGTGGCAAAGGCAAAGTAGGTTGTTTTCCGCATCCCCAAATAAAAATTTCATGGCTTGCGCATACCTATAGTTTATTCATAGTTTTAAAATAATAATAATAAATCAACTCAGGATACCACGTACAAGATCAAAAGTTGCATACTATAGAAAATAGTATTCAGTGGCTCTACTTAGTGAGGCTTGAGAATTTTGTTTGATCCACATTTCAAAGGAAACCAATCTGAGGCATGTTTCTTGGACTTCTATGAAATTCTAAGCACAGCTATCCAGGCGGGGGATTGGTTTGATACCCCAAAATTCATATAAAAATTCATATTTTGGAATAAAATATGGTTGGAAAGAATACTTTGAGAGAAAAAAAGGTGTTATTAGAAATGCAAATTCAGAATGAAAATACAAGCAGATGTTTAATTTTTTATGAAAACAGAATTTTTTGTGCAAAATATTAAATATTAAGGTAGTTAAAATAGTTTGTGGATGTCTTTTAGGTAAAAAAAACTTGCAGATTCATGCACAGAAAGTATACAGTTAAGCAGGGGAGGAAGACATAAAAAGAAATCAGAAATATGTAAATTCATCTACTCTATCTTCAATCTTTCTTGCCATCCTCTTCCATTTTCTGTCCATGTCACCTCTTTTTACCAGGGGTTTTCTTTATTCATGCTTCTTAGACATCATCCTGACAACAAAAGTGTGTATAATCAAGGCTATGGTTTTCCCAATTGCAATGTATGGCTGTGAAAGTTGGACCATAAGAAAGGCTGAGCACCAAAAAATTGAAGTCTGGTGCTGGAGAAGACTCCTGCAAGTCCCTTGGACTGCAAGGCAATCAAACCGGTCAGTCCTAGAGGAGATCAACCCTCAATGCTCTTTAAAAGGCCAGATACTGAAGATGAAACACAAATACTTTGGCCACCAAATGAGAAAGAAGGACTCACTGGAGAAGAGCCTAATGCTAGGAAAGATTGAGGACAAAAGAAGAAGGGGACGACCGAAAATGAGGTGGCTGGATGGAGTCACCGAAGCAGTTGGCATGAGTTTAAATGGACTCCAGAGGATGGTAGAGGACAGGAAGGCCTGGAGGAACGTTGTCCATGGGATCGTGATGGATCGGACATGACTTTGCAACTAACAACAACTGTCAGCCCCGGCGCTCTCAGTGGCTCGTGGCTGCCATTCTGCTGGTGGGGCACGTCACGGAGGGAACTGCTACTTTACCTGTTCTCCTGCCTGCCTGCCTGTTCCTCTCTCTTTCACAATGGATGTGTGCCAGGAAGCTTCCGGACTGGCCGCTCCTAATGTCATCAGATCCTGGCCGTGGTTGGGTTGCCGGTGCTGACTAACAGCTGATGGTCGGCCCGGGGAACATGCATTGGGGCCATGGCGTCTTTGATGCGGAGGGGCGATTGGGGTGTATTGAGTGCGTGGGGGTAGCAGGCGGGGGCACAAAAGCATTTAAATGGTGGAGGGAATTACCGGAGTGCAGCCTTGACTTTATTTCACCATTGCTATTCATTGTGTGTTGGTCAGAAAGTAACGGAACAGGATTATAAAGATTAACAATAGAAAGAATTGCCTGGTTTGAGGTTTTGTCTGTTCTTCTTTGCCTGACTGGAACTTGACAAGAACAAATTTCTCACTCCAGTTCTATTTCCTCCTTCTTCATGTTCTGTTCTACCATTTATTTTACTTTGTTCTTATTTTCTTACTCTGTCATTTCTCTTTCTATGACCGCTGCTCCCACTTCCTCTGTCTTTTTGGTTTTTCATCCTTATTTATCTTCAGAAATCTTTTGTCCTTTTTGTCCAATTTTGATTGGGGAGAAGAAAACCCTGAATGCCTCCAACTTCTGTTGTTTATGAGGAGCAGAAAGAACATTAACTATGGTATATGCACAATTCTAAGCAAGTGTATTTTGCTGAGTTGGGTTTGTCAACTTTACGGAACACATGTGCATGAACTTCTAGCTTCTCTAAACAAGTTGTGACTAAATTTTGCCTCAGAATTGATCCGCAAATGGTCTCCTGAACTTACTTTTAGATAACATTTTTTTCCAGGTGAAATTTGTCAATTTGTCATAAACTCTCACTCTATATTTTGACTCAGGGGGAAAAAAGAAATCAGTATTTTGATCCATCTTGTTTTTCTCAAGACGAGGATGTTGGGCTTCTCATCCAAACAAAAGTTTCAGGGTGACTGACAGGAATGAGGTTGTAATGTCTGACTGTCTCTGCCACCCTCTGAAAGGCATGGATTGGTCTCTTCCCTAGGGAATGCCCTTGTCCTTCTCAGACTGTCAGGCAGAATCTGCCTACTGTCGCCTTTAAAATTTGAGAACTATTCCCTTCACTTTGATAGGTGCACATCCCATTAGCTTTTTACCTGCCTGTCAAACATAGAATGATGGCAACCTCAAATTTCTCATTGTGTTTTTAGGCTCAGAAAAGATCAACATTGCCTCTAATAAACTACTGAACAAAAGTATCCTCCAGAATTCTCCGTGACTTCCATCTCCAGTACAGAATATAGTCCTTCAGAGTATAATCTTGTGTTATATAGATCTGATACATGACCGACTGAATTCCAAAGGCTATTCTGCCTGGCAAATATACTATGGAATTGGGCCCAGAACTTCTGTTGTTAAATAAGATGGCTGTTAAGTGAGTTTTGCACCATTTTACAAACCTTTCTTGCCACAGTTGTTAAGCGAATCACTGCAGTTGTCTTCCTACTGTTGTTAAGTGAACCTGGCTTCTACATTGACTTTTCTTGCCAGAAGGTTGTAAAAGGGGATCACAGGACACTGTAACCGTCATAAATATGAACCAGTTGCCAAGCATCCGAATTTTCATCACATGACTATGGGGACGCTGCAACAGTGTGACAAACGGTCATAAATCACTGTTTTCAGTGCCATTGTAACTTTTACTAAAGTTAAAAGTGACTAAAGTCACTAAATGAATAGTTGTATGTTGAGGATTATTTGTAATACAAATGGCAAGATTAATTTTAGCCCTAAAAGGAAGTGTATATGCGAGTACATGTTGGAGTCTCTGCTAATTAGCCTTATGATATTTTCATTATGAAATGCGGCAAAATACAAAGAGGTGAAAGGAATGGGCTACTGATTGTTATTATTATTTTAATGAAATTCTCTGATCTCTCAAAGGAAATTGCCCTGTGGCTCAAAAAGCAGCAAGACAAAGTGTGCTAAAGTCTGTTGTTTTTGTTGCAAAAATAAATATAAAACATTAGGTCTACATGCAAATTTTGGAGCTTCCCTTTAATCTTTTAAGGTTCTTCCTCAGTTGCTTGTAACTACAGGTATGTACATGCCATGACAAGATGCCTTTTGGGTTGTATCCTCCTGTTGTTGCCTTTGTCTCATCCCTGTATCTGAAAGTAGTGTTTTCTCTCTTGACACAATGTTTGGTGTGAACAGAACTTCACTGATCTGGAGTCCTCAACTTACAACCACAAACGAGCCCCAATTTTATATTCCTAAGCAAAACAGTTGTTAAGATAGTTTTGCCCTGTTTTACGACCTTTTTGCCACTGTTGTTAAGCGAATCATTGCAGTTGTTAATTGAATCACATGGTTGTTAAGCAAATCTGGCTTCCCCCGTTGACTTTGCTTGTTGGAAGGTCTCAAAAGGTGATCACATGACTCTGCAAGTGTCATGAATACATGCCAGTTGGCAAGCACCTAAATTTTGATTATCTGACCATGGGGATTGTGCAATGGTCATAAGCGTGAAAACTGGTCATAAGTCCCTTTTTTCAATGCTGTTGTAACTTTGAATGGTCACTAAATAAATGGTTGTTACATCGAGGACTGCCTTTGGTTGCTGACATGGTCCCAGTTGGAATCTACCCAACTTCTATTTACACTGCTGTGGGCATGCCTGTTCTAACCCGGCTCCCAAACACGACAAATCCTCTGTAGTTAACTAAATGCTTCCTTTATTAGGAACACCAGCAACCCCAACATAATGTCTGTCTGTCTGTCTCCCTCCCTCTCTCTCTCTCAGCAGGCTAACAAGTCTGTCCAGCAGGGACATGAATAGTTGTCTGCCAAACCTATTCATCTCCGCCCCCTGACTTTTATTCCCATAGTAGCCGTGGCTCTTCCATCCCAAGGACTGTCCCATAGATTTTCACTCCTCTCCTCTCCTCTGCCTTCTGTGCATTCACATGTCAGGCACTGGACCCAGCTGTTCCTCCTCTTCCTCATCAGCTACCTCCAGACCTGGGGGCTGTTGACTCTCCATCTGAGGGCTGATGGGTGGCCCAGGTTCTGCCTCTGTCCCTATCTCTGACAGGTCCATTCCCTCTGCCCCCTTGCAGCTCTCAGATTGCCTTGATGCTAGCCCTAACTCTCACGCCGCTTCCTCAGTCGATTCAGCTGCCAGAGTGACTGCCTCTTTCCTTCCAGTCACTGGGCACTGCCCTCTATGACCCTTTTGGTCAGGCTGCAAAGACACGTAAATCAGTCTTTGGAGGAAATCAACTTTCTGAATTGAACTGACTCGTTGGATCCAATTGGATGCCTTTGTATTGATTATAATGATTAAAAAGTCACTTGTCCATTCATGGCTGTTGAACGTCTACTTACACAACTATAAATTGTGGGCAGTTATAAAATGCATGCATAGCTGCCTGTACAGAGGAAACATACACCCAAAATTTATATACAGTAATTGTAGATATTGGGAGCTTTTTAAAAAAGTAGAAAAACATGGGGGCTTGGGATAAGATGGCATAGGACAACGTGAATACAGGCAGTACTGCATGAACTGAATTTACACTGCTCATAAGAGTATGTTATTTATTATCACTGGAGATAAAGACACAGTGTAAATACAGTACCTCCAATAATCCTTGGCTTAAAACTATTCGTTTAGTGGCCATTTGAAGTTACAATGGCACGGGAAAAAGTGATTTACGGACGTTTTTTACACTTATGACCACTGCAGCATCCCAATGGTCATGTCATCAAAATTTGGACACTTGGCATCTGGCTCATATTGATGATGGTTCCAATGTCCTAAGGCAGGGGTGTCCAAACTTGGGAACTTTAAGACTTGTGGACTTCAACTCCCAGAATTCCCCAGCCAGCATGGCTGGCTGGGGAATTCTGGGAGTTGAAGTCCACAAGTCTTAAAGTTCCCAAGTTTGGACACCCCTGTCCTAAGGTCAAGTGATCACTTTTTGTGACCATCTGACAAGCAAAGACAATGGGGAAATTGTGTTCAACTAACAACCCTGTTACTAACTTAACAATTGCAGTGATTCACTTAACAATTGTGGCAGAGAGGTGGTAAACTGGGGCAAAGCTCACTTAACAACTGTTTCACTTAGCAACAGAAATTTTGAGCTCAATTGTGATTGTAAGTCGAGGACTACTTGTATACATATGTAAATCGTATCTTTGGAGTAAAGATTTATTTATTTAATTCCCCTTTTCTGAACAGACAACCAAAAGGCATGCAATAAGCTTTTGAGGGAGAAGTAAGGACAAACTGACTGAGTTCTCAATTAAAACCAATAGTTTCAATAGCTAACATTCAGTTATTATTTACTAGTACATACTAGTATCAAAGGACATGGTGGCTCAGTGGCTAAGACATTGAGCTTGTTGATCAGAAGTTCGGAGGTTCAGCGGTTTGAATACCTAGCGCTGTTTAATGGAGTGAGCTCCTGTTATTTGTCCCAGCTTCTGCCAACCTAGCAGTTCGAAAGCACGTAAAAAATGCAAGTAGAAAAATGGAGACCACCTTGGTGGAAAGGTAACAGTGCTCTGTGTGCCCTTGGCGTTTAGTCATGCCAGCCAAATGACCATGGAGACGTCTTTGGACAGCGCTGGCTCTTTGGCTTAGAAACGGAGATGAGCATCGCCCCCTAGAGTCAGGAATGACTAGCACTTATGTGCGAGGGGAACCTGAATCTTTACCTTTACTAGTATCAAACAATTGTTTTTCTTCTCTTTTAAATGTCTACTTCTCAAGGAAGGGTATTTTTTAAAGTAGAATCTCATTATTTATAAATTTTCTTTCCCTAAAGTCATCTTCAATATTTCCTGAGGATCAATCTTATTGAGTTTCTTAATTCTGGTGTGACAAGATCCCCTTTCTCCTCCTATCCATCAAAGCACCCATAAAAATAAAACAAGAGATGTCTGAGATATACTGTTGACTTTCCAGGAGGGTGAGCTTTGGGAATAACTGAGTAGGTTTCTGGATTTTTGTACTCTAGAGAAAGCTTTGAGGGAAATGTTGTGGTTTTTTTAAAGCTCATGTAGCTTTTGGATAACAAATAGTAGAAATGTCTTGAGAACTCTTGACACTCATGAATGCTTCACAAGCATCTGATCGTAATGCTACCTAGTCCTTTTGAGGTGTAAATGCATAGCCATAGCACTCAATAGCATTTCAAAGATGACTGATGTTCTTCTCATGTTTTAGTTTATGCCAAGCTGTCAAAGCTGGAGTGTCAAACATGTTCCAATTTAGAGCTTCTCTTAAAACAACAACAGCTCTCTCCACCAAAACTGTGCAAAGAGAATTTCAGTCATCTCCAAATTGAGTGTGTCAGCTCAGGATAGGAGATAACATACAAGGGTGAGTAAATACCTTAATACTGAAGCGTATTTCCCTTATAGTTTCATTCTCAAATGTCACTTTGAAATGCAAAGTGTGGATTCTAAGACTGAAAATGAGAACAGGTACTTCTGAAGGGTTCCTGTGCCGCTGAATTTCAGCCCCCAACATGATACCCATAGATTTTTTCAAGTGCCTGACAGAATATCTGCCCAATTAATTGATTAACGATCCTCTTAATTAAAATAAATAAATAAAGCAACAGCATAGCACTAGCTTCCACCATCATCTTTAGTTCTAAGAATGCCTCTGCATCAGGGGTGAAATCCTACCGGTTCGGGCCAGTTCGCCTGAAATGGTAATAAAAAAAATGCTTAACAAAGTAAAAAAAAAGTTCCGACAATCAGCTGTGCTGTGTGATGGTAGGAACTTTAAAAAAAATAATTTAGCATTTGGGGTCCGTTTTTGTTCCCAGGAGGCTTCCCTGAGGCATGCTAGGTCAAAAACGGGGGATGGGGGATGCTAAGAAAGAAAGAAAGAAAGAAAGAAAGAAAGAAAGAAAGAAAGAAAGAAAGAAGAGAGGAAGGGTAAGTAAAAGGAGAGAAATGAAGGACCACAAACCTGGCACTAGACACAGCTTCAGAGGATACCTTGAAAGAGTACAGCCATCCAGGACTGGAGGGGACCTGGAGGTCATCTAGTCCAACTTCCTGCTCCAGCAGGATATTGTTAAAGTGAGTTTCTGTATTTTGACCCCCAGTCACATGACTACATAGCCACACCAACCCAGTCACATGACCCCCACCAAGCCACGCCCACAGAACTGGTAGGAAAAACTTTTAGATTAAACCACTGCTCTGCATCTGTAGTCATATTTGGAAATGTATAAAGAGTGGTGGTGAAAGAATACAGTCCAGTGCTTTGTTTGGAAGTGTATTCATCATGCCAAAAGACAAGCAGAACATCCTTGGGGGTAGAAAGAGTGGCAGAAAATTTGTCTTTTGATAACCAGAAGTTATACGATCTTCTGAGACTACCATATCCGACATTTTATTAGTGGAAGACATTTTGACAAACAATAGTCTCTCAACATTCCTAATGTGTACATGTCCAAAAACTGATTAGTGATCCTTGTACTATCAGATAATGCAATGATAACATGTCGAGGCTTTGTCAGAACACAGCAAAGGATTCCGGAGTAATCCTTTTTAAAAAAATGTATCTGCTTAGTCCTAGACATTTAATTGCAGAAAAATTGGAGGTGTTTCAAAATCATTTACCAACTGATTTCCTGTGAAGGAGTAGAAATCTTTCTACAGCTGAAATCCCTGCTTTCAAAAATTGATGTTTGAAGACTATAGACTAAATCACGGGGGTCAAACTCGATCATGTGATGTCACGTATCGCGATGGTTTCAGAATAACATATAAAATCTAAAAAGATTTTATCATAACAGAATAGTTAAATAAACAAACTTCGTTAAGAGTGTATAATTAAAGAGTAGAGGTCTACTTATTAAAAATATAAAGATAACTTCTCAACTTTACCCTCGGGGCTAAATAATTACCTATGCAATTGGCTTTGAAACTGTACTGCACAAGTATTGAATCGTAGTTACTTGCAACGGACATATACTGGGTTCTTGGTCTTGTGAGGACTTAGCACTCCCAACTTTAACCCAAGGCCTAAGGAAAAACCCAGGTTTTCAAAGATCAGGATATTGCCATATAGATCTTGTGGGGATGCTGTTCCAGAGGGTAGATGCCATGACACAGAAGGACCACTTCTGTGGCATTGTTACTATGTCCAATCATACAGGATGGCAGAAACTATGGGACATATGCAATCTCTTAAATAGCCGGGCCCTATAACATCTAGGTTCTGTTTCTATAGTAGGCTGTTTAAAATTCATTCAGTGAAACTACATTCTGTAATTTTCAAAGAAGTTTTATTCCTGATGGATGATTTTAAATTTATAGAAAAACTAATTCATGTCTGTTGACAGACCCATGTTGGCATCCAACATACTGAGCTAAATGAGGGATCATGGCCGTGATCGCATGTCTTTTTCCTATCACTTTCAGAGAGAGAAAGAGACAGAATAACATTACACCAAAGAGATGATAATACAGAATAAGATTAAAGAAAACCTCTATAATAAAGTAACAAGACTAATTTTAACTATAGTTCATGAATATGAAAAGATATTGAAGAGCTGTGGTGCTGCAGTGGTTAGAATGCAATATTGCAGGCTAATTCTACTGACTGCCAACTGCCAGGAGTTCGATTCCTTCGGTTTTGATCGATTCAAAGTTGATTCAGCCTTCCATCCTTCCGAGGTCAGTAAAATGGGAACCCAGATTGTTGGCGACAATATGCTGACTTTATAAACTGCTTAGAGAGGGCTGTAAAGCATTATATAAGCTTAAGTGCTATTGCTATAATTATTATTTTAAAAAACCATTATCAAAAGTTAATCATATGAATTATCCAATCCGTTATAAGCATGCCCATCACGTCTCTCTCTTGTTCCTATCATAATCTTTGAGAACTTGGAACCTGAAGATTTATGAGAGCAGTGGGCAGGATTGCTCATGCTATGTATTTGTTTTATGCTTCCCATTAAAAAGCAGTTTATAATTAAAATAATCGATTAAAGCAATAAAACCACTCATGAAAAACTTTTTACCAAATGCACTATAAAGTAAACTTTTAAACAATAACAAAGCCTGAAAGTAATAGTGTAAAGTTAAAAGGTCACTGCAACGATAGTATATTATTAAAAGGACAGAAGAGTGAACCTATCTTTGCCCAAAAGTCAACAAGGATGATGGTTATGCCAGGAGACCCTTGTTTGGGGCGTTCCAAAATTAGAAAGTCTAATGAAAATCCCTCCCTCATCTCAGCCTGAGGACGTAGGCCTCTAAAACTGAACTTTAAGGTAAGTAGAAACACACAAAAGCGACATTATTCTAGATATTGTCATGCCAAGCTATGTGGCTTCAGCAATTGCCATCTTTATTTCCCCAAATGCCACCAGAGACATTTCAGAGAAATGCCAGCTTCACCTTCCTTAAAAGACTGTCTCAAGGACAAAAGTCAAAGGGAAGAGAGGGATCTCTCTGGAGGAAAGGGAGGATACAAATGTTATAAAAAAGAAAAATAAATAAGCTGTAAGGCCTGGAAGCCATCTTTTGCATTGGACCTTCAGGCCTGCCACATTTAATGCTGTGGTAAATTGGGAGGGGGGATTACATGGAGTGTGAGAGTTATAGTAAAACATAAACAGCAATATACTGCTGTTTGAAACCACTATTATCTCCAGCTTATAATGGCAAAATAAACTAAGGCAGGACACAATGCAGAGTTGACAGAAACTAAATTATGGGTTGAAATATGAGAAGAGTTTCTGGTCATCTTCCCTCTCTATTAGTTTTCTTTCAGCCCATCAAATACGTCACTTTTTTTTTTAGGTGGCTCTGACTTTGCTTCGTTTTCCGCCACGCAAAAGTTCAGTTCTACTCACTCTGTTCTATCAGATAAATGTGGAAAGGCTAGGGAAAAAAAGAAGAAAGTGACGAGCTAAGGGAACAAGGGGCTACCTCCCTTTAAATCCACATTTCATACCCCAAGTCCCTTATAGTTTGCTCTCTAAGAAGAAATTCTTTTGGTCAAGCTGTGACATCTGAAATAGGACTTCACAGGGTATCAATAAAGAAGGCTCGAGTCACAGCTTCTAGGGCAGCTGCAGAGATGTTGATTTGGATTACGGTTCCCGCTGATCATTCTGATGGCTAATGGTCTGGTAATTAAATCCTTCCTGCTTTTGAACGGCTTCTGAGGTTGCAAGTTGCATATGTTGGTCAACATCTAGGCATGGCATAAAGGGCTTGCTTTTGGGAATGCAGTCAGGAGGTTCTCTGCTCATTTCAGTTTTAGCTGCCTCAGAGGTACAGTTTCCCAAGATTCCTAGCGGTTGCTTGTTCAGGCAGCTCTGCCGCTCGCGCTGCATATTAATTCCTGTCCAACATGGGAATTCGATTTGTACTGTACATTTCATTTCTTCACAGATTTAGATTTATTTCATGTTCTCTGCTTTTAATTAACTCTCTGGCACAGCTGCTGGACAGGATATAAAAACTCATTGCTCTCCCTGTGTTATGAGCCCACCACCAATCATTTACCACTTAGATGGTGGTGCAGGCGCTATCAGTTTCTATGGCAACCAGAACCGTGGTGATTGATTCGTTGCCAGGATGGCATCACCACAGGGAGCAGAGCTTCTGGTTGTGGATGTGTGTGGATGTATTTTGTATACTTGCAACATCCATCTAATTAAAATGGGATTAGAGAATCATCCCGGTATATGTCCAACAACTGAACTGCAATCCGTTTATGTAAATCTTGTCACTCCTGAACACAGCAGTTTGTGAAGAAATGACTCCTTTGCTTTTGCTGGTGTGTGTGTGTGTGTGTGTATGTGTGTGTGTGTGAAAGGGGGGAAGATGGAAAATGGGGTGGGTAGGGCCAGGCTCACTGCATTTTATTCTTATGGCTAAACATGTCCGTAGTTTTAAAGTGTCATTGGTGATTGATGATAACGCTTTATGCATGGAATCTCTGGCTTCTGTGGTTGAATAGGAAACACAGAAAGCAATAATGGCAGAGAGATCGCAGCATAACGGAGGCTGCAGCATCTACTAACCTGTTGGTGAGGTGTGGGGGGGACATGCACTCAGCCTGACTTCTGAAATTGGTTCATTAATTGAATGCATATGCATTATTTATTTGCCAAAAGCTTTCATAGTTTTCTGAGATTGATTTTGAGTACGGTGTCATCACCCGAGAGGCAAATAATCTTGGAACTTTCTTTTCTTCTGTTTTTTTTAAAATATGGTCTCTTTTTATTTCATACAATATTGAGTAAGTTGTCCAAAAGTTACTTGGGTGTTTGCAAAGTCTTCGGGTCAGATGACAGGTGTGCAATATGCAAGAGAAGTCCAGATGAAAAGAGAAGCTTCTTAATGGCTGAAAGAAAAATCTGAGTTTTGCAGGATATAAATGCGAAGAATGAAAGGAGCTGAAGAGAAGGAGATAAAAATGGTAGGCAACAAATCTGGTAGGATTTCCCACTTACCCTTTCTGTAATAGTCCCCCCCCACCTTTTAGAGTGTATTATTCCAAAATAATTTCTTAACATGAAAAATGACAGTTCAAGCTACAAAATGGTCTTACATAGGTAGGCATTTCATTTTTTGCAATGGAGCACTTGGTTGTGAAACTTTCTGCCATTTTATATATTATATGTGAGCCTGCTGTCCTTGGGATGTTATATAAAATAAAATACACCATTGATATTTGTCATGTGAAAAATCATCATCATCACACAAAAAAGGGGAAAAGTAGGCTGTTGACATCAACTGTGAAGACGTGGCTCTTCCACCAGGTATTGCGGTCAGAATGGCAGTAAGTGGGTTCTTGTATATTAGTGTGGATTTACTGAGCCTACATATAGTTTTATTAGTTGGTGTTTTTTTTTAATTTAATCAAATTATTTATTTGTTGTCTAGAGTTTCTTCATTATACAGATGGCCATGTAAAGTGGATTAATAAAGACATAAATCAACATTATTATAATTCTGATTCTGGCTCAAAAATGATTTAGAAAAGAAATTATGCTACTGTCCTAAAGGAGGAATTTGATTCCAGTTTATATGATATATCTTTTAAGTTCAGAGCCTGACATTTGGGACTGTTAATCCTGAATTATATTATGCCCACTTTAAATTGGTCTGTGTTGTTGCCATCTATATGAAGTTTTCTTAACTTCATAACAGGTACAGGAATAATTTTGGTATTTGCAAATCACTACATGGCAACCTAAATATGGGTTTGTGGTGTTAAACCAGAATAGTTTCTTTAAGAAAATAATTGCTATAGGCTAGAGCAATGTTTGGCTATCCAAAAAAAACCAATGAAACATTTGGTCGTGTTTCATCAATATTCTTTTATTTTTGAAGTTATAGGCAGGTATTTAATTATTGTAGTCTTCTCTAGAAACAATCCAGAGATACAGATTTACTGCTGGAGCTAAGCAGCCATTGGCATTCCATATTGCTTGGATAGAAGACCACCTAAAGCAGTGATGGCGAACCTATGGTACGCGTGCCACGGGTGGCACGGGGAGCCATTTGTCAGGGCATGCGAAGCACTGCCCTGTCAGCTGGCCAGCGCGCATGTGTGCGCTGGCCAGCTGAGTTCACCCTTTTTTAAGCCATTTTTCGTCCTCCCCAGGCTCCAGAGGCTTTATAGGAGCCTGGGGATGGTGAAAGAGCCTCCCCTGCCCCTCCCGAGGCCCTCCGGAGGCTTCATGAGCTTCCGTGAAGCCTCCAGAGCGCAAAAAACCAGCCCTATGGGCAAACCGGAAGTTCGGGAGCCTCCTGATGGTCCCTGAAGCCTTCAGAGCGCTCAAAATGATTCTCTGAGCAAACTGGAAGTCACTTCTGGTTTGCTCGGAGGGTCGTTTTGAGTGCTCCGAAGGTGTCAGGTAAGCCCTGATGGTCCCTGAAGCCTCCGGAGGGCATCTGGGGGGGGAGGCTGTTTTCGCCCTTCCCAGGCTCCTATAAAGCCTCTGGAGCCTGGGGAGGGCGAAAAAAGCATGTAAAAATGGGGGGGGCGCTCCTGTAGTGCACGCATGCGCACTGGGGGGGGGTCACGCATTGCATTATGGGTGCGGCATGCTTGCACATGACCCCCCTGCGCTCCCCCCACTTATGGCACGCGAGCCAAAAAAGGTTCTCCATCGCTGACCTAAAGCTATATCAGTTACCTTATAGCCTACATTTCTAAACCTGGTTTGTAAAGCATATTGAAAATGATATTTGGAATGCCTATGACATGAACTTTGCTTTATGAAGCATCAGAACAGGTCTATCTGCACCTCTCTATGGGAACTGAAGAATGCAGAAGTTTGTGGGTCATAGAATGTTGATGCTGAAACAAAATGTTAACATCCCTGAATTGAGGTGTAACAGAAAGCACAGTGTATATGATGAGTTAGCTAGATGCCATCAAATCAGATTACTAGTAATTGCAGAAACAAATGCCGTCTTGACCTGTCTCTAATAACTTTCCAGGAATGGCATCTGGTTAATAACTATTCTATTAGCTGTGATATATATCTGTTACATCCTCAAAGCCCCATAACCTTAACCTTATCTGTCTAGCGTGGACCTCACCCCTTTCCTAAGAGGTCTGTAAGGGGGCATGCAGAAGCGTATCAGTGTGCCTACCGTCCCTGTCCTATTGTCCCCATTTATTCATACCCATTTCCTGTGTTCATGTCCATGTTTATACTTATACCTGTTATCTTGTACATGTTTGATGAACTAAATAAATAAAATAAATTCTCTTTTGTGTAGAGTTATCTGTCTGAATGTTCTCTCCCTGCTTGCATTTCTGCCATTCTGTAATTCTATTTTTAAAGGTTTAAGTAATATTTTATTTTTGTTTGAACCAATGGTGGGTTTCTACTGGTTTGGACCAGTTTGGCCGATCCGGTAGTGGTTTGGTGACCTGGGTCACTGGAACCGGCAGTGACTCAGGCCTGCCATGCCCCCGAACCGGTTCCCCGGATGGTGCCATAGCCGCCTCCATCTTGTTTTTCAGTTCTGCACATGCTCAGAACAATTTTAATTGCACCGTTTAATTGACAGTTTGTTCCACTGTCTGTATCTTGAAGTGTTTTGTAATTTCATTTTCTGTAATTGCGTAATTACTTGTTACTCCATTTCTAACTTTTGACCTTCCTTGTTGATTCATTTGGCACTTTTATATTTTATCACTGAATCACTCAATTTGTCTGTAATAAATGCACATGCATTGATGTTTATCTACAAATACTAATAGATAAATGACTCCATCATTTATCGGGTTATAGTTGAGAACATACACATGGTACTTTTTGAGTGTCAATGCCACTACATTCCTTAATAAATCTCATGCCTTAACTAATATACCATGTTTCCCTGACAATAAGACCTCCCTGGATAATAAGGGCAATCGGGCTTTTGAGCACATGTGCTAAAATAATCTCTCCCCCGAAAATAAGCCCTTCCCAAAAATATAACAACACAGCAGCAGCTGTGCGGTGGCAACACTCGCCACCTCCTGCATCTCAAAAATAATAAGTCTTCCCCCAAAACAAGGCCAAGCACTTATTTTGGGGGTAAAAGGAAAATAAGACCCTCTCTTATTTTTAGGGAAACACGGTAGTATGATTCAAAGTGGTCCATTCTTAGCTGCCTAATTTCACAGATTCCTAATCCACCATGTTGACCTTTAAAAGTTTTCTGTGGTTCCTACTTTTCCCAATCTATATTCTAACCACATGTGTCCTTGTAAAACAAAGAAGAAAAGATGTGGAGACCCTAGAAAGAGTGCAGAGAAGAGCAACAAAGATAATTAGGGGATTGGAGACTAAAACATATGAAGAACGGTTGCAGGAACTGGGTATATTTAGCTTAAGAGAAAGAAGGACTAGGGGAGACATGATAGCAGTGTTCCAATATTTCAGGGGTTGCCACAAAGATGAGGGAGTCAAACTATTCTCCAAGGCACCTGAGTGTAGAACAAGAAGCAATGGGTAGAAACTAATCAAGGAGACAAGCAATTTAGAACTGAGGAGAAATTTCCCGACAGTTAAAACAATTAATCAGTGGAACAGCTTGCCTCCAGAAGTTGTGAATGCCCCAACACTGGAAGTCTTTAAGAAGATGTTGGATAGACATTTGTCTGAAACGATATAGAGTCCAAGGTCCCTTCCAACTCTGCTATTGTATTATATTGTATTGTAAGTCCTCTTTAACTACTGGCTCCCAAAGTAATCAGACTTCCTTATGGCTTTGGCCTGACCATTTCCACGCCTACTTGTGAGAGTTCTACATTTTTTTTTAAAGTAAGCAGATAAGTACTCTTTAACCTAAGAGGTCTCATCATCTGGCTCCTGAACTTGCCTAAATATTTCAGTGGCACCCAAACATTATTCTTTTAGATGATGATGATGATGATGATGATGATGATAATAATAATAATAATAAAAAATGTAAGAACAGAAAAATGAACTTGAATATGGTCTGGATTGATTATAAAAAAGCATTCGACTCATTGCCACATAGTTGGATCATAAAATGCTTAGAAACAACTGGCATTAGTAAAAATATTACATCCTTCACTGAAAAAGCGATGAAACAATGGAGAACTGAGTTTACAGTAGGGAATGAGAACTACGGAATGGTTAATATCAAGCGAGGAATTTTCCAGGGTGATTCACTTTCACCTCTTCTCTTCATCATCGCGATGATCCCACTATCAGTAATCTTAAAAAAATGAAATTAGGCTACCAAACAGCCAAAAAAGCTGAAAAAATTTCACATTTATTATATATGGATGATTTGAAACTCTATGGAAAGTCAGAAATAGAAATCCAATCACTGACAAACACAGTCCGAGTATTCAGCACCGATATTTCAATGCAGTTTGGCATGGAAAAATGCGCCACTATATCCATAAAAAGGGGCAAAATCACTACATGTGAGGGAATTGAAATGCCCAATGGCCAACTAATTAAATGCAACGAAAATGAAGCCTACAAATACTTAGGCATTTTGCAGTTGGATAACATCAAACATGGAGAAGTAAAAACTATTGTCAGGAGAGAGTACACCAACAGAGTTAGGAAAATTTTGAAATCTAAATTAAATGGTGGAAATACAATCAAGGCCATAAATACCTGGGCAATACCAGTTATAAGATACACAGCTGGTATAGTTAACTGGACACAAGCTGATTTGGACATTTTGGACCGAAAAACCAGGAAACTAATGACAATGCACTACAGTTTACATCCACGCGGTGACACTGATAGGCTATACCTGCCCCGAAAATCAGGTGGCAGAGGATTATTACAAGTGAAGCAAATAGTTGAAGAAGAAAAACATGCACTGGCAGATTATTTAAAAGAAAGTCAAGAACATCTATTAATCGAAGTAAAGAACAAAAATCTATTGAAGGCCCAACAGACAAAACAAGAATACAGAAAAGATGTGATAAAATCAAGAATGGAGAGTTAGCAGAACAAAGCACTACATGGTCAATTTCTGGAAAAAATAAAAGATAAAGTGGACAGTAAAAAAACTTGGTTATGGTTAACAACAGGTACATTAAAGAAAGAAACAGAGTCACTAATCCTGGCTGTGCAAGAACAAGCTATCCGCACAAATGCCATTAAGGTCAAAATCGAAAAATCCTCTGATGATGCCAAATGCAGACTCTGCAAAGAAGTTGATGAAACTGTTGACCACATACTCAGCTGCTGTAAAAAAATCACGCAGACTGACTATAAAATGCGGCACAATTCAGTGGCACAAATGATCCACTGGAATTTGTGCAAAAATTATAATATTAAAACAGCAACAAACTGGTGGGAACATAAGCCTGAAAAAGTCGTCAAGGGTCAGATGGTCAAGATCTTGTGGGATTTTCGCATACAAACAGATAAAATACTGGCGCATAATACACCAGACATCACTCTGGTTGAGAAAAATAAGGTTACAATCATAGACATCGCAATACCAGGTGATAGCAGGGTCGCCGAGAAGGAATATGAAAAAATCGCAAAATACCAGGACTTAAAAATCAAAATCCAACGATTATGGCACAAACCAGCAGTGGTAATTCCAGTGGTAATCGGCACACTGGGTGCTATTCCAAAAGCACTGGAATTACATTTAAAACAGTTAAAAATTGACAAAATCACCATCAGTCAAATGCAAAAAGCTGCACTGCTTGGATCTGCACGTATATTACGAAAATATGTTACGACGTCCTAGGCCCCTGGGTGGGGCCCGACTAATAATTAATGCCAAATCCGGCGAAACAACTGGCCGCTGTGATACACTTCTGTTGATGTAACAATAATAATAATAATAATAATAATAATAATAATAATAATAATAATAATAATAATAATAATAATAATAATAATAATAATAATAATAATAATAAATGTTTGCCACTTCTTTCAGTTTGGATTCTGAAATTTTTTTCCCTAAGCAAGTTTGGCTTTCCTCATGCTTGCAGAACCTTATTCGCCTTTAATACCTGTTATGGGTTTTTTTCCCTTTGTTTCCTGATTGTACCAGGAGATGACACTCCTGTCAATATCACTTTTAAGGTAATAGAAGCCATTGAGTCAAGGTAGTAAACCCTTGAAAATATTATACTGAACCCTTGATAATATTAACTTGTCGATTTTTTTGATTCCAGATGATTTATCTTTTCCCCTTGTTTTAGTAGAAAAGGTTTGTTAACTCCAGACTGGGATTATAAAATAATATTTAAAGCTACCTGTTAGATAGGGCAATGAGAAGGCAGACTCAGGTTTAACGCAACAACAGCTCTTTATTACAACAGTCAAGTATGTACAATCCATCAGCAGTTAGGTCTGACAGCTCTCCTTTTATAACCTCTTAACCAATCAGATTGAACCTCTGTTCCCACCTGAACAGAGGACTGGAGTGGAAACCATAGTAGCTTGTGATGATATCTAACACCCCTCCCCTCTTGGTTGGGATGTTCCTATTGGTTACATAGTCCCTGAGGTAGGCGGGTCTTTGTTTTGCTCTACCAGACCTGCGCAGTTCATTTGGAACTGGCTCTTCAGGCAGGTCGGATGGACATGTCTGCTCTTCAGCTCCGCTCTGTGGAACCTGCTGGAACTTACCCCAGGCCGTGGCTGGAGTTCCTTGGGTTTGCTCCCATGGAGCTCGCTGTGGGCCTGCAACAAATTCAGATACGTTTTCCGGACATTTCGGGTTTGAGTTGTCTGTGAAAGGAGTGCTCCTTTTGGGTAGGGCCTTGGTCGTTTGGTTTCAGAGTTTCGTCTGGTACCCTAAGATTGGAGTGGGAGAGGCGACCACGGAGTTGGTCAATGTGCCTCCTCCAATTTCTACCATCCTCTAGCTCTAGTAAGTAAGAGCGAGGCCAAGTGATACCTATCACCGTAGCAGGAATCCACAGAGTTCCCCCGGCATAGTTGTGGGCGTATACTGAATCCCCTATGCCAGTGGTCGGCAAGCCGCGGCTCGCGAGCCACATGCGGCTCTTTACACACTTTAATGTGGCTCTTCTGTGTGCCGGGCGCCCGCTCCCCTCCCTCCTCTCGGGCACTTCAAAACAAGCGCCTCTTTCCCTTTTTTCTTTTTGACCCACAATGATTAGGGAGGATCCTGAAGTCGGGCGGGGACGAGAAGCGAGGAGGCAGAAAAAGAAACGGAGGCTAAGGAGCTTCCCCCCCGCCTCCTCCCAGCAAAAATCTAACCAGGGAGCCGGGCGGGCAGTAGCAAATTAGCCGATCACGCCGCGTGGCGGATCCTGAAGTCGGGCGGGGACGAGAAGCGAGGAGGCAGAAAAAGAAACGGAGGCTAAGGAGCTTCCCCCCGCCTCCTCCCAGCAAAAATCTAACCGGGGAGCCGGGCGAGCAGTAGCAAATTAGCCGATCACACCGTGTGGAGGATCCTGAAGTCCGGCGGGGATGAGAAGCGAGGAGGCAGAAAAAGAAACAGAGGCTAAGGAGCTTCCCCCCGCCTCCTCCCAGCAAAAATCTAACCGGGGAGCCAGGCGGGCAGTAGCAAATTAGCCGATCACGCCGCGTGATCAGCTAATTTGCTACTGCCCGCCGGCTCCCTGATAAGATTTTTGCGGGGGGGGGGGCGGGAAGCTCCTTGGCCTCCATCTCTTTTTCTCCCTCCTTGCTTCCTGGGGCTCCACCAATGGGGTAGCAAGGCCCGCCCAGCGCCAGGCTTTGGGCTAACACAGAGGTCTGCAAAGTTGGCTGTTTTAAGACTGGTGGACTTCAATTCTCAGAATTCTGGGAGTTGAAGTCCACCAGTCTTAAGAGCCAATTTTGCAGATCCCTGCCTGGGCTAATATGATTGTTGCCCTTGGTGGACTTCAACTCTCAGAATTCTGGGAGTTGAAGTCCACCAGTCTTAAGAGCCAATTTTGCAGATCCCTGGGCTAATATGATTGATGCCCTTGGTGGACTTCAATTCTCAGAATTCTGGGAGTTGAAGTCCACAAGCCTCGGAGTTGGCGGGGCGTGCATAGCCATTCTTGTTTGAGGCGATTCGGGTTTGCCGCTTAAAATGGTTGCTCGATGCCGCGCCGATGCTCCGGGCTGGATTCACTTGCTGGATTGTCCCATTGTTCATTCTTTGCCTTATCTGCCTCTCAATCCCATCCTCGTCGCCAATGTTAGATAAGGCAATGAGAAGGCAGACTCAGGTTTAACGCAACAACAGCTCTTTATTACAACAATCAAGTATGTACAATCCATCAGCAGTTAGGTCTGACAGCTCTCCTTTTATAGGGAGCTGTCAGACCTCTTAACCAATCAGATTGAACTTCTGTTCCCGACTGAACAAAGGACTGGAGTGGAAACCATAGTAGCTTGTGTTGATATCTAACACTATCCCTAACATTTAGAACTCTTTCAGGTATGTGATGCGTGTTCAAGAATCAAACTGAAACCTGAATAAGGCTATTTCTGAGTGTTTGTTACAAAACACCTTTTTGAAATAAATAAATCTTTAAAATAAGAGTTCCACTCAAAATTGTGTGTCTTAAAGGAAATAATGTTTGTTCTGTATGTTCCTGCTAAATGAACATTTATTTTCCCATCATTTTGCTTCTTCCATGGAAGTTTCACAACTCAGTTGTCCATTATAGTATTTTTCGACCTCAAGAACTTTAAGCTGGGTGCATTCTAACTGCCATTAGTCTCCAGCAAGAATTGTGGGAATTGAAGTCTGTACATCTTAGAGTTGCCAAGGTGGAGAAACACTGGCCTAGGACAAAAGCAGTACTGTCTCTAGGCCAATGGTTCTCAAGGTGTGGTCTGTGGACACCTGTGGCAGAGGTTGGTTCCTACTGGTTCGGCCCGGTTTGGCTGAACCGGTAGTGGTATGGTGGCGTGGGCACCAGTACCGGAAGCGACCCAGGACTGCCACACCCCCAAACCAGTTCCCCAGTCACCGTCATCGTTGCCGCCATGGTGAAGAAAAGGTTGAGAACCACTCTCTAGGCTGAATCCTGAATTAGAGAGTGCTCTTTCAATGATCTTTTGCAGTATTTTCAGTGCAGTTAGTCCTCGACTTGCAACCACAATTGAGCCCAAAATTTCTGTTGCTATGTGAAACATTTGTTTAGTGAACTTTGCCCCATTATATGACTTTTCTTGCCACAGTTGTTAAGTGAATCACTGCAGTTATTAAGTTAGTAACACGGTTGTTAAGGGAATCTGGCTTCTTCATTGACTTTGCTTGTAAGAAGGTCACAAAACGTGATCATGTGATCCTGCAACCGTCATAAATATGAGTCAGTCACCAAACATCCGAATTTTGATCATGTGACCATGGAGATGCTGCAACGGTTATAAGTGTGAAAAACTGTTATAGGTCACTTTTTACAGTGCCTTTGTAATGTTGAATGGTCACTAAATGAATCGTTGTAAGTGGAGGATTACCTGTATTTGCACAGTTTACAGTAAGTGCATCCAGAACTGACTCCTAAATGAATACTGAGATTCTCCAAAAATAACAAATGGTGAGAAGAACCTGTTGCACTTGTCAGAATGGCTATCAGTACTCAGTGAAAAGTGTCTTTTTAAAAAACCAGTATCCGTAACTTTGGGATAATTGTTTTTAAATGACACTTACATACTTTTCCAAAGCAATAGGTCTGATATTGGTTTCTGTGTGACTGAATGCGTCTTTCTTAGCTATATTCCTCCCTGCCTACCATTTTATAGACATTGTCTTTCAGGCTGAATAGCAAATTCTTCCATGAAAGCAAAGCAAAGCAAAAACAAAAACCCTGAAAAGTAATTTTTCATTCCCCATTCCACCTGTCAGTGGCTTGTGCTGATTGGACCGAGCGTCCATCAATACTTGGGAGGATTTTAAGCTCTTTCCACTTTCTGCATTTATCATACGCTTGACAGTATCGGTATCATCTCTTCATCACGAATTCCCACCCACCGGCTATTAAGAAAGCACAGGCCCAGGCATTTTTTCCTATTGATATGCATGACTTTGGATCTGGAGCAGAAAAGGCACTTGCGAGAGCATATAGGAGTGATTGCCACACTTGTTGGCACCTGCTGAAAGAAGCCGTGTGATTTCAGGGAAATATACAATACATTTGAGGAAAGAAACACCAACAAGGTGCAACAAGGTGCTTCAGAACAAGTGTGGGCATGTTGGTGCCCCCCAAAGCATATTTCCCTGTCACAACATGACGTTAATGTGATCACAAAAAGTTCAGCTTTCTTAAAGAAGTGCTGATAGGTGTGACGTCCCCTCTGAAGCACCTTTCCTGCTTTGATTCTGAAACAACACAGACCCCTGCTTTTCCTTTATTTAATGGCTTTATGAATACCCCACCCTTGTGGTTCCAAACCCATGTTTTTGCTTTGATTGTATTTGGACACAATGGAATTTTAAAAATATTGTTTGGAAAAACAGGGCTCCTTGTGCATATAAGCAGATTTTGAACATCAAGCACTTGGTCTTGGTTTAGAACAGGGCTTGTTAGATCTGGGCAACGAGAGAACAGACTGCGGACACGAAATGACTTAACAGCTCTTTATTAGTAGTAGTAGTGATCCAGCTTGCTCTGTGGCCAGAGGGTTCCCCTTTTATAGGAATCGGGTACGCCTCTCGACCAATCAGAACAATACCTGTTTCCCGCGGTAGCAGCGGACCAGAGAGGAGACTTGCCACGATATATGTTAATATCTAACACCCCTCCCCTCTTAGACGGAACGTTGCGGTTAGTTATATAGTCCTTAAGGTATGTTGGCGTTTGTCTTACTCGGGTGGAACGTCGCAGTTCAGGTTGATCGGAAGTAGTTGCAGGATTGGTTGCTTTCTCTGTTTCGCGTTCGGGAGTCTGTAGGCTTTCGTTACTTTGGCATTCGGGGATCTGCTGGTTTTCGTTGTGTTGGTGTTGTTCCTCTTGTTCTGTCCTGGGCTCGCAGGTGTCGTAGTTCTCTGTGTTGGGGGTCTCTGGTGGTTGATTCTGTATTGGCAGGTAGCTCTCGTTCTCGGTTCGAAGGTCTGAGTGCGCCAGGCGGCCCCGTAGTTGATCGATGTGCCTTTTCCAGTTTCGCCCGTCTTCCAGTTCTAGCAGATATGATCGTGGACCCGTGATGCCAATGACCTTTGCCGGCATCCACAATGTTCCCCCTGCATAATTGTGGGCGTATACTGAATCCCCTATGCTAAAACTCCGAATTTTGCTTGTGGAGTCTGGGGGTGCAGTGGCAGAGTAATTCGGGTGAAGACGGTCCAGGTGAGACCGTAGACGGCGGCCCATGAGTAGTTCAGCGGGGCTCCTACCCGTCGTAGCGCTGGGGGTAATGTGTTGAATCAATAGGTAATGGTCAATGCGTGTTTGCCAATCACCTGGACCCATCCTAGCGAGGGCCTCTTTTGCGGATCGCACCATTCTCTCCGCTTGTCCGTTTGATGCCGGATGGAATGGCGTGACGAGGGCATGCCGAATCCCCTGACCTGCTAAATACGTTTCGAATTGCATGGCCGTGAACTGGGGCCCGTTGTCGGAGACCAGGAGGTCGGGCAAGCCATGAGTGGCGAAAAGTCGCCGTAGAACCTTAATGACTGCCTCTGCCGTGGTTGAAGTCATTAGGACTACTTCTAGCCATTTGGAGTATGCATCCACAACTATGAGGAAGGTCTGACCTTGAACTGGCCCTGCGAAGTCGATGTGTATTCTCGACCAGGGTGCTTTAGGCTTTTCCCATTCTGTGGCGGGCGCTTCCGGGAGTGCAGGCCTCGATTCCTGGCATGGATCGCAAGTGGCCACCCATTCCTCTATCTCTTTGTCCATGTTTGGCCACCAAACGTAACTTCTTGCTAACGCCTTCATCCTAACGATCCCCGGATGACCAACATGTAATGCATCTAGCACATTTCTACGTAACGCATAAGGAATAACAACTCGATCCCCCCACAATAAACAACCGTGTAACACTGAGAGTTCATCACGTTTTGACCAAAACATTTTGAATTCTGGGCCCACGTTTCCCTTCGGCCACCCCCTCCAAACCCAAGTTTGAACTTGCTTTATTATATTGTCTTTAGAAGAAAGCCTTGCAACATCGCAGGAAGAAACCGGTCCTGAGTCCAAACAGTCAATGAGCAGCACCGGTACTTCGGGAGTGGGGTCTGGCAAAAGGTCCGGTAGTGGGCAACGGCTGAGTGCGTCTGCGTGTCCTAGAGTGGAGCCCGGTCGATGAATCAACTTGTAAGAGTACGCAGCCAGGAAAACAGTCCACCTGGTCATGCATGGAGAAAGGGAGACTGGAGTGGGGCGGTTTCCCGCCAAAAGTCCCAACAGCGGTTTGTGATCTGTAATCAGTTCAAAATCGCGGCCGTAGAGGTATTCGTGGAAACGTTTTACTCCAGCTACAGCAGCTAACGCTTCCCTGTCCATCTGGCTGTAATTCCTCTCGGCCGATGAAAGAGTCCTGGAGTAGAACGCGATGGGTGCTTCGCTCCCGTTTGGCATCCTGTGGCTGAGGACTGCGCCGACTCCAAAAGGTGATGCGTCGCAGGTCAATACCAGCGGTAGCGTCTGGCTGTATTGGACTAACAGTGAGTCAGTGGTGAGCAGGCGCTTTACTGCGGCGAAAGCTGCTGCTTCGGATCGTCCCCATCTCCATGTTGCGTTCCTCTGGAGTAGTCAATGTAATGGCTCAGCAACGGTCGCTTTCTGTCTCAGAAAAACGCTGTAGAAGTTAAGTAGTCCGAGGAAGGCCTGCAACTCGGTCTGATTTCGTGGTGTGGGGGCGTCCTGGATCGCCTTTATTTTCTTTGAAGTGGGGTGTATTCCCTGACCATCGATTCTATATCCCAGGAATTCTACGCTAGGCACGTTAATTTGGCATTTCTCCTTTTTTAGGCGGAGGCCCTTTTCTCTGATTCTGGCCAAAACAGTTCAGACTCTTTTTAATAGTTGCTCCTCGTTTGCAGCGGACACCAAGATGTCGTCGAAATAGGGGACGACTCCCGGTATCCCTTGCAAAAGCCGTTCCATGACGCTCTGGAACAGACCTGGAGCAATACTCACACCGAATTGTAGCCGGTTGCATTTGAATGCTCCTCTATGCGTCACTATAGTTTGGGCCTCCGCTGTGGCGCTATCCACGGGCAACTGCTGGTAAGCTTGTGCCATGTCTAACTTAGCAAATATCTTTCCTGGCCCCAACGAATGCAATAGGTGTTGTACTACTGGCACAGGATATGCACTTTGTTGTAGCGCGACATTAATTGTGCATTTATAGTCCGCGCAGATGCAGACTGATCCGTCTGGCTTGACTGGGGTCACAATGGGAGTTTCCCAGCGCGCGTGATCCACTGGCTCAAGGATTCCTTGCTCCACTAACTTATCTATCTCCTTATCTATTTTTGGGCGGAGTGCAAAAGGCACTCGCCTCGGTTTAAGTCGGATTGGCGCCACTTTGGGGTCTAAATTGAATGAGATTGGTTTACCCACATACTTACCAAGACCGGGGCTGAACACATCCTCGAACTCCTTAAAAATCTGCTCAGTGCTGCTGTTCTCCACGGCGTTGATTCCGGTGACTTCTAGCCCCAAGGATTCGAACCAATCCAGTCCTAGGAGGTTTTGTAACGGTGCGCTGGCGATGGTCACGGGCAGCTGGGCTACGATGTCCTTGAAACGGATCTGGAACGTGCCTTGGCCCACGATGGGGACTCGGTTCCCCTGGTAGTCTCGTAGCAGGATGTCTGGAGCGCGTAGTTGGCTCTTTTTGAGGCTAGGGATAGCCTGTTTCATGGATGCCCATGAAATGATCGTCAGGGACGATCCTGTGTCAACTTCCAGCTCGCAAGGTGAGCCCTCCAAGAGGACTGTGACTTTCAGCTTTTTAGGCCGCTTGGTGCGGACCTGACTTATTGTTGTGAGATACGTTCGCAACTCCTCTCTCTGGGTCAACTCTATCTCAGCATCTGTATCCTGAAAATACTCTCGTTGAGCGTCTTGATAGAACGCTCTCTCAGCTCTTGGTGTGTAATCTCTCTGGGAATACGTTCGCTCAGCTCTTTGGGGATTTTCTCTCTGGGTAAACACTTGTGGATTTCTCTCTGGGCGCCCTTTTTGGTTCCGCCAAGCCCCTGGGTTGGGCTTCTGTTGGCGGTACATAGGTGGCTGCCGTGAGGCAGGGACTCCGCTCCGGCACACTCGTGCGATGTGCCCAAGTTTGTTGCAGAGTGAACAAACAACGTTCCTGAACCGACAGGTAGACCGGGGGTGATTCCCTCCGCAGCTTGCGCAGGGCAGCAAACGGAATCCGGGTCTCCCCCCAGGCCTCATGTGACTGCTCCGCATCAGGTGACTGTCCTCGAACTCGGGATCCTCGTAGTCGGGGTTGGTGTCCTCGTAGTGGACTCTGGTTTGTCTGGGTGCTGGTTGGCTTGTGTTGAACCCGCGTTGTATGCTTTCCGATGATCTTTCCGCTGACTCGGATGCCCTTGCTTCGTTTAGTGCTATTTGTAGGGTTAAATATGGATTTGCCAACAGCCTTTTTTGTAGCGAAATGTCTCTTAACCCACAAACAAATTGTGCCAGGATATGCTCGTCCAGATCCCTGAACTCGCAGTTAGTCGATGCCTTACGTAGGGCTGCAACGTATTGATTGATTGATTCTCCCGCCTTCTGGTTCCTCGTGTTGAATTCCTGGCGGCAAACGTGGCGGGAAGGTTTTGGCGCGTAATGAGTCTGTAGAGTCTGTTGCAACGCCGCCCATGATACCGCTTGTATCGGAGTAGGTGCGGTGAGGTCTCTGGCCGTATTGAAGACTTCTTTTCCACAGTAGCCGAGGAAGATATTTTTCTTTCGTGCGTCGGTTATCCCCGTGTATTCGTTCGCTTCGAGGAAACACTCGAACCGAATCATGAATGCCTCCCATTCGTCATTCGCTGGGTCGAATGGAGCGGGGGGAGTGTGCATCGCCATTTTCCTCGTTTGAATTTGCCGCGCTGCGGTGTCCTGAGATGGCTGCCGGAATTCCTGCCGAATTCCTGGGCTGGATCAAATCCGGATATTCTGAAGTAGCGTTCTTCGTCCTATCTGTCTCTCGATCCCACCTTCGTCGCCAATGTTAGATCTGGGCAACGAGAGAACAGACTGCGGACACGAAGTGACTTAACAGCTCTTTATTAGTAGTAGTAGTGATCCAGCTTGCTCTGTGGCCAGAGGGTTCCCCTTTTATAGGAATCGGGTACGCCTCTCGACCAATCAGAATGATACCTGTTTCCCGCGGTAGCAGCGGACCAGAGAGGAGACTTGCCACGATATATGTTAATATCTAACAGGGCTGGCCTGTGTTGTTTCAGCCTGGTCTACCCAATGCAAAGAGGAAACATTGGGCCAGCGTGGCTTCGGCCTGGTATACACAATGCAAAGAAGAAACATCGGGCTAGCGTGGCTTTGGCCCGGTCTACCCATGCAAAGAGGAAACATGCCAGCAATTTGTAGAGTGGCATCAATCTGGCCATGCCCATCCAGTTGGCCACACCCACCCAGTCGGTCAAGCCACCCAAACCCCCTGAGGTCAACCACAGCCCTGATGTGGCCCTCAATTAAATTGAGTTTAACACCCCTTGTTTAGAACATAGCTTGATTAGAGCCCTTCCCCGCCCTTTTGCTAAAATATACAGGATTTCTTTGTCTCTATAATTTCAAAAGCAGCTGGGAATGGCCAATGTAACAACAGCCTGTGTCTCTCTATGATGATGCCCCCTGTCTGCAACATTTTACTTCCAATACATTGGCAGTGCTTCAGGGGCAGTGCCAGTAAAAGTACCATCTATGCCTGCATGCACACATGCAGAGGGAAAATCTTTGAACCAGCCTCTCTAAAATATGCAGAAGACATATAGTTGTTTCAGTTTTTGAGGGGAGTTGCTTTGCTAGTGCCAGTGTGTTTTGCAAAAAGCCCTTTTTCAGCACTCTGAGCAGCTCTAATCAGATATAATAAATAAATAAGGATTTTAAAAAAAATAACAGCAATTGCCAGCCATATGTAGAACCATATGTGACATCCTCTTTTCTCTTTGTCTATTTCGGATACCATCCTCAAACTCTCTTTCTCTTCTCCTGCCTCTTTATGCAAATGTCCTTAATTTTGTAACATGCATACAGTCTGGTGAGTAGGCAGCCTACAAATCATTGTAAATAAAATATCATCAATAAAGTTGCCAAGGAAAGGACATATTGGTCTTGTCATGGGTGAGAATTGATTTCCTGAGGGAACTTGTGATACTAGTCTAACAGCCATATGAAATCATGTGATCTTAGGACCAGTATTTGCCTGTCCATAATATGTTCTTGTGATAAAACGAGAAAGGAAGAACTCCAGACTGAAGGGGACAGTCTTATAAGGAAACTGCAAAACTAAATGACCTAGGAATGTCTTAAACAAATCACAATCTTATCAATTACCTGATATCCTACCAGTTACACTGTCCAAAAAACTTAGGGTTAGGTGAAGTGTAACTATCATATAGTTACTGACTAGGCAAGGTTTGTAAGAAAAATAGCACTCATCAATAGTAAAAACAGAATAACAAAAACACAGTTTGGTATTGTGGTTAAACATATTGAACTAGAAGCCAAGAGCCCATCGTTCTAATATTGCTAACCATAAACTAGGCGTTGAAGCTAGCTGGGTGACCTTCGATTAATCATTCCCACTCATCCCTAGGAAGAAGGTATTTTTTTTAAAAAAATATTTA
Organism: Natrix helvetica; assembly: GCF_964273705.1. Lineage (NCBI taxonomy): Eukaryota > Metazoa > Chordata > Lepidosauria > Squamata > Natricidae > Natrix > Natrix helvetica. The sequence goes on from NC_138552.1 coordinate 85,586,718, forward strand.
TTAAAAATATGAAACGCTTCACAAATGTGTCATCCTTGCACAGGGGTCATGCTAATCTTCTCTGTATTGTTCCACTTTTAGTATATGTACTGCCCTAGGAAGAAGATAATGACAGAGCACTTTTGAAAACACATTCTGCAAACATGTTTTGCATCATAGTGGACATAAGGTCCAATTTGAAGATATACAGGTACTGCCACCCATGTCAAACTACCATGTGCAACTACATAGAGGGGCTCCTGAATACCATAAACATTCCAACAACATCAACAGAAAGGAGGGGAGTTTGAACATCAGTAAAGCATAGATCCCAGTTTTATACTATTTGCAGATTGAACATCCTTTATCTAATCAGTAGGAATCTGAAGCAGCCTCAACAGAAAAAACACCAGGAGTATCCTGGCTCAAAATTGTCCAATCAGAAATCAGTTCTGTTGGAATTTTCCTAAAGGAATTAATTAGTGGTTCATCTACAAAAGGAACCAATCGGTATCCTGGCTCAAAGACAGACCAATCAGGAACTAGTTCCCTTGAAATTTCTTCAAACGGGATTCAAAAGGCACCAATTAGAAACCAGCTTACTTGGACTCCTACGACATGGACCAATCAGAGATCTGCTTGTCAGGTTCAAAAACAAGAACTCTAGTCAGCCCATTTCTGTTGCCTATGAAGTGCCTAGAGGTACAACACAAAGCAGCTCAGCATATTGAACATGCCAACCATAGTTGCTGGTGAAATGTTAGAACCAAAGAAAATCAGACCATAGTCATTCAGCTTGAAATCCCATAACTGTTTTAGCTCTAAAAATTTGCTAAAGAAAACTGCAGTGACTTGTCCATGTAAATTGTCAGAAATCACGATACAAAAGTGTATTGACAAACAAATTATAATTCCAAAGCATTTACATGGCATTTAAGATCAAATACCTCAAGAGCCTACCTTACTCTGTCCAGTAGTAGGTCTTTATCCAATATCTCTGTCATAATTTAGGAAATATATGTGTATCGATTACAGATACATCTGACTAAACAATTGGTTTCAGTTCCCAGAAAATGAGAATATAAGATTCTTTGGTTGTATTTAGGAACATCCTAAATAATCTTGACTTTACTGATACAAAAGCAGTAACTTTTTTTTTTTTACTCTCTGTCAAGCCAGAAATCTGTGAGTTAGTCCAAAGCAAGAGACATATTAAATACTAGTGGCTTTTATGGTTTCAGAGTTTGGAAAAACAACATTTCTTTCTAGTTGCTTAGTTTGAAAATGACACTAACTTCCCTAACTTGTGACCAATATAATAATATTCAGTCTATAAACTTGCCTAATAAAGAGTTCCAGAAAATTCAAATTTTTGCATACAAATTGAAGCTTTTAAGTTTGTCTTAATAATAGGGATTTGCGTTATTCTTTCTTTCCCTTATATTTCCCATTTTATGAGAATCTATGTATCAATATATCCAGTTGTCTAGCTATCCAATTTCGCCTAACTTGATAAGACGAATCTGGCAAAAACTGATTTAAAACGTGTTTCATTTCAATTTGTTTCTGAAATTCAGACAGCCAATTTGATTGGCTAAATCAATCTAATGGAGTTCAGTAATCTGAACTAAATCGACTGAAAATTCACTGATTTAGGGGAAAATATTTCTGCTCCTGCACAAAAATATGAATCAATATGAAAATATCTGATTTGAATTTAGGTGCTAAATTGATTCAGAAAATGAATTGGGACTGAAGATTTGAACAAATCACACTCAACTCAAATCTAAACCAAATATATTTGTATGTATGAGAACCAGTTTGTTGTATTGGTTAAGGTATCAACCTTTATTCAGCCCTACGAGCTGAAATGGCATATCTATCTATCAACGATCTACATCTGCCTGCCTGCCTGCTTGCCTGCCTGCCTGCCTGCCTGCCTGCCTACCTACCTACCTACCTATTGTTTCTCTCTATATCATCTATCTAGTATCTCTATCATCTATCCATCCATCCATCCATCCATCATCTATCTATCTATCTATCTATCTATCTATCTATCTATCTATCTATCTATCTATCATCTATCTATCTATCTATCATCTATCTCTCTATCTCTCTATCTATCTATCATTTCTCTCTATATCATCTATCTATCATCTATCTATCTATCTATCTATCTATCTATCATCTATCTATCTATCTATCTATCATCTATCTATCTATCTATCTATCTATCTATCTATCTATCTATCTATCAATCATCTATCGTCTGTCTATCTATCTATCATCTATCTATCTATCTGTCTGTCTGTCTGTCTGTCTATCTATCTATCTATCTATCTATCTATCTATCTATCTATCTATCTATCTATCTATCTATCTTTTATCTAGATATATATCATCTACCAATCTACCTATCATCTCTATGGCTATATCTATCTATATGTGGAAAACAAGCAATATTTTTATTTTATGCAAGATAAATATTTTTATTTGTTGGACAAATTAATTCTTCTGCCCAATATTCTCAGAAAATGATGTGCTATATTAAGAAATGAATTGAAAATAATTAAAAGGGAAAACTAAGAAGCAAGACTACTGCTGTGTTCCACAACACAATCCTAGTTATAGAATCATTCCCAACATAATTTAGTTATAGCTTTAAAAAAAATCTGATTGGGGCGGGGGAGGATACTGGATGAACAGCTTTTATCAAATGCATATTCTCCAATGACACAAGAAAGCATATTTCTATTGCAAATTTATCTTGAATACGATACAACTTTTCCTCAGAAGCAGAAACATTTTTGCATATTACATTTACCTTGTGCAACTGAATGTATTATCTGGCAATAGAAAACTGAAAAAGTCCCAGGGGAGCCCAAATAAATTTTAGCTGCTTCTCTATTCACCAGCAAGGAAAAACTGCTTTTACAGCCTGGGATATAATGATGTTTGTATCTGGAATTTTAAAGCACCAGGATGTTATGAATGATTTTAGACGGATTGTTAGCTCTGTTTCCTCACCCCTCATCTCCATCTCAAGAGCTACTGAACTCAGGCTGTTTAAATTGTATTTGACTTCAGTGGGATTTCAGCTGCTCAATAATGAGGATGGCTGAAACAAGCAATTTTAATAGACTTTCTTATTAAAACTGGGTGTAAGAAGTGGACAGTATCTATATAGCCTTAGGGCCATATGTGGTCTATGACTTTATTTCAGATCACTAGAAACTTCTTTCAAGAATGATTTATCCTAGAATTGACACATGATAAAAAGGGTTCAGAGCTGGTGTGAAATGCTCTGAACCCTTAATAATAAATGTAGTAAAAAATGGTACCGTTCACCCCAACCGGTAGTAAAAAAAATGCTTAACAAAGTAAAAAAAAGTTCCGACGATCACCTGTGCTGCGTGATGGTAGGAACTTTTTTATTTTAATTTTTTTTAGCATTTGGGGTACATTTTTGCTCCCAGGAGGCTCCCCTGAGGCCTGCGAGGCTAAGGGACTTGAAGGGACCTGGAGGTCATTTAGTCCAACCCACTACTCCAGCAGGACATTGTTAAAGTGAGTTTCTGTCTTTTGACCCCCCAGTCACGTGACTACATAGCCACACCAACCCAGTCATATGAACCCCCCCCCCCAAGCCACACCCACAGAACCAGTAGGAAAATTTTTTAGATTTCACCACTGGTTCAGAGGGGCTGTGGGAGGGACTGAGAGACATGGACGTTGAAGAGAAGGAGAGAAATTATGTATTTCTAGATTTTTGCTATTTTAAAAAATTGTTTGCTTGATTAAATTTGGACGCTACCCAACTCTAAACAATTCTCTTCAGTCGGCTCACACTTTGGCAAGTAGAGAAGAAGAAAATAGAAGAGAAAACTTATGTTCGACCAGGAAAGCAACAACAAAAATAAACATAGAAAACTAAAGAAAAAACAAGGACTCCATAACTGTCCCACCCCAAAGCCTGGGCAAACAGCCAGGTGTTCAAGTATTTTGGAATATAAGCAGGGAAGGAGTCAAATGGCTCTTTGATTCTGCCAGGGAGAGAGAGAGCGAGAGAACTTTATACATTTGTCATACTTGAATTTTTGTTGTTGTTATATATGAGATAAATGCTCTGCCACACCAGGTAGAATTTAACATTTTTAAAGATTCTCATTCAATTGGTTGGAAAAGAAATTGCTGAAAAAAGAAACTAAAGTCAGAAAAATAGCCTGAAAAGATATTCTAAATGTCTTTGAACTTGTTTGGAGGTTCTAGCAGGGGAACGCAGCTCTTGTATACCTTTGACTGAAGATCGGTACACTCCTTCTATCTGAGATGGTCGTCCTCTTCCACCGAGCGTGCAGCTTCGGAAGGGACACACATGGAGCAGTGAGGGAGGAAGGCAGGGGTGGGTTCCTGCCAGTTCTAACCTCTTCTATAGAAAAGGTTCCACAAATCTACCATGCCATTTAGAACCAGTTCCAGATCCCTCGCCCCGCCTACTGCTCACTGATGGGCTGGCTCACCAATCGCCCCACCCGCCTCTAAGAGTCCTATCTAAACCTTAAAGTCTTAAAGCTGTCAAGTTTGAACATCCCTGGGTTTTTTTTCTAAATGGTTAGGGGTGCAAGGGTCTTGTAACTTGACAGCTTTAAGACTTGCACACTTCAATGCCAGAGTTCCTGAGCCAACATGACCTGAAGAGGAATTCTGGGAGTTGAAGTCCACAAGTCTTAAAGCTGTCAAGTTTGAACATCCCTGGGGTTTTTTTTCTAAAGGGCTAGGGGTGCAAGGGTCTTGTAACTTGATGCTTTAAGACTTGCACACTTCAATGCTAGAGTTCCTGAACCAACATGACTGGAGGAGGAATTCTGGGAGTTGAAGTCCACAAATCTTAAAGCTGTCAAGTTTGAACACCCCTGGGTTTTTTTTTCTAAAGGGTTAGGGGTGCAAGGGTCTTGTAATTGATAGTTTTAAGACTTGCGTGCTTCAAATGACAGAGTTTCTGAGCCAACATTTTGGTTGCTAAGCAAGAGCGTTAAGTGAGTTTCACCACATTTTATAAGTTGGCCACGCCCACCCAGTCACATGACTGCCAAGCCACTCCCACTCGGTCACATGGCTGGCAAGCCACTCCCACCCGGTCACATGGCCGGCAAGCCACTCCCGCAAAGCAAACCACATCTACAGAAGAGGTTCTAAAATTTTTTGAAACCCACCAGTGGAGGAAGGGGACACCCACCTAGCCAGCCAGATCAGCTGAATCAACCCTGGCGATCAATGGGGTGACAGATGTCACAGCCAGATTGCCCTCATATTTGCACAAAATACATGTCCCCAGATGACACACTGTTTAATGGAAGATGATGTTTGAATTAAAATAAAATTAAAAGTAAAAAAAAAATTCTGAACAGAAGCCCCCCCCCCCCTCTCTCTCTGCAAAGGAGAACACATAATTTCAGTACCAAATTATGGCACAAGAAGTCCGAATCTCCAATGGCCAAATCTCTTTTTAGAAGGATTACCTAATCAACGGTAGAACAGTCATGCCTGGTTGGATAGATATCTGTATTCTAGCATTCTGATTCCTACAGTTATTAATCAGATACCTTGTAGGAAGCATGCAAATAAAACAATAATGTAATATTCAGCCTTTCCCCACTAGACCTCTCACCAGCTAATTGATATTCACTGCTTCTGATATTGAGATCCTACTGAGTTGCCATGGCTAACAGGCATCTATGAATTGTTCTAATTTCATTTTCACCCACTATCCCTCTTCAAACTTTTATGGCACCAACTTTCATAATTCCTTAATCAATACACTGATATATGCTTTGAGAAATCCCTATTCATAATGACCAACTTAAACTTTTCTTCTGGGAAAATTCTGGACCAAATTATTTTTAAAGAATTCCTATACATTTAATTCTCATACATTTATCCTCTCTTCATTCCATACAGTTGTATGGCTCTTCTATAATAAAATTAGACGCGTAACATAATATTGGAGGCCTCAAATTTGGGAATCATTTTTAAATTTGTGCCTAATGTGAAATGGAATGTAATTTAACCTTTTCAAATGAACAAGAAATAGGTCAAACAGAGGAAACTACACGGGAGCAAGGATTGCTTATCTGAGTTGCTCATTAAACGTGTCTGCATAATGAATAATATTAACAGATTTTAAAAATTATATTGGCAGACAGACAATTCATGATGAATAATTTAATCACCCCTATTTATCACAAAGCAAAATCAAGCACACACTGCACAAGATCAAGCCCTCAACCACATATTTTAAATTTCAAATGTTTTATAAACAGTAAAGGAATAACTTTCAGTGTAATATACCAAAAAGAAAGCAGTGGTTTTCCCATTCCTCCCCGATTTCTTTGCTCTCAGGTGACTGACCATGTTGTAACCCAGCATCAAAGTTTTATAAAGCTGGGTTAGATTAACTCCTCTCCAGTCATCCATGTCATGCAAAGATAGAAGACAGGATAAAAGAGTTACACTACAGGCATAGATAAACATTCCTAGAACAGCTGGTTAGAACTGAGCTTCATAGGAACTTCTCTATGATAATTTTACTTCCTGGAGCCACAGCCCTCTGCCCACTGTAGATCTGATTCTGATTGGGATTCTTTTTCCTTCCTCAAAGCATTGAAAAAGAAAAGAAAAAAAAAGCAGAAAGTGGTGTCAGTCTCCCAGCCAAGTCTGCATATGTCTAGAATTGCTAGACATAAATGAATGCCTTAAGCCAAATTCTCCAATCCAGGATTCTCCAAATATTTAGAAGTTGCAACTCCCAGTTTGCCAGGGTTTTGCCTGAATTATGGAAATTATTGGAGATGGCATATTTTTATTTGGAAGAATAATACAGGTAGTTGTTTAGCAACCGCAATTGGGACCCCCAACTCCATTATTAAACCAAGCACTAGCTAAGTGAAACTATGACTGTTCTTATGCTCTTCAACTTTACAGACCTGCAAATATGAGGATTAGTTGCAAAGTTACTTTTTCATCATTGTTGTCACTAAACAAGGCAGTTGCTAAATGAGGATTATCTCTAAACAAATCCCCCCCCCCCCCATTTTGCATGAAATTGAAGGAGTGAGCCTTAGAAGAAACACTCTTAAGCTGGTTTGTCCTAAAATGGTTTTTTTCCTCTTCAAAATTTTGGAATATCAATTCTGATTTCCAAAAGAAAAAATTGCAGGATCCAGGTTTGACTTTCAGATTCCACAATCAAAATTTGCTACCCTTTTATATCTATTCTGTCTCAATGAAGGAATAGGGAAATAGTGTTACATGTTGCTGTAAGTTAGCTTCCAGAAACTGTTAAGCATGGATTCATGTATGTCTGATATTGTCAAAAGACATATCAAGCTCAAATGCTACAACATACACTATCAAGGGGTCTCTCTCACTCTCTCTGTCTCCTCCCTCCCTCCCTCCCTCTCCTTCTCTCTCTGTGTGTGTTTCTGCCTCAGTAGTGAAAATTCAGTGGGTGAGTTTGAGCTAGTCACTCTCTCTGAATCTAATATAATCATTTGTAGTAATTATATGTAGACCGCTATGCAAATTAGAAGAACAGAGGACTATGTAAGTCCTCCTTAGAGTCCGGAAGGGAAAGGCAGGAAAAACAAATAAACAAACTCAATGGCAGCTGCCAGGTATATTTCAATATTTACTGCTTCGTGACTGATCTCAAAGACAGTAACATGATTGCTTGACTTAAGAATATTGCAGCTACCTCTAGTGTATAGGTAAACCTGGGGATCAGGAGCAGAGAAACTAATAACTTACTTAGACCAGTTTCTCTCAGAACCAACTTCATTGGGTTGTTTTAGGGGAAAACCCTAAGCATACCATCTGAAAGAAAAGCAGGTTACAAATCTAACAAATAAATAAACATCACTGTTAAAATGCATTGCATCTTCATGTGAAGTCTAAACTTGTATTCATAATTGTTAAGCATTGCATGTCGGATGGTGTCAAACGATCAAATGTCTGTGATCAAATATTGTCACATATAGATTGTTGCTATAGAATAGAATAGAATTCTTTATTGGCCAAGTGTGATTACATACACAAGGAATTTGTTTTCGGTGCATAAACTCTCAATATACATACAACAATATAGATCATTAATATAGTCATTGTAAAATACATTCATCATAAAACATTAGATACAACACTTAATGATAGCCATAGGATACTAAATAAACAATCAACATAAATCATACTAGGTTAGTCAGTAAACAATATAAATCGTAAGATACAAGCAACAAAGTTACAGTCACAAGAAGAGAAAGAGATAGGTAATAGGAAAGATGAGAATAATGATGGTAAATACTGCCTTTTTACATGGTTTGACAGTGTTGTGGGAATTAGTGGTTTAGCAGAGTGATGGCGGGCGGGCGGGGGCTGTCCTTGTGTCTAGTTCTTCTGATGTGTAATGCCTCATAGCGTCTTTTTGAGGGCAGAAGTTGAAACTGTTCATATCCAGGATACGGACATAAAGCCTCCTGGAAGTAAAAACAGACACCCCCACCCCCCATTCCCCCGTTTTTGGCCTTGCAGGCTGCAGGGAAGCCTCCTGGGAACAGAAACGGACCCCAAATGCTAAAAAAAAAGTAAAAAAAAGTTTATACCATTGCACACCACAGCTGATTGTGGGAACATTTTTTTACTTTGTGAAGCATTTTTTTACTACCAGTTTGGGTGAACCAGATTGAACTGGTAGGATTTCACCCCTGGTCTGAAATGGTGTTAGGCAGGGGTGTCAAACTGGATTTTACTGAGGGCTGGATTAGCATTGTAGTTCTTCCCCGTGGGCCGGCCGGGGAGGGGAGGGAGATGGGACAGATGCCTCCTGCAGCACCCAGCTGGCCAAAACAGGGCATGGGGGGCCTTGCGCACCCCTGGGGCCTGTTTTTGGCATCCACGGTTTTCTGCAGCACTCTGCTGGCTGAAAACGGTCTGTGGGGGGTGCATAGACCCTCCCTGTTCCCCTGTTTTGGCCAGCAGAGGCATCACAGGCCGATCCTTTGATATTTCCTGGCTGGCCCCATGAGCCAGATCTAAGTACCCCACAGGCCAGATGCGGCCCGCGGGCCTTGAGTTTGACACCCTGGTGTAAGGTTTCCTGCCTGAGCACAGGGTTGGACTAGAACATCTCCAAGGCCCCTTCCAACTCTGTTGTTCTGTTAGCATTGTCTTTCCATAAGTCTGACATAGTTAGCCTCACTGAATATTTGTCTCACTGCGGATTTATTTTCAGCAATATAATTTAAGGCCCCAAAGGTTTTCTCCTTTACAAACTAAGTTACGGAGACATTTCAGGTTAAGAAGAAGGCAAACCAGTGATGAAACTCATATCTTTTACCCTTATGTGGCCAATAGAAATAATTACCTCCAGATATATCATGGCATCATGCACAGTTGGCATACTGAGATTGCCAGGTGTTGGATGTGATAGCAAAGCACAGCCTTATTATATGTAATGGACATCCAAGCACCACTAAAATATCCCCTTCAAAAGCAATAAGAGGGCACGGATGCAAAAATGCCGTTTAATATTTTTGACTGTAGCCAGTGTTTCAAGCCAATTTTCTTATAATAACACGGCCAGGGAATGCATGTGGCAATAAAGAACTTGGGGGAAAATAGATTTTGTAGCAAGGGAAATAAAACACATTAGTCTTTTGAAGTTTCTTCCCCCACATTGCTAGTCTAATTTTCTTCTTCTCGGTCCTCTTCCTATTTTAAATTGAAAATGGATGCAGTGCTTGTGAAAGTCAGAGCATGAAAGATACAGAATTCAGCTTAGAGTTTACTCCTGGAGTTGCCTTCTTGTCACTCTATGGGCAAATGAGTCCTGAATGGCTCCATAGAGCAGTGTATACATGAATCAAATGCTTTATTCCATGGAGTTGCATGTAGAAACCACTAAGACCGTGATGGCGAACCTATGGCACGTATGCCACAGGTGACACACAGAGCCCTCTCGGTGAGCACACCAGCTGTTGCCCCAGCCCAGCTCCACTGCGAATGTGCCCACGTCTCCCACCAGCCAGCTGATCTTCGGCTCTCTGACGTGCATGCCCAGGGGCACATACGCAGGATGTGCATGCACATGTGCAGAGGCGCAAGAGCAGGGGGCACTCACATTGTATTTGGGGGGCTTGTGCAGTGCCCCCACGCCCTGTTTTGGCTTCCAGGTTGGTGCAGGAGGCCTTCCAGGCCCAAAACGGGGTGGCCCCCACATGCCCCATTTTGGGCCTGGAAAGCCTCCTGCAACAACTGGAAGCCAAAAATGGGAAGGGGGTGGAGGAGCATGGGGGTGGGTTGTGCATACATGCGCAGGGGCAGGGGGCACATGCAATGCATTGTGGGTGCACACTTTTGGCACAAGATGACAAAAAGGCTAGCCATCACTGCACTAAGATACTCATTTTATACATGGGCTGTCTTCAGCCTTGTACCTCCAGTTGTGTTGAAGTTGTAATTTCCGGGAATTTTTGGATTTCTAGTTCCAATGCATAGGTAGGGCTCCAAGCAGTGGTGGGATTCAAATAATTTAACAACTGGTTCTCTGCTCTAATGATTTCTTCCAACAACCAGTTCACCAAACTGCTCAGAAAGTTAACAACCGGTTTTCCTGAAGTGGTGTGAATTGGCTGAATCCCACCACTGGCTCTAAGAGAGTAAGCTTGTTGAAGTGGATACAGGAAGTCCTCAACTTACAATAGTTCATTTAGTGACCATACAAAGTTACATCACTGAAAAAAATGACTTGGAAAAACCATTTTCCACACCATTGCAGCATCCCCATGGTCACTGATCAAAATTCAGATACTTGGCAATTGACTTATATTTATGATGGTCGCAGCATTGTGAGTGAAGGACTGCCTATGTTTGGTTAGACATATTCAGAAATTTCATGACCCTCTCACTCCCAAGGTTTGGCTTCCATGCTAAGATGTCCATTGCACAGTTCTTTCAACTGTTAAATCCTTTCTACTTTCGGTATACAAGCAGTCCTTGACTTATGACTATAATGGAGACCAAAATTTCTGTTGCTAAGCGAGACAGTTGTTAAAGGAGTTTTGCCCCATTTTATGACCTTTCTTGCCAGGGTCATTAAGTGAATCACTGCAGTTGTTAAGTGAGTAACACAGTTGTAAAATGATTTTAGCTTCCCCCTTTGACTTTGCTTGTCAGAAGGTCACAAAAGGTTATCATGTGCCCATGGCAATGCTGCAACGGTTGTAAGTGTTACAAACGGTCAAAAATCATTTTTTCAGCACTATTGTAACTTCGAACTAAATGAATAGTTGTCAATCGAGGATTACCTGCATAAAATGACATGGAACCAGGATATTCTATGTATACCCTTTATTCCCAGGTAATAGTTCAGATCATCCTTCTTCATGTGTCATTGTCATTTTCAAGATACTTGCCAGTGGGTTATCTTTTTGGGGGGTACCCAGAGGTGGGTTGCTCCCGGTTTGGTCCGGATTGGCCGAACTAGTAGTAGCGGCGGCGGGAGGCTCCACCCACCTGCCTGGATACTTCTGTGCATGCCAGAAGCATCAGGCACATGCGCGAGCGCGCACGAGTGCGCAAGCCAACTGGTAGTAAAAAATTTGGAAGCCCATCACTGGTGGTGCCCCTTCCGTGAAATGGTCCAAATATTTGGGATGCATCTATCACCTTTTAGAAATTGATTAAAGACTCATCTCTTCACCAAAACGTTTTCATGTGCGCCTTACAGATTTTGTTCTCTTGCTTCAATTCCATAATGTATGTTTTAAAATCAACGGTATTCAATTGATTGCCATTATATTTGTTGTATTTTGATGTTTTTAATTCATGATGGTGCATATTTTCAAGATGTTTATACAGGAAATGATTTTAAAACTTATTACTGGAAAAAAATAAATCATTAAAACTCCGCCCAAGAGGCTTTTTGAACATAGTAGTTGAATTGTAATGGTTTCTAGGATTTGGAGGAAAGGAAAGGGGGTAAAAAAAATCCAATTTTCATAGGTTTGCTAAATAAAACCTCCCAGAAAGTGGCTCTCTGCATCAGTGATTTTTTGTTTTGTTTTGCCGTGAGATTGTTTAAAGTATAACAAAAGCACATCACTTTAATTTATGATACAGTGAACTGGATTGAAAGAGATACCGGTAGTTTGAGGTAGTAAAAGTCAAGAAGCAAAGTGAAGAAAATGGGACAAAAATTAAATAAAAAGAAAACCAAACTAATGACAACTGGAAGAACAATCAGTCTTAGAACTGACAATGAAGATAACAAAATGGTGGACAGCTTCTGCTTTTAAGATCATTTATCTACTTGCAATCAGTGACTTGTGGTGAGGTTTATGACTGGTGAGGCACTGACACAGTGCTGGGTTTCAAATATTTTTAGACTTGTGGACTTCAACTCCCAGAATTTCACAGCCAGGCATGCTCAGTTCCAATTTAAAGCGACAGCATTTGTTTTTCTCCTTTGCTCCTTCTTTCTTTTTTTTTCTTCTCCTTCCCCTCCTTCCTCCCTCTCTCCCTTCCTCCCCCTCTCTCAAACACACACACACACACACACACACACACACAGAAGTTGGATTGGACTATCTTTCCTACCCCTTCCCTCTCTCATTCACTCTCAAACAAACCCCCCCACACACAAAAGTTGGATTGGATATCTTTTCCAGTGGCTTGAAAGCAGCTCCTCTGCCACCCCCCCATTCCCATGCTGCCTTTCCCAAACACCTCCACCATTGCAAATGCAGCCTGCTGTCTGGGTGGGAAATGCCTGGAACACAATAAAGCCCACCCACCACCTCCTGCTGGCAGGCTGGGGTGAGAGGAGAGGCAGAGAAGCCGGAGGGGAGCCGATCCGAGCCTTCCAAAAGAAAGAGGCTGGGGGGAAGTGTGTGTACTACAGCATGGCTCTTTGCCTGGCTTCCTGCCTCCTCCTGTGGTCTCCTCAGTGCTCGCTTGTGCTCTCCCTCCCCAAGTGTAGTTTGATTGCAGGTGGAGCCACGTTGCTTTTTCAAACTTGTAATCAGTGAAGCTGGGCTAGATTTTTATATAGTTTTATCCAGCTGTGTGTGTGTGAGAGAGAAATGAATGGGGGCCTGGGGAGGAAGTCACTACACTTGGGGAGGAAGAGCACCAATGAGGTTAAGCAGAGTCATCCACGGTGAGGCAGCAACTAGCTCAGCTTTTTCCTTTTACTTTTTTTTTTCATGATGAGAGTGGTGAGGCTGTGCTTCACTTGCCTCACCTGTCTGCACGTCACTGCTTGCAATAGTGCATGCTCTTGAACTGCTGGGTGGACAGGAGCCAGTGAGTGAGTGGCAGGAGCTCATCCCATCTCAAGGAGCTGGGCTCAAACCTCTGGAGTGTAGATCATTTTTGGCTGGTTCCAGCGTCCTTAGCTACTGAGCCACCGTGTCCCCTATAACAGCAAAAGAATAAGCATTCAAGAAATACTCTTCAGAAAGCATTTGGTAGAACAGTTGTGAAGGGCTTGGAAAAGACAAAAGAGACGTTGTGATGTCTGAATACCTAGAAAGATCAGAATCATGCAAGCCATGGTATTCCCTGTGACACTCTGGAAGTTAAAGTTGGACTTTGAAGAAGCAGGATAGAATGAGTATTGATTCAAAAATGAACTTTTGTGTTGGAGAAGACCCCTGAATATACCATAGACAGTCAAGAAAAAAAAACAATGAATCATAGATTATCAAACAAATCAGGCTTGAGTACTCACTCAAGGTACAGATAACCAGATTCAAATGATCCTTCTTTGGACACATTATGAGAAGGATCTGGGAAAAATGGAAGGGTGACCAACAGCAAGGTGGATGGACTCAACTACAGTAGTGATGAAGACCTGAAGGCCAGGTTAGGAATATATCATTATGAAGAAAATCTACCTATGTGATTACTAAGAGTCATTAATGTCTTGGTGGCACCAATGGTTGTCTAGTCCTTTCTTAAAAACCTTCAGTGTTGGAGCACCCACAACTTCGAGAGGCAAATTGTTCCACTGATTAATTATTCTCACTGTCAGATAATTTCTATTTAATTCTGGGTTGCTTGTCTCCTTGATTAGGACATAAATTATGGACATAAATCATATGTCCATAAAGATGTTCCATGTGTTCCTTCATGATTACCAAGGAGAAAGTCAATAACTCTGGCTCTATCTCTAGACAATGTTTTTTTCGTGCTTCTTATTTCTGATACCATGAATGTTGGGATAAATCTGAAGATTTCATTCTGTTATCAAGAAAACCTACACTTGTGGCAGATGTGCACAATATTTTTGGAATATGATCAAATCAACCACTGCGACAAAGATGCTGTTTTCAGTTCTGTATCTCATAACTGCTTTGTGTTGGTGAGGACCAAAGAATAATAGCGTGATGTGATTTAGTCAAGTGCATTCTGACTCTTCACAAACAGGAGTAGATATGGAGGATTGAGGATGAACACAAATTCAGGATAAATGCAGAGAAAGTGCAAATTAAGCGAAATCAATGGTGCAAACCTCTAATATATCTGCAGACCTCATGCCAGATATTTTTTTGGGGGGAGTAGGATGCTCTGGCAAGCCAAAGTAACAGTTGGTATTTCAGACTTTGGACTGCTAGGCTGCACTGGAGAAATTATTTCTCTGATTCCAAAATAAGCATTGATGGGATGTTTAATAAAGATATATATGAGTTTCAGAGGTTTGGGAAAACTTAGTGCAAAGGGCACTTTAGTCATGAAAAAAGACAGCTGTCCCGTTGAAACATGGTTATATCTCAATAGCTCCTTGTTGGTCTAATATGAGCAGTTAATACAGCAATTTAAAAAAGGTTCCTAGGGCCATCAGTAAACAAGAGGTAAGTCTCACGATAATCTATCAATTACCTAACATCAAAAACATCATCAAAAAAGCACAACAAAGAATGTTCTTTCTGTTCCAATTCAGGAAGCTCAAACTGCCCAGGGAGCTGCTGATATAGTTCTACAGAGGAATTATTGAGTCTGTCATCTGCACCTCTATAACCGTCTGCTTTGTTTCTGCAACCCAACAAGACAGACACAGAGGATGATTAGAACTGCAGAAAAACAATTACTGCCAACTTGCCTTCCACGGAGGACCTGTACACTGCACGAGTCAAAAAGAGGCTCATGAAAATATTTACAGACCCCTCGCATCCTGAACATAAATTGTTTAAACTTCTACCCTCAAAACGACGCTATAGAGCACTGCACACCAAGACAACTAGACACAAGAACAATTTTTTCCCTGAACGCCATCACTCTGCTAAACAAATAATTCCCTCACCACTGTCAACCATTCACTAAGGCTGCATTACTATTATTATTAGTCTTCTCATAATTCCTATCACCCATCTCCTCCCATGTATGACTGCATGACTGTAACTTTGTTGTTTGTATCCTTATGATTTATATTGATATTTATTGTTTCCTGATTGTTTATTTGTATTCTATAACTATCATTAAATGTTGTACCTTATGATTCTTGATGAATGAATCTTTTCTTTTTATGTACATTGAGAGCATATGCACCAAAGACAAATTCCTTGTGTGTCCAATCACACTAAGTCAATAAAGTATTGTATTGTATTGTATTGTATTGTATTGTATTGTATTGTATTGTATTGCATCGCACTGCACTGCATTCTATTCTATTCTATTCTATTCTATTCTATTCTATTCTATTCCATTCCATTCTATTCTATTCTATTCAAGTGGTTGAGATTGGCAGATGAAGCCTTCTTGATGATGCGTCCACTGTCATAGGTTATCAGCCTATACACAGAGTGCAGTATTTCAGGCAAACTCTGCCCACAGCCTGGAGCTCGTCCTGACAAGCCTCAAACGTCTATCCTTCCAAGGTCGGTAAAATGAGGATCCAGATTGTTGGGGGCAAAATGCAAACAATGCTTCCACGTTGTAAACCGACCAAAGAGTGCTGAAAATAAGGTGGTATATAAGCCTAAAATGCTATTTCTATGCTGTTTTAAAGCCCCCGGGCCACATCTGGTGTTTTGGCTGTCCCTGTCTGGACCGTTTGATGCCAATCAGAAATGAGAACTCAAATGTAAATAAGCAAGCTGAGTTGGCACAATTGCCCTGCATTCCTTCAGTCAGTTGGCAGCTGCTGGAGATCAAGAAGAGAAAAAGCTTGCCTCTCACCTGGAGCAACCTGAGGAGATGAGGTGATGGAATTTGAAGACATCAAATCAGGTTACATTGGTTCAGCCCTTCACAACAGTCCCAGTTTCTCATGTAGCCCCTTAGGAAAATTAATTGCCCACCCCTGGTTTAGCATAAGCATTTTTTTTCCAACTGAATGTTATGTGTTTGCTCTTCTACCTACAGTACATACAGTTACAATATATTGTTCTTGTGGGTTTGTTTTTTTTTTTTTTGGCATGAGTAAAAAATGTTCAGCATTTTTTAAAATCAGTGGGACTTCTACATAATACAAAGTAAGTATGTCTCTTTTCATTTTAACATGTATTATGTATCAATAGGCGTGCATTCCTCGTATAAAAAATGAGGAAACCCATTTTTAAAAATTCTTGCAGTGTAAAAAAAATAAATTGAAGGCAACTGTTACATCTGCTTAGGTTATAACATCAACATTTTAATTATACAATGGGTTTAATAAAGCTAACACCAACCCATACAGTATTATGTTCACTTCAAAAACCTGTCATTTTCTAAATGTCTTCATTGGGTAGGACTTTGCAATAGGATGTAAAGCTTGCGAGTGATTAAAATACACTCCACTCATAAAGTGCTTATTTTTTTTCTGGAATATGTTTGATAGGTCTGCTTTATAGTTTTGTAAACAGCTAAAAAGCATATTTTCTAGTTCCTAACTAGTGACCATATTAACTATGATGTTTTTAGTTTGGACAGGCCACAAAAATTGACTGGCTTGTTTTACCGCGTTTCTCCAAAAAGAAGGCTGGATCTTATTTTCTTTTGACCCCCGAAAAAAACATCTAGACTTTCTTTTTGGAGAGTTCTAATTATTGACTCACCTTGCGGCACCCCACCCTGCAGTAACCCACTGCTGGCCCACTTCTTCTGCGGCCACTCACACACACTGCTCTGGGCTCTGTTTCGCCTTCGGATGCCTATCGGAAGGTGGTGTGGCCCAGCAGGAGCCGTTCGAGTTGCCACCAGACTCCAACAGCGAGGGTCCCTCTGAGTCGGCTCAGGAGGATGTGGAGGACCCTGGACAGGGTTCCGACTCTGAGCAGGGCGCAGAGAGGCTGGTTGGCCACCAGGAGGCGCCTGCGGCATGGAGCAGTGGTGAAAGCCAAAGGAAGGGGGCTCCTGATGTCATGCCTTGGAGCAGTGGGGAGGAGTCACGGGACAGTGAGTCAGACATCAGCAGTGAGCTATTAGATGCTCGTTACCAGTGTGCTACCTGGTGTAAGGAGCAATTGAGCAATTACAGGAGGTAATTGCTCTTAGCTGCTGATAATTAGACTCCTCTCCAGACTATAAAGGGACTGCTTGTGGACACACCCTTTGCAGGAATCAACTGATCATTGGAGTTGGAGAAGCTCTCAGATCTGTGCCGTACTTTGGCAGGCTGGATTGCTGCCAAAGGGTTTACCTGGATTGCTGCCAATCTGTTCCCTGGACCTTGGCAGGCAGGAGTGCTGCTAAGGTGGTTATCTGGAGCTTGGTAGCTGGATTGCTGCCAAGGGGTGTCGCTGTAGCTGGATTACTGCCCAGAGTGCTATCTTGACCTTGGCAGGCTGGATTGCTGCCAAGGTTGAACCTGTATGTCAATAAACATCTGGAAGAGACTTTGTGTCAGAGTGACTTGGTGACGAGAGGGGGGGGGTCAGAACAGGAAGGCATCTACAGCCGATAACAGAACTCCCTATCCAGATCCCACCCTAGCTTATTTTTTACTTGTGTGCCTTACCCCACCCCCTGCACCCCAGCATGAGTTGGGTCTTAATTAGGGCTAATTTTCTGGATGGGGCTTAATTTGATCACATGCGCTCAAAAATATGATAGGGCTTCTTTTCAAGTTGGGTCGTCTTTTTGGAGAAACCCAGGTACATGAATGTAGGAGGACGGGGTAGTATGGATACTGTTCAGTCCAGAAATACGACCCAGCTTCTAATCTACAATGTCACTTTCCAACTGTTGCTTGAGTGTGACTACCGCTTCATATTTCATCACTAGTCACATCAGTTAGAGCTGATGA
The DNA here is from genome assembly GCF_964273705.1 of Natrix helvetica. Classification (NCBI taxonomy): domain Eukaryota; kingdom Metazoa; phylum Chordata; class Lepidosauria; order Squamata; family Natricidae; genus Natrix; species Natrix helvetica. Next base: position 85,604,977 of record NC_138552.1, read on the forward strand.
TATTTGAACAATTGGATGCTGCACACTGTCTAAAGTTGAGTCAGTGTAATAAGGGAATGTGAGATGGAGAGGGACAACCAAAGGCAATAAGGCAAAGAGTCTCAAATCAATTTTGGATTGTTTTCTCCACTTCATTAGGTCTGGAAGAACAAGGAGGCAAGTCCCCGCCCCATTAACTAAGTCACCCAATGTTAATTTTTCAGGTAGGTTGCCACCTTTCCCTTTCAATATCCAGTTCTTGATAGCTTTAGCTGTTACCAGTCTTTTCCAACCTAGCATCTTAAAATTGTATTGTTCTGTAACAATATTTAGAGCCTTGGCAATTTCTGTATGGATGGATTTCAACTTCTAGAGTTCTCAGTAATGATTCTGCCAATTGAGGGAATTCTGAGAATTGGAGGTTACTTATGAGGAAGTGCTCAAACTGGGAAACTCTTTTTCAACTCTTAGGATTTTTAAAATTGCAGCCTGATACACCTGGAGGGTTCTGGGATGTGAGTTTGTTCTAAAACTTTTTGAAAAGATATTTCTTAAATTTTAAGATGAATGTAAGATTTTCTTCCGCACAGCTTAACTTTCTTGTTTCAGATCTTCCAACAGAAGACCTTCCAGATATGATAGGAACGTGATGGCAAACCTATGGCACGCATGCCCGAAGTGGCACGTGGAGCCATGTCGCCTGGCACATGCGGTGTCACCCATTCCTTTTCCGGGTTTCTGGCACGCATGCATGCGCAATAATCAGCTGGACTTCGCGTGTGTGGCAGTGCTGGAAACTGGAAGAACTGGTCTTCTGGTTTCCAGTATGTGCATGCGCGCCAGTCAACTGATCATCATGCGCACATGTGTGCCAGTAACCGGAAGACTAGTTGGCTGGTGCACATACATGCTGTGGAAACTGGAAGTTCATTTCCTGGCACGGCATGCCCCCGGGCAGCTCTTCTTCTGAGTTGTGACCCCGACATGCGCATGCGTGCTCCCTTTTCGGCACTCGGTACTGAAAAGGTTCACCATCACTGCAATAGGATATCAGTGTCCAGAATTCCCAGCATAGCCAATGATTTCTGGCTGTAGCATGCCCAATATACTTTTGGGGTGACAGGTCAGAAGTCTTGTTTCAACACCTCATAAATGTAAGCAAACATTAGTAATTCCATTGCTTGATGATAACCAAGCTTGGTGAACAGGCCAAGCTCAGTTGCAAAATTGTCTCTATTTCTAGGCCACCTAATACAACAAAACTTTAAAACTACGCTGCCTAGAGACAAGATATGATTACATTCCCGCGTTCCATTTCAAGGCATGTTCTTTGAGAATGCTCTTAGGATTTTGATGGGTCAGTTGCTCTAAATGGAGGATCTTAATTGCTTCCAATTGTTTGGATGATAAATGGACCTTGCAGAAAGGTTAACAACTTCTTCAGTGCTCATTGCTTTCTCTTATCTCTAATGCTTGAGGGGGAAAAAATCACAATAGAATGTATATTGATGCCGAGGAAGCTAACAGGAAACACAGAATATATTTCTGCAAGAGAAAAGCTTCAAAGAAGCTTCACAAGCTATCTATGTATGGCATGTAGAGAAGGAACAAACAATATACGTGAGAAATAGATGAATATACTCTGTATTATTTAGATTTATAAAATTACTCTTTGCCTGAAGGCCTTTTGGTATGTGCAGATAACAGGAACACACAATAAATAATTTAACATGCAAAATTTAAAGGTTAGAAAAATCAATAATCGCACAGATCTGGCTTAAAAATGGAGCCAGAACTAATCAGGGAAGAAAACTTGATACATCAACGTTATTGTGAGTTCTAAATTACATTGTGCAGAATTTAGAACTACACACTCTAAATGTGTAGAGTTCTAAGCTCCCTCCAGTAGGTTTCTAGGACTTTATAGATTAGTCATTTATTTATTAAATTTATATGCTGTCTATCTTGCAAGTTAGCACCCACCGAAGAAGCAATGGGTGGAAACTAATTAAGGAGAGAAGAGAATTTAGAACTAAGGAGAAATTTCGTGACAGTGAGAACAATTAATCAGTGGAATGCCTTGCCTACAGAAATTATGGATGCTTCAACTTTGAAGGTTTTTAAGAAGAGACTGGACAGCCACTTGTCTGAAATGGTAATGCTTGAGCAGGGGGTTGAACTAGATGACCTCCAAGGTCCCTTGCAGCTCTATTCTGATTGATTGAAGGATAAATGGATATTATAATTTTACTTAATTGCTGCATTTATTTTATTTTATTTTATCCCACCGTTATTATTTTTTATAAATAACTCAAGGCAGTAAATAAATCCAGCACACCTTCCTTCTCCTGTTTCCCCACAATTACAACCCTTTGAGGTGGGTTGGATTGAGAGAGAGTGACTGGCCCACTGGCCAAGGGTCACCCAGCTGGCTTTCAAGGCTAAGAGAGGACTTGAACTCATCTTATTTTTCTGAAAGGAATGCTTCAAATATCTTGCAAATAAACCAATCGATCAGAATTCAGTTTATCACATTAATTAAAAAAATATTAAAACAGCAGCCCTACAATAACAAATTAAAATAACAATTTGCTGAAACAGATATAAAACAACAGTTAATGGCAGACAATTTTGTACAACTAAAACCCAAAATATTAATGTTATAAAAATACTCATTAAATTCTTGGATCTCCAAAATATGGGGTATCACAGTAATCTAAGGAAGTTTGCCTTTCATTTTATTGAATACATTTTCCATAAAAATGAGAGTCATCCCTATGCCAACAATCAATATCATTAATTTTAAATGTCCTCCAAAAAATAGAATGCATTTTATTTTTAGTTTAAGACTTCAAGCCAATATACACAGTGTTCCTGCCGTCTATTTCCCCCCACATAACACTAGACTGGATAATAAATGAGCTTTAACTTGGCACTCAAAAATACACACATTTTCTGTTCTTCCACAGACTCTAGATGAGACAGAATCCTTATTACCAAAAAAGTAATCTCTTTGTAAATAAGAAATGTGTTTCTCTGGGGGATGAAACTCTAACCTTCTTAGGAGTTGGAGAGATGCATGAGATGGAAATGGGATGCAACTACTTCTGTAGCTGAGCTGATCTCAAGCTATTTTTAAGGAAACTATTCAGGGGTAGGCTTCAAAATTTCAGCAACAGGTTGTCTGCCTGGTTGCTGGGTGGGCGTGGCCATGGTGGGTGTGGCCTAGATTTCCTTGAGCCTCTGGGAGGGCAAAAACTGCCTCCCCCAGGCTTCAGAGGCACTCCAGAACTTCTTCTGGAACTTCCCGGTGGCCCATTTTCCCCCTCCCCAAGTCTCCGCCTAGGTCCTGCACTTACCTCACATCCAAAATGGGCTACGTGGAAACTCCTGGGTGGGTGGGGTGGGGTGGGTGGTGAGTGGGATTTGGAGGTTCTCCGAACCAGCCATAATGTTACCTACGGGTTCTCCTGAACCCAGGCGAATCTGTAGCAGCCCACCCCTGAAACTATTAGCATCTTCAATTGAGTATCTTGAATTAAGTAAAACAGCAATCTGGGAACTCATGGCATTTGTTATACAGACAGTCCTTTTTTTTGACAACCTCAATTGGGACCAGCAACTTGATCGCTAAATACTGTGGTTCCTAAGTTGAAAATCACATAATTGTGATGGACTTATGATGTTACTTTCCACTTGGTTAATTATTGAGTCAGGGTAGTTGTTAAGCACAACATCATGTGACCATGACTTACAATTTTACCTCTCTGTTAAATTTGCTTATTATTGCAAGCGGGCTGGGAAGCGCAGAATGGGATCAAATGACCATGGGTTGCTTAGGGCAGTTGTAAATTTGAGGATTGGTTGCAGAGCTAGTTTTTTTTTTTTACATTGTTGTATTTTTGGCCACTAAATGACACATTTGCTAAGCAAGGACTACCTGTATTATGACTTCATCTAGATTAGGGATAGGACTTCTTTCAGCAGCCAGGGAATCAGGTTTTAGAATTGTTTTGCAAACATTTTATGGTGTTGAAATAAAGACGACTGGCATCATAAAATCTTTCAAGTGAGTGGCATCATGACTCAGGGGTGGGTTCTGGCCGGTGTTACTGCTGGTTTGCTCATGGGTGTGCTTCATGCGTGGGGACATATGTGCAGTTCAATGGAAAGTGTTCTGTACATGTGCGGCAACGATGACTGGGGATCTGGTTTGGGGGTATGGCCAGCCTAGGTCACTGTGGTTCTGCGGTCAGGCTGGCATATTACTACCTGGTTGGCTGAACTGGGCTGAACTGATAGGAACCCACCTCTGTCATGACTCTGAATAACAAAATAACAGAGTTGGAAGGCATCTTGGAGGTCTTCTAGTCCAACCCTCTTCTCAGTCAGGACATCCCTATACCATTGCAGACAAGTGATTGTCCAGTCTCTTCTTAAAAACCATCAAAGTTGGAGCATCCATAATTTCTGGAGGCAAGTAATTCCACTGATTAATTGTTCTCACTGTCAGTAAATTTCTCCTTAGTTCTAAGTTCTCTTCTCTCCTTGATTAGTTTCCATCCATTGCTTCTTGTCCTACCCTCAGATGCTTTGGAGAATAGCTTGACTCCCTCTTCTTTGTTGCAGCCCCTGAGATATTGGAACACTGCTATCATGTCTCCCCTAGTCCTTCTTTTCAATAAACTAGACATACCAAATTCTTGCAACTGTTTATATATTTTAGTCTCCAGTCCCCTAATGATCTCTGTTGTTCTTCTCTGCATTCTTTCTAGAGTCCCATTTTTTTTAATATTGTGGCAACCAAACTTTATGCAGTATTCCACGTCCGTCCGTCTGTCCGTCTTTCTGTCTCTGTCTCTCTCTGTCTCTCTCTGTCTCTCTGTCTCTGTCTCTGTCTCTCTCTCTCTCTCTCTCTCTCTCTCTCTCTCTCTCTCTCTGTGTGTGTGTGTGTGTCTCTCTCAGCATCCTATGTATAGAGTTCAGAGACTTGGGGGATGTTAGTATTTAAAGTCTATTAATATTTCTAATAATTATGCCTTTTAAAATTAAAAATGAAGGAAAATTATATCTATGATCTAATTTTCCATGGCACCATTTGTAAGGGCCACAAAAAAGGAGTTTTAGGAACTGGATAAACCAATTCTAGAAGCCAGATTCCATGCCAGTTAATTAATATACACTAGAATGTAAACGATATCTATCTAGCATCCTCTTCCAAGGAGTTATTTTCATTCCATCTGTCCTCCAGCTGTTGTCATCCATTATCAGCTCAAAAAGCCTGAGCTCTTTCAGCTTTCTTATATAAAAAAGTGATGCTGTGAAAGAAGCTCATTTTTAAGATGGGTCAGCTTTTAGCAAGTGTTGCAGCTAATTGCCTGAAATGTTGTTGAACAAATGTTACTTAAAACAGAATTATTCCAATTAAGTGATAAAGAGTAAGGTCGTGATGACAAAGGAAGCTAATTCCAGCATCCTCCAGAAACTTCTAGAAACAACCCATTTGCAAACAAATCTAAAAGGCAATAAACCTTTTTCTTCAATTATAATCCATAATTGTTGTGGCCAACCAGAATAGCTGTTCCAAAGAAATTCTTTGATTCTGAAAAAGGTACAGTTAATTAAAAAAAACTTGAACCATATAAATTTGTTTTTTGCAATTTGAAGATCCTCAAAAGTGGCTCATTTTACCAACAGAACTAAATCTCCCTTACCAAATTGATAGTATCTTTGTAAACGGCTTAAATGCATTAGATTAATTGATAATTACAAAAACACAATGCATTTTATACAGCCTTTGAAGATTTTATTGCCCTCTTATTTGATTATGTTTTTTTTAACTTTGTCTACTTCTGTATTTGTCACATTCCCACATGCCTTGAATGTTTTCCGAAGCAAAAGCAGAATAAAAAGTATATAATTTTTAAAAGAATTTTTTTTTTTTAAATAGACCGTTGATTGCCACATTTTTTATGCTATCTTTCCTTCCTTCCTTTTTTTTTTTAACTGAATGGAAACAAGATCACATGGTGGAAAAATTGTCCAACCTTCCACCATCATGCCTTGAAGAATCAGTGGGCCAAGAGGATTGGCTTTTTCACAGATTTGTAACATTATGAGAAAAGAGCCAGAAGAGGAAAGAAGGAAGAAAGATTCAAGAACAAGGAATTGAAGTCCCAAAGAAGTTTCCAGGAAATATATAGTCAGCAAACCTGGCAAGAGTAGCCAGCCCTGGTAGCATCAGGATCCAATGGCAGGGTTCAGGTAGTCCTCAACTTATACCTACTATTGAGCCCAAAATTGCTATAAGAGAGGCACGTTAAGTGAATTTTGCCCCATTTTATGACTTTTCTTGCCACAGTTCTTCAGTGAATCACTACAATTGTTAAATTAGTGACACAGTTGTTAAGTGAATCTGGATTCCCCATTGACTTTGAGTATCAGGTGGTGGCAGAAGGTGATCACATGACCCTTGCAATTGTTATAAATGTGAACCAGTTGCCAAGTGTCCAGATTATGACTGGGTGACCACTGGGATGTTTCAATGGTCGTAAGTGAGAAAAATAGACTTCGTTGGTGGCAGCGGAACATTTTAGAAGACACTGACCAAACTCCAGCTGAGAGAGAGGCCTTGAATGCTCTTGGAAGAGGTTTACTCTAAGGCTTAAGGCTCTTGGCAGGAGACCCAAGCTACCAAATATTTTGAGCAGATGGAGAAACACAGCCAGACCCAACAGCAGGAGGCTAGGAGTTTAAAACAGGCAGAACATCAACATCTTCAGCGATCAACCAGGCCAAACCCCAGTTCCAGATCTAAGACCTACAATGGCCCACTCCCTTCTCTAAAATGTGCAAATGAGAAGTGAGTTTGGGCAAGAGCTGATTGGGATGGGTAGAGATGAAACACATGAAGAAACACATAGGAAGTGGTTGAAAAGAGAAAGCTAAGATAAAGTTAAGCAGAATATACCATTAGCTAGGCAGAGTTATATGGTAGGAAATAAAATTATGATAATAAAGTGTCCTTTTCTTGTGGTTATCAGAAACCTGACCAAAGGGGATGTCCTTTTTGTCTTCAGGACCTTAGTCCAACAAGAGTTGACTTAAAATTAAATATTGTCCAGCTTTTTGTTGTTGTGGTTGTTGCTTTTAAATTGTACTGTTTGGGGTATCCTGATCTTGTAAATTGTCTGCTTCTTTCTTTCCCTCATCTATCGACAGACCCAGCAACCTAGATTTATGTTACTTAATTTATTTCCCGATTCTAGCAATTGGTTTCAATCGTTATACATGCCTGTAGTGAAATTTGAAAAGCGTGCGGTTGTCTATTCTATATTATCACCAGCATACGTTCTTGAAAATGAAGATTTGTTGGGAAAATGTCGCAATTGAAAAATCCAATCTTTCTGATGTTGGAAAAAGTAATTTCATATGCATGTAGGGCTGAGTGTATTTTTTGCAGCTTTCCCACTGTATTTTTGCTGTAAATGCCAAGAAATTAAAACGTGCCTTCCTTTCTCTCCCTTTTGTCCTCCTTCCAATTGTCCATGTCTTCCTTTGCCTGTTCAGATAGATGGTGACCCAACATTATTTAGGTATAAGTAAGATTATACCTATCTAAACAAAAGATGATATGACTTCAATATTGTGTCAATTTTTTTAAAAAATTTAATAATAAAATTAAAGTTAGGTGTCTGTAGTAGTTCTCAATCATGGAGGTCCTGGCTGTCCCAAAAGTGCTTTTCAAAAGGCAACTGGATTTTCTGGGTTTTTTTTTTTTTACTTCTTATCCAAGAAGCTTCTGCAGAACTGAAAAAGCATCTTGGATGAGAAAGAAAACATTTTCAAGACCCCCCGCCCAAGAAAACCCAGTTGCCTTTTTAAAAGAATCTTTGGAATAAAGTCATGTGTTTCAATCTATAGGATGATAATCAGATGTGGGATGTCCTACCTTATTTAAACAACTTTTTCTGGATATTCACTATCAAAGTCTCTCCAGCCCCATGCAATACGGACAACACTGAACCAGATTTGCAGTGGCCGCGGTAGATGGGTAGATGTCCTCTATATAAGTCAGGCAAAATACCAAAACCAAATTGTGACAGTGGGGCCAAGAAGGCTATAGTGTCAGAATGCCAAAATAGAGCTTGTAATGGAGATTTTGCTGATTTCCTGGCTGTGACAAATAACAAAGCAAATAATTGTAATTGTAATCTAGGCATGCATTTGTAATATTTTATATTTTATATTTTGTATTTTGATGTCTTGTGTTTTTATTGAAATGTGATGTGAATGCGCGTACAATAAATAAATAATCAAAGTTCATCTCCACAACACAGGAAGAGTATCATGGCTCATACAAAGGAGATTTCTAGGGATTTGTAAAAACAGTTGTTGATGCTCACCAGGCTGCAAAAGTTTACAAAACAATTTCTTAAGGAGTTTATTCCACCAGTCCACACTCTCAGGGAGATTATGTACAAATAGTAGAAATTCAGCACAAGTTTTGACTTCTCCAGGAGTGGTTAGCTAATCAAGATTACAAGAACAAGGCCTGAGGGTGGAGAACTTTGTATTTACACACACAATGACTGGTGTACTAACAGTAGAGTTACTTATACATACTGTTCTCCTGATGTGGAATTCTTAACTGTCATTTGTCAATTCTTCATTTCCTTAGAATCCTGCGAAAAAATCAGGTGGAACAATGGCTGATGGCCTCTTTTCTATCAGTCCATGATAGAAAGTGTCTTCACATACTGCATTGCAGTATGGTACACTGGTCTAACTGCTGCAGACAGGAAGGCACTACAGAAAGTGATCAATTCGGCACAAAAACCCTCTAATACCACTGAATGACATCGCCAGGTCTTGCTGCTTTAGCAGAGTAAGGAAGATGCTCAGAGATGAGTCACACCCTGGTCAGTGTCTCTTCACACGTCTACCATTGGACAGAAGACATCAAAGCATAGCCAGCCGAAGAAATAGTTTTATAATAGTTTCTGAGCCTTCCATTCCCCACCATCCAGTCAGAGCTGAAGAAGATTCTTGGATGAGAAGCGAAACATCTTCAAAGAAAAATCAGAAAGTCCACTTGCCTCTTGAAAAAAGCACCTTTGGGACATTACTGGAAATATTTGGTTGCAGCTATTGCTCCTAGAGAGAGAGAGAGAGAGAGAGAGAGAGAGTGGTTACAGTGAAAGTAAAGGTTCATCACCTCCATTTGCCACCCCCAAATATGAACTGTTTGGATCATATTCCTCATGAATATAAACAAGTGTAAGATCAACTTATGGTCACCATTTAGTCCAGTGTTTTTGTTGCTAAGTAAGGCGGATGCTAAGTGAGTTGTGCCCAATTGTACAACCTTTTTTGTCACAGTTGTTAAGTGAATCACCTGGTTGTTAAGTGAATCCAGATTTTCCCATTAACTTTGCTTGTTGGAAGTCAGCTGGAAAGGTCGCAAGAAGTGATCATGTGACCCTGAAACGCTGCAACAATTGTAAATACATGCCAATTGTCAAGGACTCACATTTTGACAATGTGATTCTGATGATCGTAAGTGCCAGGACCAGTTGTAAGTCATTTTTTTCAGTGTCATTGCAACGTCAAAAAGTCATTAAACCAATGGCTGTAAATTGAGGGCTACCTGTAATATTTTTTTTACTCATTTGTTTAATTGGGTTCTTATCATATGTATGCAGAAATATTTAAAAATTCCAAAAAGGTGCACAAATGTTTAAGAAGCCCGATCTATAATGTATACATGTGTATCATGTATACATCCGAACTAGACTGTGTTGTTTCTCGGTGTCATATAATACATGTGGGTATATGCATAATTTTTTATTTATTTATTTAGTCATGTTCATGTAGTGTATATTGGAGGTGGTGACCCTTTGAGAGCTGTATGCAATGAAATTTCCATTTTAATGTATGCCAATTAGTGTACATTCAAAGTGACAATAAAGTTATTCTAAGTCTAATGTATATATGTGTATCAGAGGTGGGTTCCTCCCGGTTCAGGATCGGGCAAACCGGTAGTGGCGGTGGTGGGAGGCTCTGCCCAACTGCCCAGTCGCTTCTGTGCATACGCAGAAGCATCACACGAGCGAGCGAGTGAACCAGTAGAAAAAAAATGGAAACCCACCACTGATGTGATACACACACACACACACACACACACACACATGTATCATGTTTCTCAGGGTTGAACCATGCACTAAATACTCCATTTAGTAAGGTGACCAACTGTCCTCCTTTAGGGAGGACAGTCCTTCTTTTGTAAGTTCTGTCCTCCCTCGAAAAGTGTCCTCCTACATGTCCTCCTTTTCGATATTTGAAGACTAATCTGTTGCGCGTTATGTGACGTATTTGTATTTGACATGACAATTCATCAAGACTTGGTATAGCGCGGTATAAGATGCGATTATGAGATGCATGCGCTCCGCACGGGAGACCTTGAGAGAGAGCGCCGCATGCAAGTGGCTTTGTTTACTTCTTACCGAAACACAATACAGCACATACGCACACAGTAGACTCACGGCACGTCGGCAATTGAATGACTCACGGTAATTATTTCTTTCTCAGTGAATATTCAATTATACAGAGGTAAGTACAATTCACGTTTTATTAAACAGTTTTAATGGCATTTTTTTTAACTTCATCACAAGTATATTGAACAGATATTGAATCTTGTGTTGAATTTTTATCTAAAGAAATGCTAGACATTAAAATAGACGACAATTGTCTCTTTGAAGAAATTAGAAGACTGAATGTATATTTAAATTCTGAAAAATTAATACAATGGGAAAATCAACATGTTGAAATTGATAAAAGATGGGTGGATATTTTCAGCCATTTCAAAAATGAACGTATTCCATGTGAACATTTATTTATACTTGTTCAATTTACGTTGTGCTGCCCTGGAACTAATGCAGCAGTTGAAAGAGTTTTTTTTTCAATTGCCAATGATTTTTCGACAAGTGAGAAATCGAGATTGAATGTTGATACTCTAGCTGCAGCACTTGCTGTAAAATTCAATATGAAGGATATTTCTTGTTCAGATATTTCCAATATATTGTTAGAAGATGATACATTGACAAAAAATATTAATTCAATGGAAAAGTACTCATTTAAATAATAATTAACGGGCATGTAAGCATAATTACAATATAAAATGTTGCAACTGTTTTTATTATGCATATATCATATTTTAGTGTATTATTGTTGCAATGAATAAAATATTTCTTTTATTTACGATATATTTTTTCCAATTTATTTGTCCTCCTTTTCATTATAAAAAAGTTGGTCACCTTACATTTAGTCTCATGATTTTTTTTATTTCCATCCCATAATGCTTACTGCATTCAGCAACCAATCTTCAACTCCACTTTACACCTACAGTACATTAGACATTTCCCACAGCCAGTCAAATAAACCACATCCATATTTTAACATTACTCCATTTAACACTGTCTAGGATTGCAGTCTTACCGTTTTTCACTATTTTCACAGCGTTTAGGACTTTCCCCCCCCCCATCAGTTATGAAAAATTAAAATAATCCTTGCCTCTGGAGATTTGGAGCAGCCTCCCCTTTCTTGGCATTTTATAAAGCTGTTAAAACAACACCATTCCACTGTGCTTACAGTGAAGATTAAATGTTTCTGATCACCATGTAGATTTTTATTAATTGTAGGTCCTTTTGTTTTTATTTTGTACATTTACTCCTTTGTATACTGCAAGTTATAAGACTGAAAAAATTAAAAATGGTACACTTTTTGGACAAAACTATTTATAGCTTTCATTAGAGTTGCACTCAATACTTCCATATTACACACATACAGTTTTTTTGACACATTTGTTCCAGTATTTCCTCCCTTCAATTTCATCCCCAATAATTTCCTTGCTGTAATTTCTAATCCCTTTTCCTCTATAGAAGGCTCCTGGTTTGGGCCCTTTCACCCATATTCAAAGTCAGATCCACAGTAAAGAGAAATGTATAAGTTTCCAGTCCTGTCCAACTTTAGGGGGTGGTGTTCATCTCCATTTCTTAGCTGAGAGAACCAGTGTCGCCCGAACACATTTCTGTGGTTATGTGGCCAGTATGGCTATTTACCAAATGCAGTGGTGAGATTCATTTTTTTTACTACCGGTTCTATGGGCGTGGCTTGATGGGCTTGGCTTGGTGGGCATGGCTTGATGGGCATGGCTTGGTGGGCATGGCAGGGGAAGGATACTGTAAAATTTCCATTCGCACCCCACTCCAAGGCAAGGATAAATCTCCATTCCCTCGCCGCTCAAATGAAAGGTTACTGCAAAATCCCCATTTCCTCCTGATCAGCTGGGACTTGGGAGGCAGAGAATAGATGGGGGTGGGGCCAGTCAGAAATGGTACTTACCAGTTCTCCAAACTACTCAAAATTTCTGCTACCAGTTCTCCAGAACTGGTCAGAACCTGCTGAATATCACCTCTGTACAAAGGTCACGGAGCACTGTTACCTTCCCACCAAAGTGGTACCTATTTATCTACTCACATTTTTGTGTTTTCAAACTGCTAGGCGGGCAGGAGCTACATAGATAGATTTCCTCTGGGTTGATCTTTCCATAACTTGATGTACCTGTCACCACTTATCTGAATCCATCTACTGGCCATCCTCTTCTTTTACCTTTCACATTTACCAGCTTTTATATGGATTGGGATAACTCACTGTGGCCAACTGGCAATGGCCAACTTACTGCAGGCAACTCGCTGAAGTACAATGCAACAATTCAATTTAATTATTTAAAATAATTAAAAAATATTTTAATTTTTGTCATTTGCATTTATTTTTGTCCCTCCTTTGGCATCCTTTTTTAAATTAATCTATTCCACAATTTGTTTGATATTAGTGTAACCCTTATCCCACGGTGAGTTGTCATGTGGTGAGTTGGCCATGGTGAATTGACCACAGTGAATTGTCCTAGACCTGTATTAGAATCTTCTTCAGGAGGTTACACAGTAAGTCTTTATATTAGTGGTCCAAAATAAGCACACTCCTGTACTTCAGTGAATCTTGGACCCTTTACGCATGGCAGGAGAGAAACTTGAACATCTTTCACATGTGCTGTCTCCAACGTATTCTTGGCATCACCTGGCATGACAAAATTCCAAATAGCTCAGTCTTGGAACATGCTAGAATTTCTAGCATATATACACTATTGAAACAGTGATGTTTACACTGGCTTGGGCATGTCGTGAGAATGGCTGATGGTTGGATCCCGAAAGATCTCCTGTATCGAGAATTAGTGCAGAGGGAGACCACAGCTGCAATACAAGGATATCTGCAAGAGGGATTTAAAGGCCTTGGGAATGGACATTGACAGCTGGGAAACCTTGGACTCTAATCATTTAGCTTGGAGACTAAAGACGCAGCATGGCCTTCTCCAATTCGAAGGCTGGCTGAGGCAGGCTGAGGCAAAGAGGCAGTCCCAGAACCAGTGGAATCTGGGGGCTGGGCAGGGGAAAGAATGTATCTGCCCTCAGTGTGGAAGGGATTGCCACTCTCAAATTGGCCTTTTTAGTCATACCAAATGCTATTTTAGGAACTCCAGAGCACGATACCGTAGTCTTTTGAGACTGAAGGATGACAATGACAAAATAAAATAATTTGAACTTGGTTGATTGTGCCTTGAATGAGAACTTTGGTTAATTTGTTCAGTGATCCATCAATTTCTTGGTCATCCACATTATTTTCAGTCTTCTCCAACACATGGCATCAATGCCATTCCTATCCTGCTTCTTCAAACTCCAACTTTCACTTCCATAAGATGCCACAGGGAACACTATAATTCTCAGGATTCTGATTTTTGCAAGACTTCCATTAGGAAGTAAGTTAGCTTACAGACTGCTTCTACCAGTTAATTACTATTAGTATGTATAAAATACAAGGCACTAAGCTCTTCAGTGCATTGTGTTGGTACACTTTCCCCCTTTACAGCCATCTTCTAATTTAGGAAGACTGAAGCTTCAAAGAGAGGCTTTTACCTCCATTAATCCATTAAACCTTTTAGTTAACATTTAAAGAGACACGTACTCTGCTCCTTTTCAATATCACTTCCTGAAACCCTTTGCACTTACAAATTGTTCAGCCAGTTGTTTCATCAAAAAAGATGATTCTACTATATACATCATGCCAGCTAGGAGGTACATAAAGTGCAATTATGCCTGGGGCATGATTAGCCAACAGGACAATGAATTTGCAGTGGAGAAAATAGGAAGACAGAAAGGTAAACCATTTCTCAAATCTGTAAATTGTTGCTTGCAGAAAGCCAATCTTCACAAGACCCCCCTACCCCACTCCTTCTCCCACAACATTCAAGCTCAGTCATGGTAAATCCTTATATGAGCACAATACTTTTTCCTTCCTTTCTGTTGCTGGGAAATGAAGTCAGGGAATAACAAGATTTTATTAAAGATGTCATATTGGCACATCTGGGAAAACCCAAATCTGAAAGTTTCCAGGTTTTCCCCACCCAAATGAAAGTCCAAATCCCTGCCCAGCACCCACATGTCCATCACATGGTCCAATCAAGCACCATCCCAACTGGAGATGCCTCCTAGTCACATCCTTCCAGATGCAGGGCAAGATGTCCTTGACTCTCTGACAAAGGAATGTTATTTTGACCATATATCTCCCATATTCCATATAATCCCCCTCCCAATTTCCCACAGCATTAAATGTGGCAGGCCAGAAGGCCCAATGCCAAAGATGGCTTCCAGGCCTGACAATGTAACTAACATGTCATCCTTTGTTTTGGTCAGAAAGGGTGAAACAAGAAGCAATCAACAAATTCTAGCTTGTGTGTCGAGTACTAAACAAAGGATAAGTACCAGGACAAAATTCCTGTCAAAATGCATCGAGTATCAAATTGAAAGAGTTTCAAAGCAGTCAAGTACCAAGGTATGGCTGTACTGTAAAGTGTTAGGAATTTGGAAGAATCCCTATTGGTATTTCTAAACCAAGGATTAGTAACCCAGGTTTCTTCTGAACAAAAAAGCTTTTCTGTTGGATGAGGAATTTCTATATTTGGAAATCATTGTTTTGCGAGTGGAGTTAGCTTTCTAGTTTGTTTAATATTTTATTGACTCACTACTAGGTCTTGACTATCCTTTTTCTTCACAAGGTGACCTCCTGTTTCAATTTCCAGCGGTGTCTTTCTTCTCTGGTCTCAATGTGAGTTAATGCAGCAGCAAGGTTCATTACATCACCATCCTTGTCTTTGGGGATGGGAGGGATGAGAGTCTAATTTCAAAGCAATATGTGGGAAGGATGTCAGGCAACACACATATTGGTTCTGACACAAAAGTGTTTTTGGATTGCCACGGTGGCAATTTTCATTTTATTTATGCTTCATTTAAGAAAAAATAAAAATAAACGGATGTTCATTAGAAGCATTGTAACTATCTCGTTCTCTGCAGGCTTTTGCAGTGGAAAAGGAGAGTACAACCCATCGTTTTTCTCACTTTTTTGCATTGACATGTATGTTCCATTCTAAATTTCCCACAACTGAGTAAATCTGCAACAGTAAAGTCCCTAATGGTATTTCTAAACTAAGGATTAGTAACCCAACGCTGCATAAGACCAAAGAGGTCTTCTGCCCAGTGGTAGGATTCACTTACCTTAGCTACCAGTTCACAAATGTTAGCGCACTCACTTCTCTCACGCACACTACCTTCTGCGCATGTGCAGCATATTATGTAGCGGTGGGTGGGCGGAGCCACCAGCAGCCACTGCTATCGGTTTGCCCGAACCGGTTAGAACTGGCTGCACACCACTTCTGCCCCTTATTCCTAAAAATAGTCGCCACAATTTACCACCACTCTGAAATCCTGAAAACTAAAATGCAAGATTTATATGATACAAATTTTTTGGGTAGGAAAGAGCCAGTGATGGAATGTGCATGGTGACCACATTGTGCAAATGCCGTGCTTACATAATTGCGTCAGTTCTCAGGATGTAAATATGTTGTGGTGACGTTTGTATGTGTGCATCATAATTTTATTGCCATTCAAGTTTCCTGCAGATGCTACTGGCCTTATAATAAATGTAACACTTGATGCGGCTTTACAAATAATCTCATCAAAAATATCTGCAAAAAATTCAAGGAGTAAAATAAGCCTAATCTACTTTTCATCATCTGCCCACTGACTGTGGCCCTCTGGTTCCCACCCCCCAAAAATGTGCTTGCGCACTCCTTGATCTTCTCAGACGTTTGCTAGAGAGGATAAGAAACTCAAGAAAGGGAATTGAATATAGTTTACAGTGGAAATGAATGACACTGGTACTGCTGGATAAGTTGGAAGTTCATAACATTGGAAGAAATCACTATTTGTTATAATCCTACATCACACTTTATGTGGCCAACGTATCTATGTAGTCACCAAGAAAAAAAGAACCTCTTGTGTTTGTCTCAGCAAGTCTACCACCTGGCCAACCTTTCTAGAAATGTAGCAGTAGGCAATCACCGGGGGAATTTGGGTTGTAAACCTGGTGGAGAAGTTGTAAATACATTCTGGAAAAAAAGCCAAATGAAAATCATCAGTTAACTGTCACTAATTAAATTGGACTGATAAGTCCATGTAGTCATCAGGAATAAAGTGTAACCTGTGAGTATTTTTACCGTTGAGTTGCTGGCTCGTCGTTCCCCAGTCGCTTTCGTGCCTTCGTCATCTGGGAGCGCCGACAACATTTCTGCCTCCGCCCTCGGCAGCTCCCGGGCGCGGCCGGAGATTGCAGTTGTAAGTTGAGTAAGACCCCATTTTTCAACAGTTTTTACAATGGATGTTAAGCACATCACTGTATCTGTGAAGTGATTCACACAATTGTTAAGTGAATCTGTCTTCCCCAAACGGGTTCTTTTATTGGAAATTGACAAAGGTTGCAAATTCTAATCATGTGACTGCAGTATGCTGCACCTGTTGCAATTGGAACATCTGGTTGTCAAGCCACAAAACTGGGATTGCATGGCCACAAGAGTGGTGTAATAGTTATAAGTAGGAGTACAGGTTGTAAGCCCCTTTTTCCAAGGTAGTTGCAACTTTATTATTTATTTATGGAATGTATATGCCACCCATCTCACTAATAAGCAACTCTGGGCAGCTTACAAATGATAAAAAGATAACTATCAAACAATTAAAGATTTTAAAAGTTATGTAAGAACTAAGACCAAGAAGACAGATGGCATGACAGTGAGGTTATCTTGTCCTGCCAACCATCTCTTGCAAGCTCCATTGGGGCTTCAAGCCAACTGACAGAAGCACATTTTAATGTCCCTCTAGAAGGCCAGGAGGGTGGGAGCAGATTTTATCTCCAATAGGTATGTTCCACAGAGGAAAAAGCTCTTGTAGGGTCCACAAGGTAGGGTAAACAGTGAAAAGACCCCACCAGCTGAAATTCCTTAACCTGTTGTGGTCCACCAGTGGCCAGCAGAGCTGGGAGCATATTTGGACAGTGAGGAGGACCAGTTCTGGAGTCTGGGGAAGACTCTGATGAGGGCTCTGCGTCAGAGGCAGAGAGGGGGCCAGGACCATCTGACAGTTATCAGCTGCCTTCTGAGTCAGACATCAGTGAGGTAGACGAACAGCTGGAGCCTGTTCCCAGTGTGTGCATGCACAGAGTTGCTAGATGAAGTGAACAGCTAAGGAACAAGGGTCAACTTGGGAGTAAGGCCACAGGTGGTCAGTGTATGGTCCCTCCCATAGGGAATAAAAGAGGAGCGAAAGGGGAGGGGTGTTTGCAGGAGACAATTAGTTCATTCCTGCATTCTTACCAAGTATTGTGGCACCTGAAAAATATCAGCCTGGCCACTCTCCAAGCCTGATAAAGGTCGGTAATTGTGAACTATCTTGAAAGACTGTGGGAGAGGAAAGACTTTGCTGGAGAGGAATTCATTGTAAATTAAATAAAAGGGGGTTATTGGGACTAGGATTTGGCTTTGTGCTGCTGGGGAAGCTTAGGTCAGAACATAACCAATGGAGTCCGTGGTAAGCCTGTTCTGTTGGAGCAAGAGGGGTAGGCTAATTCCATTGGGATGAGATAGTTCCTCAGATACTCTGGACCCATGCTCAGAGGTCTTTAAATGTAGTGACCAACACTTTGAATTGGACCTGGAAGCAAACTGGCAACCCATGAAACTCATGTAAACAGTGGTTTTAACATACGGTACCCAAGAGAGCTCCAGAACTGTCTACATTCTACATCAGCTGTAGCTTTCAAATACTCTTTAAGGGTAGCCCCATCTAAAACTTTGAACAGTCGTAAGTTGAGGGCAATCTATAACTTCTTCTTGAACTGCCTGGTTTATGGGTGGCTGAGTTGATATACTGAAAATCAATCCTGGGCCGAACATTTTGATATTTGAAAATAGATACCTCTCAAACCTACTCAGGATCGAACCGAAGTTTGGCATAGGCTGGTCAAGTACTTGTGGCTATGTGATTCAGTTCTTATGATAGGTAGTATTGCAAACTACCCAATACTTCATTCTCTCTTTTTTTTAAAAAAGTATTTTATTAGACACATTAAAACATTGGACACAGTGTAGCCATCCTGGCAATGTCTTTGCCATACATACTAAAATATAAAGTTAAATATTATAACCACCAAGCTTATTTACAATTGGTCTATTCAGTATTTACAAATATAAAGATATCGTACTTCCATCCATGTTGCTTTGTTCTTGTCTTATATATTTTCACTGTTATAATTGTCTTCCCACCCACTATAATTGATTGTTCCCACCATCAATAAAATTTATCCCAAATCTTATAATATTCTGATTCATCTTTGTTCTTCAATTCCCACGTCAATTTATCTATTTCAGCACAAATCAGAATTTCCCTAATTACTTCCTCTTCTTCCGGAATTTCCCTGTTATCCAGTTTTGGGAAAAGACCATTCTTGCTGCCATCATAATACGTATTATTAAGTGGATTCCTGCTTGTTATGTTTATTGTTTATGATTCCTAAAAGAAATAGTTCTGGTTTGAATTCTATTTCCTCTTTGGTTATCTCTATCAGCCACTTTTGAATTCCCCCCCCCCCCATATTCTTTTGTTTTTTGACATGACCACTACATATGGTAGTATGTGCCTGATTCGTAATCACATTTCCAACAATTTGGCGCTACTTCATTCTCATTGCCATACAAGAATTGTAGCTTACACCCTTAAGCCCATGGATTCTAATAGGCTAAATCTCTTTACCTTTGAGTTGCTTCCATTCCCTTTATTTTCTCTCTAAATTGCATTCCATATGTTATCTCTATAATCTTAACCTCAACAGTAGTATCAGTCCCATATTACAGATGGGCTGCAGCTGCGAGATGGATGAAAATTAACTTTCTCTGCGGCAACTTGGATGTATTCTCGACTTGCACGAGATTGTCCCTTTAGCTCCCGGCTCATTTTCTTAACCAGCAGATGAAAGAAGCTTGCAGTTGTTGGAGGAAGAGTCCCATCTGAATGGATAATGTGCAAAGATTTGCATTAGGACAGCTCCCGTGAGGGTCTTATACCGTATCCTTATTTGGCTTTGCACATTACTGATGCTCATTAGTAAGTACACAGAAGGAATGCTAAGGAAAAGTTGTCCCATACTTTGGGAAAAAATTGGCCTAATTCATTTCCTCTACCAAAAATAAACAAGCCACCAAAGCTATGATTGATTCCCTAAAAAACTTTATTAGCAGATGCAGAATGCCATACCTATTTTGAATGGCTATTTTCTTCTTAGATTCAGTCTCTTTATTAGTCTCCAGAAACAGGTCTTTCTAAGATTAGAGAACAGAAAAGCTTTGGGGTGGGGGGTGGGGAGAACAGGAGCAGATGGAAGTCTTTAAACCTCCTCTCTCTATTGGTTCACATTTCCAACCTTGGGAAAGTTTAAATACTTTGACTTAATTAAACTAAAAGCCATTTGGTTGGTTAAATAATATTTCTCTCATTGCTTACAACAGAAGGAGGCCCTTCCTCATCCTGATCTTGGTCTCGAACCCAGGGCTTCATCAAATGCTCTGAATTTATAATGTTGTGGCAATGCTCTTCCCAGCAGTTTAAATTTTTGTTGTTGTTGTTTTTGTTGTTGGTTTCTCTCTCTCTGTGTGTATGTGAATTCAAAATCCCCTTCAAACCATGAATGACCCCATCTCTTGATGTACCTACATACGGGAACGCAGGAAGGATTAAATATATACTTCCTGGAGGCTTTCAAATGTCTTTTTGGGTGTATGTGAGTTTATATGAATAGTATGATTTATCTGAATTATTGTACTGATCCTTCTGCTTCAGTTGAAGCATCAAATACAATTGACTTAATTTAGTTAACTGCTTTCCTTGGATAACAGGGGATGTAGGAACACTGTGACAGTCATAAATGTGAGAACTAGTTGTAAGCCACATTTTTCTAACTTCTAACAATTGCTAAACAGATGGTCAAAAGTCAAGGACTACTATACCTAGACTGGATGGAGCATAAGATCAAGCAGATTTAACAGATTAACAGAGTTGGAAGGGATCTTGTAGGTCATCTAGTCCAACCCCCTACTCAAGCAGGAGACCCTATGCCATTTCTGACAAATGGCAGTCCAATTGTTCTAGAAAGTCTCAAGTGTTGAAGCTCCCACAACTTCCAAAGGCAACTTCTGTTCTATTGGTTGATTGTTCTCACTGTCAGAAAGTTCCACCTTGTTTCCAGGTTGAATCTCTCCTTTATCAGTTTACATCCATTATTTTTTGTCTGGCCTTCAGGTGCTTTGGAAAATAGCTTGACCCCCCTCCTCTCTGTGGCAGCCCCTCAAATATTGGAATGCTGCTATCATGTCTCCTTTGGTCCTTCTCTTCATTCTCTTCGCCCCGAGTCCCTTCGCGGAGAGGGCACGACTGATAAATCGAATAAATAAATTAGACCTGCCATTGCCAGTTCCTGCAACCGTTCATTGTATGTTTTAGCCTCCAGTCTCCTACTCATCTTGGTTGCTCTTCTCTGTACTCTTTCTAGAGTCTCAATGTCTTTTTTATAGTGTGGTGACCAAAACTGGATGCAGTACTCTAGTTGTGGTCTTACTAGAGCTTTACAGAATGGTATAGTACCCCACTTGGTCTTGATTGTATACCTCTGTTAATGCAATTTAGGATTGCATTGGCTTTTTTGGCTGCCGCTGAACACTGCTGGCTCATATTTAGCTGGTTGTCCACTAAGACTCCAGCTAAATATGAGCCGGTAGTGTGCAGATCATGGTAACTCTTTTTTAGACTGGCCCCAGTTTTGCATATTACAGAAGCATGCATTGAAAATAAATCAAGCAAATGTTATACCGATTTCCTGGAACCTCTCAAGCATTGCCAAAGAATATGCTGCACCTGTGTTGGACTCCAGCTCCCATCGACCTAAGCCAGCTGAGTCAATAGGATTTTGAAACATGTGAAGTGTCAGATATCTGATCATTGGGTCAGCTAACCTAGGATTGTAGATGCTGGCTGACTGAAGCTTCTCAGAATGTCAGAACAATAAATCTGTTAAGCTGTGCTATGTTTATATAACACCTTGGGAGATGGAAGTATATTCCTTTTTTTTTTTGAAACAATAAAAACAGATTTCTGGCATCCACAGGTAATTGACCAAAGGACATCCTGGGTGTCAGTCTAATTGCTAAATTGGGTCTTGGCACAGCCAGCTAGACAATGGAGGCAACGAGCCAACACTGCAGTGACAAATATTCTATATTGCCAAAAATGCAATGCATTAAAGCAATTAGTCAGCCGCCATCAGACTGATGAAACCGGACTTTTAGGAGAAGGCTGTTAATTTAAGCAAAACTGAAAAGCCAGGAAAGGTGCCCCTTACTGGTTTTAAGGGAAAAAAACCAAGAATCTTACAGCTTCATTGTACAATGGCAGTGGATGCCTTCTCACTCCAAGGCCTGCTGCTCATAACCTTGCTGGGTATCCCAATCACATCTTTCTTGCCATAGGATTACATGGGGCAGAGGCACATGTTTTTCTAAAGCAGTCTTCTTCGATCTTATGCCCTTTTTTATGTGCTGCCAGAGCATCGGATTGGGAAATCCTGATTTAATTGGAAAAAAAAACCCCAAGAAACTAAGTTTGCTATAACAAAAATAAAAAGCCTAATTCACCAATATCTCCATGATATCTACATGATGTGTGATCGTGCTCTTGCCTTATTCAGTTATTGGATGCTGGTGTCATTTTCCGTGTCATATCCAACTTTATAGTTCCTTCATCATGAACAGGTTAGACGAGGAAGCTTTGAGGAGGTTTGGTGCATCTCTGCATCTTTATCCAATTGCAATAGTTGAAGGAATTGGATGTATTTAGTCTAATGAAAAGGACGGGGTGACATCATAACAGTGTTCCAATATTTGAGGGGCTGCCACAAAAAAGAGGGCATCAACCTATTTTAGAAAGCTTTAGAAAGCGAGACAAGAAGCAATGGATGGAAACTAATCAAGGAGAGAAGCAACCTAGATCTAAGGAGAAATTTCCTGACAGTGAGAACAGTTAACCAGTGGAACTGCTTGCCTTCACAAGTTGTGGGTGCTCCATCACTGGAGGGTTTTAGGAAGATGTTACTAGAGGACCTCCAAGGTCCCTTTCAACTCTGTTATTCCAAAGAATTGTAGGAAGCGGAGATTTTCCTAGTAGGGGAATCCTTTTTTCCTGTTAATATTAACCAAAAGAATATCCTGCAGCCGCCTACCACAGGAATGCCTGAAATTGATAAACCCTTGATCCATGAGTGTTTGTGTGTATGTTGGTCTCTCTCAGAGATGGGTTGCTACTGGTTTGCGCTGGTTCGGGCAAACCACTAGTGGAAATGGCTACTGGGTTGCTGAACCAGTAGGGAAGGCAGGCTGGCCACACCACCGAACCGGTTCCCCAGTCATCCATGGCATTGCCGGCATGTTTTTTAGTCATTTTATAATGTTCTGCACATGTGCAGAACAATGTACAGGCAACTGCGCACATGAAGCGAACCGGCAGTAACCTCGGAAGCAACTCACCCCTGGTCTCTCTCTTTGTGTGCATGTGGGTGTGGTCTGCATAGCTTTTGTAAGCCCTATTGAAAGTTTGCATTAAGTGTATTTCTACAATTACTAAAAGTGAGTAGCAATTGTATTTATGCATTGTAAGATACTACAGGTCTTAGAAGGTTCACTCTGCTGATGCATCAAGGTCAGAGTGAGTGTGTCCTTAAGAGGGTTGAACAAACAGTGAAAACTAAAAGTGTTGGATGCAGATCAGTGGTGGGTTCCTGCTGGATCGCACCGGATCGCGCGCGCTCCCTTTCAGCGCTCCACCTGGCTCGCACGCTCCCTTTCAGCGCTACACCTGGCTCGCGCGCTCCCTTCCGGCGCTAAAACCGGAAGTACGGTCTTGCCCCGCCCCTGGCGAAGCGACGACGCCTGCCTGCGCTCCACCAGCTCGGCTGGGAACGGAGATGTTTCCTCAGCGGAGCAGAGCGCCTGAAAAGTGGAGCCAGGTGGAGCACTGAAAGGGAGCGCGCGAGCCAGGCGGAGCGCTGAAAGGGAGCGCGCGCGATCCGGTGCGATCCGGCAGGAACCCACCACTGATGCAGATGATCATGTCAGTGACCATGGCGAAGTTATTACCGGTAATTCATACTCCATGGGAGAAGGCAACAGTGGACCACTGCTGTATTTCATCAAGCAAGCCATGTGGATAAGAAAAAAAATAATTTATATAGGGCCAGATGATGGGCGCCTTAGGTCAGATTGGCCAGTAGCTACAGCAGGGGTGTCCAAACTTGGGAACTTTAAGACTTGTGGAGCTACAGTATACTAAACGATGCCGATGGATAGATAGCAACTTATGCAAAGAAGATCAAATAAAGACTATAGGTAGTCCTCGACTTACAATAATTCATTTAGTGACCACTGGAAGTCACAACTGAAAAACGTCCTTCTCATAGTTATGTGCTACTGCAGCCTCCCCATGGCCAAGTGATGCTTGGCAACTGACTCCTATTTACGATGGGTGCAGTGTCCCGGGGTCATGTGACTCCCTTTTGTGACCTTGTGACAAGCAAAGTCAATGGGGAAGCCAGATTCACTTAGCATGCCACTGATTTAATGGCAGCGATTCACTTCACAACTGTGGCAAGGGAAGTCATGAAATGGGTCAAAACTGACTTAACAACTGTCTCACTTAGCAACAGAAGTGTTAGGCTCAATTCCGGTTGTAAATCAAGGATTACCTGTACATTGAAATGCTATGTAGTAGCGAAGTCAACAACCAAGATGTTTCAGAAAATATTCCCTACTTTTAAGAACCTCTAATACTAGATGATGAAGTTAGATTAGCACAGCAGTCCTTGCCAACTAAGGAGGCTACAGGAACTGATGAGATACCCACAGAAATATGGCAAGCTATAGAAGAAGAATCAATCAACGTTCTAACCCAGCTGTGCAGCAAATCTGGAGAATGTCACAGTGTCCAACAAAACCATACTTTATGTAGCAATTCATTTCCAGGTCTTAAAATTAATTTTGAAGTCCCAAATTAGAAGTGCATCTCAATTTATTTATTTATTTATTTTTCTGAATCTTTTGGAGAGGCCCAGTAATGACAGTCTGTGAGAAATTTGTTCTGTTCTCCTTTAATGTGAATTTATTGTTGAGCTTTCAAAAATGGGAAGGGAAAATCAGTTTTTTCTGACTTTATGTTTTGACAATTTTGCAATGCGGTCCTCCAGTCGACAAGGTGGTACAAAAGCTTTATATCAATGAAAAACAAAAACAAAAAGGCATTATTAAATAAAATGGGTAAAACCTGTGCAGTTTCTTTTAAAGAATAGTAATTTTTAAATAGTAATTTAAAAATGAGAATTTAAGACGAGACAAAGAAACAGAGTATCCAAATCTGTCAATCTCTCTGTCCCCCCCACTTCCCCTCCCTCCCGGCTTCCCTCCCTCTCTTTCTCACTGAGGAACTGAAGAGATAAAGTTTGTATTACTTAATTCCTGAGGCCTTTGAAATTAGGACAAGAGATATATAAAATAAATACAACGAGAGTGGGCTTTCCTCCAACAGAAAAACTGAAATATTAAAATGAAAGCAGAACAAATCTGACACGCTCAATTTTTTCTCCTACATTTTTCTTGCTTTTTCTAAAAACCAGATCACTAAAATGCTTCTTCTGATATGGATATTCAGCCTTTTAATCTTTTGAAGCATGAACCTAATCTTGTTTATTATCATTGATTCATTTTCCCCGACACTCAAATTCCTTTAAAAAATTGTTTTATTGCCATGGCCTTTTAAACCTTGTTACCATTGACTTGGCATTTATATTCTTATGGAGCAGAACTCATGACATTATAGTACATTCCCATGGATGGCAAACCTTTGGCACACATGTCAGAGGTGGCACGCAGTGCCCTCTCTGATGGCATGCGAACTGTTGCCCCAGTTCAGCTCTGCCACGCACGCGTGCACTCCTACCCCTGGCCAGCTGGTCTTTGGGTCTTTGCCATGCATGCGTGGGGGTGGGGCACATGTGGGGGTCCTGTGTGCATGCATAGGGGCGGGGCACATGCAGGGGTGTGCACGTGAATTGAATTTTGGGGGTTCGGGCATGCGTGTGCACTTAGGGCATTCACCCCGGAAAAGGTTAGCCATCACTGGTCTCATTATTTCATCTAGATTGTGAGTATTTTACCTGTTTCAGTATACTTATTTTTTATTTTCTTGTTTTGCTTTCTACTCTAGAGAATTGTCAATTTTGGCTTCTTTTAACATACCAGTGAAATATACATTTGAGGCACAAATCTGTTTTGTGCCTAAACATTTGAGACACAAATCTATTTTGTTAATATTTCAATAGGAATGTATCAAATTCTCTCTTCCCAAACGTACAGTTGAATAAGAATACAATTAACCCTTTGGATATTTTCAGGATTTCACCATGTACTGTAGCAAAGTAAATAACAACAAAAAACAAAAAAAAGATATCTAATGGATGCCCAATGTATTGTGTCTGATATTTTGAAGATGTATCTCACTGGTGTAACAACCTTTTGCTATAAAAAAATCTCAAGAGATTTTATTAAGGGTTAACTCACTTATAAGTCACACAAGAATCCTGAGACTTTTATCAACATAATAAATGTTGATAAAGACAGGTCTGGGATATTTTACAGATTTAAACTGTTTTAAATGATTTAAATTATATGGCACACTGGGACCATATGATTGAGGAATAATTTTATAAATGATAAATAACCTCCTGAAGCAGATACTGTTAGGTATGTATAAATGGCTTCTCAATCCCCCCCCCCCACACCTTACATGTTTGGGTTGAAAATGAAGGCACAGCAAAATTCATTCAATTTCCCAAGGTGGAAGAAGAATTCCCTAACATCATTCTATTGCTAAAATGGGCAATTTATATACAGGTAGTCCTTCACTTAATGACCACAAATGAACCCAAATGCTAAGCAAGAGAGCTGTTAAGTGAGTTTTGCCCCATTTTATGAACTTTTCTTGCCACCGTTGTTAAATGAATCATTGCGGTTGTAAGTTAGGAACACGGTTGTTAAGCGAATCTGGCTTCCTCATCAACTTTGCTTGTCAGAAGGTCGCAAAATGTAATCATGTGACCATGTGACACTGCAATTTTCATAAATATGAGTAAATTCCCAAGTCTCTGAATTTAGATCACGTGATGATGGACATGTTGCAACAGTCATAAGTGCAAAAAATGGTCATAAGGAACTTTTTTCAGTGCCATTGTAATTTTGAATGGTCACTAAAGGAATTGCTGTAAGTTGAGGACTATCTGTATTGCTAAACTACAGCCTTTATCAGCAGCCATGCTAACTGGGATTATTACAAGTTACAATACAGGTGGAGAGCTATGATTTAGCCATCCGAATTCTAAGGACTTTCATTTGTGTGTGCATGTAATGTATCTGTCTGTGTCTGTGTATAAACACAAACACACAAACATATATACACATACCTGAATATGTAGAAAATATCACTATAGCATTTTGTTTTTTCAATATATAAAGACGCCGAAGAAAATGTTGAAGGAAATTAGAGAAGGAAAATATGAGTACATAGTGAGGAATAGAAAATAGCACTAGAGGCAATAAAGAGAAGCTATTCAACAGTAATTACTTTCATAAAGAAGACATAATTAAAGGGGCAATAGTGACAAGCGGGAAACCTTTAATTAATGTTTAAAAACAACTTTCCCAAAAGGCATTTATTCTGAATAAACAGTATAGAAGCATCTTGCCCAAAGGGGAAAACATTGCTGGCTCTTCTCTTTTTAATGTCATTTAAAACTGCAGAAAAGCAGTGAAAATAGAAATGGTGACTGCAGGGAGGGAAACTATTGCATTGGGGAAATTTGGAAATTTAGTACGAAGGGAAATAATGTAAAGCAGTGCTGTTTTTTCAAACTTGGCCATTTTAAAATACGTGGACTTCAACTCCCAGAATTCCACACCAATTCCGCAATCAGCATGCTGGCTGTGGAACACTGGGAACTGAACTCCATATACCTTAAAGTTGCCAGGTTTCAAAAGCACTTGCTATATAGGAAGATCTGAACTGTTAAAACCCAAGATGGTACCTTAGAAATTATGGATATATTATGGACCATCCAGGCAGAAAACCATATTTTTATTTTTAATGTTGCCTTTTTATATTTGTGTTGTATTTGTGCTGATAAATAAATAAAGGGAGACTAGTATAGATCTATTTCAAGCTATTTAGCTCTCATCAGCTAGCCATACCCTGACTGGGATATATATATTTTCTCAAGAAAAGTGTCACAGATATAGTTGACTCAGTCTCAAAAAACTCTAATATTTGGAGCAAAGCCATAGTATGGGCTAAATAAGATGATCTTGAGTCCCAGTGGTGTGATTCAAATTTTTGTACTACCGGTTCTGTGAGCGTGGCATGGCTTGGTGGGTATGGCTTGGTGGGCATGGCAGGGGAAGGATACTGCAAAATCCCCATTCCTTCCCCACTCCTGGGAGAAGGATAAAGTAAAATCTCCATTCCCTTCCCACTCCAAGGCAAGGCTACTGTAAAATCCCCATTCCCTCCCCACCCCACTAACCTGTTTTCCAGCTCCATTTTCCTGTGCAGGGCAACAGAAGAAAACCCAGCTGATCAGATGGGAATAGAGAATAGATGGGGGCAGGGCCAGTTAGAGGCGATATTTACTGGTTCTCCAAACTACTTAAAATGTATACAATACAATACAATAGCAGAGTTGGAAGGGACCTTGAGGTCTTCTAGTCCAACCCCCTGCCTAGGCAGGAAACCCAATTTCCGCTACCGGTTCCACAGAACCAGTCAGAACTGGCTGAATACCACCTCTGATTGATGGTACTTTTACCTAAGCAAAAAAGACTGAAATATTTTTAATCCTTGAGAAATGGGAAAACATTCAGAAGCAGTTTATAGAGATTCTTCCCTAGTTCACTGAGTTAAAATTTGAGGAGGCACAGCACTATCGGACTTGCAAGATTATGTTACTGCAGGTAGCCCTCAAGCTATGACCTCAGCTGAACCCAAAATTTCTGTTGCTAAGTGAGTTTTGCCCCATTTTACAACCTTTCTTGCCACAGCTGTTAAGTGACTTACTGCAGCTGTGAAGTTAGTAACATGGTTGTTGGCTTCCCCACTGCTTGTCAGGAGGTTGCAAAAGGTGATAGGCTATAGTCAATAAAAGTAGTTTTAACCTTCCGATGGAATTGATTCCTTGGTTTGCTGTGTTTGGTGGGACTGACTGGACAAAACAAAGAGAAAACAACAAACTATAATTGGTTGCAAATTGCATGTCTCGGGTTGTCATTTTTATGCTCCAGTTGGATTGCAAGATCTACAAACAATATTGCTTATAGAAAAATGTCTATGAAAAATGCATACACAGACATAAAAAACAGAAACACATGTCAACATGCATCCTTGTTCATGCTGCAGCACCTTTTTACTCACATCAGAATGGTTCAAAAAGGAAGCTGAAACATTTTGATTTTAAACTTTTATGTTTTACTTTTGTTGCTTAAAGGACTGTTTAATGTTTTCTAAACTCCCTTTCCCCCACCCACCCCCAAATGTCAAGTTATTTCATCTTTGGGGCCAAAATACATGTACAACATAAACTGAAATGACAGGAACACTCATTTGTGACTAAACCTTATTCAGCTGAGTACCCTTTACTTCAGAATAGACATGTATAGAATCGGACTGTTAGGTGGCAGCTTTTTAGACCATTTCATTTGGAAATAAACGTTATCAAACTCAGTGGGCCTCACTCCCTCACCAGATTTGGATTGTCCTTTATTTCGCATTTTTGTCCTGATTGTTTTATTTAACCAAATGCAGCCAGGAGCTTGCAGCCTGCAGCAAAAGAATATTTCCTTTTCCCTCTGCTGTTAAAAATGTAGCCAACTGTTTAAAATAATCTCTATATTTTTTATGTTTCAGGGAAACTATAGGAGTACCTTAATCTGTGTCTCTTTCTTAGAGCTAAAATGGAAATATTAACTGCAGAGCCAGCATGATGTAGTACTTAAGGTTAAGACCAGAGGGAGCCAGGTCCCCATGCAGCCATATATTTCCTTATTATACTTCAAATCTCCCATATGGCCCCTCTTCTCTCGGTGGATTACAAATGTATTAAAATATTTAAAAACAACAACAACCACCACCCAATAAAACTAGCCAACCATACTTTAGTACAGTGCAATTAATAAAAAGCACAGGAGGGTTATAGATCAGATCAAAGCCATCATCCTCATATAAAGCAAGCTCATAAAATCACCAGTCTCCAAGACTATAAATGGCAGGGAGCCTAGTGCTGAAAATGCAGTTATTTTAAATACTTAAAATAACAATTATACAAAGCTTTTCTGTTCCACTGAGAAGGTCTTCTGTCCAGGGTTGGATTTCATTTTTTTTTAGCAAGGGGTTCTCTGCCCGGTTGCTGGGTGAGCATGGCCTAGTCAGCCTCCTGCACCACACAGGGGCATTTGTGCCCTCCCTAGCCTCCGGAGGCCTTCTGGAGACCAGAAACATTTCCAGCTTTCCTGAACTTCCGGTAGGTCTGTTTTCTGCCCTCCCCAAGCTTCCGTGTGCAGCTTGCACTTACCTGCATCCAAAACGGGCCGCGTGGGGACTCCTGGGAAGGGAGGGGCGGGGCGGGCGGGGCCAGCCAGAAGTGGGATTTGCGGGTTCTCCGAACTGCACAGAATCTTAGCTAGAGCTTCTCCCGAACCCCTGCGAACCCCGAACAGCCAACCACGTTGTGTTACCTAAGGCATGTCTAAGGGAAGGGATGGGTAGCAAGGGTGCTTTCAGAGGGCCTTGGTAGGCCTATGGAATGAAAGAGAGCTTCAACACAAGACCCCAGGAAACAGGTTTTCCCCCAAGTGAGTACATGCTGCATTTACAATGGTTACTTACAATGGTTCGATTAAAGATCATTTGAAATTATAACGCCACTGAAAAGAGTGAATTATGACGGCTTTTCACACTTACAAGATTCGCAGCACCTCCATGGCCACACGATCCAAATTCAGGTCATTTGCAATTGGTACATATTTATGATGATTGTACTGTCCCCAGGGTCATGTGATCACCATCTGTAACCTTCCCAGCCAGCTTTTGACAAGCAGAGTCAATGTGGGAAACCAGATCTGGTTAAGGACTGCATGATTCACTTAGCAACTGTGGTGATTAGTTTAACAATTGTGGCACAAAGGTCGTAAAATGGGACAAAGCTCACTTAACAACAGCCTTGCTCAGCAACAGAGATTTTGGGCTTGGTTGTGGTTGTAGGTCAAGGACTCCCTATAGAAATGCATTTGCTTTGGGAATAGTCTTCCACCTTGAAGAGGTCAGGGAAGAATATTTGAAAGGTTCCTGACAGATTTTTTATTTGAAGTTGAGATGGAAGAAAATCTGATTGAAATTACACGATGCAACCAACGTGTTGTTATGTTTTTGAATGTGTACCTCTCTTGTTGTGGTAGTGTAATTCTTCATATTCAAAAGATGCAAATGCACTATTTGTAGCGGGCATAAGGGTGCACAAAAACAATTATCAGAATTTGAGTGAATGTAACATGCAAAAATGTTATTAAAAGCTGTTGATGTGAATGCTAATTTTAGAAAAAAATTGCAAAGATTAAATTCATTAAGCTAGGAAAGAGGACTTAGCAAGAGTGGTTGTTGTTAGTTGCGAAGTCATGTCCAACCCATTATGTTGACCCATGGACAACGTTCCTCCAGGCCTCTACCATCCTACCATTTAAGTTCATGCCTACTGCTTCAAGGCCTCCATCCAGCCACCTCATTCTCTGTTGTCCCCCTTTTTTTTTTTTTTTGCCCTCATAATCTTTCCTAGCATTAGGCTCTTTTCCAGTGAGTCCTTCCTTCTCATTTGGTGGCCAAAGTATTTGAGTTTCATCAAAAGAAAAGATGGTGGTGTAAAGTAAACGCCCAGTTTGTAGCAATCCTCCTCAAGTTGGACTCGGCTGGCAGTTGGAATCTGGAAATCTACAGATTCTTCACTATTATGAACGGATTCTTCATAATTTTATTTCAATTTCTTTTGACAAAATCAAATCAAATTGTGGTAATCAAAAATTGAGAAAAACAGTAAAGATGAATTTTGCACTCTTTGCACTTGGATCAAAGGTTGAAAAGATTACCCGCTGATATCACTGTTGCCCTGGGGACCCCTAGTGGTGGGCTCCTTTCATATCCCTGGCAGGAGCTGGAGTGAAGGACGAGAGCTCAAACCTGCCCCAAGATAGCTCTTGGGTTTCAAACCCAAGCTTGCTAACCTCCTGCCTAGCATTCCAACCACTCGAGCCACCGGGCTCCTTTTAAGATGAATTTAAATGGTCAAAATCATCAATCCCTCCTTGAATTAGATACAGTGATAAACACATCACCAGTGACCACTTTAACACTCTTGTGAACTAGTTGCCAATTTACTAAATAAGGAACAAATGCATTTACTAATTATAATAATAAAATGCAAATTAGATGGCTGGGTGATGTCATTGAGCTTGAAGCACATGGTCTGTCCTTATTTGTAATGATTTCTTCTCTGCTTCCATGGTAATGAAATCTTGCACAGCCCAGATAAATCATGGGTCACGGGAATACGGTTACCACTGGTGGTAATCTAAGCAGGTTTACTTAGTAATAAGTTCCATTGCATTCAGCAAAAAATATTTCTGTGAAAATGTTGATAGGATTTCAACCTTATCTTTGATTATTGAGAAGTAAGCCATGATACAAGACCACTGCCTGATGGTCACAGTGCTATACCTGTGAATTACTGAGAATCTTATATCCCCTGAGAAGCAAATGCAGTAACTCCTGTCTCACACAGGGATGTTGGGGAGGATTAGCAAGATAAATCACTAATCATGCTGTATGTCTAAAGTCTCAAGGACATGATAATGACTTCATGCTAAAGATAGAATGCTGAGACAGAGATTAGTAGCTGCGTCAAACACAGAAGAAGAAGGGGGAACCAGTCGTTTTGGAGAATGATACCTGCAGTGCAGAGGTACAGCAAAGATGGAGGCCATGGGGAATAAGAAAGGTACCATGGCTGTGCCAGATTCTATGGTATCTAGTATCTCTTTTGAGAAAAGATAAGACATTGCATGTATAATACTCTTAATATGAACATTCCATCATATTATTTCTTCTTTGAAGGTGGATAAAATTCAACATAGTTTTGTGGGGAAACCAGATGTTTGTTGTTTTTGTTGTTGTTGTTGATGATGATGATCATCATTTCTTTTGATGTCTCTGTACATTATTTTTACCTGACTCATTTGTTTCTCCAAGCTATTGTGTCTCCTTGCAGATTGCACACATATGTCATAAAGATATACATTAAACATATCCTCACATTAGAAACTTCAGAGTGGTGGTGTAAAGTAAACACCTAGAATAGACTGAAAGGGCTTTGCAGAAGTGTGAAGTTTCACACTACCAGCACCTCAAGACTAATGATTTAAAGCTAACTCTATATTATTCATGTTCCCCATCACATGGTTTTTTTTTTCTTTTTGAACACAGAAATAACTTTAAAATATTGAATATAAAAATGAACAATTAAGAAAACTTTTTTAAAGTGCTAATTGGATTATTATTATTTTTTACAATAGGACAATTGTTTATGTTTCAAGGGTGTTCAAAGGGTAGAATTAATGTAAAGGTATGGGATTTAGCTTTGAATGATAGTGTAACCTAATGCATGTGTTTAATGAAAAATTACATTTTTGATAGGTGGTTTACATTGTATTCATTCAAGGACTCTTATGCCATAATTTATTTATTCTTAACATCTTCTAAGACGCTGCAATTTTTACTTAGTAATGAATAATTCTTCAGTACAGCATTTGTCATATCTAAGTAGATCTTTTGGGAAGCAATTGTTTGGATCATTTAGTTATTGGCTCAAACATGTTTGACTCCTAATTTTATTACTTTTTGTCACACAGTCAGCCAGATGTTTAGACTGAATTTGGCATTTTTATCTACCTATTGAATCCTTTCCAAGGATCCAGGATGAACAGATGTTGTTGCTTGATAGTGTTAAAGGTATTGTCACAGCAGATAAGCTATTCCAAGGAAAGCTGCCTTTTGAAATTGACTGACGGTGATTTCATCAATGTTGATGGTGTTCAAGTAGTTCTGTAGATACTTTGCGATTGCACGCAAAGCACTCCTTACTACTGGTACTGTCTTTGCTTTCTTCTGCTACTGCCATTCTACTTCTATTTGCAGGCCTTTGTATTTTGTGATTTACCCGTTCTTTCTCTTGTATTCTGCTGTGTCCAGGTACTGCCACATCCACTATCCAGACTGTTTTGTCTTTCTTATTGAATAATAATAGAATAATATTAGTAACATCATGATGTTGGTGATTTGTTATAGCTGTTTCACTCCAATAGACTCCAAATGGCTACAGTCTACATTTTAAGTAGACTGATTGCAGTGGTGAAAATTTTTTAGAACCTCTTCTGTAGGTGGGAATGCTTGGTGGGAATGGCTTGCTGGCCATGTGACCAGGTGGGAGTGGCTTGCCAGCCATGTTACAGAGTGGGAGTGGCTTGGCAGTCATGTGACTGGGTGGGTGTGGCCAACTTGTAAAATGTGGGGAAACTCGCTTAACAACACTCTTGCTTAGCAACCAAAATGTTGGCTCAGAAACTTTGGCATTTGAAGCACGCAAGTCTTAAAGCTGTCAAGTTACAAGACCCTTGCACCCCTAACCCTTTAGGGGAAAAAAACCGAGGGATGTTCAAACTTGACAGCTTTTAGACTTGTGGACTTCAACTCCCAGAATTCCTCCGCCAGTCATGTTGGCTCAGGAACTCTGGCATTGAAGTGTGCAAGTTACAAGACCCTTGCACCTCTAACCCTTTAGAAAAAACCCCCCAGGGGTGTTCAAACTTGACAGCTTTAAGACTTTAATGTTTAGATAGGACCCTTAGGGATGGGCGGGGTGATTGGTGAGCCAGCCAATCACTGAGCGGCGGGCTGGGCAAGCGTGGTGTGGACGGGCGGGGGGAGGGAGCTGGAACTGGTTCTAAACGGCATGGTAGATTTGTGGAACCTCTTCTATAGAAGAGGTTAGAACTGGCAGGAATCTATCCCTGAGTGATTGCCATTTGTTTGGGTCTTTTTTTTTTTGCCAGTTTATGCCTTTGCTGTATTAATATTTTCTGACTGTATTGAATCTTTTACTATTTTGCATATTGTCTTGGGGTATCTTATATAGCTAATGAAAATTTGAGATAAACAAAGTTCAATTACACAAAGTAATCTCTTATACTCTGATCTAAACCCATATTCTTTCCAGCTAAAATTCCAAAGGGGCTCACTGCTATTCTGATACCCAGGCTTGAGGGACTAGCTAGATTTTCAACAACTTTTTGCATATCATCAAGGTGGTACCCATATAGCTCTTTGGAGAGATGCTGTTCTGAGGGGGGCGCGCGCGCGATGTGCTACAACTCACAACTAGGTACATTCCTAGGTCCCAATAGATGGCATTGCTTGATTGAGGGGACCTGGAGTGTACCCTCTCTGCTTGATATTGCACAATGGGCAGAAACTATCAGAGTTAGTTAAATTTTACCCAGTTCCCCCGTCCTTCTGCTACCAACAGCTATTATTCATGTGAGTGATCTTTTGCCTCTAGTGCTTATCTTCTGCTTTACACTGTTAATTATAGAAATCCTATCAAAGGCATCTGGTTGGCTACTTCAAAACAGAATGCTGGAATGGATTTTACTCAAAATACCCATGATGAAACAACACAATTCCCATTTAGAAAAGGTTGATTGAGACTAAGCTGGCCCCATTAGTTAAATTGTCCACGGCTTTAAATGCATTTTTCTTCTTCTGTCCTGCAAAACCAAACTTCTATTCAGCTCAGTTTAGTTACAGGATATGATACTGCAGGCCAATCCGGGATTCTCACCCCCCCTCCCAATATAGGTAGTCCTTATTTAATGACTACTCATACAAAGAAGAGGGGGGTGCACCTATTCTCCAAAGCACTTGAAGGCAAGACAAGAAGCAATGAATGGAAATTAATCGAGGAGAGAAGCAATCTAGAACTAAGGAGAAATTTCCTGACAGGTAGAAAAATTAATCAGTGGAACGACTTGCCTCTAGAAATTGTGGGTGCTCTTAACACTGGAGATTTTTAAGGAGAGATTGGATGACCATTTGTCTGAAATGTTGTAGGGTTTCCTGCCTGATTAGGGGAATGGACTAGAAGATCTCCAAGGTTCCTTCCAACTCTGTTATTCTGTTAAATGTTCAATGGTATGATGAGTACTAAATGAGAGTATTTATGATTTTCCAGTTTTCCTAGTACCTCCACAGTCATATGATTTCATTCTGGGCACTTGGCAAATGACTTGAGTTTATGACCGTTGCAGCATTCATAGTCATCGTTTGCAACATTCCCTGATGACTTTCTCCAAGAAAGGTTAATGGGAAACCAGCAAGGAAGGCCGCAAGTCACTCCAATAGGTTGCTTGAATTTTCTCTCACTCATGGCAGTCACCTTGGCTCACATGTGCCCCATCTCACAGACCATCTGTGCACCTCCCCCCTTCCCACTTACCTGCCTGCTGGCCTGCTTGCAAGCTGCCTGGGACTTATTTAATGACCACAATCCTTGCCTAATGACAGCAACAGGAATTACTGGTGTTTCATTTGCTAGTGAAACAGTCACGTGATAATGTGCTTTACAACCTCATCACACAATGACAGTAATTTTGCTCCTAATTACTATTAGCAACTGAAGACTACCTGTATATGGGTTCATTTATTCTTCTTCCAAAACTAATGAATGTGATTTCCCCCCCATGGTGATTCACAGAGCTATCCTTCAGTGCTTTAACATCAAGGACAGATGACATGTGAATTGATGATGAGACATGTGTGCTTGTAATTTGATGGGTTTGAGGCAGAAGTGGGTTGCTCCCGGTTCGGTCCAGTCCAGCCGAACCAGTAGTGGTGATTCAGCCTGGATCACAGAACCGGCAGCAACCCAGGCTGACCATGCCCCCGAACCGGTTCCCTGGTCTCTTCTGCCATTGCAGGCATATTTCCGCATGTGCGCAGAATAATTAACAGTCAACTGTGCATGCGCAAGGAACTCACGTGATGTGAACCAGTACGAACCGGTACAGGAATTCACCCCTGGTCTGAGGATCTCTTATGTGGAGAATCCACAAGCATCAAAAACAGGGCATTTAGCAAAGCTGATAGATTGCTACAATATAGGTTGTCAATTTATTGTTGTGGTTCTATATTGCTCTGGGATTGCACAGGCATGCCATTTGGATTTTCTTTCTCTACTGCCAAATGTCTTCGCACACCAAGAATAAAGTACATACTGTAAAAACAACCATCCCCTACACATTTATATCAGGTAGCCATCAGAAGTTTGTAGGATTATAGAATTTTATGTTTTGGTTCTTGCACAAGAAAGGCTTCTATTTTTCTTTAGGGGCTCACATTTTATTTTCTATTTTTATATTTGCAGGTTGCATGTGGACATTGGCAGAAGAGGCAGAAAAACCTTTCGGCCCTTATTTTTTTGATGTTTCACAGAAATAAGCAAAAATGGGATACAGGAAGCGTTGCAGAGGTGTTTTGCAGAGGAACTCTGCCCTTCTTTTCAAAAGTGGGCTCTGAATTTTAATAGCCATGATCTTGTAGAACTCTGGGAAGTGTAAAAATTGGGATTGTGGGCCACCTGCAGTTCCAAAGCTAGGGATTTCCTATCAGCACTGTAATAGAAAGCTCACCCAAGATATTTTCTGTAATAGTAACTATAATAATAAAAGACCTCACGCCTGTGCTCTGCTATCACTCGGTGTCAGTCTGCTATGAACTCTGGGTGACGGGGAGCTGGATGGGAGTGGGGAATGGTATGCAGTTCGCTGAGACTTCCTGAGAACAGAGCTTCAGGATCAGATGGCTGGGAATGGTATGCAGTTGCATGCCATCCCACACGTTCTGAAAACTCTTCTTTGAATATAGAATAGAATAGAATAACAGAGTTGGAAGGGACCTTGGAGGTCTTCCAGTCCAACCCCCTGCTCAGGCAGAAAACCC
The DNA here is from genome assembly GCF_964273705.1 of Natrix helvetica. Classification (NCBI taxonomy): domain Eukaryota; kingdom Metazoa; phylum Chordata; class Lepidosauria; order Squamata; family Natricidae; genus Natrix; species Natrix helvetica. Next base: position 85,642,683 of record NC_138552.1, read on the forward strand.
TACACCACTTCAGACAAATGGTTATCCAACATCTTCTTAAAAACTTCCAGTGTTGGAGCATTCACAATAATAATCAAATAATTGGAGGGGGGGGGGGACAAGCAATGGGAAAGTCCTAAAAGGGGGAAAGTTATACTTGGAGAATTTGGAACATGTATTTCTGGCTTTGCTCTACTGTATTTCACTTGACCTTTAGTACACTACTGTATTTTTCAGACTATAAGGCACACCTTTCCCCCCCCCCCAAAAAAAGAGGGTGAAAATCTGGGTGTGTCTTATACACAAAATACAGCATTGTTGGCCTCCCTAAACCCCACCCCCGCGCATCCAATTTTTCTCAAAAATGGATGCGCAGAGAGTTTGGGAGGCCTGCAAAATGCTCCTGGGGCTGGAAAGGGCAAAAACGGGCCATTTTTTGCTCATTTTTGCCCCCCCCCATCCCCAGGAGTACTCTACAAGCCTCCCAAAGCCTCTGCACATCATTTTTTTCCCCAAAAAATGGGGCGTGGAGAGGGTTTGGGAGGCCTGCAGAGTGTAAAAACTTTTTTTTAATTTACCTCTTCAAAATCTTGGTGAGTCTTATACTCTGTGTGTCTTATAGTCCAAAAAATACGGTATATCTTTCTCAATAAATGGAGTCAGGGATCATTATTGCTAAAAGGTTCAAGTTGAGGCAGATCTGAGGGACAGTTGGAATGGCATACATAGTAACGTGATCTTGGATTTTCTAATTGACCTTCAGTCTGTAGCTATTGACGACTATTAAACTTGGTGTTAATATCCTAAAGAGTCATTTCTTTTAGTGGATATATATTAAGGTAATACCATAATGAGCAATATCAGATTTCACTTTCCAGCAGTGACCAATCCATTTCAAAAATTCAAAAGAATGTATTCTTTACTTTGCCTCACATTTAAATTTTACATTAGACATTTATTTATGTTGCTTAATGCATATTTTGTAGAGATACAAATTAGAGATGCAAATTTTGTAGAGATTAATTAAAATGTATTAATTAACCATTTTTCAGTGTTTTTCTTTGTGAAAACTGCCTCTTCTCCAGCAGGACTTCCCTGACTAAACTTAGCAGTTGTAGTCTTGGGTGGAAGTTACTTTTGAAGTAGTAAAAATCATTACCATGCTATTACTAGTAGCTAAGGATATCATTAAGAATGTCTTAGTTCTCTTTTGCAAAACCTTCAGCACTTTGGAGACTGCAAATAGGATTGCATTGAATTTTTCCATTCTACTTTCATAAAGGTGATTGAGATTTTTGATGTCTAAATGTTGTGTTTTCAGGTGTGGCAAAGTTCCCATAATTTTGAGTAAAACATATGATTTAATGGATCTACCTCTGGGAATATTTGTCTCTGACTAGATGCAAAGGAGGAGTAATTTACCGTGGAGACTAGGGATGGGAGACAGGTTAGTTTGTTTTGTATTTATTTCAATATGAATTTATTTAATTTCATATGGAATCCATTGCTGAATTGAAATCTGCTTCTCTCAAATTTGCATTTATTCAGGTTTTGCTGTGTAATTTCTCAATAAAAATAATTTTAAAAGTATGTTAAAAAAACCTCTTCACAGAAATACATATTTTCTTGAAAGTACTACACACACACACACACTCATACACACACACTACAGTGTTTGTAAAAATGAGACCAAACTGCAAACAAAAATGCTTGCCATGGTGCCTATCTTATGGAACAGCATCTCCTTTGATGTCAAGCTGGCTCCATGCCACCTATCTTTTTGCAAGTCCCTTAAGACTTGGTATGATGACAAGCTTGGCAGCCCCAAGGAAATAGTGAATTATAGAGATGGCTCCATTGTGGTTAATATCTGTCATTCTCTCCTTGCCTTTTTAAAATTGTAACTCTGATTTTTGTAATTATTGATTATTTTTATATTATTGTTTTTTTTCGTTGTGCACTATTCAGAATCATTATTTTGTGAGATGGACAGCTATTTGAGGAATGAATAAATAAACAAACTATGATACATCCTATCCATACTGCTAAAAGTCTGTTCTAATTCAAGAAGTCTTTAAAAAGGTAAATGTAAAGGTTCCCCTCGCACATATGTGCTAGTCGTTCCTGACTCTAGGCGGCAGTGCTCATCACCATTTCAAAGCCAAAGAGCCAGCGCTGACCAAGATGTCTTCATGGTCATGTGGCCAGCATGACTAAATGCCGAAGGGGCATGGAATGCTGTTACCTTCCCACCAAAGGTGGTTTCTATTTTTCTACTTGCATTTTTACATGCTTTCAAACTGCTAGGTTGGCAGAAGCTGGGACAAGTAATGGGAGCTCACTCTGTTATGCAGCGCTAGGGATTCAAACCGCCGAACTACTGACCTTTCTGATCGACAAGCTCAGCGTCTTAGCCACTGAGCCACCATGTCCCACAAAAAGTCTTATATCATTGAAATATGCAGACTTTATGTAAATGAGAAACCCACGTTTTGAATATAGTACAAATCCATATATCAGTTGAGACGAAGTGGTTTCTTTTCCAATTTGCATTAAATTCTGTGTCATTTTTACTTTAGAGATATAAAATTATCTAGACATTGAAGCATATTCCAATAGTTAGTCATTTTTCCATAGAAGAAATAGAGCATTCTTTCCAGTAAGAGATATAAAGTATCCTGGCAGCAGTTAGCATGTAAAAAGTTAATTCAATATGCTTCATGGGAATATATGATTCAATAAAGTAAGTAAAAATATCACAGTTGCAAAGGAAACTCAACTTTTAAGAGTTGTTTCATTTTAGTATGAATCATTTTCAAGGATTGTCAAGCTTTCATATCTGCCATTATGTATGACAGAATGACCCAACCTGATCGTACATTTCCAGAAAGTTTTAGAAAATGAATGATCCATTTTAATGATCTGGACTAGACAATGTGAATTTAATATTTTCCCCCCACTAAAATTCCCATTATGGCATATCTATTGCTGCATCTAAATTCTGTATCCATTTCATCATTCGGTCCTTAACTTACTGGGTTTCTGAGTCATATCTCACCCATAATTTATAAATAAGACCCAGCAGCTGCTCCAAGTTGTGTGTTAGATCTTCAAATTCAGTCAAATCTCTAAGTATTCTCTGGTTTCTTGCAATTCTTTCAGTACCGTATCACTTATTTGAAAATATTGAAACCAATTAGGGGAACTGAACCACTGTGAAGTGAGGGTCTCAGAAGATTTCATCTGTCTTATTAAAGATTAAAATTTGCAAAAACTGCATGAATTATGATATCTCCAGTGAGAAAATTTCTTTATGCTTTCCTTTTCATGAAAATAAACATTTTATAAAAAGGCAAGAGAGAGGATAAATACCGGCTAATCCTGTTCCAATATTTTTCTCAAACTTTCAATGCATTTCTTATCATTGCATGATCTCTTATCAGTTATTCATTTCTATTTGTATTGATCCAAAGTTAATTGTGCAGACCATCTGAAAGTCTTCCTGCTCCCACAGAGTGGGCACTTTTTCTTCTTGTGCCATATCCATCATTGGACCTTGGAGATCATGTCAGTGATCCTATTTTTTATCAACAGCTGCACGAAAAAGTGCTGTTGAGTTTTGTCCAAACAAATTCCTTAGATTTTGGAGCCGTGATGTTCTTCTTCCGCCTGGACCTTGTTTGCCTTTTTCCCTGGAGGATTAAGTGAAGGATGCCGTATTTTTCCGGGTGTTGCATCACATGTCCAAAATATTCTAACTTTTGCTTTTTGATGGTTTTGATGATTTCCCTTGGCTTTCCCAGGTGGTTTATCACCTCCTCATTTCTGATTTTATCAAGCCAATTTATACCTAACGGCCATCTGTAAATCCACATTTCAAATGCTTCTAGTCTCTTTAAGTGACTTTCTGTCAGAGACCAACTCTCCACTCCGTAGAACAAGATAGAAAAGATGTAGTATCTGACAAGCCTGAATGGGCACACTGTAAAAAAAACACAATCCATTTTAAGCAACTAGCAATTTAATACAATTTGATCAGCTTGTTCTTTCACTTGACCTGTACAATTTGAATTTAATTCTTTTTTTTTATTGGATCATATGTAAAGTAATTTTTTACTTGTTCATACAAATAATAATATAGTAGAATCTCGGGTCACAACCATAATTCATTCCATAACTTTGATCACGAACCAATTTGGTCGTGACCCAAACCAAATTTTGGAAATTTGGCACTTGCAAATAAAATGGAGTGGAAGGGGAAATTGACTGCAAAAAAAATTGTGAATTTTTTGGTTGGAACCCAATTTGGTCGTGGTCACAAGTGTTCATGATCAGAGATTCTACTATATCTTATTTTCAATATAGATTAAAGTTATTAGAACCAGAAAATTGAATCGTAGTAAAATATTCATTTTGTGGCTACATTTCTAGTTTTCCCATCTTGAAATGTCCACTGTTATATTTTTCCAGATCTGAGTATACTTATTTTTTTGTCAAACATATTCCTAAGAATTTTATGGTTTTTGCAGTAATATTGGACAATATTATTAGATACAGATGCGACTCTGTTAAATTGAATGTCAACTTTTGAATTTAATCTTCATGGTTCTGAACTTGACTCAGAACCATACTGCTGTCTACATTACATTGACATTGACTGTACATACAATATTATCTATGTAAGTTTTACATGTACGTGGTGTCGTTACTTTAATTCCTCAAATTTTATTTTCTTATTAACAGCAATACAAATAAAGAAGAAAGAGAAAATTCGTCTTGTCCCCTTCAGTCTAATACACTTGTGACAGAGAGTCATTGGCTATTAACTCAGCTTGTCATTGTTTAGAAACACTCTGTATTCATGTGGAAAAAATATGGCTATAATTCATCTTTTTCAAAACTAAAAGCATAATAGGCCATTTTAAATTATCAAAAGCTTTCTCTGCATCAAGAAAATAACCCAGTCATTTTTTGTTTTGTTTTTATGATTATTCTTACCCATAACATTCTGGTATTATCTTACATATAACTCTTTGGGGAAAAAACCAGTCTGGTTAGTCTGTATCCATTCTTGTTAGCTCATCTAAGAGCCTTGGTGGTGCAGTGGTTAGAATATAGTATTGCAGACTAATTCTGCAGACTGCCAGCAGTTCGATTCTCACTGGTTCAAGGTTGACTCAGCCTTCCATACTTGCAAGGTCAGTAAAATAAGGACCCAGATGAAAAGCACCATGAAGTGATCTATAAAACTAAGTACTATTTGTTATTGCTATCTGTATGTAATCTTTCTATCCTGGAAAATGAGTGATGATGAATGTATGAGATTCATAAAATGAGAAACCAAGAGGGCTCCAAAAAACCAATGTTTTATCAAATATGAAGTATAGCTATTTGACCTGTGCCTACTCATACTTTTTTTCTACATCATATGCCAAATGAAAATTACTGTAGGAATGTGGGAGAAAACAGCAATGGGGTGAATTTGGCTTGGGAAAAATAGTGGATTAAGGAAACCACCTTATGCCCTATTTCAGTGGGTCTCAACCTTCCTAATGCCGTGACCCTTTAATACAGTTCCTCATGTTCTGGTGACCCCCCAACCATAAAATTATTTTATGTTTTCTGTATTTTTTCAAAAATAAGTGTTTTCCGATGGTCTTAGGTGACCCCTGTGAAAGGGTTGTTCGACCCCCAAAGGGGTCCTGACCCACAGGTTGAGAACCACTGCCCTATTTTTATATATATCTAGTAAAACAGAACCCAATAGGGTAATGGTTAGATCAGAAGTTGTATTTCATCTTTTAAGATTAAAAGGCTGAGTAGGATAGCTCTGATTGACAATAATTTATATTTCCAGACCATATGGAAAGTGCCTGGCTTTGAGAGCTGTTTTTTAAGTCTAGCTTCAAAGGTGGTTTGATTTACTTATGTCAAATTTTATAGGATAAATATGGTTGCATAAACTGACCTGAAAAAATGGAACTATATATTGGAAAAAAAATGAGGCTGGAGACAGTTTCAAAAAAGAGTTCAATATGTATAGGAGTTGTTAGAAACAGAACATTGAGTCTTGGTAAAATATTCATTTTGTGGCAACATTTCTAATTAACCAGTTTTCCCATCTTGAAATGTCCACTGTTATATTTTTCCGGATCTGAGTATATTTATTTTTGAATAATTTTTGAAGCTCTTTAAGAATGTTTGTCATACATAATCTTAATTTAAGGACTTTGTAATTCTTGTTTCTTTTTTATAGATACATTTCCTGCTTCTGAGATTACCATTTGGGAGTTTCTATTATACCTCCGATTTCCTAGTATTTTCTAATTGCGGAATGCATTATGATGTCTCCATTGCTAGAAAAATCATATAAAAACTGAGAAAGCAGAACCGATGATTCCCCCCCAAAAATCTCCCTTCTAGGGAAGTAAGGATTTGTTACTGTGGATACTTGCTCTCTCTGCTATGTCAAAATAGAAAAACAATCAGTCATACAGTGGGGCAAAAAAGTATTTAGTCAGCGACCAATTGTGCAAGTTCTCCCACTTAAAAAGATGAGAGAGGCCTGTAATTGGCATCATAGGTAGACCTCAACCATGAGAGACAAAATGTAAAAAAAAACCCAAACTATCACATTGGCTGATTTGGAAATAATTTATTTGTAAATTATGGTGGAAAATAAGTATTTGGTCAATATCAAAAGTTCATCTCAATATTTCGTTATATATCCTTTGTTGGCAATGACAGAGGTCAAAGTTTTCTGTAAGTCTTCACAAGGTTGGCACACACTGTTGCTGGTATGTTGGCCCATTCCTCCATGCAGATCTCCTCTAGAGCAGTGATGTTTTGGGGCTGTCGCTGGGCAACACGGACTTTCAACTCCCTCCAAAGGTTTTCTATGGGGTTGAGATCTGGAGACTGGCTAGGCCACTCCAGGACCTTGAAATGCTTCTTACGAAGCCACTCCTTCGTTGCCCGGGCGGTATGTTTGGAATCATTGTCATGTTGAAAGACCCAGCCACGTTTCATCTTCAATGCCCTTGCTGATGGAAGGAGGTTTGCACTCAAAATCTCATGATACATGGCCCCATTCATTCTGTCCTGTACATGGATCAGTCATCCTGGTCCCTTTGCAGAGAAACAGCCCCAAAGCATGATGTTGCCACTCCCATGCTTCACAGTAGGTATGGTGTTCTTTGGATGCAACTCAGCATTCTCTCTCCTCCAAACACGACGAGTTGTGTTTCTACCAAACAGTTCTATTTTAGTTTCATCTGATCATATGACATTCTCCCAATCCTCTTCTGGATCATCCAAATGCTCTCTAGCAAACTTCAGATGGGCCTGGACATAGACTGGCTTAAGCAGGGGGACACGTCTGGCACTGCAGGATCTGAGTCCCTGGCGGCGTAGTGTGTTACTGATGGTAGCCTTTGTTACATTGGTCCCAGCTCTCTGCAGGTCATTCACTAGGTCCCCCCGTGTGATCCTGGGATTTTTGCTCACCGTTCTTGGGATCATTTTGACCCCACGGGGTGAGATCTTGCGTGGAGCCCCAGATCGAGGGAGATTATCAGTGGTCTTGTATGTCTTCCATTTTCTAATTATTGCTCCCACAGTTGATTTGTTCACACCAAGCTGCTTGCCTATTGCAGATTCAGTCTTCCCAGCCTGGTGCAGGTCTACAATTTTGTTTCTGGTGTCCTTTGACAGCTCTTTAGTTTTCACCATAGTGGAGTTTGGAGTGTGACTGTTTGAGGTTGTGGACAGGTGTCTTTTATACTGATAACAAGTTCAAACAGTTGCCATTGATACAGGTAATGAGTGCAGGACAGAGGAGCCTCCTAAAGAAGAAGGTACAGGTCTGTGAGAGCCAGAAATCTTGCTTGTTTGTAGGTGACCAAATACTTATTTTCCACCATAATTTGCAAATAAATTATTTCCAAATCAGCCAATGTGATTGTTTGGTCTTTTTTTATATATTTTGTCTCATATAGTTGAGGTCTACCTATGATGCCAATTACAGGCCTCTCTCATCTTTTTAAGTGGGAGAACTTGCACAATTGGTCGCTGACTAAATACTTTTTTGCCCCACTGTATATAGGAAGAAAAGTACCAGTATGTGCAATAGAGGGACTTGAATAAGTTGTTGTGGGAAGCCTGAATGTAATGTTTATATTGGGATATAAATTGATTTTTCTGCTGTTCAATGCCTAGTCCTAAATTGTCCCTGTTTTTGAACCACACAGGTAGTCCTCGACTTACAACAGTTCATTTGTGGCCGTTCAAGTTATAATGGTACTGAACATCTTATAACCGTTTTTCACCCATACAACCATTGTAGCATCCTCATGGTCACATGGTCATTTAGAGCAGGTGTGAAATCAACTTACCTTTGCTACCGGTTTGCAGGACCTTCCATGCATGCACAGAGTGTCAAAAACGACATGATGACATCCAGGTGGTTGGGCGGAGCCTGCTACCGAGCACGCCTGCAACGGTAAGTAGAACAGCGAGGGGGGGAATCCACCATATTTCCAACGATCAGCTGTGCCACGCGATTTATATTAGCTAGAAAGCAGGAAATCTGACAATTCTAGCTAATATAAATCATGCATCACAGCTGATAGTTGGAAATACCAGTTAACCCAAACCAGTAGCATTTTTTTACTACCAGTTCAAGTGAACCGGTCTGAACCGGTAGTATTTCGCCCCTGATTCAGAGGCTTGGCAACAGGTTCATATTTATGATGCTTGTAGTGTCCTGGAGTCACATGGTCACTTTCTGCGATCTTCTGACCAGCAAAATCAATGGGGAAGCCAGATTCACTTAACAACCGTGTTACTAACTTAACTGCAGTGATGCACTTAACAACTGTAGCAAGAATGCACGGAAAAGGAGGCTAAATTAACGTAACAACTGTTTCACTGAGTGACATAAACTTTTGGGCTCCATTGTGGTTGTAGGTCGAGGACTACAATGGATTAAGCAATCCATCTCAAATAGATCGCTAAACTCATTTACAGAAACGGGGGGGGGGAGGATGTTTTCTTGTGGTTTTGGATAACTGCCACCGATCCCCAGTTTGCACAATGAGACTGTCTATTAAAATAGCAAGAGGGGTCATTTATCACATTTCCTGCCTCCAATATTTATATCAGGTTAACTTAAGAGCCAGCCCTGATAAAATTAGTCTCCATTTTAAGCCACTAAGTATCCGTATCAAAATTACTAGTTGTTATTTCTAGCCTGAGAGGAGAACTAAATGAGAATTTAATTATTAAGAGAATTTCATTTCTAGCCAAAAGGGGAGACGGTGGGAAAAGAATGAGTTGGGTGGGGTTTTTTTCCTGACAGCTCTTCAAATCTATACCAACTGGTAGCAGAGGGGTGCTTGAAAATTGCTTGAAATACAGTATGTACTGCTAAATACCACTGGACATATATTCAAAGAACATTGCTATAAAATGCCTCTTTTCCTTGGACATAGCCTCCATTAGTAAGAATATATAATCTTACAAAGGTATGTACTGTATAGCTGGCCTCAAGGCTCTTAATATATCCCATTTAAGGAACAGAACTGTAATTCAGAATCATGAAATAACTCTCCCCTGCTATTTAATGGATGATTTATTAAGTTCCTCTTCAATGCTTATATTAGTCCTACATCTTCAAATCACTTTCTTCGGGGTGACAAAATAGTGTTTAGAAGTCAGTCCGAGAAAGGAAGGATACTGGTTTTGTTCAGCTAACTTCCTGCATGTAAATATTGTCTGGAAGAACAGAATTGAAACTTAAATTTAAGATGTATTTTCACTAAGGCTTTATAAAGATTGTGTGTTCAGTCAGCCTCTGGGTTTAAGGTTTAGGTCAGCTTATCCTCTCTCAGCTTATCTAGTCATCGGTCTTTGGAAACAAATTCATTCTTTGGATTGTGGCTCGCCAGCGGCCAGCAGAGCTGGCTGAAGATTTGGACAGTGAGGGGATTGGGGAGGAACATGGACCAATTCTGGAGTCTAGGGAAGGCTGTGATGAGGGTTCTGCGTCAGAGGCAGAGAGGGGGCCAGGACCATCTGACAATTATCAGCTGCCTTTGGAGTCAGACATCAGTGAGGCAGATGAACAGGTGGAGCCTGTTCCCAGTGTGCGAATGTGCAGAGTTGCCAGATGAAGTGAACAGCTAAGGAACAAGGGTCGACTTGGGAGTAAGGCCACAGGTGGATGGTGAATGGCCCCTCCCATAGGTAATAAAAGAGGAGCGAAAGGGGAGGGGTGTTTGCAGGAGACAATTAGTTCATTCCTGCATTCTTGCCAAGTACTGCAGCATCTGAAAGATATCGGCCTGGCCACTCTCCAAGCCTGATAAAGGCCGGTAATTGTGAACTATCTTGAAAGACTGTGGGAGAGGAAAGACTTTGCTGGAGAGGAATTAACTGTAAATTAAATAAAAGGGGTTTATTGGGAGGAGGACTTGGCTTCGTGCTGCTGGGGAAGCCTAGGTCAGAACACCTTGTCTCTTTTTTTTAGCTCCTTCCCCTTTGGTTAAAGCAGGGGTGTCCAAACTTGGGAACTTTAAGACTTGTGGACTTCAACTTCAAGCATAGCTGGCTGGGGAATTCTGGGAGTTGAAGTCCACAAGTCTTAAAGTTCCCAAGTTTGGACACGCCTGGGTTAAAGGATTCCTACCACGTACTGTACAGGTAGTCCTTGACTTACAACAGTTCCTTTAGTGACTATTTGAAGTCACAACGGCACTGAAAAAAAGTGATTTATGACCATTTTTCATACTTATGATCATTGCAGGATGCCCATGGTCATGTGATCAAGATTTAAACACTTGGCAATTGACTCATATTTATGACAACTGCAGTGTCCCCAGGTCATGTGACCACCTTTGTAACCTTCTGACAAGCAAAGTCAATAGTGAAGCAGATTCACTTAAGAACTAACGTAACACCTGTGGTGATTTGCTTAGCAACAGTGGCAAGAAAGGCCGTAAATGGAGCAAAACTCACTTAACAAATGTCTCACTTAGCAACAGAAATTTTGGGCTTGATAGAAGCCGTAAGTCGAGGACTACCTGTAATTGTATAGGTACGGTAGGTTATAAGGAATTAGCCTTTTATGGAGAAATGAAGCCCATTTGCACAAGAGGTCTCCACCTTACATATTCAGTGCTGTAACAATCACAAATTTTCTAAATTCATTTGTGATTGTTTTGCAGTGTATCCATTCCATAGAACCATAGTTTTGATCTGAAACAGCTACCTTCAAATGTTTTTTTTTAACCATACAGATAAGTTATGCATGACTAGAGTGAAGTAGAGAGCTCTGATACAGTTATTCTATGGTCAGATGCTAGAACTTACCATCCTAAAATTTTCTTTGTTGACAGCACTTCCAGGAAAATATTTGTCCAGTTGCCTTTCAAGACTCCATCCTGTCACTTCAATGGCACGTCAGAATGATTCGGATTCTGTTCATTTATCCTGAAGAATCCTACTTCCAACTAGCAGCAGAACTATGTTCTTGTTGTGGCCCACCAGTGGCCAGCAGGGCTGGTGGCAGACTCAGGCAGTGAGGCAGTTGGGGAGGAACATGGGCCAGTCTTCGAATCTGGGGAAGGTTCCGATGAGTACTCTGCGTCGGAGACAAAGAAGGGGCCAGGGCCATCTGACAGTTATCAGCTGCCTTTGGAGTCGGATATCAGTGGAGCAGAAGAACAGCTGGAGCCTGTTCCTGATGTGCACATGCGCACAGCGGCCATGAGAACATCCGACTCGGGAGTAAAGACACAGATGGGCAGTGAATGGTCCCTTCCATAGGAAAAGAGGAGCAAAAGGGGAATTTGCAGGAGACAATTAGTTCAATTCATTAGGATGAAGATCTGTTCCTGACTTCTTGCCAAGTAATTGCTGCTACAGCGTGGCATTTGGAAATTATCAGCCTGGCAACTCTCCAAGCCTGATAAAGGTCTGTAGTTGTGAAATCTCATGAAAGCCTCTTTGATGGAATTTTGCTGGAGAGGAATTCCCTTTAACCTAAATAAAAGAGGTTTTATCGGGACGAGGAATCTGCTTCGTGTTTTTGGGAAGCCTAGGTCAGAACAGTTCTGCCTTCAGATAACTCTACCTCATATTTTTATTGGCAGGGCATATTTTGAAGTGAGGAAGCAGCAAAGGGCCCAAGAAATGCTAATCTCTGATGCCCATAGCCTTTCAATGCATCAGCTGTCACACTTCTTCTGACAGATTGGCAGCAGTGGGGGGGAAATTCTGGGGAGAGGGGAGAAGGAGCCACCTCCTTATTGCTCACAATAAAAGATAATATATTTAGACTTATTCTAAATTATAATACCTTTCACAATAAGAAATTATAATGTCCTTCAAAATGGGAAATACTACTGATTGGTAGGTGGGAAAACACTGATGTTTTTATTTTAAATTGGACATAATTAATAGGCACAGAAAGAATTAAACAAACCCCCCACTGTTCACCAATTCTGCCTGCCCATATTGATGTGATTTTGCACTGCATCACATTATATGACATTTATAAATTCCAATACTAGAGTTAAAACAATGGGAATGTATACCCCCATTAAGGAAAAACAAACACCCTGCTTTCTCCTTTTCCATACAGAACGGGTCATTTCCCACAATCAACACCTAAATCCCGAAAAGCATCTTTTAAAATGGGGCATGGAAGAATACATGAAAGAGATCCTTTCTTTACTTAATAATGTTGCAAGTGGCAAATAAAAAGGTTATCCAAGTTGATTGTAGCGATTGGATCCTGTACTCCACCCAAATCAATGGTGGGATTCAATTTTTTTTTACTACTGGTTCTGTGGGCATGGCTTGGTGGGCATGGTGTGGTGGGCGTGGCAGGGGAAGGATACTGTAAAATCTCCATTCCCTCCCCACTCCAGGGGAAGGTTACTGCAAAATCCCAATGTCCTCCCGATCAGTTGAGACTTAGGTGGCAGAGAACAGATGGGGCGGGGCCAGTCAGAGTTGGTATTTACCTGTTCTCTGAACTACTCAAAGTTTCCACTACTGGTTCTCCAGAACTGGTCAGAATCTGCTGAATACCACCTCTGACCCAAATGTAATCAAGTCAATTATGATAGTTCCTATTATTGCAAATACAGAAATGTGAACAGGGGTACCATAGTTCTTTGGGGTTTTTTTAACTGAAAGACAATGCATATTTTTCCCTTCTGAATTTGAGTTCGCTCTTTTAAAGAAATCTAACATTAACCTTGTCTATCCTTTCCTTTTAGGTGAGCCCTTGTCCACTCAGCACTGGTAACATTTATCCTTGTGTACCCTTATAAATAACATTCAAAGCTTAATTATGCTAAATGGTAATCAAAAGATCTTTCCCTCCCCTAACTTCTGGGTACAAGGAAACTCATACTATTGAAAATTAACTGTAAGATTGAGTTGACTTTTAAAGGCTCAACATGAGCTTCTCATTAGCCTTATTATCATTTCTGAATCATAAATATGTAAATGATGAGTTTCACATGGGAGATTTAATTCTGTGCTCTTATTTCTGATTAGCTCGAAATACACTCTGGCTCTGTCAGATAATTGGTAACACTGCACACCAATAAGGCGTCTCCCTCTGCTTCATCAGAAGGAGTCGAAATTGGAGGAGGCAGGGCTGTTACAATTTGACAGTTTTGTAACAGCAACTTGTTAAAGTTTTAACTTGGCCATTAATATTGGCCATAAATTATTAATACAGCTTTTAATGCAAGAATCTTTTAATTAAAAAGAAAAGGAGCTCTGAGCCCAGAAAAGTACCCATGGGAAAGAGAATTTTTTTGGGCGGGGATGCAAGTACGCATTTGTGCACATGTGTCTTTAGGTATATTTACTTTCTAAATATACCTAAAATCATCTAACCAAGCAACAACAACAAGACCCGGACCCCAAGTTAATTTGAGTTTAACCCATGGAGTATTAGGAGCCAAAAGTTGTCCATTTGTTTGAAAATCCTAATTCTATTTGAAGTGTAGTCCTTCTGGCAAGGATTTTCTTTTCTTTGAGCAATGAAAATAAATATGTTTGTTTGAATTAGTAGAATAAACACCCTTGGGATCAAACTGAATTTTGGTTGTTCTTATTTGGTCAAAGTTTCCAAAATTAATAGTACTGTTTACTATTAGCAAGGAAAACTAATGTAGCCTACTCTACTTTTTTTTGTTATTAAAAAGAATTACTATGTAAATCCAGAAACTACTTTTCACGTCAACATATTATACAGGATGTATACTGACAAAATTTAGCATTGTCTTTGAATATTAATATTCATTTTTACAACATTTACCTTTTCCCATAATGTCGGTTGGATTTTCAACCACCCATCTATATTGACTTTTATAGATAGAATAGCATAGCATAGCATAGCATAGCATAGCATAGCATAGCATAGCATAGCATAGCATAGCATAGAATAGAATAGAATAGAATAGAATAGAATAGAATAGAATTTTCTTTTGGCCAAGTGTGATTGGACACACAAGGAATTAGTCTTTGATGCATATGCTCTCAGTTTACAAAAAAGAAAAAATACATTCATCACGAATCATAAGGTACAACACTTAATGATAGTCATAGGGTTTTTTTTGTTTTTGGAATTTTGTTGAAATGTATTTCTATCCACAAATGAAGGTAATTTCCTTCAAAAAATTTTTTTTACATTGAAAAGAATTCAAGAAAGACATGAAGTCTCCACTTTTACAAATTTCCATAAAAATCAATCAAATCAAATCAAATCAAATTTTATTTGATTAGCCGCAACCCTCTCCCGAAGGACTCGGGGCGGCGTACAATCAAAAAGATAAAATACACATAGGACACACATACATACGAAAAAAACAAGGACAATTACATTTGTGCATGGAGGAGAGTAGACCTGCAAGTGAAAGACAATAAACACAGCTAAAAACACAGTTAAAACACAGTTTAAAATCCCCTAAATAAAATTGCTGAATTAAAAACCCCTCAGGAGCGTAACGAAGTTATGGTTGGGCCAGGCCAGATATTTGAAAAAGGTGGGTCTTGAGCTTAACACGGAAGGAGCGGAGGTCTGTAGTGGTCCTAATATCCGGGGGGAGGTCATTCCACAGGGCTGGGCCCGCCACAGAGAAGGCTCTGCTCCTAGGCGCCGCCCCATGGCATTGTCTAGTGGACGGCACCTGGAGAAGTCCCTCTCTGTGCGAGCGAATAGGTCGTAGGGATGTATGGGGCAGAATACGGTCCCGGAGGTAACTAGGTCCTGAGCCATGGAGCGCTTTAAAGATCGTAATCAAAACCTTGAAACGCACTCGATAGACCACAGGAAGCCAGTGCAGCTCGCGCAGGTGTGGTGTCACATGGGAGTACCTGGTGCTCCCCATAATCACCCGCGCGGCCGCATTCTGGACCAACTGTAGTCTCCGAGTGCATTTCAAGGGAAGCCCCATGTAGAGAGCGTTACAGTAGTCCAGGCGAGACGTCACCAGCGCATGGGTGACTGTGCGTAGAGCGTCCCGGTCCAATAGGGGGCGCAATTGGCGCACCAGGCGAACCTGATGGAACGCCCCCCTGGCCACAGCTGTCACATGTTCATCCATGGACAGCTTGGCATCCAGGAGGACGCCCAAATTGCGCGCCCGCTCCACGGGGGCAAGTTGAATGCCCCCAATGGCCAGAGATGGAATTATCTGGTTGAACCGGGGAGCCGGAACCCACAGCCACTCCGTCTTGGAAGGGTTGAGCCTGAGTCGGTTGTCATCCATCCAGACCCGTACGGCTTCCACACACCGGGACATCACTTCGACGGCCTCGTTGGGGTGGTTCGGGGTGGAAATGTACAGCTGAGTATCATCAGCGTACAGGTGGTATCCCACCCCAAAACCACGGATGATCTCACCCAGCGGCTTCATGTATGTGTTGAACAGGAGTGGCGAGAGGACCGACCCCTGTGGCACCCCACAGATGAGGGGGCTTAGGGTCGACCTCTGCTCTCCTGCCAACACAATAAAAAATATTGGAGACCGTAGGAAGTAGATGAGATTTACCATAATTAATAGAATAATCAAATAAATTATCCAGTGGTTGCACAATATGAATAAATTCTAAGGTAGAAAATAATAATCTGCAATGGTGTAATAATCTGCAATGGTGTAAACGAGTCCCTTGGTGGAGAGGGTGCGGCCTATAAATTGAATTAATAAATAATAAATAAATAATGTACTAGAAAAAATGATGAAAAGGAACCTATTAATGTTGTGAGACTGTTGAAAAATACTACAACTGTAGATGTCCTCTAAGAAATATTTAAAAATATATATGGTTTGTGGTTTGTTCATGGAATATCTTGATACTTGTTAGATGTACATGTGCTTGTTGCATCTTTACTGTTTTTATTCTAATATATGAAGGAAAAGTTGGCATGAGTGAATGAAATAAACTTCAGGGAGTTGGTTTTCTAAGTGTACTAGGAAAGGTGTCTGTGGCAGAGGTGGGTTACTCCCAGTTTGGCATGGTTCAGCCAAACCAGTAATGGTATTTTGGCCTGGGTCACAGAACCAGCAGTGACCCAGGCTGGCCACACCCATGAACCAGTTCCCTGGTTGCTGCTGCCATTGCCGGCAAGTTGTATACTAGTGCGCACATGTGCACAGTTCACTGTAAATTGTTCCGCACACGCAAAGTGCGTGCGAAGCAAACCGGTAGTAAAACCAGGAGCAACCCACCTCTGATCTGTGGAGATTCTGTCATCTATGTCATAGTTGTTTCAAAGGTTCTTTTCCAACATTAATCATGTTGAAAAATATACTTACTCTGTAAACCACACAGAGAGGACTGTAAAGCACCATGAAGTGGTTTATAAGTCTAAGTGCTAGTCCTAGTGCTAGTTCTTTCTCCCAGATAGTATAAAATGATGCTTTTGCTGTTGTCATTAAAGTGATCAGCCACGTCTGGTATCTTTCTACAATGCTGCTGCCCAGTATAGGTGGCTGCTTGTTTTAATTGGGCAGCTTGGAATGACCTTAATCTCTTGGGTAACTTTGCTTTGAGTATACTCTTAGCCTACACACCCAGCAACCTTTGCTCCTTCTTTCCAGAAATATGAGCCAGTAGGGCAGCTAACCTATTTTATCTAAAATAATATTTTAACACACAATTTTGTCCGTGTGCTCAAGGAGTTGGCTGTATAGATGGCAAAAGGAATCCCCTTTGCCATCTATGCAGCAATCTCCTTGAGCACAAGGACAAAATGGTGTGATGGACAGTAGCACTTTTTAAACATACCCTTCAAACATCATATTTCTTCTTATATCTTCAGCGTAGTTATACAACAAACCACAGGTGAAAAGTTATGTTCATAATACATCATCTTTCTCATAAAATGATAAAGTAATAGGGTCCTGTTTTATTCTTACCCCCTCCCCTAATTTCAGCACGCACATTTTCTTCTTTGTAATCAGAGAGAGACCTGAACATATCATCTGTTTTTTAAAATGTCAGGTGAGAAATAAAACCACTTAACAGAAGTGGCCTACCTAGTTTTCAGCAAGGTCTCCTACTCCATATTGTTCAATAGAATGAAGAGAGAAAATTTTGAAAGGGCTTCCTGTAGCACAAGTGGGCCTCTCAAAATAGATTGCCCAGTGCCTATTTAGCTGTATTAGTAATTCTACTAAGAATACTTGACTTATTTAGTCACACAGTAATGTAGCTACATTACTATCTGTCTTCTAGTTGGATCAGAAGAATGATGACTCAGAAAGAAATGTAAAGAAAAGCTTCTTTTTTGAAAACTAGATGAACAGCTCTGAAAAACTGAGCTATTTTGACTCTTGAGAAAATAGCTCCCTCTGATTCATCCATCCTTGATTGCATCAATAGCTATCAAATTGAACATATCTTGTGTTGATCCATCCAGCTGAATTGAGTCAACCAGCTGAGTGCTAACCAGGTACTTTTTTCTCCTCACAACATATCCAGACCTTTGTTAATTAGTTAGTTGGTCGGTCCTCAAGAGAACAAATGGAACTCATAAGGTCTAATGGAATCGAACCACCTTATCCCAAATGACACTTCATCATCATATTATCTTGCTCTCAAAGTTCAAAAGGTGCTTTTTCAAAAGGCAACTGGACTTTCTGATTTTTTCTTTGAAGGCATTTTGCTTCTCATTCAAGAAGCTTCTTCAGCTCTGACTGGAATGGAAGGATTTATACTCCTTGCAGACAGCTGGTCATTTGAATTCTTTGAGTTGTTAAGGCCACCTGGAGGTTAATCTGTGTCATCAGAGTCAACTGAATAGTGCAAATGGGTGTGGAGCCTTCTCGGGATTATTGAAAGAGCTGTGTTGTAGATTGGATTTAGATGATGGACAACTAAGAGAACAATAAATGAAGCAACATTGTCATTCCATACATTGCAGGAACATCAGAAAAGCTCAGGAGGATCTTCAACCTCTACAACATACGTGCACACTTCAAATCCAAAAATATACTATGGCAGAAGCTTGTCCACCCTGTCACGATGTTAAAAAGTTTGCTAGGCCTGAACTGCCTGAATTGACACTCAAGAGTTAAACTAAGAAAGCTTTATTGCGCAGGTCATAAAACAAAAAAAGGGTTCTTATCTGAAAGTGATTTATTGCGCACGCGTTACACATTCCAAAATTCCTCTCTTCTTTGTTCGGCAGCCAACTTTGGCTAACGAAGCTTTTCATTATCAAAATGTAACCAATTAGTTATTTTCTGTTTTATTTTATTATTAAAGTTTGTTTATTAATTAGAATACTTTTAAAGACTTATTTTTCTCAATATCTCAAGAGATATGCGGAAGGGAATCAGCCACGGTCCATCGGTCTCTAACAGGGTGTTTTTTTTCCCCTGACAACTTGGTAGCAGAGGATGGTTGACAACTTGGTAGCAGAGTTTTGGCTTTTGATGACCAGCTGAGATGACTACAATTTATGGCTGTATTTTCCCTTCATGCTATCTAAAGATAACCGACTAAGCCTAATTAGCCATGTCGAAGAAGAGAAAGAAAAAGAAAGATGGGGCGAACACAGATGAATCAGCTTCCTCTGACAAAGAGGCTCCCTCGGACACAGAGAAGCAAGATCAAAACGTATTCCAGGAGCAACAAGGTGCCGAGCCAGAAATGGGGGAAAGAGTTACAGAAGGCAAGATCTACGGACTGAGGTCAGTAAATGTCCCTCATTATCAAGATACAATTAATGAACGGCAAAAGTCTAAACGGCAACTGCCGGCAGAGGAAAATTCCTCCCACGCAGAAAGCAAAGTTTATGAAATTCCCCCAGATGGTGAGCAAGAAATGCAAAGCTATCTAGATCAAATAGAACTGTTTGAAAAATATGCTAGGGAGGCGAGAGTGTGTTTTGAAGAGATAAGGCGAAGTAGAAGAAGCTCCCCCACTCCCAAAATGTCTGAGGACGCCATCTTGTCTTCTTCAAAACAACAGCCTAAGACACACCCCACAGAGTTCATTGGTCAATTAGAACAAAGAGACATGTACACGTCACCGAGGTCACGTGGTCCCTTTGAGTCAACTGAACTCCCGCATACGTATAGAAAGGAGAGGCAGCCAAGAAGTGAAGCTGCACTGCCATCTGCTGGCGGAGAAAAATTATTACAGCAAAAGATTAAGCAATTGGACCAGATTTTCAGAGATATGTCTATGAGTCCTTTAGAAGCCAAAACTTTGTCTCCAAAGGTTAAGTCTTCAATACCCCCTGGCGGTGTGGAATTCTCCCTAGATGGAAAAAGGCAAAGCCAGAGGCAAATTTGAGGAAGCCAATTTGATGTTGCCACGCAAAGGCCAATGATGCAACCCCAGCATCCCCTGGTTCAACAACCAGCTTTGCAACCAGAGCAACAAATTGTTCCTCAGCAGGTATTCACAGTCACCCCCTTGACTGGTGAGTCCAAATTAAAGGAGTCAGGAGAGAATTATAAAGCCTGGGTCAGTGAAATTGCGCTCTTGCTTCGAAGAGAAGGCACATATTCCATGGTTTTTGATCCTCCCCGTCAACCCTGGACACCTGCAATAAGAAACCTCGAAAACAGAGCTATCACGACTTTACTCATGTCAATGGAAATTGAGATCCAAGGTATCTTTCCACCTGATGCAACTGCCCAAGAAATATGGGCTATTTTGGAAGATTGCTACAGGCCCGTTTCAATTGAATCCTCATGTTTGCTCATGTCTGAGTTCCATGGTTCGAAGTTGAAACCTGGTGAACGAATTGGTGGACATTTGACCAAACTGAAAAGAATGAGAAGTGAATTGAGACAAAATGGCCATGTAATCGATGATATCCAAATGATTAGCATCATCATTAACTCATTGAATTATGAATGGAAAGATGCTGTTGCAAAGATTAACTACGTGCCTATTGCTCAACGCACAGTTAACCACGTTTGCAGACTTTTAGTGGAAGACGAAGCTATCAGGTTAGCTACCCCACATCTGCAACGGCCTCCAGCATCGAAGGCTCCAGCCAGACGTCCCTTCCGAGGAAGAGGCTACGCTCCAAGGATACCAAAATGCTACACCTGCAACCGTGTGGGACATGACACCCGGGATTGTCCCCAACGAGTTCCAGCTCCCGCCACGTACCAGCCCAGAGGAACAGATTCCAGAGGCAGAGGTAGAGGCGGAAGACAAGGTCGTCGTGGTCCAAGGCGTGATCCACAAGCTCCACTTGCAACACTGGCCATAACCAACGTTCCACAACCTGATCCAAAGTTCGACAGACGTCTTTTGTGGACTTTAGACAGTGGAGCAGCTGTGCACGTTACCCACAGAAGGGAACTTTTCACAGAGATGGGCGAACCAGAGCCCGAGTATCGAGAACTGTATTCCTTCACCAACCACACTTGCAAGGTTATGGGAAAAGGAACTGTTTACATTGAAGAGCTCGATACACACATCCCTGATGTTTATTACATACCTTCAGCAACCAGTAATTTGCTTAGTCAAAGTCACTTGTCTAGAGATTTAAAGTTCCAGGTTCACCACCTCGAAAAAGCAAGTTACTTAGTTAAAGATGGTGATATTGTTGCTGAAACCATGCTGATTGGTGGTGTTTATTACTTAAAGCCAAAGCCTAAAGGGCAAGCACAGGCAAGTATGCAAACTCCAAAAAGGCACAACGCAGACCCAGAGAGAGTTGTCCCAGAGAGAGAAAGCGTTACTGTGCCAAAGGCTCCTAAAGCCAACAAACAGAGAAAACAGAAACAGATTGCTCAAAGCAAGCCTGAGGGTCCTCATG
This sequence comes from Natrix helvetica, assembly GCF_964273705.1. Lineage (NCBI taxonomy): Eukaryota > Metazoa > Chordata > Lepidosauria > Squamata > Natricidae > Natrix > Natrix helvetica. The sequence goes on from NC_138552.1 coordinate 85,663,978, forward strand.
AAACTGTTAATGTTGAGAATTCACTAACTGGTAAACCTTTGCATTCCAGGTGTATTCACAAGTGGCACAGAAGATTGGGGCATGCCAGTTTCCGTGTTCTTAGAAAGATGCCGGAGTTCGCAAAAGGTTTGGATCTAAAGGGGTGTAAGGTGTTTTTGGATTGTGCCGTTTGCAAAAAGGCTAAATCCAAGGCGGCTCCAGTTCCAAAACACGCTACACGCCGGTCAACACGCATTTTTGATTTGGTACACACTGACATAGTGGGTCCTTTCCCACCAACACTTGGTGGCAGAAAGTATTTTTTAACAATTGTAGATAATCATTCTAGATATGGATTTGTATATCCTATGAGAGAGAAATCTGAGACCTTTCAGATCTTTAAAGACTTTGCAGCGTTTGTTTCTACACAATACCAAGTTCGCATCGCCAGAATCCAGAGTGACCGTGGTGCAGAATTCATGTCTCAGCGTTTCCAGGACTGGATGCGTAAGAATGGAATTCTTCATCAGACATCTGCTCCATATACACCGGCTCATAACGGAGTCGTAGAAAGAAGACAAGGGGTTCTACAAACCATGATGCGTTGTCTTCTAGAAGATGCCAATCTCAGTATCGCATACTGGGGTGAAGCAATCAAATATGCAAATTACATTGTCAACCGTACTTGGAGCAGTGTAATCAATCAAACTCCTTTCTACATGCTGTATGGCTACAAGCCTAATCTCAAGAACCTCCATATTTTTGGTTCATATGCTATGGTAAACACTCCTATAACTCAAGGACCAAAGAGACTAAGATTTATGGGTATTGATGATAATTCAAAATGGTACAAATTCATTGATACTAAACATGTGATTGTCATTTCACAATCTGCTAATTTTGAGGAAGACATTGACTGGTCCAGGATTCATTCCAATGATCCTGAAGTTTATTTTCCTAGAGATGGTGTTCCAGATGCCACGCAGCCTGATGACAATTCGCAGGCAGATATTCCTTCTACCAGTTCTTCACAACCTGATGTTCCGTCTTCTCAAGCCGCGGATGCTGATGCTAGCGACGAACGTGAGGACGAGGATGATGATGAAGAAGAAGAAGAAGACTGGTCTGTTGTTCCTAGACGCTCCAAGAGGGCCACAAAAGGAATCCCTCCACAACGTTATTCATGGCAACTGACAAAATCACCAGTACCTTTGATTTGCAACGTTACTCTTCCTCCAGAGACATTCACACAAATCAAACAGCTTCCTGATTCAGAACAAGACAAGTGGTATGATGCAATGCAGGATGAAATGGACAGTTTAAAGAAACTTAATGTATTCACACCTGCAAAACCTCCAGCAAACAAGGAAGTCATTGGCACCCGATGGGTCTACAGAATCAAGAAGAAACCGAATGGTGAGTCCTTATACAAAGCCAGACTGGTAGCTCAGGGTTTCGCTCAACGTTATCCTGAGGACTACACAAACACTTACTCACCAACAGTCAGAACTGAAAGTGTAAAAATTGCTTTAACCACTGCAACTATTCTTGGTTTAGAAGTTTTCCAATTTGATGTGGACACAGCTTATCTACATGCAGACCTAGATGAAGAGATCTACGTGAGAAGCCCTCCAGGATTCCGAAAGCAAGAAGGGGATACCTGGTTCCTGAACAAAAGTCTTTATGGTCTGAAACAGTCAGGTTTAATGTGGTATTTATGTCTTACTGACAAACTAAATTCAATGGGCTTTATTAAGTCCGAAACTGATGAATGCGTGTTCACAAAAAGATCTAACAATGCATATGAGATAATTCTTGTTTATGTTGATGATATTGTTTATATTGGTCCAAATAAGAAAATGAGTGAGATTTTTGCCAAAAGTTTGCAGAGATACTTCACACTAAAATCTTTAGGACACATTAGCACTTATTTAGGTGTTCAAATTGAAAAGACACAGAAGGGGTTTAGTCTTTCACAAGAAGAGAAAATTGACCACATTCTACATCATTGCAACATGAAAGATGCTAGCACAACAAAGACACCCATGCAAACAGATTTTCACAACTTAACACATGAACCAAGTCCTGAGTTCGAGGATCAAACACTTTATCGTTCAGTCATTGGTTCACTATTATACATTAGTAGTTGGACCAGACCTGACATCGCACTTAGTGTTAATCTTTTATCACGACACGTAGGTAAGGCAACACAATTTCATTGGTCATGCATTAAGAAGTTGTTGAAATACCTAAAACACACTAAACACATGAAGTTATTGCTAGAACCAACACACACTGATCAACCAAAGTTGATTTGTTTTGCCGATTCCGACTGGGCGAGCGACAAGAAGTCACGCAAAAGCACTTCTGGTTACATGATGTTCCTAAATGGTTGTCCTGTTTACTGGCAAGTGAGAAAACAGAGTTTTGTTTCATGTTCATCTACTGAAGCTGAATATGCTTGTGTTTCAGATGCTTGTAATTCTCTAACGTGGTTTGATGCTTTGATCACAGATATCTGGACACGTCCGATTCGACCAATCACCGTGATGGAAGATAATGTATCTGTTGTCTATATTTCTGAGTCACATTTTACAGGTTCTAGGTCCAGACACATTGACATTCGTTATCAAAACACAAAGCAATTAGTTAAGCAAGGTTTTGTTAAATTGCAATATGTTTCTACACATGATCAGATCGCAGACATGCTTAACAAACCACTTGCTGCAAATCAACACGAGTATCTGCGAAAGAAGATGTGCCTTAATTGATGATTTGATGACGTCAGCCCAGACTAGCAAAAGAAGGGGTGTCACGATGTTAAAAAGTTTGCTAGGCCTGAACTGCCTGAATTGACACTCAAGAGTTAAACTAAGAAAGCTTTATTGCGCAGGTCATAAAACAAAAAAAGGGTTCTTATCTGAAAGTGATTTATTGCGCACGCGTTACACATTCCAAAATTCCTCTCTTCTTTGTTCGGCAGCCAACTTTGGCTAACGAAGCTTTTCATTATCAAAATGTAACCAATTAGTTATTTTCTGTTTTATTTTATTATTAAAGTTTGTTTATTAATTAGAATACTTTTAAAGACTTATTTTTCTCAATATCTCAAGAGATATGCGGAAGGGAATCAGCCACGGTCCATCGGTCTCTAACAGGGTGTTTTTTTTCCCCTGACACACCCCAAGGATAAAACACCCATACACAAACTGAGCAATGTGGTATATGCAGTGAGCCATGTGCAGATCTGTATATTGGGGAAACAAAACAACCACTTCATAATCACATGTCACAACATAGGAGAATAAACTCAGCAGGACTAGATTCAGCAGTCCATGTGCATTTAAAAGACAAAGGTCACTCTTTTGAGGACAGTAAAGTTCACATTTTGGACAGAGAGGACCGCTGGTTTAAAAAAGGGGTCAAAGAAGCTATCTATATCAACATTGAATAGCCCCCTCTCAACAGAAGGGGAGGGATACAACATCATCTATCCCCAGTCTTATAACAAAGTCCTTTCAACGGTTAATTCCACACCCATTTGCACTACTCAGGTGACTTTGACGACACAAATAAACCTTTAGGTGGCCTTAACAACTTGCTAAAAGGATGTAAAGGACCAGCTGTCTGAAAGTAGTATAAATCCTTCCATTCGCTGCCATCCAGTCAGAGCTGAAGAAGCTTCTTGGATAAGAAGTCAAACGTCTTCAAAGAAAATCTGGAAAGTCCAGTTGCCACTTGAAAAAGCACCTTTGGGACAACTATGACTTGGATGACTGAGAAGCTCCACAAACATTGCTCACAAAGACAGCTGCAAATGCTTGGCAAGAGAAATTAAGCCAGCTCTGATTTATAACTAAGGAAGGACCTTAAGAACAAGTAAACAGTATTTTGCTACTATCTGAGTAGTCAATCAAGCTTTTTTCCCCCAAATATGGATTTTGGGGTTTTAAAAAATATTTTTTATCAGAAGATTTTACATAGATTTTTAAAAATGACAGAAACATAGAAGAAATTTTTAAAAACATAATAGAAAAAGTAGGAAAAAAGAAGGTAGCCAAAGAAGCTACTTCCAATCTTCTTTGCAGCTGTTACAAACATAGTAATTGCCATCTCCATACTGCCATATTGCATATCATAGTTTCCTTCTTCTCATATACAAACCTTTAAAGGAATAAATCCTGAAATCAGCAGTTTATTTTTATCCATTTTCAGCAAAAAGGCTATAAAGGGTTTCCAGTCTTTTATAAAAGTAATTATAGTTCCCTCCTTGGTCAAACAAATCAGTTTAGCCATTTCTGCAAGCTCAGCCATCTTCACATTCCATCCCTCCATTATTGGTGTTTCAGTAGCCTTCCATCTTTGTGCATATAATAGCCTTGCTGCAATTACCATTTCCAGTTAAGTGTCCATAAGTCTTAATAAGAAAAGTTCCTCTTTCACCTGAAAGTTAATTTTTAAAAGTCTCTGCATCACCTTCTGTATTTTTTATCCAGTCTCTTTTCACTTTTTTCAGAAGTGCACCATTCGTGATAAAATGTCCCTTCATCTTTTCACATTTCCAACAGTGATTAGAAATATTTTAATGCATCTTAGACAATTTCTCTGGTGTCACATACCAACAGCAGACCATTTTTTAAAAGTTTTATTTTCAATGGTAAGAAAGTGTGATTTTAAGACCTTTTAACCATACAAGAGAAGAGAAGAGACCTTCTCTTCCAATGATCCATTTCAACATTACAACCAATTTTAATTTTTTGTCCCATTGGCAGTTGGGTTTTTGGATGTTGAAGTATCTCTTACTAATGCTAAATTTCCCAGGAATTTATAGAAGTTTGCCTGTATGATTGTTCGTGGGAGCTTCACTACCAACAATTCAGCTAATATTTCAAATTTAGTTAAGAAGGCCATGCAGCCTTAAAAAACTATTTGGAAGAAATACTTTGGCTTTTATGCCATCACAACCTTACAACACATAAACTGTTTTCAATTTTTCCTGTGAACCTGAAAATGTGCTACTGTTTGAAGGATCTCATTCTTTAATGTGACTCTTAAAGCTGCCACAACTTTTGTTCAGGCTCACATGGAAATGGGAAAAACAAACCAGTAGCTTTAATGAATAGGAAAGAGAGATTGTGCTTTAACCAAAGCACTTCCAAAGAATTTTACAAGTCCCAAAGTGCTTCCCTCCCCCAAATGGCAACTGGACTTTCTTGGTTTTTTCCTTTGAAAACATTTTGTTTCTCATCCCAGAAACTTCTTTGGTTCACCAATGTCCAGTTTTATCCTAAGTAGGCTAATCTCTCCATGCAAGGTAGAATCTCGAATCTAGAACATAACTTTTTAAAAATACTTTTTATTGTTTTATATCATACATTCTATTTCTATGTTGAGCAGTGTGTTCTTTAGGTGTCCAAGGTGTTAACATACAAACAAACATATCATTTTATGTCTGAAGATGAAACTCAAGTACTTTGGCCACCAAATGAGAAGGAAGGACACTGGAGAAGAGCTAATGCTGGGAAAGATTGAGGGCAAAAGAAGGGGATGACAGAGAATGAGGTGGCTGGATGGAGTCACCAAAGCAATAGGCATGAGCTTAAATGGACTCCGGGGAATGGTAGAGGATAGGAAGACCTGAAGAAATGTTGTCCATGGGGTTGCGATGACTTGGATACAACTTTGCAACTAACAACACCAATCCATCTCTGTGCGCATTCCATAATTTTTTTGATTATAATATCATCTGCAGGAGTTTCTGGGTTTTTCCAACATTGTGCATATACAATTCTAGCTGCTGTTACCCTTATTATAGTTTCCTGGAAGCATGCCCAACAAAAATGTCTCAGGTTTCCAATCTATACATTATCTTGTCATATTTTCCAGCCATGTATATATTTAATCTAGAAAATAACTTGGAAGCCAATTGAAATGATTGAGAAATGGTAGAAAATGAATGCAGGATTTTAGAAGCCAGGAGACTCTGAGCTCTAGTCCTGCCTTAGGCATGAAAGTCAGCTGAGTGACTTTGGGCCAGTCATTCTTTTTCAGGCCACAAACGTCACAGGATTGTTGTTGTGGAGAAAATAGGAAGAGGGAGTATTAGGTATGTTTGCTGCCTTTAGGTATTAATAAAGTTGGGATAAAAATCCAATCAACAGATAAAATTCACTGTTTGAATATTGTCTAAGGCAAGAAGTTGTCTTGGATTCAAAAGTCACTGAAGTTATCTTAGCAACTCTCTTCTATTTGTTAGTCATAAGGAAATTGTGATGTTAAAGACATGATGAAATCAGTTTTAAGTATAACATAGCAAAGTGTGGAAGACCTAGTGACACTATCATAATGACACTAGTAAGCTTTTGGTGAAGACTGGGAAGAACTTTGCTACTTGTCTGTAATATATTGTCAATATTACTATGTGAAGGAGGAAATCGGTGCTGTGTTTTCTAAATATAGTAAAAAAAAGTGATGTCTGGAAATATTAAAACATATCACATACCATCAAGAGGGAAGGGAAGTCCTTATCCCCTCTCACTTTTTGTTCTCTTCACTGACCTTATTTGCAAACTTGATTTTGGTGAACACCTCCTAAAGTCAATTCCCAGGGGCAAAACGAGGTAAGGAAGGTGGGTGATTATCCAACTATCTGCCAGATATACCTATCAAATTATTCATTTCTCAGACTGCTTAAGGTAATTTAAATTCATAGCTTTTCAAACCACTGACAAGGCTTGCACACTGTGAAGAAAATGAATATTGTTAAGGGTTAAATGGACAGCTTCACACTTTAAATGCATTATAAATTCACCACAGGCTGTCTCTTCATGTGTGCTGCCTCCCCCCCCCCATTCTTTCTTATTATTTTACTTTTATAATCAAGGGTTCTTTGTAATTGTAAGCTGCAATGACATTTTGCATGACAAGAAGAGAATTCAAACAAAAGTGTCAAACATAAAAAAATGGGAACATGTACTACATTAAACACAAATTGAGGGACAAACAGGAGATTTTTAGTTTTATAATAGTATAACTGCATAAAAGTCAAAATGTATGTAACTGAATTCATAAAGTTCTGTATATGATATAATATAGTTGGTGAGATGTGAACAATAGCATCTTTGTTTGCAAGATAATCTCTACATCACAGAATCCATTTGCATAGTGTGAGTATCCTTGGGAGACAACTAAACTTTGGTTGCTTTTATGGTACACTAGCCAAAATATGCCACAACTGACCAGTATTGTCCATATCTATAATACAGAATGCTATATGTTTGCTGTTCTGGCAATCTAAATTACTCTTGCTGAATCTAAGCATTATGAGGAAGCTTGCTTGAGTAAAATTAAGGTCAATATCTGTGGAATCATAGATATTGCCAAGATGGATCTGAAAGATTATAATGTTGAATGTTTGTCTAATTTATTAGACAATTCTAGGTGGCTAACAACATGTAAAAACATTAACCAAAATAACATCAAAATAATACAAAACAAACAAACACAAAATCTGATCCCTGAAGTATAAACCCACCCACCATAAATAACCACATAATCCTCAACTAATTATCTGACTTCCAAGCTCAGGAATGTAGGAGAAATAACTGGTAAAGACCATGAATGAGGGAATAAATGAATTACAAAAAAGTATACAAGTTATGTGTTTGTCTATATGAAACTAAGAATAAATGGAAGACATAATATATCTGAATAAAAGTAGTCCAACCTTGAAGAGTGAAGTTGATTAATGCATCAAGGGAATATGTTTCTCATGTCTTTCATTTCTTTGATGTACTGTTGCCTACTTTCTCTCTGCACTTTGCATGATGGGAGTTGCTTTCTCCCAAAAGGCATAGAATGATGAGTTCATAAGTATGTACACAAGAAAAAATATAATAAAATTCTGGGAGTGAATTATGGAGTTCCTGCAATTGCTAAAATGAATGTCAGAAAATATGTATTATTGTTATTTAGGTTGTTTTGGGTGCATATGAAAATAGGAATACACAGATTGATGATAGCTCTACTTTACAGCTTCATTGACTGGTGATACGTTTATGCTTTAGGACAAACAGAATGAATTCAGTTCAGGACGACAAACATATTTTGTGAAAGAATATGAAAAAAATAAATAGGACAGTATGGAATAGGCTATTTGGAGACCATGAATAAATGAAAATAGTGACTCACTGGTGAATATCTGCTTAGAAAAATGCATGTTTCAGATATGCGGTTTAAGCATAACTTTATTCACAGATACAAATATCAATGGAATAACATAAAACTAAAACCATGTTTCATTTGATTGTTCATGAGGAAAGATTGAGAGATTTAGAGAAAAGGACCAAGGTCGCAAGAAATTCTGAATAGACTTATTTGTACTGCACTGCTTAGAGAAAGACATTCTGGTTCCAATTACTGTTGTAAGTGAAGGGCTGCCTTTAAGTGGGTGCTGAATTAACATGGATTGAACATAAAATGAATGGCCAATATAGAAGTGCTTTGTTCATACAAAAGGAATGAATGGGGAAGGAAGTCTCATAACAATATAGAGGAAGAATGAATTTGTCAAATGGAAAGAGAAGACCAAGATACTGTAGTTCTGTCTGGCTATGATTTGGAAAAAGAGAAGTTAGAAGTTTAAAGAACAAAAGGCAGTATATAAACCAGGTTATTGAACTGATGGAAGCTTGGTTGGCTTCAGTTGTGAGATTCAATTATTTTTACTAGTGGTTCTGTGGGCGTAGCTTGGTGGGCATGGCATGGCTTGGCGGACATGGCTTGGTGGGTGTGGCAGGGGAAGGATACTGTAAAATCCGCATTTGCCCCCACTCCAGTGCAAGGTTACTACAAAATCCCCCTTTCCTCCCAATCAGCTGTGACTCGGGAGGCAGAGAATAGAGGTGGCTGGGGGGGGGGGGGGGCAGACAGTCAGAGGTGGTATTTACCGGTTCTCCAAACTACTCAAAATTTCCACTACCGGTTCTCCAGAACTGGTCAGAACCTGCTGAATACCACCTCTGGTTGGTTTGTAAGGAATTGAGGTATGGAAACCCATAATGAATGGTACTGTTGTAAACTGGCTTTAAATGTATTTCCTTTGCTTTATGTTTCTCATGTCTTTAATGTGTTTGATGTGTTGCTGGTTACTCCTTTTCTGCATTTTGTATTATGTTGCTTACTCCTAAAGGGCATACAGTTCATAAGTATATATGACTGCAAGAAAACAAGTGAAATTCAGGGAAGGAGTTATGGAGTCCCTGTGCCTATTTATTTACAGCTTGATCAAGATATGCATGTGAGTGATAGTGAATTATTGACCAGTCTGTAGCTCCCTGGTTTCTTATGTTTCAATAATATCTAAAATTTGACACATTGGGTTTTTTTCAGACACGTTGGGAAATATAGACAGCCAGAGAGACCTCAAAATGGTAGAACAAAATATATTAGACAGCAAAAGAATCAGTAGTTTTCTCTATCCCCTCCAATAGTAAAGTAAGCTTAAATGTACAATAAGGAGACATTCAATATAAATCCTCTTAACACCCTGAGAATTACATAGAAAATAGAAGCCTTTGAAAGAAAATGCTTGAAAAATTGCAAAACATATTTTGGCTGAAACACTGTGTCCAGTCCAGATCTATAGAGTATTTGATGGCTCAAATGTTTGACATTTCTCACTGTGCTGAAAAAAAATAATGCATGAGTTTTGATTCCAACAAACCTGTATCCCTAAATACCTCAGAAATATAAGGACTGTTTTGATTTAAAGTCAAAGAAGAGATTAATAACACAATGGCTTATTGACTCTTGTACACTATATAGTCCAATAAATGCCACTCAGTAAATCATAGCCCAGGGCCTCTGTTTCTTATATCTTTCACCCAAAGGAAGCATGAAGGAAGATTGTGTATGAAATGTGTAGATGGAAATCCAGATTCATTGTTGGGCTTCAGAACACCTTATACGTGCAGTAGTCTATTTCTTTTGAACTTATTAATGAAGATTGTGGTAAAGAATCCTTTCTGAGGAGAGTTACCAACAGATCAGAATTAGAAATAGGAGTATGATTTGTTTAATGCACAACTTTCTGCTTCTCTCTTAAGCCCTAAAGGGATAGAATTAAACAAGACATTAGCTCTGGCCTAAACAAAAACCTAAGTATGTATGATGGATGACAGCTAACTGCTTACCAGTGTTCAGACCTTGTCATTTGCTGCAATTGACAATTGTTTGCTAAGTTCAAAACCCAACCAATTAAACAAGCCCTGAAGGAGTCTTTGAAAAGAAAACATTGCTCTAGATAACAAAAGACCAGCTATAATTTCACGGTGGTTTTAGAAAATAAAATGTGATTGTCGATAAGACAATGCTTTACTCCCCGGAGCAGTACAAAGAGGTTTTTTTTTATTTTTTTTAAGTTAAAATATTGTTTATTTCGTAAGAGGTTTTACTGAAATTAATACATTTTTTTAAACAAAAACACCACACCAGAGGTGGGTTGGTCCCGGTTTGGCCCCGATTGGCCAAACCAGTAGTGGTGACAGTGGGAGACTCCGCCTACCCACCCGGATGCTTCTGCAGGCTTCTGCACGTGCACAGCCAAACTGGTAGCCCCGGGATTGGAAACCCATCTCTACACCACACCCACACAAATATACCAGTGGAGGAAAAATACATAAAATCTCCAAAAACAAAACAAACAGCAAACAACAACAAAGGAAGAGATTTCAAATTTATCATAGGAAAGTCCCAAAGGTGCTTTTTTCAAGAGGCAACTGGACTTTCTGGTTTTTCTTTGAAGACGTTTTGCTTCTCATTCAAGAAGCTTCTTCAGCTCATCTTCTTGGATGAGAAACGAAACATCTTCAATGAAAAACCAGAAAGTCCAGTTGCCTCTTGAAAAAGCACTTTTGGGACAACCTTGACCTGGATGACTGAGAATCTCCATAGACATTTATCATAGGAAAGAAATAATAATTATTAATTGTGTGATGGAAAGGAAGGAAAATGGCTAGTGTAGTGTAATGTATTGTTGGTGGTGAAGGGATCAAGCTAAAAATCAGGAGACAGTGGATTCTAGTCCTGCCTGAAGCACAAAGCCAGCTGGGTGACTTTGGGTCAGTCATTCTCTATCTCAGGCCTAGGAAGCAGGCAACAAAAAATCACTTTCCAAAATTTTGCCACAGAAACTCCAGGAGCTAGTTCAGACAGTTGCCAGAGGTTAAAACTGAAAAAACCCCACATTTTAAATACAAATTAATCTAATCTTCTGCACAGTGGCATTGTGTAACAGAGAGGGTTTTTTTTTTTTGAACTGCAGGTGTATTGCTTTGCAATTGTGGCATAAGAAAAACAAGACAGTGGATGTTTTTATTTATTTTCACTATATACAGTAATGTTCTTTGCATTTACTCGATGTCAGGTTTCCTCCTCTTTTACTTCCTTGTTGGTCTCCATTTCCCTCCCCCATTTCGGGGTTTGACAAGAGAACGAGAGAAAGAGAGTGAAAAGAAATGAAGGGAGGGAGGGAGGGAGGGAAGAAGGGAGGGAGGGAGGGAGGGACTGGAATTTACTAGTGTAGTGTGCTCAACATGGTTTGACCTCCTCCTGGAATGGCTCAACTGAACCCCTACTGCCTCTCTACTGGAGGAAGAACATCTGGGAAGATCAGAGCTTCTTCACTTTCAGGCAATCTTCTTTTTCCCCATTGGGAATCTAGGTGAAGTCGTGGCTGTCCTGTACCAAATGAGAAACTGGGTGCCCTTCCAAGGACCATAATCCCCAACGTATAGACCAAGTTGACCAATGAGTCAACTTAAAATCCCAACCACAACAGCTCTGGTGGCTGAATGTAATCTGGATTGCCATGAGGAGGGGTTGCATTCCAGAGGAAACAGCGAAATTTAGATAGTTTAGTTAGGAGGAAGAAGGCCAAAGTTAGCTCTTTCCTAGAAGTTCTCAGTGTATCTTTAACGATGCAAGAGAGCCAGTTTGGTCTGGTGGGTTAAGGCACCCACCAGAACGTGGGAGACCATGGGTTCTAGTTCTACCTTAGCCATGAAAGTCCATCTGGGTGACATTGGGCCAGTCAGTTTTTCTCAGCACAACTCACCTCACAAGTTTGTTATTGAGGGGAAAATAGGAGGAGAAAGCTGTGTTAGATATGTTCGCCACATTGAATTATTTGTAAAAATAATGAAGGTGGGATACAAGTAAATACATAAAATTGCTTTCGTTTGGCAAGGTTTCTGCCAATAGATGAGGGAAATGAAGGAAACAGCTTAGAAGTAACTGTGTGTGTATGACAGGTCAGCTCATCAGGCCTCATGACAAATAAGTGAACTTATTTTCCTCTTCCTGTCATTCCTATGGCTGGCTCATGCCACAGCAGAACAACAGCCATACTAAGTCATTAATATCCACACACCACACGGAGAAAACACATTGAGGTGGATTTTTATGTTTTTTATCAATAGATAAAATTGCTTTCAGAAATGATTAAGCCATACATCTCTTGAAAAGTTAGAAATAGTACGACTTTTTCAATTTCTCAAAATCATTGTCTTAGGAGCCCCCCAAGCCTGATACAAGATTTCAAAAACAGCACATTTCTAAAGTTTGGACACATAATTTAACATGACATTGGCACATTTAAGATTAAAAACTTACCTTGTAAACCAATTTTTATATATTATAATATTATCCTCAAAGAACGTCAATGATTCACAAGAACAAATCATGAGTCAATGACACCCACATTTTTATATCACCAACATTGATTTTCATGCTTTCAAGTATATTATTTGGGGTATCCAGTATACTCAAAATAAGATCTTTTGATGCATCAATTTTAATTTTAAATCTATTGAAGCTAATTTAGCATTATTTAAGACCCACAACTTTCATGTTCCATTATTGGGTATTCCAGTTCTTTAATCCATGGACCATTTATCAAAGTTAATTTACTTTAAAAATGTTACTGAGGATATAAAAAAGATGTAGGCTTAATTTCAAACACTGATTTCATCAACTATATTCATTCCTTCAATTTCTCTAACACAACCAAAGCACCTAATGTTTACTGAGGAGTTAAATCATGCTTGAGTTGATTATATCACCACTGTTGTGAATTAGGTACACTAAACTATGAATTATGATCTCTGACATATTACTTGCTGTTTATATGTACACTATGAGCTTATGCACTGGAGAAAAATTTCTTGTGTGTCCAATCACACTTGGCCAATAAAGGTATTCAATTGAATTCAACTGAATTCAACTGAATTGAATTGAATTCTATTCTATTCGTCCTTATTTCATTTGAAGTCTAGAAAATTTTTGAATACATAGTCATTAGTTTGACTGGTCATTTAATGACTATATGAAATTATTTAGACCTACCCCCCACCCAAAACTATTAATTATAGTTTTCAATTTCAAAATGATGATAGTTGTATCCATCTGGAGTAATGTGATTGTATTTTGGGCACTTTGCAACCAGCTCACGTTTACGATACTTTGCAGAATTCCATGGTGATATGACTGCAATTTATGAAACCACCCCTCCCCTAATTCTGGCATTTACTTCCACTTTTTTTTTTTTTTACAAAAAACAACCACTGAAGAAAATTGATTTGTGTAATGATCACGGTGTTCATTTAACTACAGCCACAAAAATGTTGAAAAATGAGATTTCGTCACATGATGTCTCGACTTACTGCTGTAATAACTTCATGATTGTAATTCTGGGCTCAATTATGGTCATAAGTGAAGGACTACTTGTAATCGTTATGAAGAAATTGCTTTAAAATATGTATTTCAAATTCTGACCACAGCTTCCAAAACAATATTTTATCTCCTGTTTTAAAGTAGATTTTTTGTCTCATGTTTTAAAGTTAAATATGCATGAACACCAAAACTGAATACCCAATTTTTTTTTGACATTCCAGCCACAAACAACTCTGAGCATCATCGTTCTTCAGTATTAAATTCCACCCCAGATCTGGTCCCAGCATCCATTTTGTCATTTGGGTAGAAAAATATTTGGCCTCTAGACCCTCCACATTCCTCACCCTGGCATCAGGAATTTTCTTTGCCAGGAACTACATATTATAGATTTTTTAAAAAGGATAATCATCCCTAATTTTAAGTATGAAGCGCCACTCAGAATCTGGTCCCAGTGTCCATTTTAGCATTTGGGTTTAAAACATTGTTGCCCTCCCAGTCCCATATGTCTCTGATCCTGCCATAAAGAATTTTCTTCGCAGGACACAATATATGGTCAATTTTAAAAAACAGCAATCAGTACGCTTTTTAAGCATTAAATTTAACTCAGAATCTCATCTTGTCATCTGTTTTAACATTTAGGTGATAAAAAATTTGACCTCCCATAATCCTGGAATCAGGAATTTTCTTTGCCAGGCACAAGATATGGTTGATTTTTGAAAACAGCAACTATCACAAATAACTATTTGTTCTTTTGGAGCCTAACGGTTTTAAGCCATACAACAAAGTCAATAATCTTGGCACCAAATTTTAAACATCAAATTCAACCTAGAATCTCATCCAGGCATCCGTTTTACAAATTGGACCAAAAGAAAATGGCCTCCCAGATCCCTTCATCGCTGAACCCAGCATTAGGAATTTTCTTCACCAGGGAACAAATATGTTTGATTAAAAAAAAAAAAAACTGCAAGAAGCATCACTTTTAAAATATTCCACGCTGAATATTTTTCACTGGGCATCAGACATGGGCAATTTTTGAAACAGTAACCAGCACAATTTTTAAGAATGAAATTCCACCCTGAATCATGTCCCAGCGTCCCTTTTAGCATTTGGGTTGAAAAAACTTTTTGGCGTTCCAGCCCCCCCCCCCCCCCGACCCCGGCATCAGGAATTTTCTTCGCTGGGCACCAAATATGGTAGATTGTTATAAAGAGCAACCAGTACCATTTTTTAGCCTCAAATAAACCCAGATTCTCATCCAGGCATCCATTTTAGCATTCTGGTAAAAAAAAAATGGTGTTTTCCCCGGTCCTCCCATCCCCCGGTGTACTTGCCCCAAACATCTGGAATTTTTTTCGCCTCACATCAAATATGGTTGATTTTTATAAACAGCAACCAGAACCAATTCCACTCAAATTTGGCGTGGTATTTCATACTTGAAAATGGTGTTTGTTGCTGTTTAAAAATATCGACCATGTCTGGTGCCTGGCAAAGAAAATTTCTGATTTGGGTGACATTAAATTTTAAAAGGGATTGATATAGCAGCCTGGGAACAGTGTTGTTGGGCTGGGGCAAGAATTTACCATGTCTTCCTTGTGCTAACTCTAACCATCCATAATTCTTCTTTTCTCTTACATAATTTTTGTTTCAGGTTGGCATCCCTCCTTGAAATGCTAAGGGATTTTTGTCCTTTAAAATGTTCACTGTAGCTCCCTGAGTGCTTTCATAATGTGCAGAAACAGCTCTTTCCCTGAAGACTTTCTGATGCACATTTCTATAGAAATTTCTATTGAAAAAGAAAAATTAAAAAAATAACCTGGTTGGCATGCAAACGGAATCTGAGAAAATCCTCAAAGGAGCCCCATCAAATTCTTAGGAGAATGCAATTGCCTCAGTATTTGAAGAATGGATATGTCACTCACCAATCACTTCTCTAAGTGCTTTTCAAATGCTGTGCGCTACCCAAATTATTTTAATTTAATAACTATTTGTTCTTTTGGCGGCTAAAGGTTTTAAGCCATACAACAAAGTCAATAATCTTGGCGCCAAATCAGAGCATAAAACAAAATTCATGAGCCAGCAATAGCCACCAAAACTCACTCCAGCCCAAAGAAAAGCAAAAGTGTATCCAAAGAATAGTAAAATTAGAATCGGTGTGTATTCTAGCTGGTTAAGTTTTTAACAGGAAATCTTTAATTTGCCTATGAAATTCTCAGAGGAAAAAAATAAGCAGACATTCATTGCTAGAGCAATTAAGTTCAGCTACAGATCGTCAAGTGAAGACAAGAAAAAATGATAGTGTTTTAATAGCAAAAGGATGTGTTGAGAAGGGAGCAGAATCTATCCTCCCAAATAGTTATTTCTCCACGGACTTTTCTTACTATTGAGCATATTTCTGGAAGGAAAGTCAAATTAGGTACAAATGCTATTTTGACAACAAAATACAGACTGTTGAGCCATGGGAGATGATAGTACACTTCAGGTCCTTTATCTATTTTTTCTTTTTAAAAATGGCTTCATTCCCAATTTCATACAGGATTGGGTTTAAACAAATTGGCTTGCCATCATCACATCTCCCTGAACCATAAACTGCAGAGGCTGACAGATATAATAGAATGTTTTCCTATTAAACCAGAAAGGCAGAGCACAGTGTACTAAGAATCCTACACCTGATACCACATTTGCTACACATTCTTGCAGGGTTATCCTTCTCATATTCCTTTTTTCCTCTTCTTGTGACAGGAGCTTTAACTCCTATGAGAAGCAATTTAAAGCCTAAATTGAGCCGTGGTGGCGCAGTGGTTAGGATGCAGTACCGGGGGCTACTTCTGCTGACTGACTGCAATTTGGCAGTTAGAATCTCACCAAGCTCAAGGTTGATTCAGCCTTCCATCCTTCTGAGGTAAAATGAGGAGCCAGATTGTTGGGGACAATACGTTGACTCGGTAAACCACTTAGACAGGGCTGTAAAGCATAATGAAGCGGTATAAAAGTCTAAGTGACATTGCTGTTGCTAAACGATGATGGTGATGTCTTCCAACAAAAACTGATGCTCAGGGAGTAAAAGACTGAAATAAATATCCATATTGAAACAAATTAAATAAAATGCAATAAAACAGCATAATAAAGAATGGCTCTTAAGAAGTACCTATTTGAATAACAACAAAGAAACAAAATTAAAATAAAATCAGAACATTTGTAATATGCAAGGGTTCTTCTGAAAAAATCAGCAAAACCTATCAACTGTTTACAATATTCTCTGAACAAGAACAGTATCTTATGGCTAATGTGTGTATCCTTGCACTTGTCATATCCATTCAGTTTAATTTACAATATTGAATTAATCTCCCAGGGGGAGTGTTGTTGATTCCCTCCTCCCTTTGTGACATCAGCTTCACAATTAGGCATGAAACTTGTCACACAAAGAATAGTTACATAGAGTACATCCTCCCAGTTTAAATTCCAGAAGGGAGGTGATTCAGAAGAGAGGGGTTGGTCCAAGGACGGATCTGAGAAGAATTTTCCCATTGTCAAACTGACTAACTTTAGGGGATTGGCTTATTCTCCAAAAGCATCAGAAGGCAGGACAAGAAGCAATGGAACGAGGCTTATTAAAAAGCGATTCAACCTAGGAGTAACAGAAAAATATTCTGACAATAAGAATAATTAATCAATGGAATAGCTTGCTTCATAGAATTGTTGGTGCTCTATCACTGGAGGTTTTCAAAAGTAGATTGGACAACCATTTGTCTGGGATGGTATAAGGTCTCCTGTCTTGTGCAGAGGTTGGACTAGAAAACCTCTTAGATCCCTTCCAGCCCTATGATTCTATGTTCTAGATTATACTTATTGCCAGGAAAGGTAAGGATTAGCAACAGTCACACTCGAAGAACCCAAAGACTTATATATTACATATATTCTCTTTTATTTGAAGGATTAGCAGCCTTGAGTTATTTATTAACCCAGTAGACTTTAAATTTATTATTGAATAGATAATACTTATATAATTGTAAAATTTTTTGAAATGTCTATCGGAGGCAGCTCCAGGTCTCATGAGGCCTAGAAATTTTGGATAATCTCTTGCATAGCTTTGCAGTCTCTGAAAAAAGTGAGAAAGTATATACCATTCTCGCACACTTTTTGGAGGCTTCAGGGGCTGTGTGAGTGCAGAACTGTTTTATGCAACTTCCATAGAGACCAAAGGCTGGGCAAAAAGACATGGTGTGTCACCTGTGACACGCATGTCATAGATCATCATTATTGCGGTAGCCAAGGGAATGAAAAAAAGTCAAGATGGCCGTTACAGCAACTTGTTCAAAATCCTGTCCCTTTGTATGTCTATGGGATATCACATACATGTTCAAACGAGGTGAGATTTAAATAATCTTGATTTTTTAAAATCTCTTCCCATGGGCATCAGAGATAGCAGGAGAATGGTTTTCCTCAAAACACCCTTTAATATGGACATTATTTATTAAATATTTCAGTTGTTGTATTTCTTAGATGCTATTTTTTTCTTTTCTAGAATAATGAATACATAAAGACAATATACAGTATATCAAGGGAAATGTAAGAAATTATCCTAACCAGTCAGGATTTATGCAATGTCAACAAAATCATTGTTCCAGAGGTGACATTCAGCAGGTTCTGACCAGTTCTGGCGAACCGGTAGTGGAAATTTAGAGTAGTTTGGAGAACTGGTAAATACCACCTCTGACTAGCCCCGCCCCCCACCTATTCTCTGCTTCTCGAGTCCCAGATGATCGGGAGGGCAGTGGCGTAGCGTGGGTTGTCAGCACCCGGGGCAAGGCAAGTAATTTGCGCCCCCTAACCTGTGGCAACCCACGCTACGCCACTGGACTCGGGACATGAAGGGAGCTCTGAAGCAGCCGTCCTCCTTAGCAAAGCTCACAGCGCCCTCTATAGGCCCGAAGCAGAATCATTTTCTTCCCTCGGTTCTGGGAAAATAGGAAAAGGAAAGCCGCCCGAGGTCTTCACTTGCTCTAATTTAAACGTATCGCGTTATTAACATCCCTCGCCCTGCCCAGCAGTCTTCAAGAGACCCAGATCTGCAGAAGAAAACTTTAGCCCTCTTTCATGCTCTCGACCCCGGGGAAGACCTGCTCGCGTCTCTTTTGTATTAAACGTGGGAAGCGTTCCTCGGCTTCATTCAATTCAAATTCAGCCTTGAAATACATGCAAGTCAACAGCAGAGAGCTGCGAGTGCGAGCGCGCCCCCTCCCAGATGTTGCGCCCGGTGCGGCTGGCCCCCCCTGCACCCCCCACGCTACGCCACTGCGGGAGGGAATGGGGTTTTTGCAGCAACCATTCCCTGGAGTGGGGTGGGAATGGAGATTTTACAGTATCCTTCCCCTGCCACATCCACCAAGCCATGCCCACCAATCCACACCATGCCCACCGAGCCACGCCAGAACCGGTAGTAAAAAAATTGAAACCCACCCCTGCATTGTACATATAGATTTGATTAGGTCAGTGAGGGCAAATATTTCTTCTGAAGGACAATGGAAACCAAATGGCTTATTCCCACCACCCCTAAATGAGTGTTCAAAGAATTAAATATAGAGGGGTAACCTCTCTGTTACCCTCAAATACTTTTGGTTAAACTCTAAACAATTTTTAAAATTTAGAAAAAAAGTCATGTCAAAAGGATTGTGAGGAAGATTACCACATTCAAATGACACAGCATAGGACTCAAAACAGAGTTAAGAGGACAGATTCTATTTTGGCATCATGCTCAGGCCCATTGAACTGTAACATATATCAATCTTTGATCTTCAAGAAATTGTGTGATCAAAGTATTCACCATTTTGGATGGCAATCTGTACTAAAATCATTTGATTATAGTTCTGGAAGGAAAAGAAATCTGGCATATATGGCTTTGAACCTGTGTCACTTCAGATAATCAGTGTACTTTAGATTAATTGCATTTCTTTGAACTTAATTTCAGTCATGTTGCATGCTTCTGAACAGCCATCAGTCTCTAAAAGGCTATCTCAAATCCATTTTCACAGCCAGTAGTTTGCAAGTAGACTGAAAAACAGGAAGAAAACAGATTTTGTTAAAAAGTGTTGTGGACAGAATCAGTATTGACAGACTTCCTTAAATTATCTGGTAGCCAGTTGTCAGCTTGCTTAATTGGCAATGTGTCTTCCTCACTTAATATTGGGAATTTGTAATTACAAGAAAATAATACCATATGAATGTAGCTGCAGTAGATAACTAATTCACACACATTCACATCAGAAATATCCATGGTTTTGCGTTTGCTGGAGCCGAAGTTGCAATGAGACGATGTGCGATCTCAATGCCCTGAGATCGCAGTCGATACTTTTGCCACTGGGTGGTCCAAATGGACCTAAAGCATCCAGCAGAGATGGTGAACAGGAAGAATACGTCTTGCTGATCTCAAAGTCCCTGATTGATCCAAGAGAAGTTCTTCAAGCCGGTGACAAAATATCCAGCCATTTGGCTGATGAAGTCGGGGTGGCTCCAAAATGGAACTATATGGAAAGAGAAAGTGTTTCCAGTTGGTGAGGGATTTTTACTGTTTTAAAAGTGACTGCCTATAAAAAAACTTAAAATTAATTTAAATTGGAGAACAGAAGAAATAAGCAGCGGAATTAAGTTTTGGACAGTGAGTTATCTTACTTTTTAAATGCTATCTTCACGGATGGAATTTATGCAAGCCTTTTAAAATGAATGGATTAAGTTTCCTTTTTCTATTTTTTTTCTTTTACTATTCTCTGTAATCTATGGACTAAAATTCTCCTCTTTCATTACTGTGGGTGTTTTTCTAACTCATTTAAGAATTGGACTTTTTTTTAACTTGAAATACAAAAAAGATACAGAAAGAAACAAAGAAATTATAACATTGCAACACTGCTACTCGGAGGCTGGAGGTTTGTGTATTGGAAACGAAACACTTTTACTTTTTTTCACTGATTATCCTGGCTTGGCACTTCAAGATCTTGCAGCTTGTTTATAGAGAGTGATAAGAAGAAAAGCACACAGATGTTCCTTCAAAGTATATTTTTAACCAGAGAAAGGTGAAATGTTATTGTGAATCTATGCTTAATCCTGTTAAAACCTTCTAAACTAGAGCAGCTGTGTTTGTTAGCTGGAGATAATGGCACAATTTCAACAGCAGAAAGACGTTTTAAGTCTGCAAAAGATACTCTCAGAAATACAGAAATTATGAGATAAACGTGAGAAGATAGAGAAGAAGTTGGAAGACTTAGCGTACTTAGATTAAAGCAAAATATGATGAAGAAGTTGAAGATGGTAATCAAATGGAAAAAGTGGCAATTAAAATCCTAAAAATTGAAGAGGAAAATGAATATAAAGAAATTAAATTGCTGATATTTATGGTGATTGGTTTGTCTTTGAAAAGGGGAAGAGTGGAATACTGAAAGAGGAATTAAATGGAGGGGAAATCTACCCCAGATGGCAAGATACAGAAGAAGAGAAAACAAAAAAATTTATGGATTTAAAGAGAGAAATTTTATTAGCAATATCATTGATAACACTACCGACAATCAAAGATAAACTGATTAAAGAAGCAGAAGAAGGGCATCAAAATTATATGAGAGATTTTATAAGCAAAGAGTTGCTAAGAGGAGTCCATACAAAGTTGATTAAGGAGATGATTAGAGGACTGACACCACAAATGCAGAAGATATGAGACTGTTTTGCTACTGGAAAGATACAGGTTGATAGATGGAAGAGTATAATTTAAAACTAGCTAAACTTAGTGAAATTTAGTGACAATAGATATAGTCAAATAAATAGTTGATAATGATAATAATGTATACAATGTGTAGTGTTATGATTAGTAATAACTGGATATGAATATTGAGTGGTACCCATGAAAGGAAGATTAGAAACCCTTTAAGATCATATATAAAGGTTAATAAAAAAGAATTAAGTTAGATTCAGTTAAGTCTTGATTATTAGGGGGGGAAATGATATGATGCAGGATATAGTCAAATAAAGGAGGGATAATGATAATAACATATATATGTATGGGTACAACATAAGGAAATGGGATGTAAATTGTAAACAGTGATTTGGAAAGGATTAGAAAACTTTGTTATTAAATATTATGGATGTTTAGGACATAAGGATTCAGTGTTATTGGAGGATTTTAGAAATAGTAAATGAAATGCCAGTATGTGGTTATGTATTAAATCTTGGTATATTTTATGATGAAGGATGGTTAAACAATTATAGTCAAATGAAAATGGAGGTATGAAGATGGTAACACGTATAAATATCTGAGTTAAAATACTTGAGTTAATATGAATTATGCTTGATGACTGTGGAAGAGATGCACAAAAGTCTTTTGTAACCAACTGATACACTTTCTACAGTATGTAAAGAAGGAAGATTTTATGTGTTGGGTTTGTTTTGAAAATTTAAAAAAACTTTTATAAAAAAAAGGAATATCCATGGTTTTGTAGGAAATTAGCACCCAACCCTCTAGGAAATATTAAAAAGGCAGAATATTATGTTTTCCTGGATGAGAAAAGGAAACAAAAACATGTTTTAAAAGACAAAGCAGCTTTCTGCCCTACCCCTTCAGCTCCAGGGTGATGGGATTAAGACATGGCCCTCGGGACATGATAGGATTAGCCCTCTACCCATCTCACCACATGGCACCTGGGAAAATTACATCACCCAATAAGGTTCAACCAAGACTGGGACTCAGGACAGCCTACAGAGTTGCCCCTGCATGGCCCCATGAGAGTCTGACAACCAATCAGAATACAAGCTCAAATTCAAAAGCCCAGATAGGGTATAAAGCTCAGGCACTCTCGGCATCTCTGCCCCTTTTTTTCTTCACCCAACATCTTCAAGGCATGTTATCCTGTCCATCATTAAAACCATTTTTCCAATCAGCCTCCATGAATCCAGTGTTTTTTCCCCACTTGGAACTGAACCCAAGAGGACATTTCTTCCAACAGTTTAAAATCCTTTTTGTGGTGGGACAGAATTTGATGTAAACCAAGTTCTAAGTGCTAATAAAAAAGATTATCCTATAGATTTTCCTCCTTCCAATATTTTGAGATTGGAACTGTAACAGATAGAATAAATAATTTACTATGGGTCCATCATTTCCTTATTTCCTAAAGAAATACAGCTGCTGTATTCCACAAACTAATTTAGGATGGGCAGCTTCTTAGTCTGAAGTTTTACCTGTCATTCGAAATGCTTGGAGATAACTTTTTATACTTTCCCCCTATTTTTGCACTCTAAAAAGTACAGAGATTCTATGCAAAAACTGCCCAATCCACAGAGCAATTGGATATGTAGTTCAGAAAGCAGCCCAGCTCACTTGGTGATGACTCCAATGATAAGTTATCCTAATTTGCTCCCAATTCCTGAATGTTACTAGGAAATCCTAGAGCTTCATTATCTCATTATTCAGCAGGGAGAAAATGTAACAGTGTGGGTGTGTTAGGAATGGAACAGAATATGCAAAAAGCATTAGATAATTATGAGATGATGAAACTCCAAATTTCATAGAAACCAGTGCAGGGATTTTCATGTTGTAGAATTGAAATGCTAAAGTCCTCAAAACCTTCCTTCTTCCTACCTGAACAGGTGAAGCATATATGAAACCTGGGTCATTAATGGGGAATGAAATATGGCTCATTTCAGATGGTCTGCTGCAGGCTTAACCAAATTATACACCCCAAAGTGGTTAATATTCTGATCTTTCCCAAAATATTTCTTGTAGGGTTGGGCATCAGCTTCTAACACAAAGTAAAATGGGATAATTTGAAATGGTTAATAATTCACTTGTGACATATGGAGGTGTCTATTGCATCCTGTTCCTGATTCAAATTCTACTGTGGAGCTTCAGCTCTGGCATGCAATTCAGGAACTCAGTAGCATAATGAGAAGAATTTTTAAAATAATACCTTTAGTGCCTCCTAGCATAATAAAATACATTGGTAGGAAGGGACAATATCATATTTAGTAACTAAGAAATCTTCCCTTAAATCAGTGGTTCTCAAATAGTGGGGCGCGCCCCCCAGGGGGGGCGCGAGGCTCCGTAAAGGGGGGCGCGAAGGCTCCCTTTCCATCTGGGTGCAACGGCGGCAACGGTGAAGGCGAAGGCGGCAACGGCGGCGGCAAAGGTGGCAACGGCGGCGGCAAAGGCGGCAACGGCGGTGGCAAAGGCGGCGGACTGGAGGGTGGTTTTAAGCGTTCCGAAGGCTTCAGGGACCGTCCGAGGCTTCCCTGATGCCTTCGGAGCGCTTAAAACGACCGCGCCGCTGGAGCAACCTTGGCGCTTCGGGGACGAGCCCCGCCGAATTAGTGCCGGTGCAACAACGTGCCCAGTTTGGCTTCTGCCTGGCCCGACCCTCGCTTTTCCTCTGGCCGAAGGCACATCCTCTCTTCCAGGAGGGCCATGCCTGGGTGGTTGCCTCTCCGTCAGAGGAAGGCTTTGCTTCTGGGAAACAGAAATACGAGGCAGCTTTTCCACTGGGGTCTCTACATATTATAGGACTAGATCGGTTCTCAAAGGTTTTAGCCTGGGGGTCTCTTTGATTTTTAAAAAGTGATTGAGGACACCAAAAAGCTTTGATGTGTGTGGGTTATATCACTGATGTGTAGTATGTTAGAAATTAAAACCGAGAAATGTTAAAAATATTTATTTATAAAATACTCCGCCATCCCCCTGAAAGAGTACGGTAAACCATACTTTGAGAATCACCGCTCTAGATAAACCTTGAATTTCATTCTGTAGGGCCCTTGTTACCAATTTAAAAATAAGATATTTACTGCATTTCTCATCATTTTCTCACAGAATTGCGATGAATTACTTATGGATAAATGTTTATTGTATAAAATAAGAGGTGTTTAATAAGGATACAGTGTTATGCAGATGTGTACTTATAACAATTTTATAGACAAATGATACTATTTACAGTCGCGCGGGGGGCGCGAAATGTTTTCTTCTTCCTAGGGGGGGGCATGACAGAAAATAATTGAGAAGCACTGCCTTAAATCAAAGTGACTCCTACTATTAATGGTTGCTCCAATCCTAGCATCTTGGATGCTGATGAAGAGAAATTGCTAGTGGAGAGAAATGGAGATACTCTTAATTTAATTTTTTTGTTCATTTCTCTGCTTCCTACATTTTAGGAGAAAATACCTATGTTTCTTATCTAGCTAACTAGTTTAAGGACTAAAATACCTTTGATGGAAAAGAGGAATATGCTAATCCCTTAGTTTTCTCCCCACTCTCTTCAGGTCAGCTCCAATTTTTGGGGAGGAGATTTTTTTTTAAAAAAATTCTTTTGCATCCCACCTCCCTTTGCAATGACTCTGTCCAGAGAGTTCTAAGCACCCATCAGTGTTCCAGTTGTGTTTGCAGCTGGGAGCCAGAGCAAGAAGGAATGCCAGATAAGGGAGAACAGTGTGAGAGTGAGTGAGTGAGTGAGTGAGTGAGTGAGTGAGTGAGTGAAAGAGAGAATCTGACATGCAGCATGTGCCAGCACCAAGAATTTGTGTCCAGAGCAATTACCAAGACCTTTAATGATGTACAGCCTTAGATGATACCCAGATAGTCCTTGACTTATGACCACAATTGAGCCCAAGTTTCTGTTGCTGATTGAGACATTTGTTGAGGTTTGCCATTTTTTTACAACCTTTTGCGTGTTTGCAAAGAATGACCACATGGGGCGCTGCAACTGTCATAACTATGAGTCAGTTGCCAAGCATCTGAATTTCGATCACGTGACCATGGGAATGCTGCAACAGTTGGAAGTTGTGAAAAATGGTCACAATTCACTTTTTTCAGTGTTGTTGTAACTTCAAATGAACACTTTGTTAAGTTGAGGACCACCTGTATGCATATCAGTGGTGGGTTCTTACCGCTTCTGTGAGCCTCCCTGATGCTCAAGCTGCTCAGTGGAGTATTGCGCAGGCGCTGTACGCACTGTTCACATGCGTGGAAGCGCCAAAGACTTAAAAGACCAGTAAAGAGCTTGGGTGGGCGGGCCGTTCCATTCAACACCAGAATGGAACGGTATCCAGTGCTCCGGGCAAGCTCCGTTATGCCCATACCGGGGCGTACCGCCTGCAACCCACCACTGATACATAATGTGCACACACTCTCTCTCTCTCTCTCTCTCTCTCTCTCTCTCTCTCTCTCTCTCTCTCTCTCTCTCTCTCTCTCTCTCACACACACACACACACACACACACACACGGACACGGACACACACACTGATAACAAGGAGCCATATCAAAAGAGATCAATACAAAGGATCTGGTACTTAAGTGTAGATACTGGTAGTATAGGAGTACAGATAGATAAGAATTGCATAAATCTAAGCTAAAAAATGGATAGGTAAAAAATAGAACAAGTTGTCAAGCTAAGGAGATAAACCAATGTTAGGCTTCAGTGAAAATTACTCTGAATTTTAAAAATAAAAACATAGGACACCAGTAGAAGTTGCCAATCTAACAAACCAAACCAAACAAAATTGACTCAAACCCTATGTAGATATGGGTGAATCTATTCAGCGTTGCATTTTCCCCATGCTCTTCCTTAAATTAATTTTGTCTCATTTCACCACACATTTTAAATACATACATACACACACACACACACACACACACACACACACACACGAAAAAGTGCATTCAAAAGTCTGATTTTTTTTAAATGTACATTTTTCTTCATATAACTTAGTTCAAATGATTGATTGTAAAGTATATTTTGATAACTATCAACTAGATCCTGATGGGAACTTTGTGGGAACTTTTGGTAAGTGTAAACAGAAGGGGCAGTGAACTTGCTCTCTCAAATTGTGTGGAAGATACAGATTAGTGGATGAATGGGTGCTAAATGAGCAATAAGTTATGTAATGGAAAAGAACTGGACTGGGGGGGGTGCAACAGTCTGAAATTAACGCATCTCAAATGTTCTTAAAATCCTATATTTGTTCCCCTGTATTATGCAGCTAGAATATTCCCCCCTGCTGGTGAAAAGCCTAGACTATACACATGGAGAGATAGTCCTTGATTTACAACAGTTTGTTTAGTGACCGTTTAAAGTTACAACAGCACTGAAAAGAGGGGCTTATGATCATGTGATCAAAATTCAGACGCTTGACAACTAGTTCATATTTATGACGGTTGCAGTGTTCCGGGGTCAAGTGATATCTTTTGCAAACTTCTCACAAGCAAAATCCATGGGGAAGTCAGATTCACTTAACAACCGGGTTACTAGCTTATCAACTGAAGTAAGAAAGGCCTTAAACAGGGCACCACTCACTTAACAAATGTCTCATTTAACAACAGAAATTTTGGGCTCAGTTGTGATTGTAAATTGAGGACTTCCTATCCTTAACTAGGTGCCACAACTTGATCCTGACCAGATCCACAAAAAAACATTTTCAGGTTGATACTTCTGATTTTCCAGGCAGAGAATGATTAAAAATATCCTACCTTGCCCTCACCAACTCTAGCTGCTAGAAGTAGCATTATACAGTCTGGGAATAAATTATACATTTGTGGATGGCATTTCTGCTCTAAATAATTCAGTTACTTTAAATTCTCTTTTCACCTATAATTTATGAAAAAAGAACGCTCTTGACAGACAAAAAAAAAAAAAAAGGAAAGAAAAGCCCTACCAGAAATAAGATGAAAAATCAGGAAGATGTGGGGTGTTGTTTTTGAGAGAAAGTGAAGAAGGAAACAGCACCACATGCCAAATGCATTCCTAATTTATTCAGTGTTACAAAATCCTGTCAGCAGAGGTTGAACATTTTGAGATGAATGAGGTACATGATTCATATATTTAATAGCTTGTTTACAAAGTGCTCGTACCCATCTAATTTGCACAATGGGCCTCCCCCCCCCCAGCTCCCTCTGCGGTTGCTGCTTCTTGACAACTTTGCTGAAAGTGACAGTTGAATATTGCAGGCTTTGGGCAAATAGGCACTTAAATCTCCCTCCATCTTGGCCTTATGTGGAAGAAGACAAAGTCTGGGAAATGGAGACCATTTTAACATAAGAAAACTATGAGGAAACGTCTAGAGTCAAAGTCTTGGGCAGTTTCCCCCCACAAATTAGTGCTTCTTCCCAACTCAATGGTGATTCCACATTCTATATATTGCCATGTAAAGGCTATGATTTAAGTTGTGGATGGGTAACTATGGCTTCTTTAGGACCTGTGGGCTTCAACTCCCAGAATTCCTGAGTCAGGAGTAGGCAACTATGGCCCCTCTACCTCTTGTAGACTTCTGGGAGTAGAAGTCTGCAAGAGGTAAAGGGGCCATAGTTGCCTACCCCTGATTTAAATAAATTTGAGGTGCCAAAGTATACAACACTTTGGGTCTCTCTCTCTCTCTCTCTCTCTCTCTCTCTCTCTCTCTCTCTCTCTCTCTCTCTCTCTCTCTCCCTCCCTCCCTCCCTCCCTCCCTCCCTCCCTCCCTCCCTCCCTTTCCCTCCCTCCCATTTTTAATTAAGATTAGCAAGATGCGGTGCATGTAAGGTGTTACAAAAGTCAAGACAGTGCATTATCCTCTTCACAAAGCCCTTTAGCTTTTCTAGATATGCCATCCATACAAAGAATGAAGTAAAAAGGATGGAGACTTTGATTGTGGGGTAACAGCCACTATCTTGATTTTTTCCCCCCCACTATTTGGTTGTGGGTGGTGGTGTCAGATAGACTGGCCCAGACAGGGAAGTGAATGGATAAACTATATTTGACTTAATTTAATGAAGATGGAAATTGAGTGAGAGTTAGTTGTAATTAATGAAATACAGTTGACTTGATTACTCTCCACCTGTTTAATAACTTTCCTATCCACAGAGGCATGCACTGTGCTAGAATTCAGGTTGTATGTACTTCTAAAAAAAGTGTCAAAGCAGTTGTAGCATGTGGAATGGCAAGTAGTGACTGGAAAAAAAACCCCAACCAATGACCATTTTGGGGTTGCGCTACTGAAGCATGAATCTAATTGTTTATAAAAGAGAAGTCAGTAAAATCAATAATTTGAGATTTATTAGGAACGCAAACATATTTTTAATTAAAAAATAGTGGTGGCTTCATCAGAGAGTGACACATTAATAAAATAATGGGCTTAATGATTTGAACCCAGAGATTTAAGTAAAGTTTTAGTTTGTAGGGAGATGAAAATATCCTTTTCCCTTCTCTTGGGGAAGAAATGCTATGATTTTAGAAGTGTGATCTTACAATATTGGTATTGAATAGTGTCTCTTTTCTTATTCTCTTATTTTCTGGAACAGGGAACAAAACTATACCTGGTATAGAATTGTTTAGGTTGGGAATATTTTGTTCCAGGAAAACGCGTAATTCAATTACCTTTGCAAATCTGTGTCTCTTTGGTGTTACTGAGAAAATTACAATTATACAATTTGTGATAGAACCTATAGCAATGCCAAGACATTGTAGGATTCTCATTCTACTTTAAAAACCATAAAATGCCAATTTAAAATGGCAAAAATCAATTGAAGAATATCAGCAGGGTAGTCCTGCAAAAACAGTAGGCCCTCCCACTCCTGATCCTTGGCAACTGGCATTTAACAAACTACTGCCATACTTATCTTTAGCAGTCAGTGCCAGATTTATATTTCACAAGGCTGTCTTATTGTATTTTAGAACTGATATTGATTTCAGTTAATGCACCATGTAAAGAACAATTCTATTTTATCCATTAACTTCAGTGGTGGGATTCAGCCAGTTCGCGTCTATTTGGGAGAATCAGTTGTTAACTTTCTAAGCAGTTTGGAGAACTGATTGTTGGAAGAAATCTCATTTTGCTTCCCCCCCCCACTTTACAGGGCTAATTCTTTAAGGAAGAAAGGAAGGAAATATTCTGGTGTTGTTTCTAGCCTAATCTTTATCATCCTACTTACAGAAACTGCCTCTCTGGTTAACCTTTATTACATTGTAAAAGCTAAGGCAAAGTGCTCGACCTGAGTGACATTGAGTTGGCCACACCCACATAGTCACATGACCACTGAGCCACGCCTACCCAGCTGGTCATTAAGGCAGAGAACCAGATGTTAAATTATTTGAATCACACGACTGATTAACTTCATTAATGAACCAAGTTTTTGCCATTACAAATACTTCTATTTTTTTTTTACTAAAACTCCTTCCTTCCTTCCTTCCTTCCTTCCTTCCTTCCTTCCTTCCTTCCTTCCTTCCTTCCTTCCTTCCTTCCTTCCTTCCTTCCTTCCTTCCTTCCTTGCTTCCTCATTGATATATCTGAACTACCACTATCACCAACAGATCTGATACTTAAGATGTGAAATTATGCTGCAGAGAATTGTGAGTTTGATCTGATACTGGCAATCTTCCAAAGTCTTGACAAACATTCCTTATGCTCATAAGATACATTTATTACCACAAGGTAATTTCCGAATTCTCTCAGCTGGCAGTACTCCTTTCCAATTTTTCCCAAGTTCCAATGAGATATCAGCCTAGTAAGCATTTCAACGCGTGAACACGGGGATCTAAATCTAAATCCATCCTCCAGTAGCCAGACCCTGAGAAATCCTTTGTGTTAGAAATACATTTTCCAATGGAATCACTGAAGCTAAACTAGATTATGATAATAAGAATCTTATTATCAGATATGAATCATCATGTGAATCTTGGTGCATGGTGATTGCTCAGAAGTTGAACTAGCTACACATACTTTTTTCTAACGGTTAAATTTTGTAACCACACAATTCTAGTTGGCCACAATTAACAGACAAATATTCTACTCTGAAAAAGAGATTATACAGTGAGTCAAAATGAGATCCTCTTTCTTGTGTGTGGGATTCTCAAACGTTTTTTCAGTAAGCTTTGCTGGATAGGAATCAGACACAACCATTAATCCCATATACTCAGAGGATCCTTTGAGAACCTCAGACAGCCGTCATTCCAGGATATGAAATTTTCACTTTTCGTGCTGAGGTAATACTTCACGAGGCTAATTATCTATCCCTCAGTGGGCTTATTCTAAAGGGAGTTGCTGCTATGATGCATTACCAGCTCTGCAGGCCATTTTGGTTTATATAAGCCGGCCTGGCCTGTTAATTTTAACTTATTTTTAAATGTATTGTCTTATAAATTCGGGTTGTTGTTTTTTTGGGATATGTATTTAATTTCTTTTTAACTTTTGGGATGTGTGTTTTTTAATGTTGTACGCCGCCCTGAGTCCTTTGGGAGAAGGGCGGCATATAAATCCAATAAAAACAAAACAAACAAACAATAAATCACCAGATTTGAAAATTCTGAGATTCATCCTCAGATCATGCAAAATTTCACAACAGTCGGTTTAGCTTTGTCAAAGCACTTTCTAAAGCAAGAATGCTCCTCACACTTGTAAGACCAAAGTGGTGTCACCATGTTGCTTTGTTTTGTTTGGCTTCTGAGCCCCTCTTTCTCATCACTGGCTTTCTTCCATTAGGTGGTGATCAATGACAGAAAATGGGCCATTTTTTGATAGGTTCAGTAATAGCATGGAAGAAGGTTGATAGAATCCTTCCACAGTGCTCAGCAACTTCCAAGCTGGCCACCTTTAGTGAAAGCAAGTTAGCAAGATTTCAGCCAACACTGGGAGAAGAGCTAAGATAGGAGCTTTCTCCTTTCGTACAGACCTGAAAGGGTTAACATAGCCTTTCCTTCAGTAAATGAGCTTAGGTCACCTCTAAGGCCCAAATAGATCCATGATTTCCATGACTGGAAATATGCGGAAGAGGCAGTATTCAGCGGTTCGGACTGGTTCAGGTGAACCGGTAGCACCAACAATCAGTTGGCCCTGCCCACCCCGCCCCCGCTCTATCCTGTCCTTTATTTCCTGCTTTCTGGCTCATCTAAATCACGCTGCACAGCTGATTCCCCCCCCCATCATTGTTCTATTTACTGTTGCTGACTTGGAAGGTAAGCAGCTGATCTTCTAAATGCTCCATTTTCAGCGCTGTGTGCAAGCACTTTAGACATGCTCGAGCGCAAAGCACATGCTCATCGAACCAGTTGTTAAACCAGAAGCAGCTCACCACTGTGAAGAGGTATTCATCCTGCAGTGTATAGACAATGGCTAAAATGATGGTGATGTATTAAGTATACAGTGTATTCAGAAAGTGTTCAGACGCCCTTCACTTTTTACAATTTTGTGATGCTGCAGCCTGATTCTACAGTGGTTGAAATTCATTTTTCTCTCTCATAAATCTACACTCAGTACCCCATCAGGACAAAGTGAAAACAGAATTTTAGAAATGTCTGTAAATTTATTAAAAAATAAAAAAAAAACTGAAGTATCACATTGGCCTAAATATTTAGACCCTTCACTCAGTACTTTGTTGAAGAATCTTTTGCAGCAATTACAGCCTTGAGTCTTTTTGGGTATGAGGCGACAGTCAGCCAAACCATATTATTATTATGGTTCGTTTTACAGTTCAGAGTAGATTTGGCATTTTTGTCTACTGAATGAGTCCTTCCCAAGGACTTGGGATAGGCAGGTGTGGATGTTTGATGGTGTTACAGATATCGATGCAGGATGCAAGCTGTTCCAAGTAAAGCCACCTTTTACAATCGACTGATATTGAATTTGTCAAGGCTGATGGCATCCAGTATTATTATTTTATTTGCAAGTACACAGAGTGCTTCTGTACCAGAGAACAAATTCCTTGTGTGTCTAACCATACTTGGCCAAATAAAGTATTCTATTATTCTATTTTATTGTTAAGTTACTTTGTCAGAGCAGATCTATGCCAGACAGCTCTGATCTATTGCAAAGGCCAGGTTCATAATCTTTGGATTATTATTGTCCATTCAGACTGACGCAATTCTTGGTGTTTTCTATCGTCTGTCTTAGCTACAACCTTGCTACTATTCCAACGGATGGATTCCATGGTAGTCATAGTGGATTTGCCCTCAATGGAGGTTAATTTCATCACCTGCCATCCAGGGGGTGGACTTCAAAATTTTTAGCAAGGGGTTCTCTGCCCGGTTGCTGTGTGGCTGTGGCCATGGTGGCCGTGGCCTAGTCAGCCTCCTGCACCATGGCAGGAGGGGGCATTTTTGCCCTTCCCAGGCTCTGGTGGCCAGAAATGGATCCGTTTCCGGCCTTCCTGAACATTTTTCATCCTCCCCAAGCCTCCATGCACACCCTGCACTTAACTGCATCCAAAATGGGCCATGTGGGGACTCCTAGGAGAAGCGGGGCGGGGTGGGTGGGACCAGGCAGGAGTAATATTTGGGGTTTCTTTGAACTGCACCGAATCTTAGCTAGCGGTTCTCCCAAATCCCTGTGAACCTCCAGCAGCTCACCCCCGCCCAGAAAAATGGAAAGAGGAGAGAGGAAAAAATAAAATAGAATAAAAGAAAAGAAGGCAGCCAGCTGGTTATCTTTCAAATTTCCTGCTTCTCTAGACTACTGGAGCACTTGATTACAGACTGTGGCATACAACTCACAGCATGCTTTTGAGCAGATGCAGTCCCAGCCTTTCAATTCTGGCGCTTCTAGGTTCACTTCTCCAACATGACAAACTGATTTCCTTTCACTTGATTTTGACCCTGTTTTTCCTTAACCAACACTTGCTACTCTTTGACCCTGACAACCTGGAAGCAATTGATTGCTTTTCCCCTTCCCGAGAAGGACATGGCATCATATTTGGGTCCACCTTTGTCCTATGTCTCTTTTGTTTTTTGGAATCTACCTTGAGATACATTTGAAGCACCTAGTAATGAGATCAGCCTCTTTTCCTTTTCAGCTTTCCCACCAAGGACCATATGACATGAAAAAACAAACAAGCCAAAAGGCAGAAAACCAATTCTAGTTAAACAGTAAATGAATTCTGGCAGTATTTAAAATGCAAATGTATATACTCATATTTGAGTTTTTCCCCCTACTTTCTAAAAAAAAATATGTAATGAGGTGCAGGTGTTTCTGAGTCAATTTTGTTTATATGTCTCCCTGATTGGCTCCATTAATTTTTGTGCTAAAAAGTGGCAGCATGATGTTTTCTCTAAGAGGGAAAGGCAGGTGGTAGTAATTACTCAGACAGAGCATGCTATGTTTTTGTGGTTTGGGCATATTTCTACATTTTCTATTTATTACATATGCTATATGTGCATTCTAAAGGATTTCTCTGCTTCTTCTTACAAGCCTCAGCTTTTGCTTTATAAAATAACATCACTAACCTTGTTTCCAACTCATACAGTGAAAACTATCACCCTCTTAGCCTTAATTTGTGGGTGACACTTAGGCAAAGCTGTTATACGAAATATATAGGAGTTCTGAACCCTTCTTTTCCTGGAATCACACGAGAAATACTCTGAACATTCATACACTACCAGCAGGTGCAGATAAACTCAGAAGAAAGAACATTTGTCACCAACATAATCAGACATCATGAAGGTATGCTTATTTCAACCAGGAAACTCATCCATTGCTGTTATTAAAAGTATCAACCTTCTCATTTTCTCCTTCAGCATTCAATGTACCTTCAAGCCAGAGGTGGTATTCAGCCAGTTCTGTCAGGTTCGGGAGAACCGATAGCGGAAAACTTTGAGTAGTTCGGAGAACCGGCAAATAGGCTGGCCCCACCCACTCTGCCTCCCAGCCTCCCAGCTGATCTTCTTTTGTTGCCCTGAACAGGAGAATGGAACTGGAAAGCAGGTTCATGGAGTTGGGAGGGAATGGAGATTTTTCAGTATCCTTCCCCTGCCACACCCACAAAGCCACACCCACAAAGCCACCCCACACTCACAAAGCCATGCCCACAGAACTGGTAGTAATTTTTTTTTGAATTCCACCACTGCTTCAAGCCAATGCCTACTGCTGTTCTTTCGCAATGCCTTTGGAGGCAATTTGTGAGGAACAAAGAAATTCTGAGACCCATTTGCGACACAATCTCTCTTGCCTGCTAGAAAGACCAAGGTCATTCATTCGCTCAGCAGGGAAAGAATATGGCCATTGGAAGAGACAAGGATTATTGTAGCTGCGGAGGTCACCCAGTTTGAGAAGTGCTATAATGCATTCTTCATTAGGGTTTGCCAGTTCACATTTTGGAAATCATCCCTTTCTCATGGACACATTTAGGATTTAAGAAAAATCTGTAACTCTCCTATGTTTCCTCCAATCTTATTGGTTGACTTCTCCTTAGACAGTTATGCAGCAATATGAACGACCTGTTTCTTCTAAGAAACAAGGGTAGTGACTTTGGGGCTTAGAGGTCTACAATCATTCTTGGAATATGAAGGATTGGGCAGGTTGGGCATCAAATCTCAGTTATGTTTTGATCCATTTCTATGCTTTATGATAGATTTTCAGTTTAAGAATAAACTTTTTAGTCTATATTTGATCATAATATCTATTTATATACATGGACAATACTGCTCAAAAATATTGGAAACTAGAAGAATGATTGGAATTTTTTTTTAATAGTTCAAGAAATATTTTTAATAGATTGAAGAAGAACTTTGGTATCTATTATCTTGCAACTCTTTGATCTTTCCCCATAATTAAATCTAAAACCTGGAATACTAGTGCAAAAAATAGAAAATAAATTCTGCAAAGCAAAGACAATATTCCAAATGTATTTAGTTTCCAAAATTGGTTCAGGACACAAAATCATGCTTTTCTTGATGTCTTTTAATACTTTGATGTTCATTTCTTCTGATGTCATAGATACATCTATGTAAATGTATGCAAGTTTTCCTCTGTGATAATGTATGTTGTTTCATGAAAGTTTATGTCACAAGTATTTGGCAAGTTTTAAGATATCCTTGGATTCTTTTTATATTTACGGATTTCTTCAACTCTGATACACTATTGAGTTAGGCAAATACCGTATTTTTCGGACTATAAGACGTACCAAGATTTTGAAGAGGCAAATTTAAAAAAAATGTTTTTGCCCTCCCCAGCCTCCATGAGCACTCTACAGGCCTCCCAAACCCTCTGCATGCCATGTTTTTTTTTCTGAAAAAGGGGCATGCGGAGAGTTTGAGAGGCCTGCAGAGGGCTCCTGGGGGCCGAGGAGGGAAAAATGCAATGCGTGGGGGGTTTGGGAGGTGAACAGCGGGCCTGTTTATAGCAAAAAGCAGGGGGTGCACAGGGCGTGGGAGGCCTGTAGAATGATCCTGGGGGATGGGGAGGGCAAAAACTGAGCAAAAAAGGCCCATTTTTTTCACAAAAACAGGCCCATTTGCAAAAAAATGGGGCATGCAGAGTTTGGAAGGCCTGAAGATGCTCATGGGGGCTTGGGAGGACAAAAACAGCCCTGTTTTTGAGAAAAATGAGCCCATTTTTCACTTGATTTTGCCCTCCCCATCCCCCAGCAGCACTTTTCAGGCCTCCCAAACCCTCCGTGCGTCCATTTTTTTGAAAAGCAGGATGCGCGGGGTGGGGTTTTGGGAGGCTAAAAATGCTGCATTCAGTGTATAAGACACACCCATATTTTCACCCTCTTTTTTTAGGGAAAAAGGTGCGTCTTATACTCCAAAAATACGGTAATCTTTTTATTCAGACAAAGTTTTAAAAGAAGAATTGTTCAAAACTAAGTATATCAACTTGGGCACAATATGCCTGATGCCACCATGAACACCTATTGCGACCAGCCAACACTGCTGTGACTGTACATCTTTTAAAGTATTGATTTGAAAAATCCATTGAGGTTAAAAAGGTAACTCCTAAACCAATGCCAGAGTTGTAGGAAAAATTACAGAACTGCGCACAGGATTCCATTTTGTTCTAAAGCATATACTTTCTTTGCAAGTCATTTTTATTTGTTTCAACCTGGAACCTATAGTGTTGATGAAGTGAGCTACAAGCAGATATTTCAAATGTCATCTCACAACATCTTCTTTGCTTTCCTGGCATTTATAAAAGTTGAAAAAGTCTTCTGCACAGGAGCAATTCCTCTGCAAACCTTTCTTGTGCTTGCAGGTGCTAGTGGAGCCTATGTGAAGTTGAGGAAGTCTGTGAAGGACACAATGTCACACAATGCCACACAGCTGCTTCACTTCACATTTAGAAGCTAGGAGTAAAGGGGCTTGGGTTGAAGCTTTGTTGAAGCAAAGGCACCCTTCAATGATATACACAGCCCAATAATGTTTTATTGTTAAGAGCATTAATAATTATTATCATTAATAATTAAAGTAAAGGATTCACTTTCTCAAGCATTGCTCCCAGGTTGCTGTGATTGGAGCAGCTGATAGTATGGTGCTTGCAATGATGGTTATGATTTGAGTGTAGGATCTCACAGTCACTGAATCAAATACTTGTGCATCCTTGCCAAGGCACTTCAGAATAGTAGGATTATAAATAAATAATCACAAATAAAATTTTGAAGGAGTTGCTTTCATTTCTGTTTATCTTGAGACAGGGCATCCCAGAGGTTTGAATAGGAGACAGTACAAGTGACAGAAAGCTATGGCAGTATACTAAAAAGTAGAGACATCACCCTGCCAACAAAAATGCAAGGTTATGGTTTTTCCAGTTGCAATGTATGGCTGTGAAAATTGGACCATAATGTGACATAAAAACCCAATTATCAAATCCTCACAACACAGAGACAAGTCTGGTTCACAATTCAAAAAGGTTTATTTACAGAAAAATAAAAAGTGTTTGCAAAGGCGGCATCCAGGTCTTCTCCCAAATAGATCAAGTATAAGGAGAGCAAAGAATAGCATTCAAACAATACATTTTATAGATGCTACTCCTAAGAAACCCCCCCCCTTCCTGCTCATTCATTTACATCGTTTCTTTCGTCATTCCATATTCTAAAGGGTCAACTTGACATTTTCTTGAGAGGCCCCTCTCTTTTATTTGGTTTTTCTGGTGCCTTTCGTCTGAGCAGATGACTTTCTATCTAACTTGTACATAGGTGCCTCTAAACGACTTGGAATAGCAAAGGTTTATCTTGTTCTGTTTAATAAACACATTTTGCAGTTAACAAAAACAGTTACTTGTTACACATTTTGGGCAAGAATATAATGGCTAATACATTTAACATTGTAAAAGAATACAAAAGTCACCTTTTAGCATTTTATAAAAGAGTAACTTAGTATCATTTCCTTCTATAAGAAAGGCTGAGCACCAAAGAATTGAGGCCTTTGAACTATGGTGCTGGAGAAGACTCCTGTGAGTCCCTTGGACTGCAAGGCGATCAAACCAGTCAGTCCTAGAGGAGATCAACCCTGACTGCTCTTTAGAAGGCCAGATCCTGAAGATGAAACTCAAATACTTTGGCCACCTAATGAGAAGGAAGGA
Source organism: Natrix helvetica (assembly GCF_964273705.1). Lineage (NCBI taxonomy): Eukaryota > Metazoa > Chordata > Lepidosauria > Squamata > Natricidae > Natrix > Natrix helvetica. The sequence goes on from NC_138552.1 coordinate 85,701,962, forward strand.
CTCACTGGAGAAGAGCCTAATCCTGGGAAAGATTGGGGGCAAAAGAAGAAGGGGATGACAGAGATTGAGGTAGCAGGATGGAGTCACTGAAGCAGTCGGTGTGAGCTTGACTCTAGGGGATGGTAGAGGACAGGCCTGGAGAAACGTTGTCCATAGGGGTGGGCCGGACGTGACTTTGCAATTAACAACAACACAAGTGACAGAAACCTTATCTTCTAAATTAAAAATAACATGAATTGTCCTATCTGAACCAATGCAACCCTACTGTGCATTACATCATTTAGGTCTCTCATTAAGGAATGACAAAATCAATGATTGACAGATTGCTGGGAAAGGGCCATCTTTTGTCAAGATGGTTAAAGCAAATTAGGACCATCATTTCAGCACAGTATTATTAATTATTTTTGTTGTAATTTCTCTTTCCTAACACCTTCTTTCATTTTATCATGGATACTGTATTTTTTTCTATTTCTTTTCCTCCTTTTCATCAAACTCATTTCCTTTCTTCTTCTCGCTGAATTTAAGGAAGTCTTGTTTTTATTTTTGTGTCACTGGTGGCAAGAAAATTAGCATCTTGATGGAAGGCACTCCTTACAGAGTAGAGTCCCATTACAAAATTTAAACACATTTGCTGCTACTGTGGTTACACCCCCCACAACCCCAAAAGGGCAGGGGCAAACCTTAAAAGAGGTATAGCAATTCTGAGGTAATTTTATATCCTTTTTTGTTCCTCCCCTATGGATACCCTTAAATACCTCCTGACATTATCACAGGATGTTTCCTTTGGCATCCGCAAAAGGACATGCTGTGTGAAATTAATATCAATCCTTGTTTATCCTCATCACTCACTGCTTGTGCTTTAAGGTGCTCACTCCCTTTTTTTTAACAGGAACCAGGTGGCATGCTGCAAAATGGAACACAAACGGCTCACGGGTGATGTTTGCAAGCGAAAATTTTGCAGATTGGGCTTATTAACAGCATGGAATCTTGGCTAAGCTTTGAAATGCGGCCAGTCCAGTTTGCCTTTGATTCAAACATTTTTCTTCATCAACTATCTGAAAGGGGTTCAGATTGGCATAAGATTTTAAAAGTGGACAATTGGCATGTCTCCAAAGTTGGGGACTGATCAGCAGGAGCCAGCCTGCTCTGATTTTCAGCGAAGCTCCCTCAGTGGCCTCTCATGAGGGAAAGCTCTTTTTAGTTAACTGGTCATTATAGCAGGAAAACTGCATGAAGCTGCAACCTCCATCTCTTTTCTTCCCCCTCACTCTCAAGGCCTCGGGAGTGCCACTGGACAATTTGTGGCCCCATGTCCAGCCTGTTGTTTTGCAGGGATGGAGACACTTCCATCTGCATTATTCATAGCTGCCTGTATATACTGATGGAGTTGTTTGTTCTAGAAAATAAAGGAGGCAATCTTGTCATCTTACTGAGGCCTTGAAAGGGCATCCTTGCCAAAGATTATTTCAGCGGAAAGACCGGACAGGAAGATCTTTGCCAAGTTTTGCTTTTGTTTATTCTTCTACTTATTCATTTCTTAGATTTATATCTTAGCTATCTTCCAAGATTACAAATCAGCATTTGATAGCATTTCCTGTTACTTTTTTCCTCCGCAGCTCTCTGTGAAGTAGGGTAGATTAAGAGATAGCAGGTGCCCTAACATCTTATCCTGAACTTCCCGAATGAAAGTGAGTTGGAACTTAGAACTCTCTAATTCTAGAATTATATTTTAGTCCAGGGTCTCTCAATGCTGGCTGTGGACTTCTGGGAGTTAAAATCCACCTATCTTAAAGTTATTAAGGTTGAAACACTAGTTTATTCAGTACACTACACTGGCTATCTCTATCTATCTATCTATCTATCTATCTATCTATCTATCTATCTATCTATCTATCTATCTATCTATCATCTATCTATCTATCATCTATCTATCTATCTATCATCTATCTATCGTCTGTCTGTCTGTCTGTCTGTCTGTCTGTCTACCTAGCTATCTATCTATCTAGCTACCTAGCTATCTACCTAGCTATCTAGCTATCTACCTAGCTAGCTATCTAGCTATCTACCTAGCTACCTATCTACCTAGCTATCTACCTAGCTAGCTATCTAGCTATCTACCTAGCTACCTATCTAGCTATCTAGCTATCTAGCTATCTACCATTCCCTTCCCACTCTAGGGCAAGAATACTGTAAAATTCCCATTCCCTCCCCACCCCACTAACCTGCTTTCCAGCTCTGTTCTCCTGTGCAGGGCAACAAAAGACCCAGCTCATCACCTGGGACTCGGGAGACAGTGAATAGATGGGGGCGGAGCCACCAATAGAGGTATTTGCCAGTTCCCCGAACTACTCAAAATTTCCACTACCGGTTCTCCAGAAATGGTCAGAACTGTCTGAATACCACCTCTGGTGTTATTATAATGGGGCATTTAAAACCAATACAAATACAGTCCAGCTAATCCAGCTAATTGTTCCAGCAGAAATTAGCTCAGAACCTGTTCTGGTTCTGATTTATCACATACATTCTTTCACCTTTGTTAATCCTTGCTGTGGACATATTTTAAAGAGAAAAGATAGCATTTCAAAACCTTTTACAAAAATCTTTGCTTCTGCTTCTGCCAATGATCATTATACATCTCCAGAATTTGGAGGATCCCATTACAGGTAATCCTGGATTTACAATCATAGGTTTAAGGACTGTTTGAAGTTACAACGGTGCTGAAAAGCATGACTTCAGCCAGTCCTCGCACTTACGAGCATTGCAGCATCCCAATAGTCACATGGTCACAATTCATGCAGTTGGCAACTGGCATGTATTTGTGACATGCCTGGGTCATGCGACAACCATTTGTAACCCATTTGGTTTCTTGACCAGCAACGTTAATGGGGGAAGCTGGATTCACTGAACAACCGCATGACACACGACTCACTTCACACCTGTGGTGATTTGTTTAACAACTTGGGGGGGAGGAGTCACAAAATTGAGTGAAACTCACTTATCAATCACCTTGCCTATCAATTGACATTCTGGTCCCAATTGCAGATGTAAGACAAGGATTACCTGTATTGGGATTTTCTGTTTACTTCTGTTGTGGCCCGCCAGTGGCCAGTAGAGCTGGCAACAGAGTTGGACAGTGAGGAGGTTGGTGAGGAACATGGGCCAGTCCTGGAGGCTGGGGAAGGCTTGGACAAGGGCTCCTCATCGGAGGCATAGATGGGACCATCTGGCAGTTCTCGGCTGCCTTTGGAGCTCGACAGCAGTGAGGCAGAGGAACAGCTGGAGCCTGTTCCCAATGTGATCATGTGCAGACCTACCAGAAGAACAGCTAGGTAATCAGAGTTGACTTGGGAGCAAAGCCACAGGTGGATGGTGATTTGCCCCTCCCATAGGAAATAAAAGAGGAGCAAAAGGGGAGTGGGCTTTTGCAGGAAACCATTCATTCATTCATTCGTTTGTTTCAGGAGTGTGAAGATCTGTCTGTGAATCTCAGAGACTCTGTGGCAAGTCTTTCCTTGCACTGCACTACATTTGGAAAATATTTACATGGCAGCTTTCCAAGCTAGATAAGTTCTGTGGTCATAACTTCACCACTGTTTACCAGGACTTTGCTGAATGTGAATGGGAGGAATTCACATTCATTTAATAAAAGGGGTTTTGTTGGGACCGGGAATCTGCTTCATGCTTTTTGGGGAAGCTTAGGTCAGAACAATTTCCCTCTTTTTGTTTGCTGACAGGATTATTTTACGCTCATCAACCTAGAAGTAAATCTCCAAACACAATGATACTAAGCCTTATGTAAGACTCTATACACTTGCATTCTAAAACTTTGGTACTGTGAGCCTTGGGTCAACAATTCAAGAGTTTAGGATTAATCTTAGTTTCCCCTCTAAAGTGAATTTGGGTGGTCGCTTCTGTCTTTTGGGAAGACTTTGAGGCAATGTCTCCAGGAGTGAAACACTCCCCAAATGATGCAATGGAAAGTGTTTGGTCTAAAGGTAAATATTTTTCCTGTACAGTCATGCATATAAATCCAAACAAACAAACAAACAAACAAACAAAACAAACATGTCAGATTCTAGGGGGTGATACTCATCTCTGTTTCTTAGCCAAAGGAGCCAGTGTTGTCTGAAAACATTTATGTGATCATGTGACCAGACTTGGCACATGATCATGTGCCGAGGCACATGGAACTCTCTAACATTCCCACCAAAACGGTACCTATTTATCTACTCGCATTTGCATGCTTTAGAACTGCTAGGTAGGCAGGAGCTGGGGCAAGTAACAGGAGCTCCCTCGCAGGGCAGTTGGGTCTCAAACCTTCTCTGTCAGCTATCCAGCTCACAAGCTCAGCATCTTTAACTGGTCTAATGAACCCCTAAATGGGTTGCTTTTAAAAATAACATTTTGGTGTCTACTGTTGTCATTGGAGGACAAGGGGACAGAACACTTGGTCTAGTTTCACTTTCATTGAACCACTCTGTGAGATATCATAGGATTGCTTTGCCAGCCTGGGAAAAACCCTTTTCAATCTTTGTAGGGTTTTTTTTTTTTGTCTCCCATCCAAAAACAGAAAATCGCATTCCCTTTCAGCAGTTTCTATGGTTTTCACAAGATTAAGCAGTGCTCCCTGCAATTCATAATCAGTTTGCCTTTTTATAAAGGAAGATTAGCAGGACTACTGTAAAATTACGATGCATTTTGGAGAAAATTGCAACACGCTTAAGCTGATTTCTGGGTGAAAACACACAAGTCCTCTTCAGGGGAAAATGTAAGCAGATGGCGTTAGAGGCATCCCTTGTTTTCCCATTTATTTGTAAACAAATACTTCAAATTAAAAGCCACAATTGACCTCTATGACATTTAGAGTAAAGTAGTAGGATAATTTGGCAAAGAGAAAAAAGAAATGAAACTGGGGGAGAGGGGGAAATCACAGGGATGTAAGGTTCTCAATCAAATATGATCAAAATAAGGACAAAATAGGTAGTAGCTGTTTTGGGGTCTGGATCAACCTTCGGTCCTCAAAAAATCCTGAACTTGATCATGGTCTGCTGAAAACTCATACTGGAACGTAAGCAAGCATAGCAATTAATGCATACTGACTCAACAGACCACTAGATGGAGCTACCTCTATTGGCATCAAGTAGCCTTCTGGACTTCCATAGTCCACATCTGGCATCTTCTGGTATGAATCTCTCCTTGAAACAGGTTCTTGATCTGTTATTGCCACCATTCCTCCCACCATTCCTTCTTGATCTGCTATTGCCACCATTCCTCTATAACTCCTGGCCACCAGAATTGTTGTCTCAAATGCAGGCATTAGCTCTTTTAATGATGACTAATGTTGGGATGGGACACGTATCAAAGAAGTTTGCCTTGGCCCAGACAGATGTATGTTTATACCTGCAAACTACATCCACACTCTGAGGAATCAGGAAGTTCAGAAGGTTTCCCCCTCCACAAGTCCAATCTTTATATCACAAAAACTAGGATCAAAAATGGGGATAAGTTGCAGCTATGTATATTTTGCTGATGACATGATCATTTCAAGGCTGGAACAGTCTATCATACAGTGGTGACATTCTTCATGGGCAGCCACCTCTCAAAGAAGTTTAATTGGTTTTCCAGAACACTCCAGGGGGGTTGTACCAGACAATCCCAATGTCAAGGACTGGCATTCTCTATCAGGTGCCCTCCAATGGAATAGCTTCCTTCCTGACCCAGGGATGGGCCTCACCTCATAGTCTTCTGCAAGCAAGTAAAAATATAGGTGTTCTAGAGGCCCTTTGTAGTACACTTAAAAAAATAATGCTACTTTTAAAATTCTGCAATTCATAATTTCTTCTCCCAATCACCACTTTTTTCTTCTTTGCGTTCCACTTTTAATATTTAAACCCTACAAGCTGTTTAGAGCCTAGCTGATTTCAGGTGGTGAGATAAATTTCATAACTAAAGATTACTAAAAATAAAACCTATTTAGCTTAGACTCATTCATATGCACCCATTTATTCCTATGATCCAGGAGTGGCTTCCTGCCAGTTTTAACCTCTTCTAAGGGTTAGGGGTGCAAGGGTCTTGTAACTTGACAACTTTAAGACTTGTGTGCTCCAAATGCCAGAGTTTCTGAGCCAACATTTTGGTTGCTAAGCGCCGAGCCACTCCCACTCAGTCACATGGCTGGCAAGCCACTCCCACTCAGTCACATGGCCAGCAAGCCACTCCCACAAAGCAGGCCACACCTACAGAAGAGGTTTTTAAAAAAATTGAAACCCACCACTGCTATGATATTATCTGATAGTTTTTGTAGATATTGTGTTGGAGGCTGAAGCTCACTAAGTATGAGTATTCCTGTGAGTAAGAAACTGTCTCTATCAATTATTAGTAAAACAGGTTTCAAAACTACAGTAGTTGGGTGGTTGTATACATTTATCTAATAAATACACACATAACAAATGAATTCTGCCACTGATCATGAGTTTTTATTTTAAATTGATTATGGGTGCTTTGTTATGTTTGCATAGTGAGTATTTAACTTGTTTTTATTTGATGGTTTTTTTCCTGTGCCTTTTGCAGCTATGAAAAGGAGGGCTGCTTGGCTGGCTCTGATATAAACCAGGGGTGAAATCTAATATATATATTTTTGCCACTGGTTCTGTGGACATGGCTTGGTGGGGGTGGGGGTGTCATGTGAGAAATTGTTGTGGCCTATTTTTCCCACTGGTTCAGGCAAATAGGTAATAAAAAATGCTTTAAAAAGTGAAATGAAGAAGGTCCGGCAATCGGGCGGCTCACAGCTGATCCACGCAGTCATCGGAACCATTTTTTTTCATTTTTAAAGCATTTTTTTTTACTACTGGTTCTGGCAAATAAGTAGTAAAAAATGCTTTAAAAGTGAAAAAAAAGATTCCATGACAATCAGCTGCGCCGTGCCCACTTTTCCCACTTTTAAAAGTTCCCACTTTTTAAAGTCTTTTTTTACTACCTATTTGCCAGAACCAGTAGTAAAAAAAATTCTTTAAAAAATGAAAAAAAGATTCCGACAATCGCGCGGCATAGCTGAGTGTCACAGAACCTTCCCCCCCCCCCCCCAGTTTTTAAAGCTTTTTTTAAGCTACTGCTTTGGGCGAACCTTAGCATTTTTTGCTACTAGTTCTAGCGAACTGGTCAGAACCAGTAGCATTTCACCCCTGATATAAACTTAAAGGGCAAAGCATGCAACTATTAACTATTAAAAGGATCTACTTTGTTGGAAAACTCACCTACAGGAAGCCATCAACTAGGGAGGATTATTATTTCAAAGCTAACAGTTACATTGAGCCAATTGTCTCTTGAACTCAGTAGAATCAAGAGCAAGAATTCCAAAGTTAACTTAGATTGTTGATCAAAGGCAGTGTGAGTATGCACACATACTATATCAGGGGTCACCAATCCCCAGTCCATGGACCAGCACTGGGCCATGGCATGCCAGAAACCAGGCCCCCCAAACAAGCGAAGCCTCATCCATGGGATGCAGGGGGCGTGCAAAGCAACACTTCCTCCAGTCCGCAGAAAAATCTGTCTCCACGGACCCGGTCCCTGGTGCCCAAAAGGAAGATGGTTGCTACAAAATCTCAAACTATAGAGGAAATTGTCTTACACCCAATAAAGATAATAGAAAGGGAGACATAGATATCATCCAAATGTGAAGGTGCCACACAAACGTTCTTTGATATTTAATATAGTATATTTGAAAGATGAGAGGTGCCAAGTCTCTACTTGTTATTCTAACAAGATGATTACTATACTTTATTGTGAAAGAAAGAAAGAGGTAAGACGGTAACACAACGTATCCTTGAATCTACTGTTTATCTAAAGAAAGTATACATTCTAGAAGTATTTGAATTACTAACAACTCAGTAAAATGCCTGTTAAATGAACATTTACAAAAATATAAGAAAGAGATACACAATAACGTATAAAACAAACAGACATTGTGATCTCTGGAAATTTAAAATATATTGCTCACTAAGGTTTCGTTAGCCACTGCTAACATCGTCAGAGTGTAAAAGCCATTAAAGAGATACCTGCCTTTATACAATGTTAATCAATTTGGCCATTACGCACGTGATAGGCCCTTCCACCCGCCTCCCACCTGTAATTCGCTTTGTTGTTTTTACATCAGGCATGTTAATCGATGTTCCTATTCCTTCCTCCCTTATTGAACACAGCTTGGGCTGTTCCTCCCCAGGAAATAAGTAGCCACTTTGAGACACAAATCATGCACCAACCTGCACACTTAAAAGCAACATATTGAATCACAAATAAAACATTTGCAAAAAGCAATAACATTTCTTGTAATAAACATATTCTATAAACAATAAATAAATAAACATTCCCTAAAAATATTTTTTTTAAAATATATTCTATAAATAATAAAAAAATCCTTTAAAACCATTAAAAAACATACTCTATAAACAATAATTAAAAATACCCTTCCCTACCTAAAAGCCATTAAAAAAATCTATAAACAATAAATAAAAATTCCCTAAAATAATTTTTTAAAAATGATATTCTATAAATAATTAAAAAATCCTTTAAAACCATTTAAAATATTCTATACACAATAAATTAAAAAAACCATTTAAAAATATTCCATACACAATACATTTAAAGAAACCACTTACAAAAATATTCTATCAACAATAAATAAAATATTCTTTTAGAAAAATATTAAAAGCATAAAGGAAAAAAAAAACCGGGTCACTTACCAGCAGGCAGAATCAGCAGCTCTCCGATGTGATGGATGCAGGGAGCAGGCAGGCGACAAGGCAGCAGGTAAGCTGGACTGGACAGACAAAGGGACAAAACAGTCAGCCAGGTGAGGCTGGGGACTAGGGGGGGCAGGGGGGGTTGCAAGAAACGCCTCAGCCGAGCACCACGTGAGCCCGCGATCTAAGCGAGCTAAGGGATCAGTACAGATGTGGCAGGCCACTCTAGCTGGCTTTCCGCCACCGACGCCCACCCCCCTCCTTTCAGCGATGCATTGTAGGCCAGCCCATGGCTTTCGCAAAGGAAGTCCTTCCTTCGTGAAAGCCGCGGGCTGGCATACCCTAGCCTCCCGCTGCCGCTGCCACTCACCTCCTTTCGGCCACGTGGTGTACGCCAGCCCGCGGCTTTCATGAAAGAAGCTGAGGGAAGCAGCAATAGCAGCAGGGAAGGCCAAGCGAAGCGAGGACATGATCAGCAAGCAGCGACGTGACAGCTGTTTTGGAAAAGAGGTAACTAGGCTGTTCGCACCACAGTTTTAATCGGGCTCTTAGAAGCGGGCGATTGGTGAGCCAGCCAATCAGTGAGCTGTGGGTGGGGCTAGCATAGTGCAGATGGGTGGGGGGAGCGAGGAAGCAGCGACAGAACAGGCGGAGCGAGCAGGCAAACGAGTGGCAACCAGACGGGGCGAGCGAGGGGGCTGGGGCAGGCGTTCCGGTACTGTCCCACCAGTGGAATGGGTTCAAAAAAGTACGGTAGATTTGAGGAACCTCTTCTACCGAACCGGTTATAACTGGGAGCAACCCACCCCTGATCCCCACCCCCCTTTTTGCATATCATATGCTGCATTCTCAACAGAAAAGGGAAAAAAATGTAGGACTTTGATCACATGGTTGTGGTGGCTATTTTGATCTTATTTTATCTTTCAGATAATAAACATTCTATAGTCCATGATCAACTTCTCATAATCAGAACTATATTCAAGGAGCTTTCTGTGTACCCTCTTGCTTTGACTACAGTTTTCCTTGGGTCTTCGTCTCTTTCTATTCTCTCCTCAAGATCTGCAGGAGAAACTCTTTAAACCTTTTGAGTTTTGGAAGCTCATTTATCAGGCATAGAGCATAGGGTCTTCTTACAGGTTTTGTAGAATGAGGAGTGGAGTAGGGTAGGGTAGGGTAGAGTAGAGTAGAATAGTATAGAATAGAAACTTTAGTTCTACATTATTCTATATTATTACTATTTCTACATTAATCGGCATACATTAAAATGAAATTTCATTGCACACAGCTCTTAAAGGGTCACCACTTCCAATATACACTACATAACCATGACAGAATAAGTGAATAAATAAATGCAAAATTATGCATATACCCACATATATTACACGACACAGATAAACAACCATCAATCAGTCTATGTACTTCCTCAAGGACTTTTTTCCTGCTTCCCTCCTCCCTCTCAACTTTATAAGGGCATTGATCTAGAACTGTGATGACAAACCTATGGCACACATGTCACAGATGGCATGCAGAGCCATATTTGCTGGCACATGAGCTGTCAGCTCTGGTACGCAAGCATGCGCCGCTGATTTTCAGCCTTCAAGCTGATTTTCAGCCTTCCGGAGAGCCGGAGGAAGCCCTTTTCACCCTCCCTAGGCTTCAGGAAAGTCTCTGGAGCCTGGGGAGGGTGAAAAACAGGCCTAACGGGCCAACTGGAAATTTGGGGGTTTTGGCACGCCTTTACAAAAAGGTTTGCCATCCCTGATCTAGAATGTACACTCTAAGGGATTTGTTTTTAAATTTTTGGGCACTTCTGGTCAGTGACGTGCAGTGAGGTTTATGGCTGGTGAGGCTGGTGACGTCATCAGGAAGGCAGGGAATCGGACCACGTGTGCTGGAAGCTGAGGCTGCCTCAGCCTCCAGCACACGTGATCCCATTCCCCGCCTTCCTAAGCGTGCTCTGCCGGCTCGCGCTCCGCAGTCCTCGAAATTGACTGGGGAACGACGAGAACCTTCCTGCCTCTGCTGGACTTTGCAGTCCAGCAGAGGCAGGAAGGTTCTCATCGTTCCCCAGTCGCTTTCGTGGCTTCGTCATCTGGGAGTGCCGATAACATTTCTGCCTCCGCAGTGCCCGGGCGCGGCCGGGCGGATGTATATAATATTATAATATACTATATATATATATATATATATATATATATATATATATATATATATATATATATATATATATATATATATATATATATATATATATATATATATATAGTATATAATATTATATACTATTATTTCATGAAGAGAGTGAGGCTCTGCCTCCCTTGCCTCCCCTGACCGCACGTCCCTGCTTCTGGTTGTCCTCATGTTAAGACATCCTCAGAGCCCAACTAAACAGAATGCAGGATAAAAATGAAATAAACCAATAAGCCAACAACTCAATCATGTCTTAGCCTAACTACAGGTACTACATAAATCCGATTAATGACAGGTCTCGCTATTCCAGAAAGCATAATCATATTAGTCACTTCCCCTTTCTTTCAATTGTGCATTTCTAACTCTGCAGCTTTCACGTTAAATCTCCAGCTATTGTTGCCAAGATTGCCTGTTAGATAACACTGCTCTGATTCCCTATTCTGCAGACTCCTGGCTGATCATGTCAGTACTTGGAAATGAATTCAGGCCAGTTACACTGTGTGTGGTACAAAGCTGTCTACAATTGTAAGTGTAGGTGTTTCTAGTTCCGTTTTTATCTCATTTGAAATTGAAATATGTTTGCAATGTTTGAATGTGGGAAGATTAATTATCACCTATGTTTCTAGATGAAAAGCAGCAGAAAAACCCATCTCTGTTTTTAAGAGTCACGTTGTCAACAGTAAACCATAAAAGCTTTTCAGCCAGAAAATAATAAGAAACGAAAAGCAAATTTTATTGCAGGAGGAGGGAGGGAAAGAGGAAGAAATGGAACAAAGACATCATTTTCTCTGAACAAGAGTGAGTAAAACCTGTTCTTGAAATTGATGGAGCCCTTTGGAAAGACCTCTGTTATTATGAGCCATCTTTGGAAAGGTTTTTTTGATGGGCCAACTATTAATGTTGTCAGCTAGGTAAATACAGTTGATATCCCAAATGGACCAGTTCTTCTGCAGAAGGAAAGCATGAAATTTATTCACAAATCTGTCAAAGATAGAATACATTTCTTCCTGAAAACCTTTAGAATCTTCCCATTCCTTTTCATTTCATATTTTTCTGTTCCAGAAAAATATATACTTTAATTCTATTTTATCTGTTTAATTTATACACCATCACCCATTTTCTAAGGGAATCAAAATCACCAGAATGTTATATTGAAACCAACACTCTAGGTATCCAATTAATAATGTATTCTAGTAATTAGGATTATGTATAGCAAAAACAAAAAGGATAATTGTGGACAAGTCACAAGTATCGTATATCTGATTTATGTAATCTGATTTCCCATCGTGCGAGCTAACTCACTTGAAAAGTCAATCATGCTGGAAATGATCAGCAGAAAAAGGAGAAGTAGTCACCTTAGTACCTGTTGGATGGACACTACCTTTCCAGCTCTGTGGACCAGTAGTGATGGCCGATGATGGTGGGGGAAGGTGGTTTCACATGCGCAATCATGCATGCATTCTTCACATGCTTAATTGCTACCTGTTTGGACCGGTTTCCAATGGGCCGTGGATCAGTAATGGTCTGCAGATCAGGGGTTGGGGACCTCTGCTATAATGGATGACACTTATAATCACGGTGGATCTGAAGGAGCTGATGCAAGACAGGAGAAGGCTTGTCCACAGAAAGGCAGAGAGTTGGACCCAACTGAATGATTATTAGTGATGAATATCCTAACTCAATGTTGGAGGCTTTGGAAAAACAGTCGCTCCCCATTATAGAGGCAGTACTAGAGACTTGATGGTGGGAGTCCCATTGCCGAAGGAGAAATGAATAGTAGTGGGGGAATGGCCAGGGACCACGTGTAGAGGGAATTGCAGAACTGTGCAGGAACAAATAGGAGCAAAATAAAATTGTTGCACTTTACATGGCATCCAGCATGGCACAACTTGCATGGTGTATCTTGGCCCAGCACAAAGGGACAATGTCTTCTCAGGCTTTCCCATCCATGGCATGCTGACTGGGAGCACATAAATGGAGTTTTGTGAACAAACCTGGCAAAAATCTCTATATAGAAAAGCCAAATACCACTCACGAAATCTCCCAAACCGTAAAGCCTACAAACTTGAAATTTAGCATGTATGTTCTCCTTGGCTTCTAGGTGCTTGCTAAGAAAGGATTTTTCAAAGGTTGTCGAGAGTGTGGTAGCACGTCAGCTTCCCCAGTACCTGGATGAAGCTGTCTACCTGGATCCGTTTCAGTCGGGTTTCAGGCCTGGGTACAGCACGGAGACGGCACTGGTCGCGTTGGTCGATGATCTCTGGCGGGCCCGGGACAGGGGCTGTTCCTCTGTCCTGGTCTTATTAGACCTCTCGGCGGCTTTCGATACCATCGACCATGGTATCCTACTGCAACGACTCGGGGGGTTGGGGGTGGGGGGCACCTTGCTAAGAAAGGATTTTTCAAAATGACCTTCAGATCATCAGTATTTCTTATACAGTTTTATAGTAACATACATCTATGCTAAGGAGTTTAGACATTCTACTCCCCCTCCCCACCTGAAAGGAAAGCTATTCCAACTGCCAGCTGCCTTCTATGGGCATGGCTAGTGTATGACTCATGCGGCCCAAGGGCTGGAAGTTTAAATATTCTACTCCCCCTCTCCACCTGAAAAGAACTCTGTTCCAACTGCCAGTTGCCTTATATTAACACATTCTGATGCTAAGGAATTACACCTTCTACATTAATTTTCAACCTTTAAGTGTCAATGTATCAAGCCCGATCATAACTACTCATTAATTTCCAAGCATTAAGTGTCAATTTATCAAGCCTGATCACATAGTTTCGTAGCAAAGCACAGGTATCCAGCTAGTGTATATATGAGTGAGTGGTACGCATGACAGAGCAAGGAGGTTTTCTGACCTATTTGAGAAAGAAGAATTCCTCAGTGCTTAAGACCTGGCTGAATATGCACCATGATAGACCAGATGAGTTTTAATATTTTTAGGCTATTTGTAGATTACTATGTATTTCATTTGACACACAGATATATTCCAAAGCAAATGCTACCATTTATACAGACACTCTTTAAGGACAGAATCATCAATCTACATTTAGCAATAAGCTACATAGAGAAGGATTCCTGATATTTAACTTAATGCTGGTTTGGTTCTGACCTGAAGCTTTGGACAGTTGTTCCCACAATCCCTTGCCCTTAGCTATGCTAGCTCGTCTAATGGGAGTTGAAAACCAACACATCTGTTCTGTTCAGAGTCAAAGGCAATTTGCTCTCATCTCAACATTTAGGGCAAGAAGACAGCTGAGACCTGGAAAGGGAGACAGGGCTGAGATCAAAGCCACTGCAGATAATGAGGTCATCGGCAGAGTCTGCAGAAGGAGTCCGCTTCACTCCACCTTGCTACAGCCCTGGTCAGAGACTCATGACATGGCTATTGAAGAAACTCTTAATGTATTGTTTTGCAATGCCTTGTGTGATCTTAATTAAGGCATTACCAGATGATGGTTATATTTCCTTTCCATTGACTAATGCAAGGATGGTAGCATTCTGTCTTCACAGCCTGGGAAAGTTGAAAGAATTTACCGCTAGGCCTGTACACAATTTTGAATAAACCAAACCTAAGGTATGCTTGAAAGTTCCTGTTCAAGCATATTTCTTTATGCTTGTGTTTTCTTTTGCAACGTCTGCCGTTATTGGATTTTAAAATAACTATTTGTATTTTAGAGATGGGGCTGTTTTCCTGCTATCCAAATATTTATGTACGTACGATGGTGGGGAAGCGGTGCAACTTGACACATCTGCAGCTTAACGGGATTTTATAATTCTGTGCACACCCGCCATCTTTTTCATTTGTGCCAGGAAAAAAATGGCAATATATCTTAGAATCTTGTTTTTGTCTTGCACACAATATATAGTTTTTGAGTTAGAAGGAATGCAGCATCTACTATCAACCAAGCAGCGCATAGGTTATACTTCTCACAGTTGCCGTTATGAAAACATTTTTCTTTCCTCAGTTTTTTTCATTCTTAAAACTATTTAAAGGTGTCTTTCTTAGCCACTATTCATTCTCTTCTTCTCCTGAAGGCTACAACCCAGGGTGACCCTATGCTCTCATTTCAGTTGTGAAGAATATACTTTAACCTGTCACATGTGACAAATACTCCCCTTTGTTAGTTAAAACAGATATCCCCTGCTTGCTTTCAAAAAAAATCACCCTAAATTCACTACAACGTAATAAATTGTGGTAGTTCCCTTCTGTCGTACCACTGCTTAGTAACGCTGATCCCAAAGTCCTACATTTTGTCTATTCAACTTCCTTTTGGGATTTGCACGTGGTATAAAAACAGAAAAGTGTGAGCTTCTGTCATTTGGATACAATCATTCTGTTTCCCAGTCATTGTTTTTTTCAGTCACACTGAGCCTTGCTAGGTTAATCCAGGTGAAGTCAGAGTCAAGCTGCCTGTCCTTAAAGATGTGCAATGTCCCGATTTTTATATAATGTTGATTCTGAAACAAAACCTTTGAAACAAAGCATGAAGAAAACATTCAGTACTTTCTCTCTCTCCCTCTCCCTATCTCTCTCTCCCACACACACAGCCTCTGTTTCTCTGCCCAACCAACCTCACAGGAACATTGTGGTGAGAAAATAGAAAGAGAACTAGAATTTGATAGGTTTGCTACTTGAGTTATTTAAAGATAACTCTTTAGATATGTTTGCTACTTGAGTTATTTAAAGATGGGAAATAATAAAATAAAATAACATGATAAAGTATGTTGTACAAAAACATAAACCTGCGATAACAGTAAGTTATCAGATCCTACTATCCTCTCAGTGTCTATGGAGATTCTCAGTCATCCAGGTCATGGTTGTCCCAAAGGTGCTTTTTCAAGAGGCAACTGGATTTTCTGGTTAACCAGAAAGTCCAGTTGCCTCTTGAAAAAGCACCTTTGGGATGTCCTGTCAGTGCAGCAAGACTCCTATTTAAAGGAGAAGGAGGAACATAATAGCTAGGCTAGTGAATAATAATGAAAGTCTTTTTTTTAAAAAAATACTAGAATTGGGAAATGTATACACAGGTTCAAGAACATAGGGGGATAAGGAAAAAGCTACCACGACAGGGGCAGAAGCAGCCCTCTCATTCATTGCACATGACCGATGGACATCCTTTATAAATAAGTCAAGATAGTAAACATAGCTAAAGCTGGTTCTTCTCCTATTTTCTCATAACAATACTTCTGTGTGGTGAGTTGGAGAGAGAGAGGGAGGGAGGGAAGGAGGGAGGGGGAGAAAGAGAGAGAGAGAGAGTGTGTGTACAATGTTTTCTTCTTGCTTTGTTTCAGAGGATTTGTTTCAAAATCAACATTATATAAAAATCAGGATATTCCACGTCTACAATATGAGGCAGCTTGACTGGCTTCAGAGTTAGTTTGACTGGTGAGCTGTGTTATGTGTTCAGGAATGGAGAATGAATAATTATATATCCTTATTGTAGCCTTGGGGTGTTCCCCAACATGATGTAGGGGAAGTATGTACTGCTATGTCACTTAAAAACCAGTGTGAGGCCAACCCTTCAACAGCAGGTTTCATTTACCTTGGTTCAGAGTTACCAACAAACCAATATTTTTCATCTTCCCCTCTCCTTTGAAAGTAAACCTGAATTAACCTTTATTAATTAACCAGTATAAGTCACAATTTATGGAATCACACAATCAGGATTATAAATGATACTTTGCGGGAAGCCCCCCCCCCTACCTTGTAAAGATCTGTTGATCAGCTAGTTTTGCAAAACTGTCACCACCAGAAATCAAAGGTAAATTTTTATCCATATTTAACCATGCTGGAGAACTATCTCACGCAGCCTGATTTGACTCCAAAACCAGCTCTTTGTGACTTTAAGCGAACCACTTTCTATTTCTTAAAACATTCCTAGGGGGACATCTCCAGAACATTCAGAGCTTCAAATGAAATGAATAATCCACTGCTGTGCAACCTATTGCCTCTAGCAAATCAAATCAAGCTTCCTTCAATGTCATTTCTACATTGCTGATTCTTGCGCAGATGAAGTCTGACCTATATTTTATTTAAAATATGTTCTCCTTTTAACTTCTTTGCGCCAACTTGAAATTCCATTTTTAACCTTGCTCTTTGTTTACTCTCGTTACCTTTTTTGAAGCTTTATCTCCTGTACCGTAAGGATAGGTTTGGGGGAATTGAAAGGAGGGGAAAAAAAGAAGAAAAGTATAAGAAAATGTAATTGGGTGATACATAGAACTTGGAAACACACTATGGAATCGCCATCCTTTCCTTTCCAAGAGCAAAGCCCTTCTTGCTCAGGCATGATATTTAAAATAAAATATAATTTGAAATAATTAAGTAGTGATTGTAGTAGTAAACATTTAAGAAATAGCACCTTACTTCCATCTACAACCAAACTGAGAGACCATCCCAAATTACAATTGGAAATTCTGTAGGCTGGAATGTTTTGTTCTTTTGCTCTGCTATTTTATCCCAACTCGTTTCTATTTCTCACCAGCCTTCAATAGCAATAGCACTTAGACTTATATAGTGCTTTACAGTCCTCTCTTAAGCACTTTACAAAGTCAGCATTTTGCCCCCAACAATTTGGGTCGTTATTTTACCCACCTTGGAAGGATGGAAGGCTGAGTCAACCTTGAGCCTGGTGAGATTTGAACTGCAAAATTGCAGGCATCTGGCAGTCAGCAAAAGTATCCTGCAGTACTATGCTCTAGCCACCGCGCTACCGTGGCTCATTTGATAATTTCTCTGTAGGATTATCAACTATTGTTGGGTTTTTTAAAATTATTTTCGTAAAATGTTTGCTTTTGCTACATGTCAAATTCATTAAGTTGTCAATTAATTAATTATATTTTTGATTGCCTTCCATTTAATAGCTGCCTGAATGCCAGGATGTAAATCAAGGATTCGCAACCCTTGCCCTACTGCTTCCCATTGGCTTTTTATCAAGCTCACAGCTCATTCGGTTTCTTGGAAAACATTAATTTCAAGGTTTTTCTTTAATTACAAGCATACCACAATAAAATTGGAAATGGCTTCAGCAGGAGATGCATTTGTCATGGGGATCACTCATCCTTAAGTAAAGGATTTATTTATTTAAAAGATTTATAAGAATGCCCATTTTGGTTCTAGCTATGCTTGTCTGAAAACATTTATTTCCCCCTTCCACAATTCCAAATAATGCAGATAACACCCAGGCTGAGGAGGGGGACGGGGGGCTAAAATGTGGTTTCCATGTGTGTTACTCCAGCAAATTCAAAGTTGGCAATCTGTGCATATGGAGGTGATCGACATTTTCACGTTATCCACACAACCCCAAAAGCATCCCCCCCCACATCATTATTAAATTTGGAACATGCTGCACTGGCCTTCAAAAACTGGGTGAAGAGAAGAGAATTCTCATTTAAAAAATATTCTTTCTGCACAGAAAGTAAGTCAGAAAACATTGCCTCTCTACCACCTGCAGAATGATTTTTGTAATCTTACCTTTGGGAAAGATCTTTATTGGAAAAAGGGGCATCCTTTCTCGCTGGCCGTAGCTGCTGATGTTTTGCATGACAATAGATACAGTAGTTCCCCATTGTTGGTGTTCAGAGTATATACAAAATCTTGGTAGAATCAGGCATGGTTATGGACTTCTTAATCATTCTCATTAAATCTAGCTAGGCTTTTTTTTCCCTAGTCAAGCAAGAGAAAGCTCATTACTGCAGCACCACTTTCATAAAAGTTGCAGTGGGCCTTCTCCAACACCTAATCAGTAGAAATCTGCAATTTGATCTCATAATGTGCTCCTAGCTGCTTGTTCAAGGCTCTAGCCAGAGAGCACAGAAATCAGGAAACCCCAGGCAGTTCAAACAATTATAAGGATTTTCCTTATATTCGTTTAAAACAAATATAATTAACTAGAGCCGTGATGGTGAACCTATGGCCCTCAGCTCCAGTGCACATGCCGGCCAACTGATTTTTGGTCTTCCGGAGGGCCGGGTGAGGCCATTTTCGCCCTCCCTGGGCTTTGTAAGTTCAGAAACAAACTTCCGGTAAGCCCATTGGACCCATTTTTTGCCCTCCCCAGGCTCCAGAGGTTTTCCTGAAGCTTGGGGAGGATGAAAATGGCCTCCCCTGTCCTCCAGAGACCCTCCGGAAGCCAGAAATGGATCGTTTCTGAACTTCCGGTAGGCCCATTTTTCACCCTCCCCAGGCTCTGGAGGCTTTCCTGGAGCCTGGAGAGGGTGAAAACGGCCCTCTCAGAGGACCGTTTCCTCTCAGGAGAAATAATAAGCTCAGCTTGAAGGTGAGCAGTGCAGTACGTGTGGAGGGAGAGTGTGTGTGTGGGGGGATGCCGCATATGCATGTGGGGGCATGCTTTGCATTATGGCTTGCATTTTTGGCACCCAACAACAAAAAGGTTAGCCATCACTGGACTAGAGCTTTCTTGTTCAAGGCTTGTTCAAACAAAATAAGAATTTATTGCATGTTGAACCTCTCTATAAGAATCTGAACAACTAACGGTCAAAGCTAATTGATGGTGGTTAAGAATCAATGGAATTTAAAGTGGACTGGACTTAGATCACTTGTGGGCATGAAGGGATTCGAGACTGATGAGGTGTTTGACTCCTCCCTTGGGCTCTGCCTGGTCTCTCCTGAAGTTATGTCAATAGGTGAGAAATTAGGAGGAATCTGCTAGCATCTATTTCAACTAGCACATTTTATTAAAGTAAACAAACTTTTGGATGCTGCGATTCACTTCATCAGACACTGCAGTCAACTCTAAAATAACAATATTTTTTTTAAAAAATAAAACTCTTCCTAACTACAAGTAGGTAGAAGTTAGTATTGATTGTGGTGATGTACTTTCATCAGTGAAGTATTTTAATGTTAGGAAACTTAACTAAAGTATAACCTATAGAATGATTTCTAGAGTACATTGCATTTGAAGGTCCAGCTATATAGCTTGAGAGTCAAATGAATCAATTGATTGATTTTCAATGTTGATTTCAGATTTTTGTATAGATATTCAGTACCTGAACATGTGCGCGTCAGAAAATCTTAGTAAAGAGTCACATTTAGGATATGGTATTTGCTGAGGGGACATATTCAACTGTTCTGACCCCCCTTCTTCCCTCGCCAACACAGAACACACTCCGGACCAAAACTACTTCAACAGGATTTATTGCACAGACAGACAGACAGATCCTTGGCAGCAATCCACCATGACAAGACTCTCAGAACCCTGCTCAGAGTCAGAACCCTGCCCAGGGTCCTCCTCATTCTCCAGAGCTGACTCATAGGGACCCTCACTATCGGAGTCTGGTGGCAGCTCCAACAGCTCCTGCTGGGCCACAACATTCAACTTACATAGCATTTTTAATCAGTATACATAATTCATATTTAATCCCATTAAGATACTGTATGGTTGTAGAACCTGGGCTACATGCACCCAATAAATGTCTTTTATTTATTGGGTGCATGTAGCCAAGTTCTACAATCATACAGTATTTTAATCAGAGGTGCTATTCAGCTGGTTCTCTCTGGTTCGAATGAACCGGTAGTGGCGACTGCGGGAGGTTCCGCCCACCCGCCTTGAGGTAATGCACAATAACTCATTTGCGAACCAGTAGGGAAGGTAAGTGAATCCCAGCTCTGATCTTAATGGGATTAAATATGAATTAAGAATACTGATCTGACTTTTATTTGTATATCAGTTTTATGAGGAAGAAAGGGGGCATATACTTTGTTCCATCCTCACATTCCCAAAATTTAATATTGTTCATATTCATGATTGATTGCCAAGCTCTCTATAATCACTGAAATGGGAAAAATCACTTATTGGGAAAAGTCTAATCAAATCACTAAACTGTATGAAGAGCTCATACTGTATCATTAAAGGAAATCCTTTCTAGTAGAAGCTGTTTGAATAAGGAATGACAGGAGTATCATGATTATGAGGTCAGCACTATTGATCATCTTAGCACATACATAACTAATTCATGAAGACAGTTCTTGAAGTCAGATCATTTGACTTTTTACTGAGCATCAAATTCCAATGGAATTGGTGGGACTTCCCTGTTGTTAATAGGTATGTATGGCTTCAGTGGTACCAAAGTTGTTGAACAATCAATTATTTACTTCCAAAGGTGTTACCCTGCAGACTCATTACTTATCATGGCTAAAATTCATGATTAGAAGCTATAACTACAATAAAAATCACACAATTTATCAGTCTTGCTAAAGTAGCATAGATGGATGCTTTTCATCCTGGTGGATTTTACTCAGTTTCTCCTTTTTTGCAGTTGTGTATTTATTTTAAACTAGCTGATAACCCGGTGTTGCCCAGATATTTATTTATAGGGGGAAAATGTCCAGACCAAACTTAATTTCTAGCATTGGATTTTCCCTCTTACCAGAGGGAGCCCCCTTGTGGAATACTGTGAAACTGCTGTCCACTGCGCTGTACAATAGAAGCCATTTTATGGCAGTACAGTAAAAGCCATTTGAAGGCACAACAGGCTGTATCCTAACAGAACACACACACACCGATTGGTGTTATGGATGTTTTACCCCCACAATATTTGTTTCCAGAAAGTAAGTCATCTGTGTACCAAGTTTGGTTGAAATTGCTCGAAGCATTCCAGAATTATGCTGGAATAAACAAACAAACACACACACACACACACAAATTTATACATACATACAGTACATACAGTACATACATACATACATACATACATACATACATACATACATACATACATACAAATAAAAATTTGGACATATCTCTCTTTGATCTTCGATGCTTGAATGCAAGGACAAAGTGCGTCAATACAGTCATTTAAGAAACCTTCTTTGCTGATAACTATGCACTCCTGACACCACAACAAATTTTTAGAAGCTGCTATGCTCTGACCTATCAGCATTTACCAGCCTGTGCCAAATACCAAGCTTGTAGAACAAAAAAAAATCCACTGTTGATGACACCCAGCTGACAAGTGTAAACAACTTCAAATACTTGGGACACATCTTCTTCAGTGATGGGTCTTTGGACAAAGTAATTGACTCCAGGATCAACAAGGCCAGGCAGGCACAGGGGCAGTCGCCTATTAGAGAGCTCAATCAATGCAACATCTCCACAAAGCTAAAAGTCTACAGAACTGTAGTTATCACTTATTCTCTACATGAATGTTGGCTCTGTACTGAAGACAAATTTTTAAAAAACCTGGAGAAATTTCACATGTGTGTTCTCACCCCCATCCTTGGTATTCATGGGCAATGCCGGGTTTCCAACCTGGAGGTCTTGGATTGGGTGAGGTCCACCACAGTGGTGGGCTTCTAATTTTTTTACTACCGGTTCGCTCGTGCACGCACGCACACACTCACTCATGCATGCACCACTTCTGCACATGCACAGAAGCGTCTGCGCATGCACAGAAGTGTCCAGGCAGGTGGAGAGAGCTTCCCACCATTGCTACTACCAGTTCGCCTGATCCGGGCCGAACTGGGCCAAATCCACCTCTGGTCCACCACTGTTGAGTCCC
Organism: Natrix helvetica; assembly: GCF_964273705.1. Classification (NCBI taxonomy): domain Eukaryota; kingdom Metazoa; phylum Chordata; class Lepidosauria; order Squamata; family Natricidae; genus Natrix; species Natrix helvetica. The sequence goes on from NC_138552.1 coordinate 85,724,423, forward strand.
TAATTATCAGAGCTCAGATGAGATGGATACCAAAATGGATGACTTCCATATGCCTTTCTAGATTCACTATAGTATACCAGAGTCTGGGAAGAGATCTTGAGTTTGACTGCACAAATGCTACAAAGACACAAAGAAAGAAATCCTACATCATTCTGACATCTAGCCAAGGGGACTAGAAGCTGCAGTTGCTGACAGAATATGCTATCAAGGCCTATTCTATGAAGCTCCATTAACTTTAAAAAGAGGTGCCACCAAAAACATAGAAAACCATGAATGGCATAGTAAATAACGCACACAAATATACAACAATAGCATTCCAGGTTCTCCACTTCGTGCTTCTAAACTGGGATTGCAGAGCCATGTCCTTGTCCACTGATGGATTACACAACAAGACAGTTTCCTCTTTGAACCCAAGGCAGTATGCATTTTGTGTGTGTTTTGTATTTGCTGAAGCAAAATTTTATACATATTTTGTTTGCTTCTCCCAATAAGTATGCTTTCTCACATTATACATGTTTTGTATCCTTTCTAAAAAATTGGAAGACATCATAACAAAATTTGGAGAAGTGTGATATAATAAAGATGCTTTTCTGTTCACTATCAGTTTGGGAGGTGTGAATTAGATAAATTTTCAATAGAATGAAGCACTGAATAATTTTCTAACCAACCTCTGCATGCTACTAACTGGAAATTACACCTTATTTTTAGCAGCTGAGAAGCAGTGAAAGGAGTTGATATTATCCTGTTTCCCCCCCCTCCTACCCTAACACTGACTTCCTCCACAAATTTCCAAAGGAAGTGGGACTTCAGTTTTGCCCCAGAGAAGACTGCAAAGGAAATGAGTAATAGGATGGAGGAAGGAGAGAAGTGGGAGTTACTGTTATGTATCACTAAAAATACAGCTTTCTTAAACTGACTCTTTTAGATTTCAGAGAACAGAACAGAATAGCATTTATGGGCAGCTATGTTGTAATGGCAGCTTTTGCATATCAGACTCATTGTTTAAGTGGGGTCTTGTCTCTACCCCTCAGTGTGACTGCGGTGCTCCTTGACAAAATATCCACCATATTGTGTCCAAATGTCCATCAAGAGCTTACACCGGCCCAATGACTGATTTTTTTCAACATTGGCCACCCTTGAATGACTGGGTGGACAGGACATTAACATTTGAACCGTTATAAGTCCATGTATTTGCCATATGGTAAATAAATAAATAAATGCATATCAGAAGCTGAGGAAAACATTTCAGCCATTGGCTTGATGCCCTCAACCTCATACCACATTGTCCCAAAAGTGCTGTTTCAAAAGTCATCTGGACTTTCTTTGTTTTGAAGACATTTCGCTTCTCCGTTTCTGTTGCTTTTTCCAAAGGCAACTGGACTTTCTATCTTCATCGATTCTTCTTCTAGAATCTGATGAAGCTTCTTGGATGAGAAGCAAAACATCTTCAAGGAAAAACCAAGAAAGTCCAGTTGCCTTTGAAAAAAGAACCTTTGGGACAACCATGACCTGGATGACTGAAAATCTCCATAGACATTTAGTGCCACCTCTGTTTTTCTCGGTTTAATCTTAGGTTATGTTACCAACAAACAACTCCCAAAACACCAGAAACACTGAGCCTAATTGCTGAAAGGCAGCCTTCCCTAAATCTTCCTTTTAAGGAAAAACATTGGATCGCTCCCTCTTGACCCCCCTTTCATCAATGGTGCTATAAAGGGAGAAATTTGCATATTAGTATTAATTCCTAGCTGCAACGCTACCAAACAAAACATAATTTTTATATTCATTTCACTTCATTTGTAACTCAGCTCTCCCCAGCAGCAGGGTTAAGTAGGGTATGATTGGTTTCTTTTCAACTCGGCTTGGAATAGTTTGCTTGGTGTTTGCATATAATTAGAAAGGTGTTGCTTACGCATAGACAAACTGCATAGTAAGCTGTCGGGGCTTGGAGATTCAAACTGTGAAGTATATGGCTAATGCAGCAACCAATGGGGAAAATCAAACTCTTTCAAAATCTCAACAGGGTTTGGGGGAGAGCAGCCCAACACTCGCAGCTCTCAAAAGTCTCCTTATGCAATTACTAAATAGCATCAGAAGGTGGGAGAACCCTCATATCCCCATCACCCATTTACAACGGACAAGTTTTGCTTGTGAGAAAGTTGTAGGCTGAAATGGAATTTTTGCTATGTGTGCTTAATGGTAGGTAGAGACAGTAGTAGGCAGGGTGATTGAAAGTTGATTAATGACAAAAGTAAGGTCACACAAAAGTAATGTCCCTTTTTATGGGCATTTGAAACATAAACTAGGCTGGAACTTTGGAGAGCTGTTGCCAATTAAGAATGGAGTTATGGATCACAGCAGGCATCCCATAGTCTAAATCCATGATGGCGAACCTATGGCATGTGTGCCCAAATGGCACACAAAGCCATGTCGCCCATCATATGTGGCCTTGCCTGGTTGTTTTCTGGGTTTCTGGTGTGTATGCGAGCACAACAATCCATTTCCTTCACTCACGTGGCAATGCCAAAAAGCAGTGCGCACATGTGTACCAGCCAGCTGATTCTCAGGTGCGCATGCATGCCAGAACCTGGAAGTTCAGCTTTCTGGAGCGCGATCCCTTTGTCCATGCGGCAGTACCAAAAAGGTAGTTTTGATAGTTGGGTGTGCATGCACGGTAGAACCCGGAAGTGGCTTTTCCAGAGCATGGCCCTGAAGAGTGCGCATACATGTGTGCAATGTTTCTGCGCAACCTTTTCGGCCCTCGGTGCCAAAAAGGTTCTCCATCACTGGTCTGTATGCAGAGTACAAACCCTCCTTTAGTAGGTCTTCAGGACTTCCCACTGCAACATATAGTGGAAACCATTAAAATGAAAGTATTCTTTTTCCACCAATTTTTATGGGGGCTCAAAAGGGGAAAAAAAGGGTACTTAAACTTTTGGAAGAGATTATTTTAAAAAAAAAACCAAATACCCTAAACATCGTGAAAACACAAGTCAAACACTGTTAAATAGCGTTATAATCCTGCAACTCTTGGGAAAAAAATAGAAAAAGCTATGATCCCTCTCTAGTTATTGAAATATTTTTGGCTCTGACAGTCAAGCAATTGACCAATCAACTCTTAAGCAAATATTCTTGGGGTGAGAATGAAGAAGAGGCAGAGGGGAAGGCACAGTAGAGCAAAGAACATAACATACCGATTCATTCTGCTTGATCTCCTATTTCCTTTTAATAGCTATATATATGCTGCGACTTCCCTGATCTATGATTGTTGTAACCTCTTTCTCTTTGTACAGGACGCTTTGTAGAGAGGCTATGTTTCAAGCCTAAAGGCAAGCAACAAACCTGTCTGGTTAAGCCATGATCCTGCGGTCAACTTGAAATTTTCTTCAACTTTTCTGCAAGATCGGAAAGGAGGTCATCAAAATACAGGTAGTCCTTGACTTACAATTTATTTAGTGACTGTTCAAAGGTACAACGGCACTGGAAAAAGTGACTGACAGATGACAGTTTTTCACACTTACCATCTTTCCCTGAAAATAAGACACAGTCTTATTTTCTTTTGACCTTCGACATAAGCGCTTGGCCTTATTTTGGGGAAGGTCTTATTATTGTTGAGGTGCAGGAGACAGCGAGTGTGGTCACCTCATGGCTGCTGTGATGCAATATTTTCAGGGAGGGCTTATTTTGGGGGGAGGGATTATTACAGTGCATGCGCTGAAAAGCCCTTTTGGGCTTATTATCCAGGGAGGTCTTATTTTCGGGGAAACAAGGTAAAGACTTTTGCAGCATACCCACAGCCATGTGATCAGAATTTGGACGCTTGGCCACGGACATTATTTGTGACAGATGCAGTGTCCCAAGGTCATGTGATCACCTTTTACGACCATCTGAAAGCAAAGCCAATGCAGAAGCCAGATTCACTCTATCTATGAGGAGCTTAACAACTGCAAGGATTCACTTAACAACTATGGCAGGAAAGCTTGCAAAATGTCGGCAAAACTCACTTAACCACTGACGACTGTCTTGCTTAGCCACAGAAATTTTGGGTTCAATTGTGGTCGTAAGTGTAGCGGAGACGCTTGAAAGCCGCATGAGCAGTCCTGATTTTAATGTCCCCAGTGCAAAGGCTTAATAGCTATGGGAATAACACTGTAATGTTTTGTTGGTTTGGGACCAGTGAGTGGCTGCTTAGTCACAGCCTTGCTAGTTTCCTTACACTGCCAGGTATTGAGAAAACCATTCTGAACAAGTTCAAACTGATCAGAAGACTCATCATTACATTGTAAAATTCTTGAGTGTAGTGTAGGTGGTATTAGTTAACTGGTGATTCGGGTTCACATACAGCAGAGTTCCCCAACCTTTCTGGGTTGGCAACCTGGAATGCATGCACATACATGAACGGGGCCACGAGCGTGTGCAACACAAATGCGCTGCCTGCACGCAATGCTCGATGCTCATAGCAACACTAGCATGAGTGGGGCATGTGCATGTGCATGCACAAGCACACACACTGGCTATCAACTCACGCAGCCCAGTAGCCAAAAGGCCATGGCCCGGTAGTGGGCCATGCTCCACAGTGTTCTGGCCCGCCAGCAGTCCAAATCCCTGCTTAAGCAGGAAACCTCATATTTCAGAGAGATGGTGTCTTCTTAAAATCTCCAGTGTTGGAGCACCTACAACATCTGGAGGCAATTTGTTCCATTGATTAATTGTTGTAACTGTCAGTAAAATTTCTCCTTAGTTCTAGGCTGCTTCTCTCCTTGACTAGTTTCCATTCATTGCTTCTTGTCCTGCCTTCAAGTGCTTTGGAGAATAGGTTGATTCCTTCTTTTTAGATTTTGGAACACTGCTATAATATTACCCCTAGTACTTCTTTTCACTAAAGTAGACATACCAGTTCCTGCAATTGTTCTTCATATATTTTAGTCCCTTAATCATCTTTGTTGCTCTTCTCTGCACTCTTTCTAGAGTCTCAACATGAGGTGTGTTATTGTGCTATCTCCCATTTTGTCCAAAACAGAGAAAGTTTAAACATTCATGGTAGCTATATAGATGGTATGTATACATGGTACAGAAACACAAACACAGATATATCCATCCATTCATAATACTTAAAACACAAAGATTTAGAGAAGTACACCAGCAAGATCTAGACTAATTTAGCTGACATTCAGTCCCACTGAAGTCAATGGACTTAATCATACTGATAAGATTTTCCTCTGTGTATCCCCATTTTCAACAGTACATTAAGTGGAGAGCGCATAGATTGGGTGAGAGCAAAGAAGGGCTAAAGCAATCAGTTACTCAAAATCTCCTTACAGGCTTAGTGAGATTTCCAAACAAATTTATTTTGGAGAATAGCCAAATGCAGTGCTTGAATGAGCCAGGAAAAAAAAAAGGTTTGGCTGCATTTTATTTATTGATTTAATATAAAAATGAAACAGCAAGTTCTTAACAGACATACATTATGTATTTAACATGGCAGCTTACATAAGTTCAAACTCCCAAGGTAAAAATATAATAACATAATCAATATTTTTAAAAAATCACAATTTGACAATGTTATAACGCTATCAACTGACTCAACAAGAATAGGCATTGTAGGCATATGCTAGTCTGCTGTCTTGACAATTTTTAAAAAAAAAACTTGCTAAAATTCATCAGTGAGCAAAAGGCAATCAAATATGAAGCGCCTTGCAGTCCCTTGCAAATCGTAGGTTCAAGCTATTCAAGGTTTTAAATACTCAAGAAATGACGGTACAATCCAGAGCAAGCTTTTTTTTAGCAGCATTGCAAATCTAAGCAAAAGTACCTGTGAGCCTTCTTGAAAGGGATGCAATCTTAACCTCATTTAGTTCCCAAGCTAATTTTTTCCCCTTAACGTGATATATTGGGAACCAAACTAGATTTTTCAATGTCTCTTTTCTCAGATAATTATCTGAATTAGTAGAACAATTATGAGTGGGAGACAGTGTCAGTTCTTTCCTTTCCTGCCATTCTCAATATCAAGTTACTTTCATTTAGCCAAAAAAACCAACAACAAGGTATTGAAAAGAGCTAAGCAGTGGAAACCTGTCTGCTTCAAAAATGATTAGAAAAACATACCTTGGAACGCAGGGAAGCATGAGTATGACTCTTCATTAAAGCAGCTGCATCTTTTTTTTCAGGCTTGCATTAATAGGTCAGTTCCTTAAAAGTTGCAAGTCTTTCTCTAGTTTGCACAGGAACTTGGAAAAGAAAAGATGTAGTTAATTTAAACAGAATATCAGAGTTGGAAGAAACTTTGGAGGTCTTCTAGTCCAACCCCCTCAAGGTCATCTAGTCCAACTCCCATTTTTTTGAAATGCTCAAGCATTTCAAACAAATGGCTGTCACATCTCTTAATAACTTCCAGTGATGTAGCACCCACAACTTCTGGAGGCAAGCCATTTCATTGGTTAATTGTCACTGTCAGGACATGTCTCCTTAGTTCTAGGTTGGTTCTCTTCTTGATAAATTTCCTTCTGTTACTTCTTTTCCTGCTCTCGGCTGCTTTGGAGAATAGGTTGATCCCCTCTTCTTTATGACAGTCCTTCAAACATTGGAAGACTACTATCATATCATTAGTACTTCTCTTTGTTAGACTAGAAACACCCAATTCCTGCAACCATTCTTCATATGTTTTGGCTGCAAGACTCCTAATCATCTTTGTTGCTCTTTTCTGTATTCTTTTTAGGGTTTCAACATCTTTTTTGTAACATGGTGACCAAAACTGGACACAGTAATTCCAAGCATGGTCTTACCAAAGCAGTATCAAGCAGTGCTAACATAGTCCAAAAAAAAAAAATCTTTTCCCAATCATGATTTAAAAACATACAGCCCCGTTAGTACCCCATCCATATCACATGTCTGTGGTCCAACTCATGGCTTTGCAATACTATTTTTCAAACGGAGGGGTTTACAACTAGTCAGAACAAATGCTCCCCGCCATTTTCTTGGGGAGAATATCCCAAGGTCTTACAATTTAGATTGGGGGGGGGCATTTCACCTTTCTTTTAAATACCTCCCTCTCCCTCCCTCCATCTGTCTCTCTCTTTCTCTCTCTCTCTCTTTCTCTCCATTTTGCTGTATTTGAAGCCCCCCCCAGTTATTTTTCCCTGCTCCTTCTAAGCCATCCATCCTCAGAGTTTAGTATTCAGAAGATGAACTTTACTGTTCAAACATTAAACATATTGTTTAAATATTAAATAGCAATGTTCTTCTTTTGCTGGTTAAGCCTGCTATATAGCAAGGCTTAAATTGGTTTACAAATCTTTGACACCATGCTTCCAAGTTAGTGGTGTCACAAATGATGCAGGAGGGTTTTATAAGCAAACAGTGTGAATACCAAGCTGTACCATAACTTAGGAGATAGACATTTTTTTTTCATATGGAGGATTTCAGAAGTATGCAGTCATATCAGAAAAATATTGCTTCTGGGGTATGTACGTGTGAGTGTGTGTTTTGTGTGTGTGTGTGTGTGTGTGTCTGTGTGTGTGCTGCTTTAAAACTTCCAGCAACATTATTCTATAACAGTTAAAAAAGAGGAAGGAGAAAAAAAATCACACAACATGCATCTCTTTAATCATAATCAGTCACCTGGTGATTATTTTATAGCGATGAAAATTCTGAAGTGTTGGAATAGGAATATGAGTGTGCTATTAAAATTTTCATGCAGGCTGTAAGGATACCCACTGAGAGTTTTCTCATCTTGCAGCTTCTTAAAAATTAGTCTTCAACATTTAAATATAGGAAAGCATAGGCTTTTTCAAAAGCTTTTTTTAAAAAAAGTTTTACAGTGTAAGATATTAACTGCCTTGGATATTATGTCCAGGTTTATCAGAAGTTTGAAACCTAGATCAGAATAGTTTGGAGGTTTTTTTTTTTCATTAATAGAGTTTTTAAATTTGATTGGAGAATGTATTGAGTGTACACAGACACATGTGCACACAACACATATGCATAAGCACACATATGTATGTATATGTATATGTGTAGGTAGGTAGGTAGGTAGGTAGGTAGGTAGGAAGGAAGGAAGGAAGGAAGGAAGGAAGGAAGGAAGGAAGGAAGGAAGGAAGGAAGGAAGGAAGACTTTCTCCTTGGTTAAAGTTCCATTTATAGGCTATCCTACTAATAAGGCTGCCAGGAAAATTACAAGTCAAGGGCATAAATTGGGAAGCCACTATACTACTGTTGCAAGCAGTTCTTCATTGACTGAAATATTTGTTTATATATTTTTATTTCCGCTCCCATTTCCAGATTAACTTGCAGTGCTAGGGTAAAAGCTATAGAATAACATGTGAAATGTCAAAGAAGAAAAGAAATGCTTGTAATGCCACCCTTTTGCTAAAAGTTCTTTGTTGTTTAATTATTCTAATAAATGCAAGGTCCCTCAATCCTTTCCCCTTCCTCCATTCCACATGCAAAGCTATGCCTAACAAAACTTCTAGACCAAAAGTAAATTCTCAATAGGTTTGACCAACAGAGTTGTTCAGGTTTAAAATTAAGCTGATTGTGTCTTTATCAATAAGTGCATCTTTTCTCTAATAGGACAGTATATTATCTGAAATGCTTGAGCAGTTAATTTTTGTAACCTGTGCAGCCATAAATTTAATTTTTTGCTGTTTTTACAGCATATTTTTTGATGTTTCATTATTGATAATGTACCACATTGATTCCCACTGTTGTTCCAACACAACACAGTGTTGAAAATCCTTCCTGAATCTTATGTTTAAAAAGTTAACTTGAAATCTAAGAAGTTTTTAACCGGTCTTATGACAGATGTTTTCTAAGAATAAAGAATGATAGTTTTCCTTTGCATTATTTATGAAATCTGAGCAAGACCTTAGGAGCTCTTTTTAATGCTTTCCTATGCATGCCTAAAATTATGAGGACAGGCGGTGTACAAATTATACAAGCTATGTTAAATAAGTAAATATATAAATGCTCGTCTTCAGGGGGATAAATACCAAGATGGCAAACACATCTACACAATCAAAGCTGGGTCATCATCTTGACTTATTTTATTTCTCCTCCTCTTCCCGATGCCCATTTCCAGGGTGTCACAAAGGCAAAATGTAAAGTAGTTAGGTCAAATCAGACATTACATTAATATGAATTTTGTATGTATGTGCACACATACATATTTATTACATGAAAACTTAAGGGGATCCAGAGTAAAACTAAGAGAAGAAAATGTTATTTTTTTCTCTGTCTGGCATGGATCCTCTAAAGTTGCTATAATGTTTCTAGAATAGTCTCTGTTGTTCTGTTTATGTATTAACAAAAGCATTTTATTCACACAAACTCTTTCTTATTTGATTTAATTAATTCCAATCTGTACAGGACTGCATAGTCTTTAGGCACGTTTTCTGAAATGAGTTAATTGCTTTACAGCTTCTGTCTTTCTTGTATCTTGCATTTTTCATCTACACCATTTTGAGATACTTTTTTGATATGGGAAGCAGTATATAAATTGATTAAATAAATCTTGTTACAGGGGGCTATGCTACTCATAGACCACTCTTCCCTTGTATGACTTCACAACTAAGGCAAGAGCACCCTCTGGAGCTTATTATTTGTCTGGACAAACATGAAAACAAAACAAGACTCAGCCACAGAATTTCCTTCTTTGTCCTTCACTAAGCCTGAACTTCAACCTCGAGATGGCCATGCTAAAAGAACCATTATTTTCACTGACTTTAAGATGATTAGGGGACTGGAGGCTAAAACATATGGAGAACAGTTGCAGGAACTGGGTAGGTCTAGTTGAATGAAAAGAGGGACTAGGGGAGACATGATAGCAGTCTTCCAATATCTTAGGAGCTGCCACAAAGAAGAGGGAGTCAAGCTATTCTCCAAAGCACCTGAGGGTAAGACAAGAAGCGATGGATAGAAACTAATTGAGGAGAGAAGTAACTTAGAACTGAGGAGAAATTTCCTGACAGTTAGAACAATTAATCAGTGGAACAATTTGTCTCCAGAAGTTGTGAATGCTCCAACACTGGAAGTTTTTAAGAAGATGTTGGATAACTATTTGTCTGAAGTGGTATAGGGTTTCCTGCCTGAGCAGGGGGTTCGACTAGAAGACCTTCAAGGTCCCTTCCAACTCTGTTATTCTATTCTATTCTATTCTATTCTATTCTAATTTTATAAATTCACATTGCCTGGGTTCTCTGTACATCCAAGTTAATTGCTTGGTGTCATCTAATCATTGCCATAGAATGGTTATCTATTTATGTCTCAAGAATCAGATGGGACAAATTACAGCAACACAATATGAGTGCGCAGGCTTCATCCATACTTTATTGATATTTCTCAAAGCCTATTTCCTTCTGTTCATCACGACAATAATTAAGCCAGACCTTCCTTATTTTTTTCCTTATTTCCATTGGGTGTTTCTATAGCAGCACTGCTAACTTTTACAAGATCTTCCATGCCTACCCAGAATAAATCATCAAACCATATCAAGAATATAGTTCTTCTATTAAATCTTGTGTTCTCTTTCAACAATAAGAAATCATTCCATGATAATAGTGTAATTTGCTTTTTGTTTTTCACCAGCTACCACTTCCATTAGATGGAGAGGTGCTGCTCATAAAAATTAATCAGCACATTAAATGTTTCACCTGAATATTTGAGAGAGTGGAATAAAGGTTTTTGAACTTTCAAAGGAATATTCAGAGCAACTTTCTGCTGTTCATTGCCTCCTCCGCAAGCAGGGGGAAAGGGGTAATCCCCATGAAAATAACAGTTGTTCATTAGACTCTCCTAATTCTTGGCAGAAATACCATTGTCCAACTAATTCTGTCTTCACAGATTCTTCTGCAACCATTCTCTAAATCACAACTTTATTCAATCATTTATTAAATGTATATGTCTTCCATCTCACTATCCAAAGCTTACAATATTTTTTTTTATTGTGAAAAATAAAGTTACAAAGGAATAGAGAAATATGTGAGCATAATCAAGGGGTGGGATTCAACTTTTTTACTACTGGTTCTGTGGGTGTGGCTTGGTGGGCGTGGCAGGGGAAGGATACTGTAAAATTTCCTTTTCCTCCCAATCATCTGGGACTCAGAAGGCAGAGAATAGATGGGGGCAGGGCCAATCAGAAATGGTATTTACTGGTTCTCCAAGCTATTCAAAATCTCTGCTACCGGTTCTCCAGAACTGGTCAGAACCTACTAAATACCACCTCTGAAGGTGGACCATGAACTACCAGTACTATGCCCACACTGAATCCACTTAGATTCTTGTATCTCTTACTTTCCAGTAAAATTGTAAATGCTGCAGTCTCTACTTCTAATAGTAGTGGATGTCATTAATACAAGCACCTGGCTGGCATTAATACATTTGTAACTGGCAAAATCTGCTTATCAGAATTTAGATCCTGCAAACCCTATCCATTTGGCTCAAGTTCTATTATTCATCCAATTACTGAGAATCGGACATGATTGAATGGATAGCATTATCCTATTATTCCTAGCCTTCCAGATCTCATTCCCTTTCTAAAAGGAATATTTTATTTATTAGATTTTTATGCAGCTTTCATTTTTGGTCATCTCAAGGCAGTGTTCATATCTAACATTGCCTCCCCCTATTTTCCCCACAATAATAATCCTGTGAGATTGGACTGAGAGACACTGACAGGCCCCATGTCACCCAGCCTGTTTTCATTCTTAAGGGAGGACTATAACTCACAGTCTTCTAGTTTGTTGTATAGTGCTTCACCCACCACACTCAACTAGCTCATTCTTAGCATCACTTACTTATATACCACTTTCCATCACAGAGAATCCCAAAGAGGTTCACAATACCATAAAACAGCATTTTAGACAGAGATGGGATTCAGCTGGTTCGGACTGGTTCGGGCAAACCGGATATTAATTTTACATCTGATTTGCAAAACCTGTAGTTTCAAGGACTGGCTGGACCGGCCCACCCTTGTCCACCCCTCCCAGGAGTCTGCACATGGCCCATTTGGGATGCCAGGTAAGTGCAGCTGAAGGATTAGCATTTTTTTCTGCACTGTGGCTTCTGTTGTCAATGTCTTTCTTAAATATCCGCCGGCAGCAGAATAACCCTCTGTGTAGACTGTGAAGACATAGGACAGGTGATCACATTCACAGCTGACACTGAGAGGAATTAACACTCCCATTCTGCCAAAGCCTGACCTATCTGTAGCCTTTTCTTTGGGGAAAAAGAAAGAATGCAGCTCCTGATGCTGCAGAGGGAAAGTATTAACTCTTCGTGCAAGTCCAAGATGTTATCTGTGACAAAACAGATAACAGTGTGGTTAGTAGTTGAATGATTAACTTACACCAAGGAGCTGGGGCTTTCTATATTTAAGAACAATGAAGCCTGTAAATTTAAACACCTGATTTCTCTGAAGTGTTTATGCCAATACCATACTGAGCATCTTCCTTCCTGTCAAAAATGCAACTGAAACCTTTAAAGAATCCTCTAGTATCCCTTCTGACCAAATATTGAATGAAAGGGTTGTCAGCTGCCCTAACCAAGGAAACCTTCCATTAAGATTTCCCAACAATTAACAATAGCAATAGCACTTAGACTTTTATACTGCTTCCCAGTGCTTTTACAGCCCTCTCTAAGCAATTTATAGAGTCAGCATCTTGCCCGCAACAACCTGGGTCCTCATTTTACCAACATCAGAAGGATGGAAGGCTGAGTCAACCTTCAGCCAGCAAGAATAAAACTGCCGAACTGCTGGCAGCTGGCCGTCAGCAGAAGTAGCCCGCAGTACTGCATTCTAACCACTGTGTCACCACGGCTTTTGGGCAAGGGCAGCACATCTAATTTAATGTTGCTACCCAAAGTTAGTAGGTTTTAAATCCCATAAACATGCAGCCAATGTGCTTGAGTTCACCCTGGTGAACTTTTATTTTACTTCCTAGAAAGGTTTCCAGCTCTCTCTTTTTTTTAAAAAAAAAAAAGTTTTTTTAAATTTTTAGACAAACATAAAATATACAGACATAAACACACACAAAATAAAAATCCTTCTCCAATTACTTACAGTGTGTCGATTGGTTACAAAACTTTTGTGCTTTCTCACAATAGTCTTCACTTGCAATTTATATAAAAACTCATAACATCATTATAATATATATGTATACAATCTTTATGGTTATTAAGCATTCATTTGACTATAGCTATTGTTACATCCTTTTTATGTAAAATATTCTAAATGTAAGATAAATATATATTATGGCATTTACATCATCCTGAATTCAGCCAATAGTATTACATCTTTATATTCTATTCTATATAGAATTATTTATCTTTTATAACAAAGTTTTTAAGCATCATCTCCAAAGTCCTCACTTACAATTGATATAAAATTTCATATTATCAATCTAGGATACACATATATGCATTATTATCATTATTAATCATTTATTTATCTATAACTATTGTTACGTTATTTTATACATAATACTCTAAATTTAATTAAGTTTAATTTAATTTTTATTCTAACATTTCATTTCTTCATCCTGTATCCTTCCAGTAGTAGTGCAGTCCTATATCTCTTGCCATTTGTGGTATTTGTATTCTAATTATTTTCTTGATAAGTCTTATGTGGACTTCTCTTGGCACCTTGTTGTTCCTTGCATATCTTGTAAAGATTCGAAACCCTCCATTTGTTCCTTCCATCCGCTTGCCTTTGGTTATCACCGGTGCTTCTGCCAGAATTTCTCTCATTGTTTCTGCCAAATTTTCTCCCTTTTCTTCTTCCATGTTTTGGGGTTTGAGATAGAGTTCCAATTCATTAATCTCTCCTTTCAACATTCCACTTCTGTCATTTCCAACCACGCTCAATTTTCTGTCAATATCAACAATTTTCTTATCACTTTGTTCATATTTTTCTTCAATTTTTTGAAGTCTATCTTCAAATTTCATCGTTTTATAAATGTTCTCAACTCTTCCCTCTATTTTTTCTGTTTTTTGTTCTATGTTCTCCATCCTCTTTTCAATGTTGTTTGTACTTATTTGTACTTTTTGAATTTCAAACATAATCATTTGCAATGTTAATTCTTTTTCTTCTTCACGTTGCGCCATTCTTCCAGGTTATAAACACTGCTACTAAGACATCCAAACCTTTTTTGTTAAGTTTCAAACAAGTTCACTATAATCTTTCAGTCAAGGTTTTCTCTTCACTCCAGTCCAGCTATTAATAGTACTCCAGAAGAGCATCTGCATAAACAATCCGTACTCTTTCCACTATCTCTTTCAATAAACAAAATCAAGAGCCTTGAAGTATTAGATATGAGTCGAATGTTCAAAAGAAATTTAAAAAATGATGTTTCCAAGCCTCCAACCTCTAGATGGCAGTAATGCTTCTTTTTCCTCTGCCTCTGCCCCTCTCTTTAAATTCCCAACTTAAGCAAAGTGTTTAAAAGCAAACAATCCAGCCAAACATTGTAAAAAGAAAAGAAAGAAGATCATAATCCACAAATATGAAAAAAGAGGAAAAATAGAAGAAGAGGGAAAAAAGAAACCAGTCCAATTTAAAAAGTAAGAGTCATTTGTAAAAGTTCCATCCATAAAAAAAGGAAAATTAAAAAAAGATAACACACTAAGTTTAATACAGCCTTAATTCATCACTTGCTCTCTTCTGTCTTCAATTTTAATTTTACTCTCAGTCTTTTTGGGTGTTCTCTTCTCTAATAGTAAAAATTTGTCTCACCATTTCGACACACTCTCTCTCCTGCTTTTCTTCTGTTCAGGGGCTGTCCCAATCTTCTGCAGCTTCAATGGCTGCTTCTCTTTCACCAGAAAAGAGAGCTTCTCCTGGATCAATCATGGACTTTGCGATGTCCCTGAGATCAGCAGGACGTGCCCTTCTCTATCACCATCTCTATGGGACAGTTTAGGTCCAAAAGGACCGTCCAGCAGCAGAGATATCGACAGCAATCCTGGAGCTCCAAGATTGCATGTCGTGTCATAGTGATGTCATCCCCACCCTCCGGTTTCCAGCTCTTTCTTATTGCTCTGTCATCTAGACAAGGAATAATTTGAACAAGCAAATTTGATACTTAAGGTAAAGGCAAAGGTTCCCCTCGCACATATGTGCTAATTGTTCCCAACTCTAGGGGACGGTGCTCATCTCTGTTTCAAAGCCAAAGAGCCAGCGCTGTCTGAAGACATCTCCGTGGTCATGTGGCTGGAATGACTCAATGTCAAAGGCGCAAGGAACACTGTTACCTTCCCACCAAAGGTGGTTTCTATTTTTCTACTTGCATTGTTACATATTTTTGAACTGCTAGGTTGGCAGAAGCTGAGACAAGTAACGAGAGCTCACCCTGTTATGTGGCACCAGGGATTCGAACTGCCAAACTGCTGATCTTTCAATTGGCAAGCTCAGCATCATAGCCACTGAGCCACTGTGTTTGATAAGTATTTCCTACCAAATGTGACTATGGTCAGCAATGTGATTAAAATGTGACTTTCTTGCAGTCTAAAGTCATACCTACCAATCGAAGAAAGATATGTTTGGTAAAACATACAGAATATTTTTTAAACTGAATGATTAAATAATATAAGCAACACTTATCAATGTTGCTTTTCTCCAGAACATGACAATTAGCTGATTGGTTGATTCCAATTGATTATTAGTTGGATGATCTGATCGGCTTGGATAATTTAAACTAATTCAAAGCCACCTGAATCAATGCAATATTTTGATATGACCCTTTATGTTTAATTCAGTGCAGTTCACAGTTTCAATAAAATCTGCTCCAAATTGAATATGCAGATATTCAATATTACATAATACATGGACATCTTACACTTATCACTAAAGGAGTTCCCTGCTATTAAAAAGGATCTGAAAGACTTTTCTTCCTCTGAAAAAAAAATCCAAGGAAATCATCCAATCAATTTTGATTGATTATGTGACACTAAGTCACAGTCAACTCTCAGTAACCACATAGACAGAGCTTCTCTGGGATGATCTATCTCCAGCCAGGCCCTTCAGGTCTCCCAAGGTACACCCATAACCCCTGAAATTGAATCCCTCTACCTTGAAGTCCTCTTCTCACCTTTCCTTCCACCTTTCTCAGTATTATGGACTTCTCAAGGACCCTTTGCATCATATGTCCAAAGAAATACAATTTGAGCTCAGTAATTTGTGCCTCAAATCAGTGAATCATGGATTGCCGCTGTGATCGACATGGTTTTTTGTTGCTTTTTTGGCTAGCCACAGAGCCTCAAGTGTCTTCTCCAACAACAAAGTTCAAAAACCCATCTAGTTGTAATCCCAGGAAAAAGGGAGATCTTTTTGAACCAGCTGTAATACACATGGGGAGAGATTATGAAGCAGAGAGAAGAAATGAGTCCAACTCATTTTGCTCCAGAAAAAATGAAGGCAGTGCAAATTTATTGACAAACACAGAAGTGTAACGTTGGTTCCAGTTGGTGCAACTTGGAGGGCTTTTTTTTTTGCCTACCTACACAATACAGTCTGAAGGATATCAAGAGTGAGGGAGGAAGAAAAAGCAAACAAGTTCCCATAAACTGTCTGCAATGAGGGAAATAACTAGAAGGAAGTGACTTGAAATAATTTTCTTTAAATGAAATAAAAAAAAAGGGGGGGGAGAACAAATACCTGTACCTTTTAAAAGACAGTCAGTTTGCTCTAGTGGTTAAGGCACCAAGCTAGAAACCAGGAGACTGTGAATTCTAGTTCTGCCTTAGGCATGAAAGCCAGCTGGGTGACTTTGGGCCACACTCTTTCTCCCAAACCCACAATGTAAGGCTCAGAAGACAATCCAGTCAATCAATTCCTGTCACAATTAATGGATCAATACTTGCTTGATCCAGAATTAAATGAATAAGACCAGAGGTGGTATTTGGTCCAGTTCTGACAGGTTCTAGAGAACTGGTAGCAGAAATTTTGAGTAGTTTGGAGAACCGGCAAAAAGGCTGGCCCCGCCCCTGCTGCCTCTCAGCCTCCCAGCTGATCTTCTTTTGTTGCACTGAACAGGAGAACGGAGCTGGAAAGCTGGTTAGTGGGGTGGGGCATTTTGCAGTAACCTTCCCCCTGCCAAGCCCACAAAGCAACATCACACCCCTAAAGCCATGCCCACAGAACAGGTGGTAAAAAGATTTCAATCCCACCACTGAAGAAGACAATGTATTTGTGGGAAAACACTAGGACGAAAAATAAAACTATACAGTTTGAAACCTCAGCTCTAACTACTTCCACTGGCAATTCAGAGAAGATGCTAAAACTTGCCTTTGGAAGTGGTCCTGTGTTCAACCATATTTTCTGAGGGGGAAAAAAACTTTGGAACAACTGGAACAATGCAATGGCTGGGGCTTCTTTAATTATTATCCCCCTTTTCTTCCTTGAGCCTTTAGTTTATGTGCAGCCTTAGAGTGTACCTTGGAGGAGGCGCAAATGTGCTATGGCTGGGTTTAGTGTAATCTCTACATGCTTCAGAGCACTCAGCAGAGTGGCAGCAGCTGGTCAAACTTGGCTGATCTCAAAAATAGCTAAAGGGGGTCAGCCCTGCTTAGTACTTAGATGGAAGGCTACCAACTAATTCCAGGACTTCAGGCTTTCCCGGGATGTTGAAAAAAAGCATATTGGAAGAAGGCAGAGACCAGGGTTGCCAAGACAGTGACATGAACATCTCCATGCAACTTTGAGAAGTCAAGCCTACACAGCAGAGTCTTTCCTGTATACAAATACCTTCCCCTTTTTGGAAAGTGGGAAGATGCTATTGGCATCCAAGTATTTGCTTTTAGGAAGAACATTCCCTAGATTCTTGGCATGTCAACATGGTAACAGTTTAGTGCATCACCATGTAGATAATAAAATCCAAGCTGTGGTATGCCTTTGGCTCTTCCCGGCAATTGGGCTTATAACTTGGATAAAATGCTGCACGTACAATTCAGTGAAAGCAGAGTCATAAAACAACTGAGTTTGTTATTCTGTCCTCTCTTTGTTCAGCTGGATGAAGGAGGAGGTTGAGGAATCCTACAATTGTCCCAGGTTATGATTAACATATATCCCTGTTAACATTAACGTTAACTTTTGGTTGGTAGGTTCTGAGGACCAAGCTGGATGTTGTTCAAAATGTACATGTGTACAACATAAAATAGCTGGTGCAGATCTGCATCCCTTCTCTTCTTCCATAAAAACTAATAGATATCATGGATGTCACAGAACATATTAGAGTTGGCCATAGTATCTGCTAAAATGAGGTAATAGATTCTGAAAGGTTGCAGCAAAATGCTGGAGTTAGGAGTGAGGTGCCATGCAGTTTGCCTAATGCCTCTGGGTACTCTTCAAGACTGTCCCAAAGCTTCTTTTTTCTAGAGGAAAAATTGACTTTCTGGTTTTTATTTGAAGACAAAGAATAACCAGAAAATCCAGTTGCCTCTAGAAAAAAGCACCTTTGGGACAACCATGACCCGGATGACTAAGAATCTCCAAAGACACTCTTCAAGACTGTCCAGATACAAACTCAGATATAATACAGTGTCAAAGAGCAACCCGACACTATGATCCTGGTCAGTGGTGGGTGTCAGGCCTGCAGTCATATTCCTTTCTGGATCTTTGGCCTGCCACACTCTCTCTTGTTTTACTATGCTGTTTCAATAGTGGGGAATTGGGAGGGGGAATAGTAAGGAGTAGAATGTGATGTTGTCAAAATAAAACTTACCTTTCTAGAAGCCCAAGGCCATCCTTTGTCTTTGCACCTCTGCACCTGACCAGAACTAGATGGGTGGAACTGCCATCTTCAGGGGAATATTGGACCATGTGATGGACTTGTGGGTGTGGGGGAAAGATCATAAACTTTCAACTGGGTGGGAAAACCCAGGAAGCTTTCAGATTCGAGTTTTCACAGATGAAATAATTAATAAATTGGAACTTAATAAATTGGAACTTTGAGCAATACTTTGCTTTGGACTCTGATTTAATTTTGGGTGTTATTTGGAATGCTGACATTGGGATTCAAATAATTTAACAACTGGTTCTCTGCCCTAATGATTTCTTCCAACCAGCAGTTCACCAAACTGTTCGGAAAGTTAACATCTGGTTCTCCCAAAGTGGTGTGAACTGGCTGAATCCCACCACTGATCCTGATCCTTCAGGCTTAGAATTACCCCATCTTTGCATTTGAAGGATATGTTAGAAGGCATGGAAAAACAAAGGCTAACACCACTGCAGCCACCAACCTAAACCAAACAACTTTAAAACTGAATCAATGAGATGAGGGAATGTTGAGCATGAAGGAAGGAACTTGCTGGCACCTATCCTACCTTAATATGCTGTGTTGTTATTGGGGGGTGTATTCCTCAGCATGCTGTGTTCTCAGGAAAACCAAATCTTGTATATTCTTCCATCTTACTGGAAAGAAACAGATGTTAATTAGATGTGCAGTGCCATGCTATTGATTCTTTGTTTCATAATATTCTGAATAAGCTGAGCGAGAAGAATATTCTTCATGAACTAGTGTGAGATTAGAGCCTAGAACATTATTATGTTACATATGATTCAGTCATGATCAGACCAAATCCACACCAGCCAAAAAAGTCAACTGCATGGCAATCAAATCAGAGAATCCTCGCTGCTAGTTACCAGATAACACATCTGGATAGAAAAGCAGGAACAATATCCCTTTAAAGCATGATTAGACATCTCATTCTGCAGCAGAATTTCGAAATCAGTTGAATTCTAGTAGGGTAAGCAGCTTAATAACTTCATTAAGTTATTAATAACTTTGTGGGCTTCAGCCGGTTCAGACCGGTTCAGGTGAACTGGTTATTACGATTCTGTGCAGTTTGGTGAACTGGCAAATTGCACCACTGACTTGCCCCTCCCCACAACGCACTCCTTATGACACTGTACCTGCCTTGGGCAATGCCTAGAGTCATGCCCTCAGCATAGCTGCTGTTGCTCTCTGGTTCCCTCGCTTGCCTCGACCATGTTGCCCAGCTGACCTCTGCCTGGTGAGTCTTCCTTCACTTCTTGCCCAGCTACATCCCACATGGCCCCTACAGCCTAGCCATGCTTGCCTGTCTTCCTCGCTTCCGTCCCCACAGCCCAGCTAGCTTTGCTTGCCACCACCACTGCCTCCTCCTCATTGCCTGCCCGCTGGCAAACGATGGATGCTGCAGTGACAGGGCAATTTCCTAGGTACCATTCTGAGTCTCTTCTTCCCCCCATTCTCGGGCTGACAAAATAAAAGCCCATTTAAAGATCGCGACTGCCTTCTGAGCACATGCTGGCAAACGGAGGCTAGGGAGGAAAAAGGGAAGGGCCAATGGAGTTGCCCCATTTTCTGCCTCCATTCAGCTGTCTGGGCTGCGTTAGATTGGGATTGGCTTGTTAAGGCATGCAATATCCTGCCTCTAAGCTCCAGGGCTTCTCGCACAAGCTGGAAGAAAAGGAGTCCGATTGTGAGGGCAGGCTTTTCCAAGGCTGGTCCTAGAGGGAGACAAAGATCAGTGGGCCTTGTCTCCCCATGGCTCTAATTCTTAAAAAGTTTTTTTTGTGGGGGGAGGTTATGTACATTGGGGACTGGGGGAATTGCTGCCTGGAGCAAGAGGGAAGTGCAGGCTGACTGGGCAGGGAAGGAATACTGGAACCCAGGTTTCGAGCAGCAGCAATGGTTCATTTGGAACTTGTTAAAAAGGACTGCTCTGCCCCTGCCATGCGCTTTCCAGCCCAGGCTGCTTGGAATAGAAAGAATGCAATATGCTGCTGCTAAGCTCTAGGGTTCTTTGCACAAGCACTGGAAGAAAATTGGCCGATGGTCGGCTGCTACCAGAGTTGGGCTTGGAGGAGCAGAAGACGGACTTCAGGGCACACAATCTACCTCTCAAGCTCCCAATACCCGAACCGGTGAGCTGGAAGAGAGACTTACCATTGTGCTCATGAGTATGGACCGAGTGGGCTTCTTGTTTTCCCCCCCACACCTCCCCATTGTGATCCAGCGCAGTGCAGACAGCCAAATGGAGGCAGAAAACAAGGTATTTCTATTGGCCCTCCTCTCCCCCCCCCCAGCCTCCTTTTGCCAGCATGAACTTGGCAGGCAGTCGCAATCTTTAGATGGGTTTTTATTTTGACAGCCCATGAGGGTGAGAGGGGCTCAGAATGGTACATAGGGAATCACCCTGTCTCTGCAGCATTGGCCAGCCTGCACTGCCACACCGTACCATGCAGTGATATGTGGTGAGGTTTATGGCTGGTGAGGCTGGTGACGTCATCAAACCGCGTGGTTGCTCCGATCTCACGGGCACAGCCAGACCGCAAAGGTTTCTCTTCTCAGAAATGTCAGAAAGGGACAGGCAGGCTGCCACAGCTCCACTGAGAAGACATTTCTGAGAAGAGAAACTTCTCCTTTCTCCTCCTCCCCCCTCCTCCATTCCTTTCTAGCACTGATGATGTTACCTAGGCATTTTTTGCATTGGGTGAGCCTGGGATCCTTGCAAGGGGAATGGGACCACGTGTGCAGGAGGCTCCTCAGCACCAGCCTCAGATCAGCGCGAGCTGCGGTCCCCTTCCCCTGTGCACGTGGTCCCATTCCCCTCCTTCCTGAGCCAACATGAAGGGGACCGTGGCTGCACTAATCTGAGGCTGGCGCTGAGGAGCCTCCTGCACACGTGGTCCCATTCCCCTTGCAAGGATCCCGGGCTCACCCGATGCAAAAAATGGCGAGATCGGCGCACTTGGGGCTGCTGCTCCGATGTCCAGGGAGGCTAAACCCAGCCGCGCGCCTCTCCCAGCCACTTTCGCGGCTTCCCGGAGTAATTCTTTTTATTTTCATGATGAGAGCGGTGAGGCTCTGCCTTCCCTGCCTCCCCTGACTGCATGTCACTGGCACCATGAGTAATGTCAAG
The DNA here is from genome assembly GCF_964273705.1 of Natrix helvetica. Classification (NCBI taxonomy): domain Eukaryota; kingdom Metazoa; phylum Chordata; class Lepidosauria; order Squamata; family Natricidae; genus Natrix; species Natrix helvetica. Next base: position 85,746,317 of record NC_138552.1, read on the forward strand.
TTGGCCATGCCCACTCAGCCACATGACCACCCAGCCATGCCCAACCAGCCAGTCATTAGGGCAGAGAACCAGTTGTTAAAAAATTTGAATCCCACCACTCTTTTAAGGGCCATTTCACATAACACAATGTCCTATTTGTCACTGAGAGTTCACTGTGGCAAATCAAGATGGACCCGTGCCCCTCCTGGCTGGTACTGGCAGCCTGGGAGATGACACGAGGCTGGCTTCTGGGCCTGGTGAACGCCTCATTGGGTGAGGGTTACTTACCAACCGCCTTGAAAGAGGCGGTGGTGAGACCCTTGCTCAAGAGACCTTCGCTCGACCCAATGGAGCTAGCTAATTACCGTCCAGTCTCCAACCTCCCCTTCTTGGCGAAGGTTGTTGAGAATGTGGTGGCGCAGCAGTTTCCACGACACCTGGACGAATCCGACTATCTAGACCCACGCCAGTCCGGCTTCCGACCCGGGCACAGCACTGAGACAGCCTTGGTCGCGTTGGTTGATGATCTCTGGAGGGCCAGAGATAGGGGTTGTTCCTCTATCCTGGTCCTATTAGACCTCTCGGCGGCTTTTGATACCATCGACCATGGTATCCTATTGCGCCGGTTGGAGGGGATGGGAGTCGGAGGCACCGTTCTGCGGTGGTTCGGCTCCTACCTCTCCGACCGGAAGCAATGTGTGTTGACAGGGGGGCAGAGGTCGTCCCTGAGGCCACACACTTGTGGGGTGCCACAGGGGTCGGTCCTCTCGCCTCTCCTGTTCAACGCATATGTGAAGCCACTGGGTGAGATCATCCGTGGCTTTGGGGTTGAGTACCACCTGTACGCTGATGACACTCAGCTGTACATTTCAACCCCAAACCACCCCAACGAGGCTGTCGAAGTGATGTCCCGGTGTTTGGAAGCCGTCGGGGTCTGGATGGGGGACAACAGACTCAAACTCAACCCCTCCAAGAACGAGTGGCTATGGGTACCGGCACCTCGGTTCAGCCAGCTGACACCATCGCTGGCCATAGGGGGCGAACAACTGTCCCCTGTGGAGTGGGCGCGCAATTTGGGCGTCCTCCTTGATGCCCAGCTGTCACTGGAGGACCATGTGGCAGCCGTGGCAAGGGGGGCGTTCCACCAGGTTCGCCTGGTGCGCCAATTGCGCCCCCTACTGGACCAGAGTGCCCTGCGCACGGTCACTCATGCGCTGGTGACGTCTCGCCTGGACTACTGCAATGCCCTCTACATGGGGCTTCCCTTGGGACGCATCTGGAGACTGCAGCTAGTTCAGAACGCAGCCGCGCGGGTTATCATGGGGAGTACACGTTACTCCCACGTAACACCGCTCCTGCGCGAGCTGCACTGGCTACCTGTGGCCTTTCGGGTGCGTTTCAAGGTATTGATCACTATCTTTAAAGCGCTCCATGGCATAGGACCTAGATATCTGCAGGATCGCATCCTACCACACACGTCCCTGCGACCTATTCGCTCACACAGGGAGGGACTCCTCCTGGTGCCGTCCGCTAGGCAGTGTCAGCGGGCGACACCTAGGAGTAGGTCCTTCTCTGTGATGGGCCCAACCCTCTGGAATGACCTCCCCCCCGACATTCGAACCACCACCGACCTCCGTTCCTTCCGTCAAAAGTTAAAGACTCACCTATTTCAATCAGCTGGCCTGGCACTTTCTTAGTCTTACCTCCCGGGGATTTATTTTAATTGGGTTTGGGTTTTTAATTGGGGATGTTTTTAGGGTTTTAGAATATATTTATTTCTTGTACAGCCTATCTCCTCCATCCAAATGCATTTAATTGTTTTATGATTGTATTTTTATCTGCATTGACTGTACACCGCCCCGAGTCCCTTTTTGGGAGAGGGGGCGGTCTAGAAATCCAAGAAATAATAATAATAATAATAATAATAATAATAATAATAATAATAATAATAATAATAATAATAATAATAATAATAATAATAATAATAAAGACTTCCCAAATCTAAGTAAGTTATATATTATATAAGTATCCCAAAGTCTACGGCTATGGAAACAGCACCTTACTCTCCAACCTTTTAGTTTTATGTCTGTCTTTAACTATACAAAAAGAGAGAGACTGAGAAAGAGCTTAGATGTGAAATTAGGTTCTAAAGATACTCTTTTTTATAGAGACAAATGGAATCAGTAGCAGCAATTTAACCAAAATGTGCTTTAAATATAAGGCGCAAAAAAGGAAATATGAAGAGGGTGGAGAAATATAAGTCTGCTCACCGAGCAAAGAATTAGGTGCCAAAATGGCCATGTAGCCTTCATAGAAAGATTTAATGGAGGTGAATCAAAAGGTAAAGGAGACAGTAAATAAAGTAGATAGTCTAAAAGGGAAATAGTTCAATACCTAAGGTGACTTCAAAGAAATTAAAGAAAAAGATACTGGCAAACGAAGCAGAACAAAGAGCCAAGGCTTGTGAAGATTAACTACCTGAACTCTCAAACAAATTAGACTCTCAGGAAGTTCCCTGGAACAGCTAAAAAAAGTAATGCTAACATTTTCATGGAGAATTATGTCCTTTCCTTTCTCAAAGTTTGCACACTGGAAAGAAGCACAGTTCACATTGAATAGGATGTTTTCGTAGAGAGAATAGAGAATTGTCCAAAGAATAATTTCCCCCTTCTACGGGAAATGCATGAGATGACCTTTAACCTTTTATCCTTTCCTTTTTCCTTGTTGGTTTATACACTTTCTTCAAAGTGTTAAATAATGATAAATTAAAAATATATATTTAAAAATCCAATCCAAAAATCCATGGTGGCACAGTGGTTAGAATGCAGTACTGCAGGCTACTTCTGCTGACTGCCAGCTGCCAGCAGTTTGGCAGTTTGAATCTCACCAGGCTCAAGGTTGATTCAGCCTTCTATCCTTCTGAGGTGGATAAAATGAGGACCCAGATTGTTGAGGGCAATATGCTGACTCTGTAAACTGCTTAGAGAGGGCTGTAAAGTATGGTAAAGCCGTATATATAGTAAGTCTAGATGCTATTGCTATTGCTATTCCGTTTTGCATTACAGGTAATCCTCAACTTATGACTATAACTGAGCCCAACATTTATGTTTCTAAGTCAGAAAGATGTTAAGTGAGCTTTGACCTGCTTTACCACTTTTCTCGCCACAGTTTTTAAGTGTATCATTGCAGTTGTGAAGTTAGTAACACAGTGGTTCACTGAATTTGGTTTCCACATTGACTTTGGTTCTCTGAAGGACAGAAAAGGTGATCACATGACCCCGGGACAACACAACCATCATAAATACTAACCAGTTGCCAAGCGCCTGAATTCTGATCACATGACCATGGAATAGTTGTAAGTGTGAAAAATGGTGATAAGTCACTTTTTTCAGTGCTGTTGTAACTTCAAACAGTCGCTAAATGAATGATTGTAAGTCAAAGATTATCTGTAATTTTCTATTTGTTTTCAGTTTATTAGAATTCCTGATTATGGCCGGGTCACCATGTAATAAGGCAGTTTCATATATAACTTAATTATAGATGAGGAACCAAACTGGATGAATAACTTGAGTTTCTTAATGATATCCAATTCTCTTCATCTCAGTGTACAAACCAACATAGGTTGGAAATCAGAAATCTGTGAAATCTCTCTTCCACAGCTGAAGATCAGGCCTTATATATCAGTGTTGGCTAACCTTTTTGGTGCCGAGTGCCCAAAGTGTGCGCGCAACCCAAAATGCAATGCGAACACCCCCTGTGCATGCACCTTGCCCCCCGGTGCATGTACCCCATCCCCTGCAATTGTGCCCTACCCCTCACCCATTATTGGCTTCCAGGTTGGTGCAGGAGGCATTCCAGGTCCAGCATCGGGTATGGGGGCGGCTCACCCCCGTTTTGGCTTCCAAGTTGGTACAGGAGACCTTCCAGGCCCAAATGGGATGCAAGGGGTGCATACATGCAAGCGAATCCCCAAAATGCAATGCGAGTGCCCCCGCACATGCGCACCTCCCCCCACGCATGCGCAGCAGAGATCCGAAGACCAGCTGCCCAGCAGGAGGCACACGGACATGCATGGTGGAGCTGGGCTGGGGCAACAGCTGGTGTGCCCACAGAGATGGCTCTGCATACCACCTGTGGCACATGTGCCATAGGTTCGCCATCCCAGTTATATATGATGTTGAATCAAAAGAAATTAGTTAATTGAAGTGTTAATATCACTTTATAAGGTGATAAGGCCACACTTAGAATACTGGATCGTTTTGGTTGCCACGATGCAAAAAAAGATGTGGAGACTCTAGAAAGAGGGCAGAGAAGAGCAACAAAGATGATTAGGGACTAGAGGCTAAAACATATGAAGAACGGTTGCAGGAACTGGGTATGTCTAGTTTAATGAAAAGAAGGACTAGGGGAGACATGATAGCAGTGTTCCAATATCTCAGGGGTTGCCACAAAGAAGAGGGAGTCAAGCATACTCCAAAGCACCTGAGGGCAGAACAAGAAGCAATGGGTGGAAACGAATCAAGGAGAGAAGCAACTTAGAACTGAGGAGAAATTTGCTGAAAGTTAGACCAATTAAACAGTGGAACAGCTTGCCTCCAGAAGTTGTGAATGCCCCAACACTGGAAGTCTTTAAGAAGATGTTGGATAACCATTTGTTTGAAATGGTATAGAGTTTCCTGCCTAAGCAGGGGGTTGGAGTAGAAGACCTCCAAGGTCCCTTCCAACTCTGTTATTCTATTCTATTCTATTTCAAGGATTGGATTTGAGCATTTATAATTCCTACTAAGAGAAAATGAAATATTTTGTTACATCTGGTTGAGGTAGTCTTTGGCATAACATAACAAAGTCGATATCAGAATGGAGATCCTGGAGTCTGTGATATCATATAAAGGGTATTTTGGGGAAACAAACAGTGTACAGGTAGTCCTCATCTTACAGCAGTGCATTATGCCACTGTGAAAAAAGTGACATGATCATTTTTCACACTTACGACCTCTGTAGCTTCCCAATGGTCGCGTGATTTATATTTGGATGCTGAACAAACTGACTCAAATTTATGACTGTTGCAGGGTCCCAGAGTCATGTGATCATCTTTTGCGATCTTCCGACAGGCAAAGTCAATGGGGAAACCCGATTCACTTAACAAATGTGGCAAAAATAGTTGAAAAATGGGGCAAAAGCCGCTTAACCAATTTCTCACTTAACAACATAAATTTTGGGCTCAATTGTTGTCATAGGTTGAGGACTATCTGCATAGATACTATGGATTTTTTCCCCAATGTATTATGGACCTTATGCATTTAGCAGTGGCATCCTGACAGTTTTTATTTAATGCATTTTAGCTCACCAATCTAAGATACTAGGATAGCAAATTTAAAAAAAAATGAATAAATAAAATGAAATACTGTATGCCCTAAATATAATACAACAGAAACCTAAAACTGCTCCAATCAAAACAGAGCAGAGACATAAAAAGCAGAGGAGACTATATTCAAAGGGAACATTTGGAAGATTTATATTTACTTGGATTTGTTTGCTTGACACTTTTTTTTAATGCCATTGATTTGTTTTTACTGTATCTATTTTTTTTTGTATATTATTATTAAACTGTGGCATATTTTGGCTTTTATTTCTTCTGCATACTGTTATGATAACTTAGGGTAAAAACAGAGTGAAGAAATTCTGATTATTAAATTAGACTATTAAATTAAGTTAGACACTAGGCAGCTTACTTTCCACAAATAACCAGGTAGTAGACTAATGCCTTTTTGGGAATATGGGAATTAGTTAATTTACTGTTAATTTCTCTATATACAAGGAGAAGAAATCCGATCCAGCAGAACTACTATTTGAACAACTGTTTATATTCACAACAAATAAACATCATATCCTTTCCTAACATCTGAGACTTTTAAAAATGCAGATGATTTTTCTTTTTGGGATTTCTCATGATACGATATTTTTCATGCATTTTACAAGGCTTTAACTTTCCACCTGTATGTTCCCCTTAAAACCATAACCACTGTATATGTAACCTTTAGAAGTTTTTTTAAAAATTTCTGTGTATATCTATGTGTACATGCATGTATTTGTGAACGCATCTCTATGTCTATTCCTGCACCTGTGTGTATGAGATTTTTAAATCAGGGAATGTAAAATGCTTGCCAAATTTTCACTAATAGTTGAGCTTGGACTTCTGCAAAATCTGGTGGGAGCTGCATAGAAATTGAAGAGGGAAAAATAAGATTATAATTACAAAAGAAATCTGAAATAAGGTTATTGTATTACGTTACTTTTATACCATTATCTAGTGAGGTGTGGTTTTTCAAAGAAGACTGATGTTAGATTATCAATAGGCAGGCTTACCCTCTCTTTTCAACTAGCAATTAATTGCACCCATGAGCAACATTGAAGGTGGTACTAGTGGTCCAACTGTTTTTAATTATCTTCAGAATAGGCTCACTGCAGTTTGAGATATTTTGCAATTTATCAAACAGAAAAATTTATCCCGCAACCAATTAAGTAAAAAGTGGCTCATTGATTTAATGGGGAAAGAGAAGCATGTGCTTAACGCCACTCCCAGAATGAGTGTTACTGTAACCTAAAAGGGTTTAATCACTTGTGTCATTATTCCGTTTTTTTCAAACATTTTTGTGTCACATAACATTAGGACCAAATATTGGGGAAAATAAGCTGCTGTGCCTGATTTACTTAGTAATTACAAGATACATTTTGTTTATGTGTGTCTCTTAGGGCTGTACTTCATTCTTTATCGTTAATATGTCTGATTTTTGTGAAATGAAAAAATAACAAATCGTGGTCATCACTCATGCTAAGCTGTTCGTAACTGGCCGTAAGGTTTTTCTTGATTGCCCAGCCATCTTGGAGGCACTTCTCTGGCTGACATAAGCGGGCAAGATGGTAGCCGCCAAGAAGGCGAAAAAGTCTTTAGATTCCATAAACTCAACTGGTTATGAAAAGTGGTAATAAGCAAACTTAGATATAACCTTGGATACAAACAAACTCTGAAAACAATTCAGCAGGGCAAAGCCAAGTTGGTTATCCTAGCCAATAACTGTCTTACTTTGAGAAAATAAGAAATTGAGTACTATGCTATGATGGCCAAAACTGGGGTGCATCATACAGTGGCAACAATATTGAACTGGGAATAACTTGTGGGAAGTACCGTGTTTCCCCAAAAATAAGACAGGGTCTTTTCTTCTTTTGACCCCCGAAATAAGTGCTTGGCCTTATTTTGGGGGAGGTCTTGTTATTCTTGAGGTGCAGGAGGTGGCGGGTGTGGTCACCTCATGGTTGCTGATCTTGCAAAAATATTGCAACATGGCTGTTGCAATATTTTGGGGGAGGGCTTTGGTAGTAAGGTTATGCCCTATATGTAATTTTACAGACTACCGCTTAAATCAGCCATACTACCAATGTTTATTACCCGTTGACTTTTCTCGACAAACCACAAAGATATCGGAACCCTTTATCTGCTGTTCTGGGTCTGATCTGGACTGATCGGAGCCTGCTTAAGCATCCTAATGTGAATAGAGCTGACACAACCCGGATCTCTCTTTGGAAGTGACCAAATCTTTAATGTCCTAGTTACAGCCCACGCATTCATTATAATTTTCTTCATAGTGATACCCATTATAATCGGAGGTTTCAGAAACTGATTAATCCCATTAATAATTGGAGCCCCAGATGTAGCCTTCCCGCATATAAATAATAAAAAAGCCCAATCGGGAGAGGTCTTGTTTTCAGGGAAACAGGGTAGTACAGAGTATGTACACTTGCTATAATTGACCCAGGTGATTCTGACATTATTAGAAGCATGCCAAAACAAACAAGTGAGAAGTAAATTAATAAACTTTAAATTTTGGCTAATAACTGGCCATAAAATGTAGCCCTCCAGACAGGTGAAATGAAATTGAAATGGCATAATTGAAATGGCATACTGACATAGAAACCCATAAAAGCCCATAGGATTAAGTCATAACTATATACAAAACCATGGTGATCTATATAGGTAATCCTCGATTTACAACAGTTCATTTAGTGACTATTCGAAATCACTGAAAAAAGTTACTTATGACCATTTTTCATACTTACAATCTTCATGGTCACATGATCAAAAGTCAGACACTTGGCAACTGACTCACACTTATGACGTTGCAGTATCCTGGGGTCTTATGATTCTATTTTGTGACCTTCTGACAAGCAAGTCAATGGGAAAACCAGATTCACTTAACAACCATGTTATTAATTTAACAACTGCAGTGATTAACCACTGTGGCAAGAAAGGTAAAATGGGGCAAAACACATTTAACAAATGACTTACTTAACAACAGAAATTTTGGGTTCAATTGTAGTTGTAAGTCGAGGACTACCTGTAAAAGGAAATAAAGAGCATGTAGAACATACATAGATAAAATACTATGCAGACATAACTCACAAAATCCATTTTGATGTACTAGTTAAGGTGCTAGGCTACAAAGCAGGAGATCATGAGTTCTAGTCCTGCCTTGGCCACAAAACCGTGAGGACTTGGGCCAGTCACTCTCTTTCAGCCTTAGGAAAGAGGCAATGGCAAAGCACTCTGAAATCTAGCCCCCCCCCCCCCCAAAAAAAAATCCTGCAGGGATTTGTTCAGGCAGTTGCCAACATTGCCTTAAAGGTACAAAAAACAGTCTCCCACAAAGAGTCCAGGAAAAAAAGAGACCAATACAAAAAACAAAGTTTTTTTTTACAATAAATGTCTGGGCTGTATCATACTAACCACTCCCATCCCTGGTCATTAAACACCATAAGAAAAGTCGCCTGAGCTAACTTTTCCAAAAGCCTTTCACTATATTTAAAAGTTATGGGTGTCCACAGTAGAGATAAAAATGAACAAAATGGTGGTATTGCCCGCTTTTAATATTATTTAATTTCTATCTGTTGTGCCTTGTGTCCACCACGTGAATTTTATTTTTACCACCACCTGTAGATGACCCTGTGGTACGTATGGTTTCTAGAAAGGCACACCTAAAACCTCTGATATAAAATGCAGATAATCCCTTATGGTTTGGAGATCATTCTGGTACTTGTCCATCACATAATATACTACCAGAACAGATGACTGCAGTCCCCCTTTTTAATTCCGTCCCAGAAAATTAGAAAACTTGCAGAAGATGTGAGAGGTACATAAGAAGTGCGGGGAAGAACAGAAAACTCACAGAGTAGCAATGCAAGTCCGCTCATATGTCACTGGACAGTAGCTATTATCTACCTGGCTGACATCCCTAAAATATATTCATCAGACATACCGTGTTTTCCTGAAAATAAGACAGGGTCTTATTTTCTTTTCACACACACACACACACACACACACACACACACACACACTGAAATAAGTAATTGGCCTTATTTTCGGGGAGGTCTTATTATTTTTGAGGTGCAGGAGGCGGTGAGTGTGGTCACCTCATGGCTGTTGTTGCTGTTGCAATATTTTCGGGGGAGGGCTTATTTTAGCGCATGCGCTCAAAAGCCCGATTAGGGGTTTTGTTCATGGAGGTTTTGCTTTCAGGGTAGCAATCTGAATACATTTAAAATCCTATCCTGTGGCCCAGTAAATGCACATAGAAGAGTCACCATCTTAAAATTCACCCAATGGAAATTTCAAGAATCACAGTAATGGCACTTACACACTTTTCTTGTCATTGGGTCAACTTGACCTAGACAGGGCCCTTATCAGAAATCCTTCATCACAACCCTTGTGCTCCAAGTTGATTTACTCCGCCAAACTTTAATGTGGCACGAGACAACAGCGAATGGATTTTGTTTTTCCAATAACAAAGGACAGAAAAAGAATCCCCATAACTTTGCAGCAGAAGAAAAGCTACAAATGCTTTCTAGCACTTTGTTTATTTTACAAGAGAAAAGACCCACAGCAGACAATAAAAGGACTGAGGCTGAGAGGGACATTGAATTGCAGGCTAAAATATTTAGCCTAGGAATAGGACAGCTGAAAAGACGGATTTTATCTCTGCGCCGATACAGTCATGACAAATAAAGAGCAGGCTGTGGAAAATAAAACTGGGGAGCGGTTTGGAGAAATAGCTAAAGAGATAAGGGAAGCTCTGCAGTTCAGTCATACCTCCAGCTCAATATACCTCAAAGCAATCGCTGGCTGTTTTGATATTTGCTGTCAGCCCAGAATAAGAATAAAAGAAGGGAAGAATATCCTTTCTTTCCTGGAGGTCAAGCAGCTTGGGAAGCTATAAACAAACACATCACCAAATTTATGTTGCTGATGGCCACTAGCCATTGCAGACATGTTTAAGATGCACTGATATGTAGCTGGATACTGTGGAGGCAAGGCCTACATTAATGTGGCAGCAGTGTGAGAAGAAAATTGGGGTTTTACAAGGAAGGGAAAAAATAAAATAAAATAGAAGTCCAACTGTCTATCTCTCAGCTTAGGGTAAACAGCGTTCTTTGGTATGGAAGTCACATTTTCATTTTAAAAACTTTTATTTTTGGCCTCTGGAAGGGTTCATCCAGGAATGGGATAGTATTATGAGAAACAGCAGATCGAATTCGGTTATAGGGAGATTTTAAAGGTCAAAATATGTGCATTTAGGGAGTTTCCTTGCCATTGAGTCAAAGTGCTATCCAGCCATCCTTCAGATAGCAGATTATGCTGTGCTCACTTTTGATTCATATCCTGTCTATTGCCTCCATTCTTGCTTGCAGCCGGATGGTAGTGTTCCGATTGGGATGTTTGGAGCATGTTAAACAAAGAGATTTGTTAAACCCTCCAGCTTTTCTGCCAATTCCCTTTTGGAACATTACCAGCTGGCAGGAAACCATCTGCCAATCATAGTACTGCTGAGAGTTAGCTACCTATTAAACCCGGAGCCACCTGCAACTCACCTAGAAGATAAGCTGCAAAGGGAGTGGTTGCTTGGTAAAGCAGAAGAAAATCTCATTGTTCACAACAGAGCCTCAGCCTTCTGCAGATTATCTATCTATCTATCTATCTATCTATCTATCTATCTATCTATCTATCTATCCATCTATCATCTATCTATCTATCTATCTATCTATCTATCTATCTATCTATCTATCTATTTATCATCTATTGATGGCATCTTACTTATCCCATTGGCCTGGTATTGGGGGAATGTGTAACCTTACTGGACATTTCCAGACAAGATGGGCAGCAAATAAATTAGATTGATAGATGATAGTTAGATGATAGATTGATAGATAGATGAAAGACTGATAGATGGTAGATAGATAGATACCATCAATCAACTAGCCAGCAAATTTCTCTCAAAGGATAAATGGAGAAACATGTTCTTAGAGGCAGAAAGCAGCCCCCAGTCTTTTTAAATAGACTACAGCAGATGTCCTGGGCCAGCCTATTCACTTTTACCTCCAACGATGGGATTAAAATTTACACCCTGCCCCTACCCCAATTCTAAGGACAGGACATGATCTTTTAGGACATAATAGGACTAATCCACCACCATTAGAATAGCAAAAGACACCAGGCTCACTACATTGCACAATCCCTGCAGCATTTCAGAAATTGTATAAAAATTCTTGCGCTCACCAAACTAATTTGTCAGTTGCCCCAGAACTACACGCTGTGGTTCTACTCATCAATAAATGGACCTTCTTTCCTAAGCAGCTAGCCTCCATTTTATTTTATTTCTAGCACCTTTCTTCTAGCTCGGAACTGAGCCAGACAGATTTTCCTTCTTACAGGATGCTATTCTATCCCACAGACCAGAGGTGGGTTGCAACTGGTTTGGCCCGGTTCAGCCAAACTGGTAGTGGCGGTGGCAGGAGGTACATGCGCAGAAGCGTTGCATGAGCACGTGCACATGAGCAAACTGGTAGTAAACCGGTTAGCAACCCACCACTCCTACAGACTCAGAGGAAGAGAAGGGCAGGAAAAGAAACAAATATGCTTACAACCTTGGATGACCTATCAACCAGTCCTCCCCAAAATGCCATCTACTCCAGGATTTTAAGATTCAAAGTAATGCAGACATGGACAGGCTGACTCTAGAACTCAAAGACAAGGGTGAGACAGAATACCACAAAATCTGAGACAAATGGTTAGAAACGAGGGGAAAAGGTTGGAACAGAGAAACACAGATAAGTTAAGAATTGAAAAATATGGTATTAATATTGTACGAATTGGAAATGTATATGTACTGATAGTAACTACATCATGAAAGGGATTAAGGTGTGGATAATTTGACTGACCACACACACCTATGTAATGGATACAAACCGTTATTGTTGTAAGATAAAAAAAATGACTATGACTATGCCAGAAATGTCGCACTCTGTACAAGGTTTTTAATGTTTACCTAAGAAAAAAAAAAGATTCAAAGTAATGCAGAGGGGTAGAAGATACAGCTGCAGGCCGAGCAGGAGTCAAGCAGTCCAAATATCTGTAGCAAACTTGTGGCTTTTACATGCAGGACAACATGACCAATCCCTAACAGTGTTTTCAATGAGCTACCTGATGCTCTGTGGTGGTCTTACACATTGCACAGCTGAGACCCTCTCTAGCTCAGCCGGAGCTGATTATTTTCTGTGCCAGCCTTGCTGGAAGCCAACCAACAAGATAGCAAGCTGGAGGTGCTGCCACCCTCTATTAATGTGCAAACCCAGGCAGAACCTCTGGGAGCAAGGAGCCCTTTTTACCTGTGCCTAACGACAGCAACTGTAACACAGTCAAAGGCTTAACACAGGCTGAGATCAGGAATAAAATAAACAAGTGACAAATCCACAAGAAGAAGGGGGGAAAAAACAAGAGACATGGAGAAATAGAATTCATAGTTCAATTTACAGCAAGGTAAATGCAACGGCGCTGAAGCTTGAAAAGTTGTTTTCAGCATTTTCTCCCAGAGAAGAAGGAACAGAAATAAACAAGTCAACAGAGCCACCACCCAGATGCACAGCTGAGGCACCTTACTCATTAAAGGCTACTCTCTTGCTGGCCTGCTTTTTGCCTGGTCGATCTGACTTGTGAGTTCAATTCTCTGCTGTTGTTTCTTTAAAGCAGACCTCTCCAAACTTGGCAACTTTAAGATTGCAACCTCCAGAATTCTCGTTAGCCATGCTGGCTGGGGAACTCTGAGAGTTGAAGTCAACACGACTTAAAGTTGCCAAGTTTGGAGAGCCCTGCTTTAAAATATGCTTTAGCTTGGGCCTGAGAAGCTGGACTTCAAACTCTGAGAGGTTGCCGATAAGTATAGGTATAATAGATAAGTATAATAATCCTGAGACCTTGCTGAATCTGCATCAACCAGAATGGAGTAGGCTGCTGCAATCACTTCTTGTAAGAACTCTTAGCACTAGATACTTATGGGTTTATGTCCTCCTCCTCCTCATTAGAAGACAAGTCCAGTTGGGTCTTAATAGAATAGTTGACAATTGGCTCTTGTTTCTTCTAAGGGGCTCAAACTCACCATTTCTCAGGACCATTTCTTAGGATTCAGTGAGGCTACCTCATTGTGACTTGGGCTCAGGTCCTAGCGGACATGCTCAGATGAGGAGGGGAAAGGTATGGGTCTAAAGAGACCTCCTCAAGTCATGACAATTTGTTTAACAACCATTCAAAGCTATGACAGTTATAGCTTATAAATCGAATTATATTCGATCCTCACATTTAGGACCATTGCAGCATCCCTGTTCATTTCAAAAAGAGAAAAGGGAAAGGGAAGATTTTGCAGGAGAAAATTGGAGCTTATCTCTGTTTTAAACATCGCTATTAGGAAACACCATTTAAAATGAGTAATAATAGCTGATGCTTATACTGCAAATTGGGTTTGAGGATTGTCCTTTTGTACCCTATTGACTGATATACTTTTACTTTTTATAATTGATTGCAGATTCCCATAATGGTTGGCTTCAGTACTGCACAGGGTCAAAATACAAATTCATTAGAATTTTTGTACAGGTGGAGCATAGAATAGCACCAATAGAAGAGAATATTTGTAACTCAGGATTGAACTGTGGGGTCCTTGTTGCTCTCTCAGCTGGTTGTTTTCTTGCAGATGTTTCATTACCCAACTAAGTAACACCATCAGTGGGCTCATGATGATGTTATCTAGTTGGGTAATGAAAAATCTGCAAGAAAACAATCAAATTCAGTGAGCACCAAGAACCCCAAATAGCATATGTGAGTTTCAGAAAGTAAATAAATAAATAAATTCAGGCAAATGAATTTTAAAGCATTGAAAGATTAGATGCAATCAAGTCAATGTCAACTCTTGATGACCACATAGAAAGGTTTTCTTCCATAGCAATCTGTTCTAATCTGATCCTTCAAGTCTTCCAATGGTGTACTCAATGTTATTGTAACTGAGTCCACCTGCCTTGATTCTCATCCTGCTCCTCTTTTTCTCTTTACCTCCAAATTTCCCAGAATTATTATTGAGGACATAGTGAATGGCCTTAAAGGACAGGAGGAAAAGTCGCTAACAAGCAAGGTCAGATAAGCTGGGCTTTGAGCCAGTTCCAAGAAACTAATTTGAGAAAATGTGCCAGACGGAGCCCTCCCTTGTTCAGAAGAGATAAAGTGAGGGATGGGAAAATAACATTTAGGTTTGCAAGATTCTGTTACTATAGCTGTTATAATAAAAGTAGTTCTGATCTATAAGGCATTGGTTTCTTAATATGGTCTGGCTTATAGGTTTAACAACTATAGACCTCTACAGTTAGCTACGTTTTTTTGTAAGACATCATGTCCAAAGTATGATATAATTTGATATTGGTTCACTTGTGCCTTGAGTAAGAGTCATGGTTAATTTGCTCAAGTATCTATTTGTTTCTTTTCTTAGTTATCCGAAGTATTCTCCAGAGTTTTGTCCGAAACCAAAACTCAACATCTTTTTCTCTTGCTTCTTCAAAGTCCCACTTTCACTTCCATAGAATGTGACAAAGAATACCATTGCTGGCATAGTTATGATTTTTGTTGATATAAACACATGTATTTAAATATTTTTTTAATATTTAAATCCATACACGTATTTTAATATTTTCCCCCAAAGCTTTCATTTCTACTCTATCAATAGTTTGCGATGTGTTTCTTGATTGCACTTTTCTTTGCTGTTGATAGTCAATCTACAAAGGCAATAACTATTCACGGTAATATCTTTATTGTCAGTTTTAAGACTGATTCCGCTAGCTGTCATGAACCTGGTCTTCTTTACGTTTAATATTAATTCCATTTTTTACATTATGCTCCTTGGTTTTTGTTATTAGAGCTTACAAATCATTTGCATTTTCAGTTATTAGAGTCACATCATGAGCATAATGTACTGATGTTACTTCCTTCATTTTTTTGAAACTACAGTATCTTCTTTCAATTTCGTTTCTTTCCGTATATATTCAGCGCATTCATCAATCAGTTTCCATTGCCTGTCTATGTGCTTTTCTTGGAAAAATACAAGAGTTCATCACTGTCTTTCCAATGCAGAATAAAATAATGTCTTTGTCATTTTCACTAAAATGAAGTTACGTCTTGGTTAATCCACTTTTTCATATATTCTTTAACTTGTTCCTCTTTCTGTTCTTCCTTCACCCATTCTTTATAGTCCTATTCTTTATTATATTAAACCAGTGGTGGAATTCAAATTTTTTTTACTACTGGTTCTGTAGGCGGGGCTTGGTGGGTGGGGCATGGCTTGGTGGGCGGGTGGGCGTGACAGGGGAAGGATACTGTAAAATCTCCATTCCCTCCCCAGTCGAGGGGAAGGTTACTTCAAAATCCCCATTTCCACCCTATCAGCTGGGACTTGGGAGGCAGAGAATAGATGGAGGTGGGGCCAGTCAAAGGTGGTATTTAATGGTTCTCTGAACTACTCAAAATTTCCACTATCAGTTCTCCAGAAACTGGTCAGAACCTGCTGAATACCACCTCCAAATTATACCTATTCTTCTTCCTTTCCATCTTTTTCCTCCTTCAAATTTCAACCACAATTTCTACATTTTACAATGTCATGTTCATCAGCACTTCATATTGTGTCTTACTTTGTTCCATGCATAAATCTTTTTATCCATTTTTAAATCTTTGTGGTAACTATAAATGGGAAAGCAATTGGCTATATCTTTCTGCCATTAATTGCTTTCCTTAGTGAATTTTTCAATAATTCCCGGTACATTAACCATTTGCCTTTGCCTGTTATACTGAAATCCATAAAGATATTTTAGACACAGTCTTGGTTCATATATATTCCATATTCTCAATATAGCACTTCTAATAAAATGGATTTTAAAATCAATATTAAGTTTATTATATCATAAATATACCATCCAGACCTCATGCTTCAAATTCTAAAAGTCTTTTGTTTCTCAACAATACCTATTATTTCACCCAACCCAAGCAACAAGTTGCAAAGAACAAGTTTCAAATCTGGTAAACCAATCCGTTTCTTTCCTTTGCATTGTGTAATACTTTATATTTGACTTGCTTTTTTTCTCTCTCTTGGCATACAAATTTAGATGATGATTATTATTATTATTATTATTATTATTATTATTATTATTATTATTATTATTGCCATTGCTTAAATGGTACATCCATTGTCAGAACAAAAACATCATATACAATATACAATTTTATCACATAAATTCTCCCTAACAATTACAAATTTTTTTGCATTTTAACATGTCTTTTTTCTTCTGTCTAAACATAATTATTTTGAATTAACATACAATTCATATTAGTCATAATGCCAAAATATGTTAATTTTCATTCAATCTTTAAAAACTAGTTGTTTTTTTTTCATTTCAGTTCTGTTTGATCTATTTTCATATTTTTGTTAGCATTTTTGTCTTATTATTATTAATCTTAAACCTACTAGCGTACCAAAATCCTTTAACTTTCCCATTAATGTTTCTACTCTCTTTAACTGAAACTGTTGCCAGGTCACCCACAAATGCCCTTCACTTATACATTTCTTTTTAAATCTTAACTCCCATAATTCTGTCATGTTTTCTTAAGTCTCTATTCAGTGGTGTTTGAATTAAAATGAACAGGAGATAGCAGTCATCCTTGCCTTCTCCTTTTTTGAATCTCTCAAGGTTTTGTTAGTTCTCCATTAACATTTATTTTTGCTTTCTATGGTTTTACCCATTCAGATTAACTGATGAGTACTTAATGCAATTGTAGTTAATCTCCATTCATCATGTACTAGCAAAAGATGAATATATTTTTGAACTTTTCCTTTAAGTAGAATTGGTCAGAATAACAACAAAAACAAGAGCAGCAGCAATAATACAGCCTAGAGTAGACAGTATGATAGTCTGAATAAGTATTGTGTTCAAAACTGCATTATCCAATGTATCCTGTAGTTCAACTGCAATATCCACTAAGGTTTAAATGTCCACAAAACATATCATTCTATGCTCCCATCTCATAAAAGCAACAATAGCAACTGTTATTTAATTCTAGCAAACATTTTGCTATATTTTAAAGAAAGTATTATTGATATTTACTTAATGTTTTATTAACTCTGCTTGAAATAAGGTATTGTTCCTTAAAATAAGGAGTCAAGTTGTATTTATTGTACTTGAGATATTCTTCTGATTTATTTATATGGGCTTATCTGAATTTTATAGCTGAGAGCATGTTGAAATGGTTGGAAATTGGCAGAAAGTAACAATTTATCCTGACAGATGTGACCTTATCAAGAATGTAAATATCATCCATTCCATTTAAAATGTTCCATAGCAGGGGAAGGGTTGTTATTGTAGAATTTGCAAATTGTAGATTCTGTTTATTAATGGAAAGCTTTTTTTTTTTTTTAAAAAATGGATTGGTGGTATATCTAAGACACAAAAAGGACATATTTCAGCAAATGTGCCAATTGAATACGAAGTTAGAATGTTTAATTGTTCGCATGAATGCGTGCAAAATGGCATGCAATTACAGAGCGCAATTCAAGCTTCTGAAAAACTAATTCATATTATGAATTAAATCTTTAAAAACAATGAGAATGAGTTTTCTCTCACATTCTGGAAGAGGAATAGCTGGGTCTAAAAACCTGTCAAATTCAGATCTGAATACTTCCTACAAAAAGAAAGTGAAAAGCTTATATCAAGAAATCTGTTCTGACTTCTCAATACACCATTCCAAAATCTTGCCTATATTACAATAGTAGAGGAAACTGAAACATTGGGCACACTATTTTAATGTTGTGGTGTGCTTGCTGGTGTTCTGATTGCTTGGGGCAAGCTACCAGACCTAGAATGTTGACACACAGCAAGTTCTCTGTGGGTGAGGAAATATAAATTGGCTGATGGAAAACACCCTTTAGGCTATTGGCATCCACAGGGGGAAAAAAGGATAGTAATGCTGAGGAACAGGAATTAAAATGGATGGAGCAGTTTGATTGAGGAGTCAATACATTGAAAATGAAGAAAAGAAGGGTTTACTTTAAACTGAAGCAAAGGTGGTGTATTGAATTTTTACAGCACAGCTCAAAAAGTCTGGATGAAACCTCCAGCAAAGGATCAACCAAAACTCTCAGAGGCAAGCTGTAGCTGTTCCATGACTTAATAGTTGTCGCTGTCAGGAGTCAATGGAGAATCTCAGTCATCCAGGTCATGGTTACCCCAAAGGTGATTTTTCAAGAGGCAACTTTCTAGTTTTTTCCAGACTTTCTGGTTTTTCTTTGAAGACGCTTCACTTCTCATCCAAGAAACTTCTTCAGCTCTGACTGGATGGTGGTAAATAGAAAGCTTTATACCCCTTGTAGACAGCTGGTCATTTGCATTCTTTCAGCAAGTCATTAAGGCCACCTGGAGGTTTGTCTGTGTCACCAGGGTCACCTGAGTGGTGCATATGGATGTGCAAAACTTTGGGATTACTGTCAGGAGATTCCTCCTTATTTCCGGGACAGATCCCACTCTGATGAGCTTGCTCCCTTTCATTGCTTCTTGTTCTTAGCTTCTCAGGTGCTGTGGAGAATAAATTGATATTCTCTTTCCTATGTCAGCCCTTCAAGCAGGGGTGGGGATCCTACCGGTTCAACAACCGGTTTGCAAAGTGCACGTGTGCACAGTTCAGAGAATACTTACCTTCCGGATTGCTGCTTGGGAAGGTGTGGCAATCCACTCTGCCGCGCGACTCAGCTGAGAAGATAAAGGCAGGTAAAGCACAGGGGTGGTTAGGTGGGCCCACTTGCAAGTGGAGTGAACCAGTTCACTCCCAGCTGATATGACCTACCGATTTGCCCAAACCGGTCTGAATCGGTAGAATCCCACCCCTGCCTTCAAGTATTGAAGACTGCTATCATGTATCCCTTCAATCTTCTCTTCATTAAAGTAAACATACCGTCACTACTTCCTTTAGCTCTTCTTCATAGGATTTGGCCCCCAAACTGATTATCGTCTTTATTGCTCCAGTCTTGGCAAGGGGTTGAACTTAGAACCACCTCCATGGTTCTTTCCAGCCTCATGATTCTATGATTTTAAGTACCAAGTCTTCAGTAAATGATTATGGGTCTCTGGATATGGAGAGACAGTGGGTGGACTGAATTTTATGCAGAAGAATGCTAAAATTCTTTTTCAGATCTTGGAAAGAGAAATAACTTGCTATTTCTCTTGAAGTGAAACCATCACATTTGAAATTCTAATTGTGGTTCATCATTGGTGTCTTCCCACAGCTGTTTTGGCAAAAATTGAAGACAGTATACTTTAGATGAATGAATGAAGCATATGTATCATAAGTAGCACATGAGATAAACTGTAAATCAATCATATTGTGCTTTCTGTAGAAAATATGTGCCTTCTTGTGGCATATTGTACTTCCTGAAAGACAAGTTACTGTTGGGGTTTTTTTTCTCACAAAGGAGGGTTTATTTTTAAATTGATTATATATATTTTTAAAGACTGTGATAGACAAAAGATTTTTTCCTGGCCTTTTTTGCATTTGTCTGCCCATGTTTGCTCTGTCTTATTTGGGCATGAAACTTTGTTCATCAGCAAAACCAACCCTTTAATATCTAGTTAATCACTACTTTAAAATAAATTCCCTCTTTAATAGCATTTCCAAATATCATCACTGGATGTGTTCAACCAAAGCAGAGTAGCCAGGTTGCTTTTAATTTAAATTCCCTTGTGGAGCAAGACTTGTTATTTGAAGGCCTTTTTCCAACCTATGATTCTATGGCTCTGTGGTTGTGAATGGTTGTTAAATTCTATCCTCCTGGGCAGAGGCTGAAATAAATCTTACTTTGGTGGATCTATTCTCCAAGTACAGCTTTCAAATCTGTTTGGCCTGATTTTGGAGCCAGGAATGAAATGCAAGTGTGAAAACTGTGGAGCAATTAAGTGCTGACCTGTACTTTATTCTAGATCGGGTCAGTTTTTAGCAAACTTTGCAAAAAATTAGATTCTTCAAAGAAGCTTAATCCTCCCTGGACCTCTGATTCTAAAGCAATCTTTCAATTACTGTTAGAAAGGGGGAAAAAGAATCAGTTGCAATCTCTGGAAAGCAATTGAAGGAAATACCATTCAATCTGTATCGCTCACACTCTAACCTCCTCCTTTTCAGGTAAAGCCAATTAACTGTAGGACCACAACATTAAATTTATTCAGCTCCTAATAAATGTATGGCCTATATTTTTCAAGCCAACTGTGCAAGTGTACAATTTCCTTGTTGTCCCCTGGTGTAGCTCTGATATGGCAATCACAGCTTGTGGGAAAGCATTAGGCATTCCTAGTTCTCCCCACAAAGCAGACATTAGTTGTCCCTGTAGCCTATACATACCATATGTTGTTTTAATGTTTCATTGTGAAAAACTTTCGGAGGCAAGAAATTAACACATATGCTAAATATGACAGCCTATCTCCCATAATTTTCCATTAAAACGGCCATATGGCATTCGCACACTGTTATCAAATATTCTCTTGCCCAGATGCACAAGAGTTATGGTTTTATTAGTTTTATCCCTGAGTGCGGAAAAGGAAATTATTAATGCATATTTAAATACAACATGCCTCAAGTTTTCCTTATCATAACAACTTCACCAGTAGCAGCAAGCTTAGGCTTCCTGTAGAAAATTAAGTGCTATTACTTTTTCACACTTAGTATCATTTTCATAATGGAGATCCTACTTTGCATGGAATAAACAGACAAATTCTGCTTGGGTTGTTTCAGAGAGAAATTACAACTCTTGTCTTAGTTCACCTCTGGGCTTATGAGTTGCAAACCTGTGCCGAGGCTTTATAAGAAATCAAATTATCTGTTATAGCATGACCTAAGTCTGGCAACTATAGGGATGAAAATCATGATCTTCCTAAGCCTTTTTCTCTTTCCCCCAGCACAGATATCTTGTACTAATTACCTGAATTAAGAGCTTTCAACTGCGGGCAGTAAGTGTCTATCCATCTCAACTGAGTAGTTTTGGGGATACAAAAGAAAAGTACTCTTAGAACTAAATTAACTTTCTGGTGGATAATGTGGGAAGAGCCAGACCAAGATACTTTGCTGCCTGAAGCAAATAATAGGATGATTCTCTCTCCCCCCATGGAGTTATGACACTTGAGTAAAAGAAGAAAAAGTCTTCTTCCTTCTCTCCCGCTGCATCATCCATGCAGCTGCTATTCCCCTGCTGCTATTGCATAGTGACAAACCTAGACATACAATTGTGATGGCAATGTGGATTTGAAACCACAGCAAATGGGAAATCAGCTGGACAAAGAAACTTTCTCAAGCTCCCCTCTTTCCATCCAGGTACATTGTCCCCTTTGTAAAAATTCTTTGCCCAGAGAAGGATGGTGTAAATTTTTGTACTGCATCTAACAAGCGGTTGTTGGTAATGCATAGTTTTTTATAGATACCCTCAAGGAACATATAACTTAGAAACCTGTTAAGATATGCACAATAATCCATGGAAGTGTATATTGGACATTCTGGGGAAGTAAAACAAATTTCCTTGAAATACACACTTTCAGAAATTGAATTCCCTTCTGCACAGAACGGGAATCTATGTAGGTAGGAAAGTACCCTACTCAATTAATACAGGTAGTCCTTGACATATGACCACAATCAAGCCCAAAATTTATGTTGCTAAGTGAGACATTTATTAAATGAGTTTTGCCCCATTTTATGGCCTGTCTTTCCACAGTTGTTAAGTGAATCATTGCAGTTGTTGAGTTAGTAACAGGGTTGTTAATTAAATCTGGCTTCCCCATTGACTTGGCTTGTCAAAAGGTCACAAAAACTGTTAACATGACCTGCAACCATCATAAATATGAATCAGTTGCCAAGCATCTAAATTTTTAGCATATGACTCTGGAGATTCTGCAACCATAGTAAGTGTGAAAAACGATCATATCAGGTTTTTTGGTGACATTGTAATTTTGAATGTCACTAAACAAATTGTTGTAAGTCTATGACTACCTGTATAAGTACACATATAAGTAGATAAGTGTGAATAAGTGGATCAGGCTAGATGTAAAATATGGATGTACTTTTAATATGGATAAGAATAAATGAAATAAATATAGATGTACTAATAAGTAGGGATAAGCATGGATGCAATAAATATTGATTTACTTATAAGAATGGTTAAGTATGGATGGATATCCTGATAAATACATCCTAGGAAGTACAGGATTTGGAAAAGACAAGATTGTCCTTGTGAGAGCATTAGATGTTTCTACCACAGCCTTACCTTTCAGCTGCTAGCTTTTTCCTTCATTCTTGTTACTATTATTGCCAAATACTCCATCTGGTAGTAGATAATTTCTTATGATGGAGGAAAGGAAAAGAAGCAAATGTCAACATTTAAATGTCACTCTCTTCTACTTACTAGACAAGCACAATATTCAGTCTGGGCTTCCTACCCTGTGTGATTGCCTGAAGGGAAATTTCAAGCACCCTGGGTAACCACACTGTTTGTATATCTAAACTAACACACATACACACACAGTGTGTGTGTTTGTGTGTGTGTGAAATAGAGAAAGAGAGAGAGAGAGAGAGAGAGAGAGAGAGAGAGAGAGAGAGAGAGAGAGAGAGAGAGAGAGAGAGAGAGAGAGAGAGAGACTAATAGGGACACCAGATGCACTTCAGTGCTGATACATGAGGCACACACTGCCATTATTTCACAATGTCACACTGTCAGATTGTAC
The DNA here is from genome assembly GCF_964273705.1 of Natrix helvetica. Taxonomy (NCBI): domain Eukaryota; kingdom Metazoa; phylum Chordata; class Lepidosauria; order Squamata; family Natricidae; genus Natrix; species Natrix helvetica. Next base: position 85,769,453 of record NC_138552.1, read on the forward strand.
ATTGCGGGAGAGCTCAGAAATACATAGATTGACTGTTGGTAAATTACTTCAGAAAATTGCAATTATCTATTTGCCTTTAGCAGACTTCTGACCGACACTGGTGTATCAAGAAGTGCCTCAAAGCACAATCTTTACCTGCTTGCTCACAAATATATCTTATATTTAAATCATCACAAATATGTGAGATAATTCAGGTTTCGCCAGGATAATATACCAGATAATGTACGTGTGGTCATAAGTACCATTTAATCACTGTAACATAAGAATCATTAGGACAAAATGAAATGAAACTGAAGTATTAGTTTCGTTTTAAATATACTTCTTCTTCTCAAACTAAAGAACTGCATTATAAGAACCATCGCTGTAAAATGACATCAGCTTCTACAACTGAATTTTACAGGATAAAGAATAACATGAAGTTTCTGATGAAAACAGTATCCTTGCTGAATAACATGAAGCTAGATTTTCCACCAAATTGTTAGTATCTGCTCAAGTTCAAACAGAAATCAAATTCCCAATCCTTTTCAACTAATCCCAACCCATAGGATCAGCTAGTTTTGAATTACAAAGACAATAACAATTAAATCTAAAATACTCCAACTGCTCCAGGATTATATTCAGTTGAGATTGTATGTTAAAACATCCTGGTTTAATACATAGATCAGAATTCCGAAATCCAAGCATCCGGACAGAAGAGTTACAAAAAGTGAATCAGAGCTATGGAAATATTCCATTCAGCTCTTGAATGAAAGGCAGAATATAAAACCGATAAATAAAACTCCTAGTGATTCAACATGTTTTTATGCAGCAACAATTAGGAACATGAGTGCCATGATGCAATCTAGAGAAATAAAGGACATATAAATCCCACACATTATAGGGGAAGTGTTAATCAAATCCTTAACTTCCTGGAAGGGATTTATTTTTGACTGGATAATGGCCACTAAATTCCTTCTTAAAATACTCTGCCAACTGAAGAATTGGCAGTCAAAATGAGCAGTGGCAAGGACAGTCCAGTTCATTTTTATATTTGGTCAGCTTCTGTAATGGCTAAATGGGAATAGCAAACCCAACACGTGTTCATTATTCTCCATGCCTTCAGCAGTAATTAGCCTGTATCAATGTGGCAAAGCTTTGGTCTTTTCTATGAATTCTCTTGACAGAAATGATGTCAGTTCTCATTTGTTCTTTTCTTCATGAGGAACTTATTCCGAGGGCTCTTAGGCTTGCCTCCCATTTGTCTGTGCCATTGACACAATAATGTCTATTATCCTTAAAAAGTACCATATCATCTCTTTCTCAGTAGACAGTGCATGAGATTAATGCCCATGATCATAACAGGTCATGCATGCAAGTGTGCCAGGAAATAATAACTATCAAAAGTAACTTGTTCCATCTGATATATGGGTTGGTCCTAGTTACATTTACAACTTCTAGGACAAAGAGGATTTGTGCACATATGTAGAAATATGCAAGTGGCATAGGAAATTATAATAGTCCACTAAAATGCAATCCATAAAGGTCCATGAGGTAAAAGTAATATAATGTCAAGTTGAATTCAGACCCTGATGAAACCTCTAGTTCTCATACGGACAATACAGAAGTGATTTGTCTTTTTTGTGTGCATGATATTCCTGCTCAAACACCAACCAGATCTGCCCCTGCTTAATGTTTTCAAGATCGGCCAAGGTCATGATAATTTATCAGTTCAAAAACTGTATATTGTATTTACATTTAGGAAGTTATGGGCAACATTTAGGAAAGTTGCATACCAAAGAAAAAAAACATAATAGACATTTATAATTAAAAAATACGTGCTTCTGTATATATACAATCCAGAAACACCACATTAAATATGGGTGGGAGGGAAATGTATGTATGATATTTCTAAATTGGTTTTTATGTCAATTCTTCCAAAAAACCATCTGGAAGGATTAATACTTGAAGGCATGCTGTAATGGCATGGCCTAATTCTAGAATGATCCACTTGTGCCTGTTATAATGCAGTTTAGCAAAACTTTGGGATCAACTATAACAAAATGGAATCCTAATTATGAAAGTATCACAGAAGAGTGAAAATACAATATACACATGACCAATACGTGTTTCAGCTCAACTTACACAATAGGACAAGCAAGAGAAAGAGCTAGGAAGCTCTACTGTAAGAATGAGAAATCGAGTATAGATTTTCTAATGAGACTTGTATGGATGGGAGGGGGCGGGGAGAAAGACAGGAAAGAGGCTTCAATCAACAGTCTCAACTCAACTTTTTTATCCAGAAAGTCAGGCAACTGCAAATTAATTATTGAGATGTAATGAACATGTCCTGCAGCATAGGTACAAGTGAAGGTGGTGGTAATCAGCATGTAAATTAATTTTGCCCCCTTTTTTACATGTGATGTTAGGCTGCACTAATGTGACTGCCACATGAGCTGGACTTTCCTGCATTTCTGCATTTTCCACAACAGTAATAATAACTGTGTTATTTTGTTGGACACAGCTGAAGGCAAGTATCTGGTGGAAATTATGGACAATGAAATAAGAAAAGTGCATGAACTGGGTATGTGTAGTTTAATGAAAAGAAGGACTGGAGGAGACATGATAGCAGTGTTCCAATATCTCAGGGCTTGCCACAAAGAAGAGGAAGTCAAGCTATTCTCCAAGGCACCTGAGGGTAGAACAAGAAGCAATGGGTGGAAACGAATCAAGGAAAGAAGAAACTTAGAACCGAGGAGAAATTTCCTAACAGTTAGAACAATTAATCAGTGGAACAACTTGCTTCCAGAAGTTGTGAATGCTCCAACACTGGAAGTTTTTAAGAAGATGTTGGATAACCATTTGACTGAAGTGGGGTAGGGTTTCCTACCTAAGCAGGGGGTTGGACTAGAGTACTTCCAAGGTCCCTTCCAACTCTGTTATTCTATTCTATTCTATTCTATTCTATTCTAAAAGACGTTGTGGAATACTTTGAGAAACATAGTCAATCAAATTTAGTCTATCTACGTTGGTCTATTCTGCCTTTCTACATTTTCTGCAACTGTATTGTGTGTGTGTGTATGTGTGCAGTTTATTTCCACTGTTGGCAGGATCTAGCTGCCTAATTTAACATTTCCAGGACATGAGCAGTTTTCAAAAAAATCTCCATGTGTCAAAGAGGGAAAAATAAATCAACCCCTTTATAATAAAGCAAGTCCGAATGAGGAGGGAAATGCCATCTTTCAAGATCAACTGTTCTGCAGAGTACTGTACAGTACAAGCTGGCCGTCAGTATAACTGCAGACATTAGCTAGTATATAGTCACCCAAAAAAAATGTTATGACAAGGCTTGGGTAGGAAAAAAAGAAACATTGTCCCAGAGGTTTGGGGTATTGTGTTTTTGTAGTTAGAGAAATGTTTCTAACCACAGTGAATGGTTTGGCCACAGAGATATTAGTAGCTTTTCTTAAACTCGGGATGCTGTCAATAAATTGGACTGTGATTCTTAAAATGCTGTCAAATTTCTGGCATAGAAGTCCCAACACATCAGTTGGAGAAGGCTACATATGGGCAGCATACTGTACGTCACAGTATGACACACAGTATGAGCGTTAAATGACCAGTGGCCTGAACACCAATTATTTAATGTTGATGGGGCACATTCTGCTATTATTCTTATTGCAGAGATACTCTCAATTAAAGCTAAGTTTAGAATTATACTGCAACAAATGCAAAATTATGGTCACTAGCTTAAATGGCTTTAGGAAAGAATTGGACAAATTGGTGAAGGATGATATTTGGCAGTGGCTATGAACCCATAAGTAACGAGTACCTGGGTATTTCTAGCCAAAACTTCTCTACCAGTTCAAAACTGACTATGGTCCTCTGTTACCTGAACATATCAGCTGAGCTCAACAGCTGAGTCAATTTATGTCTGGTTCAACTATCATATAACACAACCTGGTGGAAAAAAATAATTTTCTTTTTGCATGTTCTGCAGCATTCTTGAGGGAGGCCTGTTTTCACGCTGTGAAGTGATCTTGTCTTATCCCTTGGACATGTTTAATTCTCATTTTACCAGACTCAATCTTTACAACTTCCCTGAAATGCTCACACTGCTGCCATTTTTGCAATCCTGTGAACTGCTCAGGTGCCAACCAGCATTGCCTCTAATGTTCTTTTCCCATCCAAATTCATTTGTGTCCCCCCCCAACAACAACTAAAACAAATGACCAGCCACTATGAAAATGAAAGGATAATGCTCTCTTCCCTTCCAAAGAATTTGGAGAATGGTTTCTTCTACCACAGGACCCTGCTCACAGACAGAAGAAAAAAGAACCAAAGAACCACCCACCAGTCCTACCAGAACCATTCACCTGACCAGCCAGTTCTGACCAGTTCTGGAGAACTGGTAGCAGACATTTTGAGAGCTTCAGAGAATCGGCAAATAGGCTGGCCCCGCCCCCACTGCCTCCCAGCTTCCCAGCTGGTCTTCTTTTGTTGCCCTGAACAGGAGAACGGAGCTGAAAAAGCGGGTTAGTGGGATGGGGAGGGAATGGGGATTTTGCAGTATCCTTCCCCTGCCACGCCTACAAAGCCATCACCACAAAGCCACCCCAGGCCCACAAAGCCACGCCCACTGAACCGGTAGTAAAAACTTTGGAATCCCACTACTGCACATGATCCACCAATCACAAACTTTCAAATTCTAATGCTTCAGCTGTAGAAAATACATTTATATCTGTGGTACTTCAGGCCAGAAATTTATAAACTCTTAATAGTAGCTCATGTCTGTGAAATCCCTAGTTCAGAACCAACGTGGAGTCAGAAGAAACACTGCATGTAAAAGGACTCTATATCCATGCGAATTGCATCTCCAGGGTTATCCACAGCTGGAGCAGGTTTTGAGTTTCTTCTTGTATATATTTGGTTGAGGGAGGCTTAACTTTTAAAATCCAGATTGATGATATTAAGTTTTAACTATGCCTTATCATAGCCTACCATATGCCACTGCTTCCTTTAATCTTCCTAGAATCCTAGTATACTTCAGTTATGAGAACTGGATTTGGAGAAAAGTATTTACAAAAGTAACAGCAGGATAAATGCTACAAATTAGATCCACTCTATCCCACAATTTTACATGAGATGCAGGAATAAAGAAATGTAGCTGCTCTGGCATATTTAATTTACCCCTAAAATCATAGAATGTTAAAACAGTTCGAAGACTCTTCAAAGATAGTTACGTTTGAATACCTGTCTAGTACAGGAATCATTTGTAGTATTGCAGTACCTTGACAAATGGCTCTTCATCTTCTATTTAAACATTTTCAATGAAGGAGTATCTACTTCTTCTTGAAGTAGTCTTCTCTTTTCCATGACTAGACATATTCAATACCTCCAAAATTTTCTCATCAGCTTTTCCTTTCATCTTGGCTTCTAGTACTTCAGTTTGTCAATGTCCTTCCCAGTGGTGGGATTCAAATTTTTTTACTATCAGTTCTGTGGCTTGTTGGGCATGGCAGGGGAAGGGTACTTCAAAATCCCCATTCCCTCCCCACTCCTGGGGGAAGGATACTGCAAAATCTCCATTCCCACCCCACTCCAGGGGAAGGATACTGCAAAATCTCTATTCCCAGCCCTGGGGGAAGGATACCGCAAAATCCCATTCCCTACCAACTCCTGGGGGAAGGTTACTGCAAAATCCCCATTCCCTCCCCACCCCATTAACCTGCTTTCCAGCTCTGTTCTCCTGGGAAGGGCAATAAAAGAAGACCCAGCTGAACATCTGGGATCGGGAGGCAGCGAATAGATCAGGGGTAGAGCCAGCCGGTATTTGCTGGTTCTCCTAACTACTCAAACTTTCTGCTACCAGATTGCTAGAACTGGTCAGAATCTCTGGTCCTTCCTGAAATGTACTGTCCTGTATTGGATGCCATATTTCAGCTATCATATGATCAACACAGAAAGAAAGAAAGACCTTATGTGAGGTATAAATGGTCTGTTCAATGCAGACATTTGCATTGTACAAAGTGGTGGTATCAGACATGGACTTTATATTTCTTGTGGTAACAAGAATTGCTTGTACACTGCTTTGTTATTGTAAATTATTCCTTACTATTCCATTCAGACCAGGTTTGAACTTTACAAATTTTAAGACTGAGTGATCACCACCCATTTTCTAATAAGACATGGAAATGAAAATAAAAAAAGGCAGGACTTCACTTACCTTTCAGCAGGATGGGCTGTCATCTCAGATGAGACATGCTGGCAGGCAGAGGTGGTATTCTGCCAGTTCACCCTGATTCGGACGAACCGGTAGCAGCGGTGGTGGGAGGCTCTGCCCACCCACCCAAGCATCATCAGGGACGCTCTGTGCATGTGCAGAAGCCCCATGGGTGTACAAATGCGTGCACATTCTTGGTTCTGAACCAGTAGCGGAAATAAGAGGAAACCATTACTGCTGGCCGGGCAATGTTTGCAGCTCTTCAGTTTCTTCCTTCTCCAGCTGCCTCCCCTTCTTGGAGTGGAGAGCTAAGAATGACAAAAGTCCATTATGGGCCACCTAAACTAATCTATTATCTCAGGTGCAATGGATGTCTCTATCCTACCATATTTTTTGACATTCCCCTCAGGAATGTCAAAAAAACCCACCCTTTGGGTCTTGTTGGGTTAATAACATGCTACTAGCAAAACCCGTGATGCAAACAAAGTGCCCTTCAGCTAACTCCTTTCTTTTACACAAGCAGATTGCTATTTTTCTAATTTTAGAAGAATGTTAATAGGATAATTATAGAGATTGGCCACATTAGTTGCTGAACCATTACATTTATCCCCAGATTACTTGATAATCTTACATATTCTTCCCATGGCCATCCCTGTAATAGATTCATTTCTATTTTTCTTCTTGGTGAAAGGCTATTACCACCACAGGATAACTCATCTGAATCTACTTTCAAATAGTCACAATGGTAGAAGCAAGGGGTGAATTTTACTTGTATGGAGAATTAAATAGCTGGGCAGATGTGGAACCCTACCATGCCAACCAAAATATCATATTTAGAGGTGTCCTGGAACCATTCAAAATGCTATACGAAGAAATTAGGAATGACTCAAAAGAACATGCATTTTCTTCACAAACTACCTAACTACCTACCTTTTCGGCCAATTTTTGATAGCTGGAACATTACATAAATGTGTGTCCGTGGGGGGAGGGAGTTGCAAGCAGCAGTTACAACAAAGGTAATGCTAATAATTTCTGTAATGCCCCCCAATGATTTACAGAAATACCTCAAATGAGCAAAAGGCACTTCTTTCCTACTTGAGCACATGACCCATTGCCCCAGTTGAGCTCTGCCACGTATGTGCATATGCCTCCCACTGGCCAGCTGGTCTTTGGGTCTCTACCGTGCATGCACAGTGGATGGGGCGTGTGCGAGGGGGGAATGTGCTCATGTGCAGGGGGCGGGCACGTGGGGGGGCGTGCACATGCATGGTTGCAGGCCTGTGTATTCCATTTTGGGTGCACGCATGCATTCACCCGCATACGCTTTGGGCACTCGGTCTGGAAAAGGTTAGCCATCATTATGCTAGGGGCTATGTGTGAATGATTTGTCATTTATTAAACAATTATCATTCCAGAGATCTGCCATTTCCTGGCTTCCCACATTTCAGTTAATTCTCAGGGAAAGGCATTGTGATGGGATTTCTTCCATGGGGGATTTTGAGCAGCAGTGAGCCTGAAGGAGGAGTCCTGCTTGATAAAGGGTTGGAGAATCTCTAAAGATCTCTAGATAACCTGCCCTTCCAATTTCCCTGCCCACATTTTTGTTGGAAATCTCACAAGGCTTTGCACTAACAAAAATAGGATAAGAATGTCCCCAACAGATTGGCTCCATCACTCCAGCGTGTTGCCTCACACAAAATGCATGTTTAGATGGACGTTTAGCCCACCAGCTGTAAAGAGACAAATCCTTTACATTTACCCCAGCATGTGGGAGGGGGGAAATACCAGAACAATGAAATGGTAAATCAATGCTGCCAAGAAAAGTGCATGGATTCAATCACCAGGAGTTCAGCTCAACATAAGGCCATATTTACTGTTTCGGGGAGTAGAGAGATGCTGTCACTGAGTTAGTGTTTCTCTATTGTTATTGTGCTTAATAATAGCTACTGAAACACCTTTTCTTCATGATGTTGACTTCTCGTTTATAAAGATAATCTAAACAGATCCACAGCACACAACAATGCTGAAGCATTTTGAGGCAAGGAAGAGATAAATCTTAATGACTCATCACTTCCAAAATAGATGGCTTGTATGATGATATGATGGCATGTTTGGAGAATTTAATCTGTGCTCTCACCTCTGTTTAAAGCAAAAGACAGAAAGTCTCCAATAAATGTCAACAGTTTTCAGTGTCACAAATTTAACCGTCTGCAATTATTCTTTCATCCCAAAAGCCATGACTCAGAAGGGCTGAGCAGAGGTGAAAGATAGAAGCATTCACATATTTCAAGAATTGTGACTCTTTGTGGAACTGAGGACTCCCACTGAAAATTGAACGTGGAGTCCCAAAGGCGCTTTTTCCTAAAGGCAACTAGACTTCCTCATTGTTGTTTTTTTCTTTGAAAACCTTTCACTTTTCATTCAAGAACCTTCTTTCGTTCAGTTCAGTTCAGAACTGAAGAAGCTTCTTGGATGAGAAGCAAAATGTTTTCTATTGAAGACTAGGCCTAGTCACTGAGGTACTTTAACAGGCTTTATTTAACAGAGAACACAAGCTCAGAACAAGAACAGCAACTTCAGCACCTTGCCCTGCTTGACAGCTATTTATACAGCCAATAGAAACCCTTTTAAAATCCCGCTTTCAGCCCTGTGCGTCTAAACCAATAGGTGCGAGCTTTTGGTTGCTGGACTGTCAGTCGTAAGTTGAGGACTTGCCACCAGTCATAAGTCGGGGACTTAAGACCGGTCGCAAGTCGAGGACTTCACACTTTCAAAGAAAAAAAAACCCAGGAAAGTCCAGTTGTCTTTTGGAAAAGCACTTTTGGGGAAATCAGAAGCTGGATGATTGAGAATCTCCATGGAAATGTACTATATGTGGAAAGATTTTTATCACTAGTGTGTCAGAGGTGGTATTCAGCAGGTTCTGACCAGTTCCGGAAAACCGGTAGCAGAAATTTTGTGTAGTTTGGAGAACCGGTAAATACCACCTCTGACTGGCCCTACCCACATCTATTCTCTGCCTCCCAAGTCCCAGCTGATTGGGAGGAAATGGGGATTTTGCAGTAACCTACCCCTGGAGTGGGGTGGAAATGGAGATTTTACAGTATCCTTCCCCTGCCACGCCCACCAAGCCACGCCCACTGAACCGGTAGTAAAAAAAATGATCTCACCACTGAGTGTGTATAGTAGCCAGTGTGTTGGCCTAGGACTGTCTATGACATCTGAGATTCACATCTACCCTTAACCACAGAAGCTCCCTGAATGACTTTGAGTCAGTTCATTTTCTCTCTCCTCACAGCTTCCTTACAAGTTTGCTGTGGTGGGGAAATAAATGGAGGAAGGAAAGCTACGGGTGCCAGTTTTCATTCCTGGGGGAGAATGGAATACTTCTTACTGTGATGACATTTTTTTCTTCACCAGAGTAGATCATGGATCATCTAGATGCTTTGGGGGTGGAGGGAGCCAATTGATGAGATGCTTTCATTAGATGTAAAAACTAATACTTTGGAACTTCTTCTGTGAGGTCGGAAGTTTTTTTAAAAAAAAATGCACACCAGGAAGAAAAAGATGCATTATATATTCATTACTGTAATGGTGGTGGTTTGTTCTCTGAGCTTGTTGTTTAGTTTCCAAACATTTCATCACTAGGCTAGGTAACATTAGCAGCAGAACATTGGTTGAAGTTCCGCTGATGATGTTATTTAGCCTGATGACGAAATGTTTGGAAACTAAAAAACAAGCATGGAGAACAAACCACCACCAATACCTACTACCCAAACCACTAATACTTCCCACCATTTCTAATAACATTACTACATTTAACAAAAAAAAAAGCTTGTGACAATTGGATAGGAGCCAGAATGTATGAATCTGAGCCAACACTGAAGAATTATATCTGTGATACTGGAAGAATCTGGAATCGCTGAGATTTATCTTAATACTGATCAAGTATGGCATATGGTTACTCTGCTGACTTGAGGAAGTGTTATATGGTTGCTGACCATCCCTGTTTTTCTCTTATTTTTGGCTGAAAATATTGGATGAGGGCCAGCATTTCTTCATTTGTAAAAAAATTTTCCTCACCAGAAGGCTACAAAGCAATGCATGGCCTACAGAAACGATGTCTTCAAAGTGTTACATTTCAAATATAATCTGTTTGGGGTCTGGGGTGCAGGAGCCACTGGAAAACCAACACAAGATGCCAACCAATTATAGAAATCACTGAATGATGTAGAGCAATATAAACACAGCCCTGCAGCTTTGTGGGCGGAGCCCGAAGTAGCGCACAGTTGTGATATTGGAAAATTTAGGGCGTCAAATTTTTCAACTTTCAATTTCCATACATTAGGGTGCTCAAAAGTTGTGACATGCCTTAGGGCTGTGATGACGAACCTATGGCATGCATGCCACAGGTGGCACATGAGCCGTCGCTCCAGTTCAGCTCCTCCACTCATGTGCACGTGCCTCCCGCTGGCCAGCTAGTTGTCGGGTCTCTGCTGAGCATGTATGTGGGGTGGGGCACGTGCAGGGGTGGCACACATGAATGCACAGGGGGCACATGCAGGAGAGCCAAAGCTCATGCACGGGGGTGGTGTGTGTGCAAGGGACTCATGCGCACATGCACAGGGGCCTGGGGTGCATGCGTGGGGCCTGGGGCACATGCAGGGGCCACGAGCACATATGGGAGCGCCTGCACAAAGGGCATGCATGCATTGCATTTTGGGAGTTTGGGCACGCACGGGCATGCTTTGGGCACTTGTTTTGGAAAAGGTTAGCCATTACTGCCTTAGGGACTGTAAAGATATTTTCGTTGCTTTAATATAATTTAGGTGTGCTTGGTTAAGTAACTACATAAATATCAGTGTTTTATTGTCCCTCTTCAAAGGATATGGGCAGTTTAGAAATGTGACATATAAACAAACAGGTAATTTTTTCTCCTATTTTTGAGGTGCTGTGCTATCTACAGAGAAGGCCACCTGACTCTTCTTCATCTGCTTCAGAGAAGTTGTCACAGTCAAAATGACCCACATTCATCTTATTTTCCTCTGTTGGACTAAACTGCCATATCCTCTCCCTCCCCCTCCCCCATGCAATGTCATTCCTAGTGTTGAAATACAGTTTGCCTGCCAGTCTGGGACAATTTTTGCATGTGAAATGAGAGGCACCATCTTGTTCCTAACCTCAGGCACCAAAACTATTTGAGTAGCCTTGTGCGCAGAGGGAGAGAGAGGGAGGGTGAGAGAGAGAAGAGGATGTTCTGCTTTGTAGTAAAGTTAGATTTTTCCCCATTAACCAATAATAAAGGGAATAAGGGAATCTTAACTAAATCATCTGTCATCGCTGACTGGCAAGATAATGATTCTGTGTTAGTAAAGAGAGAGACATAAATGATGTGTTGTGAAATAATAATCTAAAATTGTTTAACAGGTAGGTAAAAATGGCACTAATGTCTAATGCAACAAACCTAATGTGACAGGAAAGTAAATGTTAGCATTGGTGTTTTTGTGAGTAGTTTAAAAAGTTCTCTCTCTCCCCACAAGCCACTCTCACAGCAACTGGCATGCTGCTTTGATCATATTACAGTTTCCGATTCTACCTGTTGTAACTATTACTACATGTCACTGACCACATTGCTTAAAATTGACCAATTCTTCACTAGTGGTTTGTGGTGTCTTCTAGCATCATCCAATCAATGGTACATTGTTATAATGAGGACGAGCTTCTTCTAACAAAGCTTACGTGATATTAGATTATTTATTTCTTTATTATTTATATAGATTTATTTATTTATAGTTCATGTTTCTAGACCACCCATCTCACTCAAAGAGAGACTCAATACAATACAATAGAATCAACATAAAACACAGCATGCAAAGTTAACATTATACTATTAAAAATAATTTAAGATTTTACAGATTTTAATATTATGAGGTTATAACATTTCAAAGAAATTAAAAATTACGAGATGACCATTTAACATTGATTAATAAAGGTGGAGGGGAGGATTTCATGGTGCCAACCAACTCTGTGATTTCATGGTCCTTTGTGTCCCCCTGCCCCCATGGAAGGTTGCAGAGACAAATGTTGACTCCTTTATAGAAGTCCAGGTAAGTGGGGGCGCTGTCTTAACTCTGGGGGAAAGATATTCCATAATTCATGGGCAGTGATAAAGCTCTCTTTCTAGACTCTTCCAGTCAAAATTCTGTACCAATGAATGCAAGAGCAGAGGGAGAAGATAGCTGACTCAGGTGGAAAGATCTGAGTCTCATTCAACACCAGCAGATTATGATTTACTTTATGATTACTTTATTTTATTTTCCAAACAGGTACTGTATGTGGAAGGATCCTTAATCCATGGCTACATGAAATATTGATTTATTTTTCCATTAGAATCAGTTCATGAACTGAAAATGATCTCATATTTCTGATCCAAGTTTATGAATATAGGTTTGCACTGTCTTTCCAATTTCAAAGAGGAGACATTTTTGCTGACCTCCTATAAAAAAATCCCACAATACTTCACACAGTGGTAAAATTCAAGTTTTGTTATATAATTCAAAGTCATGTTCACATTTGTATCAAAGTGATTGTTTAAAACTATATTAATAAACTAATGGATATTAACATGTGACAATACTGGGACAGATCGAAATTATATCAGTAAGTATCTGCTTACCCATTTTTACTTTCCAGCATTACAAGGTGGGCAGCTAATCTTTTAAAAACATTTTATGGGGTAGCCAATAGATGTAAAAAAAAAAGAATTAATCTCACATTAAAATCATAAGAGACATACTTAATATTATTTTAAAACCCTTAGCAATTCATTTGTTAACATTTTCCAATGTTTTATTTTAGAAACTACAAAACGTTTAGAACAGGGCTGTCAAATCCATAGCCTAGATGCATCATGTGCTGGCCACGCCCAAACCCAATTTAGTGAAGGAGAAAAAAGTACTGACATGTCCTGTGACACCGCCGTGATGACCTGAGTTTGGAAGGCTAAGCAAAGGTGATGAAACTGGGAAAATATATTAAGAAGCAAGCATATGATCTGGGAAGCAAGTACCATATAAGATAAATCTCTAGAAATGGCTTATGTTCAAAGAGTACCTCTGTATTGTATTGATAAGCCATCGCTTTTGTAGTTCTATCCCATTACTTTGTAGAATCTACCACATATATGCGCTCATTAAATACAGAATTACTCTGTTCTATCCAATAGCTTATTATTATTAGTGTACAGCATTATTACATTAGCCAGAAGACCACAAAGCTATTGCAGAGTAGTAGTTTGGCAGCCAATTTACCACCTCTGTTGTAGGACATGCTCACATGCTTCCCAAGGTGCACCACAGGAGGACAAGTTGGCTTCCCACCTAAAAGAAAGATGAGCAGATCTTGCTGAAGTGTCATCCTAGGCCCCTCCCTTCCCCAGATCCGCCTTGTAAATGGGCACCGCAAGCGGAAAGGTTCAGAGCCAGCAGGAACCTGACTGCCTGAACAGAACCCCAACTCGTTTCCCAACCAAAGTGGTACCTATTTATCTATTTCTATAAAATATGCTTTTGAACTATTAGGTGGACAGAAGCTGAGGTGAGGGGTGGAACCCATCCCAACATGTGGTGCTAGGGCTTGAATCACTAAAGCAGAGATCATCTCCAGTGTCATTAAACCATTGAGCCACCTGCTACTGTCCAATAGTTGATCATATCAGTATCCTAAATCTGAATAAAGTGGGTTTACTACCGGTTCTGCTACCGGAAAAAAGAATGTGTGCTTCAGTGAAAGGATGTGGCTGGTTTCTATTATTAAAGAATCCAGTGGAAAAATGTGTTCTCCAAAATTCATTTAATTGTTATGCTCATTTTCTGAATAGTATTTCAATAACAATTTATAAATTAGTTCCAAGAAATCTGAGTTATAATTCCTTTTTTTTTCAAATTCTGACAAGTGTATTCAGCCTTTTTTTTAATCATTTGGACTATGCTGCTTATATGAAGATGTTGAAAATGAGACGATTTTGACCATTACAGAGAAAATCTCAAAAGAGTTTGTCTTTGTTTTAAGTCTTCCAATCAGTGGTGGGTTTCTATTGGTTTGGACCGCTTCAGCCGAACTGGTAGTGGTTTGGCGGTCTGGGTCGATGGAACCGGCAGTGACCCAGGTCTACCACGCCCCCGAACTGGTTCCCTGGGTGACAGAAACGCAGATAAGCTTGTTTATTTTTTATTTACAGAACTTATAAGGCTGTCTCTTCAGAACTAACCCTGAGTGATATTCACAAGACAAGATAAAAATCCAACAAAGAAACCCAAGTTAGCTTTGGATGAGCTCTAAAAACAGGCCACTTTAGGATGGGAATGAAATAGGGTGGGCATTTTATTTGTTCCCTTGAGTCAATTGTTGCTCTTTTTACAACATTTTTGTTCTGTTTTGCATCTGTGAACCTGCCCTATTTGATTTTTGCTTTTGGGAGGATAGAAATTCTTGGTCAAAGAATTTTTTTAAAAATAATTTTAATTGAATATTTTAATATTTAAAAACAGTAAAAAAGACACAACAAGGAAAAAAAGCCACAATAAAACAAAACAAAACACGGAACATACATAACAATATAGAGTAATTTTACAGCTTTCAATATTGGCTTTCCTGCCCAGCTTTTATAATTCTCCCTTCTGCATTGCCTTCCTATTACTATAGCCTTGTCCTATGATGTAACAAGCATAGTATAAACCCTTATAGTAATATTCATTATTGATATCTCCATCTATTTGCATTCTCTATTTCCTGTTTTGGCTTTTAATTTCTAGCCACTTGTACATTTTATTCCAAACATTATAAAAGTCCGATTCTTCTCTTTCTTTTAGTTCTATTGTCATTTTGTCCATTTCTGCACACTCAAGTATTTTCCTGATTGTAGTTTCGTCTGAGGGTGTATTAGTTTTTTTCCAATTTTGTGTGAAGGCAAAATAATTTTTACCTTTATTTTCAGTATTCAATTAGTTCCTCTTCCCATCCCTTCCTCTTTTCAATATGTGACACTGAGCAATTCATGTTTATACTCTGTCTGGAGTGATATTAATCTCATATGCAATTTTTCAGTTATTTGTAACTACATCCTTCATTATTTGTGCAAGCAACTTCATCCTGGAGAGATTTGTTCACTTTCAAAGCAGCTGCACCATCTGTTGCAAGTTGTTTTAGCAGAGTATTCAAGTTGAGTTATTCATGTTTTTCTTGTGATTTGATCACCAGGCTTTTTAGCTCTGCCATTTTTTGATGTGAAATATCTAACCTCTGATTTAAACCCTCCATTTTTCAATTACTCACTAAAGGTTTTATCTGCATCCGTTCAGACATTCTAACCATCTATATAGCACAAGAAATATATTTTTCAAGTGGTGATAAGCTCACTTTGGTTCTTCTCCTCCTACCCCTTCAGATTCTGGACTGGATTCAGCTGAGTTGGTTGTGCTGTGAGATTGATGGTTGCTCTGCTCTTTCTTGAGTAAAGCTTTTGATTTCCCTGTGTTCTTAATTTTGGATTTGTGCTAAATCAAATGCAAGACATCACTGGCCAATAAAAGAATCAAACAAGCAATATAGGAGTTAAGAGATAAAGAGATTTCTACTGAGCTCAGCGATGATCCAAGTCATAAACTTAATACTTTTCATGCCAGCTGGAAGCATTCGTTTCAATGCTCACGTTGACATCTCACTATCATTTCTGTACAATCTCTATAGTGCTGCTTTTAGCTGTTCCTCGCTTCAGTTTCAATTAAAATCATTTAAACATGTTCATTTTTTAAATTCTTTTCAGTTTGCTGAAGGCTCCTTGTTTAGCCCTCTTTCTCCAGTCTCAAAATATGTTTTTATTTTCATCAAATTTGTTCAGCATTTTCCATGCCTTCTTTAATTCTTCCTCCTGCTGATTACATTCTTTGTATGTAGATACAAAGATTCTTACATTCTGTTTTTTTTTCTTAACGTGCACACAATATAGTATCTTCCATTCCACCCACATCCTCCTTTTTTGCAGCAATCCTTTTATTCATTTTCCTTAGCTGTGGCATTTTTCATTTTATCACAAATGAAAGCATTCTTTTACATATATACCATTAACATAATTTCCCACATTCTTGGGGTATGCTGCAAAACAGGGTTTTTTTTCATTCTCTTCCATGCAGCTTCCACAATTGTTTACATCCATTTATATTTATTCTTTTGCGATTTTCTTTTAATACTTTTTCATATGAATTCCTACTTATTCTTGTAAATTTTCCTATGTTCACTCTATTTCAGTGGTTCTCAACCTTGTGGTCCTCAGACCCCTGGGAGGCTGCAATGTGGTCACAGGGGGTCTATGAAAGCTTGAAGAAATTTTATGATTTAAATCTTGAGTTAAGTCTTGGGGGTGCATGGCCATGGTTTGTGGCCACAAAAGTATTTAAAGGGAGTTTGTGGTAATGAAACGGTTAAGAACCACTGTTCTATTTTCTTTTTCTTTTCTTCCAGATCCATTTTCTTCCTAAAATCCATTTTAGACATTATCAAATAATGGTCTGTTCAATAGGATGCACACAGCTCAAGGTTTTCCATTATCTGCAGAGACCCGTCTCTTATCCATGTCATAGGAAGTTTAGCAAGAAGAAGCAGGATAAGGCTCTATTTGAAGATATTTCAGAGGATGAATTGGTTCTGTAAGTCTACAAATTCAGTTGCTGCCATATATGTAATTCTTTCCTTTTGAACCCAGTCTTATTGATGAAAGACACTATTCTAATCTTGCTTGGAAACATTATTTTTAGTCTCAGACAGTGGTTAAAGGCTAACGTGTGAATTCAAGGTGATATACCTATTGCTGTCTCTCTCTTTCTAAAAACAACTTTGTGAAGAAAGTTGGGCTAAGAAAATTAACTGGTCCAAAGTCTACCTAGTGACACTCTGTTTGTAACGATAAATTTGAACCAATCTATTAATGACTATACTACACAAGTAAAATGCTATCATTTAAATAATCCTACAATACAACTTCATTACAAAAGGAGCGAGTGATCAGTTCACTTATTTTGGTGCCCTTTGGTTAAATAAGCTCTTCTTGTGATATTTATTGATAAGCAACATCTAGGTCCATATTGTCCATGTTTTTATGTATAAATTAGATTTGGACTAGGGAGTCTTCAAATGAGAGTATGCCTACAAAGGACTATCCTTGGAAAGGTATGCTATGTATATTACGATTAGATCATTATATATAGGGTGATTGACTTATGTGGCATCAAGTCAGTATTAAGTCTTAACAGCCACTTTCCTGGGACTGTCTGTCCTCATCTTGGTGTATTGGAATGGGAGAAGATTGAGTGAGAATCAGGGGTGGGTTTCAACCGGTACGGACCGGTAGGGCTATATCGGATGGTGAAATTAAGAGTGCTTTCCCGTACCCGTTGGTCAAGAGGCCCCGTACTGGAACACTACCTCCCCTCGTTCACTCTTTCACTCGCCCCGCCCATCCATACCATGCTGCCGAAAAGTTCTCAGAAGAAGAACCAGAAGAAGAAAGAACTGGTGAGTAGCTGGGGTGGGGTGGGGAGGATGTTGGGGAAGAGGGAAGAGGCAGAGGGGCTGCTGGGAGAGTTTGTGCATGTGCACAGGCTGTGGGTTTTAAAAATGTCTGAGTGAATCCAGGAAGAGGGAAGAGGCAGAGGGGCTGGAAGATACTATAGGGGCACACACTTCCAGCCCTCTGCCTCTTCCCTCTTCCTGGATTCACTCAGACATTTTTAAAACTCAAAGCCTGTGCACAGCACACACTCTTCCAGCCCCTCTGCTTCTTCCCTCTTCATGGATTCACTTAGACATTTTTAAAACTCACAGGAAGAGGGAAGAGGCAGAGGGGCTGGAAGAGTGTGTGTTGTGCACAGGGTGTGAGTTTTTAAAACTTCGAGTGAATCCAGGAAGAGGGAAGAGGCAGAGGGGCTGGAAGTGTGTGTGTAAGGTGGTCAGTAATGTTGAAGACCAGCAAAGACAACCATATTTCCTCTGTAAGTAGCTGTTTTATTGTTTTGTGTACTTATTTTACTCTTATTTAAGTAGTAAGTGCACAAAATAATAAATTTCCTTGTTTTTTATCTTCTTTTAGTAGGTCATTTTTTGGGGCAAAGAATTCAGTAACATCGACTTGGCCACTCCCACCCAGTCACATGACTGCCAAGCTACTCCCACCCGGTCACATAACTACTAAGCCACTCCCACAAAACAGGCACACCTACAGAATAGGTTCTAAAAAAATTTGAAACCCACCAGTGGTGAGAATGTATAGTAGGGTGCCAGATTTTCCCCCTCAGGTTAAAAGTAGTAATATCTATTTATAGTTGGATTTAGCACGCACCCAGTGAACTGGTTGTTACACCGGTTGAATCCCATCACTGATATATAACTATAACTACATACAACGATATATAACTATATAACAATATATAACTATATAACTATATATAACTATATAACTATATAACTATATAACTATATAGCTATATAGCTATATAGCTATATAGCTATATAGCTATATAGCTATATAGCTATATAGCTATATAGCTATATAGCTATATAGCTATATAGCTATATAACTATATAACTATATAACTATATAACTATATAACTATATAACTATATATATATGTGTGTGTGTGTGTGTGTGTGTGAAAACATATAACTATAACTATAACTGTAAATCTATATAAATAAAAATGTAAAGTTTGTTTGTTCAAAATCTCAAATCTCTGAAAGTTCTTCAGCGATTGCTTTGAAATTTTGACACAATGTTGCATTCGACTACACGCATGTTTTTATATATTTATATTATATAGATGTCACACCTGTCACAGGTAAAACATGCTTTTTTGAAAACCAGCGCCATCTGCTGGACGTAAAAGCATCACATGCTATACCATAGCGTTCATTTCTTGAGTATAGTATATTCAGAACAGTTCAGCCTCTCTCCAGCTTCATCCCAATGGTCCCTTTATATGTGTGGCTGGGCTGCAGTTGCACCCTTTCCCCTTTCCGCCCCTCCTCTGATGAGCTTCGCCATTTCCACCAAGGAGAGCCGAAGCCTTTCAGCCTCCCCCTCCACTCTCTCTCCTCCCCTCCTGTCAGGCCTTTGCTGTCTGCAGCGGGGTGGTGCTTGCCCCATCCCTCGGCCGCCTCCTCCCACCCTTAAGCCGGCCTCCCCCCACCCAGCCCAGTGGAGCTCCAGAGGAGGTGGAGGCGGAGTGTCTCCTCAGCCTGGCCGGCTGTGCACACTCTCCACCCCCCTCACAGGGGGGCCAGCTATGGCCTCTCCAAGGCGGCTCCGACGGGGTGGCGGCGGTGTCAGTCTGAGGTGCAGCGGGGTTGGGGTGGCCGCTGGGTGCCCCGTGAGGTGGCAACTGCAGTACCGACAGTCTCTCTGGATGGACCTGCGGCCAGTGGGGGTTGCCTCGCGTCCGCGTCACCAGGGGCGGCTCCTTCCTCCTCCTCCTCCTCCTCCTGCTCCTCAGGGGACGCCAGTTGCCTCCTCTTGCCACCACCGCTGAGGGAAGCCGGGTCATACATACATACATACATACATACATACATACATACATACGTACATACGTACGTACGTACCATATAAGATGCACCAGAGTATAAGACGCACCAAGATTTTGAAGAGGTAATTTTAAAAAAAATGTTTTTGCCCTTTAGTGAAAAATGGGGCAGGCAGAGAGTTTGGGAGGCCTGCAAAGTGCTCCTGGGGGCCGGGGAGGGCAAAAACATGATGCATGGGTGATTTGGGAGGCAAAAAATGGGTCCAGTTTTCACAGAAACAGGATGTGCAGAGGGTGTGGGAGGCCTGTAGAGTGCTCCTGGGGGCCGGAAAGGGCAAAAACGAGCAAAACACCAGGCCCATATTTTATGAAAATGGGCCCATTTTTGCAAAAACTGGGGTGTGCAGAGGATTTAGGACGCCTGTAGAGTGCTTCTGGGAACCGGGGAGGGCAAGAATGAGCAAAAAATCACCCACTTTTTGTGAAAATGTTTGTTTGTTTTATTGTTTTATTGGATTTATATGCCGCCTTTCTTCCAAAGGACTCAGGGCGGCATACAGCATTAAAAAACACATATTACAAAGCTTAAAAGAAAATTAGAAACAATCCAAGAAACAAACCAAATTAATATAACACTAACATTTTAAAAATTAGATAAAATTAACAGGCCAGGCCGGCTTGCTGGAAAAGCCAACTTTTTAGGGCCCGTCGGAAGGACCGGAGGTCGGGGATTATGTGAAGCTCCGGGGGCAGCTTGTTCCAGAGGGAAGGCCACAGAGAAGGCTCTCCCTCTGGGGGGCGCTAGCCGACACTGTCTGGCCGATGGCACCTTAAGGAGGCCAACTCTGTGGGATCGCACTGGGCGGTGGGAGGCTACTGGTGAGTCCGTTTTTCAAACAACGTGGCATGCAGAGAGCGTGGAAGGCCTGCAGAGCACTCCTGGAGGCTGGAGAGGGCAAAAACACCCTGTTTTAGTGGAAAATGGGCCCATTTTTGCCCTCCCCAGCCCCCAGGAGCACTTTGCAGACCTCCCAAACCATCTGCGCATACATTTTCGTGAAAACTGGGCCTATTTCATGAAAAACAAGTGCTTTTTTGCTCGTTTTTGCCCTCCCTGGCCCACAGGAGCACTCTACAGGCCTCCCAAACCCTCTGCATGCCCCCCTTTTGCCTCTTGTGGATTCGGGAGGCCACAAATGCTGTATTCAGTGTATAAGACGCACCCAGATTTCCCCCCTCTTTGGGGGGGGGGAGGTGTGTCTTATACTCCGAAAAACACAGTATATAACTATATAACTATATATATAAAACTATATATATATATATCAAATACATATATAACTATGGTTATATGGTTATTTGGCTTATATGGCTATATGGCTATATGGCTATATGGTTATATGGTTATATATAGTTATATATAGCTATGTATGGTTATATATAGTTATATATATATAAGTGAAGGGGGGAATGCAACTAGGTTTCTTGGTTGTTTTGGGATCCTTCCTGGGGCAATGAGGAAATTCTTGAAGAAATGCTTCAGTGCAACCAGGCTTGTGAGTAAAGGGTGAGCAATGATTTTGTATGTGTTTCTCGGGTATGAAAGGAACTTCTGGAACAGCTCCTTGCACAGAGCTTTGTAAATTATTAATGTGCCTTATGTCGCTCTATATTATGGAAATCAACCTAGCCCTGCTTGCTTTTTCATTAAAATAGTAAATAGTGTTTTTTTTAAGAAAGAAATCAAAAAGGAGAAGCAAGGAAGTTAAAAAAAAGAAGGGAAAGGGAGAGAAAGAAAGAGAGATATTTTCTCCCCTTTAAGACAGATAAAAAGTTTTGGTAGGCAATGTTAATGGCCTCATATCCCACCATTTCACTGGTAGTGATTTAAAAGATCCAAAGTACTATGTGGAGTGATGAATTATGCATGTTTCATTTATTAGCTTGGGCGACCCTGTGAACAGCTAAGCTTGACAAAAAAATGAAGACCAATTTTTTTTTTATTATTCTTTTTTCCCCTCTGGGTACAAATATCAGTTGGATTGTACGTGTGCTCAGAAGTCTGCCCCCACCCACATTTATGCTAAGGTCAGTTTCATCTCATCTCATTTTTGCACATACTGTGCTGCTGGGAAAGGTTTCACCGAACGTTAAGAAATTCCAGATAAACTTAGAGCCTGCTAGGATCAGCACACTAAGGTTCTCTGTTTTTATCCTGTAACATTACTCCTCTTACAAGTAGACATGTGAAGGGGGGAAAAAAGCAAATAAGAAAATCCTCAACTTACAACCATTTGTTCTTTGAAGTTGAAACTGCATTGAAGAAAGTGTCTTATGACCATTTTTCACACTTACAGTTGTTGCAACGCCAGTGAAAATGATCAAAATTTGAATGCTCGGCAACTGGCTGTAATTGTGAAAAATGGTCATAAGTCACTTTTTTTAGTGCCATTGTAACTTCAAATGGTCATTAAATGAAACGTTGAAAGTTAAGAACTACCTGTATAGGAATATACAGTATATTCATACTGTATCAGTGACGTGCGGTGAGGTTTATGGCTGGTGAGGCTGGTGATGTCATCAGGAAGGTGGGGAATTCTTAACAAGGCGCCGGCCACGACTCTGTTTCCAGGGTCCTTTCGCGACCGAGCTGGCAGGGAAACGGTAGCTGACGGTCCGAAAAGTCTGTCACACTTTCTGCTTTCGCGAGCAACTTCCCATAAACCTGCCATTGCTCAGTGCGAGGAAGGGAGCCTCTCGTGCATGCGCATTCGCCCTGGAACATGAGGTCCGGTGTCAGAACCCGACAGAAGGTGGGGAATGGAACCATGTGTGCAGGAGGGAGGCTGAGGCTAGAGGAGCCTCCTGCACCTCTCTCTGTCCTGCACACGTGGTCCCATTCCCCGCCTTCCTGAGTCAACATGAAGGGGACCGCGGCTCGCACAGTCCCATTCCCCGAGGCCTTTTCCATTTTTTTTCATGATGAGAGCAGTGAGGCTCTGCCTCCCCTGCCTCCCCTGACCGCACGTCCCTGTTAACTGTATATGAAGCTATTGTTCAGCAATCTTCTTGGCTCCCCTAAATATCTCTAGTGCTTCAGGGCAGGACACTTGACCATTGTGGAGACTTTCCAAAGTAATCTTTAATATACAAGGAATCTGCTCTATAAGAAAGGAGAAAAAAGGTTTAGCACACCTATTTGATGAGAGTGAAGGTTCATTCTCTGAGCTTGTGGGTTGGTTTCTGAACATTTCATTACCAGGCTAGGTAACATCTTCAGCAGAGTTTAGGGAATGTCACTGTTCATCTGTTTATAAGGGTTTCAAGTGTGGGCATATCAAGTGAGTGTCTAGTGATGGATCAGATATGAGTCATCAATGAGTCTTGTCACGGGTCTTGTGATAGGGAAGATATATCAGGTGAAGATCATTGGAAGGTGGAACCAGTGATGGGTTCCTACAGCCCAGTTTGGCTGAACTGGTAGTGGTTTGGCAGCCTGAGTTGCTGGAACTGGCAGCAACCAGGCATGCCACATCCCTGACCTGGTTCCCCGCCCCAGGCGTCTGATGGAACCAGATAGGTTCCAGGTGGAGCTTGGGCCACCTCCTGCAGACCTGTCCCGCTCCCGGGCAGAGGACCTGGTGGCCGCGTGGAACAGTGCGGCCGCCGGGGCCTTGGACCGGGTTGCGCCTTTGCGGCCTCTCCGATGGCAACGATCGACTTGGGCTCCCTGGTTTAACGGGGAGCTAAGGGCGATGAAACGCCACAGGAGACGCCTAGAGAACAAGTGGAGATCCTCCCGCTCCGAATCCGATCGAACACAGGTAAGAGCCTACTTAAGGACCTACCTTGTGGCAATAAGGGTGGCCAAACGTCAATATTGTGCCACCCTTATAGCGTCCGCAGAGAACCGCCCTGCCGCCCTGTTTCGGGTGACCCGCTCCCTGCTGTCGCAGGGACAACGGGACCCCCCATTGCAGGGCAGGGCAGAGGAGTTTGGGGAATACCTGCAGGATAAAATTGATCAGATCCGGAGGGGGTGGACCCACTCCAGTGCTCCAGGGGGGGCGTCCGAGGCTAGTCTTGAGATTCCACGCTGGGAGGAGTTTGACCCTGTTGTCACCGAAGATTTGGACAGGTTGCGCGGGCGACTGCGAGCCACCAAATGTTTATTGGACCCGTGCCCCTCCTGGTTGGTACTGGCTTCCTGGGAGGGTTCACATGGCTGGCTACTGGGACTGGTGAACGCTTCGTTGGGTGAGGGCCTTTTACCAACCGCCTTGAAAGAGGCGGTGGCGAGACCCCTGCTCAAGAAGCCTTCTCTGGACCCAATGGAGCTAGCAAATTATCGTCCTGTCTCCAACCTTCCTTTTTTAGCGAAGGTTGTTGAGAGTGTGGTGGCTCAGCAGTTCCCGCGTCACCTGGAGGAAGATGATTATCTAGACCCGCGCCAGTCCGGCTTCCGACCCGGTCACAGCACGGAGACGGCCTTGGTCGCGTTGGTGGATGATCTCTGGAGGGCAAAGGATGGGGGTTGTTCCTCCATCCTTGTCCTATTAGACCTCTCGGCGGCTTTCGATACCATCGACCATGGTATCCTATTGTGCCGTCTGGAGGGGTTGGGGATCGGGGGCACCGTATTGCGGTGGTTCCGCTCCTACCTCTCTGGCCGGACGCAATGTGTGTTGACAGGGGAGCAGAGGTCGACCCCGAGGCCCCTCACTTGTGGGGTCCCACAGGGGTCGATCCTCTCGCCTCTCCTGTTCAACACATATATGAAACCGCTGGGCGAGATCATCCGTGGTTTTGGGGTGAGATATCATCTGTACGCTGATGACACTCAGCTGTATTTTTCCACCCCAAACCACCCCAACGAGGCTGTTGAAGTGATGTCCCGTTGTCTGGAAGCCGTGCGGGTCTGGATGGGTGACAACAGGCTCAAGCTCAACCCCTCCATGACAGAGTGGCTGTGGCTTCCGGCACCCCGGTACAACCAGCACATTCCATCGCTGGCCATCGGGGATGAACAATTAGCCCCGGTGGAACGGGCACACAATTTGGGCGTCCTCCTTGATGCCCGGCTGGCTATGGAAGATCATGTGGCAGCCGTGGCGAGGGGGACATTCCACCAGGTTCGCCTGGTGCGCCAATTGCGACCCCTTTTGGACCGGGAGGCCCTGCACACAGTCACTCATGCGCTGGTGACGTCTCGCCTGGACTACTGTAATGCTCTCTACATGGGGCTCCCCTTGAGGTGCACCCGGAGACTGCAGTTGGTCCAGAATGCAGCCGCGCGGGTAATTATGGGGAGATCGAGGTTCTCCCATATAACACCGCTCCTGCGCGAGCTGCACTGGCTTCCTGTGGCCTACCGGGTGCGCTTCAAGGTGTTAGTTACCATCTTCAAAGCGCTCCATGGCATAGGGCCTAGTTACCTGCGGGATTGTGTCCTGCCCCATACATCCCTGCGACCCATTCGCTCACACAGAGAGGGTCTCCTCCGGGTGCCGTCCTCTAGAGATTGTCAGAGGGCGGTGCCCAGGAGTAGGTCCTTCTCTGTGGCGGGCCCTACCCTTTGGAACTACCTCCCCCCAGACATTAGAACAACAACCGATCTCCGCTCCTTCCGCAGTAAACTGAAGACCCACCTGTTTCGGCTAGCCGGCCTGGCATAATTCGACAACTTTTCCACCCCTAGGTCATTTTTAATTGTCAATTTTAGTTTTTAAACTATTAATGTTATTTATTGTAATTATTTATTTATTTTTTACCTCCTCTGACACTGTGCTAACTGTTGCTTGTGTACGTCGCCCCGAGTCCCTGTGGGGAGAGGGGGCGACTAATAAGTTTAAATAAATAAATAAATAAATAAATAAATAAATAAATAAATAGTGCTGTTGTCAGCGCCATCTTGTTTTTTTTAGTTCTGCGCATGCACAGAACAATTTTAATTGCACATGAGCAAACTGGCAGTAGTACCTATCGGAACCCACCCCTGAGTGCAACCAACCCACAAGCTTGGAGAATGACCTTCACCCTCATTCTACACCCGAGCTATAGATATTTGTCACTACCGCACACCTATTTTAGCTACATTTGCCCCCGATCAACCCAGCCAGCCCAGCTCTAAGTTTCTTGACGATGTTGATTTGAAACCTTCAACACATGGTTTTCCTCCCATTTGTCTAATTCCTGATATTATATGTTATTTCGATACATTCCAAGTCACCACGCTCTTCTATAAACCAAATAAACTGCAGGTTTCAAGTTCATTCGAACTTGATATACCGTGTCTAATATTATTCTCTTTGTGTATTTAAATTAGAGAAAACAGGTTATGGTCATTAAAGTGGCAAGCCCAGTTTCTCAAAGTTAGCTGCAGATTCTTGGAATGACAATAAATAATGCATATCAGTATGACAGTTAATTTAAAATGCATCGGAGGGCTTGAAAAGAAAAGAGAAAGATCATGCAATAGCTATCAGGGTCAAAATAGGGTTCTTATTAATTTAACCCTCTATATAATAGTAAACTGAGTGAGAATCTTTATAGTTTTGCCTCTTTTTCTTGCTTCCATTGATACGATTGTGTGAATGGGTAAAGCTACTGCTGGTTATAATATATCACCATTTAGAAAAGATAGACTACTATAATGCTAACCAGATAGACAGGAGATAGTATAATCTTTGCCTAATACAATGATTGTAGCTATTCTCAGTGTAATTACAAGGGAAAGGAGAATTATTCATTTGAGTAACTCTTTTACTCTGTACTTTTCCTACAGCATCAGAGCCTAGGCCTAAAATCCCGAAGTTTTGTTCAATTTAATATTTTATTGGGTTATAAGATAAAATAAGATACAGAATACGAAAGTAAATAGGAAAACAGTGGGGAGGAAGAGGGAGAAGAAAAGTTAGGGAGAAAATAAAAGAAAGATAAGAGAAAAAGAAACTGACTTCTGACTCTCTCTGCTGCAGTAAAATAAGGCATTAACATCAAATCACAACTTTTTGTTTTTCATAATAATATGAACAAGCTAATTCTATAAAGATCTATCAATCTAATCAATAAACTGAAAATCAAAGTTTCATTCTTTACTTTAAGCACAAGATTCAGAAGCAGTCTCCATGTGGAAATAAAAGTACTTATATTGTTTTCTTTAATCAAAATTAGTCAATTTTTCCATTTCAGTCCCCTCCATCAACTTCTGCAGCCATTTGTCCATATTAGGAATCAAAGTGTCCTTCCACTTTGCATAAAATTCCAAAGTTTTAAGTTAAACACCAAGCATACATGTTAACAAATGTTATAACGCAGTGATGTATTTATTCCTTGTTTGATTAATCCACTTCCAAACACAGGGAACCACATGCCTCAATGCTCCAGAACTGGGAGATGGAGATAGAATTGTGCCTTTATTATTTTGGTTTTTTTTTCTCTCCTTCCCTTGGTAGCACAAGCTGAGGGGGTCACTATTTATTCCAGATATTAGGATTACCCGCAGAAAAGAGAATTCTGGGTGGTAAGTAGTGGAATTACCAAGCAGCTATCTCAAAGCAGAAAGGCAGAGCCTAGGCGGTATACGGACATCTGGGACAGGTTTGATTCCTTCTGTTCTGTTCTGTTCTGACAGAGGCTTCCCAAGAGCATGAAACAAACTCCTTGTCCTGGCAAAAATGCCTTTCATTAATTTACAGTAGTTTCTGCTTATTCACAGCAAGAAAAGTCTTTCAAAAGAGGATTTACGGTCACGCACCTTATCTGGCTTGGAGAGCTGACAGGCCGATATCTGCAGAACTTGGCAAGGAGTCTCGGAGAGTCACTAACCAATTAGCGAACTAATTGTCTCCTGCAAATTCCACCCCCTTTTGCCCTCTTCTATTTCCTCTGGGAGGGGCCATTCATCATCCACCTGTGGCCTTACTCCCAAGTCAAACCCTGTTCTTTAGCTGTTCCCTTTGTCTGGCAACTCTGCGCATGGGCATACTGTGAACAGGCTCCAGCTGTTCAACTGCCTCACTGATGCCTGACTCTGAAGGCACCTGATAGCTGGCATACGGTTCTGGGCCTCCAACACAGAACCCTCATCAGAACCTTCCCCAGACTCCAGGACTGGCCCATGTTCCTCCCCAACATCCTCACTGTCTGAATTGGCTGCCAGCTTTGCTGGTCGCTGGCGGGCCACAACACAGTCTTCACCCAGTAAGCTCAGCCCTGCCACTACAGACTGAATTCCAGAATGGCTCCAATCCAAGAATTAGGCCAGGCTGAAACCCCAGTGATTTAGTCATGTCTGAGTTACCACTTTGCTGGACACTTTGTTATGAAACGTAGACCCCATTCAGTTGAGATACATTGATGATGTCAGGATCAAACAGGTTGGTTGGGAAAAGGGAAAATGAACTGCCTGCCTCTCTATTATTGGATTATTTTTTAATGGATAAAATCTAAAATTGGTTAAAATTTAAAAAGGAAGAAAATCGACTCGTTTGAGCACTGGTGCTGGAGAAGACTCCTGCATATTCCTTGGACAGAAAAAGTAGCCAACAAACAAATATTGGAGCACATAACACCAGACAAGCCACTGGAAGGCGTGGGGGGAATCACATAACTGTAGTTCACTTAGTTTGGCCATGTCATGAGGGGGAATTCACTAGAGAAAGCAATTGTTTAGAAGAGGTACTGGTAAAAGGAAACCAGGCCACCAAAAAAAACACAATGGCTGGACACCATCAAAGCTGACACCAGCCAGACCATAGAAAAACTCAAAGAATTAGTGCAAGATTTGAAGATGTGGAAAGTCATAGAATTGCCAAGAGTCAGGCACAACTGAATAGATAACCTCATCATTATTAAATAGATAAGAGAAGCTTTATTTATTTTGTAGTAAACATCTACATCTAAATCTGTGCAAATGTTTATGTGGGCTCTTTAAAAAATGCACATTGCAGTAATTGGGAATACAGATGCACAATAGGTTGTCCACCTGTGCCACCCCCATCTTCTGCTCAGAGTTTTTCAGTTTTCACTCAAGTTGCTCTTTGGCTAGTGATGAGAATATATTGGACAGCCTAGCAGACAGCAACTACAAGACAGGATTCAGATGAATAAAATAACAACGGGGTGGGGTGGGGTGGGGAGATACAACTGACCCAGTTTAGAGTCTGGTAACTTTTAAGTAAGAATGAAAGTTTCAGGAGATCTGAGCTCAGACAACATGTATAGTTTAGTAAGATCTTAAGAGAATTAAGTTCTAGAAAACATGGGAATGGAGTGGACCTATGCCGGCAGTTCTCTTTTGCTATATAAATGCATTGTAAATGAATTTCAGATGCATTAAAAAAGGAAAAAATAGATCCAGGAAACAATAGACCTATTTCCAGGAAAGATTCTGGAAAAGATAATCAAGCAACGAATTAGCGAACACCTAGAAGTAAACAACATAATAGCCAAAAGCCAACATGGGTTTGTCAAAAACAGATCATGCCAGACTAATCTTATTGCATTCTTTGATAATGTGACAAAATTAGTGGACCAGAGGAATGTCGTTGATATAGTTTACTTCGACTTCAGTAAGGCATTTGATAAGGTAGACCATAACCTACTACTAGTTAAAGTAGAAGAATGTGGGTTGGACAGCATCACCACCAGATGGATTCATAACTGGCTGATCAACCGCACTCAATGTGTAGTCCTCAATGGAACTGCATCTACATGGAGGGAAGTATGCAGTGGAGTAACCCAAGGCTCTGTTTTAGGCCCAGTACTCTTCAACATCTTCATCAATGATTTGGATGAGGGAATAAATGGGCAACTCATCAAATTTGCAGATGACACCAACCTGGCAGGAATAGCCAACACTCCAGAAGACAGGCTTAAGATACAGAAGGATCTTGACAAACTTGAACATTGGGCACTATCTAATAAAATGAAATTCAATGGTGAAAAGAGTAAAGTTCTACATTTAGGCAAGAAAAACAAAATGCACAGGAACAGTATAGGTGGTACCTTGCTCAATAGTAGTAACTGGGAGAGGGATCTTGGAGTCCTAGTGGACAACCATTTAAATATGAGCCAGCAGCTGCCAAAAAAGCCAACACAGTTCTA